>NC_057862.1:624353181-625844200 GCF_019393635.1 Dromiciops gliroides | reverse complement strand
ATTTCCCCATTATAGGATATATTAATGTGGATGTGAAATTATTATCTTTAAGATATTTTATTTTGGGGGTTATTATTATTTCTAGGAGAGTGTGATTAGGTCACTTCTAAGATCATTTTTCAATTCAATAATTCTAAAGTTCTATGATGGGTAGCTACTGATGTATGAAGACAAAAGAATCATTTTCCAAAAAAAATTATTGAAAACAAAATAGATAACATATATTTATGCCCAAATCAAAGGGAAGTTTTTAGTGGAGAGCTCCTGGGATCTGCCTTTGGCCCTTTGTTAATTAACATTTTTTTATCAATGACTTGGATGAAGACATGTGTAGTATGAGTCATAAAACTGACCTCTTGCCACCCCCAACTTGCCTTTCTTCCACTTTCTGCTGACTGATTGACTTATCTGGCCTGTACTTACTTTGATAGGTTTTGATAGGCCCCAAAGTGATGGCCCTGCCCCTACAACTCACTCTCAAGGTCCTAGTGGTAACCCTGATTTAGAGAAATGTTTACTATTTACAAGTATTCTTCCTGATGAGCCCCTACCAGTATGCATCTCCCCCACCAAAAACAAACAAAAAACATTAACCTGTAAACATGACACATTTATTTACCACTGGTCCAATGATAATAATCATGAATGTAACTGCCTACCCATAGACCTACAGTATTCCACCAATACAGATGGTTTATATAGAGAGAGTGTGTATAAACCAACAGAAACCATTAGTGAGGCTCCAGAGTAGAGCCATGTGCCTTGATGTCCTCAGACTCTGAAAAATAGGCTATGCTACTGTAACCTGCAGTGTAGTACCATACCTTTTATGGACTCTCCATTCTGGATGAAGTCCTTTTTCTACTACTTGTAGACCATTGGAGCAGTGTTTAGGACTTTTAGAAAATATTATCTCAAGCTTGGGGTTGGGAGAGTTTTTGAAGTTTGCTACCTTGTCCATGTACTGGGGCAGTGTTATATTCTTCTAGGAAAAGGATTTCTCCTGAGGTTGGATAATAAGTTAATTAGAGAAGTGGAACAGATTTCCTTTCAGCAGTGATAGCCCATTTGATATTATGCAACATAAATTTGAAACCAGTCAACACAATTTCATGATTTTTCCAGACTCAATGAGCAGCATATGGAATAGAAGCAAGGGCAGTCAATAAGGGGAAGCAATACAAGACTGAGCCTCAAAAGCATCAGTGATATGAATGGGTAATGACCTTATGAACTTGACAGACAATAACAGTGTAGAATTGAACTTGTTTGCCAAGAAGCCAAGATGAGGAAGGAAGAAGTGTTTAGGCACTGTTAGGATGATAGGCTAGGGATAAACTGAAGGAAAGAAGAATTGGAGGTCCTGGTGAAAACAAAGAACAGATTTTAACATAGCAAGGCAGGAGAATTAGAATGACAACAGATTGTGATAAGATAAAATAATTCCATTGTTCATTAGCATGAAAATGTGGGTTATGGCAAGATCAAGTCTATGGTAATCTCTGTGCATAGCTATAATGGGGTGGAGGAGGAGGTCCTGGGAAATGAATAAGCTGAGTAACTGTGAAGTTAGGGTGCTTGAAGTAATATCATATGTATGTTGAAATTTCTTAGTATAAGAACTGGAGTTGGGGAGGAAAGTCTGTGAGCCAGTTACTGAACTTTTTGAGAAAAGAGCATTCTGTAAGTTTAAGTAGCAGCTATAAGAGTTTTGTTTCATTGATAAATATAGAGTGAATAAATCTCAAAGGATTATTGAATGTTGAAGATATGGGAAGAGCCTAGAAGTGGAAATGGGGAGCAAGGAATATATCAATTCTTTCATCACAGTGAGTTAGGGGTACAAGTGAAAGTCCAATTACTGATAGAAAGGGTGTCAAGGAAGGCTCTGACATTCACAGGGAGCCAGGTCTCAGTAAGTATGAAAAGATGGATGTACCAAGAATGGAACTAGTTTAGAATGAAGGATCTATAAGTAATTATATGTTGGAGGCTGCATTCTCTCAGGTACTTTTATTATTGTCTCTATTTCTCCTCTTTTCTCTTAGGTCCTGTCAGAGTAAATATGTGTTTTACCTCAAGCTGATTTTTTTTTTGTTTCTCCCAAAAACATCCTTTCTGATTACCCTTTCAATAAATAAAATGTCCATGTAAGAAAAGGAAGGAAACCCATATGTAGATTGCATCGTTTGCAAATTTTCAAATGCCACAAATCTGGACATGATACATAACACTTTGAATTATAGAATCAGGATATAAAAAGTAACTTGACAGGTTAGAATTATGGATTGTTTCAAGTAAAAATAAATATAGTAGGGATGTTAATAGGGGTCATAGTTCTACACTTGGGTTCAAAAACTCAACAACACAAATATAACATGAAAGAAATGATCACAAGTCATAACGAAGATAGGGTCCTGGAAATAGTAGCATCAAACTACTGGTATTATGGTCCCATTTAAAATCCTTGTGAAGCCTTTCTCAGAATAATGTTTTGAAATGCATAAGATAAATGCATGGGATTAAAAAGGATTATGTTAAAATACAGTACTTGCTTTTTTTTAAGCAAGTTCATGAAGTTCAAGTTAAGAAACCCTGGAATAGGGGCAGCTAGGTGGTGCAGTGGATAGAGCACCAGCCCTGGATTCAGGAGGACCTGAGTTCAAATCTGGCTTCAGACACTTAACACTTACTAGCTGTATGACCCTAGGCAAGTCACTTAACCTCAATTGCCTCACACACAAAAAAAAAAGAAACCCTGGAATAGTATTAGTAGGCAGTTGAATTTGAGATACATGTGGATTTTTACAAGGGTATTCAGTGGCTTCTCAGGTGTATATTTTCCCATTTTTCACTATTAAGAATCATTAAAAAATAATATAAAACATTAGCATTGATATATATATTTATATATATATATATATTTACATATGCATATATACACATACATACATACATACATACACACATCTTTATAGAACAAACAAAAACAGAACACCAGGAGGAAGAAGTTGCTCCTTGATCATCCTTTCCCATCTTGTGGTAGAGCTGCCCTCCTTCCTTCCATTCCTTCTTTAGAACCCAAATGATTCACAGCAACTTTTCTATAATACAGTTGATTCCTTTAGGGCTTGTTTTGATTCTTTCCTTCATGCCTCTAAATTTAAAAATTCAGTTCCTAACCGTCATGAGTAAAACCTACCTAGTGACTTCAGTTCTCACAGGAAATAGTGAGATGATACTTTTGTACAGTGTACAGGGAGGCCAGAATTGGGTTAACTGTCTGTAGTCTTGATCTCAATCCTTCCACTCATCTTTTTCAGAGTAAAAGGAATAATGGGAAAAAAATCATAACAGTTTTGACTGAGCTCAGAGTTAAAAGACAGGGCATCTCTAGAAAGTGCATGTGAAGAATTTTGCCCATAGTGTTCAGATAGTTCCAGGAAAAAGAAAATAAAGAAACCCCAAATCTGAAACATAGATACATGCATTTCAAATAATCAATGGTTCAAATCGAACTGAGTTTGACTGTTTTTCAGAGTTAGATTCAGGAGTTACACTTTTAACTCTTTCTAGGAAATGTATATGAAGCTGTAGCCAAGATGACAGAGAGTAGACATGACGTTAGTTGCCTGAGCTATCACAATTTTCCCTCAGAAACATTAATCAAGCCTCTAAATGGATTCTGGAGTGACAGAATCCTCAAAAAGACAGTGAAACACAATCTTTCAAGGTAAGATAATTTAAAAGATTTCAGGAAAGGTCTGTCTCACTTGGGCAAAAGGGAAGCCCAGTGCAGCTCAGCTCAGCATAGAGGGTGTCTAGGCAAGTCCAGGAAATGAATGTAGGGTTTTTGGTATCCCTCCCAAAAGATCCATGTGAAGACTTAAAAGTATCTGCCACTTCCTGGAGCTGTGGTTATTGCTGCATTTCAAAGAGAATATTAAGAAAAGAAAGGATCATTAAGGGGTGCCCTCAATTCAGTGTATTATTGCCCTTGAGAATCTAGATATTTCCTGGGTCACATTGAGTGGCAGGTGAGAGGGGGCTCCAGTTGTGGGTCAAACATTTTCTGGGAACATCACCTTCAAGCCCTATAATCTCTGTGCCAAGATCTTGTCTAGTTCATCACTGCTTTTCTCCTCCAGCCTCTCTTTGTCTCTCAGCCTTTTGGAAGAAAAATATCTGTAGACATCAATGAGCTCAAGGGGAAACTGGTATTGAGGGCTATGGCTCAAGGAAAGGGGTTCTTAATCTGACATCCATGAATCTGACTTTTTCAAATTTTATTTTAATAACTTTACTTCATTATGATTCGTTCCCTTTGTGGTCCTATTTATTTTCTTTCTTTGTGGTGGGTTTTTGTTTGTTTATTTGTTTTTGTTTTTTTCTGAGAAGAGGTTCAGAGACTTCATATGACTGACAAAGTGATCCATGGCATAAATGAAGTTTATGAACCTCTGTTCTGGGCAGTTTTCCATCTTCAAAGACTAGGCCTGAAGTCAGGAAGACCTGAACTCAAATCCAGCTCCACATACTAGCTATGTGAGCCAAGTCATTTTACTTCTGACTCTGCTTTCTCAACTATAAAATTGAGATAATATTATAACACCTGCCACCCATGATTACTGAGTATTAAATGAAATGCTATTTGAAAAGCACTTAGCACAGTGCCTAGCATATAACAGGTACTATAAAAGGATAAATATTATTACTACGTCTGCTGCTGCTACTAATCTTACTATTTCCAAATCACTGTTCCAGGTACTGAAAGGAGGGAGGCATTGAATAATGATAAATGGGCCCCACTGTCTCAGAATCTCTTGGGGGGAAACTAAATATTTATTATTGAATCAATTTACAACATAGAGAACAATGCATTACGTATAGATGACAAAACAATTACAAAGTGCTGTGTGAAGTTGGATAATAAAAGTCATTTCCCCCAGTGAGGGTCAGAGAGAGCTTCTTTAAATCCAAATATGAAATAAATAAAGATAAATTTGTTTAAATAAATCATATTATTAATGATATCATTGGAAAGCCCTGGCTGTGCTTTTGTATACATTGGTTTCTACAATTGTTTGAACACTTTGACGAAATAGCATCAATACAGTAAATAACCAGCCTACCTTGTACTTTCCCCAAATCAATCAGATATTTTTGCATACTGAACTTATTTGAGTCATATCACATTTTCTGTGACACCATTTGGGATTTTCTTGTGAAAGATACTTAAGAGTGGTTTGCAATTTTCTTCTGCAGCTCATTCTACAGATGAAGAAACTGAGTCAAAGAAGGTTAAGTGACGTGGGCAAGGTCACACAGCTTATGTTTCTGAGGCCAGATTTAAACTCAGGGAGATGAGTCTTTTTAAATCCAGGTATAAAAGTCTATCCACTGTGCCACTTAGCTTGGGGTGTGCACATTTTTAAATGGTGTTCGTATGAACCATGATGCCTTCCTTTTCAAAGTAAACCATGTATGCCTAATAAGCATCCAGGAGCAAACAATCAAAGGTAAGCATCTCTTTGGCCTGAATCTACAACCCTCATAAGTTAGAATTGGAAAGAAGATCAGATGCCATCTTACCTAAGCCCCCAATCCATTGTAACATGGTTTGTAAATGTTTGGCACACTGCTGCTGTAGCATAGTGGCTTGATGAGCTATTAATAGACCTGCATGAGTGAGTCAAGTGCTTCCTTGATCTTTGTTCAGGCCTATCTATCATTCTATTTGTCAAACTCTAATCCTGAACATTAAATCTGCTCAAGCACCATAAGAAAATAAGTATCTGTGGAATTTGCTTCTGATTTCAAAATATCTTTAAATAAAGAAAATGACATTTTCATGGTTCAGCTGGATGAATCCATGGGATATTTTGTTTTTCTTTTTTAAGAAACCGAAAGGGAAGGAATTAGTGGTTAATTTACACAGTTGGGGCAGCTAGGTGGCGCAGTGGATAAAGCACCGGCCCTGGATTCAGGAGTACCTGAGTTCAAATCCAGCCTCAGACACTTGACACTTACTAGCTATGAGACCCTGGGCAAGTCACTTAACCCCCATTGCCCTGAACAAAAATAAAATAAAATAAAATAAATTAAATTAAATTAAAAAAATAATTTACACATTTTATGCTTGTTTCCTCTCCCCCTCACCCACTTTTAAATTGCAATGTCAGCATATTTTATTTTAGGTTTGGGTCTTCCTGTTTATGGTAGCTATGAGGTAATTTAGTACTTTCCTCAATGACGCTGTGAAGTATTACAAGCTTCAGAAGTCTTATTTTGGGGCTCAGCATCTTTCTTATCTAATAAAGTTCTGGTGTTACTCTGTAGATTTCATTCTTTTCAATAAGAGGCAATTAGTGTTCCCTTTCCCTTAAGGGGAACTTGTTACTGGAGCTATATCACATCCTGTATTTGTGAGGTTCTAATTTTGCTATAATCACACAGTATCATAATTAACTCCCCACTTCATCAGGACTATAGAACTTTCATGAAGTCATGCCTGGCAGCTTGTGTTATCTATATTTTATCCGAAGCTAGCCAAGCCATAGCACAGATAGCTGTTCATACCTCCAGAATTTTTTATTCATGTTTATCCACAGTGGGAGAACGCAGCATGCAAAATAAATGAAGAGTGATACCACAGATGTCTTTAGAGAGGTATTAGAAGCCAGTCAGCAGAGAGGGGTTATGAAAGTTGTATGAGACATATATTATCTATGCATATGCTACAATGGTCAGAACATTAAATATGGTGCTCTCTCTAGCAGTCTCAAATATAATACTTGGCATATAATGAAGTTCTGACTTTGGGATGGGAGGGGGATGCTACATTTCCTTTTTAAATAAACTTCCATTAATTACTTTTTCTGTGTACCTGAGAAGTCTTAAGAGTGCATGCTGACTCAAGCATGCCCCCTGCGTTAAAAACTGAAAATAAGTCTTTGCTCTTTTCTAGAGGATAGAAGCAGTACCCTGTCTTTGCCTTGGCTATAACTCAACTCCAAAACAACTTTCACATTTCTTTTTTGCCACAAAATATATTACTGATGATTGTTGAGGCAAAAGACTGGGAAGGAAAAACAGGTCCAGGACAAAGTGCAAAGGTTAAAATAGTTGCATCTTAAATATGTCCAGACAATGTTTCCCTGAGGCCAGGAGTTATAATAGGAAGACACAAAAAAAGTGAATACAGGCAGAATCAGAGTGAGAACAGGAAGGGAACACAGAGAGCATCAAAGCGGAATGTAAGTGCCAAGGTAAAAGGTTTTTTTGTTGTTTTCATTGTTGTTGTTTTTATCCTCAACATCTATCATTGGCACACAGGAGTGGTTCAATCAATGATCAAATGGCCAGATTAAAACAGTAAGATTAATGGAAAACTCCCTTCCATCTAAAAAAAAATGGCTGAATAAATAGCAGCTAAAAATGGGTTACAACCACAGTAAAATACTCTCCAAAATATTACAAATTTCACCTATTACAAATTTATAAATATTGTAATATGGTAATCTCATTGTCAGTTTGAGCCTGCATAATAAGCTTTTTTTTAAATTTTATGAATTGAATGAATAAAAATACTTAATCCATCCCATTTACTTTACTAGTAAAACTATGAAGAAAATTAATTGCTTGTGATGCCAAAGCTAGTTACCTGAGGAGAGGAAATCAGAATACAAGTATTTTGACTCTCAGTCCAGTGATCCTTTGTTACTTGGTATCTTCTTTATAGACAAGAAATGGATTTTAAGTTATAAAATGGATAGGCCAATCAAGGAATACATAGTTAACCTGTTTTGTTTGTAGTGGTTTTATTCACTTACTTTAGCAGATATAAAGTTTCCAGTATCCCCAATTACAAAGTAAATTCCTTGAAAGTAAGGTGAATGCTTTTTTTTTTTAATCTTTAGTGACTGGCATAAATTAAACAATAAATACTTATAGAATGACTGATGGACAGATAGAAAACAGTTTTCAGTTAATAGTTTCACTGCTTATCTGTTGGTTTGGTCTTATATGCCTTCCAAGAATAATTTCTTGCCCCTTGGTTTCCACAGATAAAACCCAGTAGGCTGAGAAAGAAAGATTGTATTACAGAATGTTAGAACAGAAGAAATCTTAGAAATCATGGCTATATTATGGTAGAACTCAAACCTCAGAAGTCATTTAGTACAATCTAATACATTTACATAGAAAGAAAATAAGGTCTAGAAAGGCAACATTACCACCTGTACTATCATCCAGCAGTCAAGCCAAGGACCTGGATCTCTTGAATCAAAGACCATTTGCTCTTTTCACTGTACTTTTTTTTTTTACCTGTCACTAAACTGTTTGGTGAGGAAATGAAACATATATCCTGAAGCCCTTGATATGGTATCATAACTATTTTAGTTCTAGGACCTTGCCTATTTTTGGATAATCAAGAAAATACCTTGAGAGCTAGTGACAAGACCAGTAAGGCAATATTATTGCTTGTGTCTAACTTCTAATACAGAGGTGGGTTTCCACAACACAGTGAGGTAAACTAAGTCAACTTGCCTTCCAACTCTGTGTTGCCAAAGCTTTTTTTTTTTTTTCCATTTGCTCTTACCATAATAGCAAATCCCCTCAGGGCATCTCTCCCTACTATGGTTTGTAAAGAGAACTATCAAGAGTTTCTCAAACTAAGTCATACTAATGAGTAAAGGATTGAAAAAAGCATAACATATTATCTCTCCTAGTATCATATGGATTTTAACAAGCACAAAAATTCCTTAGGCAATAGGACTCAAGGCATGCCTTTGAAGTTCAAGTATTCAACAGAAAGCAAGGAAAATATCTTGTGGAGAATAGCAGAAGACCTCTCCAACATCCTGGAAGCACAATAGGAAACAGGATGGCATAGCAGAAAGAACATCAGATTTTGAGATAGAGAACCTAGTTCAAATTGTGGATATGCAATTTATTATGTCTAAGATCTTAGGCATAGGACAATTAAATATATGAGAGACATAGTTTCTGGTAATGTAATCATTTTATTAATAGGCTGGGAAGTTATTAATAAAAGAAGGTCTATTGGCTGTCTCAGTCTGAGTAGTAGGTCCATCACATAGTAATCAAATGCAATTGGTTACCAACAATCAAATCTGATGAATTAACATTATTAAAGGTGGGTTATATTAAAAGGAAGCCTGGGGACACTTGACTTGGGGCAATCAACTCAACAGCATAGAAGGAATGTGGACCCCACACTCAGAATAGTTTCTACCTAGGTGTGGTTTAATTTCATCAGTTCTCCCATCTAGACAAAATGATATGTCTCACCCAACATTCTTTGTAACCTTGGGCTGGGGTTGACCCAGATGAATTAACTAGGCCTTGGAGTAGGGGAGGAAAAGGACTAAGAAAGAAGGAGAGGCCACTGGGTTCCTGAAGATATTGATTATTAATACTTATTTTTCAAAGACATCATTGAACCACTGAGACTCATTTTCTTCATATGAAAAAATATAAAGGGTGGGACTAAATGAATTATCTCTAAGACTCATCACACCACCAATATATTTTAGCCCTATGTAGATTAGATTGCATTATCCCAGTCTGTTGGTAAAGTGAAAAGGATACTGTGACCTTTCAGAGAACCTGGGTTTGAGTTCTTCTTTCACTTATGACATAAATAACCCTTCTAAATATTTAATTTTTATAGAGCTCACTTTCTTTTTCCCCATCTATTACATAGCAGGGTTGGACTAATTATCTCTGTGACCATTTCTAGTTCTAAATTACTAGAAGTAGATTTTTAGAACATAGGATTGGGATCTGCTTCTTTTATAACAAGACTCAGAGAAAGTCCTTGGAAATACTAAAATATTCAACAACAGAAAGGTATAAGATTTATTCATTGGAAAAGACATATCAATAATAATAGGTACTCTTTATATTGGGCCTTAAGGTTGATAAATATCTTTAGAAATGGATTACATCCATTTTGTTGCTGAAATCTAAGGGTTACAGGGACTTTATATGTCATTTGTAGCTGATATCTTCTATATATGCTGTCTTTCTCCCACCTTCTATAGAATAGCTAGAATGTTAGCTACTTGAGAGCAGAGGCCATCTTGCGTTCTATGATCAGCTTTTAGCATAGTGTTTTGCATTTAGTATGTACTTAAACTTTTTTTCTTTAATTCTTTCAAAAAGAAAAGTTGGAATTATCTCTCCTTTCATTTCCTCTTTCTGTATTGTTTTATTTCCTACCTTGTGGCTGATGGATGGTTAGAAAGTTACAACATTGGTTAATCCTTTAATATCTCCTTTTAAGCAAGTTAAATATAATGTCAAATTTTCAGTAAATCATTCATTTTAGTCTGTAAAATGTCCTTTAATACTTGCAGTTTTTTTGAGGATGTCTTTGTATTGGCCTTGAGTATTGTTTTCCTCAAGAAGAAACACACACACACACACACACACACACACACACACACACACTGGGTCATATCTCTAGAAGGAACCTCAGAGACTATCTGAGAAAACTGAGACCACAAAAGAATTGTTACTTGCCAACAAACTTCTGCTGTTAGCAGAGCTAGAATTGGGATCCATTTGTCCAGATTTTTACTCTGACAACTGTTATCTCCTCAATGGACAATCCATCCAAAATTTTCAAGATAAGAAACATTTTTTAACCCCAATTTCATTTGGTGGAGGAAAGGGTTACTCCTACCAAATCAGGAATCTTTGAAGTACTAAAATGCTTTCAAGAGTCCTGGTCCACATTCTGAAAGAGCCTAAGGATTGATGATGAACCACACTGGTCAAGTTCTTATGTTGCAGACAAAAATCAAATTGTAATGTTGATAGTAATTTTGCATTCTAAATTAAAGTGAAGATGGTTGGCTTTGACTCATTGAATCCCAAAATAAGCCAAACCATCCTTCTGAAAACTGGGGAAGACTATTAAAGTGAAAAGAAGTCTATATCCCATGGTACAGAAACTAGACAATTCTGCTAATGTAATAAACTAATTTATCTCTGCCTTCACCCTGCCAAAGAGGAATAAGTGCCAACAGAATGTGGTTTATGAACTAAAGAGTGATATGTAACTCACGAGTGTGAGTCTTCTTTAAATTAGGTGGGTGGGGGAGGGATGGATGAGAAAAGGATATGAGTCATGCCTCTTTTTCCAGTAGAAGTAGCCCCATTCTGAACAACTAAACTTGAGCATTTTGGCTATGTTCCCTGTTCTTCACAGCATCAACCTGTTCTCTGGTTAATGAATCCTGCATCTGTTTGTATCTATGTTCTTGACTCAATCCATGATTACATGGTCTGACTTTCTGTTCCTTTCAACTACTAAGTCTTTGCAGCAGCCCTGGAGCCTATGTGTCCACTGGGATTCAAGACCCCTTGTGTTTTATAGTGGACCTCTGATACTGCCCTTATTGTTTCTTATGGGTATGCTTTTGAATGAAAGTCAAGGTTTTCAGATCTTTGAGATTCATCACAGTTTCCCTGACACCTGGATTCTTCTACACTGAGCTTAACACCAGGATGGTCTTGTATTTAGCCAACTTGAAGTTTTTAAAGAGATATTTTTACTTAAATGCCATCTGAAGGTAGAACCTATTTCCTTTTTTGTGTCTCTGAAAGAGCTAAAGGAAGAATACTAAACCATATTGGTCCAGACCATGTGATGTAGAGAAAAGCAAATTGAAATCTGATTATAACACTGCATTGTAAATTAAAGTAAAGGTGGTTAGCCTATTGTCCACATAATAGATACAAGTATTGCTTGTTAAATTGAATTTACTGCTGTGAATTAGGGACACTCACCTTAGTAAACTTATCTACCATTCTTTTTAACACATGCAAGTCAACTAATGGAAACTAAAGGTTTAGTAGATGAGGTGGTAAATGGTAAGGAAAAAAATTATTTTGGCTTAACCACAATTCCTTTCTTGAAAACAATCAAATAATTATTACTACGGTCATAGCTACAGTAGAGACAGTATCCTACAGGAAAGGGTATTGCTCTTGAAGTTAAGAAAACTAAGTTCTACATGCTGCTCTGTGTGACCACAGACAAATCACTTAACATTCCTGACCCTCAGTTTTACAGTCCTGAAAATTATGCTTGTACCACCTACCTGAAGAGGTTATCGTATGGAAAGAGCTGTATTCTTTAGGTTAATCCCAAATCTCAATGTTCTCCAAATAATATATCTTCCTAAAAAATGCTATTACTAATATAAAGTATTCAGGACCTAGGTAAACCCATGAAAATCTATCTAATTGCTAATTCTTTTTAGAACAATGTAACAATTTTATCAATTTTAAAGTGCCATATAAAGGCATGGTGGTGGTTATGGTGGTGGTGGTGTGATGGTGGAGGTGGTGGTGGTGTGGTGGTTATGGTGGTGGTGGTGTGGTGGTGGTTATGGTGGTGGTGGTGTGGTGGTGGAGGTGGTGGTGGATGTCGATGTCGAGGAGCAGAAGGAGGAGCAGGAGAAGCAAGCAAGAATAAGAAGGAATAAGAATAAGGAGAAGAAGGACTTTTATTTACACGGAAACTTTTCCCATTAGAATATAAGCTACTTAAAGGCAGGGATTTTCTTTCTGTTTTCCTTTGTATCCCAAGCAATTAGTACAGCGCCTTGCACATACAAATTAAGCCATTAAATACTTGTTGATTTGACTGGATTTGATTACTGCCAGTAGTAGTAGTGGTGGTTGTAATAGTGCTAGTAGTAGTGGTGATGGTAGAAGTAGTATTAGTACTAGTAGCAGCACCAGCAGCAGCAATATTAGCAGCATTAGTGCAATGCTCCCAGTACTAGTACTCTAAGTAGAGCTATTAGTAGTAGTATATTGTTCTTTCTACTAATCATTTATTACTCATGACAACTTCAGTGCTTGGTTGTTTTTTTTTTTCTATTTCAGGTACAAGTAATGAAATACTTTGAGTCACACTTATTTGGCCTCTAAGTTTGTAGGCAGAATTCTGTCTTTCTTTCATCCTTTTTCTTTCTATCTTTCTTTCTTTCTTAAAAAAATTAATTAAAAAAATTAAAGCCTACAGCATCCAGTATTCCTAGGTTGTGTGCCATCCAAGTACTAACCAGGCTAGAACCTGCTTAGCTTCTGAGGTCAGGCAAATTTAGGGTGGTATGGCTGTAGACTAGATTTCTTTCTTTCACCAGGGCATTTATAAGTACAGTATATTGATGAGTTAAATGTTCATAAATTGGGAAATATTAAATCATTCTTTACGCAATGAGAAGGAAGATAGGTATCTCAAAAGATTGTGAAAATGTGAAAACCTAGAAAGAACAAGGTATTTGGGGCAGCTAGGTGGCTCAGTGGATAGAGAACCGGTCCTGGATTCAGGAGGACCTGAGTTCAAATCCGAATTCAGACACAAGACACTTACTAGCTGTGTGACCTTGGGCAAGTCACTTAACCCTCATTGCCCTGGAAAAAAAAAAAGAACAAGGTATTTGATCCTAACCTGGGAAATTTGACCAAAGTCTATAGAAGTGCTTCACTAGGAAAATATATCCAGTGAAAATTGACTTGTGAATTAATATTTGGAAAATACCTTGTCTATAATTTGGGAACGGATTGTATGTCAACCACCTGGGTTGAATTAAATATTCAAATCATAAAATGGTCATAAATAACAATTAATGATGAAGATGGGGTATATATAGAAGTGTTTTTCTTTCCCAATGAATATCTGTCTAGATGGAGCTTTTAGCAGTATTCTCTTTGCTTAATGTTTACATTAAATACAATTTATTGGTCACTTGCTCAGCAAAAGCTTCTTAGAGAAAGATTACCCACCCTGATGTTTCACTACTTACATCTCCATAAAATATATTGAGATTACAAATTGGACCATATAAGACTAATTAGCACTGATCAGCAGATGTGCACACTGAGGTGGTTCGTTGAGGGGGAAAAAAACAAAACTTATTTACAACTGCGTTTATAAGAAAAGGAAGGAAATTCATCAATGATGTTTTTTAGATTTCTATTGGGCATACATAGTATACTACTATGACCTTCTTTATACACTATTAGCATGGAATAAGTCATAACTGAATAAAGGACACTTGACATGACAACATGAACATATAAACAAGTAAAGTATGAAAACTGGATCTTGAAAGAGTTGATGTAAGCATTGAAAAATGTGATATTTGCACTGAGATATGCATGGATTATTCATGATAATGCATGCATTTTAAGTCTCTAAGTAAAATAAGACACAAACCATCTCTTTCATAAATATTGTTTCTAAGTAATCCTCCTATCATTGCAGGAAGTATTAAATGGCAGGAAAATGTATTTAACAATCAGGAAAGAAGAAAACTGGCCAATTAGACAATTTAAAAAGCATTAAGTATACAATTCCTGGACTGGGGTGGGAGAACATATAGAAAGAAAAAAATTCTTATATAATACTATTTTCTTCCAGAAATGGAAATGAACATTTATGTCCATTGGAAGCATATGTTAGTTTGGGAAGAGTTCTGTGGCAGATGTGGAATTTATGTGAAAATACAGTCTAGAAAAATTAGCACCAAGAATAAAGGCTGTGCTAGTATGTGTGAGAGAGGGTCCATAATCAGAGGTAGGGATGTCATTTGTATTTATACACAGCCAAGCTTAGAAATGAATAACATTAAACATTCAACAACATTCTTCCTTTTATATGTTGGCATGCATTTTTGAACAGTAGGGATGTCCAAAATAATTTGTGCCAATTTAAAAGATAGGGACTATGTTGACTCAAGATATGTATTAAGCAATCAAAACTTAGAAAAAAAGAAAAAAAGCACAAAGATTTCGACTTGTCTAAGTTGGGACATGTTTTATTCAGTTTGAAATTAAATTTGTTAATGGTAGGAGGGCAGGATGAAGCAGACTTTGCCATTGTGATTGAATTTTGTCTTTGTAATATTTGTTTGTGATGACACATAACTTTTTCCTCTATCTCTGAATTCACCTAATCACTTTTCTCATTTTATCAAACTTATGAAAAAGCCCAGTGATAATGCTGCATATGAAGAAAACTGGGAGGGGGAGGGAATTGATATGTAGGAAAGACTGTTTTCAAGGACTTTGTTCTGATTTATAATTCTCATTTTTCACTTTATAAACATATTGGACTTATACTTCTATCCTTGGATGGATCTGTGATTTCATAGTTGAAGTTACCTCTTATCATCATAGGATCAGAGTTTAATAAGTGAATGAATGATTATTAAGTGTTTATTATGTGCCATGTACTGTGATAAGCACTGGGTAAATCAAAAGAAAACTTTGACTATCCTTGATCTAAAGGAGCTCTCATTCTAATGTCAGAGATAATACATGTGGAATGTTTCAGTTTCAAGTCAGGAGGAAAAACCCCATGGTGCTTAATGTGTAGAAGAAGAGCAAATGTTAATGCCTTTTCTTTAATGTTAGTCCAACTCATCAAATGAGATCAGTTTCTGAAGCTGAGACATTTGACAGCATGAAGGACTTTAGTAGTAAGAACTTTCTCTTCTGGGTCTTCAGTATCTGTGGTTGCAGCAACTGAGCAATTGCCAGTCTGCCTTGAAAAAAGGATTCTGCCCAGGATGATGACTAAGGGCAATGGCCTGGGAGTATTCCCTTTGCTAATACTCTTCAGTTAAAGTTCCAGGTCATCTCCATCAGGAGATGGTCGTCAAGATTTGGTGGTGGTTTGATTTGCCTGTCAAATGTTGCCTCCTGTCTTTCCCTCAAGGTACATTATTTTTCATTTGGGCTAGTTTGCATGCCCTGTATGTGGAAGTAGGTTGAGAGTTGGTAGGGGGGCAGTTAGGTGGCACGGTGGATAGAACACCAGCCCTGGAGTCAGGAAGACCTGAGTTCAAATCCGACCTCAGACACTTGACATGTACTAGCTGTGTGACCCTAGGCAAGTCACTTAACCCCAATTGCCACACAAATAAAAGAGAGTTGGTAGGGATAGACTGGCACCTTTTCCACAAAAGTTGCTTCTATAATAAGGGCTATAAGAGTTTGGCTCAAAGCAACACTGGATTTTTATTTTGAAGGGAATTAGCCTCCTAGTGTAACGACCTTAAAATTACTTATTTTTTTCAAGAGTTTCTTCCTCCCACCTCTTACCCCACTAAGGATATGATCAGAACCACATAGAACCAATACGTACATTCAAGGAAAATAAAACCTCATATTGGACATATCAAAATACAAGTATCTCATTCTGCATATTTAGTCCATCACTTCTTTCTTAGGAGATATGTAACATTCATCATCATTTACTTCCTGGAATCATAAAAATACTTTTATATGATTATAAGATATGGAAATAAGATACATAAGATTTAAGATATATTTTATAAGATGAAACTAAAAAAAACTGTGTCCCAAAATGGATGTCATTTGGCCAAGTTTACAAAGCGCTACATGATAGAGCTAGGATTTGGACTCAAGTTTTTGTGGCCAAATACATCACTCTTTCTCCAGCCCCACAAACCTTGTTCTAGCTCAGATTGCATCCAATTTATGACTTCTCATCTGCCATTACTTTTCTTTGTCTCCTTATATGAATCCTTCCTAAATTATACCTGGGGGAGGTATGACTAAATAGCATTTGGTATATAAAATATCTATTTTTTTTCTAAATGCAATAGAATGTCAAAATAAGACAACAGCATAAAATGCAAATGGAATTTTGGGCTGCATTATGATAGGGATAAGGTGGATGGAAATACACATCTATGTGGAAATAGGGAAATAATCATGTCTATGAATAAGGGACCGCTACATGGCATAGTGGATAGAGTATGGGGCTTGGAATCAGAAAGACTCAGATCCCTGAGTTCAAATATGACCTCAGATATTTACTAGCTATGTGACCCTGGGTATGTCACTTAATCCTTGTTGCCTCAGTTTCCTTACCTGTAAAATAAGGTGGAAAAGGAATTGACAAACCACTCCAATATCTTTGCAAAGAAACTCCCCTCCCCCCAATAAAAAAGTTGAAAAAAATTCAAATTTGGGGTGATTCCCATCACTTGGGGAAAGGCTGAACAAATTGTGGGATGAGATTAGGATGGAACATTATTGTGCTGTAAGAAATGATGAGAAAGATGCTATCAGAAAGATTTATGAAAAATGCAATCCATCAACAGAGAAAGAACTGATGGCAGCTGAATACAGATTGAAGTATAATTTTTTGTTAGTTCCTTTTTATAAAGTTTTTTTCACCTGTTTTCTTTCACAACTTGACTAATATGGACATGTTTTGCATAACTGCACATGTATAACGTATTGAATTGCTTGAATTATTAAGGAGGTGTGAGGAGGGAGGGAGGAAGAGAATTTGGAACACAAAGTTTAAAAAATCGATGTGAAATTTTCTTTATAATGTAAGTTGGGGAAAATTATGAATAAATAAATAAATAGAATTTTTTTAAAAAAGAAAGAAAGAAAATAAAACCCCAAAAGGGTTCAGAAAGAGTCAGGCACAACTAAAATAATTGAACAATAAAAGGCTGTGACTGAATGCAGTCAATTCACCCATAAAAAGGAAGTAGATAACAGGATTGATTATTCCCCCTAAAAAAAAGAACCAATAGCCTCAATGTCTTCATCTGTAAAAATGGAGTCACAGAGTCAGGATAACTAAAAAAAAAAAAAAAAAGCACAACAAAACATAGACAATGAAGTAATTTCAATAATAATAAACATATTTGAACCAAATGGCATAGCATCCACATTTTTCTTTTGGGCGGGGCAATGAGGGTTAAGTGACTTGCCCAGTGTCACACAGCTAGTAAGTGTCCAGTGTCTTATGCCGAATTTGAACTCAGGTTCTCTTGAATCCAGGGCCACTGCTTTATCCACTGCACCACCTAACTGAGCCCGTCCACATTCTTAATAGAAAAGTTATATTAGTTACAAAAGGAACTAGGCAATAAATATAACCACAGGGTACCTCCACTTTCCCCTCCCAAACTAAGATAAATCTAACCATAAAATAAATAAGAAAGAAGATAAGGATATGAATAGAATTTTAGGGAAAAAAGTTAGGTATGATAAACCTCTAGAGAAACTTGAATTATAATAGAAAGGCATATACCCTTTTCTCAGCTATATATGGGGCCTTTACAAAAATTGACCATGTATTATGGCCTAAAAGCATCACAACCAAATGCAAAAAAGCAGAAATATAAGCATCTTTTTCAGATGATAATGCAAGAAAAATTATATTCAATAAAGGACCTTGGAAAAACAGATTAAAAATTAATTGGAAACCATCTAATCCTAGAAGATGAGTGGGTCAAAGAACAAATCATAGAAACAATCAATAATTTCATTAAAAATTATGATGCCAATGTAGCAACATACAAAAATTTATGGGATGTAGACAAAGCAGTACTTAGGGGAGAATTTTATCTCAAAATGTTTACATCAATAAAATAGAGAAAGAGCAGATCAATGAATTGGTCATGCAACTAAAAAAAAAAACCTACAAAACTAAGAAATCTAAAATCTCTAACTAAACACCAAATTGGAAATCCTGGAAAGCAAAAGAGAGATTAATAGACCTTAAAGTAAAAAAAAAATCAGTGAACTAATCAATAAAACTAGGAAATGCTTTTATGAAAAAAAAATAAATCACTGGTTAACTTGATCTTTAAAAAAAGGAGGAAAACAAATTACAAGTATGAAAAATGAAAAGGGTTAATTCATCCCCAATGGAGAGGAAATTAAAGCAATTATTAGTAACTGTTTTATGCAATTGTATGCCATTAAATTTGATAATACAGGTCAAATGGATGAATCTTTACAAAAATATAAATTGCTCAGATTAGCAAAAGAAGAAATGCAATACTTAAATAAACTCATCTTAAAAGAAATAAAAGGTATTGAACAAGCTATCAATGAGTTTCCTAAGGAAAAGAAAAACAGATAGAACAGATAGACTCACAAAGTTATTCTACCAAACACTAATAATAATTATAATAATAATAACAATATTCCAATATGATGCAAAGTGTTTTTAAATAGGCAAAGAACCTTAACAAATTCCTTTTATGACATATATATATATGCATATATATATGCATATATATATATGGTTTTTAAACCTAAAACAGAATGAGAAAAAATAGAGAAACAAACAAAAAACTATAAATTGGTTTTATTTATTAATATTGATGGAAAAATTATTTTTTTAGCATGGATATTGCAATAATACATGTCAATGATCCTACATTATGTCCAAGTGAGAGATTTATACCAGGAATGCAAGACTGGTTAAATATTAGGAAAAAATACCAGCATAATTAACTATAACAATAAAAGTTATAATATCAATAGATTCAGAAAAAGGTTTTGATGCAAAAAATATGTAGTCCTTTTAAAAACTTAAGGAAGCATAGGGATTAATAGAGTTTTCCTTAAAAAAGATAAGTAGTACTTATCTAGAACCATCACCAAGTATTACATGTACTGTGGCTAAACTAAAAGATTTTTCAATGTGATCAGGGGCAAGTATGCCCATTGTCATCACTATTCAATATTGTTTGGGAAATGCCAACTATAGCAATTTGACAAGAAAAGGAAATTGAAAGAATTAGTATGTGTAATGAGGAAACAAAACTGTAACTCTTCTCAGAGAATATGATGCTATACCAGATAAACAACTAAAAAAAACCCTAGAAGTAATTAACAACTTTAGCAAAGTGTAGTATATAAAAAAGCACATGTCATCAGAATTTCTACATATTACCAACAAAGTGCAGCAATAAGAGATAGAAGAAAGAAAAATTTAATTTAAAATAACTGTAGACAGTGTAACATATTTAGGAGTTTATCTGCCAAGACAAATCCAGGAACTATAGGAACACAATTACAAAACACTTCTCACAAAAATAAAGTCAGATCTAAACAATTAGAAGAATACTAATTACTCATGGGTAGGCCAGGCTAATATAATAAAAAAAGGCAACTTTATCTAAATTAATTGAAATTTTGTGCCAAACCAATCAAATTATCAAAAATTATTTTACTTTGGTAAATTTGGGGCAGCTAGGTGACACAATGGTTAGTGGACAGGAAAACTCCTCTTTCTGAGTTCAAAATCTGGCCTTAGAAACTTACAAGCTATGTGTCTCTGTGTAGGTCATTTAACCCTATTTTCCTTGGTTTCCTCATCTGTAAAATGAGTTTGACAACAAAACGTAAATGACTGTCAGTCATATATTTGCCAAGAAAACCCCAAATGGGATCAGTAAAAGTCAATCACAACTGAAAGTACCTCAACAACAACAAAGAAAAAATAATAACAAAATTCATGTGGAAGAACAAAAGTCAAGAATATCAAGAGAATCAATGCAAATAAAAGTGAATGAAAGTAGTATAGATATTGGCTAAGAAATACAGAGGTGGGTGAATGTAGTACATTAGGTACACAGTGCACAGGAGTAAATGGCCCTAGTAATCTAGTACTTGACCATCCTAAAAATTCAATATTTTAGGACAAAAAGTCAATATTTAACAAAATTTTTTGAGAAAGCTGGAAAGCAGTCTGGTGGAAATTAGGTATAAATCAACATCTCACAGTATATACCAAGACAAGGTCAAAAAGGGTACATGATTAAGATATATAGGGTGATATCAGAAGCAAATTAGGGGAGTGTGGAATAATTTATCAGTCAGATTAATGCATAAGGGACGAATATATGACCAAAGAAGAGATAGAGAGTATTAGGAGCTGTGAAATGTATAATTTTGATTACATCAAATTATAAAGATTTTGGAAAAAAAAAAACAAAAACAAAACAATACTGCCAAGATTAGAAGGAAAGCAGAAAAGTGAGGGAGAAAATACAGGGAATTTCTCTGGTAAAGGTCTCATTTCTCAATCATTAAGAATGAATTAAATTTATAAGAATATGAGTCATTCCTGAATTAATAAATATTCAAAGGATATGAAGAGGTAGTTTTCAGAATAAATCAAAGCTATCTATAGGCATAGGAAAAAAAATGCCCTAAATCACCACTTATTAGAGAAAAGCAAATCAAAACCATCCTGAGGTATCAGTTCATACCTATCAGATTGGCTAATAAAACAGAAAAGGAAAAGGATGAATTTTGGAAGGGAAGTGAAAAGATAGTGATATAAATGCACAGTTGGTGGACTTATGAACTGATCCAATCATTCTGGAGAAAAATGTGTACCTATGTCCGAAGAACTTATGAAACTTTTTATACACTTTGACCAAGCAATAATACTACTAGTTTTATACTCAAAAGAGATCAAAGAAAAGAAAAATGATATACATGTACAAAAAATATTTTTAGCAACTGTTTTTGTGCGAGCAAAGATTTGGAAATTGAGGGGATGCCCATCAATTGGGGAATGGATGAACAAATTGCTATTCAATAATATTGTGCTATAAAAATGATGAATGAGGCGCTTTCAGAAAAACCTATGAAGTCTTACATTAACTAAAGCAAAGTAAAATAAGCATAACCAGGAGAACATTGTACATGATAATAGCAATATTGTAATCATGTTGATCTGTGAATGACTTAGCTATTCTCAGCAATATATTCTCAGCAATACAATGATCCAAGACGATTCTGTAGGATTTATGATAGAAAATGCCATTCACTTCCAGAAAAAGAACTAATGGAGTCTGAATACATATTGAAGTGTACCATTTTTTTTTCTTCTTCTTCTTCTTCTTCTTCTTCTTCTTCTTCTTCTTCTTCTTCTTCTTCTTCTTCTTCTTCTTCTTCTTCTTCTTCTGGTCTGGGTTGTCTTTTGTAACAGTTAATATTGTTAAGGGTTAAAATTCTAGCTAAACTGTCTAAAATATCTAATGAGTGGTTGCCAATCAATTACAAGCTTTAGCAAGAGTTAGACTTTTAAGCATTTATTAAGGAGAATAAGAATTTGGTAAAGAGAGAGAGAAAGGCCTAGATTCCTATCTATTAAAGGGAGAGCACATTTCTAGCTCCCTTCTCCGCCAGCGTCCTCAGGAAAGAGCCCGAGACTGAGCACCAGTCTCTTCCTTCCCCCTCCCACTAGTCCGCGTCACTTCCTGATGCCAAAGAAAAGACTCCTGGTCTTGCCCTCAAAGACCTTCGCTTCATGGG
This sequence comes from Dromiciops gliroides, assembly GCF_019393635.1. Taxonomy (NCBI): domain Eukaryota; kingdom Metazoa; phylum Chordata; class Mammalia; order Microbiotheria; family Microbiotheriidae; genus Dromiciops; species Dromiciops gliroides. The sequence continues at coordinate 625,822,039 of NC_057862.1, read as the reverse complement.
CAGAACTCTTCTACAGTAAGTATCCAGCAGGTGGCGTTATTCCAATCGTTACAGTATGGAATTATTTTGCATGACTGCACATTTATAATCTATATCAAATTGAGTGCCTTCTCAGTGAGGAGGGGAGAGAACTTGCAATTCAAAATTTTAGATAACAAATGTTAAAATTTTTGTTAACATAAAATTGAGAAAAAACAAAATAATATAAAATTAAATGAAAATGAGGAAGAATCAAAATAATTACATACACAAATGACTTTTAAATTACAGTAAATCTATATGACCTTTAGTGGACTTATATTTTATATATTAATTATTCCTTGATTTCACATGCATCTTTCATTGCAAATGGAGGAGTCTTTGGAAGCTGAGAAACAAGAGTTTTCTTTTAGAAAACAATGAAATACGTTTTCTCTAATGGAAAACTTGAGGGCCTTTTCTTTTTTTTTCTTTCTTTTTTTGTTTGTTTCTTGAGGGGCAATGAGGGTTAAGTCACTTGCACAGGGTCTCACAACTATATGTGTTCATCTTATTTATCAATAATGTGATAATATTCATTACAATTATTTCTTTGAATTTTTATATGAGAGAAATGCACATCTTAGTTAAGTTAGTTAAGAATAACATCGTGTTTCTTTAAGTATTTAATATCTTCTTTACTTGAAAATAGAAAAAGTACTTCATTTTATATCTATCGAATAATTAATGAATATTGGTTCTCAAAGTAATAACTATTCTTTCAACTTGTACTTCATCCCTGCTTCTTTACTACATGTAGCTCCAATCTATATCTTTGGGTAAATTCTCCATTAAGTATACAACCAATGTATCTAAAAGTTTTCTCTGGTTAATTTTTTTTTAACATTTCTTGGATATTTATGTACTCTTTGGGTTTTCCTTCAAATCTTCTTTGCTATTCTACACAAGAAATTCTTTTTTACATGGATATATTTGTTTGTGCATATATGTGTTTTTCTGTGTATAAAAATGAATACATATGTATCTGTGCATATATACATATATGCATATATGTGTATATTTACATGCATACATATAGACACACACATATATTTCCATTATGATGCCTTTTCTTTTTTTTTGTCTTTAGGTCATTACTGGTAACATTTTACAACCTTTTTTATCTACACTATGTGTTTACTTTGGCTCCAACTTCAAATCAATGAGATGCATGGACATTTAAGAGAATGATTTGGTAATCTAAAAATGAAAACTGAGAGAGAGAGAGAGAGAGAGAGAGAGAGAGAGAGAGAGAGAATGAATTTCATTTTTACTTGCATACTATGTATAAATAATAATCTGGACACAGAATTGTATAGATGAAGAGGACTGCTGAATAGCACAATATAATTGTCCTGCACTTCCAGTAATCTCAAAGCACTATTTGATACTTAAGACTATTTGTCTGATATGAATATTCTGCTAATGAAATTAAATGAGAAAAGACAGGATTAAAAAATGTTAACAAGTCATTTTAAACCATGAAAAATAGGCTCAATGACTCATTTTGAAGTAAAAGGCAGCTCAAAGGGCATCATTTTAAAGATAAGGCAACAAAGACTTAGAAAAATTAAGTGACTTGTCCAAGGTTACACCGATACCTTAAGACGTGGGGTTTGACCTACTGTTCTTTGATTTCAGAATCAATGTTTTTGTTTGTTTGTTTGTTTGTTTGTTTGTTTGTTTGTTTTTCATTGTACCATGCTAGGAAGAGTAGACTTTGTTCTCCTTGGAAAATTCACTTTGCTGAAGAGACATATGAACTCTTTGCCAAAGTACCAAAAGAACTGGCTAAGACTTATAAAAGTGGGAAGATTACAAGGAGTTTGATCAAAACATAATTGAGAAAGATTAAATTTGCTTTCTTTCCTAACAGAGTTACTATGCTACTCTATCAGGATAATGATGTAATTATAATTAACTGGCATTTTAGCATGGCAAAGTTACTATTGATATTCTTTTGGACAAGTTGGATAGAAGTGTTTCTAGATGACAATATAATTAGGGGAATTTGGTGAAAAATTGAATCACCCAATGAAAAGAATAGTCTTTAATGGTTTGAGGGCAAGTATGAAGGTCTCTAGTGTAATACTTGTGGCATCTGTTCTTGGCCAGGTAATTTTAATGTATTACCAAAAAAGAGGATTCAAAAGATGCTTAGCATCCTTCTAGCCTATCATATGTCCCAAAAGACTTACAATTAAAGCATAACTTGTAAATATCCAGACTCTAATCATTCGGTTAATCAAGTAGTATTTATTGAAAGGACCTTAAATGTGCCAAACACGGTGCTATGTACTGGCAATACAAAGAAAAAAAAAAAGAAAAAATAAACTAAACCAAAACATTTTGGACTTAGGAAGGAGATTTATTGCCTTTGTGAATATCTGTAGCAGTTAAGGAAGATTTTTTTCTGTTTTTCAAGACTTTTTGGATTCCTTGTAATCCCTACCCATTGCTCCAAATTCTACCCTCTGAGGCAAAAGACAACTAGAGTAATTCATCCTTCACATGATAGCCCTTCAAATACTTGAAGACAGCAAGCATAGACATGCTAAATCTTTTATCCTGCTCCTCCAGTAAAATATCTTGTTCTATAATCTATTCCACATTTTGTATAAATGCATATATGACACATATATTTCATTTTCAGATGACACAATCCTTGAAGGCATTAGTAAGAAATTGGATGAAAAAGTCCAGACAGAAATATCTCAGCAGATTGGATCATTAGGCCAAATCAAATAAAGTGAAAAGTCATCCTATCTGGTTTTGAAAAATCAATTTCTTAAATCCAAGATCAAGGTTGTATGGCTTGAGATTTGCTTATCTTGATGGAGGGGAGAAGGGGACAAAAATGTTTTAGTGAACAGCTTGTGAGAATTGGAGCTCCACCAACCTGATGAGAAAGACATTGCAGGGAAGCCCTGACCTGAGGAGAAAGCATGAGGTTACCTTTCTGGGGTTTGCAAGGTCTGATGGGCATCTGGAAGTTGCGTATACCACCTGTGGGTCGTGTCAATCAGTGCTACCAGCTAATTAGCTTGGAGCTGTGTGTGAGGACAGCCTTGCTTCCTGTTTGACAGGGGGCTTCTGGGAGAAGCTGCTATGGATCTGGGTCTTTTCCTTAGGAACTGGCGTGTGGCGGCAGGGGAAGAACAGAGTAGAAAGATCTACTCTACATGTTCTCTATAGAAGCATGGATAGCTAAATAAAGGTGACTTTCTCAACTTCTCTATCTTCACTGACTTCTAATACACTTTAATAAATACTTAAAAGCCTAAGCTCTTGCTGAATTAATCAATACATCTTAGGTAGATTCACCCCAAAATTGGGGGGGGTGGCAGGTAAGGACCCATGTTGGATTTTAAACATCACAAGCTGGCTGAATATCAAGAGGGTCAAAAACAAAAAAGCAAGAGGCAGATCCCCATTTGTAGTAGATGTGGAGACCCTGGTGAATTATCACAGGCAATCTGCAATTTCTTCCAAATTTGAGAATTTATGATTCTGAAACTAAAACACTTAGATATCCCTCCCCCCAAGTAAATTTAGCCTAGATTTTGTGTTATTAAAGTGCACTGCTTAATACAACTGTCTGATTTCTAAAAATATCTTTTCAGAAAAATCTTCCAATTAAAGGATGTTTAAAAATCATTCTGTAAATTAAAGATTAGGTATCAATAAATGAATGTGTTATCTTGTAGGTTACTTATCATTCAAAAACCAATTTATAATCAATAGATGGACAGGAAAATGTTAATGAAAAAATCCAAACAGAATATGAATATCTTCTTCCTTTTCCCAATACCCCCTTGTCTTAGCAATCTTGCTTTAGCCAGGACACATTTTCTGCCATATGCACCCCTTTATCTCCTCTGACTGTCACCACTCATGGAGGTCCTCATCAACTTGCACCTGACTTACTGGTTGGACCCCTACTTTAAGTATCTCCCCACTTCAGTCCATCCTCCACTCAGCTGCCATAGTTATCATCCTAAAAATGCAGGTTTCATCATGTCACCTGCCCCACTCATTAAAATTCTGTGGCACCTTATCAGTTCTAGGATAAATTGTCAATAAACATTTATTAAATACTTATTATGTACCAGGTACTATGCTAATCACTGGGGATATAAATACAAAAAGAAAAGAAGGTCACTGAGATCAAGGAGCTTATTCACAATTTAATTAAGGAAGACATTGCACAAAAGGTAGCTGAAAAGCAATGGGGCTCAGTGGAGGGGGGTGGATAAGTGAAGGGGTGGGATAGGGAAGGTAATCAGATTGGTTGAGAAGCCCAAAGGAGTATAGCAGGTGGGACCAAATATAAAATCCTTAGTTTGGCATTCAAAGCCCTTCACAAACTACAGTCTCCCCTCCTCCCACCTTGCCAGTTTCCCTACTTCTTACACCATCCCCCCCATCCATGCACTAGAGTGGTATTGGCCATCTCTGGACACTTGCATTTTTCCTGACTGTCCTGGCCCCCATGTTTATAATTCTCTCCCTTCTCATGTCTGCCTCCTGCCTTCCTTATGTTTGCAGCAAATCCCACCTTCTACACCAAGCTTCATCCTGCATATAACTTGTTCCTACATAGTCATTTGCATAGTTGTCTCTCCTATTAGACTATGAGGTCCTTGAGAAAAGGGACTACTGTCAACCCTTTCTTTGTATCCCTATAGTTCTTGGCAGATAGTATGGGTGCAATGAATGCATATTGACTTACTGTCTGAGACATTCTCTTAATTGGAGAATAACATTATTTGAACTGTGGGAAGAGATTATCAAATGTGTCAAAGAAGAGTCATTCTTGTCTGTCCCTGTCTTCATCTCTTACCTTCCCCAACCTCCTAAAAATGTGTGCATGAAGAAAAGGAAACAGCAAGACAAATTTAGACAGGGTTTCCCTTAAAGTATATACATTGTTTTAGAATTATTCCCTTAAAACATCTGCAAAAATGATAGCAAGCATTTTACACTGTTTACATGTTTACATGTAAAGAAGTTCATCTCATTTTAACATAACAATAACCCTGTGAGGTAGTTGTTATTACTATCCCCTTTTTATAGGTGAGGAAATTAAAATCAAGAATGTCTAAGTGATTTGCTTAGGTAATATTATAATAGTAGTAGTAGTAGTAGTAGTAACAACGGCAACAAAAACAAAAAAAAATTATTTCTATAATAATTCTTGGCTGATATTTTTCAGTTACAAGGACAATGTGGATTCCAATGCTTGGAATTTCTCACTCTCAGGCTTCTCAAAAAGTATGCTTTGTGGCACAGGTTTGTCTGACAATCCCTTTAAAAATCCTCATAACACAACATTGTTGGACTCTCAGAGATTTTATATTTCCCCCTGACAGAAAAAAAAAATAGTTCAGCATTCATTGCAACATTCATTATGCAGTTATTTGCTGATTTTATCCAAAATCATTAGGACTATTAGCTCTGCTATGAGGTAAACAGAATAAACAAACCCCTGCCAAGTGAGAACTAGCTTTACTACCTTTTTTTCTTAGCATACAAATAAGGCCTCCAAAGTCTAAATAGCTCAAAAGTTCCTTCCAGAGGTTCATTATTTATTCTCCTTATTACAAGGCAGAGTTAACTTCGCAGCACTAATAGGCCTCTCTCAAAACATGGTACCATTTTTGTTGTCCTTGAATAGCCCTAAATAATACTCCACTGTGGGCCAGTGTTCATCTGGCACCTTAAATAGATATATTTCCACACATGGGCCATAGATTCTATGTTAATCTACATCCATAATCTATTAATATATTCACATATTACTGCATATTGCATATATAGCTTACACAGATACGTGATGAGAAGTATATTCATAGGCATAAGTACACTTATGTAATATTTATATGAACAAAAATTGCTATCCTCTTTCAGGAAACTACCTTCTATTTCCAGAGAACATTCTTTTCCATGATAATAAATGATCTTCAGGAAGCAGTGACAGACCCAAAGATTTGACAATAGGCTTTTGCCATCATTTCCTCCACTCGAGAAATTCTGGCTGCTCCACTAAAGCCATGGATCAGTCCCTCACTTTGTCTCCATGTGCCATTTAGAAACCTAGGAAAGATAAATTAATCCTAAATTGCATGTTTTTCTGTTTTGCCTGTTTATGGTAGCAATAAGGACTGGATATTTATTTCTCTGCATTGCACCTGCGGCCTCTTCTCTCTGCTGTTTGTGTGCTATCCTTTCCAAATGCTGTCCTGAAAAGCATCTCTTGTCCGCCCGCAGTGGGGAAGCAAAAGTGAATTGGATTTTAGGGCCTGGGTTTTCATGCTACTTTTTGCCTACTATGTGACCTTTGGGAAATGCTATCAGTCAGTCCTACGTATTTACTAAGAGTCAATTATAGGCTAGGCACAACTCTGGGAATACCAACAAAGTTGTGCCTATATCGCATGAACAAAAAACCCAAAAGATTCTTGATTTCAAGGAGCTTGCATTCTGCAACATCATGCAAACAATTATATAGATATAGCTTAAAGGTAATCTCAGAAGGAAAGCACATTCAACTTTCTGAAGGTCTTTTTACATTTATAAAATAAGAGCATTTGCCTAGGCCAAATGACTAAGGTCACTTCACTTGCCCCATGATTTTCCTGAAAAGCTTCAGGACTTTTAGATTTCATAACCTTCCTTGGAAATGAATTCTAAGATTTCAAATAAGTTCTTTATGTCAAAAGGTTATGCCTTTTATTATATACTTTTTGATGGAAGTCTGTATTACCCTCTCCCCATTTTTTCCCTTTCTCAAATGCTAAGAGAAAAAGTGGAGGATAGCTACCTAATCCCACAATTCCATAATAGCCAGCATGGCATTAAGGAAAGAGAGACTGAAACTGGAGTCAGTAGACTTGAGTTCACATTCTGATTCTGAAAGCCAACTAGTTTCATGACCATGAGCAAGGCAATGCAAATCTCTCTGAGTTTCATCATCAGTAAATGGAAATAATATTTTCCCTACATATTTCACTAGACTATGATGAGAAAATCCTTAATTTATTACAGAAATGAATTTCATTAAAGTCATAACCAGTGTCAAATAAAAGCATCATTAGAGGATGCCAAATTAGTGGCACCAGGAAACAGATGAGAAGTTAAAAGTTCTTTCAAAGGAAAGGAGGACTTGTGAGAATTGGAGCGCTACCAACCTGCTGAGAAAGATACTGCAGGGAAGCTCGGCCCTGAGGGGTTTCGAAGGTCATATTGCCATCCAGAAGTTGTGGCTGCCACCTCTGGGTTGTGTCCATCAAAGTTACCAGTCAATTAGCTTGGAGCTGTGTATGGGGACGACCCTGCTTCCTGTTTCACAGGGGGTTTCTGGAAGAAGTGGTGAAGGAACACAGTCTTTTGTTCAGGAACTAGCTGTTGGTCAGAGGCATGTTTCACTCTCTTAGATAGCTAGATGAAGGTGTTTTTTACTCTCTCTCTTTGCTAACCCCTAATATACTTTAATAAATGATAAATGCCCAAAGACTGGTACTAAAGCTTTTCTAATTTAAGGCAACCACACAATAGATTTTAAACATCACAGCTAGAATTTTAGACTTTATAGGCTGCTATCAACACTATAATAGAATGTACTATATGACACGAGCACCAGTAACTTAAACTTTCAATGACTCAGGAAACTACAACTATGGGATACATAGGGATTGTTTAATAGGAAGAGTGGAAGAAGTTTCTAGATTTCACATTTCCTATACTAGAGATGACAAACTTGCTTCTTACTTCATAGTACCAGATTAAAATGCAAATAGGAAATGTCTAACGAAATAAATACAATTATAGTACAACATAGATAATGTTAATTTATGGTAATCTGAGTCACCCTACAGCCTACAGGAATCTATTTTTATTTCAATTTGACATCGCTGCCCTACACTTATACAATTACAGGCCTGGATATTATAAATATACATACTACACACACATACTGCACATGCAAAAATATATATACACACCCATATATATACATACACACACACATACATATATATATATATATATATGTATATTCATTTTTCAAGGTTCTGCTATTTCATCAGTGTAGTTAACCCATGCTTTGCTTTAGATCTCAACCCATTTATTACCTTGTGGGTTATCTTCAAGTGTTTCCAAATCCATAAAAATCATCATCCTTCTGGAAATCTGGTGATGAGCTTCTTTGAATGTAGCTATCCTAGTCTTCAGCTAATGGGCATACATTACATCACTAGAACTATACTTGAAGTCCTTATGGCTTTGTAGGAAATGCTTATATTTCTGACTGACTGGAATTTCTTAGAGACACAAAGGTTACCTGCATACTCCAAGGAGGCTTTAGAGCAATTCTTTAATAAAGTACTAAGTATGTGTGTATGGATACTCAGATATATTTCTATCTATCTATCTCGATCATCTCTGTCTCTATCTCTATCTACATCTATATCTATAATCTATATCATCTATCTCTACATATCCATATCCATACCCATACCATATATCCATCCATTTATCTATTCTTCTATCCATCCATCCATCTATCTGTTTATCTGTCTATCTACACACACACATATATACACATACACACAAACATGCATACATATATACTTAATACAGTATGTATATGTATAGGTATTCACATATATATATGCATATGTATATGTGAGGGTGTATATAGTTAGATATTAATATTTAGAACTAAAAATATATATATAGCATAGTGGATAGCACCTAGACCTGTGATTATCTTTGTGGGCGGAGGGAAGATCTGGGAAGAAGGAAGGGAATAAACATCTATCTTGTACCTATTATGTGCCAGTTACTCTGCTAAGTACTTTACAAGTATTGTCTTATTTAATTTGATAGGGAAATACCAGGTGAAAACACTACCTCTATCAATCAAGGCAGGTTGTTGCTTTCTCTAGAATTTTTAGTTTTAAGAGATAGTCACCAAGAGCACTGAGAGTTTAATCAATTTGCAAAGGTCAATAAAAATATGTCAGAAGCAGGACATGAACCCAGGTCTTCATGGCCTAGAGGAGGAATTCTTAAACTTTTTCCACTAGCAGCCTCTTTTCACCTGAGACATTTTTATGTGACCCTGGTTATATAGGTACATAACCTTTTACTGTTGCCAAATTTATCATGAACTCCACATTGAGTTATGTGACCTCATGTTGGGTCACAACCCACAGTTCAAGAAACTTTAGCTTAGAGGTCACCTTCCTTTCCTCAATGTCATGGTTTTTATCATATAAATAGATTTTCTAGATAAAAGAAACCTATATGATATTGCTCTGTTTATACTCAGAAAATATAGAATTTGGCCCACTATGAGCTGATATTAGCCTGGCAATAGTTGATTTTCCTGAAAGCCATACATTAATCTTACTGGACAAACTGTTAATATATTTGATACATATATATATATATATATACACACACACACATATACATATATATATATATATACATATACACACATATATATGTATATATGTAGTAAACCTTTAATAACTTTGAAATTAAATTGCAACTTTACATTTGCATTTTGAAGAGGGTTTACTTCTGAACCTTTCTCCTTGGCAATTGACTATCCTTTCCAATTTCCTGTGATTTACACATTTGTTCACTGTGATGGGAAACAGTGCTGATCGGTGGACAGAGGTGGGCCCTGCATCGATCTCAATGACATTCCATTAGCCATCTTCTTTCACTTAACACAAACTGATGAGTCTTGACTAGTTCAATTTTACCATTGGTAGCATTGTATTTAATTGACTTAGAATTCTTCCCACTATCTTGTCATTTTTCTGGTTCAGCAGATTCAGAGTTCTTTCCTCTTAACTCTCTTTATTTTAGGTCACATTAGTTAATTTCCAGTTCCTTTTTATTTCCTTGTGTTAAGTGAAAAGTAAAACATTGCCACTAGCCTGGATGGAGTTTGACAGTCATTCCTTTCAGAACTTTACAACTCCAGTTGTTCCCCTCTTTGGTTTTTGTAGAACCTTTGTTATTTGAACCTCGTTTCACAATGCTACTAAAACTTCCACAACTGCAGAATTTTTATTTCTATTATAACCCTTGGGAAATGATTTCTCTCCTCTGCAATTTAAGACTCCGATTTGTTTTCTTCTTCATTAAAGTGCTCCTGTGATGGTTCATTAAGAATGTGACCTGAGGGTTCCCAGGTCAATTTTTGCAAGAGTATAAATTCTGATTGGTCTAGCCACAATCCAAAGACTTTCAGTACAGGGCTAACATAGGATTGTGCTTATTAGCCTTGCTATGTGTACGGAGAATCATCATCAGGCTGTGACCACAAATATGAGTTATTTTGGATAGAGCATCTTAAGAAGTTATCTATTACAGTATGAAAAAAGTTAAAATGCGGCTCTCATTGTCAATGTCATGATATTTTCATTTATTTAGTATTTAATCTCTACTAGGCACTGTGCTAAGCAATAGGAAAATAATTTAATCAATAAACATTAAGAACCTACTATTTGCTAGCACAGTACTAAGCTCTATGGCTACAAAGCAAGTCAAAACACAAATTTCTGCATTGAATAGTCTATGCTCTAATATGGGAGATAACATGTAAATAACTAGGTATGTGCAAGAGATATTAAAAAAAAAAGATGGAAGTTACCTTTACTGGGGAAATCTTTAGGAGCTAAGGATCACAGGAAAGGCCTCTTAAAGAAATTAGTATTTAAAGAAAACTAGGAAAACCAAATCAGGGTTAAAGGGTCGAACATTCTATGAATGGGAGAAAGTAAGAGCAAAGGAATAAAAATGGGAAATGGAATGTCCTATCTGAAGAACTTCAAGTAGGAAACTGAATACTCTAAAGTTTGAAATAAGCATTTATTATCTCATTTCTACCATAGAGAATTGTGTGAATCAAACTGTCTCTATCTTGTGACTCAGTTCTGTATGTAGTTCAGTTTCCTTTCTATTCAATTATGGCTCTAGTCCTATTTCTGCCTTGTGGAAAAACAAAACAAAACAAAACAAAACAAAAACAACCCCAAAATTTATTTAATTATGGGAATTTTGAGAAAACATTGCATTGTTTAAACATATTCCTGTTTGGCTAGGAAGCAGGACTACCTCTACCGAAACCCAGTAAGACTGATGCAAGAAATTTTCTCACAATTATACATTGTAAACAACCCACATCTTGTCTGAAAACTGACACCATAGTGATCAATCTGTTATTATTTCTTTATTCCTTTGATCGAATACAGATACTTGAAGGAGCAGGGGAATGGGAACAGTGGGGAAATCTCTTTATCTGATTTCAGGGAACTGGACCTGTTCACTCTCTCTTCCCACTTAAAAAGCCTTTAATTTTTTCTCCAATTATAAATCAGATTACCTCATTTTTTGACATGGTTTATATCCTATTGTTTTCTTTCAATGCATAAAATTCTGTCTTCCCCTGTATTCTGGATTCAATGCCAAGCTGAGGAGCCCTTGTTCCAATTTATTATGCAATTCACATGCATTGCTTAATAATTCCATATGTTCAGAAGATCGAACCTTAAAATAAACTCAGTTATTTTAGATTTCACCTGTTACAAACTCCACAGCAACATTGTGGAATAAGTATTACAAGTATTATCCCCATTTAGTAAAAAATGAAACTGAGAGTTTAGGTGACTTGCCCAGATGGGACCTATGATTAATTTGGTTTGGGAGAAGGGACCTAAATTTGGAAGGGAATAAGGATTTTTATAGCTTATGTTATGTGCCAGGCAGTGTGCTAATTATGTGATTTACAACTATCATCTTATTTGATTTGATAGGTGATGTTTGAACCCAGGCTTGTGTGCCACATCTAACACTTTCATGCATTTGGTCATACAGACCAAAGTCAATCTAAGTCAAATAAAATGAAAGAATAATATTAATAAAAGAAAATAAAGAGATCTAAAACAAGACAAAAATTGGAGCAAATTAAGCCATGGTGAAAAACGAAAACAGATGAGAAGATATGGTCCATAGCTTTTCAAGTATGAGAGCTGCACAATTACATAAGAACGTGCTGAAGCTCAGTGATCAATTGATGCTCTAGGAGAGAAAGTTTTGTCCTTGTTATTCTTGTTGTTGTTGTTCTGTGGTGACACTATTTGTGGTTAAGTGACTTGCCCAGGGTCACAAAGCTAGTAAATGTTAAGTGTCTGAGGCCAGATTTGAACTCAGGTCCTCCTGAATCCAGGGCCAGTGCTTTATCCACTGCTCCACCTAGCTGCCCCATTGTTGTTGTTTTTGTTGCTGTTTTTGTTGGTGGTGGTGATCTAGCACTATCTTTAGGTTAATTATTAAATTGGTAACTAGAATAGGTCATTCAGCTCTTCCCATGATGAGGATGATCTACCATTATCTCAAAGAGCCCCCATCTCCTGACATTCCTTCTATCAGTTACAGAACTTCTTTGTCTTCTTTACCCAAAACATATTCTAGGTCATGAGTGAGTCTATCATTTTTATGAATGGATAGGGAACACCTATGCATGTACTTGGAGCATGAACCCTATCTCTTTTTGACTTGGCCGCAAAGAGGAAAAGAATCTAGATCATGATATTCATGTAACTCTCAATAATTTTTGTAAAGTCTAAACTAGATGATGCCCTTGGTAAAGTGTTAGAAAATTTATGTTAACAATTGACATATAATAAGGATAGATATAATAAATAGGATTATGATATCATATATTTAGAGCTGACAGACCTTAGAAGCTATTGAGTCCAACAGTAACATTTTGAAGACCAGAAAACATAGAGACTAGGCTCAAAGACTTGCCCAGCAGCAAACAGCTAAATAGTAGCTACAATTAGATTCAAACCTGCATCTTCCTGAACCCAAATGTACCACTCTGAGCCACTATTATTATAAGTATATTTATCATTAATTTTATTGTAATATGTAAAAAAATTAACTGAACCTTAATTTATTGGATTCTTCTTTCTCCAAACCATTTAGCATGTATAATTCATATAACCATAGACTCAAAACAAGGTGATTCCTTCACAGAATCTCTTTCTCTCCCATTAGGGACATCTCCCTGAAAAGAATCTAGAATGATATATCTTTTCTCTGAAAACTGAAAGCCAGAAGACCAAGCTTTTCTCTCAAGCTCTTGTCAACTGCTCCCCATGTGAAGGAACAGAACCTCAAGTAATCAATCCCTACCAATGAATAAAGTCTTACGCAAATTGTTCTGAGCATCTGGTTAGGAGAATTATAGGCCAAAGTAAAACATTGATTTAACCGACTTTTGTCAGAATCTGAGTCTGTTGACCACACAGAATCATTATGGAAATTTTATGACCATTTATTTTCAGACAAACCAATTATGATCTTTATACTTTTAAAAAAAAATATTTCATTGTTTTCATGGTTCACTTATCTAATTGTGTATGTGGTCGCTCCATTGATAACAGTTTTCAACTTGTCGATGCCTTCTTACTCTGTATAATTCTTCTTTTATTATTCCTCCATAGAGGATTATGGCAATGTGCTAGAAATCTTTCTCAAGGTTTTAAGTTCTTTTCTTTGTAAAGTCACCCACAACTTGGATTATCTATTTTTCCTCAATCATAGGGGAGTCAATTTGGAGCTTAACTGAAGTCATCTAGTCCAACTCCTTCACTTTATAGATGAGTTCCAGAGAAGAGAAATGACTTTCCCATGGTCACACAATTTTTACATGATACAATTGAAAATCAAACTCTAAAATCCGAACTATTTGTACTGTATCATATTGTCTGTGCTTACATCACAATCTCAATTCAATTTCTGGTTATATATATATCCTTGATTACATATTTTATGCCATTTTTATATGCAAATTATTGATGTCAGTATCCCAAAGCCTACTTATGCACAGGTGAATTAAACTTGAAGATATGCTAAAGGTCAACATGAAATGTTATAGTTATTCTACATGGTAGTACACTTGAAACTGTGGGATAATTTTGTATCATAGCTTTACAAATATAAATTCTTGGTCATCAAACATTTAGATAAAACATTATGTTATCTAATTTGGCAAACACACCTTCCTCTTGGGACTACATGACAATTTCTTTCCTCTATGACAATTCTGCTTTATGTTTAAACCTAAAGGTAACTAACCCTATAAGACTGAGGGTTCTTTATGAAACTCAGATACAAAGATATATGAAAAAATATTTGAAACTCTTAGGGTTCTATAAATGTTAGTATCACCATCAGCAGCAATATCAAATGGTAGCTCATGTTTATATGGCATTTTAGAATTTACAAGGTACTTTCCTTATAGCAGCCTTCTAATATCTATTCGATAAATAAGGAAACTGAGAGTTCCTTGGAAATATAATATGCTTATAAATCATTTTTGTTTGTTTTATTGATGTGTTTTGTTTTTACATGAAAAGTATTTATAGTTTACTCCTACTCAATAACAGGTCTTTTGGGAAAAAAAGGGGAAATTTGTTAAGGAAATCTAATAATAAAATGACTTCATCTTAAAGCAGATGTAACATCTCATGTCTGTAGCCCTCTATCCCAATCACTATATTAATAAATTTGAATTTGTTTTTCCCCTCCTTACTTCCACATGATCTGAAAAAAAGAAGAGAAAAGACAAATTCCTTTAACAAATATGCAGAGTCAACAAAACTATCTCTCCTAACAGCTCTTTTTACCATAATACTACAACTTCCCAATGCAGAAGTCCTGGATCTAATATACTGGATTCCAGATGTAACTAAATTCATCATGATCCTGAAATAAAGGAAAAAACACAAAAGAAAAATAAATGGGGGAAAAGGAACAACAGAGTGTCACAAAATTTTCTAATTCTGATGAAGAAAAAGAAACAGTGAAGTCTCCAAGCCATAGGGAAATAGGTTTATTGAGAGAGTGTCTATCTCACAATAAAGCCAGTATGAGGTTTATAACCCTAAGACCCTGAGCCTAGAGATCTGCAGGGTTTAAACCCCTACAGGGCTATGAAGTATCTATACACTACTAATTTTAGGCACACAACATAATCAAAATAAGGCATATCTGCTAGAAAAACTACTTAATGCAGTCAAAGTAGTTCACATCTAAAAGAAGAATCACAAAAGACAAGTAGTGAGGAAGAGCTGGAACAGATGCTGCCATAACTGAAGTATATGATTCTGAAACCAATTTCTGTAGGTGACTATTCCTGATTGGTCTATCTGGCTCAGGAATTACTATTCTTGGTAGCTGACCTTTTAATGTTGTGGATTTAGCTGATAATTATGTGTGGTTGCAGAACCGTTTCAATGTAAAATGTGTATAGCCTTACTAACCTCTATCTTACTTAATCCATTATTATTGACTTAAGTTACTAATAAAAATATCTAAATATATTAAATAACAATTTTAGTTAATATACTGATTATTACCACATTTAAATCATTTATATAGAAGGGGTGGAGAAAATCTCACTCACAAGAGTAGAATGGAACTTGTGTGATCATTGAAATCATAAGTTGCTGGTTGAAATATTAGATTTGTTTCTCTGACTGTGGACAAGCCATTCAAACACTAAGAGCTTGAATAACTAATCTGTAGAATGAAGATGCTATTATTTGCATTACTTCCTTCAAATATGAGGTATCATTTTTATGAAAAAAAATGCTTCAAATCATAGTTTATTGGAGAAATGCCTATTAAAACAATACTGAGGTTACCACCCAACAGACATCATATTGTCTAATATGATAGAAAAGGAAAATGACAAATAATGGAGGGAATGTGGGAAAATTGGGACACCAAGGGACAGTTGGTAGAGTTTTGAACTAATCCAACCATTCTGTAAAACAATTTCGAATTATGCCTAAAAGGACTTCTATAAAACCCATGCATAACTTTTGATCCAGCAATACAACTATTGGGTCTGTATGCCATAGAGATAAGAAAGAAAAAAAAAAAAAAAGGAAAGGACCTATATTTAAAATATATATATATCAGTTCTTTTGGTGGTGACAAAGAATAGAAAACTGATTGGACGTCCAATGGTTGAACAAGTTGTGGTATGTGATTGTCATATTATACTACTGTGCTATAAGAAATAATGAGCAAGATGCTTTCAGAAAAATCCAGAAAGACTTACATGAACTGACACAAAGCGAAGTGAGCAGAACCAGGAGAATAGCAATATTGTACAATGATCAACTCTGATAGACATAGTTGTTCTCAGTAATACAGTGATTTAAGACAATTCTGAAAGACTCACATACAAAATGCTATCCATGAACACAGAAAGCACTGATGGAATCTGAATATGGATCAAAGCATACTTCTGTTATTAATTTTTCTTTTTTTTTTTCCCAGAAGGGGAGAGTTGTGTTTTCTTTTTCTTTTTTTTTTTTTTTGAGTGAGGCAATTGGGGTTAAGTGACTTGCCCAGGGTCACACATCTAGTAAGTGTTAAGTGTATGAGGCCGGATTTGAACTCAGGTCTTCCTGAATCCAGGGCCAGTGTTCTATCCACTGCACCATTGAGCACTGTGCTTTCTTTTGTAACATGACTAAAATGGAAATAAGTTTTGCATAAAAACAGAGGTATAATCTATATAAAATTGCTTGTATTCTCATAGAGGGGTGAGGGTAAAGAGGTAGGAAGAGAATGTGGAGCTATGCAAATATGTTAAAATTTATTATTACATGTAATTAGAAAAAATAAAATATTTTAAAAATTAAAAAAAAGAGTAGGGCTATACCAGGAGGAAAGCAATCAATCGATCAATATTTATTAAGGACCTACTATTTTCCAGGCATTTTCCTAAGCACTGGGGATACAAGAAAATAAAAAGGTAAAAGACATTTTCTGCATTCCTGGAATTACAATCTAATAGACACTAATATTTATATAAAATAATTGCCTAATATCTGGAAAAAATCTGCTTCTCTCACCCCCCATCAAAAAAAAGTTTAATTAAAAATAAACATACAGATAAGTAAACTTTTTTTTTGCTTTAAAAGAAGTAGGGGAAGGGAACAAACATTTATCAATCAAATACTATGTTACAGGTATTATGCTAAGCTCCTTTCAACTCTTATCTCTTTTGATCCTTACAGTAACTTCACAATGACAATAACAATATATTAGTCATCTTTACATAATAAATAATGTTTTACTTGACTGAGTGTTCCACACCTCTCCTTCCTTCGCCATCCACCCCCCAAAACTCCCTTTTTTACTTATTAATCATTGTTTTGCCTCCTTACTAGGTAAGGCATAGACTAATAATCAGAATCATTCCAGGGTATGATCACTAAATTTCATGCTCAAAGGTCATCAATCACTTCTTTTTCTTTCTTTAGCAAGTTTATGGAAAGAATATATTTTCTTAATTTTGTTTTTCCTTTAGCTCCTAACACATTATACACAGTATAAAATAATGGATTGCAGGGTTTTGAAAGTACTGCATTTTTTTCAGTGTTCTATGCCAATTACCATCCCACTGGTTTCTAGCAGTGGAAAGAATCTTTCTCCAACAACATATGTATAGTTGCAGAACATCCCTGAGATGATTTTGTGGTTTGTTGTAATCCAATGTGCAAGTTAGTGTACCTGGAGGAATAAGTTGTCTCCCGATTTATTAGTTGAAGTACCTTACATCTTTCAATGGTAGAAAAAATTTTATATTGACATATCCAGAGTTTTTATTGAAGTTATATTAGTACTATCTATCAGTGATATGCTAGAAAATCTATAACTCCCACCAAAATGTTGCCCATGTGAGCAATTCAGTTTATGAAGTGCAATCTTCCCAAGCTGGCTTACTGCCTCGTGGTTCATTTTTCAACCGACATGATGTTTAATGATTTTGTCAAAATAAAAACTAATACACAGTTCTATGTCCATCAGCAAATTATGCTATTCACTTTATACCTTGTGATATGAAAAAAGACATTCTGATATATATGAAGGTTGGAGACTGGGAAATACCTTTGTTCTAGATGACTCTTTTTTTCCCCTTCCAATCCTTCTGAGCTATTGCAGAGCTCGTTTTCCAGGCAAGCAGCTACAATGGGATTTTGTCAGGGCAAAATTATGACAGTGTTTCATTATGGGAAATATGTATATATTTGTCTAGGGTATACTGTCAGGCTAGGAAATGCATTCTATTAAAAAGAAAAGAAGGGAAAGGTTGAAAGGTCTTTATCACCTTGTTTAAAGCAATCTTAAATCCCATTTTCTAAACTACTAAACAGTAATTCCCAAACTCATTGAGTTTCCCTACATATTAAGTCAGAAATTTAACATCAAAGAGCTGTCTGGTCTGATGGTATAAAAGAACTCAGGGGGTTGAATAGCAGGCAAGACTTTATAGTTCATGTGCTATTTCCCCTGTCCTGTTACATCCTTTTGGGGCTTTACATTTTCTTAAATAAGGTTAAGAAAGGTAAATGCTTAAGTAATAAAAAAGGGAAAATGATTACTTTCTGTTCAGCCAGGAAGATTTTGGCAAACAGAGTTTATATTGGTTTCTTAGATCACAATCTTCATAACTCAGCTCCTATTATAAAGCCAGTGGTCTTACATAACACACTGTTATCATGGCCTCCTATGGGCCTTTTCTTTTTTATTACTGCTATTTTTAAATGTTCTGTATAATGGAATGATAGAGACAGAATTTTGCTCTATCCTGAAATTCTAAGAAGAAACAACTAATATTTTCTAACTGTATCTATAGAAAGAGCTCCAGATCTGGAGTGAAGAATCAACAATCAATCAATCAACAATGATTGATTAAGTCTTCACTATGTTCTAGGCACCATCCAAGGGTAGGGGTTCACAAATACAAAAGAATGGAATAATCACTACTAGAATGGTGCTTATAGCTAATGGAGAAGATAATAAAGGGATGCATATAAAATTAATATGAAGTGAATCAATAGAAATAAATATAGCCACACCTTCCAAAATCAAGGCTTCCTCTTCTTATGTTCACATATTACTTCACACCATGCTTTCTCTACAATGGCATAAACATACTGCTTCTTCTCTACCAGATCTTTACACTCCACTCCTGGAACCAACATGGGTTCAGACTGATTAGCTTTCAAGCCTCTGCCTCACTTCCTGTCATCTCTGGGCCATGTCTCAGCATTCATAAATCCTGCCTCCCTTTATAGATATATTTCTATGTTGTTTTTCTAAGTGAGAATATAAGTGTCTGGAGGTCGGGGACTTGCTCACTTGTATGTATTTAGATCCCCAGAACTTAGCAGTTTGTCTCATGTGTAGTAAGCACTTTATAAATGCTCTATCTAGTTTTCTATCTATCCACATATCTAATTTGAGACAAATGTTACTATCAGCTGGGTGAATCAAAAAAGAATTCATGAAGAAAGTAATTTGAAGTTTTAAATTGAAAAGAAGAGAACAACTTTACAAAGATAAAGGACATTCTTTATATACCTTATAAGAAGTGAGTACATTCCAAGAATGGGAGACCTCGGGTAAGAAGGCATAGAGATAGAGAATCATGAAGAAAAGAGAGAAGGCCTAGATTACCAATTCTAGGATAAAGAATATACTACACTCACTCTTTGATAAATTCTGGAGATAGCTTAGAGAGATCTTGGTTCAGATTCTGCTTGTGACAGTTATTAGCTCTTTGACCATGAACAAATTACTTAACCCTTATTAGATTCAATTTCATCATCTGTAAACCAGGAATAAGAATCCTTGAATTGCCTCCTTTTCTGATAGGTGGAGGCCTCTGCAGTGCTTGACACATGGAGTTGTGGGAAATCAAGTAATTTTATCTATGTAAAATACTTTGTAAACAGAAAAGGGATGACAATTGGCAGCAGCAGCATCATTATCAACATGCACATTTAGCTTTCTATTTGCTGGCCATCAAGATGAACCCATGTCATGAGGTATTTCCAAAACAGAAATTCGATTTAGCAATAAGTAATAAAAGTACACAAAATATATATTTTACAATTTTTATCAAAACATTCACTCCGTTAACAAATGCTTACTGAGCACCTGCTCTGTGGGATAGTATTACAAATACACAAGTACATGTACATGTATACATATGTACACATACATATACATACATGTATATACATATACCTGTGCACATATATATATATATATATATATATATATATATATATATATATGTTTTCCATATATATAAAATCTGGCCTTTTGAGACATTAATTTACATATAGTACTTTCAAAAGGAAAGTTGTCTTCTCACTGTCGACTGAAAGAAAGAAAAAAGAAGGAAGGAAGGAAGACCTGTAAGGAAAGTTCTTTATTTAGGTTTTTCACCCTAATTAATGAGGCAAAACTAAGGACAAAGAGAATTAAAAACATTTTTGCTAAACCTATGTCAATATAGCAACAGGTTTATTAAAGATCAGCAATGACTTCAAGATGGGTATAGCTTTAATAGGTAACTTTAAAATAATCTAGTGAGAGGGGCAGCTAGGTGGCACGGTAGATAGAGCACCAGCCCTGGAATCAGGAGTACCTGAGTTCAAATCCAGCCTCAGACACTTAACACTTACTAGCTGTGTGACCCTAGACAAGTCACTTAACCCCAATTGCCTCACTAAAAAAAAAATAATCTAGTGAGGTCCACCTTAGCAAAAGAGTCTGGTAGCTAGAATGGACAATTTACAGGTATGTGAGAAAGAGCAGGTAATACAAAAAGCTGCAGTCTTGGAGTTTCCTTTTCACAAAAGGCTCGCCCAACACTGATTGATAAACAGGCCTGGAAATATTGGGATGGTGAGTTAATATAACTTTCAAAAGAAGGAAAATATAACAGATACCAAATTGTAACTGAGGGATTAAATTGCATGAGAATGAAGTATTGGAATAGTGAATTTACAGCTAAATGTTTTGAGGTGTGGCTTTCCAGGAAAACTTTGTATGATGGTGCACAAATGGTTAAAGAAAGCACAAAAGCAACTCAGAAAAGAAAACCGTAGGGAATATAAATAATTTTATATTCATTAGGAAGTTTCCTAACGTTCTTTTACTGAAAAAATATAGGCCTGAAAAGAGGTAGAGCCAAATCCTGCATTGGTTTAAGAGGATCTAGCGCAATTTCTCTACACGTTTTTTGAAGCCTAGTTTTCTTGTTCATACCATCCATGGTTCACTTTTGAAAGTTGGTAGGTTTGAGGGAAGGGTATACTGTTTAAAGCATTGGATTTGTAAAGACCCGTGTTCAAATTCTGTCTCTGCCAATTGTTACCTGTGCGACTTTGGATAACTTATATCCTTTCCATCTCCACTCTTAATTTATACACCCTGGGCTTCTGATTCCTAAACTATAAAAGAAGGAAATTGAACAAGATTTTATATATTACTCCTTATGAGTCTTAAAAACAAACAAAAAATCCCCAAGACAATTAAGCAGAACAGATGACTCAGTGTTGGAATGGGTCTGTAGGGTAGGGATAAAGGGAGATACTTTTCTGCCTCTCACTTTCAAAGAGGTCAAATTGTCAGTGTATTCCCTGGTACAAACTGAGACTTAAAAGAGAAAGGGGTTTATGTAGCAGTGAATGTACATAAACCGAGAATGCAATTCAATTCAACAAACAGTCATTAAACACCAACCATGTTCAAGTCACTATACTACTTAGTAGGTATGTCAATACAAAAATGAAACAGTCCGCTTGATTCAAATGTGTCATAGCCAAGGATTCAGCTATTATATGTGTGTGTTTCCCTGAAAATGTAAGCTTGCCCCTTAAAGCAGCAAATTTTAAAAAAAGCTTTTGGGGCATCTAGGTGGCGCAGTGGATAGAGCACTGGCCCTGGAGTCAGGAAGACCTGAGTTCAAATTCGGCCTCAGACACTTAACACTTACTAGCTGTGTGGCCCTGGGCAAGTCACTTAACCCCAATTGCCTCACTAAAAAAAACACCAAAAAACAAAAAAAAACACCAACTTTTAATTTTTTAATTGATTATATTAACTATATTGCAACAGTATAATAGAAGCTATAATAATTAAGCTATGGCTTAATCCATAAATGGTATGATAAATTTAGTCACTAAGGCTACAGTCCTGAGAATATCCTTGTTTCATAAACTTAGTTCTAGAAAAGCCTGGTGACAGGAAATAAAAATGCCAAGCTCTCTGCTTCCAAGAATGCACATGTAGTAGTGTTCTAAAACAAAGATACAAACAAACAAAAAATCTTTTGATTGGCTGCTGAGCCAGGGCTGAGTGTTCATGCATGACATACTAGCCTGGCAATATCATCTCTCTCTCTGGATTTCTTCAATTTAGGAGTAAGAGTATCTGTGCTGCTGGATAAACGAGAGGCCCAATTTCTGTCTTACTCTATTACTCATAAAGCATTCATGTCCAGAATGGAGAGCTAGGAGAGTAGGACTCACAAAACATGGGTATATCATTGGGTTCTTTTTTTCTGTCTCTGTATATATAATTCTTTCCACTGTTAGATGAACGAAGAAGATGGAATGAAGTAGGCAACAAGAAAACCATAGGTTAAGGAAATGGAGTCCTTACCAGAATTTGTCAATAGCTCAGACTACTGAAGTATCAACACAGTCCAAAGGATTAGACAGTAGACATCATGTCCTACAGAATGAAAGCAACTGTGGGGACCAATTTTTAATTGGGGAGTGCTAGCTAAGCGGCTTGCTGCAATATTGGGGCAAGGAAGGAGACCGGCAGCCTCCCTCAAAACAGAACAAGATTTATTTTAACAAGAACGAACTTAAAAACAAACCACAAACAGGATCAGTAGGATCAAGGGAAAGGAAATAAAATGGGGAAAGGGAAATTATAATACCTGAAAAAATACCACCGCCCAGGAATCAGCTGAAAATACGCAGCAGAACACCTGTTGCTTTCCAGCTTCCACCTAGAATGCCCAATTCTCCTCCTCCCCCAAACCTAGAAATTCCCCACACAGTCCCAGCCAATGGGATGGCCGCTCTGACAGTCACATGACTGTCCTCAGTAGGCTTCCAATCATTATAATTTTGCCAGGCCCATGTAGGCATCGTGAGGTGCCAGAGACCTAGCAATGGCTACAACTAGTGGGTAGAGCACAGTGAGGTTTGTGGAGCCCCAGGCCAGTGCACACTGAGGCATAAAAACCTCAAATAACAATTAATTCTTTACACAACTAATCCGTAGGCTATAGTGAATTCAGAAACAAACTTATTGGGGGTGATTGCTTTGGAGCAATCATTTTTAAGTTCCCATCCATTCACCAAAGGCAACCAGGTGGTAGAGAGTGTGTACCACTTGAAGGGAATGAATTTTTGTACCTTGGTTCTTGCTATAAATTTTTATTAAAAATGCCTGTGTAATAGCTAATTAATATTTATCAGTTAAATAATATTGGTTAAATGATATTAACATTTGAATCCATCAATGATAAAAGGCAGTTATGAATTATCACCTGCAATTAATAGTAGTGGAGAAAGCAACAGAATGGGGGTTCAAACTGATAATATTAGAAAAGCCCCTAAACTCTTTTTTTTGCATTTTTTTGTTTTGTTTTATTTTGTTTGCAGGGCAATGGGGGTTAAGTGACTTGCCCAGGGTCACACAGCTAGTAAGTATCAAGTGTCTGAGGCCGGATTTGAACTCAGGTACTCCTGAATCCAGGGCCGGTGCTTTATCCACTGTGCCACTTAGCTGCCCTGCCCCTCAACTCTTTAAGGTTATTCTGAGGACTCTGAGAGGGACATAAAGTCAATCTTCCTCTGGGGACCTAAAACTACTAATTTGGGTATGTGTGAGTTGGGAGAATAAGAACAGAGTATGTTTTCTATATTGATAATGCATTATCATCATGAAGAGCATGATTTTTGTACTTGATATACCCTAAGAGCCTATTGAAGCTCCTATGTGAACTGAGCCTAGACTGGGATATCTTAAGAATTTTAGTCATGTTTCTGACTTATCACCTCCTATAAGATGGTTTTCTATCATCTCTTGCTAGTGTTATCACACCTGTCTCCCAGCCCCTGCCCCACTTTATCTCATTTGCTTAGTTTCTCATGCTTTCTCAATTCCCCTACAGTTTTCTAGGGCTAAGGAATTAGATAATCAAGCCTCTTAAAATGTGTATAAAATAAGATTAAACAGGTTCTAAGTAAGGATCTGGGAAGTTATTCTATGAGTAATATAAATCATCTTCAAATGAATAAATTTTATTATATCTATATTTGCTTCTCAGAGCCCTTTAGTAGTTACAAGTTTGTTACTCTGTTTTAATAGGTGAGATTCCCCCAAAATTTACTTCTAAATAATTGAAATGTTAGTTACTGTGATAAATAGCTATCTCACCATTCCTTAGATTTCCTTTCTCTACTCCCTCCCCCATACAATTGAATGTTATTAATTCTTTCTTTTTTTACAAATGAGAAAATGGAGTTACAGAGGAATAAAAAGATGATAAATCTCAGATCTCCTGACTGTCAGACCTGCACATTCCCATTATTCTTCCTGGCATGACCCCTTGAACAAGCCTAGCAATTTGGCTAGGAGGTATCCTATCCCTAACAGCCTAAGTGCAATGAAGAGTGAATTTCTTTGAACAGAAGGTACATGTGTGAAAATACATTTATTGTAAACTGGTCTTGAGGGTACAGAAATCTTACCAATATTGAATACCCTCCTCCTGCAAAAGGCTGTAAGAAATAGGCCCCTCTTTCACAAACACGCTTCTCATGGTTCAGAACAACCACGACAATCTTTCTCTTGATAATTATTGAAAGCAGCAAATCAAATGATTTAGTAAAAATAACAAACAAACAAAAACAGATTTACCTGGGAGATCTTTAAAATATGTTGATTTTTTTGTTATCCTTTTGCTTTCTAGCAGTTTTATTTGAGCTGCTGATTTTGTGTAAGGAGGAATAGAAGAATCTTCTGACTGGAAAAGAGAGGAGAAACAAATAGCTTGCTAAGTCATAAAAAGAAAAAAATAATAATTCTGGGCCAGTTCTAAAAGTACCATGGAAATGTGCACATTTACAAAACTCCTTCCTTTAGAAATTGCACAGCCATTATCTCAGGAAGAAATTTTACTTCTCTAAGCAAATTCAGTCAACATAAACAGTATTTAAATGCTTGATGTACTGACAGAAAGAATGTTCATATTCCTTTCATGCTGTAAGCCACGAAATCTGAAAAATCAAGGTTCTCTTGGTACACTGAAGGTTTCTATTGATTACTTTGGGCTTTAGCCTGGCAAAGCTATCAACAGTGAGTTATAAGATTATAGGGTTTAGGGACAGAAGCAACATGAGGGATTATTTGGCTAACTGTCTAAATTGTGATGGAGGAAAGTTAGATTGCGAGATTTGGTGAACTGCTCAAATATCTGATTATTGAATAAGCAGAAAGGAGAGATTTAAATCAATGTCTTCTGATTTCAAATCCAGGACACTCTTCCCAACATCAGTTTATTCAAGTATGTAAACTTGCAGAAATACCACTCCACTCAAATTTTATTTTTTCCCCTGAATGTGCCCAGATAGGTTTTTGATACATATCCTAAATTTCATCATCTCTACCACCATATCAATATAGCTGATTGTAGTCAATCCTAGTCATAGACAAGGCAGGTGGACAGGTTGAGTGAAATAGTTGGTGGGGGAGGAGAGGCATAATGAAGAATATTTTTTCTAGGTCTTTCATTTTCATAATGGATCAATAGGAATTTATTAACTGCCTTCACCATGCCAGGCATGTGTTAGGTGGTAGGGATACAAATACAAACACTTTTAAAAAGCAGCTCTTACTTTTTATGAATACAAAATACAAAGAAGGATACAAATACAATAGAATAAGTCAAACAGGTTATCTTCTATTGTGTATTTTACCTTAACTTTAGAAAAAATACAATAAAAGTAAGATACAGGTAAAGGAACATGACTTTTTCACATAGAGATTTCATTGTTATATGAAACTATCCTAGGTAGGGAAACTATCTCTAGCAGTGTTAAGGAAGAACTTCTTTACAACTGAGTATCTTATCAAGATGCCTAGAGCATTGAAATTGGGGGCAGCTAGGTGGCACAGTGGATGAAGCACAGGCCCTTAATTCAGGAGGACCTGAGTTCCAATCCTGCTTCAGACACTTGACACTTACCAGTTGTGTCACCCTGGGCAAGCCACTTAATACTCATTACCCTACCAAAAAAAAAAAAGGCTAAATGCTCAATTACTTGCCCAGAGTCAAACAGCTAAAATTTATTAGAAACAACACTCAAAGCCAGGTTTTCCTGGTTTCGAGGGTAATTCTCTAACCATTTTGCTATGGTGCTCAATAAATACAAAATTTATACAATACAAAGTTATTGGGTTGTGGTCCTAATAAATGATGGAATCATGAAAGGCCTCTTGGAAGAAGTCACTGAGATGAACTGGCAAAGGAATAGGGGATTCCAAGAGGCAGAAATGAAAAGAGAGAGCATTTTAACTATTCCAGGCATTCATAGTGGCCATTCTTTAATCTGGTCAACTATGTAGGAGCTTTATTGCTGGCTTTCAGTACTGTTTGAGGGTTAAGGGGGTTCTCACCTCAGAGATACTCACTTATTGGCCACTGAATGGGAAGAGCAAAACTTTCCAGAGGACAGGACAACTTCTGGCTGGAACATGGAGTAAATAAGTTACAGAATTTAAGGTCTAATCACTCAGGAAAGAATGGGTGGAGGTAGACAGTGAATGTCTCTAAATGCCAAAGAAGAAGGATTGTATTTTATCCTGGAAGCAATAAGGAATTACTGAAACTTCTTGAGCAAAAGTGATCAGGTCTACATTTTAGGAATACCAATTTTGTAGCTGTGTGGATGATAGATTGGAGAGGGAGACACTTGAATCAGGAAGCACAATAAGAGGAAAACTGCAAACATCAAAGAAAGAGATGATGGTTTAAACCTGAAATACATTTAGAAAGTAAAATGACCATATTGTCCTGAGAACATTGCACAATATTTTGTGACAAGCCAAATTTTGAAGTCTAATAGTAACTCAAATCCACTGTTGTGACTTACATGTCTTGGCCTGGCTTTACTTTTGAGGGGTAAGCAAGTGAAAAGATCATTCATATAGAACTGGAGGGAACATTAGAATTCAAAAAGTTCTAGTCCTCATTTTTACATGTGGAAATTGAAACTAATACAGTTGAATTATATACAATTGAATCTCAGGATCGAGCCTTGGGGAATACTCATGGTTAGCAAGCCTGACCTGGATGAATATTCCATTAAGGGAATTGAGGAGTAGCAATCAGAAAGGTAGAAGGAGAACCAAAAGAAAACATCATCAAAAATATAGAAGGAAGATAATAACAAAGAAATAGGGTGATTGGCAGTGTCAAGGGTTACAGAGACATCAGGGAGGCTAAGGAATGAGAAAAAGACGTATTTTGCAATTAAGAGATCATTGGTTATTTTGAAAAGAACAATTTCATTTAAAAGATGAGGACTGATTTCAGAAAGTTAAGAAGTTAAATAAAATGAAGGAAAGGAAGTAGACTGCTAGACTGTAGATATGGAAATATAGGTATAGCTAGGGTAGATAAATGCATCAAGTAAAGCTTATTCATCTCATCGTTTGTTTATCTGGCTATTTATTTTGAAGATGAGGGAAACATGAGAATGTTTGTAAAGTGGATGAAAGAAAATAATAGGCAAGGAGAGATTGAATATAAGTGAAAGACTAGGCAAAGGGCTCATTTCCACTTGGTAGATTATCAATCAGTGTGACTATTAGATGACAGGATAATTGCAATTCATCCATCTGATGTGTATCTACCTTCTGCTAAGCAAAATCATATTATCTAAAATATATGCTTATTTATATAAGGGGCTAAAATTCTAGCTATGATGTCTAAAATCTAATGAGTGGTCACCTTAAATTAGAAGCTTTTGCACCAGTCTTTGGGCATTAAACATTTATTAAAGCATACTAGGTATTAGAAAAAAAGAACACGTGGAGTTAAGAAAAGACCTATTTAGCCTGGAGTTCCAGCCTGGTCTGGTTCCTCCTCAAGTCATCTGCCATGAACCTGTTTCAACCATGAACTCTCTCAAACTGAGTGTGGAAACTTTTTATAGGTCTGGAGCAGAGGCGGTCCTTACACACTGCTTCAAGCTGATTGGTAAGCAACATCCAAATCCATTGGTTCACTGGACTTGAAGGTGGTCTTAAGTTGAGTTCAAAGTTCTTAGCTTCTGAGAACAATACCTCCTTAAGGGCCAGCCAGGTGTGGTTACAATCTAATCAACCTGAAGTAGGCTAATGAACAAAGTCAATCACTCTCACTTAATTCAATCAGTTTAGATTAATCTCCAGGTGAGCCTTTGAGTATCTGTCAAATCCCATTATTTTCTCACACTTATAACTGAATATGAAACATGAATGGGTGGCATTAGATGATCTCTAATATGCCTTTCAGTTATATATTTATTGATTCTAAGCATAAGTTTATGGGGTGAAAAAATTTGAAGGAAGATGAATATATGTGTTGCAAAGGTGCAGGGTAGAGAGATAGTAAAATACACCTTTAAATACACATCACTATATACATGTCAATCAAAGGTTACATGGTGTTAATGAGGTGAGGGAAAGGTCTACTCCATTCTTAATAAAGATGAGCGCTCAGTGTGTCACTATAGAAAAGTGATGAGGGGTCTGTTGAGAGGGAAATAGGATATTTAGTTCTGGGATATAAGAAAGTTAACTTATGAGATAAATGATACTTCAATGCTTTGAAGAATCTGTGATCTCATTGATGTGGGTGCTCCCTTTAACATCTTTGCTTTTTTTCTGACTCTGTATGCCTCTTGCACTTGTCCTTCTGTGAATCCTATATTGAGCAATTTTATCTAGCTCTTATGACATTGTAAAACAACAACAACAAAACATAATGGATGGCATGGGACATTCAACAAAAATCTTATGCTCTCATTCCATGACTTCCTTTTTGGATGATGCATGTTTCTGATGATAAACTTGATGTCACTTTTGTGTAATTATTCATTGGTTACCTTAATAATGCTTACTACGAACTCCTCCAATCCCTTGAAATTTAATCCTCTAATGATTGCAGTATTCCACGCTATAAAAAGAACTTCCTAACCAGTTGTACATTTAAAACATGATTACAACTCTATTTAATATGTACAATATGTATGTATATATAAAGATAATATAATATGTTTATATAAGATGTATAATTGATCTACTTTATAATCCGATATAATTTAATTTTTGCATCTTAAGACATTTTGAGAAGGGGTCAATAGTCTTCTCTCATTGGAATGCTAAAGGTGTCTGTGATAAAAAAAAAAATTGAGACCCTTATGTATAGAGCTATAATGCATCACTAGAAGAATGGCAATGTTTTGAATTGGCTTTTGTTTCAGGGAGAAGATTAGTCATTAAAAACATTGCATAGTTATATATATATATATATATATATATATATATATATTTCATCATTTCTCTGCTGTATCTGGAAAAATCAATCAACAACTATTTGTTAGATGCCTACTATGCACCAGGCAAAGTGGTAAGCACTAGGGATTAAAAAAATAGAAATAAAAAATAAATCATGTCTATGAAAGGGATATGTACTAATGGACCAGTTATATGGCCTATCCAATTCCATTTTTCTGAAAAAATAAGCTCTCTCTCTGTCTGTCTGCCTCTCTTTCTCTGTCTCTGTCTCTGTCTCTGTCTCTGTCTCTCTCTTTCATTGTTCAATCAATCATACAGGTCTGACTCTTCATAGCCCCATGAACCATGGTGTTTTCCTGTCAGAGATAATGAAGTGGTTTGACACTTCCTTCTCCAGTGGATTAATAGAATCTGAAGTTAAGAGACTTGCTCATAGGAGCCAGACAGCTAGCAAGTATCTAAGGACAGATTTGAACTTGGGTCTTTCTGACTCCAGGCCCAGTGCTCTATCCACTGAGTCACCTAGCTGCCATATAGCCATATATGTGTGTATGTATTTATGTATGTATGTATATATGTATGTATGTATATATGTATGTTTATATGTACGTATCTATGTATGTAATAACATATTAAAATATAACCATATATATGTGTGTATATATTTTAAAATAAATTAAAGATAAAAGTTTCACCTAAATGTACACACAGAAATGAGTTTATATATACACACAAACACACACATTTCTCTGTGTACAGTTAGATCAAACTAGTTTTCTAGACTTTGAGGTAGAGGATAATGCCCTTCATTCATATACAGGAATATCTAGAGGAAATCTATCTATAAAGAACCACTCTTCCATTTGGATTATGTGCTTTAAATATCATAAATGGCATTGGAAAATGCCTTTGGTGAGCATATGTCTCCCCATTTCATACCTCAATTTATGTTTATAATTAGAGTTTCTTAACCTTTTTTTTGTATCATGGATCTTTTTGGCAGTCTTCTGAAGCTTATTGACCCCTTCTCATAATGTTTTACATTTCTTAAAATAAACTATACTGGGTTACAAAGGAAACCAATTATATCAAAACTGTCATCAAAATATTAACAAAAAAGTTCATCGCTTCTTGATTAAAAAACAGAGTTAGAAGGTTGTCAGACAAATTTGTATGTTTTGTCACAACTTTTAAGGAATCATATACTTTTTTTCCCTTTTTTTTTGTGGGGCAATAAGGATTAAGTGACTTGCCCACAGTTACACAGCTAGTACGTGTCAACTGTCTGATAACGAATTTGAACTCAGGTCCTCCTGAATCCAGGACTGATGTTTTATCCACTGTGTCACCAAGCTGCTCCAGGGTTGGATTTTCAAGACTCTATCTTGTTGAACAAAATGAAAGGACTGTTTTTGAATAAACAACCAAGTCAGTGTAATTTTGTAATTTATGTATTTTTTTAGTCAATGTGTGATTGAAAAATGTGGTCTTCGTAGAAGACTATTAGCAAAACCCTGACTGCTTTC
Organism: Dromiciops gliroides; assembly: GCF_019393635.1. Classification (NCBI taxonomy): domain Eukaryota; kingdom Metazoa; phylum Chordata; class Mammalia; order Microbiotheria; family Microbiotheriidae; genus Dromiciops; species Dromiciops gliroides. The sequence continues at coordinate 625,790,996 of NC_057862.1, read as the reverse complement.
TTGTCATGTCTTCATCTGGGAATCTGTATATTCATATATAGATTACTGTCAGAGCGTATTTACAGAGCTAAGAAAATAATATGAACTGTTATGTATTAGTGGAGATGGGAGGGGGTTGGTCATTGAAAAGAAAAGGAAATATGCCCCCCCTTTTTAAGTGTTTGATTTATATCCTCTTTTTTTCTCAGCTGTTGCTCAACTAAGGAACATCTACTTTGAAATTATTTCTTTTCAACTACAAAAGTGATGTTTCAAATATTTATTTTTTCCCATATATCCTTCAATGTTCTCAAAATGCTGCAAACCACTAGTAGTCTCTTTATTGATTTTATTTATTTATTTAAGAAATCCTCATGAAACAATTTAGAGACTATAATGTTAGGGTAGAAACATAATGGGTCACTGATGGAGAAAATTATGTATTACAGTGATGTAACAGACCTTTTCCCTTTCTTTTTGGTTTATTCTTTGTTCTCCTAATGTCCCCCAGATGTCTTTATTAATTGGATTTCTCAACAATATTTGTCTAAACTACTTAAAGATTGTTTCCTGCCATTTTATCATTTTTTATCACTTAGTTCTCAACAATATCTGACCCCACTAGGAGGGAGTTATGAGTTACTATTGGGTTTCTGAATTCCTGATTACATGTTGTAGTCATCAAATATATGAATTTTCACCATTCGCCTTGATATTACTGTTGTTATATTCATTTTTCACCTGATTCTGTTTTTTTTATCAATTCATACAAGTTTTCCCAAGAGTGTCTAGTTTGGTTATATATGCCATTCTTATGCCATAAAAATATTCCATGATATTTATATACCAAAATTTATTCAGCGATTACCCAACTAATGGACATCTCTTTTCCTCTTATTTCTTTGCTACTACAAAGGTGCTGATATATATATATATATATATATATATATATATATATATATATATATATATATATATATGTATGTATGTATGTATATATATGGATATATGGATATATATGGATATATATGGATATATATATGGATATATATATATATATATATATATGAGTATGCATGTGCATATGTATACTCTTTCATTATCATTTGCATGCTAGAAGAATAGACCTTTTTAGTGGTATGCTTCACATGTGTGCGCACACACACATACACATTAATGATTGACTTACAGAAATCAGAGGAAATGGCAATAGAATGTGTTATTGTCTGTTCTTTTATATGTTTCATATATTTTGGCATCAAACTTTTGTAAATAGATCTGTTTAGTATAATTCAACTCCTTATGTCTTTTCAAATGTCTGCTTTTTTCTAACTTTATGTTGATATAGAGCGTTACACTAATAAACCAATTATGAGACTGTACAGGGCAAATGATTACTATTTCTTCAATTCATAACAAGTTAGTTCTCTATTACAAAAATAATTAATTTCCTTTTTAATTTTATTTAATTCTTACTATACTCTGTGCCTATTGGTCTTTCTTTCTTTTGTGGGGGGGGCAATGTGGGTGAAATGACGTGTCCAGGATCACACAGCTAGTAAGTGTCAAGTGTTTGAAGCCAGATTTAAACTCAGGTCCTCCTGAATCTAGGGCAGGTTCTTTATCCACTGTGCCATCTAGCTGTACCCCTATTGGTCTTTCTTGAAGAAAGAAGTACAGCAATATAGGTGTGAGCTTTCTGAACACGTTAATTATTCTTGAGTCATATTTTCCAAAATGTCCTATTTCCAAATAGTCCTTCAGTCATAAATTTTGTAATTGACTAGTTTGTTTCACTGAACTCATGGTTAATACATCCAAGCTCTCTTTGAATAGACATGTCTAAGTCAATAAGCCTGAGTTAACTATAAGTATATATATAAGATACTACCAAGAAAGAGAGTGAAATCTGAAAGGATTTGACTTTTAAGGGGACTTGGCAGAGATTAGGGAACCCTGACATTGATCTAAGCCATCTAGGAAGTTGAGTTCTTAGTTATTCACAGAACTGTGACCTTACTCTCAATGCAAACTGTGGCTCAAACTTCTCCAAGGACATTTCTAAATCTCTCTAATTGGGAAATTGCTGTGGTCTTAGAGGAAAGTGCAATGATAGTTTAAATATCTTGTAAAAGACACCAGAGGTTCATCAGCCATTAATTTAGAGTGAAAACTATTGTATGAAACAAATCTATTGAACAACTATTAATTTTTCCTGGTGCTATTTTTGAAGTTTTCTCAGAAAATAATTTCTGTGGTTTCCTTTTGATTTCAGGTATCTCTCTACATTTCTACAAACAGGATAAATACTACTTATGTAGTTATATATATATATATATATATATACATATACATATATATATATATTGAGAGAATGCTAGATATACACATATTTATATATTTTATGTACATATATGTGTATATATTAGAATAATATATCAGCATTTTAAAATGCACATCATACTTTCTTTTCAAATGTCTTCTTTTTTCTAGTTTCACATTAATGTAGACTGTTGGTCTAACAAGCCAATAATCACATTGAACACAGGAAAAGGATTCATTAGCAATTCTCCCATTGATTACCATTTAGTTCTTATCTTTTAAAATATATGTTATTGTTTTATTCAATATATGCATAGACATACATATGTATGTATTTTTAAACTTATGCAGTGCAACAGGTGCATTATATGTTCTTTTCTCTAAGTGGCTACTTTTCAGAATCACATTGTTTTTCCTCCAAACTGGAACAATAAGTCATTGTACTGCAACTTTATGGTCTTTGGCTTCACCATAAAGCCCCAGCAAGACATTGATTTGGGGGCAGACTAAACAATAAAGGATAGGAATTCTTTCATATTTCTCACTGGCTCAGTTTCCAATCATCTCCTCTGTACTTTAAACTCCTCAGTTCAAATAGGCATTTCTCAGTGATTTCTTCCAAATTTAAAGTCCCCTTCAATATAATTATACATGCATGTACCTCTTTGAAGGCAAAGGTTATTTTTCCTCCACAAAATCTTGTTTAAAAATTAAAAAAAAAACAAAACTGTTCTCAAATGCATTTCAGGGTATTCCCAAAAGTCACAGAAAAGAAGCCTCCATTATTTGCATGCTTAGATGGCAAACTCGTCTACCACGCCCTGACAGGGGCATTTTGAAATTGCAGCCTCCATCATTTCCTAGAGAACAGATGGTGAAAGAAATAAAGTTCAGGAGAGTGCAGCCGTTTGAGCTGATAGTATCAGTGTTTTTCTCTCTCACACACAGCCTCCCAATGCTCAGAACCACATTTGCCACTAAATTCAAATTGCGGAAGCCAGATGGAAGAATGAGATGAGAAGGAACAGGCTGTTTGATTTGCTTTCACATGTTTTATGACTTGCCATGGGTAGATTATAGATTTGGAAATTAAGGTATGACAGTCAGGAAATCTGGGGACCTTGGGGCGGGATAGAGAAAATAAAGCTTTATAAATGGCTAGAGCATTTGACAGCAGTATCAGGTAATAGAGAAGAGGGAAGGCGAGAGATCAAGAAGGAAAAAGGAAAGGAGAAAAAGGATGAGAAAAGATGAAGGAATAGGAAGTTAAGAAAAAAAAGAGGAACAAAAGGAACAAAGGATCCTTGAAAATGATGGAGAAGAAAAGTGAAGAGACAGAGTAGGGAGATGAAGAAAAAACTAAGTTAAGAGGAATCAAAGTAGAAAAATGAAAAAAAAAAGAGCCTGCTGGCTTTAATATTTCATTGCTCCTAAATTCTATACAGCAGTTACTATCTCCAAGGATAACAACTGTACCCCTTCTACACCCTTAGGAGATACTTTCATGACAGCAGTCAGTGGAAAAAGAGATATCACCTCGTATTCAACCCTCTGGTGAAGAGACTTTATTCTCTCTAAGCTTATGATCCAGGAATTTCTTGGGAAATAGGCCCACAGTCTGTCAGGAGACTCACACTGGAAGCTTTTACAGTGTGGTAGGACCTACCAGAATTTGGGCTCTGATGGCCTTACCTTTGATAATTCAGTGTCACATCACCTCCAGGGTGTGAAGAGGATTTTCATGAAGGTCAAAAAGAAGGAAACCAATGGAGAATAAATTTCTCTGACAAAATTAAGAACTGTTTAATTTTTCAGCAGAGGTGATATTGACAGAAATCCTGCCTGTAGGGCCTCAGTCCCTCACTTGTAGCAGTACTTTGATTGACCATCTTATTTATAATTTTTTTTCTATAAATCCCTAGCATACTTTGCAGTCCCAATGAAATAGCAGGCAGAATGGCTGATACATCTTTCTCCTGTATGCATATTATTATGTTTCTGTGACCTTTGAGAAAACAATGAAAATAAATGGACTGGGGCAGCTAGGTGGCGCAGTGGATAGAGCACCGGCCCTGAATTCAGGAGGACCTGAGTTCAAATTCGGCCTCAGACCCTTGATACTTACTAGCTGTGTGACCCTGGGCAAGTCACTTAACCCCAATTGCCTCACCAATTAAAACAAAAAAAAACCAAACAAAAGAAAGGACTAATAAATGTTTGTTGAATTCATAGAGTTGATTTCATATGATAAGTTTTTCCAACAACTCTCATTTTTCTTTATGCAATGTATCATAAAGAATCAGATCCAGTTTCTGTACAGATCATCATTTATTAAATTTGAGGCTCTAGTTACCATGGATGGTTTTGTATATGTTACTGTTGTGGTGGTTGTTATTGTTGTTGCTCATTTTCTTCCATAGATTCTGGCATCTTGCTTTTGAAAAAATTTTTGCTGGATGAAACATTCTGTGTTCCTGCATATCTCTTGCTATCTGTGCTCTTTTTTCAATACTTATTCAACACCTAAAGGTTGATAATGCTTACCCGAGACGCACACAGAAAATAGGAAGGAGAAAAATAAGTTAAAAATGGAAAGAAATGAGGGAATGATTATAGAAAGTATCCAATAATTCACTTTATGTATGGTCCCAATAAAAAGCTGCACATGAAACATATCATCTTGAAAAGAGATAATGTTAACTTTTTATTCACCTGAGTGAACTTTCACGTTCTGGAAGTTTTTAAAGGTGAAAATCACCTGAATAATGGTTATAATGCTTATACTGGCCAGTGTGTATCTGAGACATTGTCCTTCTTGTAAAGGAACTATGGAAGGGCCAGGCTAAGAACATGAGTATACTTTTATACTCTTACACCAGGGTGCCTTCCTCTACCAGAATTTCAGGAGAGAACAATATAAATATTTAGGACATAGCATAATAATTCTAGAAGAGAAGTAAGGAAACCTGGGTTCTAGTCTTGATCAGAGTAGCTAAATTTTTCACAGTTGATCATCCTTACAATATTGTTAGTGTATAAAATGTTCTTCTGGTTCTACTAACTTCACTTGGCATCAATTCATATGAGACTTCTTAAGTTCTTCTGAAATGATCTTGCTCATCATGTGTTATGGCACAATAATCTCACCAATTCTGATTATTTTGTGCTCTAAGGTCCTTTTCAGCACTTACATTTTATATTCTAATAATGCTCTTTGTTATAAGATTATTTTTCCCTCGAAAACACTGTGTTTTTTTTGTCTTTCTGTTTATTTGTTTGTTTTTAAAGAGTACTTCATGATTAAACCCTTCTTTGACTTTATCTAGTAGAAATCTTACTTTCTAGCTTCTAGTGCTGGGCAGAGTTATATAACCTTCCCTTGGCTTTTCCAAACATCTGGAGAGTTATTGAGATCATTGCCTCACACCTTAACCATCACAACAGCATGCTGGCTTATATACTAGGGCAAAATCTTTCCCCATTTTAAACCATCCTCCAGTCTGCACTCAAATTGATCTTAGAGGGCTTTTCACAATCCTACTCAATAAATTCCATTGGCTCCCTATTCCCTCCAGGAGCAAATATAAAATTTTCTGCTTGACATTCACACCCTTTCATAACCTGACTACATTTCCAGTTTTCTTTCCCATTATTCCCTACCATGTACTAGTGACATTGGTCTCCTTGCTATTCCCCACACAAAATCCTCCAAATCCAAATTCCAGACATTTTAATTGTCTATTCTCCATATCTGGAGGCTTCTCTCTTTTCATCTCTACCTCCTGGCCCTCCATGAAATAAAGTTTCTATTTTCTACAAGAAGTCATTCCGGACCAGCCATACCACAGTGACCTACACACAGGAGGTGCTTAATAAACATTTATTTACTATTATAGAGCAATGTTGTTTATTTGTTTTTCTGTTGACTATCTCCAATTTATCCTTTTTATATGGTGTTTGTACTTTGTTTGCATGTAGTCTTCTCCATTAGACTGTTAGCTCCTTGAGAATAGGGACTGTCTTTTGCCTTTCTTTGTATCCCAACAGGGTACAAAGCCTGGAATGTAGAAGGTGCTTAATAAAGGTTCACTAATTGACTGAATTCCCACCCTAACACCCTGGTAAAGATCTGGGGAAGAGCAACTCTGTCTGTGACTTTTGAATGGTTATTTGACCCTGGAACTAATAATCAGTCATTCACTCAGTAAGCACATGTAAAGTATCTGCTATGTACCATCTACTCTGCCAAGTGCTGTGGACCCACAAAGACAGGCAAAAACAACAGCAAAAGCCATCCCGGCTTTTAGGTAGGTTGCAATGTAACAATTCAATCGGGAATAATTTCAAGATGAAACTGGGCCTCCTTCAACCTCATCTATGTGTAGGAAATAGACATAATTAGGAAGGAGTAGATTGGGAGTAAGTATTATGAAACACTTTCTCATTTTTTGTAAATGACTTAATAGTTCATATTTCTGAGGGTGGCAAATAGGGGTATGAACACAGGCCTTAGTTTATGAAGTAATCACAAATTCTACTATATGACTCTGAGACTTAACAGTAATTCTCTTATCCTTGATATTTCTAAGTCCTCTTCTGATTTTTCCTTGAGGTTTGGAGGCAGCTGAGTTTTTGAAGGGACTTCAGTGACCATTTAAATTTAAACTATAAAATTAGGAGACTGAGACCTGGATAGGATTAGTGCCTTGCCTAAAATCATTCAGGTAACAAATATCAATAAAGAGATAGTATTTTAACCCAGGTCTTTTTTTTTGGGGGGGGGCAATGAGGGTTAAGTGAGTTGCCCAGACTCACACAGCTAGTAAGTGTCAAGTCTCTGAGGCCAAATTTGAACTCAGGTCCTCCTGAATCCAGGGAGGACTGCACCTTCTATCCAGTGCACCACCTAGCTGCTCCTAACCCACGTCTTCTGACTCCAAATGCAGTGTACTTTTTAGTATTCTGTAACCTTTCCAGCAAAATGAAAGCTCGAGGACATTTTACCAAATCCAAGAAATCTAGTTGTCTCTGAACTTAGCCATAGTTATCCTCACATCATTGATACAACATATCATTGAATCCAAATTATTGGATCATAATCAATTAATCAATAATTTACTATATGGCAGTGAAACATGGACTACGTATATTAGACAAGAGAAGCAGCTTAACAGCTTCCACATGTGCTGTCTTTGGCGCATCCTTGGCATATCTTGGTCAGATAGCATCACCAACACAGAAGTGCTCCAACATGTGCAACTTCTGAGTATATACACGCTACTGAAACAAAGACAGCTGTGCTGGCTCAGTCATGTGCACCGCATGCAAGATGGGCACATTCCTAAAGACCTACTCTATGGCGAGTTAGCCTCAGGCCAAAGACTTGCTGGATGCCCCCAGCTTCCCTACAGAGATGTCTGCAAGCAAGACTTGAGGGCTCTGGGAATAGACATGGGCAGCTGGGAGGAGATGGCCAAGGACTGCAACTGATGAAGTTCAGTACTCAGGAGCAGCTTGCATGCAGCTGAGATGGGCCTTCAAGCTCGAGAGGAAGAAAAACGAATGAGATGCGGGAACCAACAGTCAACGGAGAGCGCAGTTTTCTGATGCAGCAGGAGCTACGGCTCCTGTATCAGACTGCACAGCCACACTATGGCCTGTGGCTCTTCAAGGCACTGATCCATGGTCGTCTGGTGGAAGCCTACTACTACTACTACTCCTAATCAATAAGCACTTACTTAATACCTACTATGTGCCACATAGGCACTGTGCTAAGGCCTGGGGCTACGGGGACAAAAATTGAAATGGCCCCAATTAGTTTGCACTTTAGTAGCTGTCAGCATTTGAAGTCACTGGTGTATCCTGGACCCATGTTCAAAGTTTTTGAATTTTTAGGATCCATCGAGGCTCATGTTTAGTTGGTACCTTTAAGACCATGAAGTCATTTCTATACCCTGATAAGGAATCAGAGGAGGACTCCTAAAAAGGCCCTTCATTCGTCATTGGGATGATTAGCTTTTTCACCAAAAAAATACCCTACTGCTAATAGAGCATTTTCCTACTTAGCAACTGAGACAGCTGGTGTCACTGGAGATAGAGTGAAAAAACTGGAGTCAGAAGGACCTGAGTTCAAATTCAACCTCAGACACTTAGTTTGAGACCTGAGGAAGTTACTTGAATGTCCTTTGTCTCAAATTTCCTTGTCTGTGAAATGGGAATAATAATAGCACCTACCTCAGAGGATTGATAAGAGGATCAAATGAAACAATAGTATGAAAAGCACTTTGAACATAATTTGTGCTATATAGATGCTGATGCCTTTTCCTCTTTTTCCCTTATCCTACTTAAGGCAAAACGTCCATATTGTTTATAACCAACACATTTCTTTCTTTGTTCAATTCCAAATGTATTAGGGTATACATTTCCTTCCTCTCTATGAGTGATTTGAAGACCCTCACAGCTCTGTCTGACAGATGATTTATAGACCAGCAGTGATTGCCCGTTTAGTTGTGCCCTTTGCATGAGGCACGTCAATTACTTCAGTGATTGAACATGGTGGCAATGCAATGCATATTGGAAAAGCACGCAAAGTAAATAAAGTAAGAAAGATGCCATCACCATACTGGCAATCACAAGATACTGACAGAAATCTAAGCTTCTCTGTCCTTCCAGGGAATGCAGGCACAATACGTAACATTCTTCTTACTCATCTTAAATCTTTGAAGCCTGGTATCATTTAAGAGACTCAATGTTGTAGTCCTTCAAGTGAAATTATCTGTGATGTAAGGAATAGTGACAAACACCAGATATAGTACTCCCACCTTAGTGCAGCCAGAGCTTAGGAAAGCAATAACCCTGCCTGCTTTGATTCACATTGTGTTTCTCCTGCAGCACATTTGAGGAGCCTGTTTGTCTTATTCAATGGCAGCTAAATGCAAGGCTGAGAGCCTTAAAGATTTTATTATATACTCATTCCCCAATTTCTTTTCTGCTCAAGATGATTCAAGAATGCTTTATTTAAGTATTATAGAATCAAAGGTCCCAAACTACAAAGGACCTCAAAAATTTTCTAGTTTAACCTGAATAGAAGTCCCACTACAAGATCCCAGGTCAGTGGTCATGTAGTCCCTTCTCGAAGACTTCCAGTGATTTTCATTTCCTGTCTAGAGACAGTCCTTTCCTACTATGGGGAATGGTAATTTTTTGGAAATTTGTCCTTATATTAACATAAACTTTTCTCTGTAACTACCTTTTTTTTCTAGTTTTTCTCTCAAGGGCCAAGAAGAAAAAAATCTAATCTTTCTTCCATCTAACAGTCTTTTGCATACTTAAAAACAGCATGTCCCTTATTCTTATCCATGTTTAACAACACCACTTCCTCCAGCAAATGCTCATATGGCATAATTCCCAGTCCTTTCACCATCCTGGTCATCCTTGCCTGGAAGTATTCCAAATTCTGTGTCCTTTTTAAATAGTTATTGACATAATTTACCATTGCTCTACAACCATACAATTTTTTTTCTATCAGATTTAACAAAGCAAAGAAGGCACAACAAGAACACCATTTTAATGAAAAGAGAATTATTATTTAAGGAAAGCCCCAATCATACTTCATGTCACTCCCTCCTCCTTCTGTCACCCTTTCTACAACTTCTTTGAGGACAGTATTTCCATCATGTGCAACTAAGAACTCTGATCAAATAAGCTCTTCCATACCACTGGCTCTAATTGGTGTTTGTAAATCTACTCATCTATGGCCGCACTCATCCCCATAACTTTCTAGAACAAATTGTTTCTTCTTGACCAGCACTGCCCTATATTCCTTTTTACCCCATTAGAATATATTTCTTCAGGGCAGAGGCCATCTTTGTTTTTGTATATGTATTCCTAGCACTTAGCTCAAGGGTAGGCACAGAAGTATGTGAGACTTAAAGCACTACCAACCTGTTGAGAAAGATATTGCAGGGTAGCTCTGCCATGAGGGGAAAGCATGTGACTTGGAAACCATGGGACTTTAGCATCTGGAAGTTACCGCCAGTTAGTTGTGTCAATCAAAGTTACTAGCTAATTAGCTTGGAGCTCTGTGTGTGTGGATGGCCCTATTTTCTGATTCACAGGAGGTTCTTGGTAAAGCCACTGAGGCAAGGTCCTTTTGGGTTCCTGACCTCAGCTTTGGGCAGTGAGATGTGGGGCAATCTTAGAGATAGTTAGATTTTTACCTCTCTTTCTCTTTCCTCACCAACTTCTGATGCATTTTAATAAATACTTAAATGTCCAAACTCTTGCTAAAGCTTCTAATTTAAGGCAACTACTCATTAGATTTTAGACATCATAGATAAAATGTTAGCCCCTTACAGATTATTTTTCTTTTTTGTCATATTAGCCAATGTGATATGTGTGAGGTGGTACCTCATAGTTGTTTTAATTTTCACTTCTCTGATTAATAGTGTTTTAGAGCATTTTTTCATATGGCAATAGATAGCTTTGATTTCTTCATCAGAAAACTGCCTGTTCATATCCTTTGACCATTTCTCAATTGGGGAATGACTTGGATTCTTATAAATTTGATTTAGTTCCCAATATATTTTAGAAATGAGACCTTTATCAGAAATGCTGGCTATAAAAATTGGTTCCCAGTTTTCTGCCTCCCTTCTAACTTTGGATGCATTGCTTCTGTTTGTACAAAAAGCTTTTTAATTTAATGTAATCAAAATCTTCCATCTTGCATTCCATAATATTCTCTATCTCTTGTTTGGACATAAATTGTTTTCCTCTCCATAGATCTGAGAGATACACTTTTCCTTCCTCTCCTAATTTATCTATGGCATCACCCTTTATGTCTAAATCTTGAACACATTTTAACCTTATTTTTGTATAAGGTTTAAGATGTTGGTCTATGTCTAGTTTCTGCCATACTTATCTTCCAGTTTTCTCAGAAGTTTTTGTCAAATACTGAGTTCCTATCTCAGAAGCTGAATCCTTTGGGTTTATCAAACAGTAGATTACTATAGTCATTTACTACTATGTCTCCTGTGACTAACTTATTCCATTGATCCACAACTCTATTTCTTAGCCAGCACCAAATAGTTTAGAGGACTGCTGCTTTATAGTATAGTTTCAAATTTGGTATGGCTAGCCCACCTTCCTGTGCATTTTTTTTTCATTAGTTCCTTTGATATTCTTGACCATTTCTTCTTCCAGATGAATTTTGTTATTATTTTTTCTAACTCTATAAAATAATTTTTAGGTAGTCAGATTGGTATGGCACTGAATAAGTAAATTAATTTATGTAGAAATGTCATTTTTATTATATTAGCATAGCCTATCCATGAGCAATTGATAATAAATACATAGATCTGATTTTATTTGCGTGGAAAATGATTTGCAATTGCGTTCATAGAGTTTCTGGGTTTATCTTGGCAGGTAGACTCCCAAGTATTTCATATTGTTTACCATTACTTTATATATTTATATTCCATTCATCCATTTATTTATTTATTTATTTGTTTGTTTGTTTATTTATCTCTCTCTCTAATCTCTCTCTCTCTCTCTCTCTCTGTCTCTCTCTCTCTCTCTCTATTTATTTTTTGCTGATGCAATTGGGGTTAAGTGATTTACCCAGGGTCACACAGCTAATAAGTGTTAAGTGTCTGAGGCTGGATTTGAACCCAGGTCCTCCTGACTCCATGGCCGGTACTCTATCCACTGTGCCACCTATCTGCCCTGTCTACTATTATTTTAAATGGAATTTCTCTTTCTACCTCTTTCTGTGGAGCTTTGTTCATCATGTATAGAAATGATGATGATTTATGTGAGTTTACTTTATATCATTTTATATCCAACAACTTTGTTAAAGTTGTTAATTATTTCAAGAATTTTTTAGTTGATTCTTTAGATTTTGATAAGTATAACATCATATCATCTGCATTGAGTGAAAGTTTTGTTTCCTCCTTGCTTATTCTAATTCCTTTAATTCCCTTTTCTTCTCTTATTGCCATAGCTAACATTTCTAGTACAGTATTACATAATAGAGGTGATAATGAACATCCCTGTTTCACCCTGATCTTATTGGAAAGGCCTCTAATTTATCCCTGTAACTTTTTTTTTTAATATAGATTTCTTAGGTTGAAAAAATTCCTACTTGCGATTCTGAACACATACAGACATATAAGGCCACCAGGCATTCTACCCTATTCTGATTTTCTATTCAGTCTGTCTTCTTGTTCTAGTCTTTGATAACTTGATCCTCTTCTATTTACCTTCTCTTTGCCTTTATTACAGGATATGGGAAGCAGTATGGCCTGACTACTGTATAGAGAATGGAATTTTTAAGAGACCTGGGTTCAAATCTTACCTCAGACTATAGTCTCAGTACTATAGTACTATTGATGTTATTTAATTTCCCCAAACCTCAGCTTCTACCCCTATAAAATGAGGATAACAATGTTATTCCTATCTCATGGGGTTGTTGTGAGGAAAGCACTTTGCAAACCTAAAAATGTTACATAGATTACTGTAGAATTTAAGCTCCTGAGAGGAAAGGGTAGTTGGTTGTTTTTGTTTGTTTGTTTTTGTTTTCATATTTCTGGGGTCTAACACAGTGCCTTGTACATGGTAGGTGCTTGTGGAATTTAATTGAATCTGGCTTGCCCTTGGTAAAACAGTACCACCTTGGTATTCCACTTACACTTTTGATTTTTATTTGAGACCATTAAATATATTTCTGCAATGCTGCCACCACAGGCCCTCATTAGCACCTACTTGGAATATTGTATGAGCTCTTTAAGGTACCTTTTAGCTCTGATTTTTATGAACCTATGATCCCTCTTATCAGGTTTTTCCCACTCTACTTTCTTCCCCATCCCATTCATCTCTTACAAGTTACCAGTTTTATCTTCCTTATGGACAGTTTTGTTCATGCTACTTTCCTGCTCTAATTCTTCCAATGACTCCCTATTGCCTACTGAGTAAATTCCACTCTTCAATAATCAAAGTCTTTCACAACCTAGTTCCTCTCTACATTTTGACTTTATTTCATGCTATTCACCACAATGTGTGTTTCACTCCAGTGAAGTCTATTCAACTCTCTTTGTAGATATTGTGTACTTTTCTTCATAAAGTTCCATAGTTTAGAAATGATCTTCCTTTCTCGACAGTTAAAAGAATGCTTTAAATAATTGGAATTTATATTATCCTTTAAAGGGTGAAAAGCATTTCATATGAATTTTCTCATTTAATCTATGTCATAAAGATATATGGTAAATTATATTGGGATTATATTTTTACCCATTTTACAGGTGTGAAAACTGAAACTCACAAATTAAATAGTCTATCATTCCACTAGTTTCAAAAGCATGATTAGAACAGTGATCTCTCCTAATAATTCATTCATTCTTGCCATTGTTGTCCTTCCTCTCATCTCATACATGTTTTATTTTGTACCATAGTTATTGAGTAATTACTGCCTATGTAGTCTAAGGTATCATATATCTGTGTAATTTCATACTTGTATTTATCTTTGTATGTTCTCCTGCTTCTAGCAGATCATTTTCATAAAATAGTGAGGCACTTGAATCACTACTGAATAAATAAAAATGAATGAAGAGCCAGAGCTCTGGCTTCTTGTGATGAAGGATAGTATTTGCTTACAAAGTCTTTGGCAGTATACAAATTCAAAGAAGATCAGCAGAGGAGAGAAGTCATTAAACTATTAATAAACTTGGATCCAGAAAATGCATCACAGGCAAATGCTAAGGATGTGTATATGACAAAACAGAAAGTTTCATACATTTTTCATATAACTACCTAAATAACTAAATGTATATATGTATACTATATATGTGTGCATGTGTATATATGTATACACACATATAATACCGATATATATATATATACATATATATATAACACGCATAAATATCCATAGCAATGTAATTAGCCTATAAGGCAGCTGAATGCATTCTAAATCTAAAGTATTCAATTTTCCAAGTCTAAAGGATTCTTTCTACCTGCATATTTCACTAATTTCAGCCATTTCTCCACTCAAATGAAACCCCTCTAATACAGCTCTGATTAACCTTGTTTCAAACTATTGTAATAACCACCTTACTAGTCTCCCTTTCTTTTATCTTTCCTTTCCAATAACACATTACTACTGGTTAGTCTTCTCCATGTGCTGTAAATTTCAAATTGGACTTACTGCTTTTTCCTATGAATAACAACAAACATTTATTAAGGACCTACTTTGTGCAAGACAATGAGCTAAGCACTGATGATACAATCAATGGTAAAAGCATAGTCACTGCAATATCAAGGAGTTTGGATTCTAACATCCAAATAACTACATAAATTCAAGATACATATTGGAGGTAATGTCAGAGATTTAGATTCCTTGTAATAGGTGAAATTTGAGCTTAAAGGAAACCAGAGTAATCATCAGGGGGAAGTGAGGTGGCAGTGAATTCCAAGGTTAGGCGGGACCACTAGATAAATGGTTTAGAGTTGGGAGATGGAGTGTTGTAGGAGCAAGTTGTCCAATGGTACTAGACCATGCATTACATGTAGGGTAGAAAGGTATAAGCAGACTATAAAAGTGGGACTAGACTAGGTTGTGAAGGAAACATTGATGTTTGGTAGCTCTGTCTTTGGATGAAGCACTAGTAATGGAGATTGGGAAAAAGCAATCAGACAAGATGACATGAAAATTTAGATAGGTGAAAGTATCTGGGATAAGATGATTATTAACAGTCTCAAAGTTTGCAAAGAGGCCAAGAAGGATAAAGATAAACAAAAAAACATTTGGTTTAGCAATTAATTGATAATTAGTAACTTTGTAGAAAACAATTTCAATTGAATAAATTGATCAGAAGCTGAACTGAAGCTGAAGATGTGGGAGGAAAGGATGTGGTTGGTGTCTTGAGAAGAAATTAGGTTTGGGACAGAAACTGTGAGGTCCTACAATTAAAAGAGTGACAAAGGAGAGATTTAAGATGGAAGGGAATTTGTTCATTAGGAAGCAATCATACCAGAGAGCACAGGGAAAAGGGTAGATGCATCTACAGCGTTATGTTTTATTGAGGGGAGTAAAGGAACATATTGAGGTGGATGGGAGCGAAGGAGCAGGCATTTGGGGTGAGGGGATGGAATTTGCATATCAGCTGGTGGGTGGTAAAGTGTGAGGGGGTAGAAATATGGTAGGCATGTCAGAATGAATCCAGGTAGAGTATCTATGATTGGAGAAACATTCATGGAGTGTTTCAAGTAATTAGGTTTTCAAGCTGCATTTCCACTTCTCTTGAGATCCAATCTTTTGGGAAATGGTGATGTTGTGTGCTCTGTGAAGCCCTGGAGGTTCACCTCATACCCGGAAGAAACATGTGGAGATATATCCTGGGGGAAAATAATTAGGAGGCTGTTGGGAACAAAATGAGGTGGAACTGATCTGTTGGTTTCTGAATCACTGGAGAAACTTGTTGGATGAAGATTGAATCTCGGACTGTTTCAAGGAAATCTGGTAATAACACAGAGGGAAAATAGAATCCAAAGGAAGGTGACTAGATCCTGGACTGATTCAGGGATCACAAGCCTTGCTGGGAAAGTCCTGTAGGGAAGACAGAGTCTTGTACAAGTTGGTCGCATGCTTCTAATGTCCTCCCTCTTCACCTTGATGAATATTTCTTTCAAAGCTGAATTCATATTACATTTTGCAGGAAACATTTCAATCCCTCTTAGTTGTTTTTAGCTTTCCTTTATCCCTGGAATTAGCGTGAATCTATTCTGTATACATTTTGCATGTATTTGCCTTTGTTCACATTGTTTCCCTGAAACAAGGCAGTGCCCTCCTTGACAGCAGAAACTTTTATATTTGTCTTGGTATTTCAGTCACCAAGTACAGTAAATGTGACAAGAAGTGTTTAATATATGCTTCTTGATTTAATGAATGCATAATATTGCTTTCATAAAACAGAGGATGAAGGGCATGTCTGTCCTCTTGATTAGAGATGTGGAGGACTATATGTGTAAAATAATATGACCTGTTTACTTCACTTCCTGCACACACAAACCCCAATGAGACCCTTTTCTGGGTCTTATTCTGAGACATTAACTCTTCAAAATTCTGATTCACACTTTTATTCTACCCTAAATCTAGAGGCAAACTTAAAGAAATATCTCTAACAAAGCCTAGGTATGGTTGATGTCTAGCATGACTAACATGACCAAAATATGAGAGATGTTATAATAAAGAAACCACTTGATTTGAACTTGGAGGTTTGGGGTTCAAGTTATGACTATAAATTATATTGGCCAAGTAACATAAACTCACTGGTTCTCATTTTACTCCTCTGTAAAAAGAGGAATTGGAATAGATGGTTTTAAAACTTTCTTCCAATTCTAAATCCTGTAAATCTTTACTTATTGGTTTGCTGCAATGAACTTTCTTTGAAACAAACCTATATAAGCTGCTGTTTATTCCAGAGTCATATTGATAGAGATTTAGCTAAAAGGCTAAATCAGATAGGCAAGCACACTCATTAAGCTCTGGTCTGACCAATGGCTCATTTTTTTTAAATCAAATCCTGCAAGTCTTCAAACATGTCTCACCAGAAAATCATTATCCTCCTCTCTTCTGCAGTCCTATTGTTTGCATTCCCTACATGTCAATTATTGTATTCTGCCCAATATTGTAATAGTCTGTGACTCATTCACCTTATTAGATTATATATAGAGTATATGAAGTCAGGTTCTGAGTCTTATCCTCCTTTGTAGCCTTAGAAGAATCAGCCTAGGATCTTGCACAGAATCAGTCCTCAATGAATATGTATTAAATGGATGAAGAAAGATTGTATTTGATTCATCCCTCATATATTTGCCTGTCTGATAAGCCAAGTAGGAAACAAAGCACCTACTATATAAAGCACTTATTATATACAAAGTGCTGTGATAAGCACTTTCCAAATATCTTATTAGATCCTCACAACAGTCCTGTGAGGTAAATGCTCTAATTATCTCCATTTTGCAGTTGAGGAAACTGAGACAGGCAGAGATTAAATGATTTGCCCAAGGGTACACAGTAAGATTGAGTGTTTATCCATAAATTCCAACATCTGAAGGATTGTCACGTGGCAAAAATATTTGACTTGTTGTAATACTAGGTCCCACTAGGAGTAAAGTACATATTAAATTTTGGATGGGGGAAAAAATCTGCTTTACAATTAGAACTATCCAAAAGCAGGATGGGCTTCCTTAGAAGACACCCCTTTACTGGAGGTGTTCAGGTAAAGTTTAGATCAAAGACAACTTAGTAGAGATATTGTAGGAGGAATTATTATTCGTGTCTGAGTCAGATGATTACCTGGCAGTTATATTCCAAGTCTGAGATGTTATGGCTGTATTATTTCAGGCTCATCTTTTTCAGGAAGTCAGCTCTGATATTTTTAATTCATATTGCTTTTTATAAGACTAATTCATCATTTTTTTTGACCTTTGAATATATTCAATATGAATGCAAACGCATTGAGGGAAGGGACTACTTTAAGAAAAATTCTTCTGTATTCTTGGCCAGGGCTACTAAATGTTGGTACCGCTTTGGAAGTGAACACAAGCCAACTCTCCATTTTATATGTGTTAGCCTATCTTTTATCACGATTGTTAGAAGGGTACAGATATAAGGTTACAAATAAGTTGTGGATTCAAGTTTTAGAAAATAAAGATTTTTAGATTAAATTATGTCTTAAGATTCTTTCTATTAAAATATTATTAAACTATGATCCTAGGACTTTGTGGTCATTATAATAATAAACTGACATTTGCATAGCACTTAAAAGTTTGCAAGGCATGTGAAACAGATCATTCTTATTTGTATTTCATCCCTGGGGAAAGTGCTAAAGCCATTTTTATTACCATTTTACAAATTCAGAAACCAAGTTTCAAACTGGCTAAGTAATTTGCCCATGGTTAAGGAGCCCCTGAGTTTCAGATGTGTGATTTAAATCCACGTTTTCCCATTTCCAGGGTCAGAACTCTATCCACTATATCCCATTGATCTATCAATGCCTCTGGAATAGCAAAAGGCTCTGGTTGAGATTCAATAATGATAAGGTGAACCTGGAGAATATTACAGATGATACAATTTACAATGACAATAGGACATTTCTGTACAAGGAAGTCAGGATGCCACAGTTCCAAATTCCAGGTGCCATAAGAAATCAATTCAGTGTTATTAAGCAGTGGGGGTGGGGAAGGAAGAGAGACTTAATTTTCTGATTTGCTGAGTCTTTGAAATGCAAGATGCAGTTTCAAGCAGATTCTAGCTTTGATTAAATTAACACCTGTCCAGTCACACCAGAAAAGAAACAAAGTTAGCTAGAGAATCAAGGTCAAGGGAGAGATTTAAACTGTTTTTATGTAGCTGAGGCTTTTGGGCTATAGTATTTCTACAACATGCTTGTCAATTCTTGACACTCAGATAATTAAAAGGATCATAGGAAAGCAGAATTAGAACTAGGAGGGACCATAGATAGCATCTCATAGAATATAAGTGCCTTGAGGTTAGGGATTCTCTCTCTCTCTATATATATATACACGTGTGTACATACATATGTACACATGCACAATACATATATGTGCACACATACATATACACACAACTTTGTATATATCTACATTTATATATATGTATATATTTTTATTCATATATTTATAGATACACAGAGAGTGAGAGAGACAGAGACAGAGAGTCAGAGAGAAACAGAGGCTTTCCCTCCCAAAAGCCGAGCATACTACATTTGTTAAACTGAATTTAGCTTAACCCTCTCATTTTAAAAGTAAGAAAATAGAGTGCCACAAAGTTTCAGTGACTTGGCAAAGGTCACATAATTAGTCAGCAGCAGAATCAGGATTTGAACCCAGGTGAATCACCATTCTCTCTCCTCTACCATTCTGTCTTAATAATATCTAGATAGATGTTTAGAATAAAATCTCATGTTCCAAAATATTGTATTATCCCCTTTGATCCTTCTAAGCATCTGGTGAGGGAGAAGTGAGGACATTATCTTGATTGTATAACTAAGTAAACCAAAGCTGGGATGTGACAGTCACTTGCTCAAGGACACAGAAATCTCAAAGGGCCAGTCTCAAACTATTATCTACAAATCCAAGTTCAAGTCTATTTGGATTTAGTTGAAACAAGTTCAACATAAGTCTGAAATTCAAACTCCATAATCTGCCTCTGGTTTTAGGAACTTTCCAGACTTATACCTTCCTGTACTTCAGGCAACTTGGATTTTTTTTTTTTTTCTGAACCTAGACCATCTTTTTTTTGCCTTGCTGAAAATAACCACCTGCTTCCCAACAGATCATCCCCCACTATTGCTGTTATTTTGTATAGAGTACATTTCACTCTGCTTCAGTTAATGTAGGTCTTTCCAGGTTTTTTTCTGATAGTATCCTGTGCATCATAACCTATATATAGTACCTTAAGCTTGACAGAGAATTTTCTTCATAATAGCCCAGCAAAGTAGGTATCATATGTTTTGCCATTATAATCAATCATCATAACTATTTCCCTCCATCCCACTCCCTTCCCATAACATTTACTCTGTTTTCTTAAGAAGATAGACCATCTTTTTTTAATCTCTGTATCTTTGCTTACAGTTCCTTCACATGGATTCCCCTTTTCATCATTTTCAACTTTCAAAATCCAATCTATCTTTCAAGACCCTTAGGGAAGTGTTCCCTATGTTATTCAAGGGAATATCAACGAATCAATCAATAAACCTTTTATTAAGTACCTACTGTGTTCCAGGAATTGTGCTAAATGCTGGGAATACCAAAGAGCCAAAAGACAGTCCCTATCCTCAAGGCATTTACATTTCAATGGGAGAGACAATATGAAAAACAACATCATACAGAGTAAGCTATACAGAGAGGACAAATAAGAAATGATGCACAGGGGAAAGGTTCTAGAAATTAAGGGTGGGTGAGGGGGCAGCTAGGTGGCACAGTAGATAGAGCACTGGACCTGGATTCAGGAGGACCTGAGTTCAAATCTGGCCACAGACACTTGATACTTACTAGCTGTGTGACCCTGGACAAGTCACTTAACCCAAACTGCCTCACCAAAAAAACCCCCAAAAAACCCCCAAAACACCAAATAAACAAACAAACAAACAAAAAAGAGTAGGTGAGGAAAGCTTCTTGAGGCATTTTAATTCGATCTTAAAGGAAGCAAGGGAAGTCAGTAGTCCCAGTGGCAGGAGAGTGTTCCATGCAAGGGGGACAGCCATAATGAATGCCTGGACGCAAGATATGGAATGTTTTGTTCATGGAACAGCAGGGAACAGCTAGAGTCAATAGATCAAAGAATATATTTCAAGGACTATAGTACAGGAGAAGCTAGGTTATAGAGAGCATTGAATAACAAATAGAACATGGATTGGAGTGGGAAGATAATTAAGCAGGTAGAACACCAGCAGACTATGCAATAGTAGAGGCATGAGGTGATGAAAGCCTACAGTAGATAGGTGGAAGTGTCAGAGGATAGTCAGAGGAAGTATATTTGAGAGATGCTGCAAAGGTGAAATTGATGTCTTGGAAACAGCTTGGAAAGATAGTGAGGAATCCAGAATGACTCCTAGGATTTGAGTCTGAGTCACTGGGGGTATGGCATTATCCCCTATACAAAGGGGAAGGTGGAAGAGAGAGAGGGCTTAGCGGGAAAGATAATAAGTTCCACTTTAGTCATATTGAATTTAAGGTGTCTACTGAATATCCAGTTTAAGATGTGTGAATAGCATCATAGAATGATAGCTATGGTTTTCTTAGGGAATTTATCACATCCTTCTCTGTAACATGATTATTTTTGTTCATCTCTTAGATCCCATATTAGATTCTCTTCTTCAGGAAGACAAGAATTGGGTCTTTTGGCCTTCACATCACTAACTTCTGTTAGAAGTCAGAGCTACATTAGTAGCATAGTAGCATAGTAGGCCACAGCAAGTGAATTGAATAAAAATGAATTCAGGGACCTTGGCAGCCCAGTGGTCAGATATTTTTGGTCAGGAGAATGTTATAATGCCACCTGTACCCCTCACACCAATATATCATATAAGTAGGCTTTGAATAAGGCTGGTATTAAATAAAATTAAATTCACTCTGCATGTCAACAAAGTTGTATTTAACATGATCGTTGTTCATCAGGATCAATAGTATTTCTTTCTTTCTTTCTTCCTTCCTTCCTTCCTTCCTTCTTTATTAAGTAACTGCCATATGTAATGTGCACAACAATTTTGGGCACAGTTACCAAGTGATAAAATGACATTATTCAGTTCAGTTGTTTTTCAGTCATTCCTGACTCTACATGACCTCATTTGAGGTTTTCTTGCAAAGATAGTGGAGTGATTTACCTTTCTCTTCTCCAGCTTATTTTACATATGAGGAAAATGAGGCAAATAGGGTTAAGTGACTGAAGCTGGATTTGAACTCACAAAAATAAGCCTTCCTGACTCCAGTGCCTGAACACTATCCACTGTGCTACCTAGCTGTTATAACTGTACATACATATTATTGGCATAGATTTATTAACAACTAGTGAGGGACAGTTAAAGAAAAGTAAACCTTTTATTTTTCTTTTTTATGGTATTTGTCATATTGGTCTAAATATAGGCCACAACCCCCAACTGAAATCCCTTTGAACTAAAGAGAAAAACAACAACAAAAAAACCCAAACCACACAGACATGTATTGAAAAATAATTGCATAAAATTACCATATTGAAGTATATCTACTGTGAAACATTTGCTTTTACATTTCCTTCAATTCAAATCAAGATGTTTTATTCAGTTTTATGATCATTGTTCACTTTGTCTTCAACACTGAGAGAGCAAATATAGGTCAGACTCAGGTTTGATCAAAGCCATATTAATAAAAAATAGTGCAGCTTATATTCAGAACAACACACTTATTCAAGTACTTTTGATGTGTTATATGAATATTTCATATTTGTCCCCCTAAATTAAATTCTAACAAAGCCTGAAACCTACCTGATCCAGTATTTGTGGATAAAGAGGTCTGTCCCAGGATCTTTAGTGTAGAAGAAGTGGGGTTTAATTTCTAGAATTTAAAAGTATTTAGGGAAGGTTGCCCAGTTCACAATATTTTGGTTTTGCATAGGTGTATGAAGTTGGAGATACATGCTAGGTTCCCCTGGCTTGAACACATTAATTGAGGGATTAACATCTTTACTAATAAAGGCCAAGGTAGAGCATCAATTTATAAGTTAAATCCTCCCTATACTTAAGCCAAGTCTTCTTCACATTTAAGCCTCGGTCCAGCAGCCCATTTCAAGCCATGACTCTACATCTACCCTTATAAAGTGGGTTCATTGGCTATAACAGGAATCTTCACCTATGGGGAACAAGCTCTTGGTACTGGCTACAGTGATTTGTATTGAACACACCTCATCTGTGCCCTCAATTGCTCCCTCTACCCCTCTGATTGGAGAACCAGAGGGGAGAGCAAAAAAAGCCTGCCAAAGTCTCCCTTTATAGAGGGCTCAATATTTCTAGCCATCTCATAATTTCCCACAGGATTTGCTATTTAATTTCGGCTTTATCAACATCATGCCTCTATGCTTCAGAGTACCCTCTGTTGTCTCTCTTCCACCTTCCCCTCCACCCTTTCCCTCTTTCCCCCTTATTCATCTTCCTTTTGCATGTTGTCTTCCCCCATTAGATTGCAAACTCTCTAAAGGAAGTTACTGTCTTTTCCTTATTTGTAGAACACAGTGCATGGTAAGTAAGTGTTTTAAAAATGTTCATTGTATTCTTCTGTTGTATGGTGTTGATTTAATTAAGAGTAGGTGGTCATATGGTCAGATGTACTATAGGAAGATAATTGGACAGCTAAGTTACGGGTGGACTGGAGTGGGGATTGATTTGAGTTAGGGAGACAAAGCAGAAGTCTATTACAATAGTCTGGGCATTAGGTGATGAGGGCATAAAACCAGGTGATGGTCATGACAAAAGAGAGAAGGGAAGGGACTATATAAGAGATCAAACAAAATTAGAATTGAAACAAATTTGTATATGTGGGCTATGTGATGTCATGTCCCATATCCATTTGTTGATGGCTTTCACCATAAATCATCACTGATATGACTGCTAATGAATATATAAATATAAGGAATACGTATTCTTTTTTTTTTGAGGGGTAATGAGGATTAAGAGACTTACCCAGAGGGGCAGCTAGGTGGCACAGTGGATAGAGCACCGGCCCTGGCGTCAGGAGGACCTGAGTTCAATTCCAGCCTCAGACACTTAACACTTACTAGCTGTGTGACCCTAGGCAAGTCACTTAACCCCAATTGCCTCAAAAAAAAGAGACACTTACCCAGAGTCACACAGTTAGTAAGTGTCAAGTGTCTAAGGTCAGATTTGAATTCAGGTCTTCCTGAATCCAGGGCCAATGATTTATCTACTATACCACCTAGCTGCCCCCCACAGACCCATTCTTTAAAAAAGAAAAAGAAAAGAAGTGGGGGCATTTTAATCAAACTAATCAGCACATCAAAGAGACTACAGCAGTGCATAAAATGTGGCCTCCCCAAAGCTCCTTCCATGAAGCTTTATTTTTAAATCAAGTGTATTACTCTACCAACATAATTTAGGAATCTAATGATTAAATTAAAAACACTAAGACCACCAATAATGTGCCAAAGTTTAATTTTGAGGTTTTTGATACTTCATAATCACATTCAACTACTAATCTTAGAATGAAATGGTACCATATGATTAAACCCATTGGAAACTTGGTGAAGTTTCTGGAGCCCTTCTCAGAATGTTTTTTTTAAATATTCCAATAGTATTAGAAATGAAACAATTTATAGTGAAATATAGTTTATTTGTCTGCATCTCTCTGTCTCTGTCTGTCTGTCTGTCTCTGTTTCTCTCTGTGTTTCAGCCTCTCTCCATTTAGGCTCATGAACCTTAATTTAAAACTTTTATATAGTGGAAGTAGCTCTTAAAGTTGTTTTTTTTTTAATTAGAACAAATTACTTCAAACCTTAAAGTTGTTCTGTTCCAACTGTATGACCTTGGAAAAATTGCTTTCCGGATCTCAGGTTCCTCATCAACAAAATAAATGCTATAAACAATATGTTTTCAAAGGTTCCTGCTTACTTGAAATTTTTTGATTTCTAAATTCTCACATTTTCAATTTGTTATCATTCATACATATATGCATATATAAATATATAAAACATTTAAAATAATATAATATATAATGTAATTATATATATATAACATTTAAAATAGTCACAATATGCTTACGAAAACACTTCTCCTCAAGTATCTATCTTCTATAAAGTTAGGTTATTCAAGTAATCTGTCCTTTGGCCTCCTACAATATCGTTTACCCTTCATATAGATGTTTCTACTTTCATTCTTTGGTAAAAATATTATATTATTGGCCTATGAATCTTGTTGAAAGGACAAAAATTCTGTTCCTTCTATGTGAATCGAATCATATTCCCATGTATTTTATTTTCCATTTTCAAACTAATACACTTTTGATGGAGTTATAAATTTGTACAATCTCTCTAGTATTTGGTGTTATGCTAAGAAAGGGATTAAAATCCCCTGATTCTTTAATCTAGAACTTTCCTCAAGTTTTGACAAGTTTTATGGCACTGACAACTGCCATAAGCTTGGCCAACTGACTAAAATAGTGTAGAACATGGTCACAAGCAACTTGACTTCGTGAGGGATAAATGATAGCAATGCTATATATAAAATAAATGGATTTCTTGGCCCTTAAATAAATGTTGATCCACCTTCCAGGTCCTAGAGCTGGGCTTAGAGCCTCATTAGCCCCACAGTTGCCGGTTGTTAGAACAGAAGTAGATGTGAAGTGGCCAGCTCATGTACTATGAAGATGTCTTGGGATCCAAATATAGCCTGTCCCTCCAGGCACTGTGTCCACTTGATCAGGTAATTGAGATTAGTGTCTGCTGATTGAGTCTCTCGTGCTGGGTTTTTATTTATTCATTTATTTATTCATTCATTCATTCATTTATTTATTTTTGAAACTCAAGTCATAATGAAGATTTCTTATATGCAATGAGGCATATGTATTGAAGATGATAACATGAGTGCGGTGGTAGCAACATTTCATTGCCTGAAGGGTCATTGATGAAGCTGAAGGCAGGCTAAGTAGAAATCAAGGGTGGATAATGAGTTGGAAACAGAAATAATAAAAAAAGGTCCTAGGATGTTCTGTGTCTCTAAGAGAGGTCAGTGCTTCCAGGAACTATGTGGCAGTTTAATCAAGCCTGAAATGTAAAACCCTTTTCTCTGTTAAATGAAGACTAAACAATTAAGGTTTTTTAAGGCCATAGGAATTCTGTAAGGAAAATACTTAAGTGCCAAATAGATACAAAGTGTGGTGAAGTTCTGGGCCAGAGTATCCTCCAAAGAGCAATCTAGGAGAATGCCTTCTTCATCAGCTGTTTCACACAAAGGGCCATGTTGGTCAAAATGCAGCCAGTAACACTGCTGATGCATGGTTTCTGAAGTTTATGAGCTCTTAAATTTTATGAATCTATGACTCATTTATATAATATGCTAATAAAGAGAGAGAATGAGAGAGAGAGACAAAGAGACAGAGAGAAAGGCACATGTACAGAGAAAGATGGAGAAGGAAAGAGAGAGTCATAACTTAGATATGGACCAGACCTCATAGACCATTTAATCCAATATTTTTATTTTTCAGGTGAAGAAACTGAGATAGATAGACAAATGGATAGACAGAGAAATAAAGACAGATAATAGAGAGATAGAGAGACAAAGATAGAAAGATGGATAGATGGATGGGGGGAGAGAGAGAGAGAGAGAGAGAGAGAGAGAGAGAGAGAAAGAGAGAGAGAGAGAGACCGACCTTTGGAAATGCTATTTAACTTTTCTGGGTCTCATTTTCTGAAAATAAAATGAAGGAAGTAGATGAGATGGTCTTCCCCAATACCTGTACTTCTTAGGCTATGTTTACCATCATTTCAAAACACTGGTAAACTAAATAACCTTTGTTAATTATGTACTCAAACTCATTTTTTACACCAAATAAACTGTGTTTATTGAGTACCAGCAGACTTTTCATTTTTGAGTCATGGGTGTTATGGGAGCACATTAACAATCAGTGTGCTGAGTGGTCCCAACTAGAGGCCACCTCAAGTAATCCAAGTCTCTGTTGAACAATTACCCATTTCCTGATACTGTCCAAACTGTTCCATAATATTCCTACAATATATTCCTTCATGTAGATTGCCCTGGCTTCCACTTTATTTATTGGCATTCAGAATCCACTTGACTGATTACAGATTGTTTTCCCCCTATCTTTTGTTTAAATAGCTCATATTTTTCCTCAGTAAATTTCCTAAGCTGCAGTTGATTCCAATCAATTTTATTTAGCTCATGTTTAATTCCCTTCCTGTCTAGCATTTTAAAAATCCAATATGGTATTTTTATGCTGTGTCATTTGAAAACTTGCAAATCTGATTATGCTATGATTAGAGCTGTATGTGGTGTCTTCATTTTCTGTTTTCACTCAAATTTAGGTTCAGCACCTAGGATGTCAAGTTCAGTACTTAAACTATTATGGGAAAACTGGGGAATAAAAGGAAAAGTCTGATGTACTTGCTCTAAGAAGGCATGTTTCAATACTATTATTATTCCAGAGTTGCTATATGACTACTCACCATGGAGCACCATGCATGCTCTCAGTAAAGTTAAAATTACAAATAACCCAAAGGGCAATGGAAAGACACATGGTATGTGTCACCATGTACCAAAATGTTTCAAAAGATGACTTGCAGGCAAAACGTGGCGTGGAAGATACCATCAAGAACATGTAAAACAGGAAAAGCAGTTGGGCTGATCTTGTAGTTAGAATGAAACAACAGATGGCCAACCCAGGTGGTATATTGTTATACCCAAGATACTAAAAGAACAAGACAGATTTTCAGTGAATGATGTAGATTCTCTAAAGAGAATTTATAAGAAAATAGGGATGAGTCAGTCGTGTAGAAGAGGATGTCCAGTTATTGAAATTTGCAGTAGTGGATAGCATAGTCACATTGATAAAATCACAGTTCACTCATAGAATTGAAGGAAGAAAGAGGAGAAGGAAGGAAGGAAGGAAAGGAGGAAGGAAGGAATGACCAAAGAGGGGAAAAGGAAGGTGTGGAAGGAGGGAAGGAAAGAAACAAACCTGGGAGTCAGATTTCTAGAATTTTAGTCCCAGGTATTCCACCAACTAATTGTAACTTTATTTAAATCTCCTCACTTATTTAAGATATAATTTCTATGGTGTAAAATGATATGGCTGAACTAGATTACCTCAATGGTCCCTCTAGCTCTAGAAGTCTATAGTTTTATGATGTTTTTATATTGTTAGGCTAAAATTAAACTTTCTTAGGAAAAGCAGGACTTTTTTGGCTTTGAATATACAGTCCCAAGAGATACAGATAAAGTAAGAAATGCACTTCAATGCAAACGTAATGAACAAAAGGCCAGGTATAAAACACTTGAATTTTTTGCCTGTTTATAGGAAAGTTTAATCTTCAAAACTATATAATTTATTTTGGTGAGGCAATTGGGGCTAAGTGACTTCCCCAGGGTCACATAGCCACTGTTAAGTGTCTGAGGCTGGATTTGAACTCAGGTCCTCCTGACTCCAGAGCCAGTGCTCCATCCACTGTGCCACCTAGCTGCCCCAAAATTATATAAATTAAGAAGTTCTTAGTGGTTATCTGGAAACTGGACTCTTGTAAAAAGTAATGCAATGGAGGGGCAGCTAGGTGGCGCAGTGGATAAAGCACCAGCCCTGGAGTCAGGAGTACCTGAGTTCAAATCCGGCCTCAGACACTTAATACTTACTAGCTGTGTGACCCTTGGCAAGTCACTTAACCCTAATTGCCTCACTAAAAAAAAAAAAAAAGTAATGCAATGTATTTGGAAAGGATAATTTTTTTTGGGGGGGGGGCTGGGCAATGAGGGTTAAGTGACTTGCCCAGAGTCAAGTGTTAAGTGTGTGAGTCTGGATTTGAACTCAGGTCCTCCTGAATCCAAGACTGATGCTTTATCCACTGCACCACCTAGCTACCCCAAAGAATAAATTTTAAAAAGCAGTGGGGCTGAAACTCAGAATGTGCTCAATATATACCAAACAGCTTTGTACCCAGGGTAAGTAGTACAAGACATAGCAGGTACAAGAAAAATGGAATATTCTTAGGGTGGACTGAACAAAATGGGAATTTAACAACTGAAGGAGATACCATAAGACAGGACCACAAGAAAGCATTAACCCAGTGAGTAGTCACAACTAGTAAGCTACTATTTTAACTAATTATGCTTGCTAAGTAGGGAATGGATCAAGTTCTTTCTATGGTACTGAAAGACTGCAAATGATGTCAACATTTTCCAAATTTTAGGACCCTGGTCTAAATGTCTGATTCACTCACCCTAGTTGAGCTTCTGGCCCTTAGAGGTAGCTGTGAATGTTACATAATTCCATACAATGATAGACAGAGTTGAACTGGATATGGAACACTCAGTGACCACTTTTTATAGTATGCACATGGGGTAGTAAATAATGTATCAATATCTTACATCAAGTTCCATTTCTACCCCCTGGAAATGAGGTGTGGAATATGGCACAAGAAGAGGAATAGGAATTCATTTAATATATAATATTTCTGGGTCTTTCTATATTGTTAAGAATCTTTTCCTCACTTCCCTCTTTTCTAATTTATTAATGACACTAGAACTTTCCTTAAGATCTCAGTTAAAAAGAAATGAGGGGACGGAGCCAAGATGGCAGAGAGTAGCAAACAAATTGCTTAAGCACTCCTTCTGTTCCCTCAAAAAGAAAAGTAAATCAAGACTCTAGATGGATTTTGAAACTACAGAACTTGCAAAGAGACATAAAGACACAGTCTTCCAACCAGAGATAATTTAGAGGACTTCAGTAAAGGTTGGTCTGACTCGGGCAAAAGGGAGGCAAAGCACAGGGCAGCAGCGCAGTACCGAGCAGGAAGCTGCGGGCCACAGCCAAGCAACTGAGGCACCTGGATCCTGGCTCAAAAATCTTTTGGCACAGCAGGAAAGTGGCAAAACCAACCTTCACCAGCCGAGAGGGCAGGATGCCAGCTGGAGGGTCATGCACAGGTCAGGCGCGAATAGGCATACTGATCCCAGCATGCTCTGACAGGAAGTCCAGGGTGGGGAAAAATCCACAAGCCAGAGGGGACGCAGAGTAGAATGCCAGTGACACAGACCCTATACCACAGCACAAGAAACTTGAAAAAGGGACCCTGGTGCCCCCAGAGCAGACCTAAACTTAAAAAAAATTAAATAAATAGGCTGCAGTATGAGTAAGAAACAAAAAAGAGCTCTCACCATTGAGAGCTTCTGTATCAACAGGGAAGAGGCAAACACAAACTCAGATGAGGACAATACTCTCAAATTGCCTACATGTGAAGCTTCAAGAGGGAAGATGAATTGGTCTCAAGAACAAAACGTCTTCTTGGAAGAACTCAAAAAGGATTTTAAAAATCAACTGAGAGAGGTAGAAGAAAAAATTGGAAGAGAGCTCAAAAAGGATTTCCAAAGTCAATTGAGTGAGGTAGAAGAAAAAATGGGGAGAGAAATGAAAGCAAAACAAGAAAATTATGAAAAAAGAATCAGCAGCTTGGAAAAGGAAGCACAAAGATTGATTGAAGAAAACAATTCCTTAAAAAAGTCATCTGGCTAAATGGAAAAAAAAGGTGCATAATCTCACTGAAGAAAAAAATGCCTTCAAAATTAGAATTAGACAGTTGGAAGATTGTGTCTCCATGAGACATCAAGAATCAGTCAAACAGAATCAAAAAATGAAAAAAAGAGAAGAAAATATGAAATACCTCATTGGAAAGATAACTGACCTAGAAAACAGATCCAGGAGAGATAATCTGAAAATTATTGGACTGCCTTAAAGCCATCATCAGAAAAAGAGTCTAGA
This sequence comes from Dromiciops gliroides, assembly GCF_019393635.1. Taxonomy (NCBI): domain Eukaryota; kingdom Metazoa; phylum Chordata; class Mammalia; order Microbiotheria; family Microbiotheriidae; genus Dromiciops; species Dromiciops gliroides. The sequence continues at coordinate 625,760,648 of NC_057862.1, read as the reverse complement.
CACCATATTCCAGGAAATTATTAAGGAGAACTGCCCTGATATTATAGAATCACAGGATAAAATTGTGATGGAAAGAATCCACCGATCACCTCCTGAAAGAGACCCCAAAAGGAAAAGTCCAAGGATTATTGTAGCCAAACTGCAAAATTATGAGGTGAAGGAGAAAATACTCCAAGCAGCCAGAAAGAAGCAATTTAAATATCATGGAGCCATGGTCAGGATTGCTCAGGACCTGGCAGCTTCAACATTAAAGGATCGCAAAACTTGGAATATGATATTCTGGAAGGAAAAGGAGCTTGGATTGCAGCCAAAACCCAGCAAAACTGAACATTCTCTTTCAGGGGAAAAGATGGACATTCAATGAAATAGGGGACTTTCAAGGTTTCCTACTGTATATACCAGAATTGAATAGAAAATTCTATCTTAACATCCAGGACTCAAGAGAAGTTTAAAAAGGTAAACAGAGAAAAAAAGTTACTCAGTAAGGTTAAAGTGTTTACATCCCTACATTGGAAAAGAATACTTATAACTCTTGAGAACTGTATATGTATTTGGGGAGACAGAAGGATTATACACAGAAGGTATAAATGTAAATTGTCTTTGATGTGATGATATAAAGAAAATTAAGGGGTTAAAAAGGGAGTCTATTGGGAGAATAGGGGAGGGGAGGTGGAATGGGTGAATTGCATCATATGAAGAGGTGAAAAAATATTACATTAGAGGGAAAGAAGGGAGGGGTGAAAATTGTTTCAACCCTACTCTCATTAGATTTGATTCAAGGAGGGAATAACATATACATTCATTGGGATAAAGAAACTTTGCTTATTCTTTAGGGAAGTAAAAGGGGAAGGGGAAAGGGGGGAGTGATAAAAGAGAGGCCAAAAGCAAGGGAGAAAAGGGTAAAGAAAATGGAGGGGTGATAAAAAGGGAGAGAAGATTGGGGGAGGCAGGGATAAGAAGAAAATCTTTGGTGAGGAGGAATAGGGTGAAAGAAAGGGGGGAAGTACAAAGGGGGTAAATAAAATGGAGGGGAATAGAGAGTTAGTAATAATAACTGTGAATGTGAATGGGATGAACTCTGCTATAAAACAGAAGCGAATTGCAGAGTGGATTAAAAACCAGAATTCTACAACATGCTGTTTACAAGAAACACATTTGAAGCAGAGTGATACACATAGAGTAAAGGTAAAAGGCTGAAAGCAGAATATATTATGCTTCAGCTAAAGTAAAAAAAGTAGGGGTAGCAATCCTTATCTCAGACAAAGCACAGGCAAAAATAGATCTCATTAAAGGAGATAAGGAAGCAAACTACATCTTGTTAAAACGTACTATAGATAATGAAGTAATATCAATATTAAACATGTATGCGCCAAGTGCTATAGCATTCAAATTCTTAGAGAAGTTAAATGAGTTACAAGAGGAAATAGACAGTAATACTATACTAGTGGGGTATCTGAATCTCACCCTCCCAGAATTAGATAAATTTAGCTGAAAAATAAATAAGAAAGAAGTGAAAGAGGTGAATAGATTACTAGAAAAGTTAGACATGATAGATGTCTGGAGAAAATTGAATGGGGATAGAAAGGAATATACCTTTTTCTCAGCAGTACATGGCACATTTTCAAAAATTGCCCATGTATTAGGGCACAAAAAACATCATAGTCAAATATAGAAAGGCAGAAATAGTAAATGCATCCTACTTAGATCATGATACAATTAAAAATTACATGTAATAAAAAGCCATGGAAAGGTAGACTGAAAAAATAAATTGGAAACTAAATAATTTCATTCTAAAGAATGAATGGGTCAAACAACAAATCATAGAAACAATCAATAACTTTATCCAAGAGAATGACAATAATGAGAGAACATACTAAAATCTATGGGATTCAGCCAAAGCAGTGCTTAGGGGAAAATTTAGAGCTCTAACTGCTTACATGAATAAAAAAGAGAAAGAGGAGAGCAATGAATTGGGCACGCAACTTAAAAAGCTAGAAAAAGAACAAATTAGAAATCCCCAATTAGATACTAAACTAGAAATCCTGAAAATTAAAGGAGAAATTAATAAAATAGAAAGCAAGAAAACTATAGCATTAATCAATAAAACTAAGAGCTGGTTTTATGAAAAAAACAATAAAATAGATAAAATATTGGTTAATTTGATTTAAAAAAGTAAGAAGAAAACTAAATGACCAGTATCAAAAATGAAAGGGGTGATGTTACGACCAATGAAGTGGAAATTAATTCAATAATTAGGAATTATTTTGCCCAATTGACAACCTAAATGAAATGGATAAATATTTACAAAAATACAAACTGCCCAGGTTAACTGAAGGGGAAATAAAATCCTTAAATAAGCCCATATTAGAAAAAGAAATTGAAAAAGCCATTAATGAACTCTCTAAGAAAAAATCCCCAGGGCCAGATGGGTTTACAAGTGAATTCTACCAAACATTTAAAAAACAATTAATTCCAATATTATACAAATTATTTGGAAAAATAGGTGAAGAAGTTCTACCAAATTCATTTTATGACACTAATATGGTAGTGATACCAAAACCAGGCAGAGCAAAAATGGAGAAAGAAAATTATAGACCAATTTCCCTAATGAATATTGATGCTAATATCTTAAATAAGACATTTACAAGGAGATTACAGCAAGTGATCACCAAGATAATATACTATGACCAGGTGGGATTTATACCAGGAACACAGGGCTGCTTCAACATTAGGAAAACTATTAACATAATCAACCACATCCATAAGAAAACTAACCAAAATCATATGATTATCTCAATAGATGCAGAGAAAACTTTTGACAAAATACAGCACCCATTCCTAATAAAAATACTAGAGAACTTAGGAATAGGTGGAGCATTCCTTAAATTAGCAAACAGTATCTACCTGAAACCATCAGCAAGCATTATATGTAATGGAGATTTGTTAGAGGCCTTCCCAATAAGTTCAGGGGTGAAACAGGGATGTCCATTATCACCTCTATTATTTAATGTTGTACTAGAAATTTTAGCTTTAGCAATCAGAGAAGAAAAAAGAATTAAAGGAATTAGAATAGGCAAGGAGGAAACAAAACTATCACTCTTTGAAGATGATATGATGGTATACTTAGAGAATCCTAGAGAATCAACTCAAAAATTACTTGAAACAACAACTTTAGCAAAGTAGCAGGATATAAAATGAATCCACATAAATCATCAGCATTTCTATACATGACCAACAAAGTCCAGCAGCAAGAGATAGAAAGAGAAATTCCATTTAAAGTAACGGTAGACAATATAAAATTCTTGGGAGTCTACTTGCCAAGACAAACCTAGGAACTCTATGAACACAATTACAAAACACTTTTCACACAAATCAAATCAGCTCTAAATAATTGGAAAGATATCAATTGCTCATGGATAGGCAGAGCTAATATAGTAAAAATAACAACTCTACCTAAATTAATTTAATTATTCAGTGCCATTCCAATCAGACTACCTAAAAATTACTTTATAGAGCTAGAAAGAATAATAAAATTAATCTGGAAAAACAAAAGGTCAAGAATATGAAGGGAAATAATGAAAAAAAAAATGAACAGGAAAGTGGGTTAGCTGTACCAAATCTGGAGCTTTACTATAAAGCAGCAGTCATCAAAACTATCTGGTTACTGGCTAAGAAATAGAGTGGAGGATCAATGAAATAGGCTAGGCACAGGAGAAACAGCAGTAAAGGACATTGGTAATGTAGTGTCTGACAAACCCAAAGACTCCAGCTTCTGGGATAGGAACTCAGTGTTTGACAAATACTGCTGGGAAAACTGTAAGATAGTATGGCAGAAATTAGGAGCCGGGCGTGTGGGAGCAGCTAGGCGCCTGGGTCCGCGGGATCCTTCATGACTATGCCGAGGCGTGCATGGACGTGGCGGCGGCGGCGGCGGCGGCGGCGGCGGCGGCGGCGGCGGCGCGGGAGCCGCCCGTGGCCGCCTGCGCCCTAGGGGTCTCGGAGGAGGCTTCCTTGGAGGAGGCGCTGCTGGACGCGTCCGGGACCATGCTGCTGCTTGCGCCTGGCACCCGCAACTCCAGCTTGGAGGCGCACGTGCAGCGGCTGCTGTGGCTGCGGGGCCGGGGCTGGCTGTGCCACCTCAGCCTGGGCCTGTGCTCACTGCTCTCTACGAGGCCGCCTATGACCCCGAGACCAGTCTCTACCAGGCGCGCAGCCGCCACTTGTAGCCGCGGTAGGCCGACTTCCTGGGCCGCGTGCTCTACGTGGGCTTCCTGGGCCACTGGTGAGTGCTGAGCGCCAAGATGCCCGACTTCATATCAGTGATGTTCCGCCACCTGGGGCAATCCTTGTTATGGTAAAATTAGGTGAACACATAGACAAGAGAAGCTAGGGTAACTAGGTAGCACATTGGATAAAGTGAGTTCAAATCTAGCCTCAGAAACTAACTAGTTGTATGACGCTAGAATAGTAACTTAATTTTGTTTACCTCAGTTTTCTTATCTGTAAAATGAGCAGGAGAAGGAAATGTCAAACCATTTTAGTATCTTTCCCAAGAAAACTCCCAATGGGCTCATGGAGAGTCAAACAAAACTGAATAACAACAAAATACATAAAGGGCAGGCACATAGTATAGACAAACAGAGATAAACTGCAATCTGCTTTATTAAGGAATTCCTAAATCACAACTCCACCAAAGTAATTAATTAGGGCATATATATACATACATACATATATGAATATATGTATGTATATATGTATATATACACATATATGCGTGTAACTATAATTATAAAATAAAATATAAAATTATGACTGATATGTATCAGTCATAATTTTCACATTATTTGTTACATTTTATAATATGGCACTATATCTTTCTGGTGAGAAAGAGGGGAAATGTATAACATAGAGGCATACTGTTAAGGTCTGTTGAGGAGTCCCCTGAACTTTTCTTTTTGAGTTGCCATATTTTCCAGAAACACTTGACACAGAGCATGTAGGGGGCCCTGAATGTGTCAAAAACAAAGCTCTCCCTAACCTGACATAATTTGTTGTACCCCCAGCTAGACTCCCTGTGTGTCCTTGGGAGGCAAGACAGGTACCAGCTCATCTGTGCCACACTGAGACAATGCTTGTGCAGCTGGGGTCCTTTGTAGATAAGCAGACTCTCCTATCTTCATAGTATGGCAGTTCCCAAGGGAAAAGAATGAGTCTTTTGCCATCTCTCTGCTCTTCACTGTGGGGAGTGATCTCATTCCCTGCCCCCACCTTGCTCAGTTGTGCCCCCTCCCAAGTCATGCCCTTCATGGTATCCCTACTTCCCTTTGTCCTGCTATTATAAAAATGCAAATTTCTGTAAATACTTGGAATCCTTTGAGTTCCAAAATTTCATGAAGTTGTGATCACCTGGTGACAATATCTATGTCTCTATAATAACATGTAACCCTAAAAACTGTGAAGTAGAAACTTTTGCTACGGTACAATGTAAAGAATAAACTTCAATGGAGATGAAGTAGTTGCTATTTATTTATTTACTTACTTACTTATTTATTTTTTGGTGAGGCAATTGGGGTTAAGTGACTTGCCCAGGGTCACACAGCTAGTAAGTGTTAAATATCTGAGGCCAGATTTGAACTCAGGTCCTCCTGAATACAGGGCTGGTGCTCTATCCACCGTGCCACCTAGCTGCGCCAAGTAGTTGCTCTTAATAGATGAAACTTAATAATTGAAATAGAAAAATTGTTCATAAATGTTATATCATACATATATAGGTAATTTATAAAAATATAAAACTCATTTTTATTTTACATTTATCTCTTTGTAGCAAAACATGCAATTTTTAGGAAGGCCAGATACTCATAATTCCATCAAGGTAGAACCCAATCATATAATTCATATCAGACACATACATTCATTTGTTGGCAGATACCTCTATTATAGACAATCAGGTTGAATAAAACTTTCAAAAGCACAACAAATGTCCATTAAATAAGACTCAACTTCAACTCTATGCATTGGAAATTACCATAATTCTGGTAACTTTAATAAATAGTGAATGAGGAATAAACAACATAGAAGAAGTAAATACAAGAAATTGGTCCGTGTTGCCATAGTACAAGGTAAAAATGACCAAATCAGGTAATTTTCGGCTTCAATGTAGTGGGAGGGGCTCACCTACACAATGTCACAGCACCAGAAGAAAAGTGATAAGTTTAATAATGCTTATCTGTTTTTACGTAAAAAATATACCAACTAGCTAACTGATTTCCACACATGCATGACTTGCAGTTTTGACTAGTGTAAGGATTAGTAAGATGATGTAGAAGGAAGAAGCACTCACAGTATAGGAAAAAACTACTAGTTAAGCAGAAGTTTGTAATTCCAGCCTAACAATAACTCTAACATATTAACAATACATTGATAATGTAAAGAATTAATTGTTATTTGAGGTTTTTATGCCTCCGCGCACACTGACCTGGGGCTCTGCAAACCACATGGTGCTCCTCCCACTGGTTGTAGCCATTGCCATGGTGCTGGCCCCTCACATCATCACCATTTGCCATTGCCTACATGGGCCTGGCAAAATTCGAAGCATAAAAACCTCAAATAACAATTAATTCTTTACAATAACAATTGCAACAATATTTCAATTCTGTGTAAGATTGTTGATTTCATCTCTGTAGACACAGCCATCATAGGAGATTGCAGTTGTTTACTATGTGGTTGAATGAGATTTCTTGGACTGAACCTGAGATTTCATCAGTATAGGTGATCGCAATTTGAAAACTCCCTTCCTCAATGCTGAATGAGAACTCTTATGCAACATTTAGTCATAGGCAGTTTCCTGGATTCACTAAGGGTTTAAATTACTTCATGGGCGACATGGTTCATATACTTAGGCATAATTTGAAGTATTTCTTATTCAAAGACAGTCATTGTATCCACTATATTACACTGTCTTTCTTCAAGAATTGCCATATTCAAAACAGTTCATTACTTGGGGTGGTCAGACTTCTGTTGACTAGCTTCCCTGAATTTAGCTGAGATGATTGTTAGACAAGAGGTATTTAGTACATCACTAAAAGACTACTTTAGGAGGACTTGCACAAAACAAGTGCTCAAATGGAAGTCAGAAAAAGATATTTGAGGACACTCTCAAGGTCTCTCTGAAGAACTTTGGAATCAATTGCATAACATAGGAGACACTGGCAAAGAACTGCCCAGCGTGGTGTCCCTGCATCAAAGAAAGCAGCTGTGCTTTATGAGTGAGGCAAAATTGTAGCAGCTCAAAATAAATGTGAGATGTGCAAATTTAGAGACATCACCACTCCAAATGTTCACGTGGACTATTTGTGCCCAACCTGTGGTAGAGCCTTCTGAGCTCATATTGAACTGATCAGCCACAGTTGGACACACTGTATCTTGACTCCAACATAATGATGTCATTTTGTCCTTTTCAGGAATGAAGGACAACAACCAACCAACTTAATGCATGACTAGGGTCATGTGTAGCATCTTTACAATTTGGTAGGACCCTTTGGCATTTATACGTCACCAATAGAGCCTTCTGGATATGCTCTTCTCTGAACCAAAGAGGAGTAACTTAATGAAGAATCGTAATAAGACAATTTCAAGGGTAATGAGAAATTCATTTGGAAAAGAAACTGATAAGTAAATCAATCAAGATTGGTTTACAGTACCTAGAACATGGTGCAAACCATGTTCTAGGTACTGTGCTATGCGCTGTGGAAATGAAAAGAGATAAGAGTCCCTGCTCTCAAGGAGCTCTAGCAGTTCACCTTCATGACAGTTTCCTTTTGTGCTCTGAACCAAAAGTTAGGTGAGTTAAGACTAGGCAATCTACTGAGCATACCCAAGGCCTGTGGGCCACTCCTTATTTTACCCATTTGTATACAAAGCACATAGGTTTGGTGTCTCCTTATCCTTTCCTCTTAGGCAAAACATTAAAAGAAAATAGAAATTTTGCAATTATTAGAAGCGAAGCCGTCAGTTTCTTGCATTTCATCTGTTTATACCAGTCCTCTTTCTAGCAATCACTGTGTCCAGATGCCAAGCTGTTGAAAACAGTTTTTTTTTTTTTTTTCCCTAGCTACAGCATCTGGGCCTGCAATGAGCAGGCAGTTGTGTCTGAGTCAGTTATGTGGCTAAATGGATAATGGACTGCCTGGGCTGCCTGGCCCTTCTGAATGTCAATTTCCTCCAACTTGAATTTTCCAGTAATTTATGCATCCTTTCCCATTGTTGACAGTGTTTCGGCAGCAATCCCCTTGCTTGATTGCAGCCTATTTAGGGTCACAGAACAAAAAAAGAAGAAAAAAAAGTTTTCCATGAAGCATTTACATCAGTAAAAAGGACTTGAATTTTAAATGTACTTGGGCTTGCTGCTCACCTATGCATTTACTTTTAATATCTATACTATGAATGGAGGTTTTGCTGCATATGGCGCTCGCATTTTTGTGAATTGACAGGGACCTCAGCTGTTAGTTAAATTGTTCTAAAATGGCTATTTCAGCTGTCACCATACTGGGGAAACCACACCCACTCTAAAAAACATTAAACAAATTGTAAAGATCCCCTCTGATTTAAAATCCAAACATGGGCAGTCAATACATGGGACTGCCCTGAGCCAAAGGAGTACAATTTTTTCTCTCCAGTAGTCACAAATGTGAACAAAAATCACTCTGATTTATTGGAAGTGAGATAGAAATTTCTGATTACTATCCTGCCTCTGCATGAAACCAATCTCCTCAGAAAGACCATTTGAATCTGGGAAATAGAGGGCAAATGTAAATATGAGTGGAGGTTAAAACTGTTGGTGTGGGCATGAAGTCATAAATTATGCAGCCATAAAACTCATTGGGTTGTTTTTGCCACTCATCTCCTGGGCTGATGAACCAAATCTAAAAAAGAAAGAAAGAAAGAAAGAGAAACAAAAAGAAAAGAAAGAAAAAAGTAAGAGAACAAGAAGCTGTGGGAATTCCACAAAAAGAAAAGTGTCTTTATCATACTAAGTCAATAACCAGATAATAACCATAATGAAAAAAAAATCCATTTAAAGTGCATTTTAGGTGGTTACAATTGTGAAAATATCACTTACTTCAATTTCTAAAGGACTTAGTCCTTTCTGTTAAAGAAGGGCAAGAAGAAAGAAGGTATGAAAGTGACATAATTTACAGTGGGTATATCAAAGTGTTTTTTTTCAAACAAAAGATGTTGTTTTTACATTTTAATAGCTGATATTGTATTAATCTTTTTTTTGTTCTTTCAATGTATGTTTTAAAGATCTGAATAATATTAAAAATTGTATATAATCATCTTTTCTTCATTGATTCAAATACATCACCTCACCTTTAATGCACTAGTGTGATTTTGCTCCTGGACCAACTCATACTAGCCCTCATACTAGCTTCACAAAGCCAGATTCCTAATTTATCAGGGTTTGTGAAAAGGTTTGTCCATCTTTTTCTTTTTGCCCAATTCAGTCTTATCTCTCACCTCCACCTGGGAGAGTCTGAGAATTTGTAACTGAGTAGTTAAAAACACTCCGTTTCTTTTGCTCCATTTTCCCTCCAGACCTCATGCACTGTCAGAGTTTGTCACAAGCAACTCAAACTAAATGAAATGTTGATTTACTTCAGGTTTGCTTTAGAGAATATATTGATAGAGAAATATTGTTCCAGCTTAATAGTGTTAGAACACACGTGAGCTTGGTTAAAATGAGCTCATTCACTGACTATATACAACTTCTGAAAATAAGATTAATAAACATTCATTAATACAATTTGGCAAAATTGGATGATTTATATACTGTAATAGATTTCAGCTTTCCAGATGAGGCATTGCTAAGAGGAATAATTGGTGCTTTGGAAAATAGCCTCAGGATACCAAAATATCTTAGAGTATAAAATGATCCAAAATTTGACAAGATAAAACTTAGAATCATTGTTATAGAACATCAGAATTGGGAAAGTGGACATAAAATTTTAGAATCCATGATAGGCAAGAAATAGAAAATTGGGCAAAGTTTCACATGAACCCTTTACAGTTATCCTTTAAACATCACAGGGAGAGCATGGTGACCCCATGATTTAGAATGTATACATAAAAATTTTTGGTGCTCCCTTTTTTTTTTTTAATGTATGAGGTATTTTATTTTTTCCATTACATGTAAAGATAGTTCTCAACTTTTGTTTATACATGCTTTACAATTTCAGATTTTTCTCCCTCCCACCCCTCCCTCCCCCCTCCCCTAGACAGCAGGTAATCTGATATATAATCTATATATCTCTATACATATACATATACATATAGATATATACATACACACACACATATATATACACATAATAACATTAATCCTATTTCTGCATTAATCCTGTTACAAGAGAAAGAATCAGAGCAGTGATGCAAAACCTCAAAATAGAAAAAAAAAAGAACCAACAACACCCAAAACAAAAGAAATAATATGGTTCAATCAGCATCTATACTCCACAGTTCTTTCTTTCTTTTTTTTTTTTCTTGGATTTGGAGATCCTCTTCTATCATGAGTTCCCTGGAACTCTTCTGTACCATTGCATTGGTGAGAAGAATATAGTCCATCACAGTAGGTCAACACTCAATGTTGATGATACTGTGTACAATGTTCTTCTGGTTCTGCTCATCTCACTCATCATCAGCTCACGTAAGACCCTCCAGGTTTCTCTGAACTCTTCCTGCTCATCATTTCTTACAGCACAATAGTATTCCATTGTATTCATATACCACAACTTGTCCAGCCATTCCCCAATTGATGGGCACCCCCTCAACTTCCAATTCCTTGCTACCACGTAAAGAGCAGCTATAAATATTTTTGTACATGTGGGTCCCTTTCCCCCTTCCATGATTTCTTTGGGCAAAAGACCTAAAAGTGGGATTGCTGGGTCAAAGGGTATTGGTGCTCCCTTTTTAACAGAGAAGTCTCAATTATTATGAAGGATAAAATATGTTGCCATTATATGATAATACATGTATATTTTATACATTTCTAAACTTCTAAAGTTTTCCTGTGTCATCTTTGGGCCTTAACATGGTGTCTGTGGTTTCCATAGAACTCCCTCCATATTCCCATTTCCTTTCTTATGCTGACCTGTGAAACCACCATGGGGAAAGTCACAATTTGGAAAGAATAACTGTACTCGAGGAGAACTGCTTTCAAAATGTTCAGAGAAGTGGTAGATTGGATTTCTAGAAAAAATGACAACTTGAAGGTTTACAGTCAAACCCAGCTCCCTCTAGAACAAGGATTCTTATTCTGGAGTCCATGAACTTATAAAAAATTATAATCATATTTACTTTTAAAATAGGGGTTTTTATATTTTCTATTTCTTATATCAGCATAATATCTTGTCTATACCTCTACTTTCCCCTCCCGGAGAGTAATATTATGACAAATAGTCTTTTTTGGAGATGAAAAAATTGATTGATACATTGAAAAAGTCTGAAGTGTGCACTGTGAATGCCTGTGGACCTCTCCATGAAGGGTTAGATTGGTGGTTTCTTTTTATATCTACTTGATCTTTATAATTTTGTTATATTTACTTCTTACTTTTTGCTTTATTTTTGTTTTTTCCATTAACATTATTGTTGTTACTATATATGTTGTTTTCTTGTCTCTGCTTACTTCATTCTGTATCAGTTCCTATATCTCTTTCCATACTTCTCTCTATTCAGCATATACAAAGTTTCTTAGAGCAAAGTAATAGTGCACAATTTTTTTTACCATCACTCAATTTGTGATTATCCACTTTATTTTCAGTTCTTAGATATCACAAAAAGTACTTCTATACATAATTTGGAATATATGGGCACTTTTTTCTTATTGATATTTTCCTTTGGGCATAAGCCTATTAATTGTCTTTTGTTCAAAGAATATGGGCATTTAGTAACTTTATTTCATAATTCCAAATTATTTTCTAAAATGGTTATAAAATTTTCCAACTTCACCAATTATGTATTAATGTGGGGGCAACTAGGTGGAACAGTTGATAGAGTACCAGCCCTGGAGTCAGGAGGACCTGAGTTCAAGTGTGGCCTCAGACACTTGACACTTACTAGCTGGACAAGTCACTTAACCCCAATTGCTCACCAAAAAACAAAACAAAAAACAAAACAAAAACCACCACCAACAACAAAAATAATGTATTAATGTGTTTATCTTTCCATAACCCCTGCAACACTGACTATTGTAATTTTTTGGTGATTTTGCCAATTTGCCAAATGTGAGGTAAAACCTCAGGTTTGCTTTGATTTGTATATTTCTTATTAGTAGTAATTTAGAGGATTTTTCCCATGTGGTTGTGAATATTTTGGAGTTTAACTTTTAAGAATGATTTCTTCATATTGTGTAATTTAAATTTATAAATGTAGGTTCTAATCTGTTCCCCCAATTTTGGGGGAAACTGACTAAAATCACTGATAAAACGAGTTTAGGTTTTTAAGGGTTTATTGAAAGATAGGAAAAAGAAAGAGAAAGATTGAGAACAGAATTCCTACAACCTGGCAATCCTATCTTTCCTCAGTTCTCCTGAGAAGTCCTCTGGAGTCTCTCCCCTCCACCACGGTGAGGTTAAGAACCAAAAAGAGAACTCCTCCCCCAGTGTCTGTTTCTCCTTCATGTGTTTCTCCCAGAAATGGGAGACTCCTCAAGTTGATTGCCTGGTAGCTTTGATAGTACTCATGAGCAAACATCACTTCCTGATGCCAAGGAAAAACTGCATGGCCTTGCCCTCAGAGGCATTCTTCTCATGGTGGAGCTTTCTTATAGTAAGTCTCCAGCAGGTGGCATCATTCCAATCATTACAATATCATTTGACCATTTACTGTTAAGGGGTATAAAAAATGGATTATCCCCAGAGACTTTGAGAAAAAATAGAAGAATTGAAGAAAGAGTGGCAGCATGAAATAAAGAATGAAATTAGAACCCAAGAGGATGAACAAGGAAGGAGAATAAATACAATGAACTAAGAAATAAAACCTTTCCCAATTATGGTGTTGTAAAAAAAAGATTAACAATAATAAGTTAATAAAAAACAAAAATAAAAACACCTTACCTATATACTGAACATATTGAAAACATAAAGTTGAGGCTATTCAAAATAAAATTTAAAAAGAAATTTAAAAAATAGAAAATGTGGGGCTCAGATTATGAACATATGAAGAGGAAACAGATGAAGAGTTCAGGAAACAAATTAAAATCCTGGAATAGATGAATAACATAGTATTGATGAGGATTTCAGTTATCCAGAATTCTGCTTTCTCTGACAAAAGAAGAACAAATAATAATTTTTTTGATTTTCTTCCCTTGATTCCCATTCCTATCTACTACAACAAATCACCACCACTGTCATCATCATTCTTTCTTATTTTCATTTTTTTTTTCAAGCTATAGCTCCTTCAATTCTCTCACTCTCTTGTAAACTTCTACTATATATATGCACTTAACCATTGAAATGAAGTTGCTCTCTCCAGAGTTACCAATGATCTCTGAATTGCACAATTGAATTATTGGTCTTTTTAAAGTCCTAATCTGCCTAGACTTTTTTCAGCAGATGAAAATGTTGATCAGCTTGTCCTCCTGTAGTCATTTTCCTCTCTAAAATTTCATGACACTACTCTTTCTTTTTGTTCTCCTCTTATCTCTTTGATGGTTCCTTCTCTGCCCTTTAGATGATTCTTCATGAATGCCATGCCCATTAACTATGGATGCCCCCCCAATGCTCTGTCTTTTTTAACTCTGTATTATCTTACTTATTTATCTCATAAATTTCTATTGTTCAAGTTATTATCTCTAAATAGATCATAGATAATAGATCTAAATATCATCTTAATCTCTCTCTTGAGATCAAAGATTTTCAGTTTCACAAAGTCAACAACTATTTGTTAAGCACCTACTATGTGACAGGAATTGTGCTAAATGAAGGGTATAGAAAGAAAAGCAAAACCAAAAGCAATCCCTGATCTCAGGGAGCTCACAGTATAAAAGATGAAAAAAAAAACATTGAAGGAACTATGTGAAAGAAAGTTATAGATAGGGTATGTTGGAGATAATCAACAGAATGAAGAGAATAGCATTAAGGAAAATAAAGAAGGTGGAATATGGTCAATTCTGTGCTTTCTGAAGATTACTCTGATATTTGAGCAGAAGATGCACTGGAGTGGGGAGAGACCTAAGGCATGGAAACTAATCAACCAGGCATAATGTGATATGGCTTGAACCTGATCAGTGTCAGAGGATGAAAGAGACAGTGGTAATTTTTTAAAAATTTATTTTATCTACATTGGGAGAATGAGGATCAAAAAAAATGGTAGTTGGAGTGTTTAGGGCACATAGGACAAAAATAACTGACAACAGAGACAAAGCAGGGCTGCTCAATTATATTTTATTTCTGTTTTTTTTTCTTTTTCTACCAAGAAAAAATATCTGTATATAGAAAATAATATAACAAAAAAGGCTTTCAGGAAGTTGGTTCTCAAATAAGAAAGAGTGTAAGAGAGAATCTAGTTATCCTTGATGAATTATTCAAATTACTTGGCTTAGGTAATATACAGCCTCTTATAAAGGAAGACTCAAAACATAAGATTTGCTCAACTACTATCAGTGAAATGTGATGGGAAACTAATAATGCATGCCAAGATGGGAGGACAAATTACCCAAGTTTTCTAGTTTTCTTATATAAAATGACAAATATGGTAATGTTTTACATGATCATACATGTAGAACCCATATCTGATTGCTTGCCTCCTCGGGGAGCGGGGTTGGAGGGAGGGAAGAAGGGATAAAAAATGGAAACCCAAACTATAAATTAAAATGTTTATTACATTTTTAAAAAATAAAATAAAATAAGGGGCAGAAAAATCATTGTAGTCTTCAAAGTATTGTTCAGTGTCCTTGATTTTAATTTCTGGAGAAATTCTAGAATGGATGATTAGAGAGTTGGGTAGTGAATAGCTGGAAAAGGAAATGGGGTTTACAGAGATTGCCTCATCAAGAATAGGTTGACTCTTAGTGATAGATATTGAGTCAAAGTCATTTCCATGGGAATGAGGAATTTGTTTTTTTCTAATTTTGTCTAAAATATTTGGTTAAATTTTCTTCTTTTATTTTCCATTCATCTATCTATCGATCAATTGATCCATCTATCTATCTATCTATCTATCTATCTATCTATCTATCTATCTATCTATCTATATCTATCTATCTATCTATCTATCTATCTATCTATCTATCTATCTATCTATCTATCTATCTATCAGGTTTACTAAATTGGTATATACAAAGAATACAATAAATATAGTTTGGCTAGATTGTGCCAAAACTTACAATAAATCATCTCACACTTTTTTCCTGTAAAATATGTGGAATAGACAATTATGGAATTAGATTCATAAAGGTTTAAAGGGTCTTTGTTAATGGTTCAATGTCAACATGGCAGTAGGTCTCCAGTGAGTATCCAGATGAATATGTTCATGGTCTTGTACTTTTTAAAGTTTTCATAAATGCCTTGAATATAGGCATAGATAACATTCCCATTAAGTTTTCAGAGTAGAGAAAACTGGGAGGGATGGCTAATAACCTGGATAATAGTCAAAACCCCCCAAAATCTTGACAGGTTAGAGCATGCAGTTGAAATTAATAAAATGTAATTCAAAATGGATAAATAAAAATCAGTATATGGCTTAGGAAATCAACCTCAGAAGTACAGGCATTATTTGACATTATTGAGCCTGAAATCAGGAAGACCTGAATTCAGATCCAGAATTAGATGCTCACTGTCTCTGTGACCCTCAGCAAGTCACTTAACCTCTGTTTGCCTCAGTTTCCTCACTGGTGAAATGAGCATACTAATAGCACCTGAGGATTGTGTGAAAATAAAGGGATTTGGCAGATACTCAAATGCCCCACCTGGAGATTAATCAAAACTGATTGAATAAAAAGCTTCCACATTCAGTTTTCAGGAACAGTTCATGGTTGAAGCAGGCTCCTGGTAGAGGACTCAAGGAAGAACCAGACCAGGGTGGAACTCTAGGCTAATTAGGCCTTTTCTTAACTTTCTGGACTCCACGTGTTCTCTTTTTACTAATGCCTAGCATGCTTTAATAAATGCTTAATACCCAAAGACTGGTGCTAAAGCTTGTAATTTAAGGCGACCACACATTTAGATTTTAAACATCACAGTATCAAATGAAACAACATCTGTTAAGTGTTTAGCAAAATGCCTCATTCTGCTATTACTATTATTATACATATAATTAGAAAGTTTGTTGGGGAAAGATCTGTTGGTGTTAGTGAAACTGTATGGTCAGTGTGAGTCAGCAGTATGTTATAGCCAAAAATGTTAATCCAACCTTTAAATGCTTTAGGAACTGCATAGTCCTTAGTATATTATACAATCTATATAAAACTACCTTCATCCTTTTAAACCCTGTAGATTTCTGCCATGGTTACATTGATCCACACAAAACTATTATTGTTCACCAGGAAGTAAAAGGCTTCAGTGACTAGAGGAACTTTGTGACTCCTAGTGATAGATTTTGTGTCATGATCAGCTGCTGTGTAATGAAGAATTTTGTTTTGTCCAGTTTGTACAAAATAGTACATCAAGACTATTTTGTTCTGATCTGGGTGCCACAGTCTAAAAAGATATTAAAAATAAAGAAAGTATGCAGAAGAGGGAAACAGGGATAGGGAAAAGATTTGTGTCCATTGTCATTTGTGGATATATTGAAAGAAATGGGAAGGTTTATCTTAAAGAAGAGAAAATTAGAGGGTAGAGGGAGGAAAGTGTGTTCAATAATTTGAAGAACTTCCTTGTAGAAGATAAACACAAGACAAAGGAGAGGAATTTACAGGGAAGTAAATGTTGACTTGATATCAGGAAAGAACAACAACAACAAGAAAAACAAAACATTACTAACAATCTGAGCTATCAAAGATTGCATTGGCCTGCCTCAAGAGATGGTGGTTTCCCTGTCATTTAACAAACTATTTTACAGTTCATTTTCCTTTCAGGAATTGGTTCACCTGCTTGGCTGTAGAATACTTTTCTGATTGCAAAATATGATTCCAAACCCCTCAATCAAAAATAAATGATAAGTAAAATATTAAGGCACAGATAAATTAAGAAATTAAGAATCATTGAACTCCCACAAAACCATGATGAAAACAAAATAATTATTCTAGATACTATATACATATAAGTACATGTGATATACACATACAAATATGCATACATATATGTGTATGTGTATGTGCATGTATGTATGTCGATAGATAGATACACATACAGAAAGAGCAAAAGCAAGAGTGAGTGAGTAAGAGAGAAAGAGAGAGAGAGAGAGAGAACTAGAACCTGAGGGCACTGTGTATACTAGCAGTATCTATCCCATAGTAGGAGCTTAATAAACATTTATTGACTTGACAACCCAGCATGTTTAAGAGCCAAAATTTGATATATCCAGAAATATGAGAATCAAATTCTAGAGCTTTACAGTCAAAAGAAAATTGCTATAAAGAAGCAGGAAGAGAGATCATATATCAAAGCAGCACAGTTAGGATCACAAAAATTATTTTTCTGAATTTCCCAACTATAATAGTATTTTATTTTTTCCAGTTACATGTAAAAATAGGTTTCAACATTTGTTTCTATAACATTTTGAGTTCCAAATTTTTCTCCCTCACTTGCCTCCCTACCCCCTCCCCAAGACAGAAAGAAATCTGATATAGGTTATATAGGTACAATCACATAAAGCATATTAATCATGTTCTGAAAGAAGAATCAGAAACAGAGATAAATCTCAAAAAAGAAAAACAAAAATATGTAGAAATAGTATGGTTCAATTGGCATTTAGATTCCACAGTTCTTTTTTTTCTGGATGTGGAGAGCATTTTCATCAGTCCTTTAGAATTGTTTTGAATCGTTGTATTGCTGAGAAGAGATAAGTCTATCACGGATGATCATTGCACAATGTTGCTGTTACTGTGAACAATGTTCTCCTGGCTCTACTCACTTCATTCAGCATTAGTCCACTTAAGTCTTTCCAGGTTTTTCTGAAATCTGCCAGCTCATCATTTCTTATAGCAAAATAGTATTCCATTATATTTATCTACCACAGCTTGTTCAGCCACTCCCCTATTGTTGCATCCCCTTGATCTCCAATTCTTTGGCACCACAAAGAGAGCTGCTATAAATATTTTTGTACATGTGGGTCTTTTTCGTTTTGCTAGTATCTCTTTGGGATCCAGACCTAGTAGTGGTATGACTGGGTCAAAGGGTATGCACAATTGCATAACCCTTTGACATAGTTCCAAACTGCTCTTCAGAATGATTGGATCAGTTCACAGATCCACTAAAATGCATTAGTGTTCCAATTTTTCCACATCTCCAACATTTTTTATTTTCCTTTTTTGTCACATTAGCCAATGTGATGGGTGTGAGGTGGTACCTCAGAGTTGTTTTAATTAACATTTCTCTAATCAATAGTGATTTAGAACATTTTTTTATTTGGCAATAGATAGCTTTGATTTCATCTGAAAATTGTCTGTTCATATCCTTTGCCCATTTCTCAATTGGGGAATGACTTGTATTCTTATAAATTTGATGCAATTCTCTATATATTTTAGAAATGAGGCCTTTATCAGAAACACTGTCTGTAAAAATTGTTTCCTAGCTTTCTGCTTTCATTCCAATCTTGGCTGCATGTATTCTGTTTGTTCAAAACCTTTTAAATTTAATGGAATTAAAATGATCCATTTTGCATTTCATAATGTTCTCTATCTTTTGTTTGGTCATAATTTTTTCTCCTTTCCATAGATCTGAGAGGTAAACTATTTCTTTCTCTCCTAATTTGCCTATGGTATCACCCTTTATGTCTAATTCATTTACCCATTTTGACTTAATTTTGGATTATGGTATAAGATGTTGATCTGTGCCTAGTTTTTGCCATACTATCTTCCAGTTTTCCAAGCAGTTTTTGCCAAATAGTGAATTCTTATCACAGAATACGAAGTCTTTTGGTTTATGAAATAGTAGGTCATTATAGTCATTTACTACCGGATCACAAAAAACATGTAATTACAAAAAGGGAAGGAAATTTTTGAATATGCTATCAATCATTGTTTCTAAGGGCTCTTACAAGGTCCTTCAGACTACTTCCACAGCCGCCAAACTTGCAGGTGTGTACTACTGGATCATCTGAAGAAAGCCCCTGTTCCTGAGTGAATGGCAGAACCCTCCAGGGTCCTCAAGGTTCATCTGATACAGACTCAGAAGCAGCAGACACCCAGATGAGGCAGCTATCCCAAGATTCAGCATAAAGGCTAAATATACAATCCTAGTTTTTGTTTTTTCCTCTTCCCTTTTGTCATGTGCCCAGTCACCAAGGCCCTGATTCAAATATGTTGGCATTTTCTCCCTCTATATTCTTGCCTCTCTTTTTTATGCTTGCAAGCAAACAAATGTCTAGCAATGATACCTGGGACACACTTCCCCAGTAGGTCCCCTCAAGGAACTGACACCCTGGGCAACATTTCATCCTGACCCAACTGGTCTCTTGTGGTTGTTGGCCAGAAGAATAGGATCTCTTTCAGACCCCTCCCTTTTGCCCAAAGTGGGAAATGACAAAGTAAAATTTAGACTCCCTGCTTTCCAGAGGAGCAAGTAAACTGTGCCTTGAGCTTGGCAGGACAACAATCCTTTTTTTTTTTTTTTTTTTTTTGGGGCAATGGGGGTAAAGTGACTTGCCCAGGGTCACACAGCTAATAAGTGTCAAGTATCTGAGACCGGATTTGAACTCAGGTAATCCTGAATTCAGGGCCGGTGCTTTATCCACTGCGCCACCTAGCCGCCGCCCAGACAACAATCCTTTTTGATCACCTTCTGGATGATTTCACCCTCTGGGCTAGTCTCACAATTCGCCAGGTGTTTTCTGGTCAAAGATAAGCACTGGACAAAGTCTGAACATCCTGCAGTAAATCAAGCTTATCACATTCTTGCTGCTCCCTCCTTGTTAAGGCTACAATTCACTGAGCAGTCACTGGTATAAGTATTGAGATCTCCCCATACTACCTCTGGTCCCACCCACTAGTGGTGGGGTCCTGGCACATGTGTCTATTGCTCCACCTAGCTTGCAAGCCTTTTCCTTATTTAGAAAATAAACTTTCTCTCTCATTCCTGACACCTGTCTCTGACCTATTTTGTGCAGCTCTGGCCATACGTGGGTAAAAAGTCTGGTTGACAAATGTAAAGAGAAAAAAAATGACTAAAACAACCCCACATTTTTCTGCAAATCTATACATAACTTTATACTAAGTGGATGAATTCAAAAGCACTTATTAGGATTTTACTATATGTCAAGCATTGTGCTAAGCATGAGAGATACAAATAGAAAAGTTAAAAAAAATTCTTATTCTTAGAGAGTTGGAGACTACACATATAGGAGGGATTACCTGCAAAACAGATGTAGAGGTCCAGTGTCTCTTAGAGTACCATGGCAGGAAAGTTGGCAATATCTGGGGATCATGAAGGCATAGCAGTAGGAGAGGAGGTAAAGTCTTGTGGTCTTTAAGTTGCAATGACTGACTCATCAAATATATATGTGGACATCTCTGCCCTAAAACAAAGGCTCTTTTTTCCCATATAAATATTTTATTATTTTCCAGTTCCATTTAGAGATAGATTTCAACATTTGTTTTTATAAGATTTCTAGTTTCAAATTTTTCTCCCTCCCTTCCCTCCCTCCCTCCTCCCCAAGATAACAAGTAATCAGATATGGGTTATATATGTACAATCACATTAAACATATCTCTGCATTAGTCATGTTATGAGAGAAGAATCAAAAAGGAAAAACAAAACAAACAAAAAAGAGAAATAGTATGGTTTGATCTTCATCCAGATTCAACAGTTCTTTTTTTACTGGATTTGGAGAGCATTTTCCATCATGAGTCCTTTGGAACTATCTTGGACCATATTGCTGAGAAGAATCAAGTCTATCACTGTTGATAGACACACAATGTTGATACTGTGTACAATGTTCTCTTACTTCTGCTCATCTCACTCATCAACAGTTCATGCAAGTCCTTCCAGGTTTCTCAGAAATCCCCCTGCTCATTGTTTCTTACAGCAAAACAATATTCCATTACATTCATATACCACAGCTTGTTCACCCATTCCCCAATTGATGGGCAACCCCTCAATTTCCAATTCCTTGCCACCACAAAGAGATCAGCTATAAATATTTTTGTACATGTGGACTTTTTTATGATCTCTTTGAGAAAACGACCTAATAGTGGTATCGTTGGATCAAAGGGTATGCAAAGCCCTTTGAGCATAGTTCCAAACTGTTCTCCAGAATGGTTGGATCAGTTCACAGCTCCACCAACCATGCATTAGTGTTTCAATTTTTCCACAGATTCTCCAACATATATTCTTTTCCTTTTTTGTCATATTAGCCAACCTGATAGAGGTGAGGTGGTAGCTAAGAGTTGTTTTAATTTGCAACTCTCTAATCAATACTGATTTAGAGCAGTTTTTCACATGGCAATAGATAGCTTTGATTTCTTCATCAGAAAACTGCCTGTTCAAATCTTTTGACCATTTCTCAATTGGGGAATGGCTTGGATTCTTATAAATTTGATTTAGTTCCTGATATATTTTAGAAATGAGGTCTTTATCAGAAGCACTGGCTATAAAAATTGTTTCCCAGTTTTCTGTCTCCCTTCTAATTTTGGAAGCATTGCTTCTGTTTGTACAAAACCTTTTTAATTTAATGTAATAAAAATCATCCATTTTGCATTTCATAATATCCTCTATCTGCTTGGTCATAAACTGTTCTCCTTTCCAAAGATCTGAGAGGTAAACTATTCCTTCCTCTCCTCATTTACCTTTTATGTCTAAATCATGTACCCACTTTGACCTTATTTTAATATAAGGTGTAAGATGTTGGTCTATGCCTAGTTTGTCCCATACTATCTTCCAGTTTTCCCAGCAGTTTTTGTCAAATACTAAGTTCCTATCCCAGAAGCTAGAGTCTTTGGGTTTTTTCAAACAGTACATTTCTAAAGCCATTTACTACTGTGTCTCCTGTGCCTAACCTATTCCATTGATCCTCCACTCTATATCTTAGCCAGTACCAGATAGTTTTGATGACTGCTGCTTTACAGTAAAGCTTCAGATTTGGTACAGCTAGCTTACCTTCCTGTGCATTTTTTTCATTATTTCCCTTTATGTTTTTGACCTTTTTTTCCAGATGAATTTTGCTATTATTTTTTCTAGCTCTATAAAATAATTTTTAGGTAGTCTGATTATTATGACACTGTATAAGTAAATTAAATTAGGTAGAATTGTCATTTTTATTAAATTAGCTCAGACTATCCATGAGCAATTGATATTTTTCCAGTTATTTAGATCTGATTTGATTTGTGTGATAAGTGCTTTGTAATTGTATTCATAGAGTTCTTTTGTCTTGGCAAGTAGACTCCCAAGTATTTTATATTGTCTACCATTACTTTAAATGGAAATTCTCTTTCTGTCTCTTTCTGCTGGACTTTGTTGGTCATGTATAGAAATGCTGATGATTTGTGTGGATTTATTTTATATCCTGCTACTGTGAGAATTAGATTGCTACCAACTTGCTGAGAAAGATATTGCAGGGACCCTCCACCATGAGGAGAAAACATGTGATTTGGCATCCACGTGTAACTTAGCGTCCGGAAGTTACCGCCTGTTAGTTGTATCAATCACAGTTACCAGCAAATTTGCTTGGAGCTGTGTGCGAGGACAGCCAGGCTTCCTGTTTGACAGAGGGCTTCTGGGAGAAGCTGGAGGATTTTAGCCTTGGGATTGGCGGCAGAGACTGCAGGGACAGGTAGAATAGGGATTCTTTATCCATGTATTTCTCTTTATTAACCCCTAATATACTTTAATAAATACTTAATGCCCAAAGATTGCTCCTATACGTTTTCTCATTTAAGTGGTTACTCATTAGATTTTAGACATCATAGCTAGAATTTTAGGCCCTTCGACAATTTGACTATAGTTGTTAATTGTTTCAAGTAATTTTTAAGTTGATTCTCTAGGATCCTTCAAGTATGCCATCATATCATCTGCAAAGAGTGATAGTTTTATTTCCTTCTTGCCTATTCTAATTCCTTCAATTCCTTTTTCTTCTCTAATTGCTAAAGCTAACATTTCTTGTACAATAATAAAAAATAGAGGTGATAATGGACATCCCTTTTCCACCCCTGATCTTATTGGGAATGCCTCTAACTTATCTCCATTACATATAATGCTTGCTGATGGTTTTAGGTAGATACTGCTTATTATTTTAAGGAAAGCTCCACATATTCCTATGCTCTCTGGTGTTTTTATTAGGAATGGGTGTTGTATTTTGTCAAAAGCTTTCTCTGCATCTATTGAAATAATCATATGATTTTGGTTAGTTTTCTTATTGATGTGGTTGATTATGTTAATAGTTTTCCTAATGTTGAACCAGCCCTGCATTCCAGGTATAAATCACACCTGGTAATAGTGTATTATCTTGGTGATCACTTGCTGTAATCTCCTGGCAAATATCTTATTTAAGATTTTCGCATCAATATTCATTAGGGAAATTGGTCTATAATGTTCTTTTTCTGTTTTGGCTCTGCCTGCTTTTGGTATCAAGACCATATTTGTGTCATAAAAAGAATTTAGTAGAATGCCTTCTTCACCTCTTTTTTCAAAAAATTTGTATAATATTGGAATCTATTGTTCTTTAAATGTTTGGTAGAATTCACTTGTAAACCAATCTGGCCCTGGAGATTTTTTCTTAGGGAGTTCATTAATGGCATGTTCAGTTTCTTTTTCTGATATAGGCTTATTTAAGGATTTTATTTCCTCTTCAGTTAATCTGGGAAGTTTGTATTTTTGTAAATATTTATCCAATTCATTTAGATTGTCAAATTTGTTGGCATACAGTTGGGCAAAATAGTTCCTAATTATTGCTTTAACTTCCACTTCATTGGTGGTGAAATCACTCCTTTCATTTTTGATACTGGTAATTTGGTTTTATTCTTTCTTTTTTAAAATCAAATTAATCAATGGTTTATCTATTTTTTTCATAAAACCTGCTCTTAGCTTTATTGATTAATTCTGTAGTTCTCTTGCTTTCAATTTAATTAATTTCTCCTTTAATTTTCAGGATTTCTAATTTAGTATTTAATTGGGGATTTTTAATTTGTTCTTTTTCTAGCTTTTTAAGTTCTATGCCCAATTCATAGATCTCCTCTTTCTCTTTTTTATTGATATAAAATTTATTGATATAAAATTTGCCCTAAGCACTGCTTTGGCTGCATCCTATAGATTTTAGTATGTTGTCTCATTATTGTCGTTGTCTTGGATGAAAATATTGATTGCTTCTATGATTTGTTTGTTTGACCCACTCATTCTTTAGAATGAAATTATTTAGTTTCCAATTAAGTTTCAGTCTAGCTTTCCATGGCTCTTTTTTACATGTAATTTTTATTGCATCGTGTTCTGAGAAGGATGCATTTACCATTTCCACCTTTCTACATTTGACTATGAGGTATTTGTGCCCTAATACATGGTCAATTTTTGAATATGTGTCATGTACTGCTGAGAAAATAGTACATTCTTTTCCATCTCCGTTCAGTTTTCTCCAGATATCTATCATATCTATATTTTCTAATATTCTATTCACCTCTTTAACTTCTTTATTATTTATTTTATGGCTAGATTTACCTAATTCTGAGAGGGCAAGATTCAAATCCTCTACTAGTAGAGTTTTGCTGTCTATTTCCTCTTGCAAGTCATTCAGTTTCTCCTCTATGAATTTGGATGCTCTACCACTTGGTGCATACATGTTTAGCATTGATATTATTTCATTATCTATAGTACCTTTTAGCAAGATGTAGTTTCCTTCCTTATCTCTTTTAATTAGATCTATTTTTGCCTTTGCTTTGTCTGAGATAAGGATTGCTACCCCTGCTTTTTTTACTTCAAATTGAGCATAATAAATTCTGCTCCAACCTTTTACCTTTACTCTTTGTGTATCTCTCTACTTCAAATGTTTTTCTTGTAAATAGCATTTTGTAGGATTCTGTTTTTTAATACACTGTGCTATTCACTTTCGTTTTATGGCAAAGTTCATCCCATTCACATTCACAGTTATTCTTACTAGCTGTCTATTTCCCTCCATTCTATTTATCCACTTTGTACTTTTCCCCCATTCTTTCACCCTATTCTTCCTCACCAGTGTTTTGCTTCTTACCCCTTGCAATGTGCCCTCCCTTTTACCAGCCCCCCTCTTTTTTCTTTACCCTTTTCTCCCCTGCTTCTGCCCTCCCTTCTATCAGTTTCCCCTATTCTACTTTCCCTTTTACCTCCCTAAAGAACATGCTAAGTTTCTTTATCCAAATGAACATATATATTATTCCCTCTTTGAATGAAATCTAGTGAGAGTAAGGTTGAAACAAAATGTTCACCCCTCTCTTCTTTCCCTCTGTTGTAAGAGTTTTTTTGCAGCTCTTTATATGATGTAGTTTACCCCATTCCACCTCCCCTTTCCTCTTCTCCCCATAAACTACTTTTTAACCCCCTAGTTTTCTTTATATCATCACATCAAAGAGAATTTATATTTATACCCTCTGTGTATAATACTTCTGTCTCCCTGAAAAAAAATATATATATATATATACATACACCCATTTCTCAAGTGTTATAAATAATTTTTCCCATGTAGGAATGTAAACAGTTCAAAGTTATTGAATAACTTTTTTTTCTCGTTTACCTTTTTAAACTTCTCTTGAGTCTTGGATGTTTGGATGTTAAGATTGAATTTTCTATTCAGTTCTGGTCTTTTCAGTAGGAAACCTTGGAAGTACCTTAGTTCATTTAATGTCCATCTTTTGCCCTGAAATAGAATCCTCAGCTTTGCTGGGTATTAGATTCTTGGCTGCAGTCCAAGCTCTTTGCCTTTCAGAATATCCTGTTCCAAGCCTTGTGATCCTTTAATGTTGAGGCTGCCAGGTCCTGAGCAATCCTGACTGTGGCTCCATGATATTTAAATTGATTCTTTCTGGCTGCTTGGAATATTTCTCTTTCACCGGTTAATTCTGGAATTTGGCTACAATATTCCTTGGAGTTTTCCTTTTGGGGTTTCTTTCAGGAGGTGATAGGTAGATTCTTTCAAAGATGATTTTATTCTTAGATTCTGTAATATCAGGGCAGTTCTCCTTGATAATTTCCTGTAATATGATGTCTATACTCTTTTTCTAATCATGGCTTTCTGACATTCCAATAATTCTCAGATTGTCTCTCCTGGATCTGTTTTCTAAGTCAGTTGTCTTTGCAATGAGGTATTTTACATTTTCTTCAATTTTTTCAATCTTTTGATTCTGCTTTGTTGATTCCTGTTGTTTTTTGGAGTCATTAGCTTCCAACTGTCCAATTCAAATTTTTAAGGCATTGTTTTATTCAGTCAGATTATGCACCTCCTTTTCCATTTGGCCAAATCAATTTTTTTAAGGAATTGTTTTCTTCAATCTTAGTGCTTCCTTTTCCAAGCTGTTGATTCTTTTTTTCATAATTTTCTTGTGTTGCTTTGATTTCTCTCCCCATTTTTTCTTCTACCTCTCTCAATTGATTTTTAAAATCTTTTTTGAGCCCTTCAAGAAGGCTTTGTGGTCTCAAACCAATTCATATTTCTTCCTGAGGCTTCACATGTAGACAATTTGAGAGTATTGCCTCATCTGAGTTTGTGTTTGGCTCTTCCCTATTGCCACAGAAGCTCTTAATGGTGAGAGCTCTTTTTTGTTTCTTACTAATATTGCAGCTTTTTTTTTTTTTAAGTTGAAGTATGCTCTAGGGGCACCAGGTCACTGTTTCAAGCTTCTCATGCAGGGAGATAGGGCTTACGTCACTAGTTTTCTACTCTGAGACCTCTATGGCTTGCGGATTTCTCACCACCCTGGGCTTGCTCCCTGTGCTTGGTCCTGGCTCGCAGTGAGTTGGCCAGGCCTGGTTGTGACCATCCTGTGGGTTGTCCTCTAGTTGGCAGTATACCCGCTCAGCTGGTGCTGGTGGATCTCAGCACTGACTCACTGTGCTACCTGCCCACTGAGCCAAGATCCAGGGGCCTCAGTTGCTCATCTTTGGCCGAGAGCTTCTTGCTGACTTGCCCTGACCCCCTCCACACTGCGCTGTGTTGAGGTGTGCTGCACTCCCCCTGACCAAGTAAGACCAACCTTTCCTGAAGTCTTTTGAATTATCTCAGGCTGGAAGATTGTGTCTCTTTGTCTTTTTGTAGGTTCTATAGTTTCAGAATCTATTTAGAGGCTTGATTTATTTTTCTTTTTGAGGGAACCAAAGGAGGGCTCAGGCAGCTTGCTGTCTTCTTTCTGCCATCTTGACTCTGCCACCCTTAATGAAAAGGCAAATAAAAGTCCAGCTTTTTTCTCATTGTCTCATGTAAGCTAGAAATATACCTGGCAGAAAGGAGCCCCTGTCTTTGTTCCCTTCCATTAGAGTTTAGGGCGACCCAGGTTATGAAAGAGAAAACCAATTAGAGTGGTCGGGATGGAAATGCATTTCCTTTGTCCAGATTTCTGGAGGTAGCTGAGTCTCAAGAACAAGTCTCTTTTAAAAGCCAATGCTCTTAAGGAGCTGAAGCCCATTATCACTGGGATCTGGGGAGTGGGAACACCGAAATCAAGGAAGGGTTTTCTCAGAAACTCTACCTTCTGGGTCCTGAAGGGCTCTAGAAAAGTGGGCACTGGAAAAATAGAAAATTAATCTAAAAATATAACATTTCCTTTAAAGATTGCTTTCTCAGAACCACAAGTATCTCAGTACGTTATTTCATTGGTTTCCTTTTCATTATTTGAAAAAGTTATGTGTTCTTTAATAATTTGTTAAAATTATTATTTTTTCTTCATTTATATCCATATCCTTTGTAACAGCATAGTATTTATTGAGCCCATAATATTTATTATTATTATAATATAATATGATAATATAACATATTATTGTATTAACATATGTATTTAATTATTAATATGATTATCAAGCCATGACATATTTTCAATGCTGAGAACAATGAATAAAATAGAAAAGTGAAACAATCCCTACATTCAAGGAGCTCAAATTATAACTGGGGAAGGGAACACATAAAGAATAGTTGAGCTTCATGGAAGAGGGAAAGTCAACAAACAATGAAAACTAGATGGTGCAGTCAATAAAATAATAGCCCTAGAGACAGGAAAACCTGAGTTAAATTGAAGTTACAGAAACTTTCTACTTCTGTGACCCTATGAAAATCTCTTAATCTCTATCCACCCCAACTTTCTCATCTATAAAATGCAAATCATAATAGTACCTATACTATATCCCAAGATTTTTGTTAGGATAAAGTAGGATTATATTTATAAAGCACTTTGCAGAGTTTAATGCACTTTGTGCTTGTTGTTCTTATATTGCTTATTTTGGGTTGGGGGTAGGGGGTCATCATTTGTTAGGTTCCAGGAATATAAAGAAAAGCAAAGTATAGTCCTTTCCCTCAAGGAGCATACAATCTAATACGGACATGACATAACAATAACTGGAAACATGAGACATACAGAGTGGATGGGATACAATCTCAGAAGGCAGAGACTAGCAGCAAGGAGAAAGCTGGGAAAGTTCTTTTGCAAAAAAAAAAAAAGGATTTGAAATGAATATTAAAGGACACTAGGGAAGATGAGATAGAGAGATATGAGAGATTAGACTATCCCAGATATGGAGGATAGCTAATACAAAGGCATAGAGGGAGATTGTGTGTCATATATGTGGAATAGCAGGTGGGCCAGTGAAGATGGATTGTGTTAAAAGATTGAAAATTTGTACTGAGCAGTGTTGTAAATGGATTTAAATGTCAGAATACTAGTTTGATCTTAGAAGTAATTGAGAGCCATTGGCATTTATTGAACAGTGGAGTGATGTGTTCAGGTATATTCTGACATCAGATCAAGTTCCAGTGTCCAAAATGCTTTTGATGATGAAGTACTGGAGTTCAGGAGAGAAGTTGAAATATAAGTTTTGCATAGAAATGATACTTAAACCAATGCGAACCAGTGAGATCACCAAATGAGATATATATAGAAAAGACAAGAGACTTAGGGAAAAGCTCTAGGAAACACCAACATTTAGTGGATGTGAATAGGATGAAAATACAGGTAATAAGTCTGAGAAGAAACTGTCAGACACGAATGAAAACAAACAAGTGAGAAAAAGGTTATGAAAAACTAGAGTGGAAAAAATATCTAGAAAGAGAGGGTGATCAACACTATCAAATGCTATTTTTAAAGAGAAAGATGAGAATTAAGAAAAGGGCATTAGTTTTCACAATTATGAGATCTTTATTAATTATGATCTCCTCAATCCATTGCGTAGTTAATCTCCTAGTAGCCAGAGTTGTGAAAGATGCAACCATCAGTTTTACTCCTTTAAAAATATTACCTTATATATTTAAATCAAGTATCCTTTTGGAATTTGTTAGGGTTTGTGGTATAAGGTAACATACTAAATTATTTTACTTTATTCTATTTTTTCTATTTCTGAACAGATTTATAGCTATCTTAGAGAACTGGACAAATAAGCAATTCTTCACCCAAGTAATTTATATTTTTAACTTATCAAATGCTAGATTATTGTTTGATTTTTTTCAGATCCTTACTTTTTTTTTTTTTTTTTTGCCAGGGAATGGGGGTTAAGTGACTTGCCCAGGTTCACACAGCTAGTAAGTGTCAAGTGTCTGAGGCCAGATTTGAACTCAGGTACTCCTGAATCCAGGGCTGGTGCTTTATCCACTGCACCACCTAGCTGCCCCCCAGATCCTTACTTTTTAAATCTGTTCCACAGATTTACATTTCTCTTTTAAGCCAGTACTAAATAAATTTAATATTTGTTAATTTAAAATAAAATATAAGGTCTGTAAATGCTACCTCAACCCCATTCATAGCACAGTGCTTGGCACATAGTAGGTATTTTCTTCTTTGCTTTTTCCCCACTTCCACCTTGGAAATCAATTTAACTTGGTATTTTGATTCTGATTAAAACAACAAGGAAATTATCTACATTGTTTAGGAGTTAATTTATTTGAATAAAGTGTGTTCAGCTCAAATATAAACAATGATTATTTTTCAATTACTGATTTTTTTCTTTATTGTTTTAAAGAACATTTTAAAAATGTAAATTTCTTGAGTGTTTGTTTGTCAGGACAGTCTGTCCTAGACATTTTATGAATGCTACAGTTATTTTGAATGCATTTCCTTTTTTATTACTTCCTCTTCAATTTTCCTATTGCCTAATTGAAATTTTAATGACTTTTATTAATTTATTTTGAATCTTGAAAGTTTAGCAATGCTATTCATTAATTCAAGTTATTTCTTTACTGATTTTCTGGGGTTTTCCAAGTGAACCTTCATTGTCCCTTATTTGCCAATGTTTTTTCCTTCAGTGCTTTTCTCCTCTCTCATTGCTATTTCTAGAACTAGAAATAATATTGAAAGAGTTAACTTCCATGATTTATTCTAAGTATTAGGAACATTTATAGTACATTGCTATCAGAAATAATGCTAGTTTTATTTTTAAATGTGTACTTTTAGTATATCAATTTTTATATCTGTATGCTTTTTGTGTTTTTTAAAGTCATGAATAAGTATTTCAAATCATCAGATATGTTTTCTATATGTACTTAAGCATTTGTGGCTGTTTTTATTTTCACCAACTTTTATTTTTTTCTTAATGTTAAACCAACATCATATCACTTATATAAATCTCATTTGGTTACACTTTTTAAAGATTTTGATTTGTCATTGCTATGTTATTGCTAAGATTGTATATGAAATATTGATATAAATATGTGTTATTCATGTGGATCTACAGTTCTTTTTCTTTGATTTCATCCTTTTTGGGGGTAGTTGTGCCATTGATAATCTCACAAAAGAGCCTGAAAAATATTTTTATCCTCAATTTTTGAGAATAACAATTTTAACAGAGGTATGTATTTCTATTTTAGTATTTCATTGAAAACAACTGCAAATCCAACTGGAATTTTTAAACTTACCCTTTGGTAGTTCTTCAGTGATTTTACAATTTTATTTTCTGAGATTGAGTTATTTACAATCTCTATTTCATCTTTTCATATTTTTGTATGTAATCATACATTTTTTAAAAAATGCATTTTGGTATCATTTAATGTTCTATTTCTAGTTCTAGCAATTTTTATTTCTTCTGTTCTTTTCCCCATCATTCATTTTATTTTAAAAATTATATTTTTATTTTCCTCTATTATTTTGACAATATAGTTTAAATTTGATTGCTATAGTTAGAATTTTTCATGAATAAACTTACAACATTTAAAATAGGGTGAAGTAATGAACTGAATATGTAATTTGAAAAATAAATGTAATTCAATATCTTTATGCATTGAAATAAATAAATAAAATTGTAATAATAAAAATAAAATTCAAAAATCCCCCAAATAAAGTAGAATATTAAATATAACAACAAGTTTGTAGGGGGGGAAGGTGTAAGAATACTGGGAAGGTAGGGGAAGATAAGGTTATAAAGGTCATTGAACATCAAGAAGAGGATTTTTTATTTGATTCTGGAGATGCTAGGAAACCACTGGAGTTTATTGAGTAGGTAGGTGACAAAGCCATAATTTTTTGTTAGTAAATTTAGTTTAGGGGATAAGCGGAGGATGCATTGCATTGAGGAGAGATGAGTCAGGCAGACACACCAGCAAACTATTGCAATAGTCTGGGAGTAAGGTGATGAGAGTCTATACCAGTGGTGGCAGTGTCCAAGGAGATAGGGGCCATGTTACAGAGATGTTGAAAAGCTGAAATTGATAGGGCTTGATACCAGGTTCAGCATGGAAGGTGAGAGATAGTGAGGAAATGAA
Organism: Dromiciops gliroides; assembly: GCF_019393635.1. Taxonomy (NCBI): domain Eukaryota; kingdom Metazoa; phylum Chordata; class Mammalia; order Microbiotheria; family Microbiotheriidae; genus Dromiciops; species Dromiciops gliroides. The sequence continues at coordinate 625,728,650 of NC_057862.1, read as the reverse complement.
GATTGCTCTTATGTTGTGAGTCTAAGGGACTAAGAAGATGGTGTTGCCCTGCAATAGGAAGTGAAGGAATATTTAAAGGGAAAGATAATAAGTTCAGTTTTGCACATGTTAAGTTTAAGATATATTTTGGATATTCAGTTTGAGATGTCTGAAAAGAAATTGATGATGCAAGATTGGAAATCAGGAGAGTTTTGGGCAGGAGAGGTAGACTTGAGAATTGTCATCATATAAAGAGTTATTAAATCCATGGAAATTAATGAGATCACGAAGTGAAAAACTATAGAGGGAGAAGAGAAAAAAATCCAGGAGAGAAACTTAAGAGATACCTCTTTGTAATCCACTTCAGCAGTAAGTGTTTGTTGCTCCCTGGAACAATTAAATCCATTCTATGGGGGTGCAGTCCTGGGAACTAGAAATCTTTCTCAAAGAAAGTTAGTTCTGTCTACATCTTTTGTCTTTTAGGCTTTTTTATCCTTGGTCAATCGATCTTCTTTTTCCTTTCATTTAAAAAAACAAATCTGAATAACTTAGTAGCATAAGAGAATTTAGAATGCAGTGCAATACATTGCAAAGATTGCTGACTCTAGAATCAAAGAATATTGGGGGAGATTCTAGATTTGTTGCTTATGCTCTATTTGACATTGCATAATGCACTAAACCTCTCTGTAGCTCCATTCTCTCACCTGTAAAATAATGGGTTTATATTGAAAAGTCTTTGTCATCCCTTTTAATTCTATGGGTTTATATCGAAAGGTCTCTGTTGGGGCAGCTAGGTGGCACAGTGGATAGAGCACCGGCCCTGGATTCAGGAGGACCTGAGTTCAAATCCGGCCTCAGACACTTAACACTTACTAGCTGTGTGACCCTGGGCAAGTCACTTAACCCCAATTGCCTAACCAAAAAAAAAAAAAAAAAAAAAAAAGAAAGGTCTCTGTTGTTCTACCTTTCAATTCTATTATCCTTTGTTTAAATTCTTTGTATATTCTTGAAAATTGCACCATTTACTTTTCTTATGTTTCCTTGGTTTGAAGTATTTTAAATTTGAATATTCTTCTTATCTCTAGAATTGGTGCTGTTGTCTTTGCTAATTTTTGGTTGTTTTTTGGGTCCAGGAATATCTAAATGCTTGCCCTTCCTCTTGCTTTCACTCTCAATGATCAGATGTATTTTGCATAGATATTTAGTATGTAAGGTCTTATATTTTTAGTTGCAGCCTGATTTTTTTTTTGCTTTTAAGGATATAGAATTCAAAAATTTTCATATTCTCTTTGCTTCTCACCACCTGAAAGAATTCTTATATTATTATGAGCAGAATTTCTTCATAGCTAAAGCCTATTTTCTTGTGAAATTCTAAAATTTAATGACTACATGTCTTGTACTTTTCCTTTAGCAGAGATCTGAGTTTTAATTTCACTGAATTTATTGCTAGTATTCAAAAGTTCTGGGTAGCTTATTTGCACTAATACCCATAATAGTAAAATAAATAATGTTTCATTTTTTGAAGGGAAGTCATCAATGTTGTTAATTATCTGCATATATCTGAATTCAAGGTCAAAAACTTTGCCTTGTAAAACTTAATATCTTTAAATATGTTGTCCTTGTTCTTTTCTACAAAATATCCTCCTACTTCTGTATTTTTGTATTCTAAATCAGTCATATACTCTTTCATGGTGTCTTTCTTTTCTTTCTTTGGAATCTATAATATTTTTTGTTTTCTGACTCAGTTTTTCTTTTTTTTCTTTTTTACATTTTGCAATAAACATTCTGATTTCTGACATAATTTCATATCTAGTATATTCTTTTTCTTTTAATGCTCTTGGAGTTTTTTTGCTGTTGTTCTATCATCTTTGCTCTTTAAGCTTCTCTTTGTCATTTGATGATTTTTTGTTTATTTTTCTTCATAATATAACAAAAATTTGTTATGTTTTGACATTTCATTGAATTTTTATTAATTTTTAAATTACATTAATTTGCTTCTCACTTTAGGAGTTTCATTTTTGGCTTATTGACTTGTGACTTGGGTTTATACTGAATTTTTATCCCTTGAATTTTGTTTTTTAACTTTTATTCCATGTTACTTGGCTCTTATTTCCCTCTTCATTCTTAGGCTCATGCTCTTCCACTGTTGAACAAATCTTTCCCCTTCCTATTAATGGCTTTCTTCTCCCTTTTTAATTTGGGCAATTTGGCTACTGATTCTGATTATTGCCCAAGTCAAATTATGGGGAGAGAAAACTAACCCTTACCATCAAATTTGGCCCCTTTGTCCTTAGGAACAGAAATGTATACACCTGAAGAATTACAAATTTTGAGTTGTATAGGACCTTATCATCCATCCATGTCTTTTTCTAGATAAAAATACTGTAATTCATAGAAGTTAAGTTATTGCTCAGATGACACAGCTAGTATGATACTCCAGAGTCCATTTACAGTTCTCTACCCCCTACAAAAGGCTGTGCCTCTAATTGGTTTGCCTTGTGTTCTGTTCTGTCCTCTTCTCCTGCTCCCCCCTTTCTTCATATACTTTACATTACATAACATTACATTACTTGACTTGACTTGACATGACTTTTACTTTGAGTGGCTGGGCATGTGTCTTCCACTTTTAAAATGTATGTATGGGGGGTAGAGGTGAAGGAGGTGGTTAAGGCTGTCATTGCTGTGATTGTACAGGCCACAAACTCCCCTTCCCCCTTACTCCCCATGACTATCCTATGAAATATAATGTTTCTAGGACATGTTTGTTCACCTGTGAATCATTCTGGGATATTGGATGTTGGCAATGACTAGAAGTTCTGAGTATTTAAATCTTTTATTATTATTTTATGATTTTAAAAGCTAGTATGGCTTATATGTTTATTTGTTTGTTCTAGACTCAGTTTCAGGTACTTTTTATGTAGTACTTAATTTCTTTGTGTTATTAAAGATGATTTAAGAATGAATTATTTCCAGAAAAGAAATTCATCAATCTTTTTGTTGATCGTGTAATGCTGATAGGGCTAAAGTAGTAGTAATAGCAAAATAGAATAAAAATAAATACAATACAAAACTAAATAATTAAATTGATTAATTAAAATTAAATTAATCAAAGTAGACTTAAATATAAACCAAATTAATAAATAGATTAAATAAAAATAAATCTAATGGGGCTTATATTCATGGTAATAGCATAAGTGGGGAAGGAATACTACATGTTTACACAGATAATTAAATGCAAAACATGCATAATATTGTGGTCTCTAGATTTTAGGAGTTTTGTGAAAGACTAGTTCTTGAATGCAATGTCAGGGTTTAAGATCTTAAAGGATCAAACCACAGAAGAAGCTTCAAGTACATTCTTGGATGAGAAAATCTGGGTTCAAATTTTGTCTCTTACACTCACTAGCAATATCACTCTACATAAGTAATTTACTTTCTATGTATCCCATTTTCTTTATTTTTTACATGATGATGATAATGATAGCACCTGCCTCATAAGGTTGTTGTAAATATTATATGAGATAATCTATATAAAGTTTTATATAAATGTAAATTAACATTGTAACATTTACTACAAACTTCTTTTCCATTAAACCCATTAGTCAACATTCAAAATCTTAAATTCTTTTATTTTGTATTCCTCTTTACTTTGAACTTTAGTTATTCTATAACTATATTACCAAATCCCATCTCTCCAAAGAATTCCACTTAACATTTGAACACGATATTCTTCCCCACTCTCATGCATAACGCAACTAATTACTAAATTCATTTGGTAGAGATTTTGTTTCACATTTCTCCACCCCCTTCAGGAAAAAAAAAAATCTGCTACCCTTTAAAGCCCTCATGTGATTTTGTTTCAAGCTACTTCAGAATGGAATGAAAGTACATTACTGGAAAAAATAAAACTAGCTTCATTTCAATTTATGAGAAATAATAAATCAATCATTAAAATGGAAACTATGTGTGAATAAAACCTGGAGATAAGAACTGTCACTGAATTTTAAGTAAACTCTGTAGCAATCCTCAAAAGCCCAATACTTATTGTTTATGCGATTGATGTTTTAAGACAACTGTGTGTTGAGCCCCTGTAATTATGCCATAGTTACATTACAATTCCTATGTAAATAAAAACATGACTTTTTTTTAAATGAAGAAATCTAATCTGTACTGGTGGTTATCTTTTATGAAGTCTTCTCCTTGAGAAATTTCTGGTGTCCATTCCTGAAGTATTCTTACTTATTATTCTGTTTTTCTTGATATTTTTGTTGTGATGGTGGTAGCTGTGGTTCTTGTTTAGCAACCTGGTCAGCAAAGATACTCCTAGTCTTAATACAATGCTCTTATAACCTATTTATAAATCCTGAACATCCTTCAAATGCCAAAATGTCACTTCTCTTTATATTCCTTCTACACAAATAACATGGAATAAATGTTGAATACAATATAAGCTAGAGTAAATTTTTATGCTATTTTTTGGAAATGGGGGTGTTTATTCCTTGTTTCACTAAAAATAAAACCAAATTAATGGAGAAAATGAGGTAAATAATATTAATCCTATGCTAAAAATTAACAAGCAAAAAATATAAAAATTAGATCCATCCAAAGATTAAGCCCCACCACTTAATAGTGACATAAGCTTCTGGGAGGAGAATGGTGGATAGGGAATGCAGTTGACCTCTATTTCAGTCTCTTGAAATCCTGAGTATTTCCTTCTGTTCCTCTGTTATCCTGCAGAGATCTTTTGTAGTACAAAATGCAGTCATTCTGATTTTTATCTGTCTGTTGCAGTTTAAGTAATCTTCTGAAGCCAGGAGCCTGAATCTCCACAGCAATGGAAAGTAGAAGGGGAAAATGTTGTGTGCTTGGGTTATGTAGCAAGCTGCATATCAAGTACTTTGGTTATCTAGTGCAGCCTTACTACTATAAGCATAGTAGGCACTGGTGGAGTGGAAGCTGAAGGAAATCATGATGGATGTGAGTTCATGTTTATTTTTATTTTCACTTTCTTTTGGATTCTAAGTGTCTTAAGCCATGGAGAAAGATGGATTTACTTTATCTTAAGTGAATAATTTCTGTTTCAGAGAGATCTGAGAAATTGTGAATATCAGAGAAAATATCAAGTCCTCCATTGTATAGATCATTTGACAAGGAAATCCTTTATAATCTTTATGCTTCATTTTCCTTAGGTGTAAAAATAGAAATGGAAATAATAGCATCTATTTCCCAGAACTTTTGTAAAGATCAACTGAGACAATATTTCTGAAGTACTTTTTAAACCTTAAAACAATATATGGGGGGCAGAGCCAAGATGATGGAGGAAAGGCAGGGACTTCCCTGACCTCTGCCCAAAACACCTCCAAATACCTTCAAATAATGCAATATGACAATTGTTGGAGCAACAGAACCCCAAAAAGGAGAGGCTGAAATAATTTTCCAGCCAAAGATAGGTTAGAGCATTTTCAGGAAAGGTCTGTTGTCCTGGGGTGAGAGTGGAGCTCACTGAGTGGATCCAGCCCCAGCCCCTGAGAACCAGGCCTTGGGAACCTCTGATTCAACTGTGGCAGCAGCTGCTTCTAGACCTCAGCCCACAGAAGGAAAGAGGAGGCTTGGAGCACAGTGAAGACTGAGCCTGGAACAGACAGCGCTTCAACACCAGCAGCTTCTTCTGAGGCTCAGCTTGTGGACTGGTGAGGGACTCTGGTGGTTGTTTGAGATGAAGTGGCTGCAGCCTCTGCTGGAGTGCCCAGGTTCTGATCCATTGGGCAGACTCTAGTGGTATTGGCCCAGTGGGGGAAGGGCACAGGCACACCAAGCTTCTGACCATAGAGAATCTGATTCCAACCCGATATATTCTTATGGGTAGAGGTGAGTAGGAAAAGAAAGCAGCAGACTATATAAACATTTTTGGGGTAGAACAGAATACACCCTCAGAAGAAGATAATAACACATTCAAAGCTCCAACATCCAAAGTTTCCAAGAAAAACCTGAATTGGTCTCAGGCCATGGAAGCATTCAAAAGGGACTTTGAAGAGAAAATAGGAGAGATAGAAGGAAGATTTAGAGAGAAAGAGGAAAAAATGAAAATGGAAATGAGAGTGATGCAGGAGAGTCATGAGAAAAAGTCAACAACTTGAAAAGCCAAATGCGAAAGGAAATACAAAAACTCTCTAAAGAAAATAATTGCCTAAGAATTAGGATTGAACAAATGGAAGCTAGTGACTTTATGAGAATCCAAGACACAGTAAATAAATGAAAAAAATAGAGAGCAATGTGAAATATAGCCTTGGAAAAACAGCTGACCTGCAAAATAGATCCAAGAGAAATCATTTGAAAATCACTGGACTACCTGAAAACCATGACCAAAATGAGAGTTTAGACATCATCTTCTAAGAAATTGTGAGGGAAAATTGCCCTGATATTCTAGAAGCAGAAGGTAAAATAGAAATTGAAAGAATCCACTGATGACCTCCTGAAAGAGATCCCAAAATATTCCAGGAATATTATAGCCAAATTCCAGAGATCCCAGGTGAAGGACAAAATATTGCAAGCAGCTAGGAAAAAAAGGAATTCAGATACTGTGGAGCTTCAGTAAGGATAACACAAGATCTAGCAGCAACTACATTAAAGGAATGGAGGACATGGAATATGATATTCTGGAGGGCAAAGGTACAGGGACTACAGCCAAGAATCACCTACTCAGCAAAACTGTATATAATTTTTCAGGGGAAAAATGGGAATTCAGTGAAAAAGAGGACTTTCAGGCATTTGTGATGAAAATACCTGAACTGAATAGAAAATTGACTTTCAAATACAAGATCCTAGAAAAGCATAAAATGATAAACAGGAAAAATAAATCATGAAGGATATTAAAAGATTAAATTGTTTACATTCCTACATGGGAAGATAATACTTCTAAATCATAAGAACTTTCTCAGTATTAGGGCAGTTGAAAGGAATATACCTAGAGGACACAGGTGTGAATTGAATATGGAGGGATGATATCAGCAAAGCATTTATTTTTTGTTTATCCTTGTTATTTGTGGGGAAGGCAGGGTGGGGTGGCTTATGTCTGGGGCCAGATTTGGGCTTGGGGTTTCCTGGGTCCAAGGCTGTGTCACCTAGGTGACATCTTTAAAATAAAGTTAAGGGGTAAGAGGAATGCACTGAAAGAAAGGGGAATGGAGAGGTGAACTGGGGAAAAGAAGCTTACATAAAAGAAACAAGAAAAAGCTTATGGAGTTGAAGGGAATATGGGGAAGGAGTGGGGGAGTGAGGGAACCGTACTATCCTCAGAATTGGCTCAAAGGGGGAAAAACATACACACTTAAGTGGGTATAGTAATATATTTTGTCCTGAAGGAAAGTGGGAGGGGAAGGAGATATGGGGGGGGAGAAGAGTGGAAGGAAGGAAGGGCAGACTGGGGGAGGGGATGGTAAAGAGCAAAATGCTTTTGAGGAAGAATAGGGTACAGGAAGATAGAAAATAGAGTAAATATCAAGGGGAACAAATAAGATGGAAGGTAATACGGTTAGCAATAGTAACTGTGAAAGAAATGATGAACAGGATGATATCAGAAGGATGCATAAAAATGCAAACCATCAACAGAGGAATAACTGATAGTATCTGAATACAGGTTGAAGTATAATTTTATTTGTTAGCTCATCTTTCTAAAGTTAATTTGTCTATTTTCTTTTACAACCTGACTATTGTGAAGATGTTTTACATAACTGCACTTGTATGACATATTGAATTGCTTAATTTCATAGGGAACATTGATGAAGGAGGGAGGAAGAAAGTTTAGAACACAAAGTTTTAAAAAATCATCGTAAAAGTTGGATTTTTTTACATGTAAAATGGGGAAAATTCTAAATAAAATGAAAAAAATCCTAATATATATATATATATATATATATATATATATATATATGATTAGCTATAATTGATATTTTATCCTTTAATACCTATAATCATAACACTACATTGCTTTAAATTTATAAAGTACTACATATGTATATCTGTACTTATACAGATACACATTCATATAAGCATATATGTGGGTCATATTAATGAAATATATATGTGTGTGTCATACAGAAATATATGTGAATATTAGGGATTACAACATGTAAGCAAATGTGTGCATGATAAATAGGAGATAATTAAAATATAGAAAGTCTTGGAAATGAGAAGGGTTGGGGAAGAGTTCTTGTAGAAGATAGAATTTTTGTTGAGATTTAAAGGAAGACAGATATCAGTAGTTGGCGCAGAGCAAAAAAAGCATAATGTGGGAGGGAAAATAAAGAAAATGCTTGTAGTCTTGGATGGAGTGTCTTGTTTGTGAAACAACCAGCTGACCACTGGATTGAAGAGTACATGTCAGGGTGTAAGATTTAAAAGTAATGGAAAGATTCAAGAGGAATCTAGGTTATGAAGGACTTGGAATACCAAAAAGAGAATTTTATATTTGTTCCTGGAGGCAATAGAGAGCCACTAAAGTTTATTGAGTATGAGGGTGACATGATCAGACCTATGTTTTAAGAAAATCACTTTAGTGTCTGAATGTAGAATGGATTAGAGGGGCTTGAATCAGAGTCAGCAGTAGGCTATTACAGTAACAAAAGCAACTAGAGCCTGTACTAGAGTAATAGCAGTGTCAGAAAAGAAAAGGTATATCCAGGAGATACTACAAAGGTGACATTAAAAGGTTCTGACAAAAGACTGAAAATGGTGGGTGAGAGATTTTAAGAAATACAGGATGGCTCCTAAGTTGTGAGAGACTGGGAGAAAGGCATTGCCATTTACAGTCATGTGGAAGGTAGGAGGAGAGGATTTATGGGGAAAGATAATCAGTTCTGTTTTAGACATATTGAGTTTACTATGTCTACTGGACATCCATTTTGAGATGTCTGAAAGGCAGCTAGAAACGTGAGACTGAAGGTTAGCAGAGAACAGAGGACAGGAAAGGTAGCTTTGAAAATCATCAGCATAGATATGGTAATTAAATGTATAGAGGGAGAAGAGAAGACAGTCCAGGACAGAACTCTCAAGGATGCCTATCCTTGAAGGTGTGATAAAGGTGAGGCTCAAGCAAAGGAAACAGGGAAAGACATGTCAGATGGATAAGAGGAAAACCAGGAGAGTGTTGTTCTGAAAACCTGTAGAGAAGAGTGTCAAGTAGAAGTGAATGATCAAGTGTTAAAGGCTGCAGAGAAGTCAAGGAGTATGAGAATTGAGAAAAGGACATTGGATTGAGTAGCTAAGAGATTACCAGTAACTTTGTCTTTATTTTTTCCCCAATTTTAATAGTATTTTTTCCACTTTCATGTAAAGATAGTTTTCAACATGAGTTTTATAAGATGGGGAGTTCTACATTTTTCTCCCTCTTTCACTCTCCTCCCCCCTCCCAAAGACAGAAATAAATCTGATATAGGTTTTATATATATATATATATATATATATATATATATGTGTGTGTGTGTGTATGTATGTATATGTGTATGTATATATACATACACATATATATATATACATATATATTTACATATATATATATATACACAATCATATTGAAAATATTTCCACATTAGTCATGCTGTGAAAGAAGAATTAGAACAAAAGGGGAAAAAACCTCAAAAAGGAATGTTTTTTACAAAAATTAAAATTTTACAAAAGTAAAATTAAATTAAATTTTACTTTAAAAAAGTAAAATTAAATTAATATTTTACAGAAGTAAAAAGAGTATGCTTCAATCTGTATTCAAATTTCACAGTACTTTTTTTTTTTTCCTGGATGTGGGAAGCATTTTCCATCACTAGTTTTTTGAAATAGTCTTGGATCATAGTGTTGCTGAGAAGAGCTAAGTCTATCACAGTTGATCATGGAACAATGTTGTTGTTGCTGTGTACAATGTTCTCCTGGTTCTGCTCACTTCACTCAGAAATAGTCCACATAAGTTTTTCCAGGTTTTTCTGAAATCAGCCTGCTCATCATATCTTATAGCACAATAGTATTCTATTACATTCATAGACTACAATTTATTCAACCATTCCCCAATAGATGGGCATACCTTCAATTTCCAATCCAAGTGTCTGTCTCATAGTAGGTCCTTAATAAATGTTTGTTGACTTGACAACCCAGCATGATTAAGAGAACCAAAGGTTAATATATCCAGAAATATGAGAATCAAAATCTAAAGCTTTACAGTCAAAAGCAAATTGCTATAAAAAAGAAGGAAGAAAGAAGACCACATATCAAAGTAGCACTGCTAGGATAACAAAACAACAAATGTTTCCCAATCTTAATAGTATTTTTTTACAGTTACATGTAATGTTGGTTTTCAACATTTGTTTTTATAACATTTTGAGTTCCAAATTTTTATCATTCCCTACCTTCCCTCCCCCATGCCCAAGAATTCTGATATAGGTTATATATGTACAATCACATTTATCATTTCCACATTTGTCATGTTGTGAAAGAAGAATCAGAACAAAAGGGAAAAATCTCAAAAACAATATGCAGAAATAGTATGGTTCAATCATCATTCAGATTTCACAGTTCTTTTTTCTGGATGTGGAGATTATTTTTGATACTGGTAATTTGGTTTTATTCTTTCTTTTTTTAAAATCAAAATAACCGAGCCAAGATGGTGGAGGAAAGACATTAAACCCACAGAGCTCCTGATATAATCACCCCAAAATAGCAATAAAATAATCCTTGGGGCAGAAAAACACACAAAAATATGGGCTGAGAGTTTTCTCCATCTATAGATAGATTTCAGGGGACTGTTCTGGGCCATGGATAAAGCCTAACCCTGCAATCAGGCCGACACACTAGACACCCACCAGAGGAATTAGCCCCACTGCCTGTGAATTGGCTGCAGCACCGGACTCTTCTCGAACCAAGCGTACGGTCAGACTGAAGGGCTGGCCCGAGGGGATAAGTGCAGGGGTACCAGTGGACTGGGGGGAAGGATTCAATTGTCCCACCCCAGCGGGAAACCAGGAAGAAATCCTGAGTGGCATGAGACCCAGGTGGGGGAGGGGAGCAGGGGAGCAGTCTCATTGGAAGCTGAGAACCACACCACAGAAAGCTTTGCTGGTTGGTTGCTTAGTAAAGTAGGCCTGAGGTTATCTCTGGACCTGAGAACAAGCCAGGAGAGATTAAAGCCTGCCCCCCCTCCCCAACGCAAAACACCTGGGACCCTATGAAGTTGAGAACAGGAGTGGAGCCAAGAAGTAGTCACCCCCCCCAACACCCCCCAGTGGAGAGTTTAAAATCAAATGAAAGCAAGTCCAGGCAGGCTGAGAAGAAGCCCAATCATCCCCTGGTCCATGCTGTAGCTTGAACAGTGTGTCCTGGAAGCAACGCCACACTTTAAGAAGGAGTTAAAAGCCAAGAAATAGTAAACCACAATGAGTAGGTAGAGAAAGCAGAAGACCATTGAAAACTTCTTTGGGGGAATGGTAGACCACAATACAACCTCAGAAGAAGAAGATAATAACAGGGTCAAAGCTCCAACATCCAAAGCTTCCAAGAAAAATATGAACTGGTCTCAGGCCATGGAAGCTCTCAAAAGGGACTTTGAAGAGAAAGTAGGAGAAATAGAAAGAAGATGTAGAGAAAAGGAGGACAGAATGGAATGGGAAATGAGAGTGATGCAGGAAAGTCATGAGAAAAAAAGTTAAGAGTTTGAAAAGCCAAATGGAAAAGGAGATTAAAAAACTGTCTGATGAAAATAACTGCCTAAGAATTAGGATTAAACAAATGGAAGCTAGTGACCTTATGAGAAACCAAGACAGAGTAAAGCAAATCTAATTGAATGAAAAAAATAGAGGGCAATGTGAAATATCTCCTTGGAAAAATAGCTGACCTCGAAAATAAATCTAGGAGAGATAATTTGAAAATCATTGGACTACCTGAAAACCATGACCAAAACAAAAGCTTAGACACCATCCTCCAAGAGATTGTGAGGGAAAATTTCCCTGATATTCTAGAAGCAGAAGCTAAAATAGAAATGGAAAGAATCTAGCAATCACCTCCTTAAAGAGATCCCCGAAGAAAACCTCCAGGAATATTATAGCCAAATTCCAGAACTCCCTGGTGAAGGAGAAAATACTGCAAGCAGCTAGAAAAAAGGAATTAAAATACTGTGGAGCTCCCTTAAAGATAAAGCAAGATCTAGCAGCTTCTACATTAAAGGACTGAAGGGCATGGAATATGATATTCCAGAGGGCAAAGGTACTGGGACTCCAGCCAAAAATCATGTACCCAGCAAAACTGAGTATAATGTTTCAGAGGCAAAAATGGGATTTCAATGAGAAAGAGGTCTTTCAAACATTTGTGATGAAAAGACCGGAACTGAATAGAAAATTTGACTTTCAAATATAAGATCCTGGAGAAGCATAAAAAGGTAAACATGAAAAAGATTTCATGAGGGATATTAAAAGATCAAACTGTTTACATTCCTGCATGGGAAGATAATTCTTTGAAAACATAAGAACTATCTCAGTAGGAAATTCACAGAAGACAGGGCTGAACTGACTATGAAGGGATGATATCTGTAAACCATTTATGTTTTGTTCCTTGTAGGGCAGACAGGGTGGGCTGTCTTATGTCTGTGGCTGGATTTGGACTTGGGGCCTCCTCGGTCCGGGGCTGGTGCTTTGTCCACTGTGCCACCTAACTAATCTATGATGAAATCATTCAAATAAGGTTGAGGTGTAGGAGGAATAAACTGAGGGAGGGAGAAGGGGAGAGATCGTCTGGGGAGAAGTAGTTCACATGAAGGAAACAAGAAGAAAGCTTAAGGAGGAGAGTAGAAGAGGGGGAAGGAGTTGAGGAGTGAGTGAACTGTAATATCATGAGAATTGGCTCAAAGAAGGACTAACATACAAACTCAAGTAGGTATAGTAATATATTTCTGCCCTTGGCGGGGGAGGGAGTAAAGGGGGGGGGGGGGAGGGAAGGAGGAAAGGGCAAATTGGGGGAGAGAGCAGTAAAAAGCAAAACACTTTCAAGGAGGATGAAGATTTTCTGCATTACTGCACCAGTATGACATATTGAATTGCTTGATCTCATAGGGAGGGTTGAGGAGGGAGGGAGGAAGAAAAATTTAGAACACAGAATTAGCTCAGGGACCCTGATCTCATTGGAGTGGGCTCATGGAGGGAATAGCTTTCATACCCAATTGGGAGAAGTAATCTATTTAACCCTGCAGGGAAATAGGAGGGGAAGAGGAAAAGTAAGTAAGGGTGAAAAAAGGGAGTGCAGAGCAAGGGAGAGGATAGTCAGAAGTAAAACACCTCTGAGGAAGAATAAGTTAAAAGAAGAGTAAATGTCATGGGAAGGGAGTGGACTGGAGGGAAATAGTTATGATGATTGATTATAATGGCAAAATGTACAGTACCTACTTTGCTGGGCTTTTATGAAGAAAATTCTCTGTCAAGCTTAAGGTACTATATAAAGGTTATGATGAACAGGATACTATCAGAAAAACCTGGAAAGACCTACATGAACTGAAGCAGAAATGTATTGTATACAAAAATAACAGCAATAGTGGGGGGATGATCTTCTGTGAAGCATGTGGTTATTTTCAGCAAGGCAATGATCCAATATAACCCTGAAAGACTTATGAAGATTGCAGCCTATCTGCAGAGAAAGAACTGATAGTATCTGAAAACAGATAGAAACACATTTAAAATTTTTATATACATTTCCTCTTTGTCAATTCCTTAATCTGAAGTTTTGTTTTTCTGAGTGTTTTCTTTCCCAACTAGCTTATATGGGGATTTTTTCCATGACTACTCATGTATCACTTATTGTGAATTGCTTGAGTTCTTGTGGGTGGGGGGTGGGATTGGAGGGGGGAAGAGAAGTTGGTAAACAAGCTTTCTAAAAAATTTGATGTTAATTTTGTTTTTACATATATTTTGGAAAATAAAATTCTATTCAAAAAATAAATAAAAATATGATAGAACATTAAAAAAATCAAATTAACCAAAGTTTATCTATTTTAAGATTTTGTCAGAAAACCAGCCTAGTTTTATTTATTAATTATATAGTTTTCTTACTTTTAATTTTATTAATCTCTCCTTTGATTTTCAGAATTTCTGATTTAGTATTTAATTGGGGATTTTTAATTTGCTCTTTTTCTAGGTTTTTTAGTTTCATGAACAATTCACTGATCTCCTCTTTCTCTATTGTATTCATGTAAGCATTTAGACATATAAAATTTCCTCTAAGAACTGCTTTGGCTACATACCTTAAGTTTTGGTATATCGTCTCATTGTCGTCTTTCTTTTTTTTTTTATTTTTTAGTAAGGCAATTGGGGTTAAGTGACTTGCCCAAGGTCACACAGCTAGTAAGCATTAAGTGTCTGAGGCCAGATTTGAACTCAGGTACTCCTGACTCCAGGGCTGGTGCTCTATCCACTGTGCCACCTATCCGCCCCTGTCTTTCTTTTTGATGAAGTTATTGATGGTTTCTATAATTTGTTGTTTGAGCCACTCATTCTTTAGGAAGAGAATATTTAGTTTCCAATTAATTTTCATTCTCTCTATCCATGACACTTTATTACATGTAATTTTTATTGCATTATGGTCTGAAAAGGAAGTACTTACTACTTTGACCTTTCTGCATTTGACTGTGACGTTTCTGTTTCTTACTACATTGTCAGTTTGTGTGTAGGTGCCATGTCCAACTGAGAAAAAGGGTATATTCCTTTCTATCTCCATTCAGTTTTCTTCAGAGGGAAAAAAAGCATATTTCTTTCTAATTCCACCCAATTTTCTCAATCTAACTTTTCTAAAATTCTAGTCACCTCCTTAAATTCTTTCTTATTTATTTTGTTGTTAGATTTATCTTGTTCTGAGAAGAGGAAGTTGAGAACAACCACTAGTATAGTTTTAGTGTCTATTTCCTCTTGAAACTCACTTTACTTCTCTAAGAATATGGATGCTTTACCATTAGGTGCATATAGATTTAGTATTGATATTTTTTCATTTTCTGTGGCACCTTTTAGCAAGATGTGGTTTCCTTCCTTATCTCTTTTAGTTAGACCTAGTTTTGATTTTGCTTTGTCTGAGATAAGGATTGCTACCCCTGCTTTATTTTTTAAACTTATATATTCTTCTCAAACCTTTTACCTTTATTCTGTGTGCATCTATATGCTGCAAATCTGTTCCTTGTAAACAAGATATTGTAGGATTCTCTTTTTTAATACACTCTGCTATTCATTTCTATTTTATGGGAGTGTTCATCCCCTTCACATTCTGTTATGATTACTAAGTGTATTTCCCTCTATCCTATTTCCCCCTTTGTTTATACTTTTCTCTCTCCTTTCACCCTGTTCCTCCTTACCACTGTTTTGCTTCTGACCACTGCTACCCTCAATCTGCCCTCCCTTTTATTAACCCCCTCTCCTTTTTTGCCTTTTCTCTCCTACTTCCGCCCTCCCTTCTATCAGCACCCCCTTTTTCCCCCTTACCCTTCTACTTCCCTATAGGGCAAGGTAAATGTCTTTATCCTAATGAGTATGTATATTATTTGCTCCTTGAGAGAAATCTGATGATAGTAAGGTTAAAACAATGTTCACCCCTCCCTTATTTCTCTTTGTTAAAATAGGTCTTTTTTGCCTCTACAAGTGATGTAATATCCCATTCCACCTCCCTTTTCCTCTTCTCCCTTTACACTCCTTTTTCACCCCTTTTTATATTATCATATCAAAGTGAATTTATATGTATAACCTCTTTGTATAATATTTCTATCTGCTTATCAACCAGCTTTGTGTGTTGTGGTTGTCAGCTCTGATGAGCCTGTGTCCCTCCCCTGCCTGGGCCACTGCTACTCAAGCCTACCTCCTGGTACCCAATAGGGGTGAAAAACCCAAGTTCTGCCTCTGCACCAGCATAGACTCCTGAAGTCTCCCCCCCGCCAAGGCCTCAACCCTCTCACCAGACTGTGAGCTTAGTTCCAGATGACACTGGTACTTCAGCTGATTCAGAGGATCTGGGAGTTTTCTTCTCTGGTGAGGCCTTCCTGGGACTTGATCCGTGTCAGGGTGACTGTGGGGTTGGGCTACACTCCTGTCTCAGCACAGCAGCTCCTTCCTTCTGACCTTCCAAGCTGTCCTTGGTTAGAAGATGATTTCAGCACATTTGTCTGTGGGTTTTGCTGCTCCAGGAATTGTATGGTATTATTTGGATTTTTTTGGAGTGATTGTGTCATGAGTTCGAGAGCTCACTGCCTTTCCTCACCCCCCTACTCTAATTTTTAAAGCATTATTTTCATTAGTAAGCTTTTGCTCTTCTTTTCCACTTGATTAATTCTACTATTTTTTTTTCAGGACAGTGAGGGTTAAGTGACTTGCCAGGGTCACATACTAGTAAATGTCGAGTGTCTGAAGCTGGATTTGAACTCAGATCCTCCTGAATTCAGGGCCATCGCTTTATCCACTGTGCCAACTAGCTGCCGCCAATTCTAGTTTTTAAGGAGTTGTTTTCTTTAGTGTTTTTTATAACATTTGGACAATTGTATTTTTTGAGGAATTGTTTTAAGTCATTTTTTCTGCTTTTTTTTCTAAGCTGTTTACTCTTTTTTCATAATTTTCTTGCATAACTCTCATTTCTCTCATTTCTTTTCCTATTTTTCTTCTATCTTCTCTTATTTGATTTTTTTTTTGCAGGGCAATGAGAGTTAAGTGACATGCCCAGTGTCACACATCTAGTCAGTGTCAAGTGTCTGAGGCCGGATTTGAACTCAGGTCCTCCTGAATCCAGATCTGATGCTTTATCCTCTGCACCAGCTAGTTTCCCGCTCTTATTTGGTTGTAAAAATTATTTTTGAGCTCTTCTATGAAGGATTTTTGGTTTTGAGACCAATTCATCTTGCCCTTTAAGCCTTCACATATAGGAATTTTGACAGTGTTGAACTCATCTGAGTTTGTGTTTTTGTCTTCCCTGTATCCATAGAAGCTTCCTATGGTAAGTGTTCTTTTTTGTTTCTTATTCATATTTTAGCCTATTTTGTGACTTTTAAAGGTGAACTCGGCTCCTGGGGCACAGTGGTCACTATTTTTTTTTTTAGTGAGGCAATTGGGATTAAGTGACTTGCCCAGGGTCACACAGCTAGTAAGTGTTAAGTGTCTGAGACCGGATTTGAACTCAGGTACTCCTGACTTCAGGGTCGGTGCTCTATCCACTGTGCCACCTAGCTGCCCCAAGTGGTCACTATTGCAAGCTTCCTTTGCTGGGGCCCACAGGCCTGATCACTGGCTTTATGTTCTGAGGCCTCTGGGGCTCATGGCTTTTTCACCACTCTGGCCTTGGTCTTTGTGTTGTGATGGATTGGCTTAGTTGCACCTGTTCTGTGGGTGGTTCTCTAGCTGTCAGTTTGCACTCTCACCTGTGTCTTAGGGCAGGGGGTTCTCACAATTGGCTTGCTGCATCCCAGTCTGCTGAGCCAGGACCAAAGGGCCTCAGGTACTGATCTCCGTTGTGACTAAGAGCCTCCTCTTGACTTGTTCTGACATCCTCCATGCTGTGCTGTGCTGAGCTCCTCTATAATACAAGTGAGACAGACCTTTCCTGAAGTCTTTTAAATTATCTCAAGGTGGAAGGTTTATTCTCTGTCTTTTTTTTTTGTTCTGTAGATCCAGAATCTATTTAGAGGCTTGATTGAATGTTGTTTCTGAGTGAAACTGGGGAGATCTCAGGCAACTTTCTGGCTTCTCTTGGCCATCTTGGCTCTGCCCAATCATCAGTAACTTTAGAGAGAACAGTTTTGGTAGAATGATATGGTCAGAATTCAGATGCATAAGAAAAGATGACAGTAGAGAAAATGGAAGTGCTTATTGTAGACTGCCTTTTACATGAATTTAGTTACAAAGTACCAAAGAGATATAAGGTAGTAGTTGGCATTATCACTGAACTCACACCCAATGGCACTAAAACTTATTTCTGAACAAAGCTATATAGTACTGGTATTTTTCCCATAGGGCACATTACAGCATTCTTGTGATTAGGAACACTGGAGTTCACTTCAGCACTATGCTTGGAGACCATTTTAAAAACCAAAGTTGCCAAGAAAAAGCACAAAAATAGAACAACAACAAAAACAACAACAGCAACAACAGGGCAATAAATTCAGAAAAGGACATTTATTTAGAGTATTAGAGCTGGAACAAGAATGCAGATAAACATCACCTTTTTCAGCCTCATCTGGGTATTTGAACATTGGGAGGTTCCAATTTTTTGCCACTCTGTGCATGCCCATGAATGGTCAAAAAAGCCCAGTGAGCGTTTATTTTGGACTTACAAATAAATTTTTGGAAGTAGGCAAATTCACAAAAAAATAGAATCTATGTATAACAATGATCAATTGCCCTTGGTTGAATCAAAGATTTTAATAATAATAATAATAATAATAATAATAATAATAATAACTTCTATGTAGCAATCCCTTTAAGGTTATAAAACATGACACATAGGCTGAATAATTTAATCCTCACAATAACCTTATGATATAGGTGATAATAATATACTAATTTCTAGAGGGGGAAACTGAAGTATATTGACTTGCTCAACAGCACATATCTAGTTAAGTATCTGAAGTAGTATTCAAATTCAGGTCCTCCTGACCCCTATGTGCTTTTTGCACAACTTTTTGACCCTTAAGTAGCTGAATCTATATCTAAGTTCTCTATAGAAAATGAATAAAAGGCTTAACAAACTTGACTTCATTTTTCATGATATTTTAACCCAGAATATTACCATATCATGCTAGCATAAAGTAAACATTTTATATGTTCATTGATTGACTGATTGATTTGTATTTGGTCATCTGATTTTTTGGTAGCAGGGATGATATAAAGCAAAAAATCTACCATGAAACAACTGTTGTTTATATGGCTATACTTGCCACAAAGTATATCTACAAAATTCATGTTTATCAATGTAGAAATCATTTGAAAATCTGTGCAGTGAGGTCACAGAGAAAGTTAGGACAAAGGTCAACATCACCATCAAATTAGAAAAAAAAATAGTATAAAGATGAAAAGGAGCCATTGCAATCAAATGCAACTACTCCAACCTAACCTATTTCAATAAGCTCTGGACTCTAAAAATTATAATTAGATACAAGCAATACTATCAGTTCTGATTATACTAATTTCTTTTTCTTTTTTTTTTTAACAGGACAATGAGGGTTAAGTGACTTGCCCAGGGTCACACAGCTAGTAAGTGTCAAGTGTCTGAGGCTGGCTTTGAACTCAGGTCCTCCTGAGTCCAGGGCCAGTGCTTTATCCACTGCGCCACCTAGCTGCCCCTATACTAATTTCTTAATTAATTTTAAGTAATGCAAAAACATTTGATGCAACAAGGAATCCCCAAAATCTCAGAAACCAACTCAAATATCCAACATATGATCTCTATTCCAAGTAAAGACTTGAAACCCAAGGATAACATCAATTTGGTGAATAACGTCATTGGAAATCATTATGGTAGAAGACAGAAGAACATTATGACCAAGATTGCATAAAAAACGTTGAAAGGCAATGAAGACAAAACAATGAACATGCCAAAATCCTTACATGATATCCAACTAAATAAAATTAAAACAAGTTTATAAATGATCAAAAATGATATAAACGTTTATGAAATAGAAGCTTTGCTATAATGTACATGATAATCTTTTCTCAATATAATTCAGAAAACAAAACCTTACCCAATGTCCTATCCTATGTAAGGGAATGAAAATTACATTAAAGTACAAGAAGAAACAGCAGAATTATGACCCTGACATAGAACACAGAAAACAACTCTTCTGGAGGTGTCATTTCAGCAACTACTCACCTTTATGTCTACTTTCTCATCTCTAACAAATAGTGTAACCATATGTATAACTATAGGAGGGACTTTGATGAAAATATGATGAACCTAGGTGGCACAGGGGATAAAGCCCTATATTTGGAGTCAGGGAAAACTAACTTCAAATCCCGACTCAGGGACTTAGCAGTTTTTAGGCATATCACTTAACCTTTGCCTACCTTAATTTCCTCCATTGTAAAATGAAGATAATACTGGCACCTGTCTTCCTGGATTGTTGTGAGGAACAAGTGAGATAAATTTTGAAAGGGCTTGGTTCAGTGTCTGATACATAGGTGCTGAATAAATGATTGTTCCGTTTCTCCAACTTTGCTCCTATATATGTCTTGAAAGTTGAAAAATTGACTGAAATGTCTATAGAATAAAAGATGCCTCACAATGCATATACATACACATTCATACCAACATATATAAGTGCGTGTGTATATATACATATGTACTTAAAATAATATACATGCATATATATGTGTAAATATATATGTATACAAACATTCATATATACTTAAAATAGAAGCATATAACTTGTTAGATCAACAGGCAGTCTTAAAAAATCTCCTTTAATAAGATGCTTCACAAACATATACTAGGATCACTTTTGACAACTATATCAGCACTGATAATTTTGTTTAATGATCATCTGATTACCAGTGTAAGAGAGTGTAGAAAATATGGAGACATGTTTTGACCACTGTTAAAGAAGATGTCCTGTATAAAATCCAAATGGAAAATGGATTCTCCATAGATGTGAAAACTTTCCAAATGCTTGTTTTGTTTTGTTTTGTTTTTAATGGTACCAACTACATAGAGCTGTAGATCAACCCAGTGAACTCTGTCTCTAGTGACTCAAAGAGATATCAGCTTAGCAAAGTACAGTTGAAAACAAACAAAACTGCAACAAACAAGGAGGCAAATCACACATATTGTGAATATTATCACATACTGTTTGGACATCTCACTGAGCAAGTATAAGTCCATACACTTTGTTAAAATGCTGAAGATGGACAGTTAGTACAATAAAAGTAGAGTAGCCTGTGCTGAATTTGGAAAACTATAGAGTGCTTTTACTGAAACTCTTTCATTCCCTGACTGAATGATATGAACTACCACCAAAAACAGCAACCATTCAGCAAGTCAGCACATATTTCTAAAGTGGTTGCAGTGTTTTGGGTGTTCTACTAGGTGGTGTGTGTACAAGGAGCAACAACATCAACAAGAAACAGAAAACAAAAATCTAGTCGTTAACATCAATGATTTCATATTCTAATGGACTATATAACACATAAATACAATGTAAAGAAAGAATAAATTGACATAAATATTAATAATAAGCTCATTCCAACATAGATATTGCAGAAGTAATGTTATATGGAGATGCTATGGTAGAATAAAGAATTTAGTTGATGCCAAATAAAGTTTCAGGTAGTCTGAAGGACAATAATAGGTGTAGTGTAATAGTATTTATAGAGCACCTAGGTGGTGCAGTGTATAGATAACTGGGCCTGCAGTCAGGAAGATCTGAGTTCAAATTTGACCTCAGATACTTACTGACTCTATGACCCCATACTAAATTATTTAACCCTGTTTGCCTCAGTTTCCTCATCTGTAAATGATGTGGAGAAGAAAATGGCAAACCTCTTCAGTATCTTTGCCCAAAAAAATACCCTAAATACGGTCACAAAGTGTTGCTCACAACTGTAATGACTGAACAACAGCAATAGTTATAAAAATATCAAGTATGGCTTGAACATGAATTGTGACATTAAAGATGTCAGTAAGAGAGGAAAAGGCAGTGATGTCTCAAACTCATTACACAATCACTCCAAAAACCATTGAAATAATACCATAGAACAATTCCTGGAGCAGCAAACCCCACAAAAGAATGTGCTGAAATCATCTACCAACCAAGGACGGCATGGAAGGTCAGAAGGAAGGAGCTGCTGCGCTGAGACAGGAGTGGAGCCCAACCCCACAGTCACCCTGACACAGATTGATTCCCAGAAAGACTTCACCAGAGAAGAAAACTCCCAGAATCTCTGAATCAGCTGCAGCGCCAGTGTCATCTGGAACTTAGTTCACAGTCTGATGAGAGGGCTGAGCCCTTGGCAGGGTGGGGGGTGGGGGGTTACAGGGGTCTGTAATGATGCTGAGGCAGAACTTGGGTTTTTCACCACTGCTGGGAACCAGGAGGGAGGCTGGAGTAGCAGTGACCCAGGTAGGGAAGGGGCACAGGCTCATCAGAGATGACAACCACAACACACAAAGCTGGTTGATAAGCAAGTTGGTCTGGGTTCATCTATGGACCAGGGAATAGGCCAGGTGAGTGAAGAACCTGCTCCTCAAATCATACAACCTGGGACCTTCTGAAGCTTGGGATAATACAGCCTGGAAATAGTGCCCTACATTAAGGAGCTAAAAGTCAAGTAAAAGAAAGGCAAGATGAGCAAACACAGAAAGATGAGAACCATAAAAATGTTTTTTAGTGACAAGGAAGATCAAGTTGTACCCTCAGAGGAATATATCAATGTCAGGGCCCCTATATGTAAAGGTTCGAAGAAAAATATGAATTGGTCTCAGGCCATAGAGTTGCTCAAAAAGGACTTTGAAGATAAAGTTAGAGAGGTAGAGGAAAAAATGGAAAGAGAAATGAGGGTGATGCAGGAAAGACATGAGAAAAAAGTCAATAGCTTGAAAAATCAAATTGGCCAAGTGGAAAAGGAGGTACAAAAGCTCTCTGATGAAAATAATTGCCTAAGAATGAGGATTGAACAAATGGAACCAAGTGACTTCATGAGAAACCAAGACACAATAAAGCAAATCCAAATGAATACAAAAATAGAGGGCAATGTGAAATATCTTCTTGGAAAAACTGCTTACCAGGAAAATAGGTCCATGAGAGATAATTTGAAAATTATGAGTCTACCTGAAAACCATGAATAAGGAAAGAGCTTAGACATCATCTTCCAAGAAATTGTCAGGGGAAATTGCCCTGATATTCTAGAAGCAGAAGATAAAATCCACTGATCACCTCCTGAAAGTGATCCCAAAAGGAAAACTCCTAGGAATATTATAGTCAAATTCCAGAGGTCTCAGGTCAAGGAGAAAATATTGCAAGCTGCCCAAAAAAAAAAAAAAAAAAAGAATTCAAGTACTGGCAGACACAGGAGCAGGCAAGGCCAGCCATCAGAAGACAGTGTCCTGACTATGCTTAGCCAAGTGTACTCAGTCTTCTTCAGCTGGTTGTCCACCTTCACACTCACCATTGCCATGGGTGTCTTGTTCTTCAAGCAAGCCTTTGACCAGGATGGTGATACCATCTAGGACAGCATCAACTTTGGGGGAAGCACATAAAGCACACGTAGGAGGACAAATAGCTTCCAGTGCCAGACCTGAGCTTGAGACCGAGGGGATCTGATCCATGCTCTCCATGGACAGCAGCCCCCAGTGGGAAAAACGCCCAGTCAGATGCTACATGTTAGGAATTCATGGCATCAATACTCTACTCCAGCTACATCTGTTCTGAGAACCTATAAATAAATAGGATGTGAATTATCTGTGGAAAAAAAATAATAATTCAAATACTGTGGATCCCCAGTCAGGATAGCACAAGATCTATCAGCTTCTACATTAAAGGACCGGAGGACATGGAATATGATATTCCAGAGGGTAAAGGAATTGGGATTACAACCAAGAATCACGTATCCAGTAAAAATGATTATAATCTTTCAGAGGAAAAAAATGGGACTTCAATGGAAAAGAGCACTTCCATGTATTTGTGATGAAAAGACCTGAACTGAATGGCAAATTTGACTTTAAAATACAAGACCCTAGAGAACCATAAATAAATGGAGTTGAGTGACATACCTGGAGTCGTGCAGTGGGTCTTGTGTCTGAGGCTGGGTTTTGGCTGGGATCCCCCTGGGGCCAATGTGGATGCTTTGTCCACTGTGTCACCTAGCTGCTGCATGATGACATCTTTAGGGTTAAATTGAGGGGTGAAGGGAATGCACTGGGGGGGGAGAGAAGGGCAGAGGTAGCATAGGGTGAAATCCCACATGAAAGAAACAGGAAAGGGCTTATGGAATGGGAAAAGAGATGGGAGAGGAATAGGACAGTAAATGAATTTACACTCATCAGAATAGGTTCAAAGACCTTAATCTCTTCAGAGTTGCCTCAAGGAGGGAGTTACACACACACACACACACACACACACCCACCCACCCAATTGGGTGGAGTAATATATTTAATCTGGGCAGTAAATTGGCTCAAAGATCTCAATCTCATCAGAATTGGCTCAAGAAGGAAATAACAAACACACTCAATTGGGTGGAGTAATCTCTGTAACCCTGCAGAAAAATAGGCGGGCAAGGGGATAAAGAGAGAGGTGCAAAAGAACAGAGGGGATAGTGGGGGAGGGGACAGACAGAAGCAAATCCCTTTTGAAAAGGGATATGGTGAAAAAGATAGATAATAGAGGAGGGAATAGGATGAAGGGAAACAGTTAACAATTGAAAAGGGGGGAAATTGTACAAAAAATATTTATAGCAACTCATTGTGGTGGCTAAGAATTAGGAATCAAGGGAATGTCCATCAACTGAGGAATGACAGAAGAAGCTGTGGTATATGTTTGTAGTGGAATGGTATAGTGCTATAGGAAATGACAAACAGTATGATCCAAGAAAAGCCTGGAAAGACTCATATGAACTGATGTATAGTGAAGTGAGCAGAACTGGGAGGACATTGTGCATAGTGACAGCAGTATTGTTTGATAAGTATTTGTGAATGATTTAACTACTCTCAGGAATACAGTGATCCAAGACTAAAGATTCAAGGGACTAATGTTGAAGCATACTATCTACCCCCATAGAAAGAACTGATAAAAAGAACACTTGTGGATTGTACATATATAACCTATATCAAATTGGTTGATGTCTTTTGAAGGGGGGAGGAAAGGGAGGGGAGGGAGAAAAAATTGGAACTCTAAATCTTATGAAAATGAAAGTTGAAAACTACCCTTACATGCAACTGGAAAAAATAAAATAAATGTTGAACCTAAAAAAATAAAGTGACATAAAATATCAATCAAAATTTAAAAAATAAAAATAATAATAAAATATTTTATTCTGAACCTAACAAACACCAAATAAAATGAAGCTTTTCATATATGTAGTACAACAGAAGACAATGTATATAAAATTGAGGGTCTCTCATATATATATATATATATATATATATATATAGAGAGAGAGAGAGAGAGAGAGAGAGAGAGAGAGAGAGAGAGAGAGAGAGAGTTTGATTTTTTGTTGAAATATATAATAAATTCAACATATAACTTAAAAAAAGTTATTAATAAGAAAAGTAATGTAGACCAGACATTTGCTAATATGAATTGGGGATAAATTGTATTCCCATATCCATTTTGGAGAAAGAAAAAAGAGAAATTCTGTGAAGATAGATACAAAGATACATAATCTATATTTAGATCTAAGCATCTTCATCTTTCACTGTATATCTAATACATATACATATGTACATACACATACATATACATATATATACATACCCACCCACACCCACACCCACACCCATATATATATATATATAAACCTTTCTCTATCTAGAGACAGAGGGTGAGGAAAGAAGGAGGGAGGAGAGGGAGAGGAGTAGAGAAAGGGAGATAAATATTGATTCAGGATGTCTAGGATGGGTTGAGAAAGGAATACTAAACCAGGGTATTATAGCAATTGCTATGTATTAATAGATAAAGCATCACTCAATGTGAAATACGTTTGTGGGTAGCATTGGGAGGGAGAGTTCTGCTTCAGCCTCTGAAAGTGAAAGTAAAAAGCCATTTGATTACTTCAAAAAGTAATTGGGGGGAGGCAGCTAGGTGGGAAAGTGGATTAAGTACTGGCCCTGGATTCAGGAGGACCTGAGTTCAAATCTGGCCTCAGACACTTGACACTTACTAGCTGTGTGACCCTGGGCAAGTCACTTAACCCTCGTTTCCCCATAAAAAAAACAAAGCAGGGGGCAGCTAGGTGGCGCAATGGATAAGGCACTAGCCTTGGATTCAGGAGGACCTGAGTTCAAACCCAGCCTCAGACACTTACTAGCTGTGTGAACCTGGGCAAGTCACTTAAACCCCATTGCCCTGCAAAACAAAAACAAAAACAAAAAAACAAAGCAAAACAAAAAAAGTAACTGGCAGGGCGGGGGGTGGTTTCAGCTAGGTGATGCAGTGGATAAAGCACTGGCCCTGGTTTCAGTAGGATCCGAATTAAAATCCTGCCTCAGACACTTGACACTTACTAGCTGTGTTTACCTTGGGCAAGTCACTTACCCCTTCACTGCCCCCCCCCGAAAAAAAGTAACTGGGGCTTTGAGTCCCCCTCTATGATCTTAGGTGAGAGTGTGGCTTAATTAACAACAGGTACGAGTTGGTCAACATTATTGGGGACATATATAATTGGAAGGAGTCTCAAAAGTGAACCTTGAGGGGAGATGTGGAATTTAAAGAAAAAGAATGCTGTATATGAAAAGACAATAAGGGCTTAAGGGTTCATGTCCTTGTTCTATTACTTATTACTTGGATAACCTTGGGTAAATGGTAGGTACGTGGCACAGTGGATAAACACTAGTCTTGGAATCAGAAAGACTCATCTTAATGAATCAAATCTGGCCTCAGACATGTATTAGCTGTATGACCCTGGGCATGTCAATTAACTTTGTTTCCCTCAGTTCCTCATCTGTGAAATGAACTGGAAAAGGAAATGGCCAACCACTCTAGTATCTTTGCCAATAAAACCCTAAAATGGGGCCACAAGGAGGCAGATATGACTAAACAATTGAAAAACAACCTTGGGCAAACCACCTATTTTTCCTGTTCTTCAAAAATAAAAAATAATAATCATTAAGTCTTACTATTATGACAGTACCAACAATTTATGACAGTACAAACACATGTGAGAATCAGAGCACTACCAACCTGCTGAGAAAGATATTGCAGGGAAGCTCTGCCATGAAAAGAAAGCATGTGACTTTGGCATCTGGAAGTGACTTTTCTGAGGTGTCAAAGGTCAGATTCGCATCAGGAAGTTAAGTCTAATGCCTGTGGGTCTTGTCTATCAAAGTTACCAGCCAATTATCTTGGAGCTGTGTGTGGGTGGCACTATTTCCTGTTTGAGAGGGGGCTTCTGGGAGAAGCCATGGGGAAGGGATGTCTTTCGGGTCTGGATTTTGGGGTGGTGGCAGAGAACTTCATGTGGGCTGTTAGGGAAAGGCAAGTTTTTCTCTCTGGCTATATCGAGTAGAGCCAAACTAGGGTTTTCCTCTCTTTTTCTATTCACTAACTTCTAATACACTTTAATAAATACTTAAAAGCCTAAACTCTTACTAAAGTTTATAATTTAAGGTGACCACTCATTACATTTTAGACATCACAGGTAGAATTTTAGACCTTACACACAATAGGAAAACGTACAATAGAGTGGCCTCAAGTACATTGGCTAGATTTTTTAACAATTCATAGAATGGTAATGAACAAGAATTGTCAAAGCTCTGAAGTATAAATGGATTATTATCTGCATTGGCAGAGGGATCACCTATATTGAAGTTAAAAATAAAGAGATTAGAAACTTTCAGTTTGGCAAAAGAAAGTTGAAAAGGGGATATGCTAAATGTCTATAAAATACAAGGATGAAGCAGATGGAAGTGACATGACCTTGAGCAAATCATTTCACTCCTCTGACCCTTAGCTTCTTTAACAACAATATGAAGAAAGTTGACTCCATCACAGAATTACATTACTTTTTTCTGAGTTTGAAGGGAGCATATACCTCCTCAGTTTATCTCCTGAAAGGTCACATGTTGTTCTCCTAAAGCATTATTTATATACACTAACCCTGATATAATTTCTTAAAATTCCTAAATTGATGCTTCTACAATTGCAAAAACTACCTTAAGCCTGTAGGAGTCCTCACATATCTGAAGAAGTAGAGGAAATTTTCTGTAATGCGGTAAAACTGTCTTTTAGGCCCACAAATTCCCAAACTGTTGACCATGGAAGGCAAAACCATTATGGCCTATGGAAGAAAGTTCTAATATGACTGGGAAATCCTAAAATTTTAAGGCAAACACCTACAGGGAACAGTGAGACATGGAAAAAAAAAAAGGAAGATATCTTTATAAAATTCATCAATTTCAATTCAATTCAAGAATTATTTGGGGGCAGCTAGGTGGCGCAGTGGATAAAGCACCAGCCCTGGATTCAGGAGTTCCTGAGTTCAAATCCGGCCTCAGACACTTGACACTTACTAGCTGTGTGACCTTGGGCAAGTCACTTAAGCCCCATTGCCCTGCACAAAAAAAAAAAAAAAAAGAAAAAAGAAATATTTGTTAAGCATATATTATGAATTGACATGGTGCCTGGTACTAGGGATATAAAGATGAAGAAAGAATGAAAACTACCCTCAACATTAACAATTTAATGATAGTGCAGATCAATTCAATACATGTTCTAGCACAGTCATTACAAGTCCTTTAGATTATGTACTGATTGTGGGTAGCTAGGTGGTGCAGTGGATAGAGCACTGGCCCTGGATTCAGGAGGACCTGAGTTCAAATCCAGCCTCAGACAGTTAGCACTTAATAGCTGTGTGACCCTGGGCAAGTCACTTAACCCCAATTGGCTCACAAAAATAAATAAATAAATAAAAGACTATGTACTGATAGAGTCCAGGTATCTAATCAGATTTGGTAATCCCTTGAAATCAAAATTTGTTTGGGTAAACTAAATATATAACTTCTGGAAGACTGATCTTTATGTCTTGAACTGAGAGCTCATCATATTAGGAAGCTAGGTGGCACAGTAAATAGGAAGACAGAAAAACCTGAATTCTATTTCTTTTTTTTAAATAATTATCATTTTTATTTATAATTTTGGGTTCAAATTTTTATCACTCTTCCCCCATCCTTCCCCTCACCTGGGGCAGCAAACAATCAGATATGGGTTATGCATGTATGATTATGTAAAAAATCGCCATATTTGTTATTTTCTACTAGAAAATTTGATTAGAAGATAAAAACATGAAAGAGTGAAAAATAGCATGCTTCAGTGTGCTCCATCAATATTGTTTTTTTTCTTTGGAGGTGGATAGAATGTTTCATCAATAGTCCTTTGGGATTGTCTTGGATTATTGTATTAATGAGAATAGTAAACTCATTCACAGTTCTTCATAAAACTATATTACCTCATCTTTTTGCCTCAGTTTCCTCATATATAAGTTGGAGATAATGATAGCATCCACCTCTCTTGGTTGTTGTGATGACCATATGCAATAACAATTGTAAAGCACTTAGTATAGTGGTTGGCACATAGTAAGTCATAAACATATAGATGTATACACCTATGTATGTATATGTATAAATATGTGCATAGAAAATATGTCAGTTATTTTTAATTATTACTATTACTGTCTATATCACTCTTAGGAAACTCTGTAGCAAAGCGGGTAGTGTTTCTAGAGGGAGAGAGAATCACCTTCCTGATTTCACACCTGACCTCAGAAAAAAGTAATATTCTCATTTAAAATTTTTTTTACCAGTAATATTATCATGCCCAAGTCACTTAATCCTGTTTGCCTCAGTTTCCTTATCTGTAAAAGGAACTGGAGGGGGCAGCTAGGTGGCATAGTGGATAAAGCACCAGTCTTGGATTCAGGAGTACCTGAGTTCAACTTCTGCCTCAGATACTTGATACTTACTAGCTGTGTGACCCTGGGCAAGTCACTTAACCCTCATTGCCCTGCCAAAACAAACAAACAAACAAACAAACAAACAAAAAAAGGGAGCTGGAGAAAGACATGACAAACCACTCCATAATTTTTGCCACGAAAACACCAAAAGAGTTCACGGAGAGTCAGACATGACTGAAAATGACTAGGAAACAACAGATCACTCATATTTTTAAGCATAAAAAAGAGGAAGTAATTTTTGAGTGATATAAACACTCTATATAAAGCAGAGTAGTTCTATGTTGTTACTTTTTAAAATGAAATATAATCAACACCTGCTGTTTCCAATAAATTTGATTCATAGTACTAAAATACACCTGTTGTCTATTTCCCCACTCTTTCTCTTTCTCTTTCCCTTTTCTCTTTCTCTCTTTCCCTTTCCCTTTCTCTTTCTTTCTCTTTCCCTTTCCCTTTCTCTCTTTCTTCCTCTTTCTCTTTCCCTTCCCCTTTCTCCCTTCTTTTTCTCTCTATATATGCATATATACCTTCATAAATACAAACTATATGTGTATATTTATGTAAAACATCCATATACACACCCATATGCACCAATATAAAATAGCCTTGGAGTTTCTTTTCCATTTTATACTTTGATATAATATTTTAAAATATGCCCCATTACAGTTGAAGTTTAGTATGCTTTTTGTAGATAATAGGTTTTGTAAATGATCTATCTTTGACTGTTCTATGAAATCCAAATCTGCACATTTATTCTGACTTCTAGACCCCAGAAATAGTACTTCTGCAGCATTGATTCTGTCATCAATAACAGTCGAATCCAACTGTTCCTTGTGGTCACACAGGAAAAAGGAAGAAAAAAAAAACATGATAGAACTGGTAAAAATAAAATAATGCATGATTTTTATTCTCCTTTGCATAAATTCTGAGTAAAATCAACTGCCAATAACATAATGAAACAATAACAAGTGAAATAATCTTCACTGTACCTTCCTGTCTCTTGGCTTTTCCATGGATATGAATTGATGAATTATATATTGATTTAGATAATGAAGATTGCCTATGTTCATAAGCTTCTAGAATCAGAATGGAATTCCGAAATTATTTTATCATATCTTTTCATTTTATAGAGGAAGAAGATAAGGGTCAGAGAAGAGAAATTACTTCCCTAGTTTTTGCACCAAGTAGGGTACAAAGCCCAGTGTTTTATTTTTGTTTCTGACTAGCAACTCTAGTGACATTTCTAATTTACCACACAGTATGAACCCATCATTTTGAAATTATAAATTTGCTGTGTTGTATTCATACTAATGATCATAACTAGTGTTTAAACAATGCTTTAAATTTTGCCAAATTCATATATTATGCCACTTGTCATCTACAACAAACCTTGAGTTAGATACTCCAAGTAATTTTGTTTAGGTTTTGCCAATGTGGGGGAAAGATTTAAATGGGTCAGGTAAATTATAGTCACATGTGGTAAAATTTCTTTCTTTTATTTTTGTCAAGTTTTTTCACTTCTAAATTCTCCCCATCCCTCCATCCCCTTCCCCACTCATTTTGTTTTTGTTGATGTTGTTTTCAGGTGGGTTTGACTCTTACTTTATTCGTGGTTTTCTTGGCAGAAATATTGGAATGGTTTGACATTTCCTTCTTCAGCTCATTTTATAGACAATGAATTGAGGAAAATAGGGTCAAGTGACTTGTCCTGGTTCATACAGCCAGTGTCTGGGACCAGATTGAAACTCATGAACCTGGGTGTTCATCTTTCCAGGTCCTGCCCTGAGCCACTTGGCTACCACAGGACTTCCTATTGAGAAGATGAAAAAATATGCTATTTTATAATTGAAGTCAGGCAAAATATACTTGCACATTAACCATGTTGTAAAACAAAATAGCAAGAAAAATATAGTGAAATAAAATATGCTTCAATCTGTACTCAGAGTTTATCAGTTCTCTTTCTGAAGATGGAATGCATTTTTCATCATAACTGTTTTGAAATTGTTATATAGCAATTTAGGGTTAGATTTAGGATTTAGTTTGAGATTTAGGGAATTTTAGATTATTTTTCAAAATTCCAAAGTCTTTCACAGTTGATTATCATTACAATATTTCTGTTGATATGCAAATAGTCCTTTTGGTTCTGCTCACTGCAGTATTCATCACTTTATATGAATCTTCCCACATCTTTCTGAAACTATCCCCACCATCATAATATCTTTCAGCACAATAGTATTCCATCATAATCATGTAGCATAAGTTTTTCAGCTAATCAAAGATATTGTATACATATAGGTTGTTTTCCTTTTTCTTTGATCTCTTATGGATGAAGACCAAATAGTGGTATAATTGCATTAAAGGGTATACACAGTTTCAGAGCATTTAGGGCATGATTCCAAATTATTCTTCAGAAGGGCTCGAGCAGTTCACAGCTCTATCAACAGTGTTTCAAGATATCATTTTTTTCTATAACCTCTTCAGTATTTGTCATTTCCCTTTTCTGTCTTGTTAGTCAATCTGATGATTGTGATATGGTACCTGAGATTTGTTTTAATTTTCATTTCTCTAATAATTAATGATTAATAAAAATTTTTATATAACTATTGATAGCTTTGGGAAGTCAGTAGCTTTTGGGAAATCCAAAATGGGACTTTATGTTAGAATTAGATTCTGATTACCTTTGGTATGCATATATGGAGATGACTATCCCTAACCTCATGCTTTTTCACAACTAGTTTTTCTTCCTATATGTTTTTGCTGCTTCCAAGGTAGTGATATGGAGAGAGGTGTATTTTGTGCCTACCTGGTAAGTTCTATGGCCCTTACTTATGTAGGGTCCCTAATCCCTTGTGACCACAAGTGTTCTCTTCCACCCTCAAAATATGCCCCAGAACTGTGTAATGGACAATGGAGTTGCCAAATGGTGCTCATCATAACTGAACCAGATAATTCACAATGATACAAAGTTTCAGATGGAACATGTGCATCATTAGCTGTTTTTTTCTATATCATGATAATAATTTGTTGTAAAATATTTTTTCAACATACTTTCCACCAAAATGTTCAGTTTTCTATCCTTTCTTATAAATTAGTGAGTTATTTCCTAAATATAGTTTTTCTAGCTTATTTAACAGATGGAACCAATGAGATGGTGGTCTAGTATTTTTTCCAAGTTGCCATTAATTCTAAAAAAGAGCAGTAAAAACAATGAATGAAATCTTGTGCCAATGATAGAAGAATTGTATCTGGATCCACAAAAAAGAAACCAGAAAGTTCAACACACTAATATACTTTTGAATATTTTTTTTCTAAGTTAGAACCCCAGGGCACTAAATAAACCTATTTTTAATATAATGCAGAATTCTTGGTAAACATGAAAGAAAGAAAATACACGTTGCTTTAAGAGAGTAGCAAATCAGTTTTTACAGGCATTTCTCCCCAACCTAAGTGGCAAATTTGTGAGATTACCAATTAAAATGTAATTGGCATAAAGAGTCTCAGTAGATAATTAAGGCTTGTTAGAAGAGTTCCTTAGCTTGGCCTTGAACTGAATGACTTTCTTTCATGATGACCAAGAATTAAGGATTATATTGAAAACACTTTTAATTAAGTCCTGTTTTAAGGCATTCACTTTGTATCCTTCTACCACCAAGATCCATGTTGTAGCCAGTTGCAAAAGCTTACTCATGAGTTTCAGTCAAAGATGTTCTTCCTGCTACAAAGACACTGATGGAGCATCTTTCCCTATGGCCATGTCCCACCCAATTATAATGACCAGAAGAGTATGATTCTGCACAGTCACATGAGTAGTCAATGAGGTACTAGAGGGGGAAAATGACTTCTTGCTATATATGTTTTCCCCATATTAGGGAACTATAAAGCTTCAGAGACTCCATACAGAACATCAATCTTGTCCTCCCTCAACCCTAAAAAAAAATTAGTAGATGCTGATTTAGCACAGAAGGTAATGAAAAAAATATGTAGAATTGGCCAGGACCATGTGTGTGGCTACAGTGGGCTGGAAAGAAGGAAGAGTAAAATCTAGTTGGGTCCAGTCTACCCTGTCTATCTTCAAAGAAGAGATTTGGGTCAGGGAACAAGAATGATATAAAATATATTGCTGCAAAGTAAATTATTCAAAATGGGAGGATAAGGCATTATTGAACTCTGACCCCTGGAAGTAAAGACATAATTAAAGGGGGAAATTCTGAAAGTGAGCATCAGAAAAATATAAAGGAAAAAACACAAACTACCAAACATTTTTTATGAGAATAAACTTAAATAAAAAATGTAAAGCAAAAGTAAACAAATCAACAAAGGGTATTAAAATTATAAACAAGAATGAGTACCAAAATATCAAATGGATTAAAAACTTCTCTAAATAAGTATTAGAATATATTAAATATTATGAAAACAAGGACATTTAGCCAGTTCATTATGAATTATAAAACTGTGGATTACAAAGAGTAAACCAAACTACTCAGGTTGTTGAAAAATGTTTTTAGAAAGAAGTAAAAAACATAATTAGAGTTAAAAGGAAATAAGTATTGGAATTCATGGCCTCTAAATTAGAGATCATAATCAAAATTAAAACAAAACAAAACAAAACTTGGATTCTTAGTAAGATTTTCAAAGAAGCAAGAGGAAAAAAATGGAATATAAATCTACTAAGTGATGAGCAATCTGGAAGAAGAGAATGAAAAGATAATAATGCAAAAAAGAAAACATGATCTAGATAGAAGCAAAGTTATGGGTGTAAAGAACCAAATTTGTAAAGATAATTTAGGCTTGCTAAATCTCTTTAAAAATGAATATACAGGGGGGCATCTAGGTGGCGCAGTGGATAAAGCACCGGCCCTGGATTCAGGAGGACCTGAGTTCAAATGTGACCTCAGACACTTGACATTTATTAGCTGTGTGACCCTGGGCAAGTCACTTAACCCCCATTGCCCTGCCAAAAAAAATTAATAAACAGAAAAACTTCAATATTACAATGCACAAAATACAATAAATTGACAGAATTTTTTTTTTTTTTTTTTTTTTTTTTACAAAGGGGGTGAGGGGGAAGTGGTGAGGATTATGGACCAAAATTTGAAAAAGAAATTCTAGATTGTCTGGGTGTGGTGGTAGTGGTGGGAATCTACTCTTAAAACTCTAAGACAAATAGATAATAGTAAAATCTAACAATTCTAATGACAATCAATATAAATTCTGTAGTGACCAGGATATACTGTAATATATACTTCAGCTCCTTCTTGATTTCTCGTCTTGGTTGAATTAGCTCTTCCACATTTTATAAAGCCAGGAAAGGACATCTGGTGAGAGATTCCCTATGGGGTTCCTTAATCCAGTCAGAAGGCTTCCTCTCATCTTCAGTCATTTCCTAAAGCTAATCTGAATCAATACATGTCACTTTTTTGCTGGGGTCATGGGTTGGGGAAAACATCCAGAGGTAATGAAAAAAACAGAAACTCAATGGCAATCTCCCAAATTCTCCTCCAAACTAGTTTAAATAATGCCTCAAAAGAATTCTGGAGGATGTGAACCCAAAGTTTCTTTTTCTGGAACTTGTACTACACAGAAAATAAGGGGCTTAGTGACCTGGTCAGAAGTATATTACAGGGATTCCTTTGCTGGAACTGGGTGCAGAACTCTGCTTCATTGCCCATATGCAAATCTGGGTTGCAGTCCTTGATTACAATCTTCAGGGCATGGAGAAAGCTTGCAGACACAGGAGAGCAGGGGCCTTGATTACAGTTTGAAGGTGGAAAAGACTGCTTGTCATCATTCCTAGACCAGAACATAGGACAGGAGAGCAGTGACCACTAGGTCTGGCATTTTATCCACTGCACCGCCTAGCTGCCTCATAAATATTAAACAGCTCCATTTTGAATGATAGTTTATGAAAAGTCATTAAAACTGTGATTTTTTTTTTTAGTCTAGGAAATAAGAGTATTGACTCTCCAGTGTCTATCATAGTGTAATAATCATAACAGGAAATGACAAAATATATACATATTTACATATGCATACATACATGCATCATATATGTATCTATACACATATATGTATATACATTCATAGAGTCATATACACATATGTGCAGATATATACTTATGTGCACATATATATGAATGTACGTATAAATATTTCTTAAGATATATTAAAATATATAATAGAGTTATAAGAACTCAATGCCTTTTCATGGCACATCCTCTCAGAAATGAAACACTTTTTCTCTAAAAGATTCCACTAATTTTCATTTGGCACAAATCTCTAATATACATTACATGACGAAAAAGCTACATTTATGAAAGATTAAACATAAATGTACATGGAAATATGTATATATTAATACATAATGTCTGCCTATATAGATACCTGTGCATCTTGATTGTCAATTGATCTCTGTCCTTTAGTAAAAATAATTCAGAAGTGAAAAATTATTTCATTTTCCACATCCTTTTACCAAAATTCCAAAATATACTATTCTAAAACAACCATTTAAATAATTTAGAAGACAAACAAAATAAAAAGTATTATTTAACAGCCTAATGCTTTTAGACAAATTCTTGTCATATTATTCATGAGTATGTCCTGCAGTAAATAGTTTTTCTGCTATTGTTTATTCTCCTGGGTAATAAAAACCATGTCTTACGAACAATTGTACTGCTACTCCCAGGCAATTAATGTTTCTTGCTACTGAAATACAATGTGCAATATATTTTACTATGTAGAATTCCACCTACAATATGTAACAAATTCATATAATTGTCAGACATACAGTCTGCATGTCCTGCACTTTGCCTCCTTGTAGATCTCTAAATTATCACTGTATTTTATATCAAAGGATTTTATATCTCTTCTATTGAAGCAGCAGGCTGTGCTGCCATCCTTCTCTGATAAAAAAAAATCCAGTATCTATAAAACCTTTCTCTTGACTTGCAGAGAAAGGGGGAGAGAGAGAGAGAGCAAAAAAGAAGGAAAAAAACCTGTTAAAAGAAAGATGAAAAGAAGAAGGAAATCTACTTCAAAAGCAACTCATTTATCTCTTTTTAATATCTTGAGATAACAGATTCACATTTTGCTTTGATTACAAGTGAAACAAGTTTGGTGGTCTTGATGTTGTCCTCAGGGGATGCATTTTTCTATTACTGGTTTTGATAGTAGGAAAGACATTACAGGGGTATGGAACTCCAAGCCCTGGCATCTGATATCTTTGAGGCTCCAGTGGTCTCAATTGACTCAATTGACTAAGGTACAAGAAAGGACTATCTAGCTCATAACAGCTCACCATTGTAAATGTCTTTCATTGTTATGTGACTTTTTGAGAAAGCACAATGATGCTGAATTTCTATTATGCCATACTTTACCAAAATAATGATAATATTAATAGAAAAGAGGGTAATGATAATGAGGAGGATGATGATGAAGAAAATAATCCATACAGTAATAATTTAATTCTTTGGAAGGAATCTTTTTTTTTTTTAACAAATCTTAATACCAGAGTAGGTAACCTTTAAATCTGGCAACGGGAAATTTTATATATAGATATAGATAGATAAAGGGATAAAGATAGAAATAGAGATAGAGAGATATACTCACATATTTATATATGTGGGTATGCATGTGTGTGTGTGTGTGTGTGTGTGTGTGTGTGTGTGTGTGTGTATTGCAATGCCAATGACCTATTTTCCATTTATGAGCCCGTCCACCCACTTAGTGAGGCTGGTCCTAGGATAACATATATCCCATTCTCAAGTCAGTATTTAAAGCTCTTCAAGTATTGTAGGACCTGCTAGAGCTGATACTCAATTGATATAGCCAAAAGAACTCATGGTCATCCCTTTATCATGATGCGTCACCTGTGTAAACTTCTACTGGAATCTGACTGACTCTTACTACTCCTGTGACTTATGTGACTGTTGTGGGCTACCACTGCTTGAAACTATCATTAAAATGACATTCTATGGATTAGAATTTGCTTTTCTACAAAATATCCTACAACATAGTTAATAATAAAAACATCTCATATTTGTAGAGTTCTTTAAGTTTTATGTACATTTTGTTATTTACTCTTCAAGATAATCCTGTGCACAAAGAAAGCATGTATTATTATTTCCATCTTTTAGAAGAGAACACTGAATGCTAATTAATTTCAGTCATTCAACCACTAAATGTCAAGGCTATATCTTTAATATAGATATTCTAATCCAAATCCAGTTTTCCCTGCTACACATTTTAAAATTATACGTTGATTTTTGTTGAGCTAGGTGGCACAATTTATAGGGCTAGGCAGCCATGTGGCACAGTGGATAGGTCACTACACCTAAAGTGAGGAATATCAGAGTTTGAAAGCCTTCCACTGATACTTACTAGCTGTGTGACTGTGGGCAATACACTAAACTTCTCCTGGCCTTAGTTTCCTTAGCTGTAAAATCATCATCATAATTATAGTACCTTCCTTATAGCATTGTTCTAAGGCTCAAATAAGATTAAGTACTTTGCAAAATTTACAATGCTATATAAATGCTATCAAATATTGTGATATCTTTTAGCTCAAATTATCCCCTTGGACACCTTTGGCTAACTATGATGAGAGTGTCTTAGTGAAAGACTTTTTTTTTTTTGCTTTTGCCTTTTTATACACTTCCAGACATATATAGATGGTGCCTGACACATACTAGGTACTTAATAAATGCTTATTAAATTTCTTTGTATTGTTTTGTTTCATCTTTTTTTTTTATCTGTAGCATCCACTGTGGTGCTTTTTATACATAGTAAATTCTTAATTTTTTTTTAAATTTTTTCCAATGGAACTGAATGACATAATCATGAAATGCTCATTTTTATCTCAAATATCATCTAGTTCCAAGTCCTCATTTTGTAAAAGAAAAAATTGAGACTAAGGGAGTTGATATGAATTATTTGAAATCAAACAGCCAAACATTGGGAAAAATTCACCTAGAGCTCAGGTCTCTATATCTTATTTATATCTTAGTGTGTTTTTTTTCCTCTCTATTACCTGAACTCAATAGTCCTGGTCTCCTATTAAGAGTGTTCTGACAGAATTTCAATGTATTTGTTTTTCATTCTAGTAGAATGAGATAAAAATATATCGACTGGGATAATTATTTTGATTGAAACATGATTAGACAGATGATGAAGAAAACGAGGCCAATAATAAGTTGTTTTAAAAACCAATTTTAAGTGTCCCTTTCTAAAAACTAATTAATACCAAGATATCACCTTTCCTTAAATATTTAAGTTATGCAAGGATCATTAAATTGTCATTTTGAATAACAGATTGCTCTTACAATGACCTTCCCTTGACTCTTAAAAAGAAAGCTAGTTTGCTAGAGATTTTTGTTTGTTTGTTTGACTCTTGTAAATATCATTAGATGGATATCCTGGAAATCCTTCCATTTGATATGCAGGGGGATTCGATATATATATATATATATATATATATATATATATATATATATATATATATATATATATATATATATATATATATATATATATATATATATATATATATATACCTCAAAGTCGAGTTTAATACCATCATTTTTATGCAGGCTTCTTTATTTGATTCTGTTATCTATCATTCTCAGAGCAATGTTCTAAGGGCAGTATTTTTATACATCCCAGTGCATTTAATAGGAAAAACTTTCAGGAGTACTGAATGTGGAGATTTAGGTATATTGCATTTACTAAAGTATTTTAGGTGAAAATCAGGATTCTCAGACCCTGAATTCTCACTATTGTTTCTAGCACCAAGTTTTTCTTTAGTAATAACTAATTAAACTAATGGCATGCTCTATGTCATTGAACCATGAAATGATAATTCTTTTCCCTTAACCTAGTTTCTTTGATCAGAATAGTTGAAATATCCTGGGAGTTGTGAAGATCATATCAGCAGTTTTTAGAATTTATTGTATCTGGATGGAATCTATTAGCAATCCTGATAAAATATAATCCTAGTTGATGATGTTTTGCATCAGCACTTCAACTTCCCCTTTTATGTTAGAATAATTGATTTTTTTTTCCCTGACAGACTGAAAAGGGAAATAATCAGATTTTTTTGGCTATGGAAATCCGGAGTCCAAAAATGAAAGTCATTTGAATGATGTAGTCAATAATTTTTCACATATTCTTCTTAATGCTTCATATCCAAAGAAGGCAGCTTACTTCTTTTCCTGTAAAAGAAGTTCATGCTTTCTCCTCAAAATATGTAAATGTTATATGTATACATTGAAGGCAACATCCATTCTAGTCATATGTATTTGTAGATAGTTGTATGTGAGGGGTGAAGCCTTTAAAGGTTAAGGCATCCTTTCTAAAACTACTTTGTTATTTTGTTATTTTTCATATTATATATGACACAGGAAATATTGTGGACAGAGCAGAGATAAAAGGATAAAATGTACTTAAAGTGATAAACAATGATCAGAAGGCACAGAATTGTAGGTCTTAGATTCCCACTAAATCAAAGTTTTCTTCTGAAATGTATATTTTTTTCTACACAAAAAAGAACCCAGAAAGTTTGAGTAAGAAAGAAAAAAAAGAGGATTTTATAATAATGTGACCCTTTAGAAGACATTAAAGAAAGCATAATCAGTTGCAATTCAGAGCACATAGGATAAAAATTGTTAAACAACGAAATTTAAATGTTGAAACTTAGAGGAGGTCTTAGAACCAAGAGATCTAGAACATAGAATATATATTATTAGAATATAAAAGATTAAAAAAAAGAATAGAAAGGACTCTTAGAACCTAAGTTCTAAGTGATTTGTGACCTTAGACTTAGATAGTTATAATAGAGGGAACTGAATGTTACTCATGGAATGGACTTTAGAAGATAGAATTTTAGAGCTGAAAGAGACAAAACATAAAATATTAGATATGAAAAGAATATAGGATATCAGAACAGGATAAGCATCTTACTGATAATATAATTGAACCTACTGATTTTTCTGATAAAACTGAAGCTTAACAAAGTTACATCAGTGCCTACTATGTGTTAAGTGTTTTGCTATAGTTAAAAATTTTTCCCAAAGTCATGCGGGTTAAAAATAGGGAAGCATGGGATGAGAATCAATGTCACCAGACATAGTAATGTTCACCCATAATGTACTGGATCATTGGTTTATGATTTTAATCCAGAGGGAAAAATGTCCATTTATAAATATATGGAAATCCTGAAATGTTCCAGTGTTGCTATAGCAAAATGACTAATCAGATTTGCAATGTAAAACATACCACATTTTGGTGACCACAGTGACTTCAGAGAATGTGATATCACAAAGAAAAACTGTTGTTTGAAAAAAAAATTAGGCTGTTGGAAAGTATTCCCATTGTCTTTGGGGAACTGATCAAGCATTGTTTATGGAAATGAGTCACATCATAGATTTTGGCCTCAGAGAGACCTCTATGAAGATTAAAAAGAAAAAAAAAATACAGCAAAAGCAAAGGAAAATAACTACCTGTGGTTCAACTGTGGAACTAACATGAAAAGTTAAAGAAAAGAGGTTAGGTTTGAAGAGAGTTATGAAATAATTTCAAATTATATATACATATATATACACATATACATATATACACACATATAAATATATATATACAATACAGATTCCATGTACATATGCACACACATACATATATGTGCATATATACACAGATGTTGTTGTTGTTGAGTTGTGGCTGACTCTTGGTGACCCCATTTAGAGTTTTCTTGGTAAAGATACTATAGTGGTTGGCCATTTCCTTCTCTAGCTCATTTTACAGATGAGTAAGTTGAGGTAAACAGGGTTAAGTTACTTGTCGTGGGGCCAGATTTGTACTCAGGAAGAAGAGTCTTCCAGACTGCATGCCTGGCACTCTATTCACTATACGACCTACATGCCTGTGTGTATATACACACATGCATGCATGTATGTATATATCTATAAATGTACTTATACATGTATGTATATGTGTGTATCTATCTCTATATATCTCTCTATATATTTACACATATACACTTCTGTTTTTGTTTTGTCTTTTTGCAGGGAAGTGAGGTTCAAATGACTTGCCCAGGGTCACACAGCTTGTAAGTGTCAAGTGTCTGAGGCTGATTTTGAACTCAGGTCTTCCTGAATCCAGGGCCAGTGCTTTATCCACTGTGCCACCTAGCTGCCCCCCACACATACACTTTCTTTCTGTAAAATGAAGGTGTTGGATTGCACTACCTGTTGACCTATAAGTTCCCTTCCACAACTAAATGTATAATCCTATGATTGACAAAACCAAAAGTAGGAGGACACTAGACATCAATTAGTTGCTTCCAGTTACTGAAAGGGGCTTTTTAACTGGTATTGTATATTGGTGACTACTAAATGGACAAGACGAGGATAAACAGCTTCACCTCAATTGCAGTGAAAGAAGAAATGGAAGTTAAGGATCTTGTGGAAGGACAGCATATTGTCTAGCCTTGTGCATAGTCCTGGCTGAACTTCAAAGGGAGACTGGCAACATTCCTTATTTTGCATATCAGTAATAGGACAATTTAGAACTTATATTAAGAAAACAATGGACAAGCTAATGCAAGACTATTATTCCCCTGCAGTTAACTTAAAGTTTGGTAGGTTGAGATAGGATCATGGATTCAAGAGATCAGCAATGGAGATACTCTTTAGGTATCATGTTTGATTTTTTGGGGTTTTTTTGTATATGAATAAATTCAGGTCACTAGATTTTCCTTTCAGAGGTATAGCAACCCATTGGTGTTCGTCTTGGGTCTAGTTGAGGGATTAGGAAACTTTCCTAGTAATGACTTGTTTTTCCCTGTCTGTTTTGGGATTAGATCCAAGCTGGAATAGAACATGGCTTCAGATCACCAGAAGGAAAAGATTTGTAATGTGAATTTGGCCCTGAGCTTCGATAATTATCATCTGTTTGGGATAATCAGACTGAGGTTCTTTCTGCCATGATCATTATAGGCAAAAATGAACTCAGATTTAGTTCAAGAAATTCATCTATATAAGTACAGACTCTATAGCCCCTGTAGTCCTGGATTCTGATAAATGAATTTTGCATAATCTTTCCTAGAACCAGATGACCTGGCCATTTCACCAAAGTGCTGTCTATGTTTTACTCGTACTTCTCTCTGTCACCCTTATTATCAGTGCCTTCCTTCTGAATTTACCTCCAATTTATCCTGTATATCTTGTATGCACACACCTCATTAGAATATAAATTCTTTCAGGGAACATATCTCCAGTGCTTAGTGCAGTTTATATGTACCTGACACCTAGGAAAGATCTTAATAAACATTTGCTGACAACTTGACTACCCTTAGAATTCTGACTCACTTCCCTGGTATCCTTAACTTGTTTGGAACTGACTCCCTTTTTTATATGTATCCCAAGCAGTTAACTTGGTGGTTGTCCCATAATAAGTGATCCATCTCATTCATCTTATTTTTATGTTCTAGTACTTAATATATCATAAATGCCATTATCCTTGTTTTATAAATGCTGAAACTGAGACAGAAAGGTTTAGAAATTTGTCTATAGTCTCTTCCGGTTTCTGCCAAAGATGGAATTCATTCATAACTTTCCTGATATTTATACCATTTCCCCCTACTCTTCCCCCTGCCTCCCACGCACATATACTCTGAGGCACATCTAATAAATGTCTAAGACATGAATGTAGCTCCAGATCCAGAAAAGTGTATATTATATGACAAAGTAATCTTCCTATAAACTACTAAACGTGGGCCTTCAAAACTTTATCCATGAGGGAGGCCCCAGATTTTGTCAACTTGACATTCTAAAAAACTCTCTATAATCCTGTTGTTGACTGAATGACTGGTAAGCTCATAGGCTTAATAGATTAGCAGGTAAACAAGATCAGTAGGCTTCCACCAGTCGTGGATGACCATGGATCAACGCCTTGAAGAGCCACATGCCATAGTGTGGCTATGCAGTCCTTTAGGGGAGCCGCAGCTCCTGCCACAAAGAGGACATCGGAAAACTGCGCTCTCTGTTGCCCGTTGGTTCCTGCGTCTCATTCATTTTTCTTCCTCCCAAGCTTGAAGGCCCATCTCAGCTGTGTGCAAGCTGCTCCTGCGTACTGAACTCCATTGGGCACTGTCCTTGGCCATCTCCTCCCAGTTGCTGATGTCTATTCCCAGAGCCCTCAAGTCTTGCTTGCATACATCTTTGTAGTGAAGCTGGGGGCATCCAGCAGGTCTTTGGCCTGAGGCTAACTCACCATAGAGTAGGTTTCCAACCAGCTCAATTGAAATATGAGTAAACTGAGGCCACGAAAAGTTCAGTGTTTGCTCAAGGGTGCATGGGCAGTATTTGTTCTAGCTGGGATGAAAACTTACGCCTTCTGATTTTAAATTAAGTACTCTTGGGGGAGAAGCCAAGATGGTGGAGGAAAGGCAGTAACTTCACAGAGCTTAACACACAATCCCCGCAAATACCTCTAAATAATGCCGTAAGACAATTCCTGGAGCAGCAGAATCCACAAAAGAATTGGGTGAGGTAATTTTCCAGCCAAAGACACCTTAGAAGATTGGCAGGAAATGTCTGTTGTAATGGGGTAAGTCTAGAGTGCAGACCTGGGCCACGCTGACACAGATCAAGCCTAAAGCCACATTGTGCAGATCCAACTAGGGGTGGGGGGGTGGGGGGGCTGTACAGACT
Organism: Dromiciops gliroides; assembly: GCF_019393635.1. NCBI lineage: Eukaryota > Metazoa > Chordata > Mammalia > Microbiotheria > Microbiotheriidae > Dromiciops > Dromiciops gliroides. Next base: position 625,684,336 of record NC_057862.1, on the reverse strand, counting down.
TCCACAATGAAACAGGCCTCCAGAGCCTCTGAATCATCACTGACAGTGGCTACTTTTAGAATTCAGCTCACAGACCAGTGAGGGGCTCAAGTGGTTGGCCAGTGGGAGATCACAGGGGTCTCTGCTAATGCTGAGTGTTCCTCGTGCTCAGAACCAGGAAGCAGTTTTGAGTGGCTGTCCCAGTGGGGGAGGAGCACTGGCATTCTTGAGCTTGCTACCACAGTGAAACAAATTTCTGTTCATGGGTTAAAGACCAAGCAGGCCTGTGGTTACTTACAGACTAGAGTATAGGCTAGGTGAATGGAGAACCTGTCTCTCCTTAAATCATACCACCTGGGACCCCCTGAAGTTTGGGAAGTGTTTCCTGGAAACAGTGCCCCACCTTAAGAAGGACTTAAAAGTCAAGAAATAGGCTAACAAAATGAACAGAAAAAATGCAGACCATGGAAAGTTTCTTTGGTGACAAGGAAAATCATAATACACCCTCAGAAGAATATCACAAAGTCAAAGCTCCTACATCCATAGCTTCCAAGAAAACTATGAATTGGTTTCAGGCCATAGAAGTGCTCAAAAAGGACTTTGAAGATAAAGTAAGAGAGTTAGAAGAAAAAAATGGAAAGAGAAATGAGAGTGATGCAGGAAAGTCATGAAAAAAAGTCAACAGCTTCAAAAGCCAAAGGATAAAGGAAATATAAAAGCTCTCTGAAGAAAATAATTGCTTAACAATTAGGATTGAGGAAATGGCAGCTAATGACTTTATGAGAAATAAAGACACAATAAATCAAAACCAAAAGAATGAAATAATAAAAAGCAATGTGAAATAGCTCCTTGGAAAAACAGCTGAACTGGAAAATAGATCCAGGAGAGATAATTTGAAAATTATTGGACTACCTGAAGCCCATGTTTAAAAAAGAGCTTAGACTTCATCTTCCAAGAGATCATCAGAAAAAATTGTCCTGATGTTCTAGAAGCAGAAGGTAAAATAGAAATTGAAAGAATCCACCAATCACCTTCTGAAAGGGATCCCAGAATTAAAACTTCCAGGAATATTACAGCCAAATCCCAGAATTCCAAGGTCAAGGAGAAAATATTACAATCAGCCAGAAAGAAACAATTCAAGTACAGTAGAGCCACAGTCAGGATAACACAAGATCTAGTTGCTTCTACATTAAAGGATCAGAGAGCATGAAATATGATATTCCAGAGGGTGAAGGAACTGGGATTATACCCAAGAATTACCTAACCAGCAAAACTAAGTATAATCTTTCAGGAGAACAAATAGGACTTCAATGAAAAAGAGGACTTTCAGGTATTCATGATGAAAAGACCTGAAGTAAATAGAAAATTTGACTTTCAAATACAAGACCCTAGGGAAGCATAAAAAGGCAAACAGGAAAAATAAATCATGAGGGATGTTAAAAGGTTAAACTGTTTACATTTCTATATGGGAAGATGATACTTTTAACTTATAAGAACTTTCTCAGTATTAGGGCAGCTGAATGGAATATACTTAGAGGGCACAGATGTGAATTGAATATAAAGGGATGATATCTGTAAAGTATTTATTTATTTATTTATTCATTCATTTATTCACTCATTTATCTGTCTCTTCATCTATTTATTTATCCATTTATTCATTCATTCACTCACTCATTTATTTATTTACTTATTTATACATTCATTCATTTATTTATTCATCTATTCATTCATTCCTTCATTTATTTATTTAGGTGATTTGGCAGGGGCAGGGCAGTCAAGGTTGAGTGGCTTGCCCAGGGTTGTGCAGCTGGTGAGTGTCTTATGTCTGAGCTCGGATTTGGACTTGGTTTCTCCTGGCCCCAGGGCTGGTGCTTTGTGCTCTGTGTAACCAAGCTGCCCAATGATGATGTCTTTAAAGTAAAATTAAGCGGTGAGAGGAATGCACTGAGTGAAAGGGAAAGGGAGAGGTGAAATGGGGTAAACCATTTCACATAAAAGAAACAAGAAGTGGGGCAGCTAGGTGGCACAGTCGATAAGCCACCAGCCCTGGATTCAGGAGGACCTGAGTTCAAATCCAGCCTCAGACACTTGACATTGACTAGCTGTGTGACCCTGGGCACGTCACTTGACCCTCATTGCCCTGTAAAAATTAATTAATTAATTTAAAAAAAACAAACAAGAAAAAGCTTATGGAGTAGAGGGTAATATGGAGAAAGAGCAGGGAAGTGAGTGAGCCTTACTCTGATCAGAATTGGCTCAAAGAGGGAATAACATACACCCTCAAGTAGTTAAAGTAATATATCTTGCCCTTAGGGAAAGTGAGAAGGGAAGGGGTAAAGGGGGAAGGGGTGCAGGAAGGGAGAGCAGATTGGGGAAGGGGGAAGTAAGAAGCAAAACACTTTTTGAGGAGAGATAGGGTGAAAGAAGATAGAAAATAATGAAAATATCAAAGGTAGTAAATAGGATGGAGGGTAATACAGTTAATAATAACTGAAAATAAAGTTCTCAAACACATAGAGAACTGAGTCAAATTTGTTAAAAAGAGAGTCATTCCCCAATTGATACGTGGTCAAAAGACATTAAGTTTTCAAATGAAATAATCAAAGTTACCTATAACAATATAAAAAAAAATCCTTTAACTCACAATTGATTGGAATGATTCTGGTTAAACAATTCAGACTACTACCTATTGGATTGGATAATAGGACAGCAGAGGAAAATGACAAATGTTGTGGGGCATATTGGGAAAAGGAGACATTAATACACTCTTAGTAAACACGTTTAAACTGATATAAACAATCTGTAGAGCAATGTGGAACTAAGGTCAAACCATGCATACTCTTCAACCTAGCAATACCACTACTAGGTTGGTACTGTAAAAGAGATTTTAAAGAAAAGGAATTCAAAATTGGGGTGATGCCCATCTATTGAGGAATGGCTGAACAAATTGTGGCATGAGATTAGTATGGAACACTATTGTACTGTAAGAAATGATGAGCAGGATGCTATCAGAAGAACTTGTGAAAAATGCAACCCATCTACAGAGAAATAACTGATGTTATCTGAATACATATTGAAGTATTTATTTTTTACTAGTTATAATGTGAAAATGTTTTGCATGACTAGACATGTATAACTTATTTTGAATTGCTTAAGTTCTTAAGGAAGGGTGGGGAGGAAGGGAGGAAGAGAATTTGGAACAGAGTTTTAAAAAATCGATTGGAAATTTTTTTTTACATGTAACTTGCTGAAAATTCCAAATGAATGTATAAAAAAATTAAATCAAGTACTCTTTTCAATATTCCATATTTAGTGACATTATAGGAATATAAGCAGCAAGGAGTTTGTATTACTTATTGTTAATATATGTACATATATGTATGTATGTATGTATACATTTTAAAAAGTCAAGAGTGTTCATTATGAAGCAGGAAAAAAAGGTAATTATGTGAAGTCAGTCTCCTGCTGAAACAGCTCAATTTGAGAAAGCAGTGACATGGTTTATATTATTTTTAGGCAAAGGAAGGTGGGGAATGGGCTAGTCTGAAGAGGGAAGTGGTATGTTGTAGATATATATCAAGAGCTCCAGGAATGAGGGGAGGAGGAGTGCCAGCAAGCTGGAAAATGAGGAATTTCAGGTGCAAGAACACTGGCCTCCTGATACATCAAACATAGCACACAATATAATCATTGTGGCACTGAGAGTCCAAGGCTGGAGTATAAACAGGAAAATAAGTGGGATGTGTCAGGGTGGCTCCAAGAATCCAAGGCTAGCTGATAGCTTAGACCACTCAAGGCTGACTTGAGCAAAGCCAGCTATAGTATCACTGATTCTGTGCTTCCAGCTAGGTTTCACTCTTGGTAACCACAAAGGTTTTTTTTTTGTCAAGCCATTCTTTATCCTGACTGGTCAAATCAGTATCATACAGCTTCCTCAGTTATCTAGCTAATGGGGAGGGGGTGCTGAAGTAAAACAAAGTAGTTAGCATATCCATTTCACACATTCATATACACATTGTACCTATGATCATGGTTATATAAGAATGATGCATATATATGTGATTACATGTAAATATGTATATGTAATAGGTAAATATATATGTGTATATGTACATAAATTCAATTCAATAAACATTTATTATGTTCCAGACACTGTTAAGTGCTGTGAATACAAAAACAAACAAAAAACAGCAAAAGACAGTTTCTGCCCTCAAGGAGCTTACAATATAATGCAGGAAACAACAAAAACAAATATACAAAATGATCTAAATACTGTAGGGGCCACATTTTAATTGGGGAGTGTTAGTTAGGTGGCTCACTGCAATACAGGGGCAACGAAGGATATTAACAGCCTCTTTCAAAAACAGAACAGGGTTTATTAACAAGAATGAACTTAAAAACACAAGCAGGATTAATAGAATTAAGGGAAAGAAAAAGAAAAAGAATGGCGGAAGGGAAACAATAAAACCTGAATCACACCACTGACCAGGGCTCAGCAGAACACATGGCTACATCCCTTTTTTTCCAGTTCCATGCCAGAATTGTGAAACTCCTCCCTTCTCCTTACCAGCAATCCCCAGGCTCCCAGGAAACAGGGCAGACAGACACACAGTCCCAGGCTAATTGACTGGCAGGACTGATTGACAGAATTAACAAGATGTTCTACAACTGCCAGCCCCCCTTCAGCTTCCAGACACTGGAGGTCACCTGACTGCCCTCATCTGGTTTCCAGTCATGGTAGGGCTGTCTTTAGTATAATTTGGCCAGGCCCATGAAGGCACTTGTGTGTGCGCCAGAGTGAGGTCAGGATACATGGGCACGCTGGGGTCAGGGCATGCGGGGTTTCTAATTTTAGGCAAAGATGGGGTCATAGAAACTTCAAATCACAATTAATTCTTTACAATACAATATAAATAGGAAATAATTAAAAGAGAGAAAACACTAGAATTAATAGAGGATGGCTTCCTGTAGAAGGTGGGATTTTAGTTGGGACTCAAAGGAATCAGGGATGTCGATAATTGAAGCAGGGGGAGAATGTTCCTGGCAAGAAGGAAAGAGAGAATGCCTAGATGTTACATACATAAGATATTTATATAGAGAGAGATATAAGAATGATCCGTGTGTGTGTGTGTGTGTGTGTGTGTGTGTGTGTGTGTGTGATTTGACCATTGTTCAATCAGATATAACTCTCTTAGGTAAATATCTACAGTTAGTTACCTAATGGCAACATATGAATGCCTTCAAGCTATGCACAGTGATATTCTCACTCTGATTTATAAATAAAGCCCCAGGTTACTGTCAGAAGGTGCATAATATGTGTTTATTGAAATGAAGTGTGGGATTTTGAACTGCTAAGAGAATAAAAACTATTTTTTTTCTGGTCAAGTTGCTACCCATTATTTTATTTCTTTAGGCTATATAAAAGAGTTCCCAGTGGTTCTGTTAATTATGTTCAAAATCACTATTAAACACTCCTCCCACAAAATTAAGTATCCCGTATATGCAAAATTAAAAAAAATGAAATATCCCTTGCCCTTAAGGATTTTGCATCCTATTTTTATTCCTAGATACAATAGTCTAGACAGTCTAAATTAGGGAGGGTCACAGAGATGGAAAATATGTCCATACACATTCATGAATTATATGGATTTCTTAGGACCATGAGTGAACCCCACAATTACCGTATATGTACCATGGGGAAAATTGTGTACAACATGCTTACAATTCAGTATCAATGAATTATGCTTCAAAAGGATAACAAAACAAATCCACTTAGTTATTTATCTTGTTGAGTACTTAAAAAAAAAGGAAAAGAATTGCTTTGCCTTAAATTTTTAGGCTTAGTGAGGTGGATAAAAATGGAATGCTCTTTCAGTGATATAGAACTACCTAAATAAATAATCTTTCTTTTTTTGTAGGATGTTATCATCACACATCGTGTATCAGACTGAGAATTGGGGGACCAGGGTTCAAGTCTCTGCTTAACTACTGTCCAGCTAGGTGACTCTGGAAGGTCACTTAGCCTTCCTTAACCTCAATTTCCCCATCAGTAAACAATGAAGAGAATGATGCTGGCATTAAGCAATTGTGAGCCAATATTATTTTCACGAGCATTAGAAGGTTTCAGATTGCAGGAAAAAAAGAAAAAATAAAGAAAATATGGATAGTCAGGAAGATAAGAAAGTATTTTTCATTTGCATTGCAAATTTGTGCTTAGATATTTTAAAAAGTTTATTTTTCTATGTTTATTAGTCTGGAAATATTCAAACCTTATGGCAAGGCAGTTGGGTAAAACAGTAGATAGTGCTAAACCTGGTATTAAGAAAAAGCAATTTCAAATTTAATCTCAGATACTTCCTAAGTGTGACTCTGGACCAGTCACATAGCCTCTGTCTTTCTCAGTTTCTTCATTTGTAAAATGGAGTTAATATTAGCAGCTATTTCCCAGGGTTTTTTTGAAGATGAAATAATATATGTAAAATGCTTTACAAATCTTAAAGCACTATATAAATTCTAGCTATTGTTTTTTAAAGGCATTAGAGGCCATTATGAGTATGAGCTTTCATGCAAAATGTATTTCAATCTCTCCTAACATTGTAGTTACTGTTCCCTATGCATGAAACAATGAATTTTTAATATCTTTTGAACAAAGAATGTCATGAAATGTCCTTCCTTTTATTTACTACAATCAGAAATCCTATCTCTTCACATTCCTGTCCAGAGAGTTAAGAGAAGGCACCCTGTTACTGAAACCTCATTTTGCAGTAGGATTCCAACAAAGCAATTAGGTCCACATTAATTAACAGGAGATTACCAATGGCCTGGGAGAATTATGGCCCCATTTTCTGATTTACAGGATACATAATACATCTGTAATAGCAGCCAACAAAGCCAGGAAATAGAGAATATGGCACCATTTTTCACTTCATAACTTCTGGCCTGACCTCAGAAATGGACGTGAACATCACCTCATGGCATTGGACAATGCATATCTGCAGCAAATCTCCATAGCCTTTCCACTATAAATGTCCTCAAATACATAATGAAGCACATAGAACACAAATATGGCCAATTTGTTATCCAGCCCAGGGAGGGAAGGAGAGTTTGCTCAGACATATTCTGAACACCATCTGGGAGACAAGTGTTTCATTCTGCAACAGATTGCCAAATTTTCCTGTGGAATCCAAAGAGAAGCTCACTCCAGGGGCTTTAATAGAACCCTGATTGAGCAGGCCTTTCATCTTTGTTTTGTGTTGTTATAAAAACTATACATATGTCTGACGGATAGAAGTCCTCATTAATTTATTATACAATTCATTCTTTTCTTTCCTTTGGAAAGAGTGTAGTATTTTACCTTATTGAGAGTGGATTTTCCTTACAAGTGGCAATTAATCTTTTCTCAGGACAAGTACCCACTCTATCAAGGTATCATCTGATTGATTAGATTAGAAATATAATGTTACACATCATACATTAGTAATATTTCAATATAATATGGATCACAGAATCCACTATCAATGGAAAGAGTAGCTCAAGAACAACCTGCAAAGAATGACCTTGGTAAGAATAAAACACTTGACCCATTGAATAGCAAAGAACACATTTTCATTGGATTTTATTGATCATTTTTGTCAATTTTTAGTCATTGTACCAGGTGGGACACTGAATGGAGTACTGGGCCTGGAATCAGGAAGTTCTGAGTTCAAATTTATCCTCAGACATTAGGTTTGTGACTGGGCAAAATATTGTAAAGGGTTTAGCATAGTTCCTGGTACATAGTAGTTACTTAATAAATGCTTGTTTCCTTATGTCCTCTATATCTCTCTCTTTCTATCTTTCCAGAGGGTCATTTCTTTAATCTAGTCATCTGCTTCAGTGCAAAACCAGAGTTTGAGGTGGGGGGGGTTAAAACTCATAAGAAGCAGTGTAGTTTCTAAAAACAAGGGACCAAATAAAATTAAAAACTAGAATGAACATGAAAATATAATTTATTTTAAATAATTGCAACCATTTTGCCCAATTTGAAACTTCTCTAACTCAAACTATTCTGGAAATAGGCATGAGACAGACCTTTAAGGATCATAGAATTTTGTCTAGAAGGGCCTTCTGGCATCATCTTGTCCAATACTGATGTTTTTACTGATGAGGGAATAAAACCTGTGGGGAAGCTGGTTGAGTGACTTACCCAACATCACACTGGTAGTCAGAATCAAAGTTAGGATTTGAGTCTCTGTTCTTTGATTGAAGAACTGAAGTTCTTGCCACTGGATCTCTTTGTCACAAGACTGCTTAGGCATCAAATATGATAATATCAGAAATAAGGATTGACTCTTCATTGCATTCTAGCTTTTTGAAAGACTGTCATTAATGGTGGTACATTGCTCATACCATTTACCTCCATCAACAATACAACAGAAGCACTAAAAGGCTCCATTTCTTTGTGTGTGTGTGTGTGTGTGTGTGTGTGTGTGCCTTTCTGTCTCTGTCTCTGTCTGTGTCTCTCTCTGTCTTTGTCTTGTGTCTCTGTCTCTATTTTTCTCTCTGCAGTTATAGACTGGAAAGCAAAAAGCTGATATCGGCTCTTGGTAGAACGATGAATGTCTATATGTGTGTATTTATGGAATTTAAAAGTAAACTCCTTGCATATAGAAGATTTTTGATGTTTGATTTTGGATCATAGGCACATACACCTGGAGATAGGAGATATCTAATACAATCTCCATTTTTTACACATGGGAGAACTGAGGTTGTACAAGGTAACTTGTCCAATGTCTCGCAGGGAATAAATGTCAGAAGCCAGATTCTCTTACTCCTATTTATTTGAATAAATCATTTTTGTCTTTGTTATGTAGGGGGGATAGGTGTGGGGGGATATGTGTGAGAAAAAAACATATTAAATGATTTTTTTCTTCTTACATGCTCTAAACTCCTGACAAATAGTTTCTGATGATTTTGGGGACTGAGACATGTAATCTTATTTAGTGATTCAAGACTCCCCAATCCCAAATAGTTCTTACAAGTACCAACTGCCAATTTTGTAGTATTGTGGTAAAAATTATTTGTGATAAAATTATTATTGCGGTTTTTAGCTGACTCATTTGGGAGGGACCACACCTGGCCCACCCTGAAATTACTGCTGAGGTCAGAAGGAGAGCTCTCCATAGGCAGTTTTTTGAAAGACCTGCCCTTTTGGGGGAAGAAAGATTGAACACTCCCTGAAGGGAAGGGGAGGGTTCTTCTGGAACACTAGGTTCTTCTGGAATGCACTCTCTCTTTGGCATCTGCTGTCCTGGTGGCGCGAGCAACTGTAGACTGTCCAAGTTTTGGTGAGTTAATTACGGAAAACCCTAAATTCCTTTGAACTAGCTTAATTGGAAATGATCTGGGAATTGCACAGGTTAAGTTTAGAGTTAGGAGCATTTATCTGTATTTCTTTTTTTTCCCTATTTCCTTATCTTTGATTTTTATTAGTTTTACCTTTGTTGTTTAATTAATTCCCAAGTAATAAAATATGATCCTTTTGTGAATTAAAGCTTAAAGGCTACTTTCTTATTGGCCTGGGAGGAATATCTAAAAAGGGTAGTTCAAAGGGGAAGGTGAACCTAAAAGTTCAATCATTATCTCTGGGACCATAATAATTAAGGCAAGTTACCCAAATAATGCTCCATATATCAAATTTTAGCCCTCCCAGTTTAAAATAGTCCTTCTACACTGGACCTAGTGTAATATAGCACAGCAATACTTTAATGTTTGTATTTATTTATATTCTCATCAATATGGGCGTGTGGTCCAATGGTTAACACTACAAGCTGTAACTCTCCTCAACCTGTGATTTTTTGTCCACATTATTCTATAAATCCTTCCTAGTAAATTTATCTAGCACAATGGAATTCTTGCTCTGTGGATGCCAGTGACAACTTTGAAATATCCATCTACTATTCCTCATTTGTGTTATATGATCAGGCAATCCACTTTTTCAGTCATCTACATCTTTTTTTTTTTTTTGTGAGGCAGTTGGGGTTAAGTGACTTGCCCAGGGTCACATAGCCAATGAGTATTAAGTGTCTGTGGCTGGATTTGAACTCAGGTTCTCCTGACTCCAGGCGAGTGCTCTATCCACTGTGCCACCTAGCTGCCCCATGTCATCTACATCTTTTACGGTGTCTTTTGGGTACCGTTGAGTAGGCAAAAAGTTGTGATTAGTACAACTGGGGTGTCATTTCCCACAGTTGAGTTACCTCAATTTCGACCTCTTATTTAATTCTGGGTCCATAGTGTTATCCATCAACATTGCTTATTCTTTTAGGCTACCTCATTCATCAATTTGTATTTTATTATCTGGGATATACATAGACACATATGTATTTCACTTTGGTTTTCCTATGTGAAGGGCCAAGATGAATTTTTTTGAATGGTTATGGATATCATTAAGGAGGCCTTAGAGATTTCTAGGGGTCAATGAAATTAGAATAATGGGTTAAGCAAAAAAAAATACCTATAGAAGTTTGATACTACTTTTTAACAAACTATCCAGAGATTGGTAAACCTTCTCTCTAGGCTCTGTGCAGAACATCCTTAATGGCAAAGGTGAGCAACTGTGGTGAACATAATTAATGAAATATAAAAAATGTATAACCCCCTCCTATATCTATATTGTCTCAGGGCCCACATAAATCTTGATTTAGACACCAGATAAGTGTTCAAGGAGGTATGGTCACATTTTGAGGTCATTCAAGTGATATATGGGCCACTACGATTATAGAAACTTTAAGTTCAGGATTCAGCTACATGTGATACTAATGGAATCAGGATTTTACATCAAGAAGTCACCTTAGAAACTATCCAGTGAAAGGCCCTAAATTTTCAGGGGCAGAAACTGAGGCCAAGGGAGAGAAATGCCCTACACAGTTTAATTGATTTTAAGGTATGCACTGCTTGTTCACTTAATGATGTGGAAAATTGTAGAAGCACATAGCTGGGTCAGTTAGAAACTTTATCTACATCCTTTGTAGGCCAAGAGATTCCCTGTAGAAACTGTCACCAAGCTTCAAAAGGAAAAGGCAAATAAACTGAACTTGAGTTTTCAAGGAAGATGGCATGCATGAAAGAGAGGTACATGGAAAGGAGGAGGATCCCTTCCATTCGCTTATTCATGAAAGACCATAGATCCTATGCTGTTCTCTTATTTCATAGAAGAGGAAATTAAAGCAAAGAAAAATTTAATGACTTGCCCAAGGTTACATAGGTATTAAGTATCAAAAGCAGAATTAGAAGCCTTATCATCTGGTTTTAGAATCGGAGTTTTCCCTCACTCTGCCAAAGTGACTCCTGCTCACCTCCTCCTCTTTAGTTCCCATAAAAACAAACAAACAAAAACCCAGAATCACATTCAAATAGAAATGGATCCTGGAAACTGCATATTGACTAAGAAAATCAAATATTAACATTGTCTGTGTTGCATTGTATTTTCATAAAACATGTCCTATTTATATTTTATCATGGTTGGGTTATGCACAGAAGTTTTGTGGGAACTGTCACAGAAGTATGGCTCCTCTGCTCTAAATTACCTTTACTTTTTATAGCATCCCTAGTCCTTTTTTTCTCATAGAAACAACATAATTTCTAAATATTCCAAGTCTTGAAAGGCACTGTACAAAAAATGAGAAGAACAAGAAAGCATTTAGCATTGTCTTGTTAAATCAATAAGCATTTTCTATTGGCAAAGACCTGGTTTGGAATCCAATTGCTACCACTCTTTGTCTATTACTGTGGACAAGTCAATTCCCTTTTCTAACTTATAGTTTCTTTATCTCTAGTATGAGTTTGTTGTATTTTTTCATCTCCAAATCCTATACATTGTGTTTCAAACCCTTGTTATTACCGTCTGGGTGGAATTTATTATTTTTCATATTCCATGTGTTCTCCAGAGAAATATTAACATACTTTGTTTCACAATTGCATTTCAACTACAATGTAAAAATAATTACATAATGAATAAGATCTAAGGAAAGGAATTTTGAAAATTAAAATCATGATTTGGACATTTATCTGTATGATCTTAGGAAGGTCAAAATCTCTCAGAGCCTTTAAGAGACTTCTATGTTCAAAATCTCATCATTATTATGCAATGTCATCTCTTTGGTGGGAATAGAAGAAGATGAGGAAAAGGAGGGAGGGTAAGAGGAGATGGAGGAGAAGAGGAAGAATTAGGAGGGGGAAGAAGATAAAAAGGAGAAGGAAAAATAGGGAATTAAAGAAAAGGAACAATAAGATGAGAGGGGTCAGAGGAAGGAGGAAAAGAAAGAGGAAGAGTAGGAGAAGGGGGAAGGAGGAGGAGGAGGAGGAGGAGAAGGAGGAGGAGGAGGAGAAGGAGGAGGAGGAGGAGGAGAAGGAGGAGGAGGAGGAGGAGGAGGAGGAGGAGGAGGAGGAGGAGGAGGAGAAGGAGAAGGAGAAGGAGAAAGAAAAGGAAGAGAAGGAGGAGGAGGAGAAAAAGGAGGAAGAGGAAGAGGAGGGGAAGTAAAGGAGGAAAAGGACAAAGGTGAGCTATATGAAGAAAAACTTCTGAATGGCCCTGTTTGAAAATGTGTGTTTATTTGGTACCTTTGTGCAAAAATTAGGTTTCTTAGCTGATGTTATGCAATCTAGTTAAGCTTGGAGTCATCTGAAATCCAAGTCATTCTTTGCGACTACACTGTGGAACTGTTTAGTAATCTGTAAGGATAAAACAAATATTCCAGGTCAGATTCCTATCTTCTGCCACTCCAGAAAACATGCCACAGGATGCATGTGAATTTCAAACACAGTCTACTATTAGTAAATAAGAGAAACACTTTCAGGTCTAGGGGGAACATTTAAATTGTTTGGCATTAATCAGCTAGCAAGGATGAGTCCCTGACCAGTGTCCAGCTAAAATAGAACTTCTTAATAGTCAAATCTCATCCAATACTTGAACACAGAACAGATTAATGATCTGCAGAGCATTATTAGGAGCTGTACCCAGGAATCTATCAAAATGTAATATCAGACTAACAAAATGAAAGGTTTTTTTTCCTGAATGATAAATCACTATTGATGATAAATTGCACAGAACAGAGATGAGTGGAATCTTGTTTAGAAAGGTGAGTGTGTGTACCCACATTTGATAATGGCTCCATATCAGGAAAGCATGTATAATTGTATACATGCAGTGCCTGAAGCCTTTACTGTCTGACCTGTCAGCACTACCTCTCTTCACAAAGGGCCACCCAGGACTACACAGGTGGAACATGTGAGCAAAGAAAAATACCTGGAGATTAAATTTTAAAAGAGACTCTGTGTCCCGATTATCAAAAACCCCAACTATTTGAAGTACAATTCAACAGAATATGAGTAGGATCAGGATAGGAACTGAGCTTTATAGTGAAAATTCTGTGCCAGGCAGCCACCCCTGGGATGAGTAAGAGGCCAGGCAAGAGATTTGGCTGCTTACTATAAAAAGGGCACATCAAAGTGCAAACCCTCTTTTAGGAGGATCCTTCAAAGAGAGATAGTACATTGATGAAGGTGACTTGAATATGGTCTAACCATACAAATTGATGGTCGTCTCTTTTGGGGCAACAGTTCACCCCGTGAGTAGCAAGCAGCAATTTGGGGGCCTAGCTGGACTCCTTTATTTTGGTCCTGTGAGAAATCATAGGAAATTCAGTTAGAAGCATCTGAGATAAGATTGTGCTGCTCCTATTTCTTCTAAAAATTTCCTCTGTCTTTCAGGGAGATGTGTATGTATATGTATGATTTATTGATTGGAAGTGGAAGTCTCATGGTGGGGGCAGGAAGCATATTTAACAAAATGTATTTTAATATCCATCAAGAGCAATTGAGCATATGCTTGGTGAAAGACAAAACAAAGGAGATTAGTATCCTAATGGAGAATATCTAATACTATTCAATTCAATGATTTTGTCAGTGTGGCTATTTCTGCTACTGAAGCAGATGCCTTTTTTTTTTTATTGTTGTTGTTGTTGTTCAGTTGTGTCCTATTTTTCATTTGGGGTTTTCCTGGCAAAGATACTGAAGTGCTTTGTCAGTTCCTTCTCTAGCTCCTTTTACATGTGAAGATACTGAGGCATATGGTTGAATGGCCTTGCCCAAGGTTACAAAGGTAGTAAGTGTCTGAGGCCAGATTATAACTCAAGGAGATGAGTCTTCCTGATTCAGGCCCAGTATTCTATCTGCTGTGCCACCTAGCTGCCTATAGATGACTAGTGATCCACCTTTAGTGAACAAATTTTCTGAGATGTAGCTAAAAAATAACATTAATAATAACTTCTCACCTGATAGCCTGGCTCTTTATGAAAAGCCTTCCTTTGCTTACTTTGGCTACTCCTTAGAGACTAATCAACTAACAAGCATTTATAAGTCACCTACTAAATGCCAGTACAGGGGTGGATGCTGGGGATATGAAGACTCACATAAGCATGCTTGTGCATACAAACACACACTCACACACTGGAGACAATCATTACTCTTAGGGAGCTTATATTCTCTTGAGGGAGACCAAATGTACACATGCAAATCAAATCAATAAGCATTTATTAAAGTTCCTACTATGTACTATGTATCTTTGGGATATCTTGGTCAGATAGGATCACCAACACAGAAGTGCTCCAACACGCGCAACTTCTGAGCATCTACACGCTACTGAAACAAAGATGGCTGCACCACATGAAAGACAGGCGCATTCCTAAAGACCTACTCTATGGCGAGTTAGCCTCAGGCCAAAGACCTGCTGGATGCCTCCAGCTCTGCTACAGAGATGTATGCAAGGGAGACTTGAGGGCTCTGGGAATAGACACCGGCAGCTGGGAGGAGATGGCCAAGGATTGCGCCTGATGGAGTTCAGTACTCAGGAGCAGCTTGCATGCAGCTGAGATGGGCCTTCAAGCTCTGGAGGAAGAAAAACGAATGAGACTCAGGAACCGACAGGCAACAGAGAGCACAATTTTCCAAAGTCCTCATTGTGGCAGGAGCTGCAGCTCCCGTATCAGACTTCACAGCCACACTGTGGCCTGTGGCTCTTCAAGGCTCTGATCCATGGTCATCTGCATCTGTAGTAGGGAGTATTAATCAATAAACATTTATTCAATACCTACTATGTACCAGACACTGTGTGAAGCACTGACAATACAAAAAGAAGCAAGAAAGTCCATGCCCTCAAAGAGTGTAGAGTCAAATGGGGGAAACAACATAGAAAAAAATATATACAAAACAAGCTATATACAGAACAATTAGGAAATAATTAACAAAGAAGGCTCTGCCATGATGAGAGGTTGGAGATAGCTTCTTGTAGAGGGTCGGATTTTATCTGGGACTTAACACTATGTGAAGACCATAATGCAGTAGATATCACTTGAGCCACATCTTAAAAGAAAGAGGGAATCTACTGTGATGGATGAGATGATTATGTATTGTAGGCATTCAAGTAGATTCCAGGGATGTCATCACATGTCATTCCAGGAAAGTGCAAGGACACACAATGGGAGATGCAGTGAGAAGGCCATTTTGAGTAGATTACAGAGTGTGTGAAGAGCAGTAATATATAATAATACTAGACAGAAAGGTTAAGGCTAGGATGCCTAGTGCTTTAAAGATGAAACAGACAAGTTTATATTAGGTCCCTGATCCAATAATGAACCAATAGAATTTTTGAGTAGGAATGTGACTTGGTCAGAAGTGAATTAAAGAAAATCTCTTTGAAAACTGTGTTGAGAATGGACTAGATATGAGCAAATAGGCATTGCAGTAATCCAAGCAAGAGGCGATGAGGTCCTGAACTATGGTTGTACCTATGAATAGAGAGAGAAAAGGACTCAGATATGAGAGGTGTTATGGAGGTAGAAGTAATTAGATTTTATGACTGGGGAGAGATTTGGAATGAGAAAAATTGAAGTCAAGGATTATGTTGAAGTTATGAACCTCAAAAAATGGTAATATGTGACAAATATAGGAGAGTTTGATAGAGAGGTATTTAAGGGGCACGTAATGAGTTCTATCTTGTTTATGTTGATTTTGACATGTCTGATAAATATTCTGTTTGATATGATCAATGATAATGTAGTAATATGTTACTGGAATAGAGAAAAGAGAATGCCATATATATGTGTGTGTCTATATATGTGTATATATAGACACACACATATATACACAAATGTATATACATATATGTGTTGTGTATATATACATGCATGTGTATATTTATGTGTATGTGTATATATGCACACATGCCTATGTGTTTATATATGTATATATGTGTGTGCATATGTATATGAGTGAACATTTGTATGTATACATACATATATATATATATATATATATATATATACAATAGACGTGTATGTCTGTCATGTGCATAGATGATAATTAAAGCTGTATGAATTTATGAGCTAACCAA
Organism: Dromiciops gliroides; assembly: GCF_019393635.1. Taxonomy (NCBI): domain Eukaryota; kingdom Metazoa; phylum Chordata; class Mammalia; order Microbiotheria; family Microbiotheriidae; genus Dromiciops; species Dromiciops gliroides. Next base: position 625,667,928 of record NC_057862.1, on the reverse strand, counting down.
TAGAAAAACTGTACATAGAAAAAGGTAAGGGGAGTTCAAACAGAGTTCTGTGCTATACATGTGGTATGGGGCCTTGATCGGGATGAAAAATCAGCAAAAAAAAACCCAAAAAAACTAAGAAGTCATAGAAGGAGAAGGATAATCAGGAGAGAGTATGTCACAAAAACAGAGAGGAAATAACATCTAGGAAGTGCAGATCAGCAGTGGAAAATACAACGGTTAAAGTCTGGTCATTTCCATGAATGCATAAATGAACAATATGACACGATAAACACTTATTAAGCACATATTATATGAAAAGCACTTGAAAAGTTTTGGGGATGTAAATGTGGAATAGTAAGATTTTACCCAACCTCAAGAAATATATGTATGTAAGCATGTATGCACACACATATACATACATATATATACATATATACACATATATACACACATATACATAGATGTCTATTATTTTCTAATATACACATATATGCATGCACACATACATATAAATACACACATATATATCTAGATAGCTATATCTATCGTTTCAATTTATATCTATGTACATATCTACATGCATATATTATATCTATCTATCTGGAAGCTTAAAAGGTGTGTGTTGAAGGAATACCAGAGGATCCCAGGGGCATAATTAAAATGATGATGGAATTGAAGCCAAGTAGAGCAGCTGTTGGCAAATGAAGAGACAGCTGGTATTTTGATTCCTACATAAAGGAAGGGTATGGGAGGAGTTTTTTGCTCTGCCCTCCAATAAGAGGCTGATGTAACTGAGTATACCGATGAGATGTGAGTAGTAAAGCTGAAGTACTGTATGTGATCATGAGTTTCCTGATGATGAATTTATCTGCTGATGAATTTTTATGGGTAGAGCATGATGAATATGATGGAGTTGAAACCATACAGAACAACTAGTGTCAAATGAATGAATTCCTATATTGAAGGAGAAAAAAATCTAATCTCCTCCTCTCCCTAGTTAGAACCCAGACATTTACTCTTCTTACTTGGACTCTGAGTGGTGAATTTGAACCAGACATAGCAAGCTACATGCTAAGCAGCCCCATGTAATGTCACCTATAGCCATACCCGTTTCCTCTTCACCTTAAACTTTGATTTCCACACCTGAAATCCTAGGCTCTTTTGGTGAGTTTTCAACATTTGTACTATTTGTCTCAATGTCAACACAACCATTATTTGTCCATCTCCACGAAAAACATTTGATTAAAGCAAAAAAGAAATGTAAAGAACAAGGGAACAAAAAGTAGTAAAATAATTTTCTGTCACCATATACACAAGGAACATATCTTCCATAGACTACTTCATTGTGGGAGGACTAATCTACTTCAAAGATAAATCATGATCCCAAGGCAGTTAGGCATGAGTGGCACACCTCTATTGACTTCATCTCCCAGTAAAGGACTGTGCCTCACTACTACTGTGTTCTTTCAAATTTTTCAGCTATCATTTCTCTTAGCTTGCAAAGTTGTCATCTACTACTTGTCTCCTAAGCTTCTGCTTTTATCTATCACAGCTGTTTCAGTGGACATGTCTGTTGCTTCTCTGCTAAGGTGCAGCTTCCATCTTTGAACTCTCATGTTCTGATACAGCTTCTTCCTTAGAAAGGGTGTTAGTGCTCTAATATGAAACTAACCTAGTCAAACACACATAGCAGTTAATCAAATTGCTTTCAGTTCTTTTATTAATCAGGATCTATGAGCCTGGATAACATTCAGGGAACTATAAACTCATTTCCCCTATTTCACTTATTCCTCTATAATAGAAAGTCCCTCAAGCTATCTTTGAGTTATAGCAAGTGAATTTAAAGGAAGTAAGAATGTGGGCCATGAAAATTACCTTTACAATTCATTAAATCTCATATGGATGCTTAGTAGCTCCAGAGTGGGAGAACAGAATTGGGGCTTTATGGGTTTAACTCCAATGGCAAGTTATTTCTCCCTTTAAATTTAATCAATAAACAAATGAATGAATAAGTAAATGTATAAAACAAATATGTATCATCTGGATTTATCTTGAAAGTGGAATTCATGTAAGGAATAGACACTATATATGATGCACTATATAATTACCATAAAATAAAAATAAATATTATATGTAATTAATTATATTACATAAATATATTGAGATAATTTATGTTAAAATACATTACATACACATTGTACACATATATGCAACATTACATAATACTTATAATTATATATTCTATGTACATAATATGATGAATTAGAAAGTACTCTATCATAATCTACTCTCTCATTTGATTCCCAATTCCTTTGACATAGGTAGTGCAAGCATTATAATTACTTTTAGGAGATGAGGAAACTGAGGGTTTTTTTCTGATAAAAGTATTTTATTTTTTCCAGTTACATGTAAAGATAGTTCTCAACATTTGTTTATACAAGCTTTCCAATTTCAGAATTTTTCTCTCTCCCTCCTCTCCCTCCCCCCTCCCCCTTCCCCTAGACAGCAGGTAATCTGATATAGGTGTTTATATATATATATACACACACACACACATACATATATATGTATATATATGTATATGTGTGTATGTGTATATATGTATATATGTGTGTGTGTGTATATATATATATATATATATATATATATATATATAAAACATTAAACATATTTCTGCATTAGTCATGTTATAAGAGAAAAACCAGAGCAATGAGGAAAAACCTCAAAATAGAAAAACAACAGCACCAAAACCAAAAGAAATAGTATGGTTCAATCAACATCTATACTCCATAGTTCTTTTTTTCCCCTGGATTTGGAGATCCTCTTCCATCATGAGTCCCCTGGAACTCTTCTGTACCATTGCATTGGTTAGAAGATTCTAGTCCATAACAGTAGATCTACACACAATGTTGATGATACTGTGTACAATGTTCTTCTGGTTCTGCTCATCTCACTCATCATCAGCCCATGCAAGAGCCTCCACGTTTCTCTGAACTCCTCCTGCTCATCGTTTCTTACAGCACAATAGTATTCCATTCCATTCACATACCACAACTTGTCCCCAATTGATGGGCATCCCTCAACTTCCAATTCCTTCCCAACACATAAAGAGCAACTATAAATAATTTTGTACATGTGGGTCCTTTTCCCTTTTCCATGATCTCTTTGGGAAAAAGACCCAAAAGTGGTATTGCTAGGTCAAAGGGTATGCACATCTTTATAGCCCTTTGGGCATAATTCCAGATTGCTCTCCAGAATGGTTGGATCAGTTCACAGCTCCACCAACAACACATTACTGTTCTGATTTTTACATGGCTTCTCCAACATTTATTATTTTCCTTTTTTGTCATATTACCCAATCTGATAGGTGTCAGGTGGTACCTCAGAATTGTTTTAATATGTATCTCTAATCAATAGTGACTTAGAACATTTTTTTCATGTGGGAATAGATAGCTTTGATTTCTTCATCAGAAAATTGCCTGTTCATATCCTTTGACCATTTCTCAATTGGGGAATGACTTGGATTCTTATAAATTTAATTTAGTTCCCTATATATTTTAGAAATGAGGCCTTTATTGGAAGTACTGGCCATAACAATTTTCCTAGCTTTCTGCCTCCATTCTAATTTTGGATGCATTGCTTCTGTTTGTACAAAAACTTTTTAATTTAATGTAGTCAAAATCATCCATTTTGCATTTCATAATATTCTCTATGTCTTCTTTGGTCATAAACTGTTCTCCTTTCCAAAGATCTGAAAGGTAGACTATGCCTTTCTCTCCTAATTTACCTATGGTATCACCTCTTATGTCTAAATCATGTACCCATTTTGACCTTATTTTAGTATAAGGTGTAAGATGTTGGTCTATGCCTAATTTCTGCCATAATATCTTCCAGTTTTCCCAGCAGGTTTTGTCAAATACTGAGTTCCTATCCCAGAAGCTGAAGTCTTTGGGTTTATCAAACACTACATTACTAGTGTCATTTACTACTGTTTTTCCTGTAAAACTGAGGTTTTAATAAGCTAGTATTATTTAAACCCAGGTATTCTGATTCCTAATCTGACACTTCGCATTATAACACACTAATAACATTACTGCTGAACTGATGATTGTTTATGCTCTTTAATGGAATATGTCACAGCCCCATCACCTTTCCCTTCTCTCTACTTTGCTTTCTCTCATAACTCTGGTGAAGTGAAATGACTGTCAGACCTAAAGGGTAGAGATCTAGATTTAAATCCACTCTCTAATACGAATAAAGTCTTTTAATCTCACTGAGATTTGGCATCTTTATGAATAACAAGGGGACAAAATTATATCCACCATAGAAAACAATACTTACATTAACTGATTCAAAAGTCTGTTGTGAGGTGAGGGAAGGTATTTGTACATATAAAAGTTCTAAAGAAATGTTAAGTGGTTGTTCAGGGTAGATTCTAAGCAATTGAATGGCCAAAAGTTACAATTATTTTCAGTGATAAATGACAAAGTAACAAATTAATTTTTATCTATTTTGTAGTTATGCATGTCCTATTATAAAGTATATAATACATTTGGGATACTACTCTGGTTCTCTGCCTGCTATTCCATGGGCTCCTTTGTTGGATCTTCACCCAGATCCTGTTCCTAACCATAGGTGTCCTTTAGGATTTGTCCCCATGCCCTCTTTTCTCTATATACTACTTCTCTTTGTTATCATATCAGTTCTCATGAATTTAATTATAATTTCTAATATGACAATTCTCAGATCCATCTACTGTGCCGCAACCTCTGTTTTTGAGGAAATTGGGGTTAAGTGACTTGCTAAGGGTCACACAGCTAGTAAGTGTCAAGTGTCTGAGGCTGAATTTGAACTCAGGTTCTCCTGACTCCAAGTGCTCTATCCACTGCACCATCTAGCTGCCTCAATGTTTTTGTTTTTATTTTTTGCTTGTTTGTTTTGGCAATTGGGGTTAAGTGACCTGCCCAGGGTCACACAGGTAGTGTCAAGTGTCTGAGGCTGGATTTGAACTCAGGTCCTCCTGAATCCAGGGCCAGCACTTTATCCACTGCACCACCCAGCTGCCACCCCAAGCTCTCTTTTGATCTTCACTTTCACATCACTAGATGCCTTTCAGAAATCTCAAAGTGGATATCTAGTAGTAACCTTTAACTTAACATGTCTAATTCGAACTCATTATCTTTATTCCTAAACCACATGCATGCTTCCTATATTCCCTATTATTGTCAAAGGCAGCAACATCCTTCTATACTCTCAGCCTCACAAACTATGTGTCATGCTTAACTCCTTACTATCTCTTTCCCCCTTCATATCCAATGTATTGCCAAAAGTTATCAATTTCATCGTTGGAATATCTCTCAAATATACCTCTCCTCTGATTTTGCCACCAATTCCTGCAGTCATTTATGCCCTCATACCCAAACTATTGCAATAGCCTGCTAGTGGGTCTGCCTATCAAAAGTCTCCCTTTACTCTAATCCATACTCCTTTCAGCAGCAAAAATTACTTTCCCAAAGTACAATTTGTTATACATAGTAGATGCTTAATAAATGTTTATTGACAGACCAATGTACCATCAAAAGTAATATAAATATATGTTTATAGTCTTAAAGATTGAAGTTATAATTGAGGGTGAGAGGATTATATAAAATTGGAAGGGATTAAATCCATACATCCCCTAGGAGATCACTTCTTTGTCATGTTAGAGAGGCTTGTGTAGCTCAGTGAAATTATGAGCTATTCCTTAAGGGTTATGTAAGATGGACAGGTCATACGGGAGAGTTCTTTTTTGTGGGGGGGGAGGGGAAGTGGGGGGGCAATGAGGGTTAAGTAACTTGCCCAAGGTCACACAGCTACTAAATGTCAAGTGTCTGAGGCTGGATTTGAACTCAGGTCCTCCTGAATCCAGTGCTAGTGCTGCATTATCCACTGCGCCCATACTGGAGAGTTCTGACAAGGTGATCACTAGAGAAGAAAATGTCAAACCTTTGTAGTATCTTTGGCAAGAAAACCCTATAAACAGTATTACATTGATAAAAGATATGATACCGGAAGATGAGCCCTCAGGTCAGAAAATGCCCGAAATGTTATGGGGGAAGTTTGGAGACAACTATAAGTAGCTCCAGAAATAATGAAGCAGCTGGGCTAAAGCCAAAAGGAAGTTCAGCTGTGGATGTGCCTGGCAATGGAAAAGGAAGGTCTGATGCTGTAAAGATCAATATTGCAAAGGAACCTGTAATGTAAAATCTATAAACCAAACTAAGCTGAATGTGGTCAAATTGGAGATGGAAAGATTAAACATAGACATTTTGGGTGTCAATGAACTCAAATGGACAGGAATGGGTGGATTTAATTCAGGCGATCATCACACATACTGTGTTCAAGGATCCCTAAGAAGAAGGGTATAGCCCACAGAGGCAATAAAAGGGTCAGAAAAGCAGTACTGGGGGATAATCTCAAAAATGACAGAAGGATATCTGTTAAAATCCAAGGCAAACTATTTAACATCACAGCAATATACATCTCTGCTTTGACCAAATCTAACAAAGAGGTTCAAGTTGCTCAGGTCTTTGATGACCTGCTACATTTAGAAATAACATAAAAAGTCACAGTAAGCATAGAGAATTTTAATACTAAAATAGGATATCAAAAGATAGTCAAAATAATAGGCAACTTTGGACTTGCAGTACAAAATGAAGCAGGCCAGACACTAATATGGTTTTGTAAAGATATTTTGCTGGTCAGAGCAAACACTCTTTGTCAACCACCTGAAAAGCAACTCTACAAACATTACCAGATGATCAATATCAAATCATATTGATTATATACTTTGTAGCCAAAACTGGATAAACTTTATACAGTCACTTCAAACAAGACCTCAAACTGATTATGGCTCAGATCATATTACAAGGTTCAGACTTAAATAGGAGAATAGGGAAAACCTTCAGACCATGTTGGCATGAAATTAATAATATCTCATATGAAGTGGAAGGATTAGATCTGGTATATAGAATGTCTAAAGAACTATGGGAAGAGGTATAGGAGGCAGCAACAAGAACAAGTACAAAGAAAAAGAAGAGCATGAAGACAAAATGGCTGCCTGAAGAATTTTTACAAAAAGCTAAAGAAAGATGTGAAAGGGAAAGGAAAAATGGAAATATGCCCAACTGAAACCAGAATTCCAGAGGATAACAAGGAGAAAGAAGGTTTTCTTAAATGAACAATGCACAAAAATAGGAGAAAAATAGACTGGAAAAGACAAGCAATCCCTTCATGAAAATTAGAGACATCAAAGGAACATTTCAGTGCAAAAGTAGGCCTGATAAAAGACAAAAATAGTAGAGACTTAACAAAAGTAGAAAAGATTAAGGAGAGGTGGCAAGTATATAGAGAAGTTCTATATAAGAAAGATTTTAACATCACCAATAACTCCTGTGGTATGATTACTGGTCTAGATCCAGACATGCTGGAGAATAAAGTCAACTGGGCCTTAGGAAGAGAGGGCAACAGTAAGGCTAGTGGACGTGGTGGATTTCCAGCTGAGCTACTTAAAATTATTAAAGATGATAGTGGTAAAGTGTTGCACTCAATATGACAGTAAATTTGGGGAACTTACCAGTAGCCACTAGAGTGTAAAATATCATTTTGAGACCCAATCCTAAATAAGGACAATGCCAAACAGTGTTCAGATTACTGAAAAATTACACTCACTTTATATGGCAGCAAAGTTATGCTAAAGATTCTGCAAGTTAGGTTTACTGCTGTATGAACTAAGAAACATCAGAAACAAAGCTGGTTTTTGAAGAGGCAAAGGAACTAAAGACAAAATTTTCAATATTCATTGGATTATGGAGAAAATAAGGGTATACTAGAAAAAACAAATCAACTTCTGCTTCCTTGACTAGATCAAAGCTTTTGACTGTGTGGAACACAACAAAATGTAGCAATTTCCCAAAGTACAAGTACAAGATCATTTTACTTGTCTCATGACAAACCTGTCTGCATGTCAAGAGGCAACAGTAAGAACTAAACATGGCGCAACTAGTTGGATTAAGATGGAAAAAGGAGTATGACAGGGCTGTATCCTATCACCTTATTCATTTATTCACTCATTCATTCATCCATCCATTTATCTATCATCTATCTATTATCTGTTTATCTATACCATTACTGATATATTTATTTACTTGTTTATTCATTTCTTATTAATCAATTACTTAAATTGTTCTTTCACTCATTCATTTACATATAAAGTATACCATGTGAAATGCCAGATGAATCAAAGCTAGAATTAAGATTGCTAGGAGAATTATCCTTAATCTCAGATATGCAGACAATACCTTTCTTGATGAGAGAAAGTAAAGAAAAATGAAAAAGCCTCTTGATGAGGGTGAAAGAAGAGAGTGAAAAAGTTGGCTTAATACTTAACATTAAAAAAAAATAAAAACAAAAACAAAAAACAAACAAAAAGTCAGAATATGGCGACTAGTCACATCATTTCCTGGCAAAAAGAGGGAGAAGAAATCGAAAAACAGGCTCAGATTTTATATTATTGAGCCCAAAAGTCATGACAGTCAGAGACTGCAACTATTCAATTAAAAGATACTTGCTCCTTAGAAGGACAGCTATGGAAAATCTGGACAGTATACTGAAAAGTATGGATGTCACCTTGGCAACAAAAGTCTCATGTAGTCAAAGATATGGTTTTTCTAGTGATAACCTATGACTGTGTGTTGGACTACAAGGAAAGCTTAATGCCACAGAACTGACACTTTGGAATAAGGATGCTACAGAAGCTTTTGGGAGTCCCCTGTAAAGCAAGAATATCAAATCAGTCAATATTTAAGAAATTAATTCAGACCACTGGACAAATACTAAAGTTGAAGCTTAAACACTTTGGTAACATAATGAAAAGACAGAACTCATTGGAAAAGACCCTGATAGGAAAGATTGAAACAAAAGGAAAAGGGGACAGCAGAGGATAAGATGGATTAATTGTGTTATGGAAGCAAGGAACATAAGCTTATATAGACTTGTGGGCCACAGGAGAGGATAGGAGGGCCTGGTGTGCTATGGTCCATGGGGTCACAAAGAGTCAGACATAAATGAATGAATAAAAACAACAATCTACACATAGAATCATAGGTTTAGAAGAAATACTTCAGAAATACTTTTGTTTAAACTCATTTTATAGTTGAGGAAACTGAGATCCAAAGAAACTAAGTGATACTAATATAATATGAATAATAATAGTAACAATCATTTATATAGTGCTTTAGAGTTTTCAAAGCACTTTACAAATACTATTTCATTTTATCCTCATGACAACCTTGGAGGTAGGTGCTATTATCATCTCTATTTTAATGATGAGGAAAGTGAGGCATTCCTTGGTTAAATGACTTAACTATGAACACATAGCAACTAAATCTGAAGTGATATTTAAACTCACATCTTGGGGCAGCTAGGTGGCACAGTGGATAAAGCACTGGCCCTGGATTTAGGAGGACCTAAGTTCAAATCTGGCCTCAGACACTTGACACTTACTAGCCATGTGACCTTGGGCAAGTCACTTATCCCTCATTGCCCCACCAAAAAGGAAAAAAGTAAAAGAAAAAAAAAGAAACTCACATTTTCTTGAATCCAAGTCTATTACTCTGTCAACTGTAATGCCTTCCTAAGTGACTTGTCCAAACTCAAAGAGGTAGAAAGTGGCAAAGCCAACCAATCCAGTTGTCAAGGTTCTGGTTCTTGTATGCACTATAGCCTACTGAAGGCCAGAACCTAATCATATTTTATTACCCCATGTGCCTATTACTCATATTCTCCCATAGAAGGAGAGTATGGAGAGATCCCTTTAGGTTTTCTTCCATTTCAAGATGAATAATACAGTAATCAGATCAAGTCAGTATTAGGGGAACAAAAATTAATTTTTAAATGGTCAACTGGGAATATCATCTAGATAATTCCAAAAGTAAGACATGTACATTTATGTAATTTATTTGACTTGTTCCACTTTTGCATTCCTTAAACTTTCATTATGATATTTTGGTAATTCTAGGTTCTTGAGTAAGATGTCAATCGACGTTTCATAGATTTCTACTGCATAATTGGAAGAAAACAATAACAAAAGCATTAGAACTATCCAGCAAATTGATTAAACCATTTTTATGTAAGAGGTATTCAAATGAAGCCTGGATGAATACTTTTTGATTACTTATTGTAGGAGGCGTTCTTATTCTGGTATAGATGAACTTAATGGCTTATGAAATGCCTACTAATTTTAATATTCTGCTATTTGGAATATTATTGCTGTGGTAGTACCACTACCAAAAGAAAACTTGTCATTAAAGGATGTTTCTTTTGATATTTCAATTGACCACAGTGAATACTAAGACATAGGATGAGGAATTAATCTTCATTGTTTGAAAGAGTTCCGTCCCTGATGAAACCATAGCTCTTTGATGAGTATAATGACTTAGTGTTAAGATACTCTGTAGATTTTGCATTTTATTGTGCCTCTCCTACTTCCAGTGACCAACACAATTTATCCCTAGTTATTACTTATAGCCTTTCTACCTTGTGAGGAATTCCTGGAGCTTATTCTCCATTGCAGAACTTCCAAGAACCCAGTAATGAATCCAAGAATGCTTCATGCCATGATGAAACATCAAAAGTGGATTTCAAGGTAGGGAAAATGAACTTAAAAGATTTGAAACTCTTAATAGAAAAAGTGATTGCCTGGAATCATTTTCCAAATATATAGTCTTAATGTATAAAGATAACTTAAGATTTTCTGGATTAAGTCCCAATGTAAACCATTAGAATGATGGAGGTAGTTATGTTTCTTTTTCTCAAATCTCCATAATAAATACATCCTCCAATTGAAAGTGGAATTTGATAAAAGGAATAAATATTGCATTTACATAGTGACATCTCCCCCATTTCTTTCCCTCAACTTGTTTTTGAGATCTACTTACTCAATCTATATTCCAGCCATACTGTGAAGTCATCATTCCAGTTTCTGACTCCATGCCTTCATATGGGGTGTCCCTCATGACTGGAATACATTCCACTCCTCCACGTCCATGGCTTAGAATCAATCACTCACTTCAAGTCTCAGTGCATGTGCAAACTCCTACATTGTCTTCCCTGATCTCCCTAGTTGTCACTTCTTTTCTTTCTCAAATAACTTTTACTCTTCTGTGTATAGTGCATGCTACATCTTTCCCCACCTCAACCACTTATAGTAAAATTGGAGCATATTGAAGGCAGGGAAGCAACAGTATTTTGGTAAATACTGAACAACTGATGGGAGGGTGTAGTAAGGAGACATTTTTGAGTTTCATCCTCATTATTACCATTTTCTCTATTCTTTTTTTAAAGTCAGACCCTCAGTGAAAAAATAAATCAAGCCCTGATTTGTAGATAGTGCCTATTTCTGAAATGTCAATGTTCCAAACTAAAAATTTAACAACCAGCTCTTAGCAGCTATAGGATCTGGCTACTACCACACCAGGAGGACAGAGAATGTTTGATTTTTGCCTTTGCAGCCTTAGAACATTAAATAGATTTGTTGGTTTATAAATTGTTCATTCCAATTTCAGTTTCAGTCAGTAGAGTGTTTACTTCAAGAAACAACTCAGTACACTTTGGTTGGCATATATGACATATGAAAAGGAGCAATATGAAATAACACTAGAAAGGTAGTTTTGAACTAAATAATGTGGTACTTTAAATTATCAGGAACATTTATTTGGTTTATTTGTTTTGCAATTTTTTAAATCTAAGAAGCAATATGGAAACAATGAAGATTATAGGGAAGCTGAAGAAGATATTCAGACATTCTTTAGCCTATTTTACCAGCTATATGAGAGATAAAATGGAAAAAGGAGAAACTAGATACAGGAAGAAAATTTAAAAGACATTTGCAGTGTTATAAGCAAAATATGATGAGACCTTAACTAGGAAAATAGTAGTGAGGATGGATGGAAGAAGACAGATATTAAAGGGATGGTGCAGAGATATAATCAATAAGACTCGGTAATTAATTGGATATAAGAAGTAAAGATGACTCCAAGGTAACAAACCTGAATGCCCAGAAGAAATAAAAAGGTTCCATCAAGGACTAAGGTAATGACTTATACACATATTATTTGAAAATAACCTAATTATATTTATGTTCCTTCGTTATACTAAAGTATTTTTCACCATGACCACTAGATTATAAAAGAAAAAAAAAGAAGTGGATTTTCACATGGCCCTGAGCTAGAACATATGGTAATAACATATTTCCTCAGATGAAGCATCAGAAATATGGACATAGAAAAAGTGACCCACTTAAACCCTGTGCTATTCACAAGTTGATTAGCAGTTGATTGGTCTTGAAAGAAAGTGAAAATTAGAAGTTTTTCACTAATAATATAAATTGCACTTGGAAATAATTAAAATTAATACAATGCTTTAAGGTTTGGAGAATGCTTTGTGAGCATTATCTCCTGTGATCCTCATAACTCTACAGTGAGTTAAATAGCCCAAACATGATTATCCCTAATTCACAGAAAAGAAACAAATGTTTAGAAATAAAATGGTTTTCCCATAGTCAGACAGGTAGTTAAATATCAAAAACTGGATGTGAACCTAGCACCCTTTTCACTTTGAATTGGATTAGAAAGTTTTCTGCTAAAATTGTATTTGTTGTTTTTTTTTTTTGAGGCAAGGTTCTCTTATTTCATACAAGAACTAAGGTACTACAATGTACAAAATACTTTGTTTTTCTAATACGAGATAAAAAAGATAAATCTGATGCTTAAGAAATTAACAACCCAAGAGGGAGGGATGGCAGTCATACTTTCCTTCCTTCTTACGTTGAATGAACACTTTAATCCAAGTTCTATGTGAAAGGCATTGTGATATATGCTAAGAATTACATAATGGTAATTAAGGCATGATCCTTGCTTTCAAAGAAATTGAAGTCTGGTAGTCAAGATTGTGTCAGAAAATAAATATATGTTCTAATTATTATTCACAGATATGAGTTGAGACAACTTCAAGTAACTGATATATGTTTAGAAAAAAGCAAGAAATGTTTTATTTCAATATTTTTATCGGCCATCATCAAAAGAAATAATCAACACACATAGCCAATTTAAGGCATATTAAGTAATAATATTATGTATATTTCTACAGGCAAGGTTCATTCTACTCTATCAAAGCACATTAAATATAGTGCAGGTACTATCAATTAAAATGCCTGAAAATTAATTATAACAAGAAGCAAACTCATTCAACTAATCAAAAGCTGATCTAAATAAATTAGTTCTTAATCATAGCTTAAAAAGAAGGGAAGAAAGGAGGCAACTTGGAGAAAGTAAAGTTATTTCTATGCAGAGGTAACACAATGCAGAAGGGAAACAAAAACTTGAGATTGACTTCTTTAAAGTGATTACACACATAGACATATATGTCAATATCATATATGTGTGTATGTACATATGTATGTGTATCCATAGAGCCCTCCTGGTATTGGCATTGTTCTTTAGTTTCAATATTAGTTTGAGATTTCAGTATAATTTGCAAATGAGTCTTTACATTACAAAAGACAGAATCCACTGAGAACCTATAGATCATATCTATAGCTTTATAAATGAGGAAACTGGGGACTAGGATGGTTAGGCTATATGAAAATACTAACTGTAAATGTGGTGCTTGACCCATTAAACACACTCTTTTTTATCATACCATACTTTGTAGAGTTCAGTGGGAATGGTTTTCCTACTTGATCACTTGATTGGTTATATATGCTCAGAGCAGTGATGGGCTCATGGAGTAGGGTGTGAAGAAGAGAATCCTTAACTGAGTGAAATATTTGGGTTTTTAATTTCTTCTTTCCCCACAGATAGAACTCTTCTCTTTAGTTTAACTCATTCCTGAACAAGTTGCCTAAAACCTTCTGCCTATGCAAGTAAAGGCATCAGAGCATAGATAGATGGATGGTAGATAGATAGATAGATAGATAGATAGATAGATAGATAGATAGATAGATAGATAGATAGATAGATAGATAGATAGATGATAGGTAGGTAGATAGATAGCAGGCAGGCAGATGAGAGAGAGGAAGAGAATGAATGCATCTTTGAGGTTAGTTAAATGTTTTAAAATGTTGTGTACTTTAATCCTTATGACAACTCAGAAAGGTGGGTGGTATTAGTATCCCCATTTTATGAAGGAAGAAACTGAAGCAGACAGACATTAAGTGATTTGCCAAGTGCCACACAATGAATAAGTGTCTTAAGCTGCTTATGAACTTGGGACCTGTCTCCACGGCTAACACTCTATTACACAGTACAATCTAATTTCCCCCCTATCTATGGCTTCTAGCTTATATGCTACAGTCCATCTATAGATGTAGGTAACATAAAGAGTTTAGGCATTGGGAAGATTTCTAATTCAATTCAGTAAACATTTATGAAGCACCTACTGTGGGCCATGCACTGTGATAAGTCCCGAGGATACAAATATGGAAAGGAAAGGCAGTCGCTGCCCCTAAGGAACTTACAACGTAATGGGGGAAGACAACTCACAAAAGGAAGTTGAAAGTAGGGGAGGGACCAGTGGATATCCTGCATGAGAATATTTTGTTCCATGGACTTCAGACCAGGGAGAGCTACACATGGAGAATGGAGAAAGATGATTTAGGGACTTTTTGACTCATTTATAAGCACGAGATACATATCAATGAACTCAGGCCTACAATATTACAAAGACCCACGATGGTTTCATCAGTGTACAGTTCAGTTTGTTCAACTGAATCAATGTCCTCTCTATGATACTACAGCTTTAAAAAAAACTTGGTTATTAGTTTTTATTAATTAAGCTAGGATGATCCTCAAATGATAGATACAGGGGCCATCATTAGCTTAGCAAACTTCCCTTGATTGGTAGAATTTGCAAGAGTGTAAATTTCTGGACTTTGACAAGCCAGCATCGTTTCCATGTCAGGATGCGGTATTAAAGGAGTTCAATTTGGCTGAAATATAGCATTGATGAAGGGAAGAAAAAAGAAATAATGCTAGAAACTTAATTTGGAGCCAGAATGGTGTAGTCTTTGAACACCTCTGAGGATAGGTTTGAACACTTCCAGAGATAATAAACTCATTACTGTACCTATTAATACATATTATTCTCCTTTAGAGTAATGCTAATTATTTAAAAAGCTTTTCTTATTTTGAGCCCAAATCTATCTCCTTCTAACTTCTCCCCATTACCCCTATTTCTGTAATATGGGTCTAATCACCAATGAAAGTTCAGGAGCAGATAAGGGATGATAAAATAGCTCAGTTTCTAAAAAGCATACTGTTAAATTTCAAGTGCAAGTGTTTATAAATTGAAAATTAGCAAGCACTACAAATTAGGCCCTGATTCACTGCTGTTATTTTTTTTAACTTTTTGACTTAAAATGATGTAGAAAATGTTAATACATATTAATCTTAAGTGTTTTCTCAGTACATACATATACTAAAATCATATATATATATATGCATTATAAGAATTATAATATATACACATTATAAGGTAATAAGAACATATGTATATATGTGTATATATGCATATACAAAAATATATGCATATTCCAAAGGTTTGTCATGTCGGGGAGGGAGTGGGGATAAGCTCCCACTCTCTATAAAATGCTCCAATGTGTGCATCTCAAATTGCCACTGACAACCAAAGCCCAACTCCTGGCCTTCTTGTGGCAGAACTGTTTCCACTAACAGGAGAAGGGGCGAAGGCTAGTCACTGGTGCCTTAAAACCAGTTACTTTTGGGGAGGTGGGGCTCGTTAGCAACCGGTAGGCAACCCTAGGAGAAGGAAACCCTGATTTTAAATCTCTGCTGCCTTGCGGCTATACCCATATATGGGAAAGGCTTCAGGAGTTAACCCCAAGGAAAAATCAGGAGTTGGAGTCCCTTAGGCATTGGCTCTGCCTCTCCTTTGGATCCAGCAATGTCGCAGAGAGGGAGAACTTGCTCCATGGGCAACAGCTTGTTTTCCATATTGATCCGCCCAGGCCAGTGCCTTGGAGAGGACACTCCAGCTACTCCTCATGGAGTAGATACAACATGGGATGAGGCAGTAACCGGTTATAAGTCACTCAGGAGCTGCGGCTCCCGTATTGGACTGCACAACCACACTGTGACCTGTGGCTCTTCAAGGCTCTGATCCATGGTCGTCCTTGACTGGAGGAGGCCTACTACTACTACTACTACTACTACTAATACTACTGCTACTGCTACTGCTACTGCTACTACTACTACTACTACTACTACTACTACTACTACTGCTACTACTACTACTGCTACTACTGCTACTACTACTACTACTACTACTACTACTACTACTACTACTACTACTACTACTACTGCTACTACTACTACTACTACTGCTACTACTACTACTACTACTGCTACTACTACTACTACTACTACTACTACTGCTACTACTACTACTACTACTACTACTACTGCTACTACTACTACTACTACTACTGCTACTACTACTACTACTACTATGCATATACACATATACAAATATATGTCTACAAATATAAACATATATATATATGCACATACACACATTTATACATACATACACACACCTCTACCCCCATGGGTGGGTGTTAAACATTTACCAGCACACAGCTGGGGATAGTTGTCATATATGACACTCAGGGACAGCTATCACTGAGCTAAACTCTTCCATTTCTTTTATTCTTTTTTTTTATTTATCTTTTTTTTTTCATGTATAAGGTATTTTACTTTTTTTCTGTTACATGTAAAGATAGTTCTCAACTTTTGTTTATACAAGCTTTACAATTTCAGATTTTTCTCCCTCCCTCCCCTCCCTCCCCCCTCCCCTAGACAACAGGTAATCTGATATAGGTTATATCTATATATCTCTATACATATAGATATAGATATACACACACACATATATATACACATAATAACATTAATCCTATTTCTGCATTAATCATGTTACAAGAGAAAAAATCAGAGCAGTGATGCAAAACCTCAAAATAGAAAAAAAAAACAACAGCACCCAAAACAAAAGAAATAATATGGTTCAATCAGCATCTATACTCCACAGTTCTTTCTTTCTTTTTTTTTTCTTGTTGTTGGAGATCCTCTTCTATCATGAGTTCCCTGGAACTCATCTGTACCATTGCATTGGTGAGAAGGATATAGTCCATCACAGTAGGTCAACACTCAATGTTGATGATACTGTGTACAATGTTCTTCTGGTTCTGCTCATCTCACTAATCATCAGCTCACGTAAGACTCTCCAGGTTTCTCTGAACTCTTCCTGCTCAGCATTTCTTACAGCACAATAGTATTCCATTGTATTCATATACCACAACTTGTCCAGCCATTCCCCAATTGATGAGCACCCCCTCAACTTCCAATTCCTTGCTACCACGTAGAGACCAGCTATAAATATTTTTGTACATGTGGGCCCCCTTCCCCCTTCCATGATTTCTTTGGGAAAAAGACCTAATAGTGGAATTGCTGGGTCAAAGGGTATGCACAGCTTTATTGCCCTTTGGGCGTAATTCCAAATTGCTCTTCAGAATGGTTGGATCAGCTCACAGCTCCACCAACAATGCATTAGTGTTCCAATTTTCCCACAGCCTCTCCAACATTTATTATCTTCCTTTTTTGTCATTTTAGCCAATCTGATAGGTGTCAGGTGGTACCTCAGAGTTGTTTCAATTTGCATCTCTCTAATCATTAGAGATTTAGAGCATTTTTTCATATGGGAATAGATAGCTTTGGTTTCTTCATCAGAAAACTGCCTGTTCATATCCTTTGACCATTTCTCAATTGGGGAATGACTTGGATTCTTATAAATTTGATTTAATTCCCTATATATTTTAGAGATGAGGCCTTTATCAGAAGTACTGGCCTCAAAAATTGTTTCCCAGTTTTCTGCCTCCCTTCCAATTTTGGATGCATTGCTTCTGTTTGTACAAAAATTTTTTAATTTAATATAATCAAAATCATCCATTTTGCATTTTGTAATATACTCTATCTCTTGTTTGGTCAAAAACTGTTCTCCTTTCCAAAGATCTGATAGGTACACTATTCCTTTCTCTCCTAATTTACCTATGGTATCACCTCTTATGTCTAAATCATGTATCCATTTTGACCTTATTTTAGTGTAAGGTGTAAGATGTTGGTCTATGCCTAATTTCTGCCATACTATCTTCCAGTTTTCCCAGCAGTTTTTGTCAAATACTGAGTTCCTATCCCAGAAGCTGGAGTCTTTGGGTTTATCAAACACAACATTATTAGTGTCATTTACTACTGCATTTCCTGAGCCTAGCCTATTCCATTGATCTACCACTCTATTTTTTAGCCAGTACCAGATAGTTTTGATGACTGCCGCTTTATAGTAAAGCTCCAGGTTTGGTACCGCTAACCCACCTTCCTGTGAATTTTTTTTCCTTATTTCCCTGGATATTCTTGATTTTTTGTTTTTCCAGATGAATTTTGTTATTATTTTTTCTAGCTGTATAAAATAATTTTGGGTAGTCTGATTGGTATGGCACTGAATAAGTAAATTAATTTAGGCAGTATTGTCATTTTTACTATATTAGCTCTGCCTATCCATGAGCAATTGATATCTTTCCAATTATTTAGATCTGATTTTATTTGTGTGAAGAGTGTTTGGTAGTTGTGTTCATAGAGTTCCTGGGTTTGTCTTGGCAAGTAGACTCCCAAGTATTTTATATTATCTACCGTTACTTTAAATGGAATTTCTCTTTCTATCTCTTGCTGCTGGACTTTGTTGGTCATGTATAGAAATGCTGATGATTTATGGGGATTTATTTTATATCCTGCTACTTTGCTAAAGTTGTTAATTGTTTCAAGTAATTTGTGAGTTGATTCTCTAGGATTGCTTAAGTATACCATCATATCATCTGCAAAGAGTGATAGTTTTGTTTCCTCCTTGCCTATTCTAATTCCTTTAATTCCTTTCTCTTCTCTGATTGCTAAAGCTAACATTTCTAGGACAATATTAAATAATAGGGGTGATAATGGACATCCCTGTTTTACCCCTGATCTTATTGGGAAGGTCTCTAATTTATCTCCATTGCATATGATACTTGCTGATGGCTTTAGGTAGATACTGTTTATTATTCTAAGGAAAGCTCCCCCTATTCCTAAACTCTCTAGTGTTTTTATTAGGAATAGGTGCTGTACTTTGTCAAAAGCTTTCTCTGCATCTATTGAGATAATCATATGATTTTGGTTGGTTTTCTTATTGATGTGGTTGATTATGTTAATAGTTTTCCTAATGTTGAACCAGCCCTGAATTCCTGGTATAAATCCCACCTGGTCATAGTGTATTATCCTGGTGATCACTTGCTGTAATCTCCTTGCTAATATCTTATTTAAGATTTTAGCATCAATATTCATTAGGGAAATTGGTCTATAATTTTCTTTCTCTGTTTTTGCTTTGCCTGGTTTTGGTATCACCACCATATTTGTGTCATAAAACGAATTTGGAAAAACTCCTTCTTCACCTATTTTTCCAAATAATTTGTATAATATTGGAATTAATTGTTCTTTAAATGTTTGGTAAACTTCACCTGTAAACCCATCTGGCCCTGGGGATTTTTTCTTAGGGAGTTCATTACTAGCTTGTTCAATTTCTTTTTCTAATATGGGTTTATTTAAGGATTTTATTTCCTCTTCAGTTAACCTGGGCAGTTTGTATTTTTGTAAATATTCATCCATTTCATTTAGATAGTCAAATGTATTGGCATAGAGTTGGGCAAAATAATTCCTAATTATTGATTTAATTTCCACTTCATTGGTGGTAACATCACCCTTTTCATTTTTGATACTGGTAATTTGGTTTTCTTCTTTCTTTTTTTTAATCAAATTAACCAATATTTTATCTATTTTATTGGTTTTTTCATAAAACCAGCTCTTAGTTTTATTGATTAATTCTATAGTTTTTTTGCTTTCAATCTTATTAATTTCTCCTTTAATTTTCAGGATCTCTAATTTAGTGTCTAATTGGGGATTTCTAATTTGTTCTTTTTCTAGCTTTTTAAGTTGCATGCCCAATTCATTAATCTCCTCTTTCTCTTTCTTATTCATGTAAGCATTTAGAGCTATAAATTTTCCCCTAAGCACTGCTTTGGCTGCATCCCATAGATTTTGGTATGTTGTCTCATTATTGTCATTCTCTTGGATAAAGTTATTGATTATTTCTATGATTTCTTGTTTGGCCCATTCATTCTTTAGAATGAAATTATTTAGTTTCCAATTGATTTTCATTCTACTTTTCCCTGGCTCTTTCTTACATGTAATTTTTATTGCATCATGATCTGAAAAGGATGCATTTGCTATTTCTGCCTTTCTACATTTGACTATGATGTTTTTGTGCCCTAATACATGGTCAATTTTTGAAAATGTGCCATGTACTGCTGAGAAAAAGGTATATTCCTTTCTATCCCCATTCAATTTTCTCCAGACATCTATCATGTCTAACTTTTCTAGTAATCTATTCACCTCTTTCACTTCTTTCTTATTTATTTTTTGGCTAGATTTATCTAATTCTGAGAGGGGGAGATTCAGATCCCCCACTAGTATAGTATTACTGTCTAATTCCTCTTGTAACTCATTTAACTTCTCCTCTAAGAACTTGGATGCTATAGCACTTGGCACATACATATTTAATATTGATATTACTTCATTATCTATAGTACCTTTAAGTAAGATGTAATTTCCTTCCTTATCTCTTTTAATGAGATCTATTTTTGCCTGCACTTTGTCTGAGATAAGGATTGCTACCCCTGCCTTTTTTACTTTAGCTGAGAGATAATATATTCTGCTCCAGCCTTTTACCTTTACTCTGTGTGTATCTCTCTGCTTCAAATGTGTTTCTTGTAAACAGCATATTGTAGGGTTCTGGTTTTTAATCCACTCTGCAATTTGCTTCCGTTTTATAGCAGAGTTCATCCCATTCACATTCACAGTTATTATTACTGACTGTCTATTCCCCTCCATTCTATTTACCCCCTTTGTACTTTTCCCCCCCTTCTTTCACCCTATTCCTCCTCACCGACGTTTTACTTCTTACCCCTGCCTCCCCCGATCTGCCCTCCCATTTTATCACCCCCCTCTCTTTTCTTTACCCTTTTCTCCCTTGCTTTTGTCCTCCCTTCTATCAGTCCCCCCCTTTCCCTTCCCCTTTTGTTTCCCTAAAGAATGATTTAAGTTTCTTTATCCCAATGAACGTATATGTTATTCCCTCTTTGAATCAAATCTAATGAGAATAGGGTTGAAACAATGTTCCCCCCTCCTTTCTTTCCCTCTATTGTAATAGGTTTTTTCTACCTCTTCATATGATATAATTCATCCCATTCCACCTCCCCTTTCCTCTCCTCCCCATAGACTCCCTTGTTAACCATTTAATTCTTTTATATCATCATATCAAAGACAATTTATATGTATACCCTCTATGTAAAGTCCTTCTCTCTGCCCAAATACATTTACAGTTCTTAAGAGTTATGAGTATTATCTTCCTGTGTAGGGATATAAACAGTTTATCCTAATAGGGTAACTTTTTTTTTTCCCCCCTCTGTTTACCTTTTTAAACTTCTCTTGAGTCTTGTATGTTGAGATCAAATTTTCTATTCAGTTCTGGTCTTCTCACCAGAAAAGATTGAAAGTCCCCAATGTCATTAAATGGCTATCTTTTCCCCTGAAAGAAAATGCACATTTTTGCTGGGTAATAGATTCTCGGCTGCAATCCAAGCTCCTTTGCCTTCCGGAATATCATATTCCAAGCCTTGCGGTCCTTTAATGTTGAAGCTGCCAGGTCCTGAGCAATCCTGACTGTGGCTCCATGATATTTAAATGGCTTCTTTCTGGCTGCTTGGAGTATTTTCTCCTTCACCTGATAATTCTGGAATTTGGCTACAATATTCCTTGGAGTTTTCCTTTTGGGGTCTCTTTCAGGAGGTGATCGGTGGTTTCTTTCAATGATGATTTTATCCTCTGATTCTATGATATCAGGGCAGTTCTCCTTAATAATTTCCTGGAATATGGTGTCTAGATTCTTTTTCTGGTCATGGCTTTCAGGCAGGCCAATGATTCTCAAATTGTCTCTCCTCGATCTGTTTTCCAGATCAGTTGTCTTTCCAATGAGGTATTTCACATTTTCGTCTATTTTTTCATTTTTTTTATTCTGCTTGACTGATTCCTGGTGTCTCATGGATTCCTTATCTTCCAACTGTCCCACTTTAATTTTTAAGGCATTGTTTTCTTCAGTGAGATTATGCACCTTTTTTTCCATTTGTCCAAATGAATTTTTTAAGGCTTTGTTTTCTTCAGCTTCCTTTTCCAAGCTGCTGATTCTTTTTTCATAGTTTTCTTGTTTTGCTTTCATTTCTCTCCCAATTTTTTCTTCTACGTCTTGCATTTGATTTTTAAAATCCTTTTTGAGCTCTTCCCCGAAGGCTTTTTGTTCTTGAGACCAATTCACCTTCCCTTGTGAGGCTTCAGATGTAATCAATTTGAGGCTATTGTCCTCATCTGAGTTTGTGTTGGCTTCTTCCCTATTGATACAGAAGTTCTCAATGGAGAGGGCTCTTTTTTGCTTCTTACTCATTATTGCAGCTTATTTATTTATTCTTTAACTTGAGGTCTGCTCTGGGGGCACCAGGGTCCCTGTTTTGGGCTTCTTGTGCAGGGGTATAGGTGCTGTGTGACCGGGCTTTTACTCTGAGGCCTTTATGGTGTGTGGAGATCCCCTGCCCTGCACTTTCTGTCTGCTTGTGCTCGGCCAGCCAGGCGCCAGATCCCGGCGTCTGATGCTGCCTGACCCGTTTGTCTCCCTCCCGGCCGGTGCAGGTAGGTTTTTCCACTGTCCTTCTTGGCCACCAGATTTTTGAACAAGGTTCCGGGAGCCTCAGTTGTCCGGCTGTGGCCCGCAGCTCCTGCTGACTTGCCCCGACCCCCTCGGCGCTGGGTTGCTGCCCTGCGCTGGGCCTCCCTTTTGCCAGAGTCACACTGACCTTTTCCTGAAGTCTTCTAAATTATCTCTGGTTGGAGGACTGTGTCTCTCTGTCTCTTTGCAGGTTCTGTAGTTTCAGAATCCGTCCAGAGGCTTGATTTAATGTTCGTTTTGAGGGAACAGAAGGAGAGCTCAGGCAGCTTGCTGCTTCCTCTCCGCCATCTTGGCTCCGCCCCTCTTTTATTCTTAATATTCTTATTATTATCTTATTGGCTTCTTCCCACCTCTCTACGTCTGCCCTAAAATTTGATAACCACAATTGGATATGATATCCAACTGTTGTCTGAGTTACAGAATGTCACTCCCTCATGTTGGAAATCCTCTTCTGTAATGTGCTGAATTTTAAGTAACTACATTAAAGTAATTTAAAATTAATAAAATCTAAATGAAGCCATACCATGAGGGCCATTCCCAGCACTTTAAAAACCTGTTAAAAGGAATCCCTGCCATGGTGATTGAAGTGAGTAACAAGGAATTGTTTTGTCAATTGATCTTAAAAGAGTCCAGCAAGATCTTATAAAAGGAATTTCCTTTTTGTTTAGGTTGAAAAGTTATTCCAGTGACAACAGAACCAGAGAGAGGGAGTGTCTGTTTTTACAAGAAAAGGACCAAATTCCTCCTGGTGACAGGAACATTTGAATTTTCATTCTGTAATGGACACTGAATGACTGAATTTCCCCCACTTTAATGCCACCCACTTCCTAGCCAGGTATGACAAAGATGGAATGACTCAGATGCACAATTTGTATAATAGGAATGTGGGATATGTCATGTGCCATCAAAACAAGGACCCTTAAAGTAACATTGGCTTAGAATTGGCTTCAGAGAAATATGAAATGACCTCTGAGTTCACTAAACCAATTATTCAGCTTACTATACATTTGGGAAATTAATTCCCAGAACAAAAGATTTCATGACATTCATAACTACAAACATTGTTCTTGGATATAAACTCTCTAGCTCACTTGACTCCATGACCTTTTATTTCAGTATGTCTAATAGATTTATAATGTTTTGGAAGATTTTTTTTAATTGCTCTTTTTTCATTCTTAAACATCTGATAAATGTAATCCTAGAAGATCCCAGGACAGAAAACAACAGTACTTGTTAGTGAGTCTCTGCAGTTCAATGACAAGGGCACTGGCCTTGAAGATAAGAAGATCTCTGGCTGATCTGCAACTTGAGTATTTCCTAGCTTTTTGCTAGCTAGTCAAGTAGCTTGACTTCTCTGGGCCTCATTTCTTCATCTGAAAAGTTGAGATAATACTATCTACACTACCAATTTTTCAGGGAACTTTCAATTATAAAATAAGATGATGGATATAGAAGCATATTGTGATTATAAGATACTATAGAAATGAAATAGAGTATTCTTAATTAATTTTGAAATAAAATTGTTTAGCACTATAAAAACCAGTGCTAGACTTGGTGTCAAGTCCTGGATTCAAATTTTGCCTTTGATGCTAAGTAGCTATCTAAATACGGATAAGTTACTTAATCTCTCTGAGCCCCAAGAAACTATTTATTACTATTATATTTTTACAATGGATATTTTAAGAATTTTATATCATCTTTATTTTCAAATATAATGTTTCTTATTCCCCTTCAGGGGGAAAATTATTTTTTACCTTTTAAAATACTTTTGTACCTTGTATTTATACCTTGTAAAATTATTTTCATGGAATATAAAACCTGTTCAGTAATATTAATGAGCATATCAAACAAGTTTGTTGCTGTATTCAGTTCTCCACAAATGTAGTCCCCATTTCTCATACTTCTACAAAGAAGAAAGAAAAGAAGTATATTTTCTTCTCTCTTCTCCAGGACCATGTTTGATTGTTATAATTTGAATTTAGGGGATTTTTATTGTTGTTTTTCATTTACATTGTTGTCTTTATCATGTGTATTGTTGCGCTCCTAGCTTTTCCTAGTTTTCATCAATTTATATCTTCCAATGTTTCTCTGAATTCTTTACAATTCATTGTTTTTATAAACAGTAGTATCCCATTGTACTCATATGCCACAATTTGTATGACTATCACCCACTTGATGGATATCTCCTTTGTTCACTCATGAAAAAAAAAGTTACAAATGGGCTATGATCTGTGTGGTTGTAGGGATTTAGATTCCTTTTTGATAAGTTTATCAGTTCTTCTTTCCCATTTTTCTTCCCCTGCTCCTTCCTTCCTTCCTTTCCATTAATAAATATGAAATAAAGATGAAAAGATGACAAAACCATCACATAAAGGGTCCCTCTGCTCTTTTCCTGCTTCTACTTTTTTCTCAGGATTTAAGGGTGAGGACCCAAATGACAGCTGGGGAATATAATTTTTTTAACAGCTGCCAGTGGACTCTTGGCAAGAAGCAACAGCAGGTGTGTGTGTGGGGGGGTTGTTTTGGATATATCCCAGAGCCTGTCACAATTAGAAACCTGGAACAGCCTCACTTTTCTTGAATCTCTTTCATGCAAGCCATGAATCTGACTTTTCCCCCATCCACATTTCCTCAGATTAAGTAAAATATATCTTAAATTTGCATTACTTTTAGTGTGTTCGCTCTCCATTAATTATCAGTAGAATGATATTAGATGCCATCCTTCATCTTCAGCAATGATTTTTCTCATAGTACTTTTGAGCTGCCTAATGGTAAGAATAATTAGAAATATATTTCCCTCCCAATTAAACTTGATTTCTAAATGGTGAGCTTCATTCCCATTTCATCTTCATTTTCTCTTGGGGGTATCATGTTCATCATCTTCATCACATTGTCAGATTTTTTGTACAGATAAGTGGTAACAATACATTAATCAGTTTACTGAGCAAGAGTTAGAAATTTGGTGCCAATAAAAATTCATCCCAAAAGAAGAACTTACTATTGTATTTTCTGTGATTAGTTGGCTTAATGGAATCCAGTTTTTTTTCCTTCTTTCCTTCCTACCTTCCTTCCTTCCTTCTTTCCGTGCCAAGAGGAATCATTCAACTTACTATGTTTAAACACTAGGGAAAATATATATCACTGGGGGCAGCTAGGTGGCACAGTGGATAAAGAACCGGTCCTGGATTCAGGAGTACCTGAGTTAAAATTTGGCCTCAGACACTTGACATTTACTAGCTGTATGACCCTGGGCAAGTCACTTAACCCCCATTGCCCCACAAAAAAAGAAAAGAAAAGAAAAGAAAAAAAAGAAAATATATCACTGTACCACATCTTGGTCTGAGATCCTCTATTAGTAGAGTGTTTGTTAGATATCAAACATGTTCTGGTCACTGTTATATGTCTCTTCCTGGACCCTATTTTTGGTCCTATTTCCTTTCATCTCCCCAGCCCTGGAGATATATGTGTGTGTGTATGTGTGTGTGTGTGTGTGTGTGTGTCTGTGTGTAGTCTTTCCTTTGTCATACATCACATATCTTAATTATATTGTCTCATAATTAAACATCTTCACATGGTAACCAGCTATACAAAGAGGGGGTCTCAGTGGAAGCTTTGTGGTATAAGAGAAAGAGTACTTAATTTGAAGTTAGAGAAAATGGGTTTTATTCTAGAATTAACCATTTAGTACCTCTATGATTTTGTGCAAATAATTTTAGCCTTCAAAACGACTGTTTTCTTATGTGTAAAATGCAAGGTTCAGTCTATGTGACCTGCAAGCAGAGGTATAATGGCAAATGTTTAACAACTATCTCTCTGACAAAAAATAAACAAACAAAAACATTACACAGCTCCAGTGGGCTCTAATTCTAAATAACCTTTTTTAGGAAAAAGCATATACTAATTGGAAAGAGTCCAAAAGAGTATGACAAAGATAATAAGGATGAAGTAAATGGATGTGTTTATCATCTCGATGTTAGCTGTGAGTGTTATAACAAGAGAAATATCTCCAGAACTGTGCTGGCATATATTTAAGAACTGTCTTTCAGGACAAAATGAAGGCACAACATATTTTTAAGTTTAATTTGCATTATTACCATTTTCCCATCACCTTTTTACAAGTAAAGATAATCAACAACAACAACAACAAAATCAAAGTGTGATGAGTAGTGTTTGCAGATTTCTGAGGTACAAATTTCATACTGAAAATTTAACATTCAGCTCATCAGAAATGTTGGGATTTGGTTTCAATTAATCCTTGCTTGTAAGGTGTAAGGAATTAATTGTGATTTGGGGTTTCCATGACCACATTTTTGCTTCATTATGGTCAGACTGAAAAGACGTAATCTTTAAAATCCTAAGAGAAGATGGGTGTGTAGTTGAAGAGATTATAGAAAAGAACAAGTAAGTATCTAAGTCTCACCTACACCCACATGGGACTGGTCAAATTATAATGGGGACAGCCCAGGGGGTAAGTTGAACCAATTGGAAACTCAGCATAGCTAAGAACCTCCTCTTCATGTGGGAGAGGCAAAAAGGGGAGATGGGGAGGAGCTGTGTGGTGGAGCTTCAGACCAAATCAGGGAGAGACTGCACAGCTGACTCTCATTGAAACTACAGACCCCAGGTGGTGGTGAGTTTGTGTTGTGGAACCGATGCCAGCTCTTTGAGCTAGATGAGTTGGAAGTAAGTTTGGGGTTTAAGTCAAGTCTTTGCTAGAGCCAGGGAGCTTATTCGTTTTCTCTTCCCCTATTTCCTTTCTCTCTGTCCCTGGCTTTATTAACATAACCTTTGTTGTAAATTTTTTTCCTATTAAAAAACCTGGCTTGTTTGTGGAAAAGAGGCTGTTAATCTCCTTTCTTATTAGTCTGGGAGAAATAACTAAAAAAGGCATTTTGGAAGGGAGGAAACTTTGGACCTAGAGGTCTCTCATTTTCTGGACGCCAATATTATGGCAAGCCACTCAATTAACTCTCCCCATATTAAATTTGGCACTTACAAAGGTAATTTATAGCTCTAAGTATATGGCAAGTACCTTGGGTGTGAGGGTTGGTGAGGCTTTTCAGGGCTACTTTTCATCTTTGGTGTCCATCTGATTCACCCAACTCTGACCTGTGGCTCCAAAAAGCTGTAGCATGCACAGTGGCCACAATCCAGTAAACCATTTAAGCTGATGGAGTAAACAACTTTGAGAATAATTGAGGGGTCTCAAAGCCATTAGTGAGTTAGGTGAGTGTCTACCTTAAGCATATGAAGAGTTCCCCTGGTGAAATGGGAGGATGAGAACAATTTGTTCTAATAGCCATGAAAACGGCTGAAACAGTCAGGTCATCCACTGCATTCTGAGACATCACCAGCTATATTGACCTGTCAGTCATGAGGGCTTATGAAAAATTAAGTCAAAATTTGTTTGCCTGGACAAATTTATTAATATCATACATCAGTTTCACAGAAGCATGCTTTCATGGGTTCTGGATAATGGGAAATGCTTTTATGCTCTCTCAGTCACCAAGTGAGTGAAGCAATGCTGTGTGCTTGCTCCCATGCCTATTAGCACCATGTTTTCAGAATATTGTCAGACGTCTTCAATGGGGACAAAAATGGCATCAAGGTAAGCTACCACATTGACAATAAATTATTTAACTTGGAAAGGTTATATGCCAAGATTAAGGTGGATAAAGAGATGGTACATGATTTTTTGTTTGCAAATGATTGTACCCTCAATGAAGCCTCTGAGACTGAGATGCAACAAAGTTTGGATAGAGTCTCTGCTGCTTGTGTTAATTTTAGCCTAACAATTAACACCAGGAAAACCTTTATCCACCAGCCAGCAAACATACCATCTATATATGGAACCATCAGTTATAGAAAATGTGGAAATACTGAATGTTGTGGATAAGTTCACTTACCTTGGCAGTATACTTTCCAGGGATGTACACACTGATGGTGGTTGACACACTCATTGCCAGAGGTAGTTCAATGTTTGGGAGGCTCTAAAAGAAAGTGTCAGAGAGAAGAGGCATTAGACTGTCTAACAAACTGAAGGTCTAGATGGACTCGCACTGACTTCATTGTTGTATACCTGTGAAAGATGGACCTCATCTTGGAACCATGCAAGACAATTTAATCACTTGCATTTATTGTTTTAGGAAGATTCTGAAGATTACATGGCATGATTGGACACTGAGGTCCTTTCTTGAACTAAACTGCCAAGCACTCAAAATCTACTGCAGAGAGTGCAACTCTGATGGCTGGCAACATTGTTAGAATGCTAAATATACACTTTCCTAAAAAACTATTTTATGGAGAACTCACACAAAGTAAGTAATCACATGGATATTAGAAGAAGTGATACAAGGATACTCTCAAGATCTCTCTGAATAACTTTGGAATCAATTATATGACATGGAATACGCTGGCACAGGGCAACTCAGCATGGTGTGCCTGTATCAAAGAAGGCACTATTTTCTATGAGTGAAGCAGAATTGCAGTAGCTCAAAAGAAACATGAGATGCACGAATTTAGTGATATCTCCACTCCAAAAGTCCATGTAGACAATCTGTGCCCAACCTGTGATAGAGCCTTCTGAGCTTGTCCAATCAATCATCTCTGGACATACTTTGCCTCCACTTCAACATAGTGATGTAAACATTCTGGAGAAAAATTTGGAATTATGCCCAAAGGATTATGGAATTGTTCATACCCTTTGATCCAGTAAAGTTGACTATTATATACTTTTCAAATCATGGAGTGTTTGAAAAGCTCACCTGTCACTCCTGCTGATTAATCCTATTCAAGAAATCTTCAAAATTCCTACAAATACTCAAATGCATAAGCTCTCCACTTATCCTTACAGTTTAAGAAATCTTTGCTATGCCTGACTCAGCCAAAACCCCAAAACTTACCGCTGCCTAGTAAAATAAATATCTATAGATGAAATATCTCTAAACCTTTTGCTTTCTTGAAAAAGGAAACTTTGTCCTGACATATTCCTTGCAAGTTTAATAAAAAAAGAAAAACTTTTTTTCCACCAATGACCATGAAAGCCCAGGCTACATACAAGAACACCCTCAAGCAATAAGCTTGAAGGAACTCCCCTCCTGGGGAGAAAGACAGGAAGTAGGAAGGGAAGCTGGCTCCCTGGCTCTGGCCTCTTTCCTTCCAGAACCTCAGATTGGTGTCTGAGGAAAGGAGTCGATTCTGAACCCTAGGGCAGATAGGCTTTGGCTATCTTTCTGAACTCTACGTGGTCTATCATTACTAACTTCTAATATACTTTAATAAATGCTTAAGGCCCAAACACTGTTGCTGAAGTTTCTAATTTATAAGTAAATCCTCGCTAGTTTCACACACACACACACACACACACACACACACACACACACACACACACACACGAGGCGGGGGGCAGGGCAGGGAGAAGGTTAAGGACACACACATTAGATTTTACTTGTCACACTCTGAAGGCATCATTTGTACCTTATACTTAAACAAGAATTCCTTCCAAAACCTAAACTGAAAAACTGAAAAAAATAAGCTAAAAAAAAAACCAAAACTAAAAAAAAGTCTCTATTTGAAAAGCTCTAGTGAATGATAACCCTCTACCTCCCAGTGTAGCTTATTTCATTTTTGAAAAGTTCAAGTTGACAAATCTGCCTTTTTGAAACTGCCTTTCTTGGACTCTAGTCCTGACCTCTGGGGCCTAGCAGAAAAAGGCTAGTTACTTTTTGACCATTATAACTCTCAAAATGTGGGAAGGCAGCCCACATTCAACCCTATGTTTTACTCCTGTTAAACTTTTATCATCCTTTTAATAGAGAATGTCATGTTCTCAGATTCCTCAAAGTAAAGTTCTTTCTTTATATTCACTTCAGCTTGTTACTGACCTTCAAAAAATATGGTAACTATATAGCACATTGACCTGTCCTGCATGATGGAGCTTTTGATTCTGGGAGATAGGTTAGGCTTTGTTTTCTTCAGTCCTATACTCTGAAATGACTGTGTGTCATGAACAAAAGAATATCATGCTGGCAACTATGATTTTCCCATGATGATTATTCAGCTGTCTTTATTAAGCAAGATACTCTGCATTTCATTCTGCATGTTTGAAGTAATCTCAGCTATTGGTCTCTAGATATTTGACCCTATTTTTTGACTCTTCACTTTCTACCATGTGAGTATCTTCTCTACTGAAAATCCATTGTAGTCATTTTCTGCTGAACACTGTTTATTTTCTTTCCTAGCATGTTCTAGAAATAAATGCATTATGATTGTGGTTGAAGTGGGAGATTGGGAGCAGAATGATATGTGGCCCACTGTTTAGGAGTCCCTGATTGCAACTCGAAGGCATCCTTTCCACCCCTTTAAGCATTTTGCCAGTTTAAATTGCCTCAAAAGATTTTCTCACTATAATAATTCTTCATTAATAAGATGGAAACATAATGGAAAGTTACAAAATGTAGCCAGGCAATGCTGCTTATAGAAAAGGGGAATAGCCTGTGATACTTCTACAAAGAATATGCAGGGTACACCATGAAGCAGGGGATAAGAGGAATTATACTAACATTAAAGTTGGTATACAATTGCCTTGTTTTTGTTTTATTAATTCCTCTTTAACATCTCATTTTTATACCTTTCTTGCTTGAAAAAAGCCTTAGCCTGTGATTAAGTAAACTTGGATTATAATTCTATCTCTTACTTATTTGACAAGTCACTTCATTGTTTTGTATTGTCCTCCCCAACTCACTTCCTCTAGTAAAGTGAGATTGGATCAGAGGATCTTGAAAGTTCATTAGCTTAATAAATTTAATGTCAGAAGAGTTGTTCAATAATCCTTTCCATCCATTTAAAATTCATGATACTTTTACCCATAGATTCTTTTTTTTTTTTTTTAGTAAGGCAATTGGGGTTAAGTGACTTGCCCAGGGTCACACAGCTAGTAAGTGTTAAGTGTCTGAGGCCGGATTTGAACTCAGGTACTCCTGAATCCAGGGCCGGTGCTCTATCCACTGCGCCATCTAGCTGCCCCTACCCATAGATTCTTAAGAGATTCCACCAAAAATATAGCATGCTTAGATAGTGAAACCATTTTGTATGAGTTTTTCCATTCCTGGAGTAGATCTCCACTTCTCCATAATTTCTCATCTTATATGAGTCTTATTCTTGCATCATTATTTAAAATTTCATAAAGGATCCACCAAACTGGTAACTTCTGTCTGATACTGACCTCCTAACCCCAATTTCCCAAGCAAAACAAGAGGACGACTTATTTCATAAAATTTTACAGCTGTATTTTCAACTTGGTTGTTTCTAACTGTATAGCATAAGGCCAACTCAACTGATTTCATTCATGCAATGGCTTATATAACTGTAGGGGAATGAAAATCAGCAAAGCCTTTAAAAAGCGAGAATTTAACTTAAAATTGGAAAGTCACACTGCTTGGATATAAAAACAACAAAGGTAGGAATATGGACCAGAAAATCCATTAACGCTTTTATAGATTTTTTTTATCAATTTCATCTGCATACTAATCAAAAAAGACATTGGAAATAAGATCTTATTGTTATCATCATTGGTCTATATTTTTAGCAGAGTACTAATATTATTATGAAGGACAGAGCACAAAGAATCCCCCATAAGATATTAAATACAAGTTATATGAAATTTATGATCCTAAGTCAAATAGTTGTCTGGGACCATGGACTTTAAATCAGTCCCATGTAAAGGCAATACTTATTAGACTGAACCTGATAGTCGTTAGATACTGTTATATAAGTATGGTTACTTTTAATCCAAGTACCAAAGCACTCAGCTTGTTCTTGCCTTAGAATAGTTTTCTGATCACCACACCTATAATGGAAGATAGCAGAGAAAGACTTAAGCCACATAAGCTTGTAATAGAGATCAGCTTTCAGAATACACACAGATACATATACATATATCTATGCATCTATATACATATATACATACATATATATGCATATATACATATTCTGAAGACTGATCATCTCATATGTATGTATAAGTGTGTGTGTGTATATATATATATATGTATGTATTGTGTGTGTGTGTATGTGTATGATAGACTATCTGATACCTGATCAAAACTCAGTGCCTAGCACAGAGATGCAACTTTATTGTATTAGGTCTGTGAGCTGTTGTGGTCACATATTTTCCCTAGCTACATATATTTCCTGGCTCTTTAGCAAGTGACAACACATGTATTCCTTGGCTACATGAGATGCCTATGTTTGTGTTTTCTAAATTTGATCTTTGATTACATGGATTCACTATATATATTATTTTCCTCACTGGTAACAAAGTAACCTGTGAGAGAATGAATCCCATGTGTGCATGGGGGTATCATAGCATTATATTATTTACTTTGCAATACTATTTGATTAATTTTTAATGTAATACATCTTTTGATACCTTCCGGGGTCCAAGTTTAAAGAGAAGAGATAAATATTGCCTATGGCTTATTTGTCTTTTGGTTCTTTAAAATTATAACATTGATGCATCAAATCTTATGATGCAAATCACAGGATCTTATGATATGATACCCTAGAGTTCATGTACTTGACTTCCTTCATTTGGAAGATTACAAAACTGGATGAATTTGGAATAAAAAAAATCCTCAATCAAATCACATGCATTTATGTGATCATTTCACTATAGTCTTCCTTCTTCAGACCTTATCTGGACTGTCATGATCCTTTTGAGACCTCAAAATGTAAAATACTTTAATATCCAGAGAATACTAACCAGGATAGTGAAGACCCATGAGTCCATGACCTATAAAGATGTGTTGAAGAAACTACATATTTAACCTGGAAAAGAGAAGACTAAGAGAGCAAGTAGTTATAGCTCTTTTCCTATATTTAAAGAACAGTCATGTGAAGAATGGATTGGATTTCTTTTCTGTTTCTATAGAGATGAGTCAGAAGCAATGGGTGTAATTCACAGAACAGAATTAGGACTGATATCAGGAAAAGAACAGACAGGCAAACTAAATTCCCCCAAACTTACCTATCTCAATGTGGAAGGAACTACCTTGAAAGTTGGTCTATTCCTTTACTCTGAATATTTTAAAGCAGAATTTGAATGGCCTCTTTCTAGGTGCCATAATGGGAATTAATTTGGGGTATCATTTGGACTATATGTCCAAGAACATAACTTCTAATTTTGTAATTTTGATATAAGGTCATTTTTGAGCCAAATCTTGAATGAAACTATAATTCCTAAGACAGAGGTAAGAAAGGAGTACATTTCAGGGCTAGAGAAAAGTAAGTTCAAAGGCACACAGATGGGAGATAAAATATTTATTCAAGGGAGCATAAGAAGGACATATTTGCCTGACTACAATGTGTATGAATAACAGTAAAGTGTAACAAGTCTCGATAGATGAGATGTGCCCAGAATTTGAAGGGATTTAAAGGACAAACAAAAATATTATTTGATTTTGAATGTAATAGGGACATAATGAAATTTATTCAATAAAGGACTCTGAAGGTAAGGTCCATGTTTTCAGGAAAAACATTTTTCATATTGATGTGGATAATGGATATGTCTGGTGATAGATTGTGAAGAGAGAAAGATGCCTCCAGTATCATGAATGTCAGTGATTAGTAGATAGTGATACCTTTAGTACAAAGAAAAATGTTTGGAAGAAAGGTGAGCAATGAGGGAGAAAAGTAATGATCTATTTTGGGGGAATATTGAATTTTATATGTCCATGGGACATACAGTTTGAAATGTCTAATAGATAGTGGTAGGAGACTATAGCTCAGGAGAGAAAGTAGTGCTAGATACAGAGAGTGAGGAGGCAGCATTAGATAAATTATAATTAAATCCTTGTGAACAAATGAGGTCATTGAAAAGAGAAAACATAGTGAAAAAAAAAAGAATGAGGCCCAAGGCAGAACCTGGAAATAATTTACCTCTGTGTGATGATAACACAAAGGACACTGAGAAAGAACAGTCAGGTAAGATAAAAACTGAAAGAATAGAATCACAATACAACAGAGAAAATAAGAGAAGGTGGAGAACAGTGACAAATTCTGCAGAGAGGTCAAGAAGTTTTTTAGTTGTTTTGTTTTTGGCAGGGCAACGGGGGTTAAGTGACTTGCCCAGGGTCACACAGCTAGTAAGTGTCAAGTGTCTGAGGCCGGCTATGAACTCAGGTACTCTTGAATCCAGGGCCGGTGCTTTATCCACTGTGCCACCTAGCTGCCCTGAGGTCAAGAAGTTTTAAGACTGGGGGGATAAGTCATGAGTTTTAGAATGAAATTGATCATTGGTTTACTTTGGACATAGAAAAAATCCTGTTTTGAAAATTGGTTAAGAGCCACATCACAAAAAATTGAGAAATGAATGAGAAAAGAGGGATTATGATTAATAGCATAGAAAATATTTTCTAGAAGTTTTGCTAAGGTTAACAACTTGGAAAAATGAAAAGATTTAGTAAGGATTTTGTAAGGAGTCAATAGCCTTAGGGGTGCTTAAATCACTCAATAGAAATAGAGCTAGACTTGAAATCAGGAAGACCAGAATTCAAATCCAGCCTCAGACACTATCTAACTGTGTGACCTTTGACGAGTTATTTAACCTCGGTTTGGTTTAATCCACCGGAGCAGGAGACAGCAACTACTGCAGTATTTTTGTTCAGAAAGTCCATAGGTTCATGAAAAGTTGTATATAAATGAACAACAACGAAGAACCTTAAGCATATTTGTAGGCAACAGAGGAACTAGTAGTTAGGGAGAGGTTCAATAGTAACAACAGAGAGAAGGGTTAATTTGTGGGAACAATTTCCTGAAGAAAACAGGAATGGATGGCTACATCAATAATTTATGTAAAGGGATTGGTCTTGGTTAGGAGAAGGGTTACTTTTTCTTTAGAGAATGTAAAAAAGAGGTGAAAATGGAGGGTGATAGCAAGAGCTAATGAGATATAGAGACAGAGAAAAATGGAGCTCCAGAGAAAGGTCTCTATTTTCTCAATAAACAATGAGACAAGATCCTCCTCAGTTTTAAAATAGAGATAAGGATGTGGCAAAGAATGTTTGTGGGGGGAAAATAAACTGTGAAACAGTTAATGTGAGAAATGGAATAGAGAATCAAGTATATAGGAAAAGAGAATTGCTTTACATCAGAGATGGCCTAGTTAAGATTGAATACATAAAGAGCAGCTAGGTGGCACAGTGGATAGAGCACCAGCCCTGGAGTCAGGAGTACCTGCATTTAAATCCAGCCTCAGACACTTACTAGCTGTGTGACTCTGGGCAAGTCACTTAACCCCAATTTCCTCACTAAAAACAACAACAACAACAACAACAACAAAAGATTGAATACATAAAACTCTAGTGGATTAACTTAGTTCAATAATGAGACTTCCCCATCTCCATTTAATAGCATGTGATAGAGTGTGTAAAAGGAATTATCCAGATTTGGGTTTTGACAAGGCATGAACTATCATATGACAATAGTAAAAATTATTAGAAAGTAGAGCATAGTATATTATTGAATTGTTTAAATGAAAGGACCAAATTAGGTATGAGGGAAAGTAAAATAAAAATAAGATTGATGACCTAGGAAAGTATGGAGGTTATAAAAAGGATAATCTTTAGATTAAGAGGAGTAAGACAAAGGGAGAGATGGATAGTAGAACTAGAAAAAAAATGGATAATGGGAAAATTAAGGTTGTGAACTTTCTCGTATGAAGATGAGGTAGAATAGAGAAGTAATTTAGGTCAATCATCTAGACTAAGAAATTAAGATGTTGGGCTATTTAGGGAACCTCAACATATATTAACATTGATGACTTTTAGTATAAGGTCAGGAGTGGAATGAGTGGAAAACTAAGCAAGGCACAAAGAAACAAGGGAGAATGTAGAAAGGACCACCAGAATCTGAATGAGGTAACAAATTTTGATATAATGAAAATCAAAGGATGATTTGTTGTGGAAAGATGAAAGCAAGTGGAGATTCTGGATCTAAGGGCCAAATGTAGTATGGGGAGAGTTAATTGTGTGGCTCACCATAATATTGGGTTCCAGAAAATAATGAGAGACCTCTAGGTACAAAATTTCCTCCCTACACAATTCCTTTTTCAGTTATTTCTCCCAGACTAATAAGAAAGGAGATTAACAGCCTCTTTTCCACAAACAAACCAGCTTTTATTAATGGGAACAACATTTACACCACATGTGAAGTTCATAAAGGCAGGGACAATGAGAAAGGGAATAGGGGAAGAGAAAAATATGACCTGCTTCTCAGATGATTAGAATCTAACAAAGACTGACTCAAACCCCAAACTTGTTTCCAGCTCAGCTATCCCAAAGAGCTGGCTTTGCTTCCACAACACCAACTCACCACCACCTGGAATCTGTAGTTGCAATGAGAGTCAGCTGTGCAGTCTCTCCTGTTTGGGTCCGAAGGTCAACCACCACCCAGCTCCTCTCTTTCTCTTCCTCTCTTCCTCTCTTCCTTTCTGTTCTTCCAGCAGTTCTCTTTTCCCCCTTCCTGCCTCTCCCACAGGAAGGGGATTTTTTTAGCCATGCTGAGTCTCCAATTGGTTCAACATACCCCCTGGTCTGTCCCCATTATCATTTGGCCAGGCCCATGTGAGCATAGGAGAACTACTAGGGGAGGCTTTGATACTAAATGTTCTTTTCTATAATCTCTTCAAGTACACACCCATCTTCTCTTAGGCTTTTCTAGATTACATCTTTTCAGTCTGACAATAATGAAGCAAAAATGGGGTGATGGAAACCCCAAATCGCAATTAATTCCTTCCATGGAAATGACAGCAGGAAGAAAAATATATTTCTCTTTTACTTCTGTGACTTTGGGCAAAATACTTTTTTTCTGTACTTTGGCTTCCACTTCCATAAAACAAAACATTTAGACTAAAGTAAACTTACAACATCACATTCTATAAACCAAACATATAGGTTTCCTACCTAATACCAAAAATGTAAGTAGAAGAGATGAAATTGGAATCCATGTTATCGGACTCCACAAAAACATACTTTTACTTAGTGGGCTTTCAGAGAAGAATATGTTGACAACCCCAGAACACAGTCTGGTGCCATTCAAAAACTGTCAAATCTATTCTTAAGCAAAAGAATGAAACTAAATCATTCTGTGGGACAGCTTTTAGATGATATTTTCTAATTCAGTAAAATGTAGAATATGCCTAATCCACTTAAAGCTCCATCATAGTGTCAGGTAAAAAATACCTCATCCAGTCCACCCTACCTCTTCCCTTCCTCTTTCTCTTCCCATTCTGTTTCTTGAGCATTTCTGCTTTCCGGTCTCTTTATCTCTCCTACCCTTTCTCCCATCTCCATCCCCCTCCCTCTTTCTGCCTTTTATTTTGCTTTGTCTCTCTTTCTGTCTTTGTCTCTGTCTCCTTTCTCTCTATTTCTCTTCTGTTCTGTGTGTGCCCCATCGCTGTCTTTCTCTATCTTTCAGTCTCTTTCTCTTTTCCCCTCTCTCTATCTCTGTATCTCCCTGGCTCTTTGTCTCTGTCTGTATCTGTTTCTATTTCTCTCTCTCCCAACCAATTGAAATTACCAACTGAAATTATATATGCTTGCCTTATCCCATCAGGCACCTTACACAGAGATGGAGATTGGAGGGATGGAGAAGGAAACAATACAGATATGATAAATTGAAGGGCTCAGCCAGTTGCCACTCTTAACTAGATCAAGGAAAATTAATAGGTACTCTATAGAATTATACAACAATGGAAATAAAGAACTAACTACATAGGTATTTCTGTAGCCTCAGTAATGAAAGGAGAGTTGAAGTTGCATGTAGTCATGATTTATTGTCAAGAAATAGAAGGAAGATATATGCATGCATATGAAAAAAATCCTACTGTAGTACAATGTACTTTTTAACACTTCAATTTATTATTTATTTTTCATATATTTTTTTTCTATTTTGGGTTTAAATTTTGACCCTTTCTCACACCTACTCCCAAACCCACTGAGAAGGTAAGCAATATATCAGTTATTTATATGAAATCAGGCAAAACATATTTCCATATAAACCATATTTCCAAAAAGTGGAAAAAATGATAAAAATATACTTCAATTAGCACTCAAAGTTCATTAATTTTCTCTCTGAAGATAGATAGCATTTATTTCATCATGAGTCCTTGGGGATTGTCTTGGATCACTGTAATGATCAAAATAGCCAAGTCTTTCATAGTTGATGATCATTCCAAAATTGCTTTTTCTGTGCACAGTGATTGCCTGATGCTTTTTGCTTCCCTTTGCATTGGTTCCTATAGGTTTTATCATGTTTTCCTGAAGCTATGCCCTTATCATTTTTATAGCATAATAGTGCTCTGTCACAATTATATGCCAGAACTTGTTCAGCCATTATTCAATTGATGATCATCCCTTAATTTTCAACTCATTGACACTAACAAAGGAGATGCTATAAATATTTTGTACAAATATACCCTTTTCCTTTTAGATTTTCTTCCCCTTGGAATAAAGACCCATTAGTGGTATTTCTGGGTCAAGGGTAATCCACATTTTTTTCTCCAGAATGTCTGGACTAGTTTACTACTGTGTTGTTTAAAAATCTAAGTCTGGGTTCTAATCTGTTCCTTCAGTTTTGGGGGAAACTGGCTAAAATCACTGATAAATTCACCAAGAGTTTGGCTTTTAAGGGTTTATTAAAAGATATAAGATAGTAAAGAGAGAGAAAGATTGAGGACAAATTTCTTATAGCATGGAAATCCTAGCCTTCCTAACCATGCACATGAAGTCCAGCCACCAAGCCCATATCTCCAAACAAAGAGGAAGAA
Organism: Dromiciops gliroides; assembly: GCF_019393635.1. NCBI lineage: Eukaryota > Metazoa > Chordata > Mammalia > Microbiotheria > Microbiotheriidae > Dromiciops > Dromiciops gliroides. The sequence continues at coordinate 625,628,159 of NC_057862.1, read as the reverse complement.
GTCCTCCACCAGCTTCAACTTCCTCCTACTTGTCCTCATCCCAGAAATGGGAGGTTCTTCAGGTTGATTGGTGAAGAGCAGTCTCCACAGTTCATAGCCTCTGAGAGCACACTCTCCTCAGGGCTGGCTAGTGGCTCAAATCTAATCACCTTTAAGTGGGTACTTAGTAGTTCCTCATTCACACCCAATTCAAACACTACTAAGTCAATCATGTCAGACCCCTGGGCATCTATCACATTCCATTATCTTAACACATTACTCCACAAGAAGTTACTTAGTATACCTATTTTCCCCTTATCTAACCCCCCCCCCCAAGCATTTGTCATTTCTGATGTGAGATATCTCAAAATTGTTTTAATTTGCCTTTCTCTAATCAATAGTGATTTAGGGCATTTTTTCCATATGACTAAACATTCCTTAGATTTCTTCTCAAAACTGACTGCTCATATCCTTTGACTATTTTATCATTTGGAGAATGACTTATTTTTACATATTTCACTCAGGTCTACAAGAAACACATACACACACACACACACACACACACACATATACATTTTTTTTGGGAGAAATGAGGCCTTTATCAAGAAACTTGCTATAAAATTTTGACATTACTCATTATACGTGGTATCATTTAACATAATGTAGTTTCCCTGATCTTCACTTTTTAATTAGGTATGTATATTTTTTTTGCTTTTGCTTTGTCTGATATCATGATTGCTACCCCTACTTTTTTTTTTCACTTCAGCTGAAGCAAATGATATTCTTCTCCAGCCATTTATTTTAACCCTGTGTATTTCTTTCCATTTCAAATGTTTCTCTCTTATAAACAACATAGTGTTGGATTCTAGTTTCTAATTCATTCTGCTATCTGCTTCTATTTTATTGTTGAGCTCATCTCGTTCACATTCATAGTTAAGATTACTTTGTACTGTGTATTGTCCTCCAGGCCATTTTCTTCTATTTCTTTCTCTCTCTCTTTCTTTGCTCTGTCTCTGTCTCTCCTCTTTCTCCTGTCCTTTCTCAAAAGTCTATTTTGCTTCTGACCACTGCTTCTCTTAATCTGCCTTCCCTTTCATCTTTTCCCCTTTTTCTCATTCCCTTACACTCGTATTGCACTAATGGGAAGTTGATAGTTCCATGGACAACTGAGTGGGTATATACATTCTTCCCTCTTTGAACAAATTCCAATGAAAGTGAGGCTCAATAATTGTTTGGTATTTTCCCTACCTCCTCTCCATTTTTCCTCCCTTGTTAAAGCTTTTCCTTGAACAACTTTTTTTATTTGATTTTTTTTCCCTATTTTACTTGTCCCCTCCCTCTTCTCCCAATATATCCCCCTTTCTCACCCTTTCATATTTTTGAGATCATTCCAATAAACTTGATTCATACCCATGCCCTCTGTCTATGTAGACTCTTTCTAACTGTTGTTAATAATGATAAAGTTCTTAGAAGTTACATGTATCATCTTCCCATACAGGAAGGTAAACAGTTTAAATTTATTGAGTCACTTATGATTGCTCTTTTATGTTTACCTTTTTATGTTTCTCTTGAGTCTTCTGTTTGAATGTCAAATTTTCTATTCAGCTGTGGCCTTTTAATCAGGTTTGCTTGAAAGCCCTCTATTTCATTAAATATTCATGTTCTCCCTGAAGGATCACAAATAGTTTTGCTAAGTAGATTTTTCTTGGTTGTAATCCTACTCTTTGCCTTCCAGAATATCATATTCCAAGCCTTCTGCTCCTTTCACATGAAAACCACTCAATTTTGTGTGATCTTAACTGTACCTCTAAGGGATTTTCATTGTTTCTTCCTGTGTGCTTGAAATATTTTCTCTTTGATGCAGGAGCTCTGAAATTTGGCTATAATATTACAAGGAGGTTTATTTAGAGATCTCTTTAAGGAGATGATCAGTGGATTCTTTTAATTTTTATTTCACCGTCTGTATCTAAGATATTGGGTGAGTGTTTGTTGATAATTTCATGAAATATGATGTCTAGGCTCTTTCTTTGATCCTGGTTTCAGGTAGTTTAATGATTTTTAATTATCTATCCTTGGTATATATTCCATGTCAATTTTTTTAAAGAAATATTTCACATTTTCTTCTATTTTTCATTCTTTTGACTTTGTTTCATTGTTTCTTAACATCTCATAAAGTCACTAGCTTCCACTTGCCCAATTCTAATTTTAAGTTATTTTCTTCACTAATTTTCCATTTGGCCAATTATTTTTAAGGAGTTCTTCTCAATAAATTTGTGTTGCTTCTTTTATACTTAGCCCAATAATATTTTTTTGGATGGGGCAATGAGAGTTAAGTGACTTGCCCAGGGTCACACAGCTGGTAAGTGTTAAGTGTCTGAGGTTGGATTTGAACTCAGGTCCTCCTGAATCCAGGTCAAGTGCTTTATCCACTGTGTCACCTAGCCATACCCTCCAATAATTTTTTAAGATGTTATTTTCTTCAGTATTTTTGTGCTTCTTTTGCAAGTGATTTATTCTCTTTTCATAATTTTTTGCATCATTCTTTCTTTTCCCAATTTTTACTCTACCATTTTTATCTTTAAAACAAACAAAAAAGCAAACTCTTAAGAGAAATCTTGTTGGGTTTGAGTCCTATTAGCATTTTTCTGTAAGGGTTTTTGGTAGCTGTTTTTACATATGTCATTATCTCTGCCACCAAAGTAGGTTTTTAATTGTAAAATTATGGGTTTTTTTGTTTGCTCATTTTCCAAGCCTATTTCTTAACTTTGAACATTATGTTAAAGTTGGGCTTTTCTTAGCTAGCATTTGAGAGGCACTATCCAAAGCTTAAGGCTGTTTTGTGCTCCTGTTTTTATTACTAGTTCTGGGGTTCTGTAAGGTTTTTTTGGTGCTTTTGAGGTGGTGTGATTCTAGGAGAGATATAGTCACTGCTCTTCTAATCTATGATCGGTATTTCACAAGGAAAGGTCACTAGGGCCAGTTCTCCTATTTGCTTTAGAACACTGATCAGGGCTCCTGCTTCCTGGCAACCAACCAACAGTGTTCTTCTCAGACCTGGAATTGTAACTCAGAATTACATAAGGGCAATAGAGTTGCCAATCTGTGCTAGCTATCCCTAATACCATCAAAATATCTCTTATAATCTCTTTCTGACCAATTATTCCCCCTTAAGATCTCTGGGCTAAGAGATCTCAAAGCTATAGTTACTTCAGTTACTGTTACTACCATTGCTTGTGTGGACTCAAGAGATGCCTCCAATAAGGTGTTATAGACTTGTCCTTCCAACCTCTTAAATTTTCTAAGGTTGAAAAAATGTCTCACCCTGACCTTCCCTTGACTCTCCCACTCCAAAATTTGATTTTAGTTGTTATTTTAAAGTTGTTTGGATGAAAATTTGGGGAGAGTTTATATGGCTGGCTACTCCTAATCTGCCATCTTGGCTCGATCTCCCAGCATACTTATTTAGAATACAGTACATTTATCTAGTATTTTTAAAAATTACTTCTATTGAATTAAAGAGGTTTTAAAATTTTAATTAAAAGATAAAAAATTGTGACTATTGAATAGAGTCAACACCACTGACATGAATGAGTTGATTCTTTACCTTCAAACATAGTTTTCTCATTTTTTAAATGAAAGTGTTTATTAACTCCTAACAAACCTAAGCTTGTTTCTCAACAATAGGCCAATAAATTAAATGCCATTTGCCCATCACCAAATGGATGTCAAATTTAACATATCTAAATTGATACCAGTTGCAAGTTTCCTCAAACCAATCCATCCTCCAAATTTCCCTATTTTTATTGAATTTACAATCTGCCTTAAAGTCACCCAGGTTCATAATTTGAAGTGCCACCTTTGAGTTTCCTTCTAAGTAAAGCTCTGTATATATTCAATGGTCAACTCAAACTATTTTCTGAATAGTTCTTGTGTCTTTCTCATTCTCTCCATTTATAGAGACTTTATTTGAATTTTATCCTTCATTTCCCCTCATCTTGACTATAGTATTAGGTACCTCATTGGTTTTCTTCTGCCAAACTTTCATCTCTCCAATATATTCTCCACACATCAGTGAAACTAATATTCAGATCTAATGATGTTCACCTCATCTCCACTTAAAATCTTCAAAGGGATATTGGCTTTGGGATAAAATACTAACACCTTAAAAGTCTATTCGCCACTTATCTTCTAATTATTATTTAATTTTACTACATTTAATATTCTCTCTATTATAGTGACATTGACCTAATAGGCCCTTTTCACAATACCAGATCTCTTGCTTCTATATCTGTGACCATGGAATCCCTTTTGTGTATAATGTACTCCCTCCTAAACTTTTCTCATAAAATGATTCTTTTGCTTTGAAGAAAAATTCAATGACCATTTACTAGATGGGGCCTTTCTTAAACTTCCACCCAAATATTAGTTCTCTTTTTCTACTTAAAATATTTTATATTGCTCTTCATATGTCTGTATTTATTTGTGTGTGTGTGTCATATCCTTCCAATGGAATATAAAAGTTCTTTGAAGTAAAAAACTGTTCTCTTCCTGCTTGTATACCCCTACAACTCAACACAGAGCCTCACCTATTGAAGGCACTTAAGAAATATTTGTTGATTAATAAATCAACAATGTAGATTAATGTTGATTAACTCAATATTTAAATAAAGTAAATTGAACTAAATGGTCTCCAAGGTCTTATACAGCTTAGAGAAACTATTAATATATTCCCAACGAACTATTCAATTCCATTAAAACCCTATGTTCAACCCTCCGTTGTGGCCAGGAAGTAATCCTCAGTTCCCAGTGCTTATGTATCAAAACATTTAGTTGGTCTCACCAAGGTGTAAAGATTTTGTATTGAATTACAAAGATAGGTTTTACATCTGTCACACTAGGATGTTTTTCTAGCTAAGACTGGAGATACTCCTTATCAAAAGACTAATTGTTGAAGGATAATTTTATTTCAGTCACTGAAATTTAGGAAGACGATCTACATGTCTAAAAGCTAGAGCAGTTAAAAATGGCCTTGCTTGAGAAAATATCTCCATCGGTGAAATTTTAAGTCATTGAAGCATTTATATTACGAGGTACAGTCAGAAAACATTGATAGAGTTTTATTGAAATTAGCCCACTTTAGGGGCAGCTAGGTGGGGCTAGGCACCCTGGATTCAGGAGGACCTGAGTTTCAATCTGGCCTCAGACACTTGACACTTAACTAGCTATGTGACCTTGGGCAAGTCACTTAACCCTCATTGCCCAGCAAAAAAAAAAAAAAAAAGAAAGAAAAAAAGGTCTGTGAATGAAATTAGCTCACTTTACATTATTTTCCAATATTGTAAAAAAATAGTATTATTCAGAAATATCTGATGAAAGAATTTCAGATCAAAAATCAGTTTTGACTTAAGTAATTTTTAAAGGGTATCCTGCCAGTGATAAACAATAAGAAAAAGTTAGCATGTTCCCAAGGAAAAAAAACAAAAACTCTTGCTCAAGTCAAGCCATCAGGTCAAGGACAAAGATAGCCAGTTAAGTAGGGCAGTGTATATATGCTAGAACTGGAACTAGGAAGGCTCATTGAGTTCAAAATCTACTTCAGACATTTGCTAGCTGTGTGACCCTGGAAAGGTCACTTAACTTCTATATATCTACCTTTTCTCATCTATAAAAATGGGGATAATAATAATACTTACCTCTTATGGTTATTAAGAAGATAAAATGAAATATTTCCAAACAGCATTGCAAAGCTTGAATGACTGTAAAAGTTCTAGTCATCGTCCTTGTTATCCATATGACTACAATGGTGGTGGTGCTGGCATAGGATGCTAGAAGTTTGTAAAACAACAATTTGGTAATGTAAATACTAGGGTGCCTGTATTATTATTCCCACTTTAGATATGAAGAAATTAAATCTTTGTCAAATTGTGACTTTTGCATGATTTGACAGGTTGACAATGACTCTCTGAGATGGAATCTGAGCCTGATTCTTCCCAAGTCTAAATTCAGACTTCTTGCCATTATAACCTAGTACTTGTTCCCACATATGTTCAGAATTTTTTTGTATACTGACATAAATAGGAGCTTACATAATTGTTTCACCCCATCCCTCCCACCTGACATAGATCTTCCCTTTTCCAGTGTGTTTCTAGATTGGCTAAATAACTACCTTTCACCATTCACATATCTGCCCATTTATAAATCAGAAGTTTTTGTTGTCCAGTTGATGTAAAATTATAGTTATCCTGGAGATGTTTGATGTTGTTTACTTGTTTTTAGTCATGTCTATTTATGACCCCTTTAGGGTTTTCTTGGCAGAGATATTGGAATAGTTTGCCATTTTCTTTTCCAGCTCATTTTACATTTAAGGAAACTGAGGCAAACAGGGTTAAGCAACTTGCCCAGAGTTTCACAGTTAATCAGGTTCTTAGGCCAGATTTGAACTAATGAATTGAATCTTCCTTACTTGAGGCACTCTATTCACTGACCCACCTAACTGTCTCTCTGATGATTACTACTGTGGTTCGTGTGCCCCCTCCCAAAATTAATTTGCATTACTGTGTGCTTCTTTGTATCATATCTTTTCCTGGCAGTAACCAGTGTACTATTTTAGGAAAGATTTTCTTTTATTGTTGTATATGTATTCCTAGTTGATTGCAAATTTCTCAGTATATAATGGGTGCTTAATAAATGCTGTAAGTGAAAAATATTGAAAACTCATTTTTCTTCATATATACACCACATTAAGGACTATCTAGAATGTGGCATACTGCATTTTATGAAGCATGTAAGGTACAGTAGTGTTGTATTAACAAAAAGAATGATAGACCTGGATTTGAATTGCCACTAAAATATTTAATATCTGTGTGACCATGGGCAGAGCCACTTCAAATTTCCCTCATGCATGCTTTTTTTGTTTTGCTTTTAATCTATAAAAATAAGCATATACATATATTATTTGTGTGATATACTTGAGAAGACTTGTGGTAAAGTACTATAAACCTTAAAACACTAGGTATATATGAATTTTTATTAAACAAGTGCATTTGGAAATGAAATTTGTACAGCAGAAAGAGGGCTTCTTTAGAGAAGACAATCATTTTAGATACTTAAATGCAATCATTTTGCAAGAGGTTCCTCAGTTTTAGTCTAGTGCTATGATTAAATAAATAAATAATTTGGACTTTTTTTTTTTTCAACTGAGAGTCCATTTGAATTCTTTCCAAATGGTACTATTATATCAAATGAAATGCTTACCATACATCTTTGTTTCCTGCTGCTTTTCAAGTTAAATTTAATTTTCGCATAGATTTATTTAAAATAGTTCTCAATGCAACTCATCCAAGTGATGAATTTATGGAAAGCTTGGTAAATGTGTAATCCACTTGGAGTTTAAATGGGCATTTTGTATTACTAGACCTGAAATCACATTACCCATTGTAGCTGACCACTGCACATCGATTTAAAGCAAATATTCTTTGGCATATAGTCCATCTTCAGAGGGAAAGAAATGTAAAGAAAATGTGTGCTTGAAACAAAAAAAATGTAAATATAACATTAATATTTAAAAGTCTTTTTGTGATGATATGCGGAATGAATATTTGCATATGGAATATTTTATAACATGTATTGATGCCATGTGGATGTTTCATTTTCAAATGCAAATTAGCTTTGAGTGTCATTTAATTAAGAGATTACAATAAAATGAACACAAAAGAACACTCTAGGAAGATAAGACTCCTAGTGATGAAATATTCCTAGGGAAAAAGCGTTTGACTGAGATTGATAGTAGAAGAGCCAGAAATTAGCCAGGAGATTTATACAATGGTGTAAAAAATCCTTCCTGTATAAAGTGGCATTTTCATTATTTTATAGAGCTCATGGTAGAAGGTCAGGTGTGAACTCCAGACCCCACAGTTAAAAGAAGCGGGAGACTGTCAGAGGTACTGGCAGGCAGGATAGCACTTGTCCAGAAGAATGACCCAGAGACCTTCAGACACTGCACATGCAAATTGAGTCATCAGCATGTCAGAGCCAAGACTGGTTTCCCAGATTGAACCAGTCTCTCTCTCTCTCGCTCTCTCTCTCTCTCTCTCTCTCTCTCTCTCTCTCTCTCTCTCTCTCTCTCTGTCTCTCTCTCTTTCCTCCTTCCTGTCTTTCTTTTCTTTCTTTCTTTCTTTCTTTCTTTCTTTCTTTCTTTCTTTCTTTCTTTCTTTCTTTCTTTCTTTCTTTCTTTCTTTCTTTCTTTCTTTCTTTCTTTCTTTCTTTCTTTCTTTCCACTCCTGTTCTTATTTCCTGTCTTTCTCTTCTCTTCTCTTCTTTCTCTCCTCTCCTCTCCTCTCTTTTTATTAGACTCTCTGATTCAGGTCCTGCTTTCCATTTAGATTGACTCATCCTGTATGGATTTGTTGGTTCTGGCTCCTGAACTGGTTTCTTGGATTTTGATTGTTAGATACCACTATTTGTCTCCCTGTTCCCTTTTTAGATAGATTTCTAAATAGAACTACATTCAATGCCTTCCTGGTCTCCTTCAGGTGCATGAATGACTCTAGTCATGACAATCCACAAGATGCATTTATCAGTAATTCCCCAAAACAATCATCTATTCTTCCATCCATGTGACTAAAAGTTCATCAACCAAGGGGCAAGAAATTGCTGTCCATGATATTTTTGTTAATATTTACAAATTTTAATTAATTTTCTTTGTAATCTTATGTATTTTATACATTTAAAATATGATTCTGAGAAGAGTTCCTAAGGCTTCATCAGACTGACAAAGGAAACCTTGAAGCAGAAAAATATGTCAAGAATCCTGCTTTTGAGTATGAATAGACCTTGGAGGTCAGTATCCTTCATCTCTATACAATTGAGGTGATAAAGTTCTAGGGAGATAAACCACACTAGTAAAATAACTCCAAAGTCATGACTTCTTCCATTTCTTTACTAGCTAGCATTTATATAGCACTACTATATTTCAGGCACTATTCTAAGTATTTTAAAGATATTTTCTCATTTAATTCTCATAACAACCTGGAAAGTAGGTGTTTTTACTACTCGCATGTTACCGTTAAGGAAATTGAGTCACATGAAAGTTAAATGATTTTCCTAAGGTCACATGACAAGTAAGTATCTGAGGCCAGATTTGAAATCAGGTCTTTCTGATTCCAGTCACAGTGATTTCTCCACTCCAGCATCTAACTGCCTCATAATATGGCTAGCATTTATACAATACTTTAAGGTTTGAAGGTAGATTGTATTATTATACCTACTTTGCTTATGAGGAAAAAGGTTGAGTGATTAATTGATTGGCCAAAGTCACACAGTTAATCAGTGTCTGAGGCAGGATCTGAATAAATGAAATAGTGGACTTAATCATCACTTCACTACCTGTTGCTCTACTTTTTTCTTTTTTGCAGTTCTTTTGATTCCCTTTATGTTCTCTTCTATCATTCCTCTAGTATAACTCCCTTCTTTCATTTTTCTGCTACCTTTTCAATTCTAAAAATATTCAATTCAATTTCAAGTATCACATTTAGTATGATAGTTTGAAAGGATCTGAGACCCTCTTGTCTAACCAATACTTTAACTAAAATCTCTTCTACAATACTGTCAACAAGTGAATTATCTGGTCTTCAATCAAAAAAATACAGTGCATGTAATCTATGCAATGGAATGGTTGTGTCTGATCAAGGTTTGGCTTAGAGGTAGAAGGTTTGGGAGGTTTACGTGGAGGGAGGCTAAGAAAACAAAACAACTACTTTACTTCAACTACTATTACTGCTGATGTTGTTGCTACTGCTACTCCTCCTGCTATCATACTACTGCTGCTGCTACTACTACTATTATAACCACAACTACTACTACTGCTACCACTGACTACATCTACTACTGCTGCTGCTACAATAACAACTACTACTACTATTGCTACTGCTACTACTACTGCTGCTGCTATTACTACAACTACTACTGCTGCTGCTACTATTACTACAACTACTACTACTGCTATAGCTGCTGTTGCTGCTGTTACTACTACTACTACTACTACTACTATACATTGCTTTAGAACATTAAGGTTTTCAAAATGCTTTACATATAGTATATCATTGGATCCTCATAATCACTCAGAAAGTTAAGTGTTATTATCCCCATTTTGTGTTGATGAAGAGAAACTTGAAAGAGATTATGTCATCCAGGGCTAAAGAACTACTAAGTGTCTGAGACAAAATTTAAACTTATATCTTCCTGACTTCAACTCTAGGACTTTATCCATAATGCCACCTAACTTGGCATTGTCTTTATCATGTAAATATGGTCCAGAGAGCAAATAGGGTTTAAACTGGCAGAAGATATTAAATCTTGGGAAGGGGATTGCTGGTTCAAATGTTAGCCTTATTGCTCAGATTGAGAGGTGTTATTATCTCATGAGAAATATGTGGCAGTCTGGTGCAAGTTATTTGCTTTTTAATTTGTTTTTCACAGAGTACATAAAAACATAATTTATCTTCCATTGGTAGATACAGAATATATTGGATAAAACATAATTAATTACATTAAAATAAAAAATATATATGATGATAACCATTCAATTGATGATCAATTATTATTAACAATATAGGTCAATGGCCAAAAGTTGAGATTGCTTGTTTCTAGCACCCAGTTAAATGCTAGTCACATCTTTTTACCAAGACATGTTAATCTATTTAAAAATTCCTCAGCCAAAATTATATACTGCAACATAGAATGTGCTGAAGTTAGTGTTTTCCCCCTTTTGGAATTAAGTTTTATTACTTGGTACACACATTTGATTGCTGTTTCTGTGTACATGTTTTATCTGTCCAACAAGACAAGAGAGATCCTTAATGTCTAGGGCTGTTTGTTTCTGCCCTTGTATGCCTAGCACTGAGCCCAGTACCCTAAACTTTGTAGATGCTTTAAAAAATCTAGGTGAGATTTAAATTTAGGACCAATTGAGCTTTGGTGTCAGGGTGAGTAGTCTGGTCTGGAAAAATTGCTGTATTTATATCCCCCGCCACACGCACACACACACTTAACAAATATATGTAAAATGTGTATCAGTTTTTCTTATTATGAATATGATTTCAAATAGGTGTATTAGAAAATAAATGAACAAGATGGTTTTACATGTTTCCCTTGCTTACAATATAGAAATGTAACCTCGTTGATAAGGTTATTAGCCTTAGTCATAATAGCCCACATTTAATGCAGCATTTTAACTTTATATAGAGATCTAGATTCATTATTTCATTTAGAAATTACCTGAGTACTTAATTTAAATTTGCTGAAGCTAATATTGCCCAGCAAAGTTTCTTCTTCAATACCTGAGAATAGTAATTGTAGCATTATAGTTAGTCCCAATTGTGTTAAGGATCAAATTTTTTTAGATATTACATGGCTTCATGAGTTCTTATAGTAAAAAATAAATAATTAAATAAAATATCAGAAAGTCGCTAAGCTTTTGCTAGTAATTCTCTTCCTGGTGATTATGGGTATAAGTGGACATGTGGCATGATTATATATATATATATATATATATATATATATATATATATATATATATATATATATATATATATATATATATTCGCATATATGCATACATACATATACACACATACATACATAGGCACATGTATACACACATATCTAGGGGAGAGTTTTAGGTAGATAATGAACTACCTAAGCACTTGGTATGTTTTGTATCTCAGTGAAGATATCTGAAATATTATATTGATAGAGAATAATAGAATCTTACAATTGGAAGAGCCCTTGGAAACCATCTAGTTCACAAGCCTTATGTGGATAGGGATAGTTACTAGAAAATCACAGAGTCTCTACTGAAAAACATTTGATCAGGAGGAATGTTTACAACCTCCCAAATTAGTCAATTCCTACTTGTGGATTCTTCTAATTATTAGAATGAATTTCCTTATATTAAGTTTAATATTCCTCTCTACCACTTCTACCCATGGCTTCTTATTTTGTCCACTGGGATGAAGTAGGAAAAAGTCTAAGTGTCCATAAGACACTTGAAGAAAAGTGTCCCTTCTTTCCTGCAGATTCTTTGTCTTTTAGCTAATCATCTCTAGTTCTTCTTCATTGCTTCTTAACCTGGGGTCCAAGAAGTTGTTTGTCATTTGCTTTTTAATATTTTCATTGTATTTTATGATTTCATTATACTGGATTACTCTTTAGTTCTGTAATTATTTGTAATGTCTATAAAATATTATTCTGTAAAGAGTTCCATAAGCTTCACCAGACTATCAATGGATCATTGACATACACAAAAGGTTAACAGCCCCTGCATTTAGCTGATACTGATGCTCACTTGGGATGGTCTCCAGTCTATTCAGGCTCTTGGTTGGTCTCCTTTGGATCATTTCTATCACATCAGTGTCCTTCCTAACTGAAAAAAAAAATGAAAAGAACACTAGATGTAAAGTGAGAGGACCTAGATTCAAACCCTGTTTCTGCTATTTACTGCAGGGATGACTTTGGGGAAATCGAATTATTCCTTCTAAACCTCACTTTCTTCATCTCTAAAGTGAGGTGTGTTAAACTCAATTCAATAAACGTCATTCAGCATTTTACCAAGTATATATCAAGTGCACGTTATGGTATTCACATGCTATTGTGGGTAGAGTAATAAAAATGGAATCAGGAAGAGTAGAGTGAAAATACAGCCTCTGAATCTTCTTTTCCACATGAATGTCACAAATTCCATGGGCTTCAAGTAGCATCTATTACTTCACACACTTGTTCTAATTCATTTTGGTGGAGGGAAATTCCCAGAAGGGGTGAGAATACACACTGATTACATAGAAGTTAGGGGATTTAGTATACAAAACACTTGGCCTGGTGTCAGGAAGTTCTGAGTTTAAATCTCAACTCAGATTCTTTTTAGTTGTGTGACCCTAAGCAAGTCACTTAACCTCTCTTGCTTTCAGTTTCCTTCTCTGTAAAATGGGGACAGGGGGCAGCTAGGTGGTACAGTGGAGAAAGCACCAGCCCGGGATTCAGGAGGACCTGAGTTCAAATCCAGTTTCAGAGACTTGACACATACTAGCTGTGTGACCTTGGGCAAGTCACTTAAACCTCATTGCCCCGCCAAAAATATATAGCCTCTGAGATCCTTTCCAACTCTGCAATTCTGTGATTCCACAATGATTCATTGAGTTCAAAAGAAGACTTGGAAGCAAAAAAAAATGGGGACAATAATAGCACATACCTCATAGAATTTTTGTGATAATCAAATTATATAATAGTGAACTGCTTATCATTCTGTCTCAAACACAGTAACTGTTGTAGAAGTATTAGCTATTACAATAATAAGAGTAATATTGAATATTATCATTAATGTAAAGAATTAATTGTTATTTGACGTTTTTATGACCCCATCTTTTGGCTAGAATTTAAAAAAAACCTCAGCGTGCACTGGCCTGGGGCTCTGCAAACCACATGGTGCTCCACCCACTAATTTTAGCCATTGCCATGGCGCTGGCACCTCACGTCATCACCACTTGCCGAAGCCTACATGGGCCTGGCAAAATTATAATGATTGGAAGCCTAGTGAGGGCAGTCATGTGACTTTCAGAGTGGCCAGCCAATTGGCTGGGGGCTGTGTGGGGTGTGCTGGGAAGAAGGGAGCTTTTCCGGCATTCTAGCTGGAAGCTGGAAGGTTACAGGAGTGCTGCTGTGTATTCTCAGCTGATTCCTGGGTGGTGGTATTTTTTCAGGTTGTATAATTTCCCTTTCCCCATTTTATTTCCTTTCCCTTGATCCTACTGATCCTGTTTGTGTGTGTTTTTTTTTTTTAAGTTCCTTCTTGTTAAAATAAATCCTGCTCTGTTTTGAGGGAGGCTGCCGGTCTCCTTCCTTGCCCCAAAATTGCAGCAAGCCGCTTAGCTAACACTCCCCAATTAAAAATTGGTCCCCACTTTAGGAAGATTAAATTGATTTGGTGTGGTAGTGAGTAGAAAGTAAGCAGGACAATATTCCTGACATTCTTATATGCAACAAGAAAAGTGGGGGGGGGAGAAGAGAGGAAGAAAGGAGAAAAAACTATAAATGAAGGAAAATAAGGAAGAGAAGAATGAGGAGGAAAAGAGCAACACTCAAACAACAGAAAATTGTTAAGTATGTATCATATGTTAAAAACTATTGAGATACAGATAAAGAACAAAACAAGTCCTTGACCCAAAAGAGTTTGAATTCTAATTGGGATCATGGCATGCTCTACTTACAGAGTAAATGTCAGGTAATCTTAGAAGGAATAGGACTAGCATGTGAGGGATTTCAAAGGAAGACAGGGATTCTAAGAGGTTAAGATGGGTGGGGTGAACATTCAAGGCATGAGGGACAATATTCCAAGGCATAGACATGGGATATGTAGTATCGTGTGAGGAGCAGTATATAGTTCAGTATGATCATTCTTTAAGTTGCTGGAAGAGCTTAATGGGATTGAGAAGGTAGAAAGTAAGCACTTTGTGGAGAGCTTTAAATGCCAAACAGAGGGTTTTATATTTGATTCTAGAGGTTATCTGGATCCATTGGATTGAGTCAGGTGTAAAATGCTCAGATTTACACTTTAGGAAAACCATTTTGGCAGTTGTGGACAATGGAATGGAGTGGGGAGAGAATGAAGAGGTATAATTAGGAGGCTATTGAAATACTCCAAGCCAGAAGAAATGAGGGTCCTACACTGTGGTTCAATACTATTTTTTTCTTTTCTTTCCTTTTTTTCTTTTGGCCTGGAAATGAGGGTTAAGTGACTTGCCCAGGGTCACAAAACTAGTATCAAGTGTCTGAGGCCAGATTTGAACTCAGGTCCAGGGCCAGTAATTTATCCACTGTATCACCTAGCTGCCCCCAGTTCAATACTAATTCAAAAGTGATTGGATGTGTAGGTTGTGCGAGTATGAACTTTCTCTCTCTCTCTCTCTCTCTCTCTCTCTCTCTCTCTCTATATATATATATATATATATATATATATATATATATATATATATATATATATATATATATATATATGAGACAGAGACAGAGACAGAGACAGACATAGAGAGACAGAGAGACAGAGTCACCTTGATGCTGTGAATCTGGATGACTAAAATGATGGTGGTGTATGCACTTAATTGTAATAAAAATAGCAAAAGATGAGCTTTTTTGGGGGGGAGTTCATGAGTTCTGTTGTGGACATGTTGGGTTTGAAATTCTTACAGAATATTTATTTTGAAATGTCAAGCAGGTGATTGGTGGATATGGGACTAGAGCTCGAGAGTGAGATTAAGAATTGTATAGATCAAAGGATGATAATTGAATCTGTAGGTTCTAATGAGTTTATCAAGTGAAAGAATCTAGAGTGAAGATAGGAGAGGCTGCTTTATAGAGATTTAGAAAACACCAACCATGGATTCGAATGATGTGTATTAATATACAAGCAAATGGATCAATTAAGAGTAGATAATCAGGTACATTGAGAATTAAAAGAGAACAGGATCTTGAAAATTCAAAGAGGAGGCAGTATTCAGGAGAAGAAAGTTGCTATCATTTTCAAAGAAGAGAATTGAAGAAGGATGAGGATCTAGAAAAAGTCATTAGGTTTGGCAATTAAAAGCTCTTTGGTAAATCTTGAAGTCTTGTGAGAATAGTTACATTTGGGGATGAAGTTGGAGGCCCAATTGAAGATTTTGTTTTAAGAACTTTAAGAGAGAGAGAGAGAGAGAGAAGATGATAGCTAGTGAGAATGGAAGAGTATTATGAAGGTTTTGTTGAGCATAGGGACACGAGTATGTGCAGTATGAGCATTTTAAATAGCACAAACTGTTTTTAAAAGTAACAATCATATTTAATAGTCCCTGCTAAATTGAATTCTCAGAACTGCATATTGAAATTTTGTCAACATATTCATGCATGGCAGAAGGAATCATAGGATTATAGATTTAGAGGTGGAAAGGATTTTAGTGGTGATCAAATCCATCTCTTTCATTCAACTGATGTGGAAACTGATATAGGAACAAGATAAAGCAAATATCATTGCCACCATCATTTTTGCCCTTGGATCTGTCCCAAAGATTTAAGTCAGGTATTAAACATATAAGCCAGTGTAGTCAGCAACATTCCCAAGTATTACTAAACCAGATTTAAATGTAATTAGGAAATATTTAACAAAATAAAATTTAAAATACATTAGAACATAAATAAAGTTGATATGTGACTTTCAAAATAATTATGTGGCTCACAAAAATTCTTATGTATGGGTTAGTGGTCCCTATTTTGATTTGAGCTTGACCCTACTGTATTTAGTGAAACTAAAGAAGATGAGGTTGCATCCCAACATTTGTGTTCAAGTAAATAAAGCAGTGATATTTTATACCTCTTCAATGATCCATTAAACATTAAACATAAAAGAACAAGTATGATTGACACTTGTCCCAGGAACATTTATATCTGAACTCTGTCAAATACAAGTTGAGAAGAATGAGAACCACAATAATAGCTGACATTTACATAGCTCTTGAACATTTGTAAAGTGCTCTATATGAATTATTTCAGGTTGGCCTCCATACAATCCTGTGAGATTGGTGATATAGAACAATTATAAAATGTTTTAGAATTGTACAGTGGATAAAATTAAGTCTCAGGTTACTTAATTTATTTTCTCTTGCTTACACAACTGGTACATATCAGTAGCTGAACTCACAGCTTATGAAATTTTATTACTCTGTCTATAATGTCATAGGGCTATGGTCCAATTGCTAGAGAACCTAGAGATAATTAAAGTATCCATAAGTTCACTTCGCTCAATTATTTATTCATATATTTTTCAAGTGAATCAATCTAATATTACATTATGAAGGATGAAACCAGGTTGGAGGATATTTATACAATCTGATTTTGAGCTAGATCAATGGAAGAATCTGATATTTTGGAAATTTTGAGTCATCATTCAATTCAAATTGGACACATCTGTTCATAAATTTTTCTAGATTTGGATTAGGGGTAAATAAAATTGTAGGCTTAACAGTTTCCACATGTGCTGCCTCCGGGGCATCTTTGGCATATCTTGGTCAGATAGGATCACTAACACAGAAATGCTCCAATGCTCGCAACTTCCAAGCATCTACACGCTACTGAAATAAAGACGGCTGCGCTGCCTCGGTCATGTGCACTGCATTCAATAGGGCACTTTCCTAAAGACCTACTCTATGGTGAGTTAGCCTTAGGCCAAAGACCTCCTGGATGCCCCCAACTTCGCTACTGAGATGTATGCAAGTGAGACTTGAGGGCTCTGGAAATAGACATTGGCAGCTGGGAGGAGATGGCCAAGGACTGCGCCTGATGGAGTTCAATACTGTAAGATTTAAAATTGGATACAAGAACATTAAACTCCCCTTTAACCTTTCCCTTATATATCTCCCAGACCAGTAAGTGAAAGAAGCCTCTGAGCTTTAGTTAGAGCTTTTATTGTTTGGGAATTAATTAGCCAACAAAATAAGGTGATGTTGATTACAGAGATAGGAAAGTAGAAATACAAATAAATAGTCTTAGATCTAAGCTTAGTCTATATTCCGTATGGAACTCACCAAAATCCCAAAGCCACCTCTGAGGTTGAGAACTGCGTCAAGCACGTGCTGCTATTACGGAAGACCAGGCCGATCACCAAGGACCACGCTGTCGAACCTGAGTCAGCATCTGTGTGCCGAGCAAGCCAGCAAGCGAGCGAGCGAGCGAGCGAGCGAAAAAGAAATCAACTTCTGTTCTCTCCTTGCTTTTAAGCTCGCACCCGAAAGTGGAGTGCTTAGCAGACACACGGCAGTTCATTGTGGTCTCCTCCCGGAAAAGGGTGGTCCTTCAAAAACTGGCGTCTTTCAGTTATCCTAACCAACTGTTAAAAGCTTTCACTTTTTACCACAGTACTCAGGAGCAGCTTGCGCACAGCTGAGATGGGCCTTCACGCTCGGGAGGAAGAAAAACGAATGAGACGCAGGAACTGACAGCAACAGAGAGCACAGTTTTCCGATGGAGCTGCGGCTCTCGTATCAGATTGCACAGCCACACTGTGGCCTGTGGCTCTTCAAGGCGCTGATCCATGGTCATCAGCGACTGGTGGAAGCCTACTACTACTACTACTAGACACTACTCTAAAGCATAATAACGCAAGGTTTAACTGAGGAATGACTTTCAATGTGAGCAAAATATCCATCCTTATATATAGGCTGAACCTTAAGATGAAATTTATTTTATTTTTAAAATTTAATATATTTTTGTTAAATTTTAAGTTCTGAACCATTTTCCTCCTTCCTCACCCCACATTAGAGAAGGGCACCATTTGGCAAATTATTGTGTGTATGTATGTATGTGTGTGTGTGTATATATATATATATGTGTATGTGTGTGTGTGTGCATGTGCATGTCTACACACACATGTGTAAATGCAGGTAGGTGTATGTATGTGTGTGTGTGTATATATATATATATATATATGTGTGTGTGTGTGTGTGTGCATGTGCATGTCTACACACACATGTGTAAATGCAGGTAGGTGTATGTATGTGTGTGTGTGTATATATATATATATGTGTGTGTGTGTGTGTGTGCATGTGCATGTCTACACACACATGTGTAAATGCAGGTAGGTGTATGTATGTGTGTGTTTAGCTCTAGATGTGTATGTTTATGTATATTCATGTTTGTATATATGTATATATGTAAAAGAATATGTGCAAGTTCTTTCTTTGGAGGTGGATAGCATCTTCATAGGTCCTTTATAGTTTATTTTAATCTTTATACTATTTGAATAATTGATTCATCATTATTCTTCAAACAGTATTTCTGTGAATGTATACAATGCTCTCTTGGTTCTGATCACTCTACTCTTCATTATTTCATGTAAGTGTTCCCATGTTTTTTTAAAAATAAATATTGCATTACCATCATATACCTCAGAATGTTTAGCCATTCCCCAATTGATGGGTATTCCTTTGACTTCCAATTCTAAGCCACCAGAAAAAAAGCTGCTATAAATAAATATTTTTGTACAAATAGGTCTTTTTCCCTTTTGGGGGATGTCTTTGGGGTATAACCCTAGCAGTGGGATTGCTGGATCAAAAGGTATGCAAAGCTCTAGGGTCCCTTTGGGCATAGTTCTAAATTGTTCTCCAGAATGGTTAGATCTTTTCAGAACTCCACCAACAGTGGATTAGCATCCCAGCTTTCCCACATCCTCTCCAACATCCAATATATTCCATTTTTGTTATATTTGCCACTCTGATAGGTGTGAGGTAATACCTCAGAGTTGTTTTAATTTGCATTTCTCTGATCAATAGTGATAAAGAGCATTCTTTCATATGATTATAGATAGCTTTGATTTCTTTGTCTGAGAACTGCCTGTTCACATCCTTTGAGCATTTATCAGTTGGGCAATGACTTGTATTTTTTATAAATTTAACTCAGATTGTTATATATTTGAGAAATGAGGCCTTTATCAGAGATATTTATGTGTGCGTATGTGCATGTGTGTGTATACATACCTAAAAAAAAAGAAAAAATATTCCAGTGATAAGTCTTGTAGAAATAGGTTTCATATAAGTTCAATTTTGAGTAAAAATTAATTCATTACAACTTAAAAATTTAACTCAATCTAACAGTGCTTTTAAAAAAAACAATTATTAATAGATTCAAATTTTACTTTCCATGGCTTATACATCTTTATTTTGTGACAAGTCAAATCACATGTATTACTATGACATCTCCAATTCTACAGTGAATGGGTAATAATTGGTGATCAATTTTCAGTTTACCTAGAATACACAAAGTCTATGTCCCAGCTCCGACTGAGATCCTTCTATGATGATTTTTTTTAAATGGAAGATGTACCAAACCAAAAAAAGCATTTCATAAAAGTCAATATTTTCTGATGAAAATGTATTTTCTGTAACAGTTTATAGCTTTAAATCCTAATAGTATCAGCATGGTAGCTGACAGTAGCACCTATCTTATGAACATCCAAATATAATTTTTGCATGGAGTTATTTAATTTTGAAGCAAAAAGTTTTGGAAATTGGGGAAGTGTTTTATTCTCTTCTACAGGAATGATGGGGATTTTCTTTGTAAATTAGAGTACTACAGGGGGCAGCTAGGTGGCACAGTGGATAGAGCACCGGCCCTGGAATCAGGAGTACCTGAGTTCAAATCTGACCTCAGACACTTAACACTTACTAGCTGTGTGACCCTAGGCAAGTCACTTAACCCCAATTGCCTCAATAAAAATTTTAAAAAAATTAAAGTACTACAGTGAATCTTCCATGTTTGATGATTTTTATAGGGAAAAATGAAAAAAAACTGAATGGGGAGGGAGCTTATAGTTAATAAATGTATCTGACAGCTGAGTTAAAGATTTCACAAAACTTATTTTTGATCAATGAATCATGTAGAAAGCTTTGTTTAGAATTTGAGAAATCAATAAACCATTTTGTAAAATAGAAAATAGATTTTGGGGGCATTGGATTAATTTTTAAATTTAATACACCAAGTAAAAGAACTCTATATGAATATTGTAGGGATTTTCGTCCAAAATTTTAAAATTAGAGATACCATGCAGCAGTATATATAGCATTGTTAAAATACACACACACACACACACACACACACACACACACACACAAACTTAACATTAGAGCCAGAAAACCTGGGTTCAAATTATGGCTTTGCCACTTACTAATTATATGAGAATATGCAAATCACTTAGCCTCCTTAAGCCTTTCTATCCTCACCTATAAAATGAGTATAATAATGTTTGCACTACCGATCTCACAGTGCCATTGTGATAAACATGGTTCACATACTGGAAAATGTCAAATGAGTGAGCTATTATTTGTAGGGGCCAGGGACCTTCATCTGAGCTGCAGGGATGTTATGCAAAGGTCAGCCTCTCTATCTCAGACCCTCAAATATTACTAAGTGACTCCTTTAGGCTTATCAAAGCTTAATAGCAATTTCAATTTCACTAAACTAAATATCGAGAGAGCCCGGGAATTCTATCTCTGGAGGAAGTGGGAAATGAAGTTGAATAATAATACTTTGAATTAAAGGATCCTTTTGTATGTCAGTTAAGTATGGCTATTGGACTGATTAACAAAGGATCAGTCTTGAATGGGTCTTGGCATTCTGAAAATGTAGCTTCACAGAAAAGCAAATAATACTATGTTTAAAGAAAGAGAACCCTAGTCAATTGTATGCAGGATGCAGGTAAATGTTTAACAACCAGCTCTTTCGTGTGTGTGTGTGTGTGTGTGTGTGTGTGTGTGTGTGTGTGTGTGTGTGTGTGTGTGTGTAAGATATACTTTTAAATTTAATCTGTATTAGTAACACTTCTCTATCATTTTAAATCTAGATATCAACAAAACAAGGAATCAAGCCCTGGTTTATAACATTTTCTGATTTATTGGGTATAAGGACTCATACTTAAAATTTAACATTTGGCTAATTTGAACTAATTCAAGCTGGCTCCAGCAGACCTCTGGCCCTAGTAGAGGATGACAAGTAAAATTAGCAAAACAGAAAATTATCCAAGAAGCACATGAAAGCAATAGTTTGGTGGAAAAGTAGAGAGCTTTGAGGCAAAAAAGGATTAATAATTTCAGAAGTGAAATGGAATAGTAATGAGAAACAGCTTTGTTTTTTTTTTTTCCTGTGAGACAAAACTGTCAGAAGTATTTCAGGTTGGAAGCATCTGTAGGAGTTTGTACTGTTTTGGTAATACTCTCTTTCAAACAGGCAGCGCAAAAATCTGTGGGATATTTTAGGCACTGATATAAAAGAGGGATTTTCCCTTGCTGTATGCTTTGCCATTCTATCTTAATTAAAATCTGTTGCTATTTGATTTTTAGTATAGAGGACTACTCATTTTAGCTAAGATAGCTAGGTAATGCAATGGATAGAGTGCTGGAGTAGGAATCAGAAAGATCTTATTTCAAATTCAATCATATATGCTACTTAGCTGTGTGATCGTGGGCAAGTCACTTAACCTCTGTGTGCCTCAGTTTCTTCACCTGTAGAATGGGATAATAAAAGCACCTAATAGCTATTCTCCATCCCTCATTCTCATCTGACTTTCTCTCATATTTATAGGCCTTTGTTCAGAGTCTCCTAAATGTTTTATGAACTCTTCTCTCATATCCAATTCTTGAAGTCTCTCGTTTTTTTAGTTTATTACTTGGCCAGTCTCCTCAGAGAAGATTCCTTGACCCTCTCTACCCCCAGAAAATATTGACCAATCAAATAATACCTGCAAAGTGATTTGTGAAACTGAATGTGCAATCAAAAAAGAGCTATTTGATTAACCATGACATTAACACAGTGATCAATTCATGTAGTAGATAGATTATCTTGAAGCCAGGATTCAAATTTGACCTGATCTACACATACTGGTTGTATGAACCTGGTTAAGTCACCTATTCTTTCGATTCCCAAAGCAAGTCTCTAAGAATATAAATAGCAGAGAAAGTGCCGACTTCTATGAACAGAGAGAGTTTCATCAGCCAAGAGTTCATTTGATCAATAAAGTCATATATATAGTTCTTTTCCTTATGATATATTTTTAAAATTCTCTTTGCAACTTTTCTTGTACTATTATCTTTCCTCTTCATTTACACTAATTTATATTATATTATCTTCCTTCTCATACTTAGACCATAAATTATCATTGCCTTTCTTAATGATAAGCACAGTGCCTTACTTATAATTGGGGCTTAATGGACATTTGCTCAATTATTGAACAATTAGCTATATATGACTTTATTGATCAAATGAACTCTTGGCAGATGCCAAAAAAAAAAAAATAGAGCTCATCATCTAAAAATATAATTAAAAAAATAATAATAAAAAAATAGCTTCTGCATCCCTGGATAGAAAACATAAGAGATTAACATTATAAAAAAGTTACACTCAAAGCCGTGTTCAGCCAGTGATGCAATTGACCCTCTATCATGGGCATTTAGGAAAATCTTTCTGGATTAAGCAAACCAGCTTCTGCAGTCAACTTCCTCCTCATTCCCGAAAACCTGACGGTATTTGAAAGTTTCTAAAGCCCCTTCAGGCCTTCCCTGGATCCTCACTATCCCACTGGAGTATTCACTCTGACGCTAGGATCTTGTGCCTTTCCCAATATTTCTCTCTCATCTTTACTTAAATACTGGGACAATCAGTACTGTCTTTCTCTCTTGTTATGATGGCTTCAGAAAGTGTTGCACTTATCCTCTGAGGACATAACTAGTAACCAGGGTTATAAGTAATTGACAGAGTTCATTCAATAGAATATTATCTAGAAACATCATGGTGTAGTAAAGAGGCAGATTATTGAAGACTGGATTTAAGTCCTGTACCTGCTATGTACTAGGCAAGTTAACACTGCAATGCTCCCAATAGACTGAGTATAATTATCAGAGCTGAGGCATCTGGTTGTGAAGGGAAAGGTTAGATCAAAGCAAAGAATTAATTGTGATTGGGCCAGAAAAAAAGATATATGTTTTAAAGTAATTAATAACAATTGATAAGACAATAGAAATTGCATATATAAATAAATTACAGGTCTATCTCTCTGCCTCTCCCCCCAGAAAAAGGAGAGTAAAGAAACCAAACAAACATGCAAAATAAGAGATACCAAAGTAGAGTCAGATATTTTCCCTGGTAGTGATTTACCCATGGTTTTATAGCTAGTTACTCAACTTCTTTCTTTCATTTTCCTCAAAGTCATACTAGCTAAGAGTGGGTGCCTCTCAAAATCTCTGTCCTATGCTTCCTTCTCTTTCTTGCTCTTTACTATTTTCCTCTATGAACTCATCAATTACCATGAATTCAATTGTCATTTATATGCAGTTGATCCTTGGTTATTATTGTTGTTTCTCCTTTGTTCTTGAATAGGACTGATGACCTCAGGAGAGTGATGTCTGTACTTTCAAGTGAATTGGATTTAAGGTAGTCAGGGCTGTGCAAAGTCATCAGTCTCACTCTTTCCTCCAGAGTCATCTGAGTGCAGTGGCAAGACTTAGGTCAAGATGACTGGAGATGGCCTTAGATGCAGTGTTGAAACCTTGGCCTTTTTACGGTCTTTTCCAGGTCTCAGTTTTTCTGAGGCAATACTCATTCTGATTCAATGATTTAAGGCTAGGTAAGAAATGAGGCAAAATATGGCCTAGTTTTCCTACTCAGAACCATTAAAACTGAAAAAATGAGCAAGTAAGGCTTATACTGGGGCCTGTTATTGGTCGGTCAATCAAGGAAAGCAAGAGAGATTTGGGTTCAGGGCAGTCAAGTAGCTCCATTTAATTACCAATGGACTTTATCACAGCCTGGTTTTTCAGACCTCTATTTCAAAGAAATTATAAATTAAATTACATGAGAAAAAAGAGTCAATTATCCCAGTTTCTGGAAAAAATATAGAATAAATAGGGAAGAGAAGAAAATCTAGTCAATAAACACAAGATATCTTGAGAAGCTTAAGCTATCAAAATTTATATTCCTTTGTACAGAATACCCACATGTAGATATTGACAACCTCAGCTTCTCCCCTTACTTCCAAATAAAGATCTTTAACCACCTATTGAATTTCTTAAACAGGATGTCACAGATTTTTAAAAGGTATTGTGTCTAAAACCAAACCCACTGGCTTACCCTTCAAATTTACATCCTTTCTGAAATTTCCTATTACTACCAAGGTCACTATTATCCCCCTAGTTATGCAGATTTACAACCTAAAAGTCATCCTCAATTCTTCAATCTTTCTCATCCCCCTTTTCCAATATGTTGCCAAGAGCTATTTATTTTACTTTTGCAACATCTGTTGTTTATACCCACTTCTTTCCTCTTACAGTGCAACTGCCCTGCTCCAGTCTTTATTAAGGCCAGGGCCATTGCTATAGTCTCCTGGTGGATGTCCCTGTACCAAATCAATCTTCTTAAAGCACAGATCTGACCACATCATCCCTCCCTCTATCCAATAAATAAATTCAGCTCAAATGTAAATTTATCTGCTTGAAGTTATATGCCTTTCATAACCTGGGATACTTATACTTTCCCAGCATTCTTATACCTTGGATAATCATGGCAAAATTTGGTTTCCTGGAAAAGTTCATCATGATTGTATATTAGTTTCATAATGAAATACTGACATAGGCTTCTGGATAATGGAAAAATTCTCAAGCTTTCCCAGTCACCAAAAGCATGAAGCAGGGATGTATGTTTGGTCCCATGCTTTGTAGCAATGTTTTCAGAGGCCTCCAATGAGGACAAAAATGGTATCAAGATTGACTACCACACTAACAGTAAATTTAACTTGAAAAGGCTACAAGCCAAGACTAAAGTGTAGGAAGATTTGGTACATGATTTTTTGTTTGAAAATAATTTTGCTCTGAATTCAGCTTCTGAGACTGAAATGCAATAGTATGGATCTATTTTCTACTGCTTATGCTAATTTTGGATTATTAATTAATACCAGGAAAGCACAGGTTCTCCATCAGTCAGCACCACACCATCCATACATGGAACCATTGGTTATAGCATATAGAGAAATTCTGAGTGCTGTGGATAAGTTTGCTAACCTTGTCAGTATACTTTCCAGGTTTATACACAAAGATGATTAGGTTGACACACATATTGCCAGAGCTAGTTCAGTGTATGGAAGGCTGCAAAAAATGTGGGAGAAAGGAGCTATTAAACTCTCTACCAACATGAAGATTTAAAGAACCCTTGTGCTGGCCTCATTGTTGTATGCCTGTGAAACCTGGATGGTATGCCAGTGCCATGCCAAGAAACTGATTTGCTTCTAATGGAATTGTCTTAGGAAGATTCTGAAGAGCACCTGGCAAGATAAGGTAACAGATAATGAGGTTATTTCTCCAACTGAACTGCCAACCACTCAAACTCTATTATAGAGAGGGCAATTCCAATGGGCTGGCCACATTGTTTGAATGCCAAATGTATGTTTGCCTAAAAGAATATTCTATGGAGAACTCAACACAAGGCAAGTGCTCACATGGAATTCAGAAGAAGTGATACAAGGACAATCTAAAGGTCTCTGAAAATCTTTGGAATTGATTATGGGACATGTGAGACACTGGCCCAGCATGGTATGCCCACATCAAAGAAGGTGTTATGCTCTATGAGCAAAGCAGAATTGCAGTTGCTCAACGTTAATATGAAATACACAAATGTAAAGAAATTTCCATTACAAATATTTATATGGACTATCTGTGGTAGAGCCTTCTAAACCCATATTGGTGTGATACCCACAGTCAGATACACTATGACTTGTCCCCAGCATAGTGAATCCATTTTGTTCCTCTTTGAAAATGAAAGATAACAATTATACCATGCTCACTCTCAAGTACTCTGATCTAATAACCCTGGTCTCCACTATGTTCCTTGCAAAAATGACTCTCTACATTTTCAATGCCTGTACATGATGGCTGGCATCCTCAATCTTCTCATCTCCAAATCCTGGGTTCCCTAGCTTCCTGCCAGTCCCAATTTAAATTCTACCTCCCCTAATTAAGGAATTACTAACAATCTGTGGTATATGATTATAATACAATACTATTGTGCTATAAGAAATGACAAGCATGATGATTTCAGAAATACCTGGAAAGTCTTACATGAACTCACGTGTAGTTAAGTGAACAGAACTAAGAGGACATTGTACAGAGTAATAGCAATATTATTTGATGAAGAACCTTATATGACTTGACTGTTCTCAGCAATACAATAACCCAAGACCATCCCAAAAGACTAATGTTAAAACATACTATCTGTCTCCAGAGAAAAAATCTGATATTGATTGAACACAAACTGAAGCATAATGTTTTTCCGCTTTCTTTCATTTTTTCATTTATTTGAGTCTTCCAATATAAAATGATTAATACAGAAATGTTTTACATAATTGTACATGCATAACCGATATCTGATTGTTTACCACCTTAGGAAGGGGCCTGGGGAGGAGGGAAAGAAGATTGGTTAAGATTTCAAACTCAATACTTTTTTTTTTCTTTTTTACTGGGCAATGAAGGTTAAGTGACTTGCCCAGGGTCACACAAGTAGTAAGTGTAATATTTCTGGGGCTGAATTTGAACTTAGGTCCTCCTGAATCCAGGGCTGGTGTTTTATCCATTGTGCCACCTAGCTGCCTCAACTCAAAACTTTTAATAAAAATGTTAATTTTTTAAAAATCCTTCCTTCCCTCTGCTTATTACCTCAAATTTATCCTTTATGTATCTTATTTTTATGTGGTTGTTTCCATGTTATCTCCCATTATTCTACAAGTTCCTTTAGATCTCTTTGTCTTTTTACTTTCTTCATAGACCCAGTGCTTAGCATAATTAGCAGCTAGCTGGTACAGTAGATAGACCCTGAAGCTGGAGTTAGGAAGATCAGAGTTCAAATCTAGCTTCAAAAACTTACTACTCATGTGACCCAGGGCATGTCCCTTAATGTCTGTTTGCCTGAGTTTACTTAATTGTAAAATGGGGATAGTGACAGCACCTTCCTCTCAGGGATTTTGTGAGAATCAAATGAGATAATATTTGCAAGACTCTTAGCACAGTATCTGGCACGCAGTAGTTGCTTTATCAATGCTTAATCCTTTCATCTGACTATACAAAGATAAAATTAAGTAGTACCTATTCTTCCACATTTTGCTACTTTCCTAAATAGAGAATGATTATATCGAGAATTTGATTGATGCTTATATAATTTCAAATGAACATCCTTACTGCACAAATGAGGAAACTGAGTTGAAGGGAGTTTGAGTGACATGCCAAAACTTATACAGGTAGTATTAGAGCAAAGCTCTAAAACCAGTTCGTTTTATTTCAGTCTATGGTCTTCCACTATATTATATTCCTCCCACCATGGCTTAAGCTTTTTCTTGATATTATACTTGATCATCATGATTGTCTATTGTTACATTGTGCTATTTGATGGTCATGGTTCTTTATATGATTTAAGCTTTTTCTTAGTTATTTCTCAAGGTTAAATAGGTAATCGTTACTTCTCATGTTGTCTATACACCTTCCAAAAATGTCCCCACTTCAAATAGAGGATATTAATTATTTACTTATCCAGTACTTAGCCTGTTATTCCTGGTAGGCTTCTGAAACATAAAGGCAGCTATTTTATATATGATTTTGGAATAGCTCTCTTTAGAGAGAAAACCCTATTAAAGGTAAATAACACAAAAAAGTAACTAACACGAATGTATTTTGGTTCTCAGTCTTAAGAAATACTGCTGATTTATAGCAAGTTGATCATGCTTATGTAGTTCCTTTTTCTTATAAATGCATGAATTGATTATCACATCAGAATGTACCACTATATTGGAACTACGGAGTGACAAGGGCACAGAGAAATTCCTTTTCAGGTATAAATTAGGTATTCAGAGCTAGTAATGGACAGGGACAACAAAAGGAGAAAAAACCACGTTTTTCCTGCTAGTTCTATTATACTTTAAAATGGTTTATTTTCTTGTGATTATTTGTAGCCAGAGATTGAAAGTCAGATAGAGGACAGAGACAGCTATTGGAGCAATCACTAGGGATTCTTATAAGTTAGAGCTTCTAATAGTATGCTAAAAACAAGTCTTATATAGCTTTCAACATGGCCTTGGATATTACCAGAGTATTACAAAAGTTAACAATAAGTCAAATTACTGAATTTTGTTTTTATAGGCTAATTGTAAAAAAAACATTTTATTTCATTACATATTTCCAAATTCAATGATTTTTTTTTGAGTTCCAAATTCTCTCCTTCCATCCTCAAGAAGGCAAGCAATTTGATATTGATTTTACATGTGAAGCCAAACAGAATATATTTCCATTTTAAGCATGTTGCAAAAGAAAATACTAAAAAAAAACACTGTTTAAAAATATATACTTTAATCTATATTTAGAATTCATCAGTTCACTCTCTTAAGGTGAAAAGCATTTTTATCACAGTGCTTGGGAATTGTCTTAATTGGTATAGCTAAGTGGATCATCCTTACAATATTGCTTACTGTGTATATTGGTATCCCGCTTCTACTTATTTCACTCAGCATCAGTTCATGTAAGTTTTTTCAGGTTTTCCTAAAAGTATCCTGCTCATCATTTCTTATAGCTCAATAATATTCCATCATAACCATATACCACAACTTGTTTAGCTCTTCCCCAATTGATAGATATCCCCTTTGCCACCCAAAACTAAACAAAATAAAAAACCCAAGCAACTATAAATGTTTTTGTATATATAACCTTTTCACTTTGATTTCCTTGGGATACATACCTAATAGGGGTATTGCTGTGTAAAATGATATGCACAGTTTTATAGCTTGTTGGGTATAGTTCTAACCTATTTTCCAGAATGGATGGAATACTCATAATTTTATCAACAATGCATCAGAGTCCTAATTTCTCCACATCCTTTCCAGTTGATTTCTTTTTTTTTCATGTTAGCCAATCTGATATGTGGGAGGTGGTACCTCAGAGTTTATTGAATTTGTATTTTCTAATGAGTATTGATTTATAGCACTTTAATACAACTATTTATTGCTTTGATTTCTTCATGAAATTTACTATTTATGCCATTTGAATATTTATCAACTGAGCAATGGATCTTTTTTATATAAATTTGGCTTATTTCCATATATTTTTTTAAATGAAGCCTTTATCAGAAAAATCTGCTATAAAATTTTCCTCAGATTTTCCTTCTAATTTTGGCTGCATTACTTTTTGCTTTGGTTTGGTTTTTTTGTACAAAAGTTTGTTTTTTTAATGTCATCCTCTCTATATCTTGTTTAGTCATACACTCTTCATTTATGCAAAGATCTGACAGGTACATTTTCCATACTGTTCTAATTTACTATCATGTCTAATTTAATATCATAATATCTCCATTTATATGTAAATTATATACTCATTTTCAACTTATTTTGGTATATGGAATGAGATATTGGTGTATACCTAGTTTCGGGCAAAACATTTTCTAGTTTTCCTAGAAATTTTTGTCAAATAATGAGTTCTTATCCCCAAAACTTGGATTTTTATGTTTACAAAAACTAGATTGATAGTCATTTATTACTGTGTATTGTTTATCTATTCAACTTCTCTAATACTCTATTTCTTAACCAGAACTAGATTATTTTTTTGTGATTATGCCTTTGTTGTATACTTTCAAATCTGGTACTGTTAGGCCCCCTTCAGTCACATTTTTTTTTCCATTTCCCTTAATATTCTTGGCTTTTGCTGTACCAAATAAATTTTATTACTTTGTTCCTAGCTCCATAAAATAGTTATTTCGTAGTTTGACTTGTATCACACTGAATAAGTAAATTAACTTAGGTGGAATTATCATTTTTATTTAATTGGCTCTACCTTTTTCTTGTTATTTAGCCACTTTCCATCATGTCAGACTCTTTGTGACCCCATGAGCAATTAATGTTTCTCCAGTTGTTTAGATCTCATTTTATTTGTATGAAAATTATTTTGTTACTGTGTTTATGTTTTGTTTTGGCAGGTAGACTACCAAATGTTTTATATTGTCTGCAAAAATGTAAAAGGAATTTCTCTTTCTATCTTGCTGCTGGGCTTTGTTGGTAGTATATAGAAATGTATGATTTGTGTGGGTTTATTTTATATCCTGCTACTGTTAAAGTTGTTAATTGTTTAAACTAGTTTTTTAGTTACGTCTCTAGGTTTCTCTAAATATGCCATCATATAATTTACAAAGAGCAATAGTTTTATTTCCTCATTGACTATTTTTATTCCTTTAGTTTCTTTCCTTTTCTGGTCAAATTTCTATAGCTAGCATTTCTACTTATTAATGGTGATGGTGAACAACCTTACTTCACCACTTATCTTACTGAGAAAGTTTAAGTTTATTCCTATTACATATAATGCTTGCTTTTGGTTTTAAATAAATGTTATGTATTATTTTTAGAAAGTCACCATTGATTCTTATGATTCCTAGAGTTTTTAATAAGAATAGTATTGTATTTTGTCAAAGGACTTTTATGGCTCATTTTGTTTTAAACTAAATAATTCATCAGTCAGTTCTGTCCTTCATACTTCAGAGTTAAATGTCACCCTTTAAGAAATCATCCTCATTTAAGAAATATCTGAAGGAGACCCTGCTTTTCAGAACTTTAGTTTTAGATTTTGTTTTTAAATTAAACTTTCAAGGTAGAATTGTCCCAAAGTAGACTAGGTTGTTTTTGGGGGTAATTAATTTTCCTTTCCTGAAGGACTTTAAGTTAAAGCTATATGACCATAAATAGTTTTTGTAGCTAGAATTCCTGCTCATGCTCAGACCATAATAGTTAACCTTTGAGGTTTCTTTCATTTTCATTAATGAGGACAATAAATGAGCAATAAAAAGATAATTTATCAAAATAGATTTGATACTTTGATATAGCTATATTCTTAGTGACAAAATCTCTACCCATTTCCATTTAAAGCACATTGATAACTTTTGATTTTCTCTCGTTCTTGACAATGTCTTTCATAAAATTTGAAGAGAATATCTATCTAATATTCTAAAGTTTTTCTTTTAGATCTTCAAATTTTCTTTGATACTAGTGAATTTTATACTTTTTTTGTTTTGTTTTGTTTTGTGGCCATATTAATATCTGTAGCTGGGGGCTTGGAACTTAAAAATAGTAATTTATAACTTCTTTTGTTTCAGCTTCCCTGTGTATGTAGAAATTCTTTACATGGAAAACATAACCTTCTAGGCAATAAGTTTTAGCAGCAGGGTTCAGGGGAGATAAATAAGAGTGTTTGAACTACTCAATTTCTCCTCAACTGTCACTGTTAGCATCCATATAGTCCATAATTTAGTATCTATACTAGGGTTTTGGATAGTGTATACCTTTTGTTTTTCCAGCTTTTTGTCATATTAAAATCCAGGGAAAGTATTGCTTTAATTTTTCAAATAATTAACTACTTTTGATTTAGACTTTCAACAATGTTAGCTATGGACAACTGCTTCCTCAATCCTGTCACATGAATCTTCGGCTTTCATATTCCCAAGACCTATAATATATCCTATGGCTGAGTAGGAAAAAGGTAATTTTCTGTCCTATCATTGCAAATACTGAGAGGATTATAGTGTCATTTGAGAATGAAAAGAATGTCAATCCATTCACCCTTTTTAAATGTAGCTTCATCAAATCATAAAATTAACTAATACTAAAGTTGAAAGAAATCTCAGAGATTAACTATATATTATGGTCTGAACATCAGTGGGAATCCTAGCTACAAAATTCCCTCATAGTCATCTAGCTTTCATTTAAAGTCCTTCAGGAAAGGGAAATTGATTGCATCTAGAAACAGCCCATTCTTTTTAGGGGACAGTTCTATCCTTGGACTTTTTCTTTTCATAGACCTGAGATTGCCTCTCTATAATTTTTTGCTATTGCTTCTAGGTTCAGTTCTTTACTCTTCTAAGACTTTATCTCAAATGTTATATTCACTTCTGGACATAGGTAGATAAGCTGGAGTATCCAAAGGAGGTATTCAGTCTTGATTTCATGACATAAAGATTGGCTGAGAAAAGGAGGAATATTTAGCAGGGAGGAAAAATATGAAAGGACATAATAGTTGTATACAAGCATTTGAAAATAAAATTATGTATGAAAGGGATTGGATTTTATCCATATACCTTTAGTAGAAGGTAGATCCAGAAGCAATGGATGTAAGTTGCAAATATTCAAAGTGAATATGCATCGAAGGGAATCCTAACAACTAAGTTGTTCAAAAGTAGAACTGACTGTCTCAGACGATGGCTGGTTGTCTCTTCACCTTAGTGGTCTTTCTTCAGAGGCTAGATCATTTTTCTCATAAGTTATGGTGGGGATTCCTTGATGGATGATTTGAACTAGATGACAAGTAGTATTACCCTTCTAATTTTCAAATTCTATGATTGGAGCCCATCCAAATATATCAAATCCCTCTTCTATGTAATAACTAAGTACTAGTAGACATTTCTCATGTCCTTAGTACAGATTTCTCTTTTCCAGACTAAATACTCCTTGTTATTTCAACTATTTCTGATTTATCTTCCATTTCTGAGAAATATACTCTTCCTTTCCCAAGGCTCCTTCAGCTTGTAACCTTTCTAAAAATGCCTCCTCAACTCCCCCCCACACACATACCTTCCCTTTTTGGTATGTAAGCCATTTCACAGATATGCATGCAAACGGTCAGGATAGCACTTCAGTTACTTTTCTTTAAAAAACACCTCTCAAACTTCCATACTTGAGGTCAAGTGAAATTAAGAAGTAAAATCCATGGACGAGAGACAGTTTTCCAGATTGCATTTGAAAATATATAGTGAATCAGTGAGGCAGAGCTATACAATCAACTTTCAATTTGCATGACCTATTTGGTGTG
Source organism: Dromiciops gliroides (assembly GCF_019393635.1). Lineage (NCBI taxonomy): Eukaryota > Metazoa > Chordata > Mammalia > Microbiotheria > Microbiotheriidae > Dromiciops > Dromiciops gliroides. The sequence goes on along the minus strand of NC_057862.1, from coordinate 625,594,749 downwards.
GAACAGATAATATAAATCCATGTGACCCTTATTTCTTGTGCAGAATCATTATTCTTTAAAAATGAATCTCATATTTCTTTTCAAGATTGCATGCTTCTCTAAAGGAAGTCTTTTAATGGCTTCTCATTTTATATGTAGAACTTCATCATAAGATCACACAAAGTTAGAAATGAAAGAGACCATAGACATCACACAATTTAGGACTTTTTCTGTGTATAGATGCAGCAACTGAGACGAAAAGAGGGACAAATAATGTGCACAAGTAGCAGAGAAAGGTCCAGATAATATGAGAGTAAATGCATTCCAGCTGCTGCTGAGCAAATGACTTATGTGGGTGTCTAATGAACAAAACACTTTCTTTGGTTGGAATAAATATCTCCACTGATGACTAGGACAGCCAAAGTTACAGGCTATTATCAGAGTCCCTAGACTATGATGATGGCAGGCTCATTTGATGGACTAGCTCCCTCACTCCTCATCTATCCTCTAGTTATATCAAGGATTCATGATTTAGCTTTCTTCTCACAGTTAAGTGGTCCTTTACTGATTAGATTCCTCTGATATTACTCTGCACTCCTAGTCCTTAAATTGTGACTTTTGCATATAGCTTTGTTGATGATTCACCCACAAACTGCCTGCACACCAGGTGTGTGTTAATGTACCCAGCATACTCTCTAAGGAGAGAAACATCAAAGTGGCAATCTCATGGAACAGGATAAAACAGAATTTGGATGATTCTCTGAGCAATACTACCTCCTTCAACAGGGAATATAGTTCCATAAGCTGGAAGAGTTGAGATTTTATCCGCGTGGATTTTCTTACACCTTCAATAGATCCCAGCATCTAGAACTGTTTCAACTAGGTGGCATAGTAGATAGAGTTCTGGTCCTGGAGTCAGGAATACTTCTCTTCCTAAGTTCAAATCTGGCCTCAGACACTTACTAGTCGTGTGACCCTAAGCAAGTTATTAAACCCTGTTTAGCACAGTTTCCTCATGTGTAAAAAATAGTTAGAGTGGATTTCCTGGGTGGAGCCAAGGTGGCAGAAGAAAGGCAGTGACTCCTCAGAGCTCTCTCCTAAATACCTTCAAATAATGCCATAAGACAATTCTTGGAGCAGCAGAATCCACAAAAGGACAGGGTGAGATCATTTTCCAGCTAAAGATGGCATAGAATATGTGCAGAAAAGGTCTGTTAAACCAGGATAAGAGAGGAGTGCAGATCCAGCCTGCATTGTGAGCCCCAGCCCCAGAAAATCAGGGCTCCACAACCTTGGAATCAGCTGAGGTAGCTGCTACTTCTGGAAATCAGCTCACAGGCTGGTGAGGGGGGTTGAGTAGTTGCCAAGGGGATGATTGCAAGGGTCTTTGCTGGCACTGAGGCAGAACTCTGTTGTGTTGCCTGTGCTTGGAACCAGAAAGCAGTCTTGAGTGGTGAACCAGGTCAGGGAAGAGCACAGGGATGAAAGTTTGCAACCACAGTAAAACAGAATTCTGTTCCCAGGTTAAAGAGCAAGCCAACCTGTGGTTACTTACAGACCAGAGCACAGGAAAGGGGAGTGTAGAACATGTCTCTTCTTAAATCGTACCACATAGGACCCCCTGAAGCTTAGGGCACTGTGCCCTGGAAGCAGTGCCCCACTTTAAGAAGGAGGTAGGCTGGAGGCAGCTAGGTGGCACAGTGGATAAAGAACTGGCCCTGGATTCAGCAGCACCTGAGTTCAGAGCCAGCCTCAGACACTTGACACTTACTAGCTGTGTGACCCTGGGTAGGTCACTTAACCCTCATTGCCCTGCAAAAAAAAAAAAAAAGTTGAAAAAAAAAAAAAGAAGTGGGATGGTAAAATGAGAAGACAGGAAAAAAATACAGACACTAGAAAGTTTCCTTGGTGATAAGGAAGACCAAAATATACCCTCAGAAGATAACAAAGCCGAAACTACTACATCCAAAGCTTCCAAGAAAAATATGAATTGGTCTCAGGCCACAGAATTGCTCAAAAAGGACTTTGAAAATAAAATAAGAAAGGTAGAGGGAAAATGGAAAGGAAATTAGAGTGATGCAGGAGGGTCATTAAAAAAAAATGTCAATGGCTTGAAAAGTCAAATTGGCCAAATGAAAAAGGTGGCACAAAAGTTCTCTGAAGAAAATAATTGCTTAAAAATTATGATTGAGCAAATGGAAGCTAATGACTTTATGAGAAATCAAGACACAATAAAGCAAAACCAAAAGAATGTAAAAATAGAGGGCAATGTGAAATATCTCCTTGGAAAAACAGCTGACCTGGAAAATAGATCTAGGAGAGATAATTTGAAAATTATTGGACTACCTGAAAGCCATGATCAAAAAAAGAGCCTAGACATCATCTTCCAAAAAATTGTCAGGGAAAATTGCCCTGATATTCTAGAAACAGAAGGTAATACAGAAATTGAAAGACATCCCAAAATGAAAACCTCCAGGAATATTATAGTCAAATTCCATAACTCCCAGGTCAAGGAGAACATATTGCAAAGCAGCCATAAAGAAACAATTCAAATATGGTGGAGCCAGAATCAGGATAACACAAGATCTAGCAGATTCAACCTTAAAAGATCTGAGCTGAATAGAAAATGTGACTTTCAAATACAAGACCCTAGAGAAGCATAAAAAGGGAAACAGGAAAAAGAAATCATAAGGGGGTATTAAAACATTAAGATATTTACATTCCTACATGAGAAGATGCTACTTCTATCTAACTCATAAGAACTTTCTCATTATTAGTGCAGGTGGATGCAGTATATTTAGACATAGGGCATAGGTGTGAGTTGAATATGAAGGGATGATATGTTTAAAAAATGAGAGGAATGCACTGGGAGAAAGGGAAAGGGAGGGGTGGAATATGTTAAAGTATCTCAAATAAAAGAAGAAAGAAAAATCTTATGGAGTGGAAGGGAAGAAGGAGGAAGTGTGGGGGAGTGAGTGAGCCTTATTCTCATCAGAATTGGTTCAGAGTGAATAACATACACAATCAATTGGAGTAGGAGGGGAAGGGGATAAGGGGGAATGGGTGAAAGAAAGGAGGACAGATTGTGGGAGGGGGCAGTCAAACATAAAACACTTTTGAATAGGATTGGGTGAAAGAAGATAGAAAATAGAGTAAATATCATGGGGAAGTAATAGGATTGAGGAAAACAGCAATAGTAACTAAAAAATTTAGAAGCAGAGGCAAGAGCAATATAAGATGATGGTGGTGGTGGTGATGATTGATTGAATGAATGAGTGACTGTGTAACTGATTGAATGATTGTGTGAATGATTGATTGATGAATGGATTGATGATTGGATGAAGATGAGGATTGATTGAAGAGAATTGATAATTATTGATTGATGATGATAAAATGTATGGTACTTTTCCGTGCTATTGTGAAGAAAATTCTTTGTCAGGTATGAGGTACTATGTAAATGTTATCTATTACTGTTGTGGCAATTATGAACCTTATATGTTTATTGTAAGGAAATTTCTCTTTAACTTACTATATAAATGTAGTTTCCTATAAAAAATGATGAGAAGGATGCTGTCAAAAAAACCTGAAAAGACTTACATAAGCTGATACAGAGTGAAATGTACTAATGGTATCTGAATGCAGATTGAAGCATATTTTTGTTAGTTCCTTTATCTGAAGTTTTGTTTTTGTCTGTTTTCTTTCACAACCTGGCTAATGTGGAAATGTTTGGCATGAGAATTCATGTATAACTTATATTGTATTGATTGAATTCTTAAGGGACAGGATAGGGAGGGAAGGAGGAAGATAATTTGGAACACCAAGTTTTTAAAAACTGATATCAAAATATGTTTTTACATGTAATTTTGGAAAATAAAGAATTCTAAAAAAGAGGGAAAAATGGCAAACAAATCTAGTATCTTTGCCAAGAGAATACCAAATGGGGTCATGAAGAGTTGGACACAGCTGAACAACAATTTCTTTTCATGTTATGCCATTCATTTTGCACAAATAATTCTTCAATACAATTAAAGATTCCGTCTTGATCTTTTAGTATCTCCCAGGTATAGAAATATATAATGCTAGATATCAATATTTACATGAGTATAGGTTATTATAATAATAGCTCAGATTTAGAAATCATGTTTTATGGTTTACAAGTGCTCTTGTTATAATCATCTGAATTTTGCCGTCATGTCAGAGTAGAGGCATTGCCTGCCAGTCCTAACATTATCCCTTGCCTGCAAACAATATTTATAGTTATCTCCTTTAATTTTCTCCAACCATGTCCTGGAAATTACTCCTACTCCTACTAATGCTACTACTACTACTACTACTACTACTACTACTATTACTACTATAGCTCACTTTAAGTTTAAGAAAGCAATTTACATCTATTATTTCATTTGAGCCTCCCAACATTACTTCATGTAGAGGGCCTGCAGTTTGTGAAACCTAGAAAAGGAATGTAGCCTGGAAAAGAATGTAGGATAAAATGAGTCAGAAAAGATGAATGGAATTCAATTACTTATTCATATGCATCTATTGAGTACCTATTATATGCTAGCTACTGTGTTAAATTGATGGAATACAATCACAAAAATTAGATAGTACCTGATATAAAAGAGCTTAAGTTTTATTGGGTAGATATAAAAGGTACATAAATAAGTAAAAAGAGGATATTTGCAAAATAAATTTAAAGTGATGGGGAAAGTCAGTCAATAAATATTTATTAATAACCTAATACGTACCATGGGGTATATGGGGGTACTAAAGGAAGACTAGAACCTCTGGTGTAAGGGCTAGCTAAAATACCTTTTCAGGGATGCTTTTCTAGCTTTGATGATGACCTGACACTCAACTCTTACCTGTAGTTCCAAGATGCTGTAGTATGTACAGCAGACACACCCTGGTAAAATCATCTTGGTAGATAAGCTAACCCAGGTGGAGCATAACCAACATTCCTCAAATGAATCAGCAAGTTAATGGGATGTCTACCCCAGACATATGAAGACTTCCCCTGTTCAGAATGGTTGGATGAGAACAAGTTGTCCCTACAGCATGAAAGTTGCTGAAGCAGGGGCAGCTAGTGGATAAGCAACTGCCCTGGATTCAGGAGGGCCTGAGTTCAAATCCAGCTTCAAACACTTGACACTTACTAGCTGTGTGACCCTGGAAAAGTCACTCGACCTTCATTGCCCTAAAAAAAAGTGGCTGAGGCAGATAGTGTATAGTACTGAGAGCTTGCTCAGACATTGAAGACCCCAAGGTCATATACTTCATCCCAGGCCTTCACCAGTCATCCTGAGTTTTGTCTTTATACTGAACTTTGATAATTCTGGAAGAGAAGACTTCAGGCTACTCTGCCTCACTTAAATCCAATCACTCTGTATTATCACTGATCCTCTTTGAAAATGAAGGACAAAAAACAGCAATACCTATCATTAACTGTGGTAAGAGTTGAGTATTCAGAGAAAGGTGAAAGATAATCACTGACCTCAAAGAATCCACTATCTAAGGAGGAAAGACAATACATAACAAGAAGCTGAAAACAAGGGATAGAAGGAATGAGTAGAAGAGAAAGAAGAGAAGGGATGGTAGAGAGATGAGAGTACTTGGAGCTCATGAAGTTCTACAGACAGGTGGGAAATAATGAGGAATTTGCCCTATGGTCCTCTTTAAGTAGAGAATGTGGAAGGAGTTATCTGATATTTATCCTCCGCCACCTCCAATCACAGGGAAGCTACATGGCAGGAAGTAATGAATAGGTGCGAATTTCTTAGATTATTTGATCTTATAGGAAGATCAGTTTCTGGAAACAATGAAATAGAAAGAGGTGAGCAGCCAAGTTGGAAATGATGGTACTGATATGTAGCATCAGAAGGAAGAGGCAGAGTATGGCAGGGGCGGAGCCAAGATGGCAGAGAGGAAGCAGCAAGCTGCCTGAGCTCTCCTTCTGTTCCCTCAAAAAGAACATTAAATCAAGCCTCTGGACAGATTATGAAACTACAGAACCTGCAAAGAGACAGAGAGACACAGTCCTCCATTCAGAGATAATTTAGAAGACTTCAGGAAAAGGTCAGTCTGACTCGGGCAAAAGGGAGGCCCAGCGCAAGGCAGCAACCCAGTGCTGAGGGGGTCGGGGCAAGTCAGCAGGAAATGCGGGCCACAGCCAAACAAATGAGGCCCCTGGAACCTGGTTCAAAAATCTGGCGGCCAAGAAGGAAAGTGGAAAAACCTACCTGCACCGGCCGGGAGGGAGACAAACGGGTCAGGCGGGATCAGAGGCTGAGATTGGGCACCTGGATGGCCAAGTGCAATCAGACAGGAAGTGCAGGGTGGGGGATCTCCACACACCATAAAGGCCTCAGAGTAAAAAGCCAGTCACACAGCACCTATACCCCTGCACAAGAAGCCCAAAACAAGGACCCCCAGAGCAGACCTCAACTTAAAAAATAAATAAATAAGCTGCAATAATGAGTAAGAAGCAAAAAAGAGCCCTCTCCATTGAGAGCTTCTGTATCAATAGGGAAGAAGCCAACACAAACTCAGATGAGGACAATAGCCTCAAATTGCCTACATCTGAAGCCTCACAAGGGAAGGTGAATTGGTCCCAAGAACAAAAAGCCTTCCTGGAAGAGCTCAAAAAGAATTTTAAAAATCAATTGAGAGAGGTAGAAGAAAAAATGGGGAGAGAAATGAAAGCAAAACAAGAAAACTATGAAAAAAGAATCAGCAGCTTGGAAAAGGAAGCACATAATTTCACTGAAGAAAACAATACCTTAAAAAATTCACTTGGCCAAATGGAAAAAAAGGTGCATAATCTCACTGAAGAAAACAATGCCTTAAAAATTAAAGTGGGACAGTTGGAAGATAAGGAATCCATGAGACACCAGGAATCAGTCAAGCAGAATAAAAAAAAATGAAAAAATAGAAGAAAATGTGAAATACCTCATTGGAAAGACAACTGATCTGGAAAACAGATCGAGGAGAGACAATTTGAGAATCATTGGACTGCCTGAAAGCCATGACCAGAAAAAGAATCTAGACACCATATTCCAGGAAATTATTAAGGAGAACTGCCCTGATATCATAGAATCAGAGGATAAAATCATCATTGAAAGAATCCACCGATCACCTCCTGAAAGAGACCCCAAAAGGAAAACTCCAAGGAATATTGTAGCCAAATTCCAGAATTGTCAGGTGAAGGAGAAAATACTCCAAGCAGTCAGAAAGAAGCAATTTAAATATCATGGAGCCACAGTCAGGATTGTTCAGGACCTGGCAGCTTCAATATTAAAGGACCACAAGGCTTGGAATATGATATTCCGGAAGGCAAAGGAGCTTGGATTGCAGCCAAGAATCTATTACCCAGCAAAAATGTGCATTTTCTTTCAGGGGAAAAGTTGGACATTTAATGACATTGGGGACTTTCAATCTTTTCTGGTGAAAAGACCAGAACTGAATAGAAAATTCGATCTCAACATACAAGACTCAAGAGAAGTTTAAAAAGGTAAACAGAGTGGGGAAAAAAAAGGTTACCCTAATAGGTTAAACTGTTTATATCCCTACACAGGAAGATAATACTCATAACTCTTAAGAACTGTAAATGTATTTGGGCAGAGAGAAGGACTTTACATAGAGGGTATACATATAAATTGTCTTTGATGTGATGATACAAAAAAGAATTAAGGGGTTAAAAAGGGAGTCTATGGGGAGGAGAGGAAAGGGGAGGTGGAATGGGATGAATTATATCATATGGAGAGGTGAAAAAAAAAACTATTACAATAGAGGGAAAGAAAGGAGGGGGGAACATTGTTTCAACCCTATTCTCATTAGATTTGATTCAAAGAGGGAATAACATATACGTTCATTGGGATAAAGAAACTTAACTCATTCTTTAGGGAAGCAAAAGGGGAAGGGAAAGGAGGGGACTGATAGAAGGGAGAACAAAAGCAAGGAAGAAAAGGATAAAGAAAAGAGAGGGGGGTGATAAAAAGGGAGGGCAGATTTGGGGAGGCAGGGGTAAGAAGTAAAACGTCGGTGAGGAGGAATAGGGTGAAAGAAGGGGGGGAAAGTACAAGGGGGGTAAATAGGATGGAGGGGAATAGACAGTCAGTAATAATAACTGTGAATGTGAATGGGATGAACTCTGCTATAAAACGGAAGCAAATTGCAGATGGATTAAAAACCAGAATCCTACAATATGCTGTTTACAAGAAACACATTTGAAGCAGAGAGATACACACAGAGTAAAGGTAAAAGGCTGGAGCAGAATATATTATCTCTCAGCTAAAGTAAAAAAAGCAGGGGTAGCAATTCTTATCTCAGACAAAGTACAGGCAAAAATAGATCTCATTAAAAGAGATAAGGAAGGAAATTACATCTTGCTTAAAGGTACTATAGATAATGAAGTAATATCAATATTAAATATGTATGCGCCAATTGGTATAGCATCCTAGTTCTTAGAGGAGAAGTTAAATGAGTTACAAGAAGAATTTGACAGTAATACTATACTAGTGGGGGATCTGAATCTCCCCCTCTCAGAATTAGATAAATCTAGCAAAAAAATAAATAAGAAAGAGGTGAATAGATTACTAGAAAAGTTAGACATGATAGATGTCTGGAGAAAATTGAATGGGGATAGAAAGGAATATACCTTTTTCTCAGCAGTACATGGCACATTTTCAAAAATTGACCATGTATTAGGGCACAAAAACATCATAGTTGTTAAGGGCTAAAATTCTAGCTAGTCTCTCTAAAATATCTAATGAGTGGTTACCAATAAATTATAAGCTTTAGCAAGAGTTAGACTTTTAAGCATTTATTAAGGAGAATAAGAATTTGGTAAAGAGAGAGAAAGGCCTAGATTCCTATCTATTAAAGGGAGAGCACATCTCTAGCTCTGCTCTCCACCAGAGTCCAAAGGAAAGAGAGAGTGAGCGCCAGTCTCTTCCTTCCTCATCCCACTAGTCCGCGTCACTTCCTGATGCCAAAGAAAAGACTCCTGGTTTTGCCCTTAAAGACCTTCGCTTCATAGGTGGAACTCTTCTACAGTAAGTCTACAGTAAGTCTCCAGCAGGTGGCGTCATTCCAATCGTTACATAGTCAAATGTAGAAAGGCAGAAATAGTAAATGCATCCTTTTCAGATCATGATGCAATAAAAATTACATGTAAGAAAGAGCCAGGGAAAAGTAGAATGAAAATCAATTGGAAACTAAATAATTTCATTCTAAAGAATGAATGGGCCAAACAAGAAATCATAGAAACAATCAATAACTATATCCAAGAGAATGACAATAATGAGACAACATAACAAAATCTATGGGATGCAGCCAAAGCAGTGCTTAGGGGAAAATTTATAGCTCTAAATGCTTACATGAATAAAAAAGAGAAAGAGGAGATTAATGAATTGGGCAGGCAACTTAAAAAGCTAGAAAAAGAACAAATTAGAAATCCCCAATTAGATACTAAATTAGAGATCCTGAAAATCAAAGGAGAAATTAATAAGATTGAAAGCAAAAAAAAAACTATAGAATTAATCAATAAAACTAAGAGCTGGTTTTATGAAAAAAAATAAAATAGATAAAATATTGGTTAATTTGATTAAAAAAAAGAAAGAAGAAAATCAAATTAACAGTATCAAAAATGAAAAAGGTGATGTTACCACCAATGAAGTGGAAATTAAATCAATAATTAGGAATTATTTTGCCCAACTGTATGCCAATATATTTGACTATCTAAATGAAATGGATGAATATTTACAAAAATACAAACTGCCCAGGTTAACTGAAGAAGAAATAAAATCCTTAAATAAACCCATATTAGAAAAAGAAATTGAACAAGCCATTAATGAACTCCCTAAGAAAAAATCCCCATAGCCAGATGGGTTTACAGGTGAAGTTTACCAAACATTTAAAGAACAATTAATTCCAATATTATACAAATTATTTGGAAAAATAGGTGAAGAAGGAGTTTTTCCAAATTCGTTTTATGACACAAATATGGTGGTGATACCAAAACCAGGCAAAGCAAAAACAGAGAAAGAAAATTATAGACCAATTTCCCTAATGAATATTGATGCTAAAATCTTAAATAAGATATTAGCAAGGAGATTACAGCAAGTGATCACCAGGATAATACACTATGACCAGGTGGGATTTATACCAGAAATGCAGGGCTGTTTCAACATTAGGAAAACTATTAACATAATCAACCACATCAATAAGAAAACCAACCAAAATCATATGATTATCTCAATAGATGCAGAGAAAGCTTTTGACAAAGTACAGCACCTATTCCTAATAAAAACACTAGAGAGTTTAGGAATAGGGGGAGCTTTCCTTAGAATAATAAACAGTATCTACCTAAAGCCATCAGCAAGTATTATATGCAATGGAGATAAATTAGAGACCTTCCCAATAAGATCAGGGGTAAAACAGGGATGTCCATTATCACCCCTATTATTTAATATTGTCCTAGAAATGTTAGCTTTAGCAATCAGAGAAGAGAAAGGAATTAAAGGAATTAGAATAAGCAAGGAGGAAACAAAACTATCACTCTTTGCAGATGATATGATGGTATACTTAAGGAATCCTAGAGAATCAACTCACAAATTACTTGAAACAATTAACAACTTTATCAAAGTAGCAGGATATAAAATAAATCTACATAAATCATCAGCATTTCTATACATGACCAACAAAGCCCAGCAGCAAGAGATAGAAAGAGAAATTCCATTTAAAGTAACAGTAGATAATATAAAATACTTGGGATTCTACTTGACAAGACAAACCCAGGAACTCTATGAACACAACTACCAAACACTCTTCACACAAATAAAATCAGATCTAAATAATGGGAAAGATATCAATTGCTCATGGATAGGCAGAGCTAATATAGTAAAAATGACAATACTGCCTAAATTAATTTACTTATTCAGTGCCATACCAATCAGACTACCTAAAAATTATTTTATAGAGCTAGAAAAAATAATAACAAAATTCATCTGGAAAAACAAAAAATCAAGAATATCCAGGGAAATAAGGAAAAAAAAATTCACAGGAAGGTGGGTGAGCGGTACCAAACCTGGAGCTTTACTATAAAGCGGCAGTCATCAAAACTATCTGGTACTGGCTAAAAAATAGAGTGGTAGATCAATGGAATAGGCTAGGCTCAGGAAATGCAGTAGTAAATGACACTAGTAATGTAGTGTTTGATAAACCCAAAGACTCCAGCTTCTGGGATAGGAACTCAGTATTTGACAAAAACTGCTGGGAAAACTGGAAGATATTATGGCAGAAATTAGGCATAGACCAACATCTGACACCTTACACTAAAATAAGGTCAAAATGGATACACGATTTAGACATAAGAGGTGATACCATAGGTAAATTAGGAGAGAAAGGAATAGTGTACCTATCAGATCTTTGGAAAGGAGAACAGTTTTTGACCAAACAAGAGATAGAGTATATTATAAAATGCAAAATGGATGATTTTGATTATATTAAATTAAAAAAAAATTGTACAAACAGAAGCAATGCATCCAAAATTAGAAGGGAAGAAGAAAGCTGGGAAACAATTTTTGAGGCCAGTACTTCTGATAAAGGCCTCATCTCTAAAATATATAGGGAACTAAATCAAATTTATAAGAATCCAAGTCATTCCCCAATTGAGAAATGGTCAAAGGATATGAACAGGCAGTTTTCTGATGAAGAAACCAAAGCTATCTATTCCCATATGAAAAAATTCTCTAAATCTCTAATGATTAGAGAGATGCAAATACCACCTGACACCTATCAGATTGGCTAAAATGACAAAAAAGGAAAATAATAAATGTTGGAGAAGCTGTGGGAAAATTGGAACACTAATTCATTGTTGGTGGAGCTGTGAACTGATCCAACCGTTCTGGAGAGCAATTTGGAATTATGCCCAAAGGGCAATAAAGCTGTGCATACCCTTTGACCCAGAAATACCACTTTCAGTTCTTTTTCCCAAAGAAATCATGGAAGGGGGAAAGGAACCCACATGTACAAAAATATTTATAGCTGCTCTTTATGTGGTAGCAAGGAATTGGAAGTTGAGGGGGTGCCCATCAATTGGGGAATGGCTGGACAAGTTGTGGTATATGAATACAATGGAATACTATTGTGCTGTAAGAAATGATGAGCAGGAGGAGTTCAGAGAAACCTGGAGGGTCTTGCGTGAGCTGATGATGAGTGATATGAGCAGAACCAGAAGAACATTGTACACAGTATCATCAACATTGAGTGTTGACCTACTGTGATGGACTATATTCTTCTCACCAATGCAATAGTACAGAAGAGTTCCAGGGAACTCATGATAGAAGAGGATCTCCAAATCCAAGGAAAAAAAAAAGAACTGTGGAGTATAGATGCTGAATGAACCATACTATTTCTTTTGGTTTTGGTGCTGTTGTTGTTGTTGTTGTTTTTTCTATTTTGAGGTTTTGCATCATTGCTCTGATTTTTTCTCTTATAACAGGACTAATGCCGAAATAGGATTGTTATTATGTGTTATATATATATGTGTGTATATATATATATATATATTTCTATATGTATATGTATATAGATATATAGATATAACCTATATCAGATTGCCTGCTGTCTAGGGGAGGGGGGAGGGAGGGAAGGGAGGGAGAAAAATCTGAAATTGTAAAGCTTGTAGAAACAAAAGTTGAGAACTATCTTTACATGTAATGGAAAAAAATAAAATACCTCATATGTAAAATTAAAAAAAAATTTAAAAAGATAAAAAAATATGTATGTATATATATATTAGTATGGCCTGAAAAGAAAAATAAAAAGGAAGAGGCAGAGTGGTATGGTGGTGGAACATTGGATTTAGAGTCAGAAAGATTTTGGTTTAAATCCTGCTTTAGATATTTATTAGTTTTGTGACCCTGGGCAAGTTGATTAATCTCTCTGCTTTAGTTTCTTCATCTATAAAATAAGAGTGTTGTACATTTTGGCCTTCAGGGTACATTCAAGTTCCAAATCTATGTTCCTATGAATGGAGGGAATTGCTGCATCCTGTGGCTATTAATCTGAGCTAGGAAAGGAATGATATTGTTTTTAATCACCCTCAAAAAAACCCAAACAACTCTGTGAAAGGTACTGAACATATGAAGGTGAGCACATCATTTTCACCCTGAAGTAAGGAAAAATTGAATAGAATTTCAACATCCTAAGTTGTTTAGGAAAGATAACTTGGGGCCATGATAAGCTGTGACTTTTTGTAAGTATGTCACTGGATTGGACTGCAGCACTAACACATAGAACAGCTAGAAAAGTGATTACTGAGTGATGTCATCCTAAAAGTACAGCTTGAATTTGTGGTGATACTGGCAAGAGCAGTAGGAAGCAGAAGCAACTGCAGAAACTATTATGAAATACTGTAGTAATAGAGCAAATGGAAGCACACTGCAAGGATGAGACAAGAAAATAGGTGATACTTATCCAGCTGAAGATTGAAGAGAAAATATTGCATGGATGTGAAAGAGCTTTAGTGACTCACTCCAAAAAACTCCAAATAATGCCATAAGACAATTCCTGGAGCAACAGAACCCACAAAAGGATGGGCTAAAACCATTTTCCAGCCAAAGACAGCTTAGAAGTTTGGCAGGAGGGGTCTGCTGGGTTGGAAGTGGAGCCCGATCTTGGAGCTGAGCTGACACAGGTTGAGCCCCAGGCCATGCCAGAGAAAGAGACTTTTGGAGCCTATGAATCAGCTGCAGCTGCAGCTAACTCAGCCACAGTCTGGGGAGAGGGGTGAGTGGTTGCCGAAGGAGAGATTATGGGGGATCTCTGCTGGTACTGAGGTGAAACTCTGATGTTTTTTGCCCAGGCTTGTATACAGGACACAGTCTTGGGTGAAGGTCCCAGGTCAGGGACAGGCACAGGAACACTTGAAATTGAAACCAAAGGGAAAGAGATTTATTTCCTGGTTAAAGAACAAGCATCCTGCAGTTAATTACAGACTGGAACATAGGTCAGGTGAGTTGAGATTGTAACTCCCTTTAAATCTTACCACCTTGGACCCTATAAAGCTTGGGATAGTGTGTTCTGGAGACAGTGCCCCACTTTAAGAAGGAGTCAAAAATCAAGAAATAGGCTAGCAAGATGAGCAGGCAGAAAAAGGTGTGGACAATAGAAAGTTTCTTTAGTGATAAGGAAGATGGCAATACACCTTCAAAAGAGGAAAATAACATCAGGGATCCTACATCCAAAGCTTCCTAGAAAAATATGAATTGGTCTCAGACCATAGAAGCACTCAAAAAGGACTTTGAAGATAAAGTAAGAGAGGTAGGGGAAAAAATGAGAGTGATGCAGAAAAGTCATGAAAAAAAGGCAACAGCTTGAAAAGCCAAATGGAAAATCTCTCTGAATAAAATAATTGCTTAAGAATTAGGATTGAGAGGGCAGCTAGGTTGTGCAGTGGATAAAGCACTGGGCCTGGATTCAGGAGGACCTGAGTTCAAATTCGACTTCAGACACTTGACATTACCAGCTGTGTGGCCCTGGGCAGGTCACTTAAACCCCATTGCCCCCAAAAAACAAACAACCAAACAACAACAACAACAAAAAGAATAAGGATGGAGAAAATGGAAGGTAATGACTTTATGAGAAATCAAGACACAATAAAGCAAAACTAAAAGAATGAAAAAATAGAAGGTGATGTGAAATATCTTTTTGGAAAAACAGCTGACAAGTAAAATAGCTCCAGGAGAGGGGCAGCCAGAAGCAACATGCTTTTGAGGAGGGAAAGGGAGAAAGAAGATAGAAAATATAGTAAATATCATGGTGAGGGCATGGGATAGAGAGAAACAGTTAACAATGGTAATTGTGAAAAAATTTTGAAGCAGAGGCAAGAGTATTGTAAGATGATGATGATGATGATTGATGGATTGATTAATGAGGATAGATTGATGAGGAGGAGGACTGAATGATGATGAGAAATGTTTGAGGATGATGATGAGGATTGATTGAGGAGGAGGATGATTGATGGATAATGATTGACTGATGATGATTAAAAATGATGACGACAAAATGTATGGTACTTTACCGACCTATTTTGAAGAAAATTCTTTGTCAGATATAAGGCACTATATAAATGTTATCTATTACTATTGTTGCAATAATTAACCTCATGGGTTTATTGTAAGGAAATCTTTCTTTAAAGTAATATATAAATTTAGTTTACTATAAAAAAAAATGGTGAACAGGATGCTATCAGAAAGACCTGGAAGGACCTGCATGAGCTGATGCAAAATGAAATGTACTGTATACAAAATAAAAGCAATATGTGAGATTATCTGCTGTGAATGACTTGATTATTTTCAGCAATGCAGTGATCCAATAGAACTCTGAAAGACTTATGAAAAATGCAATCCATCTACAGAGAGAGAGAACTGATGGTATCTGAAAACAGATGCAAGCATAATTTTTTGTTAGTTTCTTTTAAAAAAAAGAGCTTCAGTCAGAAGTAATGGAAGACAGAACAAGGAAGAAGCATTTTATATGTCAAACAATCCAAAACCAAAGGACCAGAGAACACAAAATTTAAAAGAAACATTTAACAAAAATACACTGAGGACCAGCAAATGTTAACCTTGCCCTTTTCTAGTTATATGAGTATTATGACTGGATCAGTTTCAGGCATTAAGCATTTATTAGAGCATATTAAATATTAGTAAAGTAAGAGAGAGAGAGAGAGCAAGATGTGTGGCTGTTTCTCCCAGGGTCTTAGACAAGAGAGCATGTGAGAGAGTGTGAGCTTTCTGTGGTCAGGAGGAGAGGAGGCCCTTACACACTGCTTCAAGCTAATTGGCTAGCATCCTTCAAATCTATAGGTTTACTGAACTTGAGGATGGTCCATGAGCAGTAGTGGCTGAGGTCAGAGTTCAGAGGACAGACCCTCTGAGGGAAAAGGCTTTCAGGTAGGTGTGGTTTTGACCTCTATTGTCTGTATTCAGAGTCTCAAGTCCAACTTTACTGACCCTGGCTTTGAAATAGATCAGGCAAGATTCTGGAGTTAGGAGCTGGGACTTCTGGAAGTCCCAACCCCCATTATTTTCTCACCGTAGTAAGTCTATTTTTTTTAGGGGAAGGTAAGCTTTATCAAAATGGGTGATTGATTGGCTCCATGTAAATTCTGAGCCTATTTTCCTCACGTGAGACTTGTGGGATAAGGGTGAAAGTGAGGGAATTATTCCTATGGTAACACTGAGAATCAAAGTGACTTCAAAAGTAGCTAGAGAAGGTGGGACACAAATTTGTTTTGACTGTTCATTAGTTCAGGACCACGTCCTTTCTAAATCATAGTTTTATGTCATAACATTTGCTTAATTTCCATGTCTTTTTGCTAACATGGTATTTTCAAGGGGTTTAGGAATGTTTATCTAATACCAAAAAATTAACTAAATTCTGATGTTCTCACGGATAAACCTGGGAAGTGACACGAGTCACAGAAAAGTAAATTACTGAAAAGTATTCATTTCAACTTTGAACTTTCTACACAGATCAATAGTTAGTGAATATTTATTAAGAACATATATCAGGCACTATTCTAAGGAATAGGGCAAAAAGGCAGTACTTCCATTCAAGGAGTTCACTATCTATTCCAAGATATGACATGAAAACAAACATATATAAACAAGATAAAATACAGTTCAAATATGAAATAATTAAGATAGGAAAGGCATTGGGATTAAGAGGAGTTGAGTAAATCTTGCTGTAAAAGATAAATTATAGTTGAAACTTAAAATAATCCAGGGAAGTCAGTAGGCAGGGTTGAAAAAGAAGAACATTCCACCTATGGGGGAGGGGGAAATAAAGAGAAAATGCCTAGAGCCAAGAGTCATATTGTCTTGTATATGAAACAGCAAGGAGACCAGTATTTTTGTACTGAACTGTATGTGTCAGGGAGTAAAGTGCAAGAATACTGGGGCATAGGAGTCATCTCAATAAAGAAGGGCATTGAAGAACATTTGTATTTGGTCCTGCATGCTGGAAGCCAGTGGAGTTTATTCAGTAGGGGAGTGATGTTATTGGACCAGCACTTTAAGAAAAACATTTTGGTGGCTGAATGGAGAATAGATTGAAATGGGGAGAATTTTGAAGAATACAGAGGGTGTTCACCAGAGTAGCAATATTTTCAGAAGAGACAAAGTGACATTCTAGAGATAGTGCAAAGGTGAAATCAACAGGACATTGCAAAAGATTGGATATAGCAGATGAGAGATAGTAAGGAGTTGAGGATGACTCCAATGTTATGAAACATACATACTGGGAAAGTGGTAGTACCTTCTTGCAGTATACAGAACATGTGTGGGGGCAGAGGAGAAGAGGTGATGTAGAAGAAAGATAATGAGTTCAATTTTGAACATGTTCAGTTTAACATATGTACTGGACATACAATTTGAAATGTCTGAAAGGCACTTGGAAACGTAAGACTGATGCTCAGCTAAGAGTTTGGGAAAGGATAGGTAGAACTGTGAAGGAAATCCATGACCAGATGTGTGACTAATCTGTGGATCACTATAATAAGAAATTCTAGTTAAGATTTTGGGGCTTCTTCCAGATAGTATAGCATAGATAGGAGTAGCTGTTATGACTTTTAACCAACTCTCCCTGGCCAACATTGGCCATTGAAGACTGCCATCAAGATCAGGAACCAAATTAGGGTCTACAATCAATAGTATTGTGCAAGACAAAACAAAATAAAACAAACAAACAACAACAACAACAACAAAAACCCTTCAAACATAGTCCTTTTGAGTTCTTTGAATGAGTGGCAGATCCTAGAATGCTGCTATGAAATACTTAACCAGATTTGGGGTATGAAAGAGCAATCTCTGTTGTTTGAAATCTTTTTTTTTTTTTTAAGTGAGGCAATTGGGGTTAAGTGACTTGCCCAGGGTCACACAGCTAGTAAGTGTTAAGTGTCTGAGGCCGGATTTGAACTCAGGTACTCCTGACTCCAGGGCCGGTGCTCTATTCACTGCGCCACCTAGCCGCCCCCTGTTGTTTGAAATCTAACAATTTATGGCCAAGAGAGCCCTGCATGATTGCTTTTCACCCCTGGGTCAAGAGAAAACCAGATCTGATCTAGAACAAAGTTCAGTGGCAGGTAACATGTACAGTCAATCAGATATCTTTATCTACTGACTTTGAACAGAAAATTTTACCACACAAAAATGGTCCACAACCTTTTACCTATGTTAAGCCCCTTATTATTTAAATACAGGTAATGCTTGCTACCATGAGTTCTCACTTTTCCAAGCTACACATTCTATTATCCTGAACAAATATTTCTATGACATAGTCTCTGCTCTCCTTATGTTTATTGTCACCTTGTTATGGCTATTCTCCTGTTTGTTAATGCCTTTCCTGGAAAAAAATGGCATTTATAATTGACCACATTTGCTTATATATATGGCCCTGGTAGAGTAGAGTACAATGAGAACATAATCTCTCATATTTTGAAATTATGATTCTCCTATTGCATCCTAAGATTTTACTACATTTATTAGCTTCCACTTCACTTACATGTAGCTTTCAGTTCACTTAAACCCCCAGATCTTTTTCACATGAGTAACTTTTCCTCCTTTCCTATTAGTGTGCAGTTGATTTTTTATTTCATTCAAATGTTTTCAGCTAAACTATTTATATTATGTTGCAAAGGGGATTCCTCCTCAGGTGCAGACAGGCTTGTGTAATAAAAATAGCTTATATTTACATAATATTTTAAGGTTTACAAATTTACTTGCTAGCAGCAACCCAGGGAGAGAGGTGATAGAGATATTATTATCTCCATTGCATACATGAGGAAATTGCAGATCTAAGCAGTTGGCTGATTTGCTGAGGATAACACATGTAATAGTAGACTTTGAATTCTATCTCAGGTCCAGTGATTCTAGTATTCTTTCTACTGCAAAATACACCATTTAAGTTTCCTTAGTAATATACATATTTAAATCAAATATTTGCTATGCTACACACTTTCCTTTGAATTTTCTGTATTCATGTTAAACTCTCATAGCAAACATTAAGCTTCTTCCTTCTCTCTCCTCCCTGCATTAAGCAATATTTACTATTTTAAACAACAATAAAATAAACAACAATAAAGATAAAAATGCATTGATTTTTTTTCCCGTTAAGAATCTCAGCGTGAGAAAAACCCTCAGAGGCCAAATTCTTTAATGCATAACTGACCAAGAGCCCTCCTAAAATTTTACCATAAAGTTTATCATATAATATTTGTATAATTTTTACTATACAATTTACTTTATGAATTAATTTATAATTCTTATTAATAACCACAAGCACAAACACAAAAATGGGTAAATAGATGATAAATAGACTGACAAGTAGATAACTAGAAAAAACAAAGTTATCAATATGGGTATTCATAAGAACAATTTTATACAGTATAAAATTAGAATAAACCCTAGTTTGTTAATGAAGAAATACTTCATTCCCACAATAGCCAGTTCCTCTTTGGGTTTCTCTAAGTGTTGGAACTCTTTAATCTATTCAGTAGTATATTTATTTTATATTGTGGAGTATTGATTGCATAACTCTATGTAAGATCTCCAGTGCTTTCTTATGATGATACATAGGTAATCATGGGCTTGATAAAGCTATACCACCAGTATTTAAGCTATTATAGATCCTACTAATATGGAAATATTATTAATAAAGGACAACATGTATTGTCTTTCTGTTTTTCAGGAGATAGTTTCTCCTAACCTTAAAGAAAGTTGACACGGGGAGGAGCCAAGATAGCAGAGGAAACACATTAAACACGCAGAGCTCCTGATACAGTCACCCCCAAAATAGCAATAAAAGAACCCTTTGAGCAGAAAAACACACAAAAATACGGGCTGAGAGTTTTCTCCAGCTATAGATGGATTTCAGGGGTCCGTGCTAGGCCACAAGTAAAGCCTAACCCCACAATCAGTCTGACACACCAGACACCCACCTGAAGAATTTGGCCCAGAGCCTCTGAATTGGCTGCAGCACCAGCATCTTCTGGAACTGAACGTGTGATTGGGTTGAATGGCTGGTGGGGGCAGCGGGAAGGGGGGTGGGAGGTAAGTGCAGGGGTACAAGTGGACTGGGGAGAAGAATTCGACTGTCCGACTTCAGCTGGGAACCAGAAAGAAATGCTGAGTGGTGGGAGGCCCAGGTCAGGGAGGGGTGCAGGGGAGCAGGCTCCTCAAAGCTAAGAACCACACAACAGAAAACTTTGCTGGTTGGTTGTTTAGTAAGTAGGCTTGACGTTGTCTGGACCAGAGAACAGACCAGGCGAGACCCCCTCAAACCAAAACACCTGGGACCCTCTGAAGCTGGGAACAGGAGCAAAGTCAAGAAGCAGCCACCCCCACCCCCCCACCCCCCATCCCAGTGGAGAGTTTAAAATCAAATAAAATCAAGGCCAGGCAGGCTGAGAAGAAGCCCAAACATCCCCTGGGCCATGCTGTAGCTTGAACAGTGTGTCTTGGAAGCAGCGCCAGACTTTAAGAAGGAGTTAAAAGCCAAGAAATAGTAAACCAGGATGAGTAGGCAGAGTAAGCAGAAGACCATCAAAAACTTCTTTGGGGGAAAGGTAGACCACAATACAACCTCAGAAGAAGAAGATAATAACAGGGTCAAAGCTCCAACATCCAAAGCTTCCAAGAAAAATATGAACTGGTCTCAGGCCATGGAAGCTCTCAAAGGGGGTTTTGAAGAGAAAGTAGGAGAAATAGAAAGAAGATGTAGAGAAAAGGAGGAAAGAATGGAAAGGGAAATGAAAGTGATGCAGGAGAGTCATGAGAAAAAAGTCAACAGTTTGAAAAGCCAAATGGAAAAGGAGATTAAAAAACTGTCTGATGAAAATAGCTACCTAAGAATTAGGATTGAACACATGGAAGCTAGTGACATTATGAGAAACCAAGACACAGTAAAGCAAATCCAAATGAATGAAAAAATAGAGGGAAATGTGAAACATCTCCTTGTTAAAACAACTGACCTGGAAAATAAATCTAGGAGAGATAATTTCAAAATCATTGGATTACCTGAAAACCATGACCAAAACAAAAGCTTAGACACCATCCTCCAAGAGATTGTGAGGGAAAATTGCTCTGATATTCTAGAAGCTGAAGCTGAGATGGAAATTGAAAGAATACACCGATCACCTCCTGAAAGAGATCCCACCTAACTAACCCAAGATGACAGCTTTAAAATAGGGTTGACTTGTAGGAGGAATAGACTGGGGGAGGGAGAAGGGGAGAGATGGTCTAGGGAGAGGTAGTTCACATGAAGGAAACAAGAAAAAAGCTTATGGAGGAGAGTAGAAGAGGGGGAAGGAGTTGGGGAGTGAGCGAACTTTAATATCAGAATTGGCTCAAAGAAAGACTAACCGACATACTCAAGTAGGTATAGTAATATATTTTTTCCCTGAGGGAGGGGAGGGAGATGAGGATGGGGGGGTGAGAGAAGGAGGGATCAGAAGATTGGGGGAGAGAGCAGTAAAAAGCAAAACACTTTCAAGGAAGGTGAAGATGTTCTGTATTACTGCACAAGTATGACATATTGCATTGCTTTATCTCATAGGGAGGGATGAGGAGGGAGGGAGAAAGAAATATTTAGAACACAGAATTAGCTCAAAGACCTTAATCTCATCAGAGGGGGGCTCATGGTGAGAATAACATTCATACCCAATTGGGAGGAGTAATCTATTTAACCATACAGGAAAGCAGGAGGGGAAGAGGATAAGGAAGGAAGGGTGAAAAAAGGGAATGCAGAGCAGGTGAGAGCATAGTCAGAAGTAAAACACTTTTGAAGAGGAATAGGTAAAAAGAAGATAGAGAATAGAGTAAATATCATGGGAAGGAAATAGGATGGAATCAAATAACTATGATGATTGATTATAATGGGAAAACATATGGTACCTACTTTGCTGGGCTATTATGAAGAAAATTCTCTGTCAAATATAAGGTACTATATACAGGTTATGATGAACAATATTCTATCAGAAAAACCTGGAAAGACCTACATGAACTGAAGCAGAGTGAAATGTACTGTACACAAAATAACAGCAATAGTGTGGGGTGATCTGCTGGGAAGCATGTGGTTATTTTCAGCAAGGCAATGATCCAATATAACCCTGAAGGACTTATGAAAATTGCAACCCATATACAGAGAAAGAACTGATAGTATCTGAAAACAGATGGGAACACATTAAAAAAAAATTTTTTTTCCTCTTTGGCAATTCCTTAATCTGAAGGTTTTTTTTGTTTTTGTTTTTTGTTTGTTTTTTCTGTTTTCTATAACAACCTAGCTAATGTGGGAATGTTTTCCATGACTACTGATGTATAACTTATTTTGAATTGCTTGAGTTCTTGTGGGGAGGTGGGAATGGAGGGAGGAAGAGAAGTTGGAACACAAAGTTTTAAAAAATTGATGTTAAAATTTGTTTTTACATATATTTTGGAAAAATAAAATTCTGTTTAAAAGAAAAAAAAGAAAGTTGACCTATAAATATGTGACTTAAAAATTTTAATCTTACTTATTTTTGGATTACAATAATTTATAAATACCATTTAATAAGGTTTAGAGAGGTTGTGATAAATATCAGTTGGACATGGAGGTGATGTTACATAGCAATTCTTTAACTGGTAAGAGAGACATTTTAGTGTTACGTGATATACTCCAAAGTATTCATTTTACATTTGGCATATCATGTTCTGTAATAAATGTCATGTATTAAGAAATGAATGTTTAAAGCTAAAGTGCACACAGAGGAGGAAAACAGAAATGGAGAAGGAAGTTGATCTCATTACCACAGCTCTAGTCCTTTCATCAAAAATTCTTGGGAAGTTTTGTATTTCATTAAAGGTCTCTCCACACACACCCCACCTTTAGCACTATACTCAGTTTTGTTGGGTAAACTATTCTTGTGTTTAAATTCATTTCCTTTGCCTTCTGGAATATTGTATTCCATGTTCTGCATTCCTTTGAGGTGTTAGTTGCTAAATGATGTGTATTCCTGAAATATGGTTCTTCATACTTTTATTCTTTCTTTCTGGCAGCAAGTAATATTTGTTTTTGTTTGACGAGGAAACTGTATTTTGGCTAAATATTCCTGAAAGCTTTCATTTTGGATTTTTCTTCTGGAAGGTGATAAGTGGTTTTTTGTTTTCTTTTGTTTTTGTTTTTTCTATTTCTAGTTGTTTTATTTTTTTCTTCTAAGAGACGTAGTGGTTTTATTATAAGATTTCTTGAAATAGGATATTGAATCTCTTTTTATTTATTAGTATAGCATTTAGACAATTCAGTGATTTTTATATTTTTTTCTTCTCAATCTGTTTTCCAAGTGAATTGATTTTACTATGCAATACTTTCATTTTTAAAATTTTTAAATTGTTTTAATATTTCCTGTTGTCTCATTAAGTCATTGGTTTCCATTTGTTTCATTCTAATTTTCAAGTAGTTAGATGATTTGGCAAGAATTTGTACCTCCTCCCTACCACCAAGCTATTAATCCTTTTTTCCAGTTCTTTGTTCTATAGCTCTCAATTATTTTTCAATTTTTTGCACTAGTGTTCTTGTTTCAGTTATAAAAATATCATTAACTTAAAAAATATTTATTTTTTCCCCCCAAGCATTCTAGTAAACTTGTTCAGAAGTTGTTTTTTTTTTTTAAAGCTTTGATTGTAAATGTTTTGGAGTCAATCTCTTTATTCAGATCGATGTTTTGAGCTTTTCTATCACCATGTTATTTTTATAGTAAGTTTTTTTTTTGGTTTCTTTACTCATTCTTTTAGCCTGATTCCTGACTTTGGCCTTGACTTTTGGGCTGAGCTAGGGTAGAGCCAAGATGGTGGATAGAAGCCAGGAAGTTGCCTGAGCTCTCCAGTGTTTTCCTCAAAAACAACATTAAATCAAGCCTCTAAACAGATTCTGGAACTACAGAACCTACAAAAAGACAGAGACACAATTTTCTTACTTGAGATAATTTAGAAGACTTCAGTAGAAGTCTTTCTCACTTGGGCTAAAGGGGAGGGCTGCTTGGCACAGCACTATTTGACACAGCTGAGAGCAGCACGCTGGAGATGGGGTCTGGTCAGGTCATCAGGAGGCTCCTGGACACAGAATAAAATAAGTTATTGAGGACCCTTGGTACTGACTCATAAGGCTGGTGGCACAACAGGCTATTTGTAAGACCTGCCATCCCTGGCTGTGAGGGCAAACTGCCAGCTAGAGAATCACCCAAATGTCAGGTGCCACTTAGCCAATCCATCACAACACAGGGAGAAAGCCCAGGGAGGTGAGGAACCCAAAAGCCACAGAAACCTCAGAACAGAAAGCCAGTGATATGACCCCTATCCCCCAGCACAAGAAACTTGCAACAGTGACCCCTGTGCCCCAGGAGCAGACATCAAGTTTATAAATTTAAAAATAGGCTACAATATGAGTGAGAAACAAAAAAGGACCCTTTCCATTGATAGCTTCTATGGTGAAAGGGGAGATTAAAATCAAATTGTCAAAATGCCTACAAGTGAAGACTCAAGTTGGAAGATGATCTTGTCTCAAGACCAAAAATCCCTCTTGGAGGAGCTCAAAAAGGTTTTTAAAAATCAAATGAGAGAGCAGCTAGGTGGCACAGTGGATAAAGCACCGGCCCTGGAATCAGGAGGACCTGAGTTCACATCTGACCTCAGACACTTGACACTTACTAGCTGTATGATCCTGGGCAAGTCACTTAACCCTCATTGCCCTGCAAAAAAAAAAAAATCAAATGAGAGAGGTAGAAGAAAAAAATGGGAAAAGAAGTGAGAGAAAAAGAAGCACAAAAATTGACTGATGAAAAAATTCCTTAAACACAATTGGCCTAATGGGAGAAAAAATTGGCCAAATGGAAAAGGAGATGCAAAAACTTACTGAAGAAAATAATGCCTTAAAAATTCAAATTGGACAGATGGAAGTTAATGACTCCATGAGACAGCAAGAATGTGTCAAGCAGAATCAAGACTGAAAAAATAGAAGAAAATGTGAAATAACTCATTGTAATAACAACTGACCTGGAAAATAGATCCAGGAGAGATAATCTAAGAACTATTGGAATACCTGAAAGCCAAGATCAAGAAAAGAGTCTAAACACCATATTCCAGGAAATTATCAACCCTACTCTTGTAGAATCAGAGGATAAAATAATCACTGAAAGAATCCACCAATCGCCTCCTGAAAAACACCCCAAAAGGAAAACTCCAAGGAATATTGTAGCCAAATTTCAGAATTATTAGGTGAAGGAGAAGATACGCCAAGCAGCCAGAAAGAAAGAATTTAAATATCATGGAGCCACAGTCAAGATTGCACAAGACCTGGCAGCTTCAACATTAAAGTATCAAAAGTCTTAGAATATGATATTCCAGAAGGCAAAGGAGCTTGGATTACAACCAAGAATCACCTACCCAGCAAAATTGATCATTCTCTTTCAGGGGAAAAGATGGACATTCAATAAAAAAGGAGATTTTCAAGGTTTCCTGAAGAAAAGACCAGAACTGATCAGAAAATGTGATTTTCAAATCCAAGACTCAAGAGAAGTATAAAGAGGGAAACAGGGAAAAAAATGTTGTTCAGTGAGGTTAAACTGTTTACATACTTATGAGGGAGGAAAATACTTTTAAATCTTGGAGTCTCTATTTCTATTAAGTTATTGTTATTAAGTTGACTTTGATGTAATGATATTAAGAAACTTAGGGGCAGCTAGGTGGCACAGTGGATAGAGCACCGGCCCTGGAGTCAGGAGTGCCTGGGTTCAGATCCGGCCTCAGACACTTAACACTTACTAGCTGTGTGACCCTGGGCAAGTCACTTAACCCCTATTGCCTCACTAAAAAAAAAAAAAGAAAGAAAAAGAAGAAAAAGAAACAAGGGGAAAAATAAAAGGAGAATGGGGGGAGGAAAGGAAGGTGGAAGTGGAATGGGATTAATTACATCATATGAAGAGGCACAAAATAGAACCTGTTACAATAGAGGGAATGAAGGGAGGGGTGAGCATTGTTTCAACCTTACTCTTATCAGATTTGGTTCATATATGTAGAGATAGAGATAGATAGATGATATAAATACAGATATAGGTATAGGTATATACACACAGGAGTTTAATTGATATAATCAAGTTTTTATAATGAGGCAAACGAATCTGAGAAACAGACTTAGACCACACACACACACACACACACACACACATTTGATCTTTCCAATATATACATACTGAGTTAAGGGAAAAACTGACTTAGATTTTCCACTAATATATAAAGTATTAGGGAGGAGGATGGAAGAAGGTTGAAATCAGTGAACCCTCGAAAAATGATGAAAAGAAAAAGCAACCAGATCAGCATAAGGACTAATATAGATGACCATCCAAGAAAAACAATAGATAAGAAATGAAACTGATTTATCATAATTTAAAGAGTGCAATATTCTTGAGTTGTATTCAAAAACATAAGTATCCAAAGTGCTACCTGAGCAAATGGAAATGGGACATAAGAAGATGAATTCAGGAAGAATAGTTAAAAGTAAACAACATATCTACAAAAGAATTTTTGTTTAAAGATGGCTGTAGTAAAATCCAGTAAGCTTTGATTCCTACATGGGTTGATTAAAAAAAAAGTTATCGTATAATGTATATTGACTCTGAGGAAAATAATAGTCACTGCCAACTCATATACCTGCTTTCTTATCTCATAAAAACAATGAAATGCATGTAAATGCATACAGTATATCTTTGATATGATGATACAAAATGAGTCACACCAAATTTCATACATGATTCTGTACCATTGATCAAATCTTTATAGTGTAAAGAATTAATTGTTATTTGAGGTTTTTATGCCTCAGCACACACTGGCCTGGGGCTCCACAAACTACACAGTGCTCTACCCACTGGTTGTAGCCTTTGCCATGGTGCTGGCACCTCACGTCATCACTATTCGCCGACGCCTACATGGGCCTGGCAAAATTATAATGATTGGAAGCCTAGTGAGGGCAGTCATGTGACTGTCAGAGCAGCCATACCATTGGCTGGGGCTGTGTGGGGTTTTTCTGGGATTGGTGGAGGAGAATTGGGTATTCTAGCTGGAAGCTGGAAGGCGACAGGAGTTCGGCTGCGTATTCTCAGCTGATTCCTGGGTGGTGGTATCTCTTCAGGTTGTATAATTTCCCTTTCCCCATTTTATTTCCTTTCCCTCGATCCTACTGATCCTGTTTGTGTTTATGTTTTCTTAAGTTCGTTCTTGTTAAAATAAATCCTGTTCTGTTTTGAGGGAGGCTGCTGGTCTCCTTCCTTGCCCCAATATTGTGGCGATCCACTTAGCTAACAGTCTTCAATTAAAAATTGGTCCCCGCAATAGCCACCTGGGCAACCAAAATTTCAAACAAGATCTATCTGTGCTTATTATGTTTTGGTTGTAAATAAAGGAAAAAGGCAATATAGTCAGGGCTAAAAGGGAATTTTTAAAATGTCAGTCCCCTCAATTTACAAATGAGGAAATAAAAACCTAAAGATATTAAGCCACTTGCTATGGTAACACAGAGAGCAAGTGTTTGTGGAATGATTTTTCATACAGATCTTTATGAAACTGTCTAATGATCTACCATCTACACTAGTGGTATCAAACTCAAATTGAAATCAAACCACTAATCTGTAGGTAATGATCCCTGTGCTTACACTTTGACTTAATTTCAAAGTGTAACATCACCCTTGTTTAATTGTTTTCTTATTTATTTTGTTAAATATTTTAAATTAGTTCAGATATACTCAAGAGTGAATCATGTGAAGGATACAGTTCTTTCACAATTCTGATCTAAAACAATGACATAAAAAGCAAATAGAAAAGGATCCTTACTGCTGCATATTGACTTAGAAAAACAAATTAACATTATCAATATTGCATTATATTTTTATTTAATTTGTTAAACATTGCCACATTACATTTTTAAAAATTGGGGATGAGTTTGACATCTCTGATCTATACTACTCATTTGGCTTATAACAGCACAACATCCTTAAATGTTGTCCTCCAATTAAGTGTTTCCCATATACATGTTGATAAAAATAAAAGATTCCTTTCTAAATGCAATCACAGAGATATCTATTTAATTGTGATCATCAGAATTATATGAAATACAAAGGAAAAAGGCATGCCCACCAGAGGTCCTCTTTCATAACTGTCATGGAGAATATTCAACTCAGAATCCAAATGGAATGGTGAGGATGATTGATCCTTAGATGATTCTGCTCTTGGAAGGCATTGTGTTGAATACATGAAAGAGAATACTATACAGTTTCATGAATGAGATCATATTCCTTTTAAAGGTATCAGGCTAATATGGCTTAATCAGCCATCAGAGTTAAAAATATATAAATGTCATCATTATTTTTTTAAAGCAAATGGTTGAAAAGTGCCTATTTTTCAAACTATTACATCCAATTGGTAAGGTATATTTTGGACAGCCACTCAATATGAGAAAAAAGATAGATCTAGAGTTTAATTAGAGGAACAGAGTGGTCTGTTTTATAACTGGGAAATTGGATAGGGGCTCTCTGCAATGCGAGGCTTCTGAAAAAAATGTTTCTTAAACAATATTCTCCCAGTAATGTTATATGTGGCTTGGAAACAACCTGTAATCTCTAATCAATAAAAATTGTGTATAATTAAAATAGCAATACCAAATGCAAGCTGATGTCAGAATGTTACTAAGGGTGACTTGTGGGCATAATGTAACATTAAAAATTTCATCTAGAAAATGTATAATCAAAAAAAGTAAGGGGATTGATCATGTTGTCACAAATAAGGACAACAAATGAAAAGCCCAAGGGGTTGCTGGATATCCATGAAGTAGCCAATCAATAAATTATTCAACCAATTGACAATTCAGTCAACAGGTATTTATGACATTTTTTACTATATACCAAACACTATGTTCTGGGTATACAAAGAAATGGGAAAATAATCACTGCCATCAAGGAGCATAAGAAATAAAATATGTACATGCCTAGGTACACATAAGATATATCCACTATAGCTGAAAGGTGATCACAGAAAGGGATTCACTTGAAGCTGGAAGCAATTGAAATGGTTTCTGGTAGGAGGCTGGATTTGATCTGGGTCTTGAATGAAGATAGAGAAACTGAGAAGGATAAGTTAGGAGAAACAGCATTTTAGGTATGTGAGACAACTATCGCAAAGGCATGGAGACCAGAAGTGACATGTCATATGAGTAACAGCATGCATGACTGTGTAACTGGATGTTGCTCTATGTAGAGGTGAGTAATGTTTAAGATGACTGGAAGGGTAGGAAGGGGCCAAGATGTTAGGAGTTTGTAATGCCAAACAGATAAATTTATATTTGGTTCTACAGGTTATAGGGGCAACTGGAATTTTTTAAAATATGGGAGTAGAATAAACTGTGAATAAAAATACAAAAAATGAAACAATTCCAACTTAAAAGAAGCTTAGTCTACCAGGGCCTTACTTTTTATTCATATTCAGTCATAAAGGAAGCACTCTATAGCATTGAGACATTTTTCTGTGGGGCTTTATGGGAGGACGTGGAACAGTATTGCAATAGTAAAACAAAGCATAGATGGATTATACATATATACCATGGAAAATTATAACCAATATTTATATATCATGGAACCAATGAAATATTGAAGAGTAAACTTAAAGAACAACAAATAAATCAGATATCCCCTTTCCCTTCCTACCAGTTATATTGTATTTCCCATCAAAAATTGACTTTTTTTTTCAGGGCAATGAGGGTTAAGTGACTTGTCCAGGGTCACACAGCTAGTTAAGTGTCAAGTGTCTGAGGCAGCCTTTGAACTCAGGTCCTCCTGAATCCAAAGCCAGTGCTTTATACACTGCGCCACCTAGCTGCCCCCTATTATTAGTTTTTTGGGTTTTTTGGGTTTTTTTTGCAGAGCAATTAGGGTTAAGTGACTTGCCCAGAGAAAAATTGACTTCTAAACATTTTATTTGATAGGTCCATGATTTCATCAATGTGGGTGTTGTCTCTTACATGCAGATAATGACCCATTCACAACTTTTCATCCTGTGCTATTCTTGTCCCTGTCTTTCTATAAATTCTCTATATTTACAAGCTACATGCTGAAGAACTGCCTTTGGCTCTTTCAATATTTTGAGGATACCAGTTGTAGCACTTGAGATGTTGCCTGCTTCTGTTAATTGACCAACCCACTAATTTTACTTTTCATATGTGTGTATACATATATTGATATGTATATATTCTGCTTAATGATGCCTTTGACTTTACTTCTCTCACACAAATTTCTATTGGTAATATATTGCAGACTAAATTAGACTCCTGATCTGTGTCTATGCATTTTCTTTTGTTATACCCAGAATTTCATTTATTCTCTCACAATTGTACCTATGTTGAAATAGCCTCACAATTTCTATATGCTAGATTTATCCCTCAAAAAGATATCTGCACATACTTCTGCTAAAACTGAGAAGTTTCAATTATCTAAATCAGAACTTCCCACCACAAATGCACAGAAATTTAATGATAGCCTCTCCTTTTAGAATATATCCTGGGCTCAGTTTCAGAAGACTTACATTTAAGTTCCAGCTTCTCCTCTCACCAGCAATAGGATTTTGTGAAAATTTCTTCATTTTTTTTTTTTTTGTAGCTTAAGTTAACTCATCTCCAAAATGGGCATACTAACATTTTTGTACCTCCCTCATAAACATTTTTTCTTGATAAAAGTATTTTATTTTTTTCTAGTTACATGTAAAGATAGTTCTCAACATTTGTTTATACAAGCTTTCCAATTTCCGATTTTTCTCCCTCCCTCCCCCTCCCCTAGATAACAGATAATCTGATCTTGAACATGTAATGACTTTAAGCTTTATTTTAATTTCTTTTTCACACAATTTTTTTTTGTTTTGGAGGGTTTTTTTTTTTTTGGAGAGGCAATGGGGGTTAAGTGACTTGCCCAGGGTCACACAGCTAGTAAGTGTTAAGTGTCTGAGGCTGACTTTGAACTCAGGTACTCCTGAATCCAGGGCCGGTGATTTATCCACTGCGCCACCTAGCTGCCCCTTAATTTCTTTTTAAAAGTATTTTAGAATTGGAAGATACCAATACCTAAATAAGCTCACAAAAGGACAGGGATTACTTTATTTCAGATCTAATAAACATATTAGAATATATTGATTCTTGTACTGTTAAAAATAATATATTCACTCTTAAAAATAATAGATCCCCTTTATGAATAGATAGCCAGCTCTGGATCCATGGCTTCTCCTCAAGTTTGTTGCATTTCCAAATTCAGTTAATGATGCTCATTTACACTCTGAGGATACACTTGGGAATCATCAAGGTGGGGATTATAATTTTTTTTAAATCTTGCCAAAACTCTCAGCATGTTCCTGGCCACTTCCCTCAATGCCAAACCTGTCTCTACTTGCCCCAGAAATTCATTTTAGCATCAGCCTAGAAAAAAAGTGAATCAAACAATATAATATATCTGCCTTTCCCCCAAAATAAAATCTACTCTTAAAGTATACAGATTATCCACATTTCTGAAATACCTATGCCTCTATACTGCGCCATGATCTTGATAGTATTACTACTATATTATGAGTGTCATTTTTACTTGGAATGTAGTACATTTCATTAATAATAGTTCATATTATATTGTACTTTTTTGGTTTAGAAAAAGCTTTCCATATGCCACCCTTGATTAACTAAAAAAAAAAAAATGTCAAGTGCCTACTAGGGGCACTGCAGGAATTGTTTTATTATTCCTTTTCTTCTTCTTAACCCTCCTTTTCCTTATTTTTGCAAATCCATGACATGCAAAAATAAGTGAATAAAAATATTTTAAATGAAGGAGTTTGTTTGATAAATAAATGAAGCAAACAATGAATAAAAGTACTCACATGCCTACACACTGAATAGGGACTCCATCTACTCTAAGATGGATACAAAGTGAAGCTTTTGTATATTTTTACAAAAAATACCTAAGGTGAATAAGGAAACTTTGGTTCTCAATGGTGAGCTGAAATATCCAAGGGAAATAGCTGGTAAGTGGTAGAACCTGAACTTGAACCGTTCATTAATTTAACCTACATATCTACAATCAGTTAATATTACCATGTCTACTATTTCTGAAGTATTATGTCAGGTGTAGGAAAGAAGTGCTTTAGACAAGATGCTATCATCATGGAGTTTATAGTCTAGATATGTGATCAGATGAATCACAATATTTATGACACACAGAATTTTCTTGTATGTACAAAAAAAGCAGAAAATTGACTCCCCCCCCAAAAAAAAAGTGAAGATCAAAGAAGGTTTCATAGAAGTTGTGCTATTTGTGTACCTTAGTGCAGGCAAAGGGAGTCAACCATCAAAGATAATAAAAGTGAGCCTTCCTTGTATAGATGGCAAAATACACAAAGAAAAAAGGTGATGTAATTAGGAGACAGAGAGTAATCCAGGTAAGTACAATATGGAGAAAGGAATAATGTAAGTTATTTCTGAAAAGGTGGGGTGGTGCCTGATCATGTGAATCTTGATTACCGAAAGAAAGTATGGATTTCATTAAGGATAAACCTAGAATTACCAAGGATTTGGAGGAAGACGTTCCATGGTAAGATCTGTGGGTCATTTTCATTATTATTTTTGCAATAAGAAACACAGATTAGAGGGTGTAGAAACAGGAGATGGTGATACTTCTTAGGAGTCTAAAGCAATAGTCTCACAAAAAGCAATACCAGGAAGTAATAAAAGTTTGTAGTTTGGTACTGGCATTTTAGAAATAAATAAAGGAAATCTGGAAAGTGAGAAGTGTTGCATATTGAACTAATCAGGTTTGGTATTAGGTCTTTGAATCCAGAGTTGATTACACCAAGCCATACTGCATTTTATAACTATACAAAGGAATAGAGAATCCTTTCTCCAAATCTTTAAAATTATTTTTATTTATTTATTATTTTTGCAGGGCAATGAGGATTAAGTGACTTACCCAGGGTCATAGAGCTAGCAAGTTTCAAATGTCTGAGGCTGGATTTGAACTCAGGTCCTCCTGAGTCCAAGGCCAGTGCTTTATCCACTGCACCACCTAGCTGACCCCCTATCTCCAAATATATATATATATATATATATATATATATATGAACTTGCTATTTCATCATATATATATATATATATATATATATATATATATATATATATATATATATATATATATATATGAACTTGCTATTTCATCATCAGTGGACAGATAATTCCAAAAAACCACAGGGAAGAAATTACTTATTTTATCCAGAAGCATCTTTTGCACTGAACCTACATTTTCCACCATATGGGATGCAGTTAGAGTATTCATTAGGAGAATAATTAGTCTTGCATCATATAGAAAAGGAGTATGCCCAGAGGAGAAATACTTTAGAAACTAAAATAAAATACCCTGAAGATAAATTTCCCAAAGACAATTTATGAAAAATGCAATAGAGGCTGTTCAAAGGAAATAAAAAAAAGATGAACAATTAATTCATTACCACCAAAAAAAAAGGAACTTTCACACATAATCAACATTGTGTGTAGTCTCATCTGAGTGGGAGGGGAGGCCAGAGTGGTATATATTAACAAAAATACCCAAGGTGGGCTCCTTTCTTCTTTCAAATGGTAACAAGGAAAAGGTCTTTAAAATTTCAACATATTAAGAGAATTTATAAATAATTACAAGCTCCATTCAGATTTTTCTAATGCTACTATCCATCATATCAGAATTCAGGGTATTTACAATCAAATATATGACTGCCTGGCTTTCTCACTCATCTCTATTCTTTGGTAAGGGTATCTTTTCATTGCTATTTCTCACATTCCTGCTATTCCAATTGAATGTGAACACATACCAGTTGAGAACTCATAAAAATGGTTTTGAATTTAAATCATAAATTTCCATGAATATGCTTCCCAAACATATCTTTACATAATTTGCATTTATGTATAAATATGATTTCATTTATTACCTATTCCAAATCTTTGAAAATCTTGACCCATTAATGAGCAATATAAAATCCACAGATGGAATTTAAGGGCTCTCTTCACACCTGAATGAAATGCAGTCACCCTTGCCTTAAAATGTGGTAAATATTTTCCATATCACAACTTTAGAAAAATTGCTCAGGGCATGACATGAAAAGAATTCCTGTATCCTCTATGGAATATAGATAGGTAAAATGGAATTGCCAGACCTTAGCTCACAGTACTTTTGTTAAGGACTTTTTTTCACAGACTAATGCAATTTAATTTTTAGACTTGCTCACTTCTCATGAAAAAGGTGGTCATGGTGGGGAAGAGAGAAGTGAGAGAACCACAAAGATTAGTTTGAGCTCCAATCACATGCATGATGTATTTTTCATGTTTAAACTTGACAGCCATTCATTTAATACATATGTGTTGATTACTATATGGGGGAAAATCTATGTTTTGTTTTTAACTTGTATCTCCAAATGTTTCTATTCACAAATAGCAATATGATAATTGAATTGGCCTGAAAAAACTATAGGTATCTTTAAAAGAAATCAATACCTTCTGTACAATAGTCATTTTTATCATCTATATTGAATAAAATGGGTTGAAAAATACCTGGCAACATTCCATTATATGAAAAATCCATTGATCTGGTCTATAAGCACACATTACTTGGAGAGACATATTGGATCGATAATAGACTTGGGTTCAGAATTGAAAAGAAAGAGCATAACCTTTTAAATCACATTTAGAAAATTTTATGACTCATTTATCACTAGGTATTGGCTACTATAAATATTGACACATATTTTCACCAATTATATTATTTGTGTGAATAATGGAATACTAAGTAAAGATCAAAGTTACTATAGAATCAGAAGAAAGAATACAGATGAGAAGAAAATGCAATTGCCACAGCTTAAACATGGCTTAATCAAATGAATTTTTGATACATCTAAATGGGAAATGGGGGAACAATAACTATAGCTATGGACCTTGAATATCACAATTTACTACCAGAAAAAAAAAGTAAAGCAGTTGGCACAATGAAGAGGCAAAAAGAACCTAGAAAATAAATTATGTGTAAAATGGTTTAATTTATGATCAACTCAAGAAACATGTCAAACAAGTATGACATTAATTTAGAATACAAAGTAATTTCTAGTAAATTAAGTTAGAAATAACATGGGAAATTGTGAGCAATGTTGCTATATGAAACAGTGAAAAATTATATAAAAATACTTTTTTATTGCCGACTTGACTAAAGACTCAAGTAAGTAAAATTATCTGGAGAATATTCAACCTACCCCCCCACCCATGAACCTAGAAGGATAATAATTAAATGGAAGTAAAACATTTTTTAAACTTTTTTTTTTCCATAATAGCTTTTTATCATCATAAGTTAAGAGAGGAACCACTACACAGTTTCTGTCATCAAGTCATTTTCTCATATTAGCAAGACTGGAGAAAAGGAAGACATGTTCAACTTTCATAAGTTATTGAATAAGTTGTCTTCATAAATTTTGGGGGTACTACAATTTTGGGGATTGTTTATTGGGTCTTAGAATATCCACAAAGTCAAATCCATTAAAATAGTTTTGTTCCAGGGGAAAATATGGAATGAGTGCTACAGGATAAGGTCTATAGGAGAATTTCTTATGTAATTTAGCAATTAATAACTTATTATAGGGGCAGCTAGGTAGTGTAGTGGATAAAGCACTGGCCCTGAAGTCAAGAGGATCTGAGTTCAAATACAGCTTTAGACACTTAACACTTACTAGCTGTGTGACCCTGGGCAAGTCACTTAACCCCAATTGCCTCACCAAAAGAAAAAAAAAACACCTTATTATAGGCTTAATAATCAAGCCCAGAATTATCATGTAATTATTAATTCATTGAAATACTACTTTGTCGCCAAAAGGGAAGAAAATTAGGACTACAGGAATCCGCTCCTGATCTTTTAGGAGAAATACAGAGGCAATGTGGTAGACTCCAGGAACCCTGCTTACTAGAAGAATGGCAATGCAAGGAAACATCATGATAACTATATTTACAATCAGATAATATGGGTTCAAATGTGCTAGTAACCATATGAACTTGGGCAGATTATCTAATACCTCTGTGCTCCTGTTTCCTTGTTGATAAGATGCAAATGTGGAACTAGATGAACTGTAAGTCCCTTTTCCACAAATTATGCTGACATGATGTCACTTTTAATCAAACAAACAAATTTCCTGAATTCCTTACCATGTTGTGTTTCTGTGGACCTGAGCTCTATCATGTTATACCCTCTTCCCTCTAATATCAATGTTTTTGTTACAATTAGGTGTTTGTGGGATTTTCTTTGTTTTTAAACCAGAACTACAAGGGAAATGAGGAACTTTCTTTCTTTCTTTCTTTCTTTCTTTCTTTCTTTCTTTCTTTCTTTCTTTCTTTCTTTCTTTCTTTCTTTCTGTGGGGCAATGAAGGTTAAGTGATAAGTGTCAAGTGTCTAAGGTATCATTTGAACTTAGGTCCTCCTGAATCTAGGGCCTGTGCTTTCTCTACTGTGCCAGCTGGCTGCCCCCATGAGGAACTTTTAATATCACAAATAGTTAAGATTAAGGGGTGTGTGTGTGTGTGTGTGTGTGTGTGTGTGTGTGTGTTTGTATGCATTAAGACAAGAAACTTTATACATCTCAAATGTGGTGGATTGTTTTAAGTTAATCAGAATATATGCTTTTCAAACAGAATGAAATATATATATATGTAATTCCTTTGGGAAGAGAGATGACAAAGAACAAAGGAGAAATGAGTCTTTCATAATTTTTCCCATTTCCTTTCCCTTCCCAAACCAGGCAAAGCTGCTTTGGGTGGAAGTATCTAAGAAGGGGGGGAAATAGCTTGCTAGTTGGATTGTGGGAGATGTTAAAGATGGATGAAAGTACCTTTGAATCTTGAAAGAGCAGAATCCTAAATTCATAAGAAATATGTAAACATTTTGAACCCCTTGAATCAAAAAGGGGAAAAGTATCTTTAAAAAATTTTTCATTGTGACTATCTATGGATCAAAATAATCACTCTTAATGACAGGAGCTCTTAGCTTTTAAAAGAGGGAAGTGCTTTGCATTAGCAGCAAGTAAAACAGCTGGAGAGGTGTGTGACTCTCTTATACATAGTGAACCACTGTTACAGTTCATTATCATTTAAAGAATGATAGCTAAGTAAAATGTGGTCACTCACTTGCATTTTAAAGGAGATAATTACTTGGTGCACCAGGATATGGATTAGAGGAGCTAATGAGTACTATGGTAGGAAGAAGACATAAGCATATAGACTTCTGCATTCTCATTCTGATTGCTACTCAGTTCCTTTCCACACAACAAAGAAAACCTTGTGATATAAGGGATTGACCATATTTCATTTTTATTGCTTTCCTAATTCAATGGAAGATCTCAGCAAGTCAACAATGTGGTTGATTTATGCAAGTTGATTTCCTTACTAACCAGATATCTTATTTAGGAAATGACTGTCCAAAACCAAAACCAAAACAAAACAAAACAAAAACAAAAGGAAATACAATATTTGTGCTCAGGATGTGAAACAATGGCAAAAGGAGTTATGTAAGTCAGTGGGTTTCAGATATTCATGAAAGAGTAGTCACAGCATGAGTTAATGAAAAACCATTTGGACTGAAAAAAACATATTTATCTCTTTTCCTCTGCTGTTTTGTATTTAAGAAATATTTTTTAAAGTTATAAGTAGGACATTATGAGTTGTAAGAGAAATCATGATGAGGAAAAAAAGAAGAGTTGACCAAAATAATGACTGTATGGATCCTTGCGAAGAGGTATTGAGATACAATGAAAGAACAATGTATTTATAGTCAGATCATGCAGCTTACAGTCCCAGCTCTGCTACTTGCTGCCTATTATAACCTTGGGGAATTCATTAAACCTCTCTTCTTAGATTTCTTACCTGTAAAATTACATATCTTCTGAAGTCTCTTCTAGCTCAAAATCTATGAATCTTCCTATAACATCGGACATAAAAGAGTACTTTTTCTATCAAAGATAGTCAACATACTGATAATAGCCCATAATATGTATGTATGTATATATATATATATATATATATACACACACACACACACATATATACACTAATATATATATATATACATATGTATATGTTTATATACAAAGATCTATATTTATACGTATGTGTGTATATATATGTATATATATATATATACACACACACACACACACACACACACACATACGCACACACACAGACAGAGAGACACACACACACACACACACAGAGTGGTAGAGTGAGAGAGATAGGGATAGCTAGGTGGATAGGATGTTAGGCCTGGAGTCAGAAAGATTCCCCTTCCTGAATTCAAATATGGCTTCAGATATTTACTAGCTGTGTAAGCCCGGGCAAATCACTTAACCCTGTTTGCCTCAGTTTTCTCATTTGTCAAATGAGCTGGAAAAGGAAATGACAAATCACTACAACATCCATGCCAAGAAAACCCCAAATGGGATCATAGAAAGTCAGACACAACTGAAAAACAATAAAATATACATGTGACATACGCATACATACATGCATGCATAAATACATATATACACATATTTATATATACATATTAATACCTATGTATATATAAAATATGTATATGTATTGTGTGTTACTTCAAGATTCACAAATTGCTTTATGATCATTTTCTTGTATGATTCTCCAATAACATGCTAGCATGATAAAATGAAAATAGACATATCTGGAATTAGAGGTTATGATTTGAATATAATCTCAGGAAATTCTGTGACTTTAATGAAATCACTACATGACTTAACCCATTCACTTAATTGCTCTAGTACTTGATTTCCTTTGTCTACGAAATAAGAAGTTTGAAATAAATGACCTCTAAAGTCTCTTCCAGCTCTAAGTCTATGACCCCATTCTAGCCATTCATCCTCTTTTATAGATGAGGAAATGGTGACATAGAGCAGGGCTTTTTATATGTTTTCCACTCATGACTCCTTTTCGCCCAAGAAATTTTGACATGACCTGGGTATATAGGCATTTAAATAGGTATACAAATCAAACATTTACTGCCAAAATTTTTTGTGACCCCCCACATTCAGTTACACAACCCCATATAAGGTTGAAAACCACTGTTTAAGAAGCTTTGGCCTAGAGAGTTCAAGTGTTTTTTTTTTTCCATACAAGTTGTGTCAGGGGAAGACAGTGAGGAGCAAATGGAGAACTGATCTTCAGCAGGGAATATTGTGAAGAAAATCATTGATTCTATAAATATCTTAGTCCAAAGAATATAAAGTGAAGGAAGTACCAAGAAAAGCTCAATTATTTTTCCAAATTTCTTCCTAATGGCTGTATATTAATAAGCACTATGCTATAATTTGCTTTTTCATTAACAAAATGTTTCCAGTAAACTGAATTTTGCCCCAACCAAGAAGAGGTCAGGGTTTAACTAGAGATATATATATATATAAATGTAATACTAGGCAGAGAGCCCAACCTTTTCTTAGGTGTTAGCAATTTTCATAATTGGAGGCTAAGAGCAATTTTTTACTGAACTGAGAACTTTTTATCTAAAATAAACTCCCTGTGGCTGAAGAGGAAGGAACCAAGTAGTCCTTAATGCCCATTATATTGTCCCTTAGGCTTAAAATGAACTAATTTTTGGAGAAGGGTATTAGACAAATATGGTAATAGGGCTAAATGCATCACAGAAATAGCCTAAGCTAAAAAAAAATACTACAAGTTGACTCAACTTTCCTTATTAATTGAATATATATATTGCCCATATTTTAGGAAGAAATAAGGGGTCTGACATGAATTCTTATTGCCATACGACCTATACCATGTTATTTGCAGTATATGCACCAAGCATATATGTGCTTTGTCTATAGTTGTAGACTATGGAAACTCTCCTGATCACTTGAGCTATTTGTGCCTTTCCTGTAAATCACTTTGTACCTATTTTTAATATCTATTTTATATACATACACACACACACACACTCACAAGTAGATATACCTTTTCAGTTAGATTCTAGGATCCTTAAATACAGGGAGTATTCTTTTGTTTTTCACTTTGTACCCCTAGTTCTTTACACTGATGCACAGAAGTTGTTTAATGACTACTTATACAATTCAAATATACAGTAAATCTATATGTGTATAGACACTATATAATACAAATAATTCACATTTATATATAATTTAAATATATAATTATATATAAATATATAAAAATTTTCAAAAAGAATATCTTTTTTGGGGGGGAAGGGGTTTTCCATTTTTTCAGTTTCCAAAAAGTCTTGGATTTTGAGTCAGAAGACCTGAATTTTGAACTACAACCTTAGAACCAAGTAGGCAGCAGCCCAGATTTCAAATCTAATATTAAAACATTTTTAGTTTGATGATCATGAAGAAATCATTAACTAATAAAAGTGAAAGTAACATCAACTTTCCAATTATTTTTAAATTGTAATAAGCAAATGTTTGTAAAGCTCTTTTCAAATTTTAAAGTACATATCACATACATATCAATTGCAGTAGTAGTATTAGTAGTAACAGTAGCAGCAGTGGTGCTGGTGGTGGTGTGAGTGTGGACAAATCAATTTATTTCTTGAGCCCTCAATTTGGAAAAAAGAAAGGAGGTATAATCTTAAAGATCCCTTCTAACTCTAAATGTTTCAGTTGTTATTTAGTCATTTTGAGTTTTATCTGATACTTCATGATCCCATTTTTTTTTTTTGGCATAGGTACTGAAATAGTTTGACATTTCTTACTCCAGTTCATTTTACAGATGAGCAAACTAAGACAACAAGTGCTAAGTGATTTCACCAGGATCACAAAGCAATTAAATTTCTCAGGCTACTGGGGCAGCTAGGTGGTGCAGTGGATAAAGCACTGGCCCTGGATTCAAGAGGACCTGAGTTTGAATCCAGCCTCAGACACTTGACACTTACTAGCTATGTAAGTCACTTAACCCTCATTGCCACCACCACAACCCACTCCGAAAAAAAAAAAAAAGTGTCTCAGGCTAGATTTTAAATAAGGAAATGGAATCTTCCTGACTCCAGGTCCAGCATTCTATCCACTGTTCCACCTTAGCTGTTTAACTCTAAGTGTTAGAAACTTAAAAATCCCAACCTATTTCATACTGCAGGGTTGTGTCTTTGATGTTTCTCTGATTCAAAGTCCACAGCCTCACTGCATTGACTTCTCCATGTTGATGGAATCACTGGGCCAGAGTAATATGAGAAGGAGAATTCCTGAGAGTAATCAAGACAGCTTACTTGCACTAAGCACCACATCATGAGGGTAATAATGGTTTGGACATACATTTCTTAGAGAAAAAAGCATAATCTCAGTAAAGGTAGGAGGAAAACATTTTGCTAATAAGCCAACCTCCTTTCTCTCATTGACTCAGATCATGAGTAAGGGAATACTTTTATCCATGTACTCCCTGTCTTTTTTCTTCTCTACAATCTGTATGGTCAGTATGGGATAAACATGTTATCATCAGAAATAAAAGGCTCCATATGAGTAAAGATGAAGTAGTTTTCTATAAGATGAGCTCTGACATCTTGTTCCACTTATCAGTACTAGTATTAACATAGTACATGTTTTACCTTTCAGTATCGATTCTTCCATTGTTATCAGCCTCCTTTGCCTCACTAAACTGAAATGACCTCAAATACCTCAACTCTGAAGCTTTTGTCTAATATTCAGGTTAATTAAGATCGTGGAGATATACCATATGGGTTGGTTTTTTTAAGTAAAACCATTTCATAAAGATACATTACTTACATGAAAAAAATATTATGAACTACATCAATGAGGAGAAATGGATATTTGTGAATCTTCAGTTAACGTATTTTATGCTGCTATTTTTTTCTTATTTGGTTTTATATATGGATATTATCTTTGCATATTAAAAAGTCATATTCACTCCTACCCCTTTACCAACCCATAAGAGAATATCTTGTATGTGTTAGATACTGGTTATTCTGAGGCACCTCTCAGTTGGAGACTGAATAGCCACTGCCTAGCAAGAGATTTTCTGGAGGATCCCAGGATTGTTCTTTCTACTTATTTTAAGTTTTAAGGTGGCAAGGTAGGGCCAAAACCACAGCCCTCTGTCAACAAGTCATATTCACACCTCAAATCCTTAACCATTCTAGCTGATAATTAATCCCCCTGCAATAGGGCAGCTATTCCAACCCTCTATAAAATGACTTAGATAGATCTGACACAAAGCCCATGTGAAGAAGCATGGAGGCTATCATTATTTCACAGTTTTAAAAAATTCTCTCTTGTCTTAAGCCTTGTGAAATTATTTATATGACAATCTGAAAATACTGTTTGGGCCACATCTGCTTCTAGCCTGCTAAATACAAAAGGGGTCCGTTGACTTTCGCAGCTGGCAATGGAAATCCACTTACAACTAGCACTTTGGCACTGGCTCCTTCAAAGAAGAAGAAAGCAATTGAGTCTAGTGTAAAAGAAGCTATCATCTGTAAATAAACATCACAAAAATTTG
The DNA here is from genome assembly GCF_019393635.1 of Dromiciops gliroides. Taxonomy (NCBI): domain Eukaryota; kingdom Metazoa; phylum Chordata; class Mammalia; order Microbiotheria; family Microbiotheriidae; genus Dromiciops; species Dromiciops gliroides. The sequence goes on along the minus strand of NC_057862.1, from coordinate 625,552,116 downwards.
AAGTCAGAGAGAAGGGCCTTGAAATAAGATTTAATTAACGCAAAAGGTAAGATAGATACAACTGCATACCCAAAAGGGATAAACAGCTCAGAGAGTGAAAACATGGAAAAGAAGTAATATACAGACATTGATGGAAAAAAAGACTCTTTCTGTCACTGAGCAGCCTTGCAAATAGTTCTCAAAAATCATTAGATATCCTCCTCAGTTGTATTATCTCTGAGGTGTACATTGGTCACTATATATGTCATTGCAAATGTCACCGCTAAAGCACTTTGCCTTTCACAGAATGTCAGAATAGTCAAGATAAAAGTAATGGTAGAGATGATGGAGATCATGTATTACAACATCCTCTTTCATATTTATAAAACAAAGGCCCACAAAAAACTTTCTCTGAATCATTCAGCTTATAGATAGCTAAACTGGAACTCCTTAAAACTAAATTTCTACCTATTTATCTGTCCTGGTTCCCTCTTTTCTCTCCTTTTTGTGTTAGCTCTCACTCATCATGATTTTCCCCCTTCTATCATCTGTATAGAGATGAGTATGTATATATATATACACACACATGTATGTACATGTGTATTTCCACATGCTTATGCATACATACATGTATGTGCACACATATAGACAAGATACATGCATTATATATGTGTGTATAGGTATAGATGAACACATATGTACATGTAAACACATATATTTACTTAAAAATATACATTTAGAGAAGAATAAAGGAAGGAGGAGAAGGAAAAAGAGAAGAGGAAGAAGAATATCTCTCTTGAATAATTTTGTGCCAAAGCAGTTATATGCAGGATATCTTTTCATTACTTTCCCTTAGGACTCTCAAAATCAACTTTTCCCCCAAAGTTGATTATCCTAATTCTTAAAGGTCCCCCTCCTCTAAAATGTTATATTTATTTTAAGGTTACCACAGTCTATCCAATCACCCAGGTTGAGAACCTCAGTGTCATATGTGTAGCTCACCTTCCCTTAACTCCCCTTAATAAATCACTTGTCAATTTTTATAGATTCTACTACTAAAACGTCTCTCACTTATGACCCCTTATCTCAACTTACACAATAATCACCCTCATTCAGGCCCTGATCCCTCCTTGCCCATATTCTTATGTTAGTATTTCTACACCTAATATCTCTCTCCTTGAATTTATCCTCCACTCAAGTGACAAAGTAATATTAGTAAAGTACAGGTATCCATGTCTCATCTGTGTTTAAAAACCTTCACAATATTTGCATTTCCTCTAGGATAAAATACAATATTTTCTTCCTAGAATTTAAAATCCTCAACAATCAAGCTCTTACTCTTTAAGTGTTAATTCATACTGTTCTCCACCATGTACATTTTGCACCTTGTTTTATTTTGTTGAATTTGAGATTTCATCTTGTACTTTTGTACCTTTTCATAAGCCCTCTCCTATACCTATAATGATATTCTTCTTCATCTTTACAACTTACCATCTTTTTATTCCATCAAGACTAATATTTTATCTACTGTGCGAGTCTTTCTCTGATTCTCCAAGTTAATGTTTTCTCCCTTTTCAGATAGCATTTTAAATATATGTGTATAACTAATCTCTCTGCCCCACAACTACCTAGAATCACTTTTTATGCCAGGGGTCATTTGATTTTGATCTTGGTGTCCCTGACACCCCAAGTCTCATGTCTTACATATAGTACTTAAATATGTTTGATGAAATTAATTGGTACTTATTGAATCTTAAAGCATGAAGGTAAGTGTATCCAGTTCTTTTCTCACATGATGTTCCTTTCAAATATTTAAAGAATGTTGTATCTCCTAAGGCTTCGCTTCTATAGGCTAAATAAATATTTAGAGGACTTTTTTGTCATAGGGAAATGTGACTGCCTTACCATCCTGGTCCTCATCCTTAGAATTTCTACATTTAGCTGATAATCTTTTTTTTTGGTGAGGCAACAAGGTTTAAGTGACTTGCCCAGGGTCACACACAGCTACTAAGTGTTAAGTGTATGAGGCCAGATTTGAACTTAGGTCCTCCTGATGCAAGGGCCAGTGCTCCATCCACTGCACCACCTAGCCTCCCCTAGCTGATAATCTTTCTGAAATGTCACCAAAAATAATAAGATACTGCCAATGTGTTCTCACTGGAGGAGAGGACAGTTGGGCAATCATCTCTTGCATTTTGGAAAATATGTTTCTATTAATAAAGCTAGTAGGGGCAGCTAGGTGGCACAGTGGATAGAACATGAGCCCTGGATTCAGGAGGACCTGAGGTCAAATCTGGCCTCAGACACTTAACAATTACTAGCTGTGTGACCCTAGGCAAGTCACTTAACCCCGATTGCCTCAGAAAAAAAATTATAAAAATAAAAGCTGTATATATTAAAAAGACCACTGTCAGGGAGGAGTCTAAATTTATCTTACACAGTGAGGTAAAAAATGTTAAGTATTAAATATTTTCCTTTATTTTGCTTATGCAATATTCTTAGGATAGAACGGATCTTTTTCCTCATACTCATGTTTATATAATGTTATATTGTTTTCTTTCATTCTATATTTTTTTCTGAAATCATATGCTGTTAGAACACCTAGGTATCAAAGTGATAGGTTCTATATAAATACATACATAGACTAATAGATTAGGAAAAATTTTCTTTTCAATAAAATGTAAGTTTGGCATATTTGAAACTAATCATCACTTTACTGAAACAGCTAAAAATATGTCAGAGAAAGAAACAATAAGCAGGTCTTACTAACTCCTGATTTATACATGCAGGATTTTAAAGGGTACAGTGATGAATCACCAGATATCTTTTCCTTAGGAATAATGTCATTTCATAAATTATCAAAAACATTTTAGACAATTATTTCAAATGCCTCTGTTAATGCCTGCTAAAAACACAGAGATTCTATGTTGATCATTCTTATGCATCCCTTCTACCCTGGAGAGTTTCCTGTCTGTATCTGAAACTGTTTAATGAAGAAACAGATGGAGAAGAAATTCAGATGACTCAAAAAGAGAATAATCACTAAAATATTGGATGACAGGATGCAAAAGAACCTCAGTGGGTCAGAATGATGGGTTGATTCAAATAAAATTGAATTTAATGAGGGTAAATATAAAGTCTTATATTTAGGGTCAAATATGTATAAGTACAGTGTGGGGTAGGCAGATTTAAACAACAGTTTGTTTAGGGGACAAAAAAGTCTTCGGTTTTAGTGGACCATAAAACCACAATGAGTCAACTATACTATAGTACAGACAATAAGCCTAATATGTCTTGGGCTGCATACATAAAGATGTATAGGAGGCACTGAGGGAGATAATAATCCCATTGTTCTCTGCCATGATCTGCCTACATGTGCAACAATGTCAGTATCATGTTTTGTGTAGGACATCGCTAAATGAGAGTATGCCCAGAGGAGTGCAATTAGGATAACCATTGGATTGGATACTACAACAGGTGTTGAATAGTCAAAAGAATCAGGCATATTTATTGTGGAGAATAAAAGACTAGGCAGGAGAGAAAATTTCAAATGTTTCAAAGCATTTGAGAAAACATCAGCTTGAAATGGGTTTAGATTTGTTCTTTTTAGTTCCAGAAGGTGAAAATAGAGGAAAGGCATATTTCTGGCTGGGGATAAAGATAAACTGCCTAATAATTAAGATTATATAATATTGGAATGGGATATCTTAGTAGTTAGTGGATCCTCTATTGCTAGAGATATTCAACACAGCCTTGATGACCCTTTTCAGATATGTTTGAGAGAGGATTCTTGTTCACTTATTCCTGGGAATAAATGACAATTAAGAATTTTCAGTTCTGAAAGGCTATGGTTTGGGAGTACATTTGGATTCTCTTTAAATATAATTCCCCCTTCATTTGTGATCTTTGCAATTTTACCCATCCTTGGTGGTCCAGATTAAGTGCCACCTCCTTCAAGATCTCCATTATTTCGCTGGTCAGATATTATATTATATTAGAAATTCTGAAAAAGAAAGGACAGGGGGAAGCTAGGTGGTGCAGTGGATAGAGCTCTGGCCCTGGATTCAGGAGGACCTGAGTTCAAATCTGACCACAGACACTTGACCCTTACTAGCTGTGTGACCCTGGGCAAGTCACTTAACCCCAATTGCCTCACACACACAAAAAGAAGGATATGGGAATGGCATATACTGTATAGATATATAAACTAGGGTAAGCAGAGCATCGAGATGGTAGCTAATGGGCTGATTGCTTTGTTTGCTTTTCTTTTTAATAGCATATTATTTTTCTAATTACATGTAAAAATAGTTTTCAACATTCATTTTTATAAGATTTTGAGTTTAAAAATTTTATTCTCCTTTTCTCCATCTCATCCCCCCTTCCCAAGATAGTAAGCAATCTGACATGCGTTATACATATGCAATCATGGAAACATATTTTCATGTTAGTTATGTTGTGAAAGAAGAAACTTAAAAAAAAAGAAACCTGAAAAAAGTGAAAATGCTACACTTTGATCTGCATGCAGACTCCATTGTTCTTTCTTTCACTGTGGATAACATTTTCCATCATGCTGACTACTTTTTTAAAAAGACATTCTAGATTTAGTTGATGTTTAGTTGAGAGAGATTCAGGACTCTCTTGGCCTGGGACTCTGGAGGATGCAACCAGGTGGCCCTTCTCTGCTCTCTAACTCTAGGACAATTCCTGGAGCAGCAGAACCTAAAAAAGAATGGGCTGAGATAATTTTCTAGCCAAAAATGGCTTAGAAGGTCATCAGGAGAAGGCTGGTGCACTGGGGCAAGAGTAGAGCCCAACCCCACAGTTATGCTGACACAGATCCAGTCCCAGGAAGACCTCACCAAAAAAAGGGACCCCTGGAGCCTCTGAATCAGCTGCAGTGCCAGTGTCATCTGGATCTTAGCTCAGGGTCTGGTGAGAGGTCTTAGTGGTTGATCAGGGGGAGATTACAGTAGTCTCTGCTGGTGCTAAGACAGAACTTGGGTGTTTCACCCCTGCTGGTAACCAGGAAGTAGGCTTTAGTGGAGTTGGCCCAAGTCAGGGAGGGGAGCAGGTTCATCAGATCTAACAACCACAGCACACAAAGTTTTGCTGCCTGGTTAATTAGCAAGTTGGCCTGGGGTTATCTATGGACCAGAGAACAGGCCAGGCAAGTGAAGAACCTGCCCCTCCTTAAATTATACCACCTGGGATCCCCTGAAGCTTGAGACAGTGCACCTTGGTAACAGTGCTCCACTTTAAGTGGGAATTAAAAGTCAAGTAAAAGACAGGCAAGCTGAGCAGACAGAGAAAGATGTGGACCATAGAAAGTTTCTTTAGTGATAAGGAAGATCAAGGTGCACCATTAGAAGATGATAGCAATGTCAGGGCTCCTATATCCAAAGCTTTGAAGAGAGAGATTCAGACTCAGTTAAGCTTCTGTAGATTGTGAAAATATTATTACAATGTATTAAATTCTTGAATATTTATTCTGACATAATTGGGACTTTGTGTTTTCTTCAGTATGAAGATACATGGGAAAGTGACCACATAAAGCATATGTTTCTCCTCCCATGGTCATTTTGAGTGTGGTGGTGGTCCTTGGTACCTATTACCAAGTTAGCTGAAAGTGATCTTAAGAATACAGGTGAGGGGGCAGCTAGATGGTGCAGTGATAAAGCACCGGCCCTGGATTCAGGAGTACCTGAGTTCAAATCCGGCCTCAGACACTTGACACTTACTAGCTGTGTGACCCTGGGCAAGTCACTTAACCCTCATTGCCCTGTAAAAAAAAAAAACAAAAACAAAAACAAAAACAAACAAAAAAAAAGAATACAGGTGAGTCTTTAATGTTAATATCTTCCTATATCAGACTGATCCATATCTGGTAGGACAATTAATCTCTGTCCCTTCAAGTTTTAGGTATGCTTGATAGTCTAGGTACAATAGAAAAAAAGATATATGACATAAGATTCCATCAAAACAAACATAACCTGTTTAAATGCATGAAGTAGAAAGAATTGATGTCTTCATTTCCCCCCTTATAATCCCTGTAAATAGAGTTCCCTTGATAGATTCCAGGTACCACAATAAGGTCAAAAGTCCCCAGAAATCCTAAAAGGCTTGTCAAAGGAATGGATGTTGAAGCCAAGAAGAGCCCCAGTTTAGAGTACTAGTTTATTTTCAAATTATAGAATAGAATGAAAGAATGTTTTAAGACAAATGGAGTAAATATTCTTGCAAGGATGTTGACATTAGGTGTATTATAACCAGATCATCACAAAAACATGTGTACATGACACTAGAAGGGAAAAAACTCAGAGATATGAAAGGGTACTTCCTTACTCGACTTTTTATATTATGCTTTTCTCATCAGCAATGATAATGCAGTCATCTGATTTATACTATAACACCTCTTGATGCAATATAATAAGAAGTAATTTTGAGGGCTGCTCATCCACGTTTGGAGTCCACTTTGGAGTCTATGTATGTATTTATATAGAACCTATCACTTTGATACCTAGGTGTTCTAACAGCATATGATTTCAACTCTCACTTGTGGCTCCATGATGATACAGTATACACATAAACCACACCCAGTAATCCATCTCAAAAGATGGGCTAAATCAAATTGAGCATAACCAATGAGTCATAAACCCATTGGTGAGTTAGAGGGATGTCTACTCCAAGCATGTGAAGACTTCCCCTGGTGGAATGGGCAAATGAGAACAATTTGTTCCAATGTCCTTGAAGGCAGCTAAAGGAGGTGCTATGGAGTGCTGAGAGCTTGGTCAGACATTAAAGATGCCGAGGTCATTCACTTCATCTTGGGCCACCACCAGTAATCCTGACTTTTGTCTTGCCATTGAACATTGATGGCTCTGGAAGACAGCATGAATGATGACTTTATGTAACTCTGTATCAATTACATCTGATTCACACGAGTCAATACATCACCCCATTATTATTGTTTTCTTTGAAAATGAAAAACAAACTGTAAAGGAAATGATTATAATACTTAAGAAGGAAAGAAACCTAACCAAACATATGTGGGCAAAAGTTCTGCTGTAATCAACATATTTTTATGAGCTCAGAGGTTAATATTTTCAGAGGAAACAATTTCAAAGGAAAAGGAAAAAAATATCTTAAAGGACAATTCCCCAAACTTTATAGAGATGAAATAAGTAACAAGTGATGTTTGTAATTATGTTTCCTTTTTTATTTCTGTTATACTTTCAAAATAATAGTCTAATAATAATACAGATCAATAGTATCCTTGATGGAAACAAGAGAATTGAACACAAATGTTTTTGCAGATTATTTAAAGCTCATGGGTTCTTAATTGGCATTGTGTTTAATGGTTTAATGTATATCTTTTTGTAATAGAATTTTATTTTACAAAATATATGTAAAAAAAAAATTTAACATCAATTTTTAAAAAACTTTGTGTTCCAACTTCTCTTCTTCCCTCCATTTGCACCCCACCGCCATCCACAAGAACTCAAGCAATTCAAAATAAGTTATATATGAGTAGTCATGGAAAAATTTCCCATATGAGCTAGTTGTGAGAGAAAACAGTCAAAAAACCCAAAACTTCAGATTAAGGAATTGTCAAAGAGGAAAAGAAACAAATTTTAAATGTGTTTCCATCTGTTTTCAGATACTATCAGTTATTTCTCTGCAGATGGGCTGCAATCTTCATAAGTCTTTCAGAGTTATATTGGATCATTGCCTTGCTGAAAATAACCACATGCTTCCCAGCAGATCACCCCACACTATTGCTGTTATTTTGTATACAGTTCATTTCACTCTGCTTCAGTTCATGTAGGCCTTCCCAGGTTTTTATGATAGTATCCTGTTCATCATAACCTGTATATAGTACCTTAAACTTGACAGAGAATTTACTTCATAAAAGCCCAGCAAAGTAGGTACCATACATTTTGTCATAATAATCAATCATAACTATTTCCCTCCATCCCACTCCCTTCCCATGACATTTACTCTATCTTCTTTTTACCTATTCCTCCTCAGAAGTGTTTTACTTCTGACTATCCTCTCCCTCGCTCTGCACTCCCTTTTTTCACTCTTCCTTCCTTATCCTCTTCCCCTCCTATTTTCCTGCAGGGTTAAATAGATTGCTCCTCCCAATTGGATATGAAAGCTATTCCCTCCATGAGCCCACTCCAATGAGATCAGGGTCCCTGAGCTAGTTCTGTGTTCTAAGTTTTTCTTCCTCCCTCCCTCCTCAACCCTCCCTATGAGATCAAGCAATTCAATATGTCATACTGGTACAGTAATGCAGAACATCTTCATCTTCCTTGAAAGTGTTTTGTTTTTCACCGCTCTCTCCCCCAATCTGCCCTGTCCTCCTTCCCTTCTTCCCCCTTCCCTTTTTCTCCCTCCCTCCCCAGGGCAAAAATATATTTCTATACCTACTTGAGTAGGAATGTTAGTCCTTCTTTGAGCCAATTCTGATGATATTAAGGTTCATTCACTCCCCAACTCCTTTCCCCTCTTCTACTCTCCTCCATAAGCTTTTTTCTTGTTTCTTTCATTTGAACTACTTTTCCCCAGACCATCTCTCCCCTTCTCTCTCCCCGAGTTTATTCCTTGTACACCTCAACCCTATTTTAATGATGTCATCATGGATTAGTTAGGTGGCATAGTGGACAAAGCACCATCCCTGGACCCAGGAGGCCCCAATCCCAAATCCAGCCCCAGACATAAGACACCCCACCCTGTTTGCCCTACAAAGAACAAAACAGAAATGCTTTACAGATATCATCCCTTCATATTCAGTTCAGCCCTTTCTTCTATGAATTTCTTACTGAGATAATTCTTATGATTTTGAAGTATTATCTTCCCATATAGGAATGTAAACAGTTTGATCTTTTAATATCCCTCATGTTTACCTTTTTATGCTTCTCCAGGGTCTTGTATTTGAAAGTCAAATTTTTTATTCATTTCAGGTCTTTTCATCACACATGCTTGAAAGACCTCTTTCTCATTGAAATCCCATTTTTGCCTCTGAAAGATTATACCAAGTTTTGCTGGGTACGTGATTTTTGACTGAAGTCCCAGTTCCTTTGCCCGCTGGAATATCATATTCCATGCCCTTTGGTCCTTTAATGCAGAAGCTGCTAGATCTTGCTTTATTCTTATGGGAGCTCCACAGTATTTGAATTCCTTTTTTCTAGCTGCTTGCAGTATTTTCTCCTTCACCTGGGAGTTCTGGAATTTGGCTCTAATATTCCTGGAAGTTTTTCTTTTGGGATATCTTTCAGGAGGTGATCAGTGGATTCTTTCCATTTCTATTTTAGCTTCTGCTTCTAGAATATCAGGGCAATTTTCCCTCACAATCTCTTGGGGGATGGTGTCTATGCTTTTGTTTTGGTCATGGTTTTCAGGTAGTCCAATGATTTTCAAATTATCTTTCCTAGATTTATTTTCTAGGTCAGCTATTTTTCCAAGGAGATATTTCACATTGCCCTCTATTTTTTCATTCAATTGGATTTGCTTTACTGTGTCTTGGTTTCTCATTAGGTCACTATCTTCCATGTGTTCAATCCTAATTCTTAGGTAGTTATTTTTCAGACAGTTTTTTAATCTTTTCCATTTGGCTTTTCAAACCATTGACTTTTTTCTCATGACTCTCCTGCATCACTCTCATTTCCCTTTCCATTCTTTCCTCCTTTTCTCTACATCTTCTTTCTATTTCTCCTACTTTCTCTTCAAAACCCCCTTTGAGAGCTTCCATGGCCTGAGACCAGTTCATATTTTTCTTGGAAGCTTTGGATGTTGGAGCTTTGACCCTGTTATTATCTACTTCTGAGGTTGTATTGTGGTCTACCTTACCCCCAAAGAAGTTTTTGATGGTTTTCTGCTTTCTCTGCCTACTGATCCTGGTTTACTAATTCTTGGCTTTTAACTCCTTCTTAAAGTGTGGTGCTGCTTCCAGGACACACTGTTCAAGCTACAGTGTGGCCCAGGAGATGGTTAGGCTTCTTCTCAACCTGCCTCTCCTCAATTTCATTTGATTTTAAACTTTCCACGGGGGGGCTGGGGTGGGGCTGCTTCTTGGCTCCGCTCCTGTTCTCAGTTTCAGAGAGGCCCAGGTGTTTTGGGTTGAGGGGTGGCAGGTTTTAATCTCACCTGGCCTGTTCTCAGGTCCGGAGATAACCTCAGACCTACTTACTAAGGAGCCAACCAGCAAAGCTTTCAGTGGTGTGCTTCTCAGCTTCTGATGAGAATGCTCCCCTGCTCCCCTCCCCCACCTGGGTCTCATGCCACTCAGGATTTCTTCCTGGTTCCCCGCTGGGGTGGGACAGTTGAATTCTTCTCTCCAGTCCACTGGCACCCCTGCATTTACCACCCCCCAGGCCAGCCGTTCAGTCCAGCCATGCACTTGGTTCCAGAAGACGCTGGTGCTGCAGCCGATTCAGAGGCATGGAGCAAATTCCTCTGGCGGGTATCTGGTGTGTCCGCTGATTGTGGGGTTAGGCTTTATTCATGGCCCAGTACAGTCCTCTGAAATCTATCTATAGCTGGAGGAAACTCTCAGCCCATATTTTTCTGCCCCAAGGGTTCTTTTATTGCTATTTTGGGGGTGATTGTATCAGGAGCCCTGTGGATTTAATGTCTTTCCTCTGCCATCTTGGCTCTGCCCCCCAGTTTAATGTATATCTAAAAATGATTTTTCAATATGATTGGCTTCCTTTGTGTTTTTATGCATTTAAAGGTATAATATTAAGAAAATATCCTTAAGTTTATAAACTAAGCTGCAAAATGTTTTCATCAGACACACAGATGCCTGCATGCACACATGCACACATATGTATCCCCCCAAAAAACCCAAAAAAACAGCAACAATAACTGAGGCTAAAAACCATTCTTCTAGAGAATGCCATATTTTTGGTGATATACATAATGTGATGGGTAAAACTAAATGCATGTGGTATGTGGTTCCCTGATAATAATATTCTCCCAATAGTAAACTGAAAAGAACAGAGTACAAAAATCCTACTGTGTTTATTCTTTATTAACTCAAATATATAAAGAATGTTAAATCTTGATGTCATTATTCCCATCAAACTATGTTATTATTGCCCAATATGTATGATTCTTACTTATTTCTTCCAATAACCTTTGAACTGAGGGATCTCCTTGGACATTGGTAGTTTAAAGAAAATGTACGTGAGCCTTCCCATCAGTCATCCCTTGGTTTTGCAACATGAATAGTTCATACTATTTTTCAGCTCTGCCTTTGATTACATCTTATCTTCTATCACTGCTATGAAATTCCTCAAATTGTAATATTTTTGTATCCTTATCATTGTTACCCTTCACATTTCCATTAAAATTTGGTGATATACAATTTCAATTCATTAGCGATGGTAATTTTCCATGACTCACAATATAAAACAAAATGGGAAAAATAATGGTATTAAATAAATGGCACTTGATTTCAGGGAAAAGTTTGAGGTCCTTAAAAGAATTTTTGAATTTCTTAGAGGCAATCTGGCACTTTCTCTGTCTCTTTGCTTTTATTTTATTTCAGGCCCAACTTATTGTCCATTTGTAGTGTTTGTCCAAGACTTTATCACCTTTGTTTACGCATATACACACATACACATATAGAAACATATAAGTACATATCTTCATACATATATAACAGAAAAGTATGTGTGTACATGTACGACATATGCATGACATATATGTGCAATAATTCAATAGTTCCCCAGTGTATTTAAATTGGCTGTATAGGTTATCTTTTACAACTTGTACCCTACTAGAAATCCTCATTACAATACTAATAATGGGAGTCATCTTAACATTGTTTGAAGATGTTCAGTAATGGGAAACACACCAGGTCTTCACTAAGATTAAGGGTTTCCATAGTTTATCAGTAAGAGAAATGCTGCTAAGTAGCTGTTACTTCATTGTCCAACAATTCTAATATCTCTTAGGCAAGAGATTACTTTGCATGCCCAAGTTATTCAGTGTTTAACAATGTCTAGTATAAGACAGTTCTTCTTAATGTCTAAATAGTAGTTACAGTTTTTCCTCATATAACTTTTACCATTTAATTTTCAACATATTGATATTTTAATATATATTAAAATGGTTAGTAATTTTTGAAATGTGTCACTTTCATTTTAAAATATTTTATGCATTAGACTATTTTGAATAATATGCTTAACAAATTTGGTGGGTTTTCAGCTTTCAAACCAGTACAATATCATCTGCTGTTCTCCAGGACACTTTTAAATGAGATGTCATATTGAGGAAGTGTTATCTTCCTGAGGAGAAGACTTTTAATAATGAAATAAAATGAGAAGCCCTTCATAGAAAGGGAAGGGTATTCTGACTGTCAAGTTTTAGCTGTATTTTAGTTTAGATCTTTACTTATGGCAAATAATGGCTAAACTGACCAGCACTATAGTCCTATGCACTCATATCCTTAAATCAAGACTTACAATTTGAGAAGTGGAAGGGGACTCAGAGGTCAATTAATTTAAAACATACTTACTCAGGAATGTTTTTATTGGGGCAACTAGATGACACAGTGAATAAAGTACTGTCCCTGGATTCAGTAGGACCTGAGTTCAAATCCAGCCTCAGACACTTGACACTTACTAGCTGTGTGACCCTGGGAAAGACACTTAACTCTCATTGCCCTGCAAACAAACAAACAAACAAAAATGTTCTTATCAACATTCTTGACAAATGATCATCTCTTCTTGAAGAATATCTATTCACTTTCTGCACAGTTTTTACTTTTAGTTAGTCTGTCTTTTTATTAATCCTACCTGTCTTCCATCATCTTCTACTAATAGTTCATATTTCTTCCCTCTAGGGTTCATAGGAAATGTTCAGTAGGAATTCAATATGACAAGGTATTAAAGACTTAAACATAGTAATTGTGTCCTCACTAAATCTTCCCTTCTCTACACCAATCAATCACAGTCTTTCATTTTTTATGACATGTTCTATTTAATCATTTAATTTTTTTAGATTTTTAAAAAAATTTTGAATTTCCAATTTTCTCACTCCTGCCAATCGCTCACCTACTCAATGAGAAGGCAAGTAATATGATATCTATTATAGTATATGACATGATTTTCAGTATCTGTCACCATCTGTGTTACCCTTAACTGAATACATTCTATTTTTGCAATAGGTTAGGGATATGATTTGGCCTGATGATTTCAGTGATATAGGATACTCCTTCTACCAGTGCATTCCAGTACCTTCTCTGCAACTAAGAGTATTAGTGCATTTCCTAGACTACTAAAAGATCAATTCACTTGTCCATATGGGTTCACACCCATATATCTGGGCTGGAACTAGAACAGTTCTTCTTAGCTTAAAGGTTACTTTTCTATCTCTTTCATCCTGAAAACTCATTTCTCAATATCTTTGATAAAATATGGCAACCAGAACTCACTTCTACACTCTAGATGTTTATTGGCCTAGCAGAGTAAGTCTTCTTCATATTACAATAATAAAATACAGCCTATTATTTATAAGTACGTTTGCTGTCACATCACACTGTTAACTCATATTGTTTATTATTCACTCAAAATATAACAATTTTTTTCATTTAAAATATTATCTTGCCAAAATCCCTCTACTATAACCATATAGTTGCTTCCATTGAAGCAAGGTGGAAGATTTCCCAATAAAATTTATTAAATTTAATTTCATAAAATACAACTAATTTCTCTAAGCTGTCAAGATTTTCCTGGATCACTAGGGAATTAAAAAAGATGAAAAAAAAAACTACACACACAAACACACACACACACAAACCATCATCTTATTAAATCTAACTTTTACATGTAGACCATTAGTGAAATACATCCTGCTAGATGCATGATTATTCAGTTAAAACTATTGTGTATATTCTTTTACAACAAAGAACAATCTTCTAAGATTTAATTGATATGGATTTTTCTTCAACTGTCAGAAATTCAAATCATTTCATGCCTTGGTAGTTGGATTGTTTTTTGTTATGATCAAAACTTACATCATCCTATATCCAATTATCATATATCATACCATTAATCATTTATTGTGGGTACATAACATGACTGCCTTTAAAAATACTCACTTCAATATGTTGATTTAAACCTCAGAGCTATACACACACACATGCACACGTGTGTGTGTGTGGATGAGTGTGTGTGTACATATATATGTATGTATATACACATATACATACATACATACATATTCTTATAGCTATAAGGGAAATTAGAGGTCATCTACTCTAATCTTCAATCCAATGCATTGAATTATCTTGATATCATCTCAGAAATGAATATGTAATGTATGTTTTTAACCTTGTTTTTTATTGGAAGTTTACTATGTCAGAAGATAACTCAATTGTCTTTTGAAAAGTTTGGCTTATAGATCATATTCACTCATATTAATCTTGAATCTGCTTTCCTATAACTTCCACACATTGGTTCAAGTTCTGATTTTTGAAGTGAAAATATTTCCTCTTAGTTCCTATGTATTACATTCCTGTCTTAAAGGGAAATTGCAAAGGTTTTATATAAAGAAACCCAAATTTAATGATCAATTCGTATTGCCTATAACATAATGCACATAATGGATAGGCAAGTGAGATTAATATTCTCAAAGCATGAATACTTTCATATAGGGTCCATATTGCATCCAAATTAACAACATATCTCTAAGACTGACAACATATCTAACTCATTATAGGTAAGGAAATCATAATGTTTTTTGTCAATGATATACTCAAATCCTTGTCACATAAAAGCATATGTTAACCAGTTCAAGGTAATCATAAAAATGAATTAATAAATGAATATCTTCTTCTTTAAACCTGCATTATCCTAATTAAGAGATTAAATCTAGGCATCAGTAACATCTAATTAGGTGAAATTTGAAAACTTTTGTGAATAAAATTCTTCAATTATTGCAATCTCCAGAAGTTACTTCTATTAGTGAAATATATGATTTAAAATAGCACTGATATCTCAAACTATATTCAAAATAACAAACATAAAATTTATGTAAGACTTAAAACTTTGCAAAATATATCACCTATATTATCTAAGTAGAGCCACACAATAGCCTTATAATGTAAGGGTATTTTTATTTCCATATTTTACAGAGGAGGAAAGTGAAGATTATGAATTTAATTAACATGCTTATGGCCCATTACTAGTAAGTGAATTAGACTTTGAATCTAAGTCCAGCACTTTACTCATTTTAAGGGCCAAAATTTAGTATGGGGAAAGCTAATTGGGTGGCTCGCCATAATATTGGAGTAAGAAAGGCAATTAACAGCCTCTTTCAAAAAACAGAACAGGGTTTATTAATGGGAACAAATTTAAAACACAAGTGAGGTTAATAAAATTAGGGACAATGAAAAAGGGAATAGGGGAAGTTAAAAAATACAACCAGCAAACTCACCACCACCCAGAAAAGCAATTTCAAAGAGAATCAGCTGTGCAGCATCCCTCTCCCTCTCTCACTCACTCCAAAGTGCACTGTCCTCCCTTCTCTCTCCCAGAAACCCCTTCTCCTACAGGAAATAGGGCAGACCACCTACACAGCCCCAAGGTAATTTGCTGGCAGCCCTGATTGACAGAACTAACAAGTGTCTCTACAGAGATGAGTTCTGGATGCTGAAGATCACCTGATCTGTCCTCACCAGGCTTCCTGTCTTTATAATTTGGCCAGGCCCATGCAGGTGCATGGATGTCCAGCATAAGGCCAGCATGCACAGGCACCCACTGGGGCCTCCAATCCCAGCCAAAGTTGGGGTCACAGAAACCCCAAATCACAACCAATTCCTTATATCATATTATATATATACCATAATTTACCATAATCATTGTGAATAAATGTGTTCTTCTATAGTATTTGATACAAGATGTGAAAACATTTCAGGACCAAGATAGTTTTTTTATAGGCTAGCTATTACCAGAGCCATAGGAATAAAAGTAGACATATCAAGAAGTACTCTCAAAAATGAATGTGAAAGATCTCCAAGTCAAAAGTGACTTGAGAGAACAAATGAAGATCTATATAAATTAGAAAATTGTATCACTACATTACAATCTACCTAATACAATCAGTTTAAAATAAAACAAACTTTAAAACCATATTGTCCAATTAAAGGTACCCCCAAAAATCATAAAAATAAAATATAGGAAAAAATCAGAAACTGTAGATTCCCTTAATCAGTAACTGAAAGAAAAAAATCCAAAAGTTAGCATTATGTAAGGAATCAAAGCAATTTAAAGTATAATTAAACATGAATCAAAACTTTTATTACCACGTCTTCGAAAGTAACTATATTATACCTGTTAGAGAACCTCCAAAAAAGGTAAGTCATACACCATTTCTGCTAATGCACAAGTGCAGCACAAAAACAAAATTCAAATTTCATGAAACACACGAACCAAAAACCTATTGCACTGTTTATAGAATGAATTTAATAACCATTACCTTGATGGAAGCTACTTAAATGAGCTTCACTATTAAAATGAGAAGATGAAGGGCTTGATAATATCCATCAATATAGATTCCAATGCTTCACAAAGATTACTAAAAAAGAAAAAAACATTTTGCTTTTTTTATCACAGACAAGTGTTTCTAAGAGAGAGGTTAATTTATTATCCAAAAGATAACACCAGTATCACATATAAACATAGGCCAATTACATTCATAGCTTGTGTGTGTATTCAAATATACACATTCTATATAAATAATGCACGTACACATTGTGTTTTATTATATATGTGTTTATAAATAGACACAGACACATATGTGTTTGTATGAATAAATTAGTCCTAAATGTTATAGCATTTATGTGGTCTGTGTTCTTTACCACCAAGAATTTCATTCAATTCTGCACTCATGGCTAATTTAAATACTGTAAATATATAAAATATTTTCATATAGAGAGTGAGTATTAAGGTATGTGATGGCCACATAGATAATTATTCTCTAATATAAATACAATATTAGCATAACAATGTCAAAAGCAACTGACAGAGTAAGATATTTTTCATGGAAACAATTTAAATGTATTATGATTTTGCTGAGCCTTATAAACATTATCATATGGGAGTGAGGGAAAATTTAAAATAACAACAAGAAACAAACAACAACAAGAAACAAACAACAACAACAATATGGCTTTCAAGATAAAAGAGGAAGCCAAACTAAAATAGCTTAGTAATCCCTTAATGGACATGGATACACAATTTTTTCATCTCATAAAACATTTTCCAAAGATATAAAAAAGTAATTTATACTTGATATGTATAAAATGTTTAATATACTGCAGGGAAAGATATAACTTGAATGTTTTAAATGTGAAAATGCAGGTCACATTAAACCAAATGATGAAAGCAACACTTATTTATATGCCTACTCCAGCCAAAATCATATTATCAAGGAAAAGGCTCTTTATAAATATTTTAAGGAATATACTGCCACCTGAAATCACAGATAAGAAAATGTCTAAAACAATAAACACCTTGTTTTGGAATTCCAAAATGGGAAGTACCAGATTTTGAAAAGAACCCCATTAAAAGAAAAACATATTAATAAATACTGGGCCCATCATTGTTTGAGAGCATTAGTAAAAACAAAACAAAACACTGTTTGATTGATATATTTAGAGTGCATGGGATATAGCACCTGCAAGAACTTAGAACTTCCGATAATTTATATTGTTATCATCTATGAATTCTAAATTCCATCCACATATACTTGTGTGGACTTTAAACTCCCAATATATTATGTTCTTTCATGTCTTTCTGTCTTTTCCCACACTGTTCACTATGTCTGTCATTCCCTACTACTGCCTTTGTAATTTTTGAGGTCTTACCCATGCTTTAAAACACAATCAGAATTCATCTTCCCCCATGAAACCATGCACATTATTCACCATCAATAGTTATCTTCCCTCTTAAACTTTGTATAACACTTGTTTCATGTATCTTTAATGCACTTCTGTGGTAATTTCTATTATAGTTAGTTATGTTCATTTCTGAGGTCCTTTGTTATTTATTGATGCCATGCAGGTAAGTCTAATAAAATTTATAATTTTCATCACTATCTAGCATTCTCACTGGCACACAATGGATTTTCAGTCAATGTCTGACTAATAAATAAGTTTGTTCATCTATTAAGTTGGTCTTTATCTTCTAACCTATGTCCAATGTTTGAAAATTATATAAGCTCCCTTCAAGATATACTTTTTTCACCACAAGCATAGTTTAAATGTAACAGAATCAGGGTTCTTATATAAAAACTTTTAACAAGGAACAAGAAAAGAAGATGCTTTTATTTTGATATCACAGCTATTCTTTTATGGTGCTCTCAACTTATTTTACCCTGCCTAAGATTTGTGGATAACCCAAGGAATTATCTTATAAAAGTCACATGTTATGTCTATGGTTGGACCCTTGTGTAAATGTAGGCAATATGATAAAAGAAATAAGGGGATTTGAAGCATAGAGGGTGATTCAAGGTGGGTTTAACCAAAACATGCTAAAGAATCCAAAAATCAATGGAGCTACATTTTGAGTGAAGCAGAGGGTTTGGATGAGCTCATGAATAATGGAAGCAGGAATGAGTGTCCTTAAATGTAAAAGAAAGTCTGGAAAGTAAATGAGAATAAGTTTTCAATGTGGCAAGTACTGTGTGGAAGTCATTTTCATTCCAAATTAAAGATCTTGGGAGATTAAATAGAGTCAATTAGAATCACTGAGGTGAAGGATCAAAATGAAAAGGAGAGGAATAACAAAACAGCTTTCTACTTCTAAGAGCCAATAATTTATACTGAGCTTGGGGACACTAGCTAAATGGTCACTCCTAGCCTTGAATCATAGAACTTTAGATTGTGAAAGGACATCATGCATCAGCTTCTTTAGCATGTATCAAAATCAGACTTTATACCGCAACACACCTGAGGAGTAAAGATTCAGCATTTGTCTGAAGACCTCTAGTGAAAATGGATACCCAATAGCTGCTGGGTTAGCCCATTTAATTTTGAAATAGTTCTAATTGTTAGGACATTTTTTTTCTTATTTGCTTTTTAATCAAGCCTACATCTTCCTCTGCAACAAATCATTCCTTCTATTTTTTCCCTCTGAGTCCAATCAGAACAATTCTAATCTGTCTTTTATATGGTAGGTATAAAAAACTTGAAAACAATTAAACCTTACCCTTCTATACCTCTTTTCTATTCTTCTACACTCCACCCACCCCCCTCCACTGTCCAATCTGTACAAGTTCTGCATTATACAGTGACACTGGCTTTCTTGGTGTTCCTCACATAAGAAACCCAATCTCCCAAATTCAAGTATTTTCGTTGACTGTCTCCTCATGTGTGAAATTCTCTGCCTCTTCATCTCTGTCTATTGACTTGTTTGACTTTTTTAAACTTCCAGCTAAAATTTCACCTTATATTTTATGGATATGCCATGCCTTAATTCTATTGCCTACCTTTTATTTATTATATAAAATTTGTCCAGTATATATAGTGTTGGTCCATAGTTATTTACCTATTCTGTTTGCCCATTAGATTGTGAGCTCTTTGAGAGTAGGGAATGTCTTTTGCCTTTCTTCATATTCCTGGTACATAGCAAAATGGTTGGCACATAGTTGACATTTATTTTAATTTTTTTAATGATTGATTGACTGGTTATCACTAAATAGATATAATGGAAGGGAAATACAAGAATACTATAGCAATCTATTCTCAGCCTCATTTAAACAGTTGTTAAAATAATTTTTTGAATAATAAGCCTCAGTTTTATCATCTTCAAAATAGGGATAATATGCCTACCTCCCAGGGTACTTGTGAGAACAAAATTATATAGGCAAAATAGAGTTCAAATCTTAAAGTAATATATAAATGCTAGTGATTATTAATATCCAGGACTGGTCACATGGGACCATTCTTGTTCCTGAAACTGCAATGGCTTTCAATTGCCTAAAAAAATAAAATTCAATCTCATTAGCCTAGAATTTTGAGGATCCATGCCTAACCTAGCTTGTTGGCTTCATTTTATATTGCTCTGTTTCCATATTCCATTGTAGTCAAACTGGACTAATGGATTTCTCCCATTCTTATCCCATATATCTCTGAATTTGTGTACTTGCATAGGTCATCATCAATCTTACTAGCCTTATTTCAAAATATTCCCCATCAGATTAATAGATTCTCTACATTCTAATGAAACAGGATGATTTACTGTACCTCTCACAATCAGTGCACATTTATTCATCTGCAACTTTATTCATGCTACTCCTAAGAATTTAACATCTATTAGCAGTACTCATAACTTTGTGAATTCTTACCAACCAATTACAGGCCAATATGTCTTCCACATATTCAATCAAATAGCCATTAAATGTTTGTTTTCCTTTTTAAGACCCACTACCAATCAGGTACTGTGTTCATTAGGAATTAGTCATTAAAAAATAAATAAATAAATAGATAAATAGGTAATCAAATAAATGAATGAATGGATAAACAGGTGAAAGAATGAATGAATGAATGAATGAACAAATGTTAGGACATTATATATCAAGGAAAAAAGTCTGCACATATATAAATATATTTCAGAGAGCCTACACATTTAATTCCATAGATAGGAGGAGCTCAAATGTGAGGAAACTCCCAGGACCAATGTAGTTTGCCACCTTCTCTGCAATTCATGGCCTAAAAAAGGTGTCTTGAGCAGAGCTATAAAACACACTTATATTTTCATGCAGCCTACAACACTAAAATGTAATTGGGAAATAGTTCACAAAATGAATAAAATATAATAAAACATAGATAATGTTAATATCTAATTTTGCAACAATAGGCATTCTTATGTACTATGTAGTGACTCCAATTACTACTGGAGCATGATACCTCTGATTAGAGACATGAGACACTGGAGAACTGAGAGGCTAATGATTTGGCCAGGGTCATGAGGCAATTTTGAATCTACATCTTCCAGACTATAAGAATAGCACTCTTTCCACCATGACAACATGTCTAATGAAAGGCAAATACAAGATAGTTTTAAGGAAAACACTAGCATCTTTGCATGCCAGGAAAGGTCTTGTAGAAGGGAATGGAGCTTTACCTCAATTTCCAAATCAAATCCAACAAACATTTATTTAAGATTTACTATGTGTCAGGCCCTGTGCTAAGTACTGGGAATATAATTAATGATTTTTTTAAAAGTTAAGATAGTACCTATACTCAAAGAGCTTATAATCTTATGGAAGCTAGACTCCTACTGGAGGCAGGAAAGCAGGAAAGGGGACAATTACCCATTTTTCTTCAACTTAAAATTTTTTTTTGTAGGGCATTGAGGGTTAAGTGACTTGCCCAGGGTCACACAGCTAGTAAGTGTCAAGTGTCTGAGGCCAGAATTGAACTCAGATCCTCCTGAATCCAGGGCTGGTGCTTTATCCACTGTGCTACCTAGCAGCGCCCCCCCCCCCCCATTATTTTTTCCATGGAGTGAAACCAAGTAAATGCAGAGTAGAGTGAAATGAAAAGTCCAGGTTATACACTCTATAAAGGAATTGTGTTTTTTAATGAAGCTAAAACTGCGGTTTATAAAATTATTGCTATTTATATAATAATGACTAGTGCCTGTTTTGGCAGTGTAAAGAATTAAGTGTTATTTGAGGGTTTTGTTACCCCATCTTTTGGCTAGAATTTTAAAAACCCACTGACATATAATTTACAGGAATTGTAAACTCCATGGATGTATGGAGTGGGTGGGCATGAGGTACATCTAGGTCACTGGAAAATGGTGATTCTCTTGATAGAAATAATGAAGTTCAGAAGAATGGATATTTTGCAAGTTGTGGTAAACTGAGTTCTGTCTTAAACACATTGTTTAATATGCCTATATGATATCTTTTGTCTAGTCAGAAATGATCTTTTTCCCCCTTGGACCCAAGAAAGATAGATTTTTGTCCCTCTCTCAGCTTTTTCATTTCCATTTTCCATTGCCTTTATGTGTATGCTTATCTAATCCCTGATACTAGAATGTAAGCTTAATGAGGGCAATGACAATGAGTATGTGATATTTAAACTTTGAATTTATATGCATATTGTAAGCTGGGTAAATATTTGCTGAACTGAGCTCAGAGAAAATAGAAACAATTCTCAATGAAAGGTTGTGAGAGGATCAGATTTTTTTTTCCTATTGCTTTCTTACCACTTCATTACTTCATATGCTACTTCCCACAGCCTTCTAACATTTGTTGAACTAATAATCAGGAACTTTATTTCCCCCCTTTTAAATCCTACATAAAATCTATAGTGATGCTTAATTAACTGCCTCATTACACTTCTATATCTCTGCTCTTAATTACATGGATTCTTTCCTTCTATATGTTATGCATATGGAATCATTTCAGCATTTTCCATGTATGAAAATTGAACACTTCTAAAAAGCCCTTCTGTAATAGCTGAGGTGTTATTTGCTGCCTATTTAACCTTATGCTCATACTCTTTTTTTAGACAAGAGGCTGGCCTACAGGAGAAAAAGGACTACTCTAACCCATAAGAATAAATTAAACTTATTTTACTTTACTTCATTTTAGCAAATATTTATTAAGCAACTATAATGCACAGAGACTGCTCTGGTTGCTAAAACCTAAAGATTAAAAAAAAAACCCAATATTTTATCTGCCCCCAAGGAATTTATACCCCAAGGATGCATATGATTTTAAAGAAATGAGTTGATACCAGGTAGAATAATGTACTGTGAACAAAAGCAAACAGGAGGATGAGAAAGAATGGTACAAATATTTGGGAAAGATCATACAATCATATATTAAAAACCGAAATGGATTTTAGAGGCCAATGAGTCCAATTTACTCATCTTATATATAAGTATACTGAGGCACAGCAAGGGCAAGTGTCTTGCTTGGAATCACATAGTTAATAAACATGCAAATTAGGATTTGAACTCATCCATCATTTTATCATAAATGACAGAATACTTTTAACTGAGGTCTTCAGGAAATGCTTTACGGGGATCTTGCAGAATCTCTCAAGTCAATAAGCATTTATTTAGTGCTTATTATATTCCAGGCACTGTTTTAAGTACTTAGAATTCAAAGAAAGACAGGAAAATATATATATTTTTCAATGAGATTGCAGGAAGAAAAAACTTTCAATAATTGAATATGTAAAGGGACTGTGTTGGCACTGTTGATACGAATCCATCCATCATATCATATCTACTCTATGTAATCTAGGCCAGTTTTTACTTTGAAATATTTAACTATGATCAAGTATTAGTTGGTCCAGGGGAGCTGAGCATTAAAACATTGATGTAAATTCCTGGGCCAAAGTACAATAACCAGCAGAGGAGTCAGGAACTTAACCATTCAGGTTGACAGGTATACCAGTATGATGAACACAAAGGGCAGGGATGCTGAATCGATGCTGTACCCTTGCTGAATATCCTTTCCATGGTCATCTTATTTAAGTCTCTTTTTGTTAAGTGTTAGATAATCTAAAAGTGTCACTTTTCATTCTAAGTCTGAATATGAACCTCCAAATCAGACTTAAGCAGGTCTGTTTTACTAAGCATGTGAAGCTGTTCAGAAGGTAGTGTATAATATAAAGTTAAGAGATGAGGAAAAAAGGCTTAGGGTTGATTAGCGTTTTTCCAGTCATATGTTTAAAGATTAGTCAAAAATGTTAATTTAACTAGCTGCTATCTTCCAGGGAAATGAGTTGATAAACTTATAAAAGTTGAGAGGATGAGAGTATTCAATAGAGAATTTTAAGGGGTGATCAAATGTAAAGGATGGGAAGTAGATGATAAAACATAAAAAATGGAAAAAGTCCATATAGAACAATTGAGAGAAAATTTATTTTACCTTCAAATTATGGACATGGAAAACTTTATACAGTATACTTCCAGTCTTTGACAATGTGTTCAGACTACTTTTCTGAAATTCCTTTTGTTGTTGTTGTTTTTAAAATATTGTTAAAAGGGAAGTTTATGGAGTAGTGTAGTAGTGATGAGCTATAAAGAATTAGCACACCAGGAGCAATCAATGAAAAGATAAAGAAAAGGTGTGACTGTGTTGTTTCATAGAAAGGAGATATTGCGGAGAACTCATGCCTTTCTAGGTGTCTCATCATAAAACTGCAGCTGATGCACCAAAGGACTCATTTTCTAAAGGAATGATGGAAATCTCAAAGAAGTGTATTTCCACTTCTCCATGTGCCAATAGCATCATTTACTTTTCATTACTCATACATTTTCAGTAACCTAGATTTTACCTCAAATATAAAGAGACCATAGTTTAATTAGGATAAAATATGTATAGACATATAGTATGCGTATATATGTATATGTGTATATATGTAGATACACATATATACACACATGGCATATATAAAGAAATACACACACGCACATATAAAGATATATACATATATATTACAAATGTGTAAGTTATGTCAGAGAACCCAATCTTTGCCTAAATGTTAGAAATTTTTCTTAATGGAATTCAGAGTAATTGTAATTTAATTTAAATTTTCTTCTAAATCCTCAGAGAAGGGAAATTCATGGACTATGAGTAAAATTATATTACTACTAGACTTAAAATGACTTAATTATTTTAATAAAATTTTACAGGTAAAATAGGATAGTTATATTATATCACTATTGATGTCTTTTCCATCAATATATCTATGATCCCATGATCTTATATCATCTGAATTTCTGGAAGCAGATGCCCTCTTGTATCTTTGGAAGGCTAAGGTCTAGGATCATTGTAGATATAATGTGAATTTCCCTTTATCACAGAACCCTTTTTGCCTCTACCTCCATGAGGCTTAAGATTTCTAGTAAATAAGACTCTCCTTTCTTTCGAAATGTCTAGGAGCACTTTCACTGAAGAAGGGGGATTTTGAATTAGTGTATGCATAGAAATTTCCCTTCAAAATTTATTTCCTACATTCTGAAGAAAAGAGAGGCCTTATGTATAATATTTTGATGAGCTCCAGAACTTCCTAGAAAAAAATAAATTTCAAAGTCTCCATTTCCTTTTTTAATGCTAATTTTGTAAAGAGGATAGAGTGTAAGATCAGTCTTCCAACTAAATAATCTTACCGTACTAGTTGAGCCAATTGCTATTGCCTGAACTGAGAATATCACAAAGGCAGCAGCTGTCTTCCCTTGTTTAGATGTCTAGAGATTGATGGCAGCAAGACTTCCCACATAATCTCCTACAGAAAAATATAAGTAAGAACAGCTGTGCCCCAACAAAGAGATGCAACTTTGGGGCCTTTGTTCTCTGAAGATGTAGCCATTTGTTTTGGTTTCTTACATTTGTGATTCAATACCCAAACTCCCTCAAAAACTTGACTAGTGGTTATTAGCAATATAGGGTTCCTTCCCACCCACATCATGTAAACAACAGACAACCTGGGAATTAAGAACATTATGGGGGGGGGAATAAACCTCTGCTGCCTTCAGCTTTCTTCTGAGAGTTGAGGATTTTGAAAGCTGAGCCTTCTTTCTAAGCTTCTGAGAGCAAACCACTCTTGAGACACAGCTCTATTTATGTACTTCAAGTGACTGGATTCTGACCTGATTTTAACCATGATGCTTCTCTTTCATACTAGAAGACCAAAATGATATCACTAAGTCAGGGTCCATATACAATGTGTCTGACTGTGGCTAATCAGACCAACACAAATTCAGAAGGCTCTACCACAGGTTGGGCATAAATAATCAATATGGCCGTGTGACTCTGAGCAAGTCACTTAACCCTCATTGCCCCACAAAAAAACCCAAAAAAACAAGCAAAAATAATCATTATGGACATTTGGAATAGAGATATCTCTAAAAGTGTATATCTCATATTTCTTTTGAGCTACTGAAATTCTGCTTTGATCATAGAGCAAATCACCTTCTTGATGTGTGCATGGCATGCTGGGTCAGTGTCCCACATGATTCACAATCAATTCCAGAATTCTTCAGAGAGACCTTGAGCGTATCCTTGTATCACTTTTTCTGACCTCCATGTGAGTGTTTGCCTTGTGTGAGTTCTCCATTGAATATTATTTTGGGTGAATGTCCTTTTGGCATTCAAGCCATGTAGCCCCCACATTGGAGTTATACTCTCTCCTGTAGGATTTGAAATCTTAGTAATTAAGCTTGAGAAAGAAACTCAGTGTCTGGTACTTGTCTTGGCAGGTGGTCTTCAGAATCTTCCTAAGACAATTCAAATGTTAGCAGTTCAGTTTCCTGGTATAATGCTGGTATATTGCCCAGATTTTACAGGCATACAACAATAAGATCAACACAAGGACTCTGTAGACCTTTAGTTTGGTAGGTAGTTTAATACCAAATACCAACCTAGCTCTAGAAATGTGTACATCTATGTCTTTATCCCTAGAAAGTGCTGACAATGTAAGTGAATTTATCTACAGTATTCAAAATTTCTCTATTTACTGTAACTGATAGTTCCTTGTATGCATGGTGTATTGTTGGCAGGTAGAGAACCTATGTTTTATCTGTGTTAATTCTTAGGCCAAAATCAGCATCAATAGCTATTATCTGTGAACAAAAAGACATACAGCTCTCCCTCCACTTTAGTTTTGGCTTGAAGCCTTTTCAAGTAAAATAATTTATATAGCAACAGATCCAAAGACTCATATCTCCCCAGTACTTGATTACATCCTTTGGTATTCTTAGCAGAGGAGTAATCTAGCTATTAAAGGAAACTGGTAGTGAATCAGAGAAATGATTTATTCCTCTAAGAATTTTACAGCATCCCAAGAATGGGCAAATCTGCAATCTGTCTTTTCTTCAACTATAGCTAGGCTCATTTAGCATCACTGAACAGAGTCTTTCTCACTGTATGAACAATGTGACCATTGTATTCTGCATAGGCCCTATACCATAACCTGGGTGGATTTGTATAAAGATGGCATATATGCACATCTTATCTACCCTGTTGGATTGTAGTAGGTAGCATATTTGTAAAAGTCTTTGTATTACTTCTAGTGCCTAGCATATGATCTTGAAACCTACTAAGCCTATAATCAATTTTGAATTGATGAACCAGTGAGGATACAAAGAAAGGTTTTCTTATAGAAAATCCTTAAAAGTGATTTGGCCTTGGCTGTTTTGAGCTGAAAAAAAAAAGTTGATTGAAGATATAAAGGCATGTTTAGTTTTAGAAGATGGAAATTGTTTAATTTTTTAAATCACTGTACTAGAGCTTGATTCCTCACTTTTGTTTAATAGGTAATAATAGGGTATATCAAGATGGGGTACAAAGGGTCTTTCTGGGGGGAAAGGTATATTTTCTTGCCTGAAAGGAAAGAGTTTGATAGACAAAAAAGAAGGGAAGAGGGTATAGGCTAAACATTTTTGGAACATGAACACAATACCCAGCTTTTAATTGACCAACCTTACCTAGTGGGCACAAATATGTTTTTATGACTCTGTATACATCCAAGATCTGTGCTGGACTCCTGTTAAAGGCTTAGCTGAATGCAATAGAAAATATCCCTCCTGCCTCTTACAAGGGTGAATTCAGATGGAGTCCCTTTCATCATAAAGAAGTTTAGGACAGCCAGTGTTTCACAGGGCTGTCAAAGGGTAGCTGTGGCCTGCAGTGTTCATCTCCAGATTCATCTCTAGATTCTAGTTCATCTTTAGATAGAGCCATATCCAAAAAAAAAAAAAAGAAAGAAAGAAAGAAAGAAAAAAAAAAGGGCCATATCTCAGATCCCTTATTTTACCCTATTCTGTCCTTCACCCTGACACACTTCTTGGACTCCCTAATGCTCTCATTTTTAAAAAAAAAATCTATTTATAGAGCTCCAGGCTCTCATTACTCTTTGAACAACTTGATTTTTCTGGCTCATGAGAAATAGAGGCAAAGAGGTAGTGTAATGGAAGGTACTTGAATTTTCATCCCATTTAGTCAGGCTTTACTTTGTGACCTTGAGCATGTCACATTTTGCTACAAAACAGAAATGGACTTAGATGATTTTAAATTCCCTTCCAGTTCTAAATCTTATAGTTCTATTACTTGAACTCAGCCCTTTTGGGACATTTGTCCTGTTCTGTCTGGTGTCTGGTCCCTTCCTCTGAACAGAGTGTGAACACAAAATAAGTAACCACTAATGCCCTAAGAAAAAGGATCTTTTTTACAGCTCTCTGCTGCCCCCAACTGTTTCCCAGCTGCTGTTACTTTCATCTGATAGAGTCAAGGTAACAGAAGAGAGTTCTACAATGGGGATTTTATCATTGTTTCAGCAAAGAGAAAACCCCACTCCTAAGGTTTCAGAATGGCTTCCTTGCCCAGTCTAACTACTGTAAATATCTATTGTGTGAGAGAGTTGCTCTTCAATTTCTTGGGCTACCTGTAACCAAAAATGGACATTTGAACATTGGATATTCCTTATGTTATCACATGATGCCTCTATATGACAGTAAGTAGAGCCAGTCAAAGATCCTCTCCACCAACTTAAAGTTAAAGACTCTTGTCTCTTATCTCTAATGCAAGTAGGTAGGAATCTAGTATATCCACAACTCAAACTGAATGAGAGCCCTAACCAGAATGGGACAGTCAGAGTTTTGGACTGGGAACCAAATTTAAAGGATCCTGAGAGCACTTGGGAGGCAGCAAGGTGGTTCATTATAGAGAGCAGTGGGTTTAGAGTTAGGAAGACTCATCTTTGTGAACTCATATATGATCCTGGGCAAGTCACCTAATCCTGTTTATCTCAGTTTCCTTTTTGTAAAATGAGCTAGAGAAGGAAATGGCAAACCATTCCAGTATCTATACTAAGAAAACCACAAATGGAGTCACAAAGAGTCAGACATGACTAAAATGACTGAACAACAACAACAATAGCAAATGCTGGATTCTCTAGCACTGAGATGACATACCTGATAACCTTTTGAAGAATAATTATTAAAAATAGGATACTATCAGATGATGACCTGGAACTAGCTACTTCCTCTCCTTACTCTACTCTATCTCTCTCTGGAGGGTGGGGCTCAGGGAAGAAGTCTGATATCCTAAATTCCTTCAAGGATCAATAAAGTAACCTAGAGTCTGGGGGGTTTTTTTGTTTGTTTGTTTGTTTGTTTTTGTCTTTTTAGTGATAACCCTGTCAGTGTCCAAAAC
Source organism: Dromiciops gliroides (assembly GCF_019393635.1). Classification (NCBI taxonomy): domain Eukaryota; kingdom Metazoa; phylum Chordata; class Mammalia; order Microbiotheria; family Microbiotheriidae; genus Dromiciops; species Dromiciops gliroides. The sequence continues at coordinate 625,522,944 of NC_057862.1, read as the reverse complement.
TGAGGGGATGCATGTTGTTCCTTGTTCCAACAAAAATTCCAGTTATTATTTGAATGTGTTTGCATGATGGTGGAGAACTTATTACTGGGTTGACAAAGTCATCCTCATTTATGATGCATATTTTAATATGCCATTTTGATTAAGAATTCAATCCCTAGTCATAGCTATGCAAAGTTTGTGTTTTTCTGTTCCTTTTCTAATTTTGTTCATTTTGTAAAAAGGTATGTATGATTGTTAGGATAGAGGTGATATATCCATTTCATATTCTATTTTGGCTTATACCAGATCACATAGCCTTTATTATGGTACATGCCAGACTGCTTTTATTTTGTCAAATAACAAGTCTTTTGTAGTTTTAAAATATATTTTTTCAGTTAAAAAGCATGTATTTTCTCTCTCCCTACTCCTTAAAATTTCAAACAAAAACAAAAATATGTAACCTTGTGATAATCAGAGTACCACCACCCTGCTGAAAAAGACATTGTGAGAACCAGGGCAGCTCTGCCCTGAGGAGAAAGCATGTGACTGCCTGGTATCTAGAAGTTTCTTCTATTCATAGACCACCAATAAGTCATGTCAATCAGTGGACCAGCCAATTAGCTTGGAGCTGTGTGGGGACTGCCCTACTTCCTGTTTCACAAGGGGCTTCTGGGAGAAGCCACTGAGGATCCCCCTTTTCATTCTGGGACTTCGGGTTGGTGGCAGAGAGAGAGGAAAGGAGATAGGCTTTTTTTTTGCTGTACTCCATGTGTTATCTTAACTCTTTTTTTTTTCTTTTGGTGAGACAGTTGGGGTTAAGTGACTTTCCCAGGGTCACACAGCTAGTAAGTGTCAAGTGTCTGAGGTCAGATTTGAACTCAAGTCCTCCTGAATCCAGGGTTGGTGCTCTATCCACTGTGCCACCTAGCTGCCCCAGTTATCTTTACTCTTTAATAAATGCTTAAAAGCCTCAACTCTTGCTGAATTTATCAGTAAATCTTAGCTAATTTCTCCCCCACACTGAGGTAAGGTCAGGCAACCACACACTAGATTTTAAACATCACACCATAATGCACAGTCAACCCAAAGCAATCCCCACATTTTACCACATGTGAAAATTTGCACCTCACTGTACATTTTATTTATTTAAATTATTGTGGGGGCTAGACATTACTAGTTGAATTATTGGGAGCCAGAGTGAGTTTTTCTAAAATATTACTACTTATAAATTAATCCAAAAAAATTAATGGCAATTGCATAAGTTTAGGTAGTAAACATTTATTATTAAAGTATGTTAAATATTAGTAAAGAAATTACCATGTGATATTTCCCTTACTTCTTCATTAGTCACAGGTTTACAGCCCTAACAATTACATACCCATCATATTGAGCCAAGAGGGAGAGGAGAAGGTGAGTGGCAAGTTCAAGAGAGTCCCAGGAAGTAAAGAGAGCAAGCTCCCTAAGGTCCAAAGCCTTTCCTCCTGAATAGGAGCGGCTTCTTACACAGTGATCAAAGCTAATTGGTCAGCATCATTCAGTTCCATTAAAATGAGTTGTAACATGATGACCTCAGGGTCCAGTGGAGGACAGACCCTCTGAGGGCAAAGAAGAATTCAAATAGGTGTGGTTTTAATCTTACTGCACTGAACTACTCAGATTCTTATCTCTAATGTACCTTTGGGCTGGCTCTGAAGGAGCTAAAGTTTCTGAACTGAACTTTCTGAAGTTGATGTGAAGAAAAAGCTAAGACTGGGTCCCTGTGTCTGCCTGAGTAATCCATTATTAATAATTATTTTCTCAGAGATTTGAATGCCACATACTTCATCATAGATCTACTGGAATAGTAGTTGCTCATGGGATCATACAGAGTTCTCAAATCTTTCACACTTGTTCTTTAAAGAGTTACTGTAGTACAAATGGTTCTCCTAATCCTGCTCACTTCACTCTGCATGATTTCAAACAATTTTCCTATAATTCTTTAACTGCCTGCCCCTTAATCTTTTATTCCTTTTTTCCCTCCTATGAGTGAATTTTATTGTTATTTGGTCTAGTGCTAAAAAGTATCATTTCAGAAGTTTAGTGGTCTAGGACTGTTATGGGCCCAGGCCGTCCCCGAAGTTTTCTGGGGTACATTAAAGAAACTTCTCCTTGAGAAACTAAACCAAAGGACAGATACACCTAAAGAGATAAGTGGAACCAGATCAGGGCTGAGCCAGCTCCAGGACCACCACCCTTCATTCCAGTCTCCCTCACCCCTGGGGAGATAAGATTAGGTGTGGCTGCTGTCATAGTGGCAGGAGGGGAGGGAGATGGCTTGATAGATTTGCAGCCACCCCTCAACCAATTCCCCCAGCCACCACCAGTGGGGGATGGTCCTCCCTCAATAAGGGAACTTTCCACAGTCAGATGATCACCCCCATCAGTCCTTTATAAAAGTATCTGCTTGTCTCCTGCTCCAGGAGATTGGTATCTCAGAGCCACACTCAATGCCATGCCTTCTCCCCATGAGAAGAAATCCAAGGACTTCTCTCTTGGTTTCCCTTTCCCAGCCCCTAAATAAACTATTATCTTATTCTATTGGATTTGTGTGCAAGAGGGTATAATTCTTTAAAGAGGAATTCCTAAGAACCCCAAACCCCTACCCCTATCCCAAATCCCCTACCCTATTTCCCCATGACAGGACCAATCTATTAGGGAGCTAAAGTGGTGCATTGGATAGAGTGCCAGACCCAGTGTCAGGAGGATCTGAGTTCAAATCCAGCCTCAAACATTTTGTAGCTATGTGACCTCAGGCAAGTCACTTAAACCTGTTTGCCTCAGTATCTTCACCTGTCAAAGGAAGAGGAGAAGGAAATGGCAAACCGCTTCCAAATCTTTGGTGATAAAACCCCAAAGGTGGTCAAGAGGAATTAGATGCCACTGAACAACAACAAACCAAACAGAGATCAAATTGAATAGTACTGTCCTTTTTATTAAGATGATAAACTGGGTCAGCTAGGAGGAGCAGTGGAAAAAGCACTGGCCTTTAATTCAGGAGTACCTGAATTCAAATCCAGCCTCAGACACTTGACACTTACTAACTGTGTGACCCTGGGCAAGTCACTTAACCCTCATTGTCTTGCAAAAAAAAAAAAAGATGGTATACTATACTCATTAATTAGTTCTTTATATCATTAAGAACATTTTATAATTTTTATTTATGTAGGCTATAAATGTACTGTGGTATCTTCCAGATATTTTATACACATCATAGTTATTTTAATAAAATCTTTTTAATTTCCTCCTGAATTTTCTTATTGCTATGTGAAAATGTTATTGATTTGGGAGGTTTATTGTATATATCGAAAATTGGTAAAAGTAATGTCCCAATTACTTTCTTTACTGATTACTCATGCTTTGCCAAGTAAACTATTATATCTTTACAAAATAGGAAGAGTAACCCACAACCCCTCCCCCGAAAAGCAAACAAATAGGAAGAGTTGATCTCCTCTGCCTAACTCCATGTCTTTTACTTATTTTTCATATGCCATTGCTATTGCTCACATTTCCAGAATTATATCAATTAATCATACTTGTATATTTATTGGGAAAGTTTCTATTATTTCCTCATTGTATTTACCCAAGCTCAGGGCAGTTACATGGTGTTGTGGATAGAGCACGAGACTTCAAATCTCACCTCAGATTCAATCTAAGTGACTCTAGGCAAGTCATTTAACCCTATTTGACTTAGTTCCTCTGGAGATGGAAATGTCAAACCACTCCAGTATCTTTGCTAAGAAAACCCAAAAATAGGGTCACAGAGTCAGACAAGACAAAAATGACATTTAAACCAGGTTCTTAGTTTTAGATTGTTACTTTTTAGAATATAAAACAAACAAAAAATTCCTGACCTATATTTTGGTAACTACAAATTTATTAAGGACTGATAACCCACCCAGTCCCCCACCCAAGCAGGTGAATTGCCTTGGGCTAACCAATCTCTGTCAATTCCAGATTCTTGATTGACTTTTGGATCTCCCCCAAGCAAATGGCTCCCCACCTTATTCCCTGGACTTTATGTTATTATATAAAAGGGTCCACCTACATTAAGTAGTTTCTATTTAGAGCTAATTAGCATGTTTATTAACTCAGGAGCAGTTCTATGGTTTCTTTTGTTAAAGGTTCATTTACATTCAGTTCCCTTTTGTTCTGTTACCCCATAAAAAACCTGCCCTCTGTTCTTGCTTTCCAATACCAGTTGCTATAGTTCCTCTGCCCCAGTTAAAGGCCTTATTTTCTCCTATATTGATTGATTCTTTAATTTCCAGGTTAACAGTTTATAGTTTGTAGATCTTTTAGCAGAAATGTTGTACTTTGATGAAAAAATTTTCATTAGGTTTGATTTTATTTTTATTATTGTGATTGATCATGTAAAAGGTTTCCTATTGATAAATTACCCCATTTCTCTGGTATAAGATAATCACAATGCAAGGTCTAAAATTCTAGCTGTTATGTTTAAAATTTAATGCGTGGTCACCTTAAATTAGAAGCTTTAGCAAGAGTTTAGCCTTTTAAGTATTTATTAAAGTGTATTAGAAGTTTGTGAAAAGAGCGAGAGAGGAAAACAGATTCCTTATAGCATGGAAAATCCTAGCTTAGATCTATTTGGTATAGCCAAAGAGAAAAAAACCCTTCCTTTCCTAGCAGCCCACATGAAGTTCCCCACCATGCCAAAGTCCAGAATCAAAAAGACCTTGCTTCTCTGCGGCTTTTCCCAGAAGCTCTCTGTGAAACCAGAAACAGGGCCATTCACACACACTGCTTCAAGCTAATTGGTTGGTAGCACTGACACAACTAACAGGCAGTAACTTCTGGACGCCAATCTAACCTTCTGAATGCTAAGTCACGTGTTTTCTCCTCAGGGTGGAGCTTCCCTGGTTCCCACAATGTCTTTCTCAGCAGGGGTAGCATGCCAATTCTCACAAAAATGAAAAAAAAAAAATTGACAAATTGCTAGAATGTGTTTAAATTGAAAAAATATGCCCTACAATATATGTTTTTGTGTATTTTAAAAATTTTTCTTATAAGCAAAACATGATTTTTGTTTCATTTTGATCATTTCTGCCACTTTCATTTTATTTTATTTTTGACCCATTACCATTTAAAATTGTGAAAATTTTGGTTTATTTTTTCTTCCATTTGTGTCTCTAGTGTTATATTTTCAAATATTTTAAATCCCCTGCTCTTAGGTTACTATAATTAATTTTGCTTAGACTTCATTGATTTACTCTGTTGCTATAGTGCCCCTTTACATCTATTCCTTCACTTACATTTTTCAGCTGTATCCAAGTTTGGAAATTTCATTTAAATTGATTTATTTTCTTTTTATGTATTTATTATCTATTTCTTCCTGTCTTCTACTTCCTCTAGTTTCCCCTCTAATTTAATTCATTTTTCAAAAAAGCTTGCATCTCTCCTAAAATCCAAATATTTTTATATATTTTTTTTCTGTACTAATGTTTTCTAAGAAAGACTTCTAGATTTCCCCTCATATTTAGTTCTCTTCCTTTCCTATCTTTTCCAAAATGCTATTCTTTAATGCTGGATATGTCTTCATTTATTCTTTTTTTAATTGCTTTGTATTCCTAATAGGAGTGATCATTTTAAAGTACCGAGTTCTGATAAGCCATTTTCATGTCAATATCTTAAATAACATTGCCCCATTGTGCCTGTTTTGCTCTATCTTCCAAGTGTCATGGGAGGATTATGGGCCCCGGTCACCCCAACAATTCTCTGGGGGGTTCAAGGAACCTTTTCCTTGAAACCTCAGGGGTTTTCCCTTGAAATCAAGTAGGCCTCTCCTTGAACACAATCAAGGACACACACGCTCACCTAACGGAGATAAGCGGCACAGATTGAACTGAGCATGCTCCAGGACCATCACCCCACATTCCAGTCCTCCTAAGCATCTGGATGAGGTAATCCAGGAGAAGACCACCTGGAACCGCCCATCAGCAGACTGCTTAGACCCATCAGGACAAAGTTGACACCCACCACCAGATCTCTCACGAGGGATTCTTCCTACCACAGCGCAACGCGGGAAGACCACCAGCCCCTCACCCAATAAGAGACTCTTACCCACCCCTCATCGAAACCCTATAAAATGGCACCCCACAAGTCAGTTGGGGGGAAGCGTTTTGTTCTGGCAAACCCTTCCTCCCGGCCGGTTTCTCTTGTACCCCAATAAACCTGTTCTCTTATTCCTGATTAGGTCTTGTGCGAGAGTGTAATTCTTTACAGAGGAATCCTAAGGACCCACGTGCTTTCTCCTATCGGCTCTCCCCATATCACAAGTAAATGTGGATAAAATAGTACCCCAAGGTAGAAGTTAGACATTTTTCAAAATTACACTTTCCATTTCTGCCCCTTGCCTCCCATGCCTATTCTTTTTCCTTTATATTTACCATTTCCTTCTCTAGCTCATTTTACAAACTGAAGCAAACAGGTTTAAGTTACTTTCCCAGGGTCACACAGCTAGTATGTGTCTGAGGCCAGATTCACACTTAAGGTCTTCCTGACTCCAGGTCCAGAATTCTAGTCACTGTGACACTTAGTTCCCTTTAGGAGTGCCATATATTCATCCTGAAATAGAATGTCACTCATGTACTCACAATATACTCTTGAAGAAGATGGTCTCTGAACCCACTCATCTAAAATTAAACCCAACATTAGGTCTCCATCTCCCACTTCAGGCATATAACTTTTTCTTTAAGGTCTGTTTTTCAGCAGGATCCCTCATTTTTTATTATATAGATACCTTCTTCATTTCTGTAGATTCAATACCTGCCTTAATCTACCACTCCCATTTTCTTTCACTTCTTACTGAAAACCTATAAAAGCCATCTTCCCTTCACTCTTTATACATGGAGCCTATAAGGGTGCCTTAACCACACTTCTCTGTCCTCCATGCCTAACTTGCCATTTATCCATTATTCAGTCTTTAATTTTCTTTCAAATTACATTTGTTTTGAAAGCAGTTTATGGAGTTTAGGCCAAGGTGCTTTAGCTCTGGATCTCTAGATACTTTTCTAAATATATATATTTTGTTTATAATTTATTCCCTTATATAGTTTAAGAAAATACCCCCTTCCTCATTCTCATAGTCTCTAAATATGGGAATAATTTATTTTAATATGTTTTGGGGGTAATTTTGCTTATTTACCTTTTCATTTTTATATTGCTTAGCACTTTGCAAGTATGATATTATACTTTTTTAAAAGCATTAACATTCAGGAATAACTCTGATTCATGAATATTACTGAATACGCCTTGTTTTCATTAATTTTTAGGCACATTTTTACATGTCATTTTTTGTTGCAGAGTGAGCCCATTTTCTTTTTGAAATGTATTATTAATTTCAATTCTGAGATTTCTTATGTGATGAATAATCTTGTATTTTTCTAATTTATTTTCCTTTATATGTGACAATCTTTCCTGGATGCTTGCACAATTTGTTGCTTATCAATGGAACTGTTAAATATGACTATTATGTGTTTTATTATTTAAAGCATTTTTTTTCTTTTTGTTTTGTTTGTTTTCCTTAGATCTATAAATTCTTTTGAATAGTGTTTTGAATTCTGAATTCCAAAATCATGGATAGTTTTGTTGTAAGGTATCCCATTTTGTGGTTTTCATTTATTTTGTTTGTCATATTCTTCTGTTTTTCCTCTAATATTTAACTTCTATTTACATATCCTGTTTTGTGGGTTCTATAGATTGGGCTTCTTTAGAGATGAAAGAGATGAAGTGGTTTCTGAAAATTAACACTCTTTTTAAAAATTTCATTTTACCAACTATTCTTATAACCCATGATTTTATTTTTTTTAATTATAAATATATTTATCTCTTTTTTCCATCATTGAAACAATCTTCTACCATGGATTTGATTTTTTAATCTGTTCATTTTTTTTTAACTTTCAGTGTGAGCATTATAATTTCTGACATATAATCATTTTTAAAAATTTTCTTCTCATATATTTCAACAACATTTTGAACTACTTATGATTCCATGGAATTCCATTTAATTAGACTGGACTTTCTATTGATTTCCATTGTCTTATAATACTCTTAATGGATTTGCATAATCTCTTTGAAAATTAAGCATTCATCCTGTTCAGTGATGAATCATTTTTATTTATCTGGATTTTTTTTATTGAATTTTCTTCATTTTTGAAATCTCTGATGGCTTATGTGGTTTATTTCCTCATATTCCCCCTTCATTTACTTTCTCACTCCTCATCCTTTGCTTGAGGGTACATTACAGGAGTTAGGCTTCAAATATGCTTCAGCTTTCTTCCACTTAGTGAGATTTAGGTTTCACCAGCCTTCCTCCAATTTTTAAGTAGCCTCTGAGGTATCAAGATTGGGTACAACTGGACTTCAGTCCTCTATCCTTTCCTGTACAGCATAGGCAATCATGCTTGCAACTACAACCTGTCTAATCCTTGGTTTTGCTTTCTTTCTCTAGTTGGGCAGAATCATAATCTGCCAAGTTTTGCAGGTTTAAGGGATGTTGAGAAAGTACAACAGATGGAGTTTCTGCAGCCTTGGCCTTCCCTAACCTAGGGACCTCTCTAGGCAACATCTTTGTGAACTTCTCTATCATATGGATGGCAGAATCAAAGTTTGCTGTTTATTGTCAGGTGAGACAGTCAGGGGCTGAGGTGTTCTTGAAATATCTTGGCAACAGGAAGAGATCTCAAAATGGTCTTTAGCATGCAGATTGGTTGTAGCCTGTGGGAAGCATCCAGGTTTATTAGGAAGGGAACTGTAATAGCATTTTAAGAATTAGTTTTCTCTTGTGTTAATTGACAAAGGTTCGTATTTTCTAGTCTCTTTCTCCCTCTCTCCCCCCCCCCCCAGCCCTCTGGCATAAAGAACTTCCTCTTTGGAGGACAGGGTTTCCCCTTTTCATTCTTGCTTTCTAGGACTGGTCTTACAGTGTCCAAGACCCCACCAGAGGTGTGACTATTAAAATGGAAATCCCCTGTCCAGTGACCCAATTTATATCTAAGGAAAGACCGGTGAACCAGAGAGAGATGCTCAGGAAAATGTGCTTCTTAATGAGTTTGAATGAATTGAATAATGTGTCATAACAATGGGGACCACTTTTAATACTCATATTGACAAATGATAGGGAAGACTTGTGGCAGGGTCAGGGAACAGAGGTGGAAGGGAGGGAACACGAAGAAGAGAGAAGGAGACCCAATTCATAAAGAATAGACATATTCATATTAGCATAGAACAAAACTCACTTGGGGTGGCACTGCATTGAGGTTTATAGGGACATGAGTCCATTCAAGTGTTTGATTCAGTTGAGACAGCTTAGTCCTGCAGGAATAGCATGATCCTAGGGAAAGGAGATATATACCCAAGAGATGGGAGATGTCTTCCCATGGAGAGGTGTTGTACTCCCATGGAGTGTGTACTCATGGTGGGAGAGGTCTACTTCAATGTACCCTTCTGAAAGTTGGATACTTGAGCCATGATTTGGGTGGACACTTGGAGTGTCACAATTTAAATGTCAAGGTTCAGGACAAATAGGAGATTTTGAAGTACAAGCTTCAGAAGGGAAAGATAAACTAGTAGTTGGCAAAATAGTATTTTTAGATACACAGCTGCATTAACCTTAAAATATTGCTATCCTTGCTTTTTATAGCAAAGGTTTCCATGCATTCAATAAACTACAGCATCCCTACAGGGGAGAATGGCATGGTGGTCTCAAGAGAACTAGGCTTTATCTTGAATATCTCTCTCTCTCTCTCTCTCTCTCTCTCTCTCTCTCTCTCTCTCTCCCCCCCCCTTCATTGTCTCCTTGTGAATGTATCTGCAATTGTCTTTATCTGGTTCATAATTCCTTTATTTTATTTTATTTTTTTTTGCGGGACAATGGGGGTTAAGTGACTTGCCCAGGGTCACACAGCTAGTAAGTATCAAGTGTCTGAGGCCAGATTTGAACTCAGGTACTCCTGAATCCAGGGCCGGTGCTTTATCTACTGCACCACCTAGCCGCCCCATACATATATAAGCTCTTCTTTTTAGCTTTTTTTTTTTTTCCTTTGGTGAGGCAATTGGGTTTAAGTGACTTTCCCAGGGTCACACAGCTAGTAAGTGTCAAGTGTCTGAGGCCGGATTTGAACTCAGGTCCTCCTGAATCTAGGGCCAGTGTTTTATCCACTGTGCCACCTAGCTGCCCCGATTCCTTTAATTTTTAAAGAAATAATAATAATAATAGCAGCATTTATATAGCACTTACCAAGTACCAGGCTGTAACAGCAGCACTGTGCTGCTACTACATTTTTATCTTCATAACATTCTTAGGAGATGAGTGTAATTATAATCCCCTTTTTATAGTTGAAGAAACTGAGACTGACAGTGGTTAAGTGATTTCTTTGATCTCACACAGATATTAAGTGTCTGAGGCTATATTTGAACTCAAGTCTTCCTAAATCCGGGCCCAATGCTCTATCTACTGAGCCACCTCACAGTCTCAAATTAGAATGAATGGAGGCAGCTAGGTGGTGCAATGGTTAAAGCACTGGTCCTGGATTCAGGAGGACCAGAGTTCAAATGTGACCTAAGACATTTGACACTTACTAGCTGTGTGATCCTGGGCAAGTTACTTAACCCTCATTGCCCAGCAAAAATGAAAAAAAAAATTAGAATTAATGGGGAATAGGGAAATGTTCTAGTCTGTCATAGTTTGTCTTGTAACCTGGAAGCCACAGTTTAGAATTTTTTTGTACAATAAAATGTCTTGGGTAACATAAAATACACAAACACACACATACATACACACATATATGCCCCAAAACTACTTTCATAGTTGGAATCACTAAATTTATCAGAACCACAAAATACTTTGTTTCATCTTGCATTTGTTTTCAAATGAACACTTAGGCTGGCTCTTTATTTAATTCACCTCCCTTGCTTATTCCTAGTGGAAATTCAGTAAATGGAATTTCTTTGTGATTACTGGCCTGTTCAATTTCTGAAAAGGGACTGAAGGGAAAACAATAAGGTGATGCTAAAATCGGAACTGCAGAAATAGAAATACTAATGACAAGTCAAATGTAATTATTTTAGCAATGACTCTGAGACAAGTAGAGTCATATTTGGAATAATGCACCTGGTTCTTTAAATCTAAGCTTTAAAAACAATTAATGAAAAAAAATGCAATGGAAATTAACCAAAAGGATAGACAAACTCAAAGATTCAAGAAGTTATTTTATGTTTCTTAAGGTTCTTAATCTTCAGAAAGGAAAAGATTGCAATGCAAGGTGAACTTTGTGAGATACAAACAATTAAAGAGATAATGGACAGAAAAGAATATGCCAAGCTCATAATAAATTAGGTCAGCACAAAGGAGTAAAACCTTAAGTAGGACTAGACATGAAAGGAATTTAAACTTTGTTCCTACAAAGAAAGCATTGACTACCCAGACCACACTTCAAGAGAAGAACCCAGAATAGAGGATTCAGTACTTTAGAATATTAATAATTAGAAATAAAATATAACAAAGTGTACTTATAAATTCTCAGTTAATTACTCCAGATGAACCTTACCAAAAAAGATTTTCCATTCATATTAAGCCTTCTTAGGATAAGGTTTTCCCTAATAAATTACTTCTTCTTAGACACTATCCTTTCCAAATGAGACCTTGAACTTTTTGCAAATCCCCTAGACTGAGATGACTCATCAGCAGTGTTTAAATCCTTAGGGAAAGACTTCCAAGAAAGTGAATCATGGAGAGAATTAAGTTCAATAGTAATGTTTCACATGAAGTTCGCAGATGACTATGAATAAGTACACTTTCAAAATATTTCTTCAGTTGAGCACTTAAGGACCAAAATTTAGGTCTATTATAGAGAGGATCCCTGTTCAGGTACAGATTAAACTAGATGGCCCATGAGATTCCCTTCATCTCTAATATTCTCTCACTCTCTTTTTGGCTAAATGACAGCTGAACAACTTATAATAGAATATCTTATATGATGTATCTTTAAGCACAAATAATAAAATATTAGAAAAGGAAGAATGCTTTGGTTATTATTACTGTTGTTTGTCCTTCATTTTCTTTTTCTTTTTTCTTTCTTTCTTCCTAACATGGCAATGAGAGTTAAATGACTTGCTCAGGGTCATGCAGCTAGTAAATGTCAAGTATCTGAGGCTGGATTTGAACTCAGGTCTTCCTGAATCCAGGGCTAGTGCTTTATACATTGCATCACCTAGCTGCCCTATTTGTCCTTCTTTTTCAAAGAAAATCAATAATATAATGGGATGATGTCTTGACTTGCACATGAATTGGATCTAAGGGAGGCAGAGTTGCATAAAGTCATCAACTTCATTCTTTCTTCCAGAATCATAGAAGTCCAGTGGTATAGCAAAAGTCAAGATGACTGGTAATGACCTTGGATACAGTGGATAACCTTGATATCTTCAGTGTCTGACCATGCTCTAAGGTCCCCACACTACCTGCTTCAGCAGCCTTCATGGCCATTGGAACAAATTGTTCTCTTCCCATTCTAGTGGGGGAAGTTTACATATGATTGAGATAGACAACCCCCTAACTCACCAAAAGGTTTGAGGCTTATTACTTATCCTAAACCTTATTTAGCCCATCTGCCAAGGCATTTTAGCATGATGACTACAGATGCTATGGCTTCTTGAATCACTGGTGAGAGTTTGGTGTCAGGTAGACACCAAAAGTAAATGAATATCTCTGAAAAGGGCATAGCAAGCTCTCCCACCAAAGGCCCTAGTCCACCATAAACACCTCATACTGTCTAGCCCCAATCCTTCATTTTATAGATGTGAAAATTTAGGCAAAGAGCAAATTTTATAGCATCCTATAGGAAGTTTATAACAGAGATAGGGTTAGATTGTTCAGGATTGTTTTCTGCTCTAACACGTTGCCTTCTTCTACTGATTAACATAGTGTGAAGTTCCTACCAAGGAACAGATGTGACTTTCTAGAGAGATCTTCCTTCATCAAAGGTATCTTTTGAGACCTCATTATGGTGTAGAGATGTGGCCCTTGTCGATTCTATCAAGCTAGAAAAAAATTAAGCAGCATAACAGGGATTAAATATGTGACTTTTATCTTACCAGCCTTGCTGTGGGGAGGTTCATCAATGAAGTGATAGTATCTAAGAAACAAAATTTCCAGTCATAGCAACTTGCCATGCCATATACTTCTATGTGGATGTAAAAAGAGATAACCATACTGTTGCATTCAATTTTTAAAAGAAAAATTGAAAAATTTTAGATATTGAAAAGAGTTCCTCTAATAAAGAATTTCAGATATAGTACTACTCCAGGTTAGTAAGTTGGTTGGAAAGGTCTTAAGGTGCTACACAAATCAGAATTCTAACTAACAATTCTTTGAGTAAGCACAATGAATCTTCCTGGGGCACCAAAAAAAATTAGTTATGAATTGAGGTTAATTCTCAGAGAAGATCTCTAAGTATAAAGAACAAAGCCTTGGAGAAGCAGGCAATGAAGAAAACACAAATCCTGGGAGAAAAGACTGATATAGATCATGAAATCATGACATGGGTTATGCTAATATGGGGCCTAGCCAGGGAAGAGTTTACTTGGAGAAAGCCAATTATCTTGCTAGGACTTGCTAGACTTAGCCGCTGCTAGAGTGCAAATTCTACCATAATCCTCTAAATATGAGTACCTTGGGCAAAAGACTTGGTTATAACCACCTAAAAAACTATGATTTAGCACATTTTCTTGTCCTGTAAGCAATAAGTACAAGAAAAGTTAAAAAAAAAAAATCCAATCCTTAAAACGCAGAATGAAAACTGCTGAGTCAAATGAAGAAAGAAACCCTCCATACTGCGTTCTCTTCAAAAGTTTCGGACCACAGACCTCTTTGGTAGTCACTTCTCCAAAATGAGAAACAGATACAGCTAAAAATACAGAAATAGATGTAGATAAATATAGATAGATGCTGATTTAGGTAGAAAGATTCCATAGATAGATGATAAATAGATAGGTGGATGGATGGATGGATGGATGGATGGATGGATGGATGGATGGATGGATGGATGGATGGATGGATGGATATATGGCTGGATGGATAGCACTATAAATACATTTAAATCACAATTAAGGGAAATGCTACATTAAAATTAGAGGTTAGTACTTCACAGACCTCCTGGAATCTTCCAAACCCTTGGTTATCTTTGGACCCTAATTTAAGCATACCTGTTCTATGCCAATTACATGGTTGAAAAAAAATATCACTTTATACAGTAAGCCTGTCTCAATATCCTTTAACTCAAATACCTTCTCACTCTTGATTACCTCCACTTTATACTGTATATTGCTTATTTTTTTGTGTTGTTCGTATATTGCCTCCTCTACCAGTCACCGTCTTCTTCCTTTCATTATAATGTTAACAAAGTGCCTAGCCCATAGTAGGGAATTACTTAACTGTAGCCAGCCAATTACAGTATAAGGGCTTCCCCTGGAAATAGTACTAAAGTCAGCAATCCTCTCCCCCAAACTTTGTGGTGGCCAGTAGAGGCAATCCCAGTCTGAAGAGAGTCTCAGAAACTTTGACCAGAGCTGATAGAAAATTGTGTCAACAGATTTAACTTCTTAAAATGTAAGGTCTGAACTATAAAGAACTCTGGGGATACTTTGGTACAATAATTTTATTTTTTCTGTTGTTGTTGTTCAGTCATTTCAGTCATGTCTGACTCTTTGGACCACAGGTGGGGTTTTCTTGGCAAAGATACTGGAGTAATTTGCCATTTCCTTCTCCAGCTCATTTTATAGTAGAGGAAACTGAGGAAAAGAGGATTAAATGACTTGCCCAGGGTCACAAACTAAGTGTCTGAGGCCAGATGGGAACTCAGGTCTTCCTCTCTCCAGGCCTGGAACTCTTTCTACTTTGCCACCTAGCTGCCCCTCTATCCACTGCACTTCATTTTAGCAATGATAAAAATTTAATCCAAATGATGGTAAATGATTTTTCCAAGGTCTCAGTTACTGATTTTTCAGAACTAATGCTGTATCTATATCTATATCTATATCTATATCTATATCTATATCTATATCTATATCTATATCTATATCTATATCTATATCTATATCTATATCTATATCTATATCTATATCTATATCTATATCTATATCTATATCTATATCTATATCTATATCTATATCTATATCTATATCTATATCTATATCTATATCTATATCTATATCTATTTCTATTTCTATTTCTATATATGTATACACAGATACACACATGTGTATATAGTTATATATGTATTATGTGCACACACATATACATCTAATAATAAATACATATATATAAACATATATGTGAGCATGTATATATACATATATAGGATATTTTATTTTTGAGAGGGGTGATATTATTTGTTTTATTTTAAAATTTCTTTTATGTGTCATTCCTATTAAGATAGCACCCCTAAACTTTTATGAATATTGGAGACAGGATGCCCAGAATACTGAAGTAGATAATGAAAGATTTTCATTTCATCCCCTTAAAAATAAATCCATTTTGTATTCTTGCGGTTCAAAAGTATAGTGTAAGCTGCTTAAGAACATTTTTGTCTTTGCACAGTACCTAGCTCATATTAGATACATAGTAAACATGTAAATTTCAATTACAATAATTCAATTGTTGAATTGAATTATTTCTTCTCTCAATATGTCATATTTACTAGCAAGAAAAAATATATAAACTAGATGATGCAAATAGCTTCTTTCTGAAACAGATTTGAAGACAGTCACAGCTCATTTTTTGTTGAATTTCCACTTTAGAGCAGCATAATGAATTGATGAGCTTTTATATGCCTTTTCCCCTGGCTTACAGGAGCTAGATGCAGACCACAGCCAACATTTTATTCTGGAGTATTATGGGGACTTCATTTTTCTAGCCATGAAATTCATGGAGTTTTTTTTTTCCCCAACCACATATTTCTTCTTTAAAAAAATATGATGTTCCTCAAATAAAATGAGGCTGAAAAAAATATGATGTTCCAACACTGCCCTACTAGGCCACAGACAAGCTATGTTCTATTTCACCACTCCTAAGCTTCACGCTTTATTAGCATTTCTTGCTCTCAGTCAGAGAATTGAGTTGTGTCAATCTGCTCTGGAAGCCTGCTCACGGCTGTTATTTCAGTCTGTTCATTCTGCGTAGCAATTGAAAAAAAAATAAAATGAAGTATTTTATTTTAAAATTGCTGACCTGGAATTGTGGTACCTGACACTGAGAATAATTTTTTACAGTCTGCCATATACTATCCTGGGATACTGCTCTGCTCTACCATAGATATGCCAGAAATGTGAGTTTGAAAGAGAACCTCTGACTGGGATATTCAGATGTAGGGGCATTGTAGTGCTCTGGAGTTTAGAAAGCACTTTCCTCACAAATCCCCAGCCTGGCATTTATAGCCCTCCATCATCTACCTCCCACCTAGTTTCCCAGTCTTATTTCTTATTATCCCTCTTCATGAATTCTCTTTTCCAGTCTAGCTCTTTCTCCATTGCCATGCATTTTTAGGAGTAGTCCCCCATTCTATGAACACAGGTCCTCCTCACCTTCACCCCTTTGAGTCTCTGCTTCAATTAACAACACAACTCAGCTACCACCTTCTATAGGGGACCTTCCTAGATCCTGGTAACAGCACTCTCATTATTGAAGTTATGTTGCTTATATTTTTAATTCCTTTTTTGGTGTGTTTGTTTTAAGAAGTTCTGTCTCACTGAAATGAAAGACCCCAAGAGACAGAGTTTCTCAGTAACTGATAATTTAATAATAATAATTAATTTATTAATTAGGAAAGCCAGCAATCAATACATTGATAGTCAGTGGTTTCCCTCAGTAACCAAAGACCACCCTGTGGAGGTGCTGAGAACCTTCAATACCTTTCTGAAAGGGAATGCTTCTAAGTGAAAATCAACCTTGACTTGTGGACACTTAAGAGGAGGTGGGCTAAAAGTTTTCAGTCCCTCCTGCTAAGAACATGACTTGATCATGAGACTCAACAGCCTCCAAACATCTGGACAGGGGAATCTAGACCCATCTACTTGGTTCGCTCTTTCATGATCTGGATCACCCTAAACTCTAATGGAGGAGTACAAGGACAGAGGCTCCTTTCCCTAGGGCAAGGACTCACCAAGACTGGATTCTGTTTATACTCTAAAAGAGAATTTAGGTCTCTTAGGTGGTAGGATCACACACAGATTGAAGGACATTATCCTTGAGGGCTTTGAATAATCTCATCAATCAGTCATGTTCTTCTGAGACTAACTTTAACAAGAACTGGGCCTTAATGAGGAGGTGAGAAAAGTCTGCATCACAAATTAATAAGTTGTTATTAATATAATAGTATAACAATAATTTCTTTCATCACATAGGAGAATATAAGCTCCTTGAAGTCATCAATTATTTCTTTTTTTTCTCCTTAACCCTCCCCATCCCCACTACTCTATTGCTTTGGAAGAAAATAGCAGGGCAGCTAGGTGGCTCAGTGGATAGAGCACTGGCCCTGGAGTCAGGAGTACCTGAGTTCAAATCCGGCTTCAGACACTTAACACTTACTTACTAGCTGTGTGACCCTGGGTAAGTCCCTTAACCCCAATTGCCTCACTAAAAAAAAAAAAAAAAAAAAAAAAAAAAAAAAAAAAGAAGGAAATAGCATTCTTTCACGACCACAGACTCACAACCTTGGTGTCATCCTGGACTCTTCACTATCTCTCAACCCCTGTATTCAATCTATTGTCAAAGCTTGCTGATTTTATCTTTTCAGCATCTCTCCAATATGCCCCTTCTCTCCTCTGACACTGCCACAATTCTGTTGCAAGTCCTGATTACTTCACACTTGTTAGCTGTAAAAGCCTGGTAGTAGTCTACTTCTCCCAAGTGCTTCCTCTTCCAATCCATGCTCCATTCAGCCACCAGTGATTTTCCTCAAACACAGCTCCAGCAATTTTACCCTCATACTCAATAAATCTCAGTGACTCCCAATTGCCTCCA
Source organism: Dromiciops gliroides (assembly GCF_019393635.1). Classification (NCBI taxonomy): domain Eukaryota; kingdom Metazoa; phylum Chordata; class Mammalia; order Microbiotheria; family Microbiotheriidae; genus Dromiciops; species Dromiciops gliroides. The sequence continues at coordinate 625,504,895 of NC_057862.1, read as the reverse complement.
AATACACACTCCTCTTTTTGACATTCAAAGTCCTTCACAAGCTAGTTCACTCATATGTTTTCAGTCTTCTTACACATAATTCACTAACATGTACTCTCTGATCCAGTGACACTGACCTCCTGATTTCCACAAATAAGACACTCCATCTCTCAAGTCTGGGCATTTTGTCTGACCCCTTGTGTGGAGTATGTGCCCTGCTCATCTCTACCTACAGCCTTCCCTGGTTTCCTTTAACTAAAATCCTATCTACTACAAGAAGCCTTTCTCAACCTCTCAATTCCAGTGACCTTCATCTATTAATTATTTCCTATTTGTCTTGCTTATAGCTTGTTGGTAGATATTTGTTTGCTTGTTGGTCTTTCCCCTTAGGATGTGAACTCCTTGAAGGCAAGGTCTGACTTTTGACACAGCACTTATCCTAGCATATAATAAGCACTTAGTACAGTACCTTTCACATGAAAGGTACTGAATAAATATGTTCATGTGACTTGAAGAACTGTGTGAAGTAGTTTCTATAAATATAAAGACCATTTAACAGATGAGTTAACTGAGGGTACAAGGAGTTTAGTGACTCGCATAATTTCATAAAGCTAGTCAGGGTCAGGCTGAGACTTGAACCTATGCTTCTCCATTTCTAAGTCTTGAGATCTTTGCATTATATGACATAAAATATACATTTTATATCATGTTGTAAGATATCAATTTTCTTTTCAACTCAAAGTGAAAGGTGGAGATGGGTTGTCTTTGTTATTGATTTAAGACTAGAAGGAACAGAATCTAACTATTCCATCTGTTTCACAAATATGAATAAGTTTATCATATTGATTCAAACCCAGAAGATCAATATTTAGAGATTCCTTATCTTTACAGATTGCATCCATAGAATAAATCATACCTGAGATAGTATCATTGGGGTGAAATATAGTTAGGGTCTTTCTTCTGCATATTCTGTAATTTATAAAAAATGCCAAATACCTTGGAACTTAGAGTATTGATGTTTAAATGAGTTTACTATTTTCTTTGCTGGAGCATATCCAATTAAGTTTTGCATGTAGCCTCTTGCTAACAAGACAGGCTGAAACTTATAAGTGATGCCCATCTTTTTGGAGACTGAATATGTATTAACTATTGTAAAATCAGGCTTGGGTATTTGCTTGTTTGTTTTAGCACCAGAGCCTCTAATAAGTCATTCTGGGACCCATTGAAAGTACTATAAAAGTAATGCAATGCAGAAAACAAGAGACACTCCCCCTAAATCAATGTGTGAAGACAAATTCAGTGTGTGTGTGTGTGTGTGTGTGTGTGTGTTACATGGTGCATTAAGGTTCATGATATAAGATTCTACAGAGCCAAACAATTGGGCATGGCTTAGTAGCCTAATGGTATGAGAGCAGAGACAAGAGGCCTTGAGACTACTGCTGAGATGGTAAATGCTGGTGAAGGCAGCAAGACAAAGTTGGGCCAGGGAAGAATTTACTTGAAGGAAACTGCTCAGGAAATTTGCCCTCTTTAAATGAATTATTAGAGCTAAATAGGTACTATGTTCAGTTTCTTCAACCATTTGAAAGAGTAATATCAGCAAGTAATATCAGAAATACCTAAATTTCAATGCTTTGAGGCACAGGTGTGCCTGTCCTTGTTATTAATGTATTTTAGGGGAAATGTTTTAGGAATCTGTTTGTCTGAGAGCAAAAGGAGGTATAGTTTACCAGGGAGCCCAGACATAATGTACAGTGTATTAAAAAGGAAAATGAGTGAAGATTTTTAAGACCTCAATGTGAGTATTGGTCCTTATACTCATAAGCAATGTGGCCTTGGTTAAATCACTTAACCACGTTACACCTCAGCTTCCTCAAAGGACAGAAAAAATGGTATGTCAAAAAGAATTAAATATATGGACCTAATGTCAATTCTATGTCACCCATTTATTAATTGTGTGACTTTGGACACAATTCTTAGCACAGCTCCTGTAGCATAAAAAAAATAACAACAAGAAATGCTTATTAACTGAATAATCACTTCTCATCTATATCCCCTCAGATTCTACAACAGTAAAATGAAGGAAGTAGTGTAGATGACTTTTAAAGGACGTCTGAGCTCTCAAATTATGATCCTATGACCTATGAAATGAGGATAGTTTTTGTGATGGGCAAGTGGCATTTAGCTCAGGCCAATTCCTATAGAACGAACATTATTAAGATCAAATAAGTTAAATGAGTACCTCCTAGTTCCTCAAGATCTTCTGAAAAAGGGCTATGATGTTTAATGGCCAAGAAGATGAAAAAATTAGAGTTTGCATAAAGATAACTGGCCCTAATATAGTAATTGCTAAAACATAGAATAAAAATAGTCATTGGTTTTGGGGGAGTAAATAATTTACATAGGATCATATATCTCACGGAACTAAAAGATTGGAGCTCAGTAGATCATATAATAAAATCTGCTCATTTTAGAGATAAATAAACTGAGACCCAGGTTGCCTAATTGATATTCCTAGTATCATAGAGCTAGTAAATGACAAAACTGTGTTCTGAACTCAGGTTCTTTGATATCAGAAGCTCTGTCTTTTCTGTTTTTTCCATCATTTTGGGAAGCATATCAGTCTTCATTTTTATTCTGTGGAGCAATGTTGGGAGGGGAAAGAACAAATAAAACATTATTCTTAAAATCCTAATATGTTGCATCTGTGAAAGACCTGGAAAATAAAAATGTTTAATTATGTACTTCTACTGGATAAAGAAGCTGAGAATGAGAGGGGATATATTACTTGCCTAGGGTCATACAGTTAATAAGTGACAGATTTACAGTTGAACCCAAGAATGTTGACCCCCTAGTTCCTTGCTTATTTAAATACAATGAAAAAAAAACAAACCACTGACTGGAGAGTTATCAGGATCTATTCATTGATTTATTGAGACAATAATGTTAATGTTATTCTGAGGATTGACCTGTCACTATGTTCTCACTGACAGAAGTAAGTCTATGTTTGATCACTGCCATACCTGCCTACATATTTTAGTAGGAAATTCCTATGTATCCTATGACTGGTTAAGTAAGTTATAATTAGGATTATAATTGCAATGTTAGCAAAATATCAGTTTAGTCAATTTCATTGAATTCAGGCATGCAAGGTTAGTAAACTTTACTAATAAAATACTTATTTTGGTATATATAGGGGCAAATGGAATCACGGTCCAGACTATCTGCTGATCAATTGCTCCTTAGGTTTCTATCATATTCAGTGTTTGTGATTCTATCTAGCATAAACAATCAAATATGAGGGTAGAGACACAGAATATCTTCATTCTAAATTGAAGTATACATCCCACTGGATGCCCAAGCTACTGTTGTGTGCCTATGGGACAGTATGTCAAGGAAACCACGTATGCTTATGTGACTCTTAATATTGAACTGCCTGACTCATGATACTTTGAGGACCCATGTTCTTTCCCCATGACTACATATTTTATCTCCTTACAACTTAATTTTACAAATGAATACAGTTAATACATGGTCTTCTTCCTGGGTAAAAGCAAAAAAAAAATCAGCTTCATAAATATGATGTTAGAGGCATTGCAGCACAATTCATGTAAAAACAATCTAGAGGCAGGTAGAAGGCACAGTGGATAAAGTACTGGCCTTGAAGTCAGGAGGATCAGAGTTCAAATCTCACTTCAGACACTATCTGTCTGACTCTGGGCAAGTCACTTAACCTCAATTGCCTTAAACTTCCAGGGCCATCTACATTCATCCTGATATCTAGCTTGCCACTGGACCCAAATGGCTCTGGAAGTTGAGAGTGAGTTGGTGACCTTGGACAGCACTCCCTCACTTAAATACAGTTCAGCGCAAATCATTAAATTATCCGCATGTTCTTGTCCTATTAAAGAATGAAGAACAAACAACAACTTAGAAAAAATCTACTGGATTACAGTGTCAGTATAAGTTAACAGTGCAATATAAGTGCTAAAAATACAAAGAAAAATAATTTGATTTAGATTGCATTAAGAAAGTAATAATTCTTAGAATTATGCTTATTTTATTGTGCTATTAAGTAATTAGAAGCAAAATGATTTCAGAAAGGCCTGGAAAGACTTATATGAACTGATGTATAATAAAGTGAACAGAACCAGAAGAATGATGTTCATGGTGACAACCACATTGTTCAATGAGGAACAGTGAATGACTTAATTAATCTCAGAAATACAAGGGTCCAAGACAATTCTAAAGTACTAATGATGAAGTTTAATATCCACCTCCAAAGAAAGAACTGATATTGATTGAACTGTTAAGGGCTAAAATTCTAGCTAGTCTGTCTAAAATATCTAATGAGTGGTCGCCAATAAATTATAAACTTTAGCAAGAGTTAGGCTTTTAAGCATTTATTAAGGAAAACAAGAATTTGGTAAAGAGAGAGAGAAAGGCCTAGATTCCTATCTATTAAAGGGAGAGCACATTTCTAGCTCCGCTCTCCACCAGAGTCCAAAGGAAAGAGCGCGAGACTGAGTGCCAGTCTCTTCCTTCCTCCTCCCACTAGCCCGCGTCACTTCCTCACGCCAAAGAAAAGACTCCTGGTCTTGCCCTCAAAGACCTTCACTTCATGGGTGAAACTCTTCTACAGTAAATCTCCAGCAGGTGGCGTTATTCCAATCGTTACAGAACACAGACTGAAACATGCTATTTTCACTGTATTTCTTTCATTTTTTCCTTTATTGATTTTAATACAAAATGACCCATATGGTAATGTTTTTAATAATTGCATATGTATAACCAATATCTGAATGCTTGCCACCTCAGGGAAGAGGAGGGGAGGGAAGCAAGGAGGGATAGAATTTGGAATTAAAAACTTTAAATAAAAATGTTTATTAAAAAAAGGAGAACTCTTCCATTGTTTTCTATTTGAAACAAACCACACTTTTGTATTATGTTAAGTTCTGGGAAACATTTCACGATGGGCAATAAGTTAAAGTTTATACAGAACAGGGTAATTAGGATAATGAGTGGGGGTGGGGACCATTAAAAATGGAACTGGGGATGTATATTGTGGCGGAAAACCTTAGGGGAAGAAGACATCATAGCCAAACTGAGCATATTTAGCAAGATGAAGACTCAAGGTAGATCATGATAACTATGTTCAAGTTTTTGAAGGCTTATGGAATTGAAGAAGGATTAAGTTTATTCTCCTTTACCTGAGAACACAGAATTATGAACAATGACAGTACATTGCAAAAGTGTAAATTTAGGTCCTCTATAAAGAATATTTTCTAACAACTGGATCTATCAATAGATGAATGATCTTATTTACATGTTTTTCTCTGTTCTTTGAGGTTCTTCAAGTGGTGGTAGTAGGATGACTTTTAAGGAAGATTGTAGAGAAGGTTGCTTTTGGGGAAGCTAGGTGGTGCAGTGAATAAAGCACCTGCCCTGGAATCAGGAGGGCCTGAGTTCATATCCAGCTGCAGCCACTTGACACATACTAGCTTGGTAACCCTGGGCAAGTCACTTAACCCTCATTACCCTGACAGAGAGAGAGAGAGAGAGAGAGAGAGAGAGAGAGAGAGAGAGAGAGAGAGAGAGAGAGAGAGAGAGAGAGAGAGAGAGAAGGTTACTTTTTAGATACATGTGAACTATATCATGTCTGACCCCATTCCAATTCTGAATTATGTGGATTCTATGAATCAACAATTCATCAGGTACCTAGTATATAAGTAGAATGCCATGCTTGATGTTGGGATATACATGGAAATTAGACAAGACCTTAGACTCACTCAGTTTTTAGTGTAGTAGGGGAATAAGCTTCAAGTGTAGCTAGCAATAATACTTAATATCATTAAGATCCAAAGTAGAAATGTATGAGTATATAGGAGGAAACAGTTTGAAAGATGAGAAATTAGTGAGAAAAGAAAGATTGTGATTTTTGGTAAATGTGTAAAGTGCCAAAGGATTTTGACCGAATGAATAGCACTTATAGGAGCCCTTTTAAAAAAATAGTTTAAGACAGCCCAATGATGGAGTAATTATTTTTTTTTAAATGAGTGATTCGATAAAATGAACCTATAAACCTGAAACTGTTTCTATATAAACAACTTTACTAATAAAACTAAGGAAAATGAATAAGACCATTGGTACACCATTGGCTTTTTGTTCCACATGAGTTATGTATTAGTCTTCATTCATACAATTATAATCAGGTATTATTCTTGGGGGTTAAAAACCTTAGTAATATAAATGAAGATTTCACTTCAGCAAAAATTAGTTACGCAACTTGAAACAGTTTCCACTGAGTTCTTAGAAAGATGAACTTAAATCATTATATCAGATAACAGGGTTCTATTAAAATCCTACTTTAACCATCCATTATGTCCAAGTCCTGTAAACAACTATGCCACGCTGTACAACTAGCTTAGATCATTCGTACATTAAGATCTTTGAGACTGTCAATGCACAAGAGATTCTTGTGCACCAAATGGAAATCAGAACCTGTCTATGATGTCCTCTTTCAAAGTAGCATTGATGAAGATTAAATCAATTGCCAAGTTTTGTTGTTTCAACACTTACATCTTTTCTACAAATTTGATTCTCTTTACTTAGCTACTGTTCACTTCATATGCTTGGTTTTCTTGCCTCTCATCCCTACCCACTCTAATTTGTCTTCCTCTCAGCTGCCAAAGGAATGTCCCAAAAGCATAGGTCTGACCATGTCACTTGCCTATTCAATAACTTCCTCTCTGGTTCTGTTTCTGACTTCCTCCAGACTTTAAAATCAGGCTCCTTCTATTGCTTGCAAATCTTGGAATCACCCTTGGTATCTTGGGATCCTTCGTCCTGGACCAAGCTACCACAGCCCACTCACTATGAGAATTCCTTCTGCATGCACTTATCCTATCCCTTTTCTATACTTCACCTATTGGCGAGTTCTTCCTAGAGCTTCCATTTGTTGGTGGGGCCCAGGACAACCTATTTTTATTCTTTTCCTGGCTCTATCCATAACTTTCTCTAGATTTCAAAACAGTAAGTCATGTCCCAATGCTAAGTACATTCATGCTTTCCCTTCCCTACCACCTCCACTTTTCAAGATATCTATTTTTTTGCTTCTCTCATTAGAATATAAGCTCCTTGATGGCAAGGACTGTCTTTTGCCTTTTATTTATGTTTCTGAAATTTATCAATGTTCCTGGAATATAGTAAACAATTTATAAATGCTTGGTGGGGCTGGTGATGTTTTACCTATATCAAGATCATTATTCTTTTTTTTTTTTTTTTTTTGGTGAGGCAATTGGGGTTAAAGTCACTTGCCCAGGGTCACACAGCTAGTAAGTGTCAAGTGTCTGAGGCCAGATTTGAACTCAGGTCCTCCTGAATCCAGGGCTGGTGCTTTACCCACTGAACCACCTAGCTGCCCCAAGCTCATTATTCTTGGGGGCAGCTAAGTGGTGCAGTGGATAAAGCACCAGCCCTGGCCTCAGACACTTGACACTTACTAGCTGTGTGGCTGTGGTCAAGTCACTTAACCCTCATTGCCCAGCAAGAAAAAAAAAAAAGATGGTTATTCTCAGAATTTTCATCTCTTAAATCAGAGTTTTGTACTCATGCCGGTTCCAGCTCCAATAATATTCAACAATTCTATGAAATATATCACTAACATTTTACAGTTCTATGAAATATACCTGTTATAAAACATGAACACTATTGCAATTTCCTTACCTCATTCCAAATCCTTTAATTATCACCTGTAGTAAGCTTGCCAGAGTTATCAGGGATTGTCACCACTTTACTCATTCCCTTGTACTTTCTTAGTTTCTCTTCACTCACTTGCCTAATAATACTGCAGTGCTCTATAAATGGCATCAGTTTGGGGCATTTCTTCTCCCCATATCCAATTCAGCAACAATTTTGAGCCTACACTCCCCCTCCCCATATACATCATTAATTCCTAATACTAAATAAAATTTTTCACTACTATGTAAGACTGACTTGTTTAGTCACCAAGACTTTCTTGTTTATATTTAGCCAAGCTTCCATTCATCAGTCACTTTTTTCACTTCCTCTGCTCTCTTATGCATATTTCCTCACTTTATAGTGCCACAAAATGATTTTTAGAATTACAAAGAATTCATTGTTCATTCTTAGCTCCCCTGCTCTTGAAGTGGCCAACTCACCTTCTAAGCCTGCTGTCTATTCACTTTTCTCTATAAAGTGCTCATTGAGAGCAGACATTAAGGGTGGCATATGAGAACAAAATATCACATTACATCCCCAAAGCATTTCCATAACTGTAACATAACAGAATAATTTTTCTTCTTCCACATGAAATACTACCTTAATATAACAGATTGGTTGCTTCTTTTTCTAATATTTTAACAACTCTCAATTCAGCCATTAACTTTTCACATTAAAGTTATACTCTACTAAGTAAAGCCAAAGGTATTACATAAATATGACAACAGTAATAATAACACTAATAATAACAACCAGAACAACTTAAATCATCTATGTCTTTCATTTAAATATAAGAAACCAGAAAAGGTAACATGCATGTCTGGTCTAAGAATTCCAGTGAAGAGGAGAATGGATTTTCAGTATCTTTTTTTCTTTTTCTTTTTCTTTTTTTGTGGGACAGTGAGGGTTAGGTGACTTGACCAGGGTCACACAGCTAGTAAGTGTCAAATATCTGAGGCCAGATTTGAGCTCAGGTCCTCCTGCATCCAGGGCCAGTGCTTTATCCACTGTGCCACCTTGCTGCTCCCTCCGTATCATTTTTAGAATTCTGTGTCATCCGTGCACAGTTCATATCCCTGATAGATCTTCATTGAATTGAATTATATTGAATTGAATTGAAGTTAGCCAGAGTACAGTAAAAGGTCAAGGCTTAGCTGCTCAAGAGATGCAGGGTGCTTGTAGTCATAGAAATAGGGTGGCACACAAGTAGCTGTTCTCAGTATCTGAGGCTCTGAGTGGAGGAGAGGAAATACCATCAGGCCAATTGAGAAGAAATAATCAGAGACCTAGTGTGAGTCAAGTATGATAACTAAGAAATGAGACATTAGTGGAGTATGTCATGTGAAAGAGGTAAATAAGAATGGAAAAAGACTGTCTCCAGACCACAGTTCCTGAAAAGGAAGATGATGAAGTCCCATCACCATGGAGAATAATTGTTGATCAAAAAATATGGAAAACAAAGAGTCTACTTTTGATAGAATGAATGGAATAGTAGCTATGGTGGGTCTCATGATTAAAGGGGACACATTAGAGAAGGCTGGGTTCTTGATAAAGCCCAATTCTTTCTGATTTTCCAAGGTATTGAAGAAAACTGGACTATAATTAAGGTGGCAAGATCAATAGGCATGATTTAAAAGATATAATAACAAATTGGAACTCTTTTGAGTGAATTGCAAATCTTGGAAAGCTATAATTAAGATGACAAGATCAATAGAATTCTATAAGATGTAGAAATGAATTAAATACCATTCCTCTGGCTAGAAAGAGACCTCAATTAACATGGAGAGAAACATGAAGCAGATTTGAGCTAGAACTATCCAGAATTTAGAGACTGCTGGAATTAGGAATTTACTAACTTAAATGTATGATAGATAACCTTTGGGGAGTAGTCTGAGCAGTTTGCACAAGGCCTACACTGTAAAATATGGATAGATCTAAATAATTTCATATTACTAGACTTACCCAGAATGTCTTATTTTAAAAATTATTCCAGATCTACTATTTTTTTATACAGATTTCAAGAGAATGTATTTTATTTAGTCTAAAAGATCTTCTTGTTTTGTCTCCTACAAAGGCCACATCTGCCCTTATGAATCAATCATTTTCCAAATTAAAATCACTGGACTAGGTCTGAACAGACAGTTAAACATCAATATTCAACTGGACTCCAAATATTTAGAATGCAGTAATATCCCCTAAATAATAAGATGCTCATAGTCAGCCTAAAGGATAAACACTTCACGGCTATGATCAAAATAATATTGAGGATAAGGAATGTCAGGCTGGGAGTCGACAAGTTATCATGCATCCCATCTTTATTTTCTGAGCTTCTTCATGAAAACTATCTCATTCAATTTAAATACTTCAGAGATAAATTATTTCATCACTACATATTAATATATCCATATATGTCACATCTATAATCTAGCTGGCTAGCTATGTGTGTGCATGTGTGTATATCTATGTATAAATGTGTTTATATGTGTATATATATGTATATGTGTGTATGTATATATATATATTTTTTTTTCTTTCCCCTCTATGCTAAGGCATATTATTGTCCCTTCACTCCATGACAAACATAATCCACCAATCATTGTTGATCATCTAAAAGTTAACATATTTAAACTAATCTGAACATACTTGATATATTAGTATAGTTTTTTTTGTTTTTGTTTTTGTTTTGTTTTTTAGTGAGGCGATTGGGGTTAAGTGACTTGCCCAGGGTCACACAGCTAGTAAGTGTTAAGTGTCTGAGGCTGGATTTGAACTCAGGTACCCCTGACTCCAGGGCCAGTGCTCTATCCACTGCACCACCTAGCTGCCCCCTATTAGTATAGTTTTAAGCCTTTCTACCCTGGTAAGTTCTTCCCAAAAATGCAGATTGCATCTATGACAATATATTATCGTCATAATTTTCAAAAATTCAAGTTCAAATCCATACCGCAATAGAACTCCAGAGTATACTGGCAAAGGAATTTTAGAATGGGGATTTTAAAGATTATTAAGAGCTAGCCATGCCAATAGGAAATTCCCCATTCATATTAATCAATAGTAAATTTTATTGTTTAATATTTCAAGAAAATGTGATTTTGTTCATGGAAAAATTCCCATCAATGATGCAGATTACAACCTATCTAAAAATTGGGATACTTTATTAGAAAGTTGCTCGTTAAAATTTTATTAACTTATTAGAAGAACAAACATGGAATGTGACAGTTTATAATTATCACTAATACCTTTCATTAATGAGACATTCCACTGCAGCATTTAACATTAGCAAAGCATTGCTAAACACACACTTAATGCTCCCAATTTCATGCATTTTCTATTTCCTAACTTCTTATTGCCCCATTGCCCAAGACATTTCCTCCATGTCTTTTGTAAGCTGCTCACTTTTTAGCTCTAAAGTGGTGTCCATTCACAACCATGTAATTATCTTCAACCCTGGCGTGAATGACATTCCCTATATTGGCTAGCTAAGGTCATTCAGAGCAGTTCCTCACATCATGGAAAAGGTTCTATTTATCCATCAGGGAAGCTTCATAACAGCATGCCCAAAGACTGATAGAAATATGAATGATTAGGGCTCAAATGTCAGCTGCCCCTGTCTCACTACATAAAAGAGGTAATGGAGTACATCCAGGAATATAACATACACGAAAAGGCCTCAAAATGAAAAGCTCAGCGGTTTTCAGTATCTCTAAAGAAGCAGTTAATACCTTTTCCCAGGAGAAGACAACTTTTGATGAGTCCAACCTAAGATCTGTTAAAAATCAATAAAGTCAGATTCTCTGCTCTTTGAATATGAAGTTGGTAAATGTAGAACAATAGGAAAAAGTCACATCAATTGCAAATGAATATAAAGCAGATAATGCATTAAGTCTGTACTTTTCTACACTGCTTGAAACAACTCGCTTGAGTGTAAAAGCCAATTTACTGTGTGTTTTTTTTTAATTCCAGGAATGGAATTTTCATTTTCTGTCATATTCATAAAAATCTCATATATAACTCAGCAGGATATTCACATGTGCTTAGAAACAAATATTAGGTATGGGAATTACCTTTTGTACCATAAAGACAAAATTACTCACTGAGAAATAAGATTTTAGAGGATCTTCAGAAAGCAAAGAAAAAAAAGAGAAATCCCATAGAATTTTTTCATAGGGTTCTATGGCTGTATTGCTATACTTCTTATTATATCTTCCTCCCTTCTGTAACTATTCTGTGTCTGCTTGGGTTCTGTCTACTCCCAGGTGTATGGGAGAAGTTGTTATGTCTTAATGGAAATATGTTGAAAAAGAGGGAAGATGGAGCAGGGTATGTGAGTTACAGTGCTGGTAACTTTTTTCCTCAGCACATAGAAGTATTAATGTCTACAGTGACTGCTAAAGACATTGGTTATTTTTTTTTTAGGTTGCTATTGCCTAACATTCATAAGTAAGGCAGGGAGATGGAAGCAGGGATGCTGTGGGAATTAACTCTATCATAGCATCCCTGAGTGGGCCACTCATTTCTATACCTCAGGGAATGTGTAAAAGTGGGAACTGGACTAGTATATGTGGAATGGGAGAGATTCTTTGAGGAGGTCTTCAATTTCCACACTGACTTTTAATATAGCAAATTGGAGTATAAGACTGGGGCAAAGGTTAGTGTCGAATCACTGAAAAATCATTTGACAGCCTCTGTATTGGGACTTCTCTTGCTTTTTAAACATCCTTTCTATTCCAAAGAACTAGCAAAATGGATTCTCCAGGGGCACCCAAAGATGTGAGAACTACACTGAGTGTCGGTGATAGATTGTACACACATATAGACGACTGGAAGAGATTCTTGAAAACTAGTACTAGGTAAAGTTGGGTTCCCATGGCATTGAATTATACTGCTATTTTAAACATTTAGATTGTTTCATTGTTTTTAAGAGCAAAATCTCTACATTCATGTTTATGTATTAGAGAACTTGGCCTAAATATCTGTTATAAAAGTTCAAATGTTGCATAGATTCTCTACCCAATGTGCCAAAATTCTTTTTCTTTTAATATACTAGGAGTTCCAGTGTAACACTTGGACAGTAGATTAGTTGTCTCATTCAATATTCTTTCTATTTGGAACGTGATGTGGTACAGTGGAAAGAGCAAGAAATGGAATTAGAGGACATGAATTTAAATTGTCATTAAAAAAAACCCCACTATCTGCCCTTTGATCAGTAACTTCTTTGAAACTTCTTTCTTCATTCTTAGCAGCAGCTTGGTGAGTTCATGGTTATAGCACTGTGCCTGAGAACAAGGGGCCCCTAAATTTTATTCCATCAGACCATTAAAAGCTCTGTGACTCTGGGAAAGTCACAATCCCCATCTGTTTCGATTTCTTAAACTGCAAAATGGTTATAAGAATATCACCTATATCTCAGTGTTTGGAGGAGTATCAAATGACAAAATATTGGTAAAATGCCTAGCACAATGTCTGACAAGCTCTCAATAAGTTCTTGATTTTTTCCACCCTTCTCTTCCCTTAGAGTGAAGATATTGGCCTAGGTTATCTTTAAGGGTCTTTTCCACATCTAAATTCTATGGTCCTTTTCTACATAAATATATCATGTATAGGGTTATAGGATTTATATCTGGAAAAGATCTTAGATATTAGCTACTCCAAACTTCATTTCATAGATGATGAAACAACAACCCAGGCAGGGGGTGTTACTTGCTCAAGGTCATAACTTTAAGCAAGTACCAATGTTAACATTCAGAAGCATGTATCTGACTAGAAACCAAATGTTCTTTCCAGCATAGCATAATACCATGTAAAATCCATCATCAGAAGTATCTTTATGTGTACTCACACTAATCCTTGTACCTCTCTACTATGCTTTTGATTTACTGGTAGTTTTGGTTCGTCTAACATCCTAGTGTTCATGAACAGCAACCATAGAAAAATTCATTAAAAAAAAAAAAGTTGTGTCAAAGAGATGGACTTTTACTGTAGCACCTGTTTGAGGTACCTGGAGACATTGTGTCATTTCCCAAAAGTGATGCAGTTATATTTCTTCTTAATCAACCATGGCTTGGCAGACATTTCTAATACTTCTTCCTTCAAATAGCAAATTTGTGAGGTATGGAAAAACATATGATATCTTCCGATAATAGGTGATGATCAATAAATTTCTATACACAGTACATCAATCTCTCAAGGTAAAATGGCTGAGGAAGGATTCATTTGCATCCTTAATTTAATTGGCAAAAATGCAAATGTAAATGTTAAAAGTTGAAAAGTAAATATGTTGATTGAAGTAATTACAAAAAATAATATAGTTAATGGCTCTAACAGATGGACTAATCATTTGGTAGGATATTGTAGTAATGGTAGAGATTTGAGGGGAACATCTTGACTAATAATAATATGGTCTTCAGGAATGAATTTGGAGAAGGCGGCAAATATAGCTTCTGTAATTTTATGAAATAACCAAACTCAATTTCTCAGTGTAGGAATATAGGGAATGGATATAAGAGAATGAGACCAAGATGTTCAGATCACTACACAGACTTTGACTCAAATATTTAATGCCTTGAGATATGAAGAAAGAAGGAGCTTTGCATGCTTTAGAAGTTTTCATGGAGTAGGGATTGGGAAATCTTTTTCAACTGGTGGATAGAAGATTAGATGATCTGCCCCAAATATTCTTCATTGGTGGATAAGAAGCAATTAGGGTGAGAATTGAAAAGAATGAAGTGCAATTCAGATGGGAAGGAGATACAAAGTGAAAAGAATTAATTGTTATTTGAGGTTTTTAATGCCTCAGTGTGCACTGGCCTAGGGCTTCGCAAACCGCACAGTGCTCCACCCACTGGTTGTAGCCCTTGCCATGGCGCTGGCATCTCATGTCATCACCGCTTGCTGACGCCTACATGGGTCTGGCAAAATTATAATGATTGGAAGCCTAGTTAGGGCAGTCATGTGACTGTCAGAGCGGCCATCACATTGGCTGGGGCTGTGTGGGGTTTTTCTGGGATTGGGGGAGGAGAATTGGGCATTCCAGCTAGACTCTGTAAGGCGAAAGGAGTTCTCTTGCGCATTCTCAGCTGATTCCTGGGCAGTGGTATTTTTTCAGGTATTATAATTTCCCTTTCCCCATTTTATTTCCTTTCCCTTGATCCTACTGATCCTGTTTGTGTGTTGTTTTTTTTTTTTTTAAGTTCGTTCTTGTTAAAATAAATCCTGTTCTGTTTTGAGGAGGCTGCTGGTCTCCTTCCTTGCCCCAATATTGCGGCGAGCCGCTTAGCTAACACTCCCCAATTAAACATTGGTCCCCACAAAAGAAAACAAACAAAAGTCTCCATTAAATGTCTGACCTTTAATGCTATCTATTGTCCCAAGGAAAACTACAGAGATTCTTTGGAATTACTTCTAATAATTAGGGTGAGATATTCTGGTGAGAAGGATGAGGATAATAATTATGGTTGCTATGTGCATTATGTTAAATATTGCAAAGCACTTTAGAGATATAGTTTCTTATGTTTTTCACCCTATGAGTTAGATTGTATTAATATTCCTATTTTACTGATCAGAAAACTGAGACTGCCAAAGGTTAAATGACATAGGTATCTGAAAGCAGCATTTGAACTTATACTTTCTTGACCCCAAGATGAATTCCCTTTTCTTTTCTAGATTCATAGAATCATAGAGATCAAAGAAACACCAAAAGTCATCTAGCCCTACATAATGAGAAACTATTCTATATTTCAGAATACATTCTGTATTACAGAACACATCCTATATTACAGAACAAGGTCAAAAAAATTTAGGAAGCCATTTGATAATACCTGTGTGTGACCAGAAATCACCTTTGCCACATAACCAACAAGGACTTGTGCTTGAAAAAAAAAACTTTTGGGAGGATAAATTCAGTATGTTTCAAAGCAAGTCATTCTACTTTTGGGCAGCTGTACTTATTAGGATATTTTTTCTTTCAAGTAGACCTACATCTATCTGTCTGTAACTTCTACCTAATTGCTCCTAGATTTGATTTTGTAATATAAGCAGAGACAATACAATCCCTCTCCAAAAATCTCTTCACATAGCTAAACCACTCCAATGCCTTCAAATGCTCATTATTGAGTGTCATCTTGAGGCTTTTAAACACCTTAGTCTTTTTCAAGTTTACCCATGTTCTTTATTAAATGTGGTTCCCACAAGTGAATACAATACTTGTTATTTGGTCTGCTCCTTGGTCTATATTTTGCAGACTCAAAACTTTCCTCAAAAAAATAACACATCATTTTCAGTCTTTTAGAATTTTTCATGTTTTTGTTTCTTCAATCAGCAATGAGTGTTTAAAATATACACATACACACATACATGTGAATATAAAGCATGTGTATATATATAGCATATATATATGGTGTCCATACACATGTAGGCATATGATACATGTGTGCTTATATGGATGTATGCATGCCTATGTGAATTCATGCATGCATGCATGCATGTATGTACACATCCTTTGAGCCCAGTGCGATGTAGTTTCTCTGGATCTGATGAACTGAACACATCAAGGACAGCTAGTGCTCTGTCATAATCTTTCTACTTCTCTTGGTTTTCAATGGCCTGGTAGTTATTGCACACTTCTTCAGTATTGTCTTAACAAAAAATTTCCCAAGAATGGGTGTAGATACTCCAAGGATTCCTCATAGACTGTTGGTCGCATACGTGAATACCCAATGAAACATCAACAACTTCAGCACAGTCCTGAAAAGTACTGAATGAATTCAGGGATAGGAATAGAGGAGGTATTCACGTTTTCTTATGCTGAAAAATTCCTCTAACTTTTTAGAATGACTCTAACTGAAAATACTTTATTAATTTCCAATCAGCTAATATATAGGAATTCTCACCATGCCTATTTCCAGAAGCAGTTGCCTTCATTCTGCATGATTTTGAGTATCCTCATACCATTGTAAATTACAACAATGAGAAACGTGCTATGTAGAAATGATTAGCCTCCAAAAAGCTTTCTGTCCCTCATAAGATGCAGGACTCATTCTGTCTTTTTATTCTTTCAAGCATAGATTCAACCCTGGGCAATTCACTTGACGCACATTGCCCCACCAAAAAAACAAAAACAAAAACAAAAAAAGGAGTAGATTCAAAATTTTCAGATATATTTAGACCCTGCCTGATATTGAGATTACAATAGAAAAAGTGACCATAGTAAACCCTACAAATCTCCTATGGTACCCATGCTCAGCACCCCAGATCTGAGTTACATAATGTTTATCTGATCAGGTTCCTAAGGAACCCTTCCCTCTAACCTTTCTTTCAATTCCCCTTTCCCTTTCCCCACTCTTGAATTTATGCTCCTCCCCATTCCCACTACCCTTAAAATGGATTTGAAACCCTTGTTCGATTCCCACAATACCACTCACTAGCAACTTCCCCCAAACTGTGAGCTTGACACTCTAGCCTCTCAACACCTGCTTCCCAACTTCCACCCTGGGTTGAACATGTCTTCTCACTCTACTTACCAGGGCAGGGGTCACTAATCAAAATGCTTCTAGATAGATGGAAAAACCAACAAACTTTAAGAACCTCTGCTTTAGGAGCTTGTTGAGCCTTCTTCAGGGCTGCTGCTCATCCAACTTTGCTGTCCACACATATTCCAAGCCAGTTATTAAAACTGGGGAGACCCGAACATTTTTTCGTGTCTTAATCCTTGGGCAGTCTCTCAAAGACAAAGTTGATGAAAGATAAGATTAATGCTCTCATTCTGGGTATTGCTAATCTAGCCAACTATATCAGACTTCTAATCTAAGGTAAAACTCTTCTGCACAGACTTGGATGGGGGAATATAGATACTTCATTTAGATAACCTAAGGCTAGGGTAACTTAGAAATAAATTACATAATCAAAGTTCATGAGAATAGGTTCAGTTTTGCAGTGCCAGTAGTCACACCCTGGTAAAACATCTTGGTAGATGGGCCTAAATCATGCTGAGGGTAATCGGCAGGCTTCAGACCCATCGGTGAGTTAGGGGGATGTCTACCCGAAGCATGTAAAGACCCCCCTCACTCTCCTTCACAAAATGACAGATGAGAACAATTGACCCAATTACCATGAAGGCAGCTTAAGCAAGTTCTATGGGACACTTAGAGCTTGGTCTGGCATCAAAGATGTCAAAGCCTTTCACTGCATCCTGGGACATTACCAGTTGACTTTAACTTTTGTCCTGCCACTGGACCTTGAAGACTCATGAAAAGACAAAGACTGACAGTTTTATGTAATTCTGCCTCATTTAAATTCATGTCACATACAAGTCAAGACATCGCCCTTTGAAAATGAAAGACAAGTAATAAACATACCTACAGGAACTTGGTGCATTTTTGTCTACCTTACCAATATACCCTCTGAAGACCATAAGCTTGCCCATTTGTCCCATAGATGAAACCTCCCTCTATATAGTGTCCCACTGAATAAGAATTTTCCCTAAGAGCAGAGATTTTCTTGTTTTTTTATTTGTGTATCTAAGACTTATCCTATTGCATAGAACTGTAAGTACCTAATAAGTATATTGTATTGATTTATTGATGAATTAATTCATAATTTCATGCTGTTTTTATCTATAGATGTAAAGTGGAGAAAATATTTGAATTTTCATCATTATTTTTTCCATTTTCTGACCTGTGGGAATAACAGAAAATAGAAGTCTTTTCCAGTCTGTCCTTCCTCCTCCCAACCCAATTCTGACTTTTCTTTGATCTTTAAACTATACAACAGCTTTAGATACTGGTCAAAGTCACACACATACAATATGTATGTATGTGTATGTGTGTATGTGTCTGTGTGTGTGTGTGTGTCTGTGTATGTATAGGTGATGCTCAGTATCTAACTCAGGTTACCTATTAGTTTAGACAATAAACTCTGAGCATCAAATTGTAAAAATGCCCCTATCAACTTACATCAAATGATGCTGAGAGAGATGAGCAGAACCAGGAGAATATTGTACACAGTAACAGCAAAATTGTGTGTTGATAAACTGTGATAGACTTGACTCTTCTCAGAAGTTCAATGATCCAAAACAATTTCAAAGAACTCATGCTAGAAAATGTTCTCTATATCCAAAAAAAAAAAAAAAAGAAGAAGAAGAAGAAGAACCGGGGATTCTGAATGCAGATTTAACCATACTGTTTCTACTTTTCAGAATTGTTTTTCTTTTGTGAGGTTTTTCCCTTGTGTTCTGATTCTTCTTTCTCAATATGACTAATGTAGAAATATGTTTAATGTGATTGTACATATATAACCTCTATCAGATTGCTTTCAGTCTTGGGGAGGGGATAAGGAAGGGAGGGTGGGAGAAAAATTTGGAACTAAAAAAACTATGAAAACAAATGTTGACAACTATCTTTACATGTAACTGGAAAATAATAAAATACTTTTATGATAAAAAAGTACCCCTATTATTTGAATCTTAATGTCTTGAGCCTTGATGTAGCTTCTATGACTACCTACATCCATGGGAGTATCAGTCAATCAGGATATTTAGGAAGTATCCTTAGGAAAAAAAAACAGTGGATCAAACAGACATTGCTATAATGGAGGAGGAGAATGGATACCCCTCAAAAATGCATTATTTGGAACCCAAAACGAACAAGAAAAAAAAAAGGTAAGTGAGGACTTATTATGCCTTAATGGAAGTCATTCTAAATCTAAATTTTCACATGTCTAAAATGTGAAATTCAAGAAAACTTTTGATAATTTTAATAAATCATGCTAGCTCTTTGTTTGCTTATGATCAGTAGAAAGATTCCTTAAACTCTCAGGAATTCTATACCTGACAAGACATTCCAACTGTTAAATCATTATTCCTTTAAAATCTAATTAAACAAATCTAGCTTCTGTTGTGATTGCCCCATTTTTGCTATACTACTAACCTTTCTTCACCTATTGAAGTGTGTGGTGACTATTCTCACTCCACCCTTCAGTCAGATCCCAGTCTCTCCTGCACTGTTACTAATAGTGGGCCTCTAATATTCAGCCTTAGATGTCTTGCTGCTATACTGAGGCTTCAGCAAAGTTTGCTTCTTAATTTAAATATAACATTATTGTATTCCTGTCTACAAACATTCTAGGGCCACTTCTTGCTAGACTATCTCCAGACTCTAAAAGAAAAAAAATTCCCCAGCCTCTTCTATATACTTTGTGATGCTTAATTTTAATTATCTTTCTCTGCAGTAACTAAAAGGTTGAAGCTATATTCCAGAATACATAGATATAGATATCTAGATATCTATATCTATCTATATCTATATATATATATATATATGTGTGTGTGTGTGTGTGTGTGTGTGTGTGTGTGTGTGTGTCCCCAGATGATTTCCTATATCCCATTGAAAATAGCTAAATCACACAGCTGAACAAAGCAGAGGCAGATATGGAACAATTCAGTTCTATCTTTTTCCTTTGCACAGGCTGCTCCTCATGCCTGGAATTCTATTTCTTCTCACCTCAAACTCTTGGAATACCTGGTTTCCATCAATTCAAAGGTGAAATGCCAAGTGTTATGTGCTCTTTCTTATTCTCCCAGCTGTTAATGTCATTCTCTCCCAATGGATTACATTACATCTGCTATATACATATAAATATACATCATATACATATACATACACATATACATGTGTTGTGGAAATGTATTTTGACTTGGGGACCCTACCTTTGGGCTGAGATTGGAAAGCCTTAGGCCCTCAGGTTTTTCTTCTCTGTGTGGAAGGGGCTGGTGCCCCTCCCTCTCTGCTTCAGCTGAGCCAAAAAGCCCCATGGGCTGAGATGCCAGGTCAGACAGCTGGGGGGAAATATCCCCAGCTCCCTCTGCCCTGAGCAGATCTATCTGAGAGATCCTGGGCTTGTCCAGGCTGGCCTCTGGCATAGCCCGTGCAGAGGTCCCTGGGCGCAAAGCAGGGGGCACGGGCCCCTGGAGCCCTGGGTGTGGTACGCATGGGATGCTCCGGCATCCCCCCCCCCAGCCGCAGCCCTAGTGCAGCTGGCGGATTAGCTTGGTGTGTATGGGGGTGCAGAGAACCCCGAGGTTTCAGTGTAGAGAAGGAAGATATATAAACTGGAGATTTAGACACAGAAGGTAGGTATGGACTGAAAGGGACTACAAGGACGCTAAGGAGACTGAGGCTACATAAAGAGAGGGGGTGACGGTACAGGAGGGAGAAAGCTTAGTTGGAGAAAGCAAGGAGGCCAGGGGGGATGCTGGAGCACTAGGAGAATGCTAGAAGAAGGTCCATTGGTACACAGGAGGAGGGTAAAAAAGTTCCAGGCTCAGCAGGTGGAAAGAGATGTTCTGGAACACAGTCAGGGTGTACATTTTATTTCCCTGTATTCTTAATTTTAAATCGTATCTCATAAATAAACCCTCTGCTGTTAAAATGGAAGAGGTTTCTTAATCTTTTGCTTATCAATTTGGGGAGTGGAGCAGTATGGTGAAATTTTATAAATGGCCCATATTAAATTAATAGCAGTCAGATAGCCAGTGAGTCAAAAGTCCCCAGATTAGTCCTCCAGTCAGATTAGGCCCCCCATATTAAGCCAGTAAGTCAAACTATTTCTACAGTATATACACATATATTTCTGTTCATGCTATTTGTCCACTTATATTTTAATTTTTTTGAAGGCAAGAGTAATTTTCCTTTTATCTTTGTATCCAAATTACTTATTACTGTGTCAGGTAAGAGGTAGCCAGTGAATAAATGTTTTTTAATTGATAGATTAGTTGAATCATAGTTCTCAGGACATTGATAAATTTCTTTACCCTCTAAGTATGAAATGTATAATGGTAAAGTATGGCAAAGTGAGTGGGAAAAAATGCTTTTTAGTTGCATTGAAACACAATTCTAGGGGCAGCTAGGTGGTGCAGTGGATAAAGCACCAGCCTTGGCTTCAGGAAGACCTGAGTTCAAATCTGACCTCAGACACTTGACACTTAACTAGCTGTGTGACCTTTGGCAAGTGACTGAACCCTCATTGCCCTGCAAAACAAACAAAGCAAACAAACAAGCATAATTCTGCACAGGTTTAGGATTTCCAATGTTTTATCTGGCAGTGAGAAGAATTATCATTCTCAGATAACTGATTTCATGAATCAAATTAACTGATCTGTTAATACACACAGCTGTATGTATGTATGTATGCATATATGTGTCCATAGGTACATATGCATGTGTGTATGCATGTATAACCACAGCCAGGTGACTTAAAAAAAAAAAACATTGTTGTTTGTTACCCTAGCTAATCTTTTCCCCATTTCTTAATTATAAAACTAGAAAAGCCTTCAAAATAATTGGGAATAATGTATAACTGAATAGACATGTCTTATACAACCCTCCTGACAATTGGTTATCCAGCCTACATTTGAAGGTATCCAAGAATAGGCAGTAGGGATAGTTAGTAAGGAGGTAATTTTTACATAGGCTGAAATCCACCTCTATAATTCTGAACCTTTGCTTTTTTTCAGTTCTACCTTCTGTGACAAAGGAGAAGTCTAATAGTTATCCATTAACATTGCAATCTGCAGATACTAGGAAGGTAGAAGTAATAACAATAACAACAACAATAAAATATTAATAAATTGTAATAATTTAAAATTACACTTCAATTAAAAACACTTCATAAATATTATATCATTTTAATCCTTGTAACTACTGTGTGAAGTAGATACTACTAATATGCTCATTTTAGAGATGAGAAAATTGATTATTCCCATCTCTTTTCATCTTTGCTAATTTCTTTCATTTGAGGGGAAATTTCATAGTCCTTTTATCCAGGTTTCTCATATCAGTGACCTGAAGCTATCTTTCTTATCATTGTTGATAGTTTACACTTCTTCTTTTGAAAACTGTTTATGCATATACTTAACTACTTGTCTGTTAGGGCATGACTTTTTCTGTCTTATATATTTATATTTGGTCTCTGTGATTTTGGAATCTTGGATATCAGACCATTCTAAGAGAAATGTGATTTGATAGGTTTTTAATTTTTTTTTGTTTTACCAATTAGGAAATTCCCTTCTTGACTGAGCTGAATTGATTTTTCTCATTGTTCAATGGAAATTTCTATTTCATATAATCAAAATAATGTTTATTATTTTGTGCTCTCCTCTACCCCTTAATTTGTTGAGAATTTTCCTCTTCACCACACGTGAAATGCAACTGAAGTTGTTCCATTCTAATTTTTGTATGGGAAGATCATTTATATATGTCTCATTCATTTGTTCAAAATAAAAACTTTTTAAATCCCATCTGATCACAAATTCACAGTAGCATTTGTGGCTACCATATCATTTTCAACTTACATTAAGCTTCCTTACCCTCTTCGTTGCCTGAGGCACAAAATCCAATGATAAGCTAGACTAGAAAGGCATATAAAATCATTTGTCCAGTTGGCCTCAAAACCATATCTCTTAGAATCTAGCTCAACCTGGCTTCTTTTCATAAGAACAATCATACTCAGTTGTAGATGTCACAATCATTCATAGATAATTATCTACTCCATATGGCTAATGGATTGTTACCAAAAATTATAAAGCAAATTTCTGTGTGCTGACATTTATGATTACAAGGAGTTTTGCATCTGGTATGTCTTTATAATAAGTGTGGTATATAAGTGTTGTGAGTACAATTTTATACACAGAAAGAAATTCTCAAAATGGATCTAGTCTTTAGTTTATCATATTTTTTTTCAAAAAAAATTCATTATATAATTTGTTCCTTGTGATATCACTGTGAGGTGAGGAGGATAATTATCATCTCTATTTTTTCACACATCAAATCAAATCCAGGAGATTAAGACACTTGCCCAAAAACATATACATAGCTAGCTAGTGATAAAGGTTAGGTGTCTAGCACCTAGACTAAATTTTATCCATAGACTTCTAAAAAGCATTTCTATGCAGTCTTCACACAAAATATGTCATAGCCCCCAAATCGTTGCTGTTGTGTAACAAATTAAAACTTCTCTGTGATATTAATAGCTCTCAGTTCAGAAAAAAAACTTACTAAATGATGTCTCTGCATGGAGCTAGAAAAATAAATATTCATATTTCTATACAGCAATCAAGATGTTGATGTTAATATTAGAGAAATAACTTTAATTGTATTTCAGCAAACGAATAGCAATTAGGAAACCAATTATCTCATAGAAGCCTGTCTTGTGCACAATTTTGCCCTGAAGGTAAG
The DNA here is from genome assembly GCF_019393635.1 of Dromiciops gliroides. Lineage (NCBI taxonomy): Eukaryota > Metazoa > Chordata > Mammalia > Microbiotheria > Microbiotheriidae > Dromiciops > Dromiciops gliroides. The sequence goes on along the minus strand of NC_057862.1, from coordinate 625,480,950 downwards.
CCATGAGCTAAGCCAGCTTCTTGAATTTTAATGCATAAATGTACACCTCCAAAATTATTAGAAATTTAAAAAAAACTTTAAAAGTGTTTTAAATTTTGCCCAAAGTTAAATGACAGTTGCTTACTTTCGGAGGAAATTTTTCTTACCATTAAAAAATTTACTTACTGTTCTAGGGATGTTTCTGAGACAGGGAGACTGGAAGCACTTAGGCTGTTATTTCTTGATTTATTTGTCAGATCAAACTTATTTTCTGATAAGGGATTCAGTCAACTAACATTTATTAAGTGCTTAATATGTGCCTGACACTATACTATGGAAGACAAAACAAACAAAAAAGTCACTGCCTTCACAGAGCTCAGTCCAAAGGAGTAAACAATATGTGAACAACTATATATAAAAAAGGATATATGCAGAATAAATGGTGGATAGTTCCAGAGGGAAGGCACTAAGCTGAAAATAGCCTGGGAAAGGCTTCTTTCAAAAAGTTGAACTTTAGCTGAAACTTGAAGGAAGCTAGGAGGGAAAATGAGGAGGAAGAAAGTTCTACGCTTTGGGAATAGCCATTGAAAATGTTCAGGATTGTGAAATGCAGTGTCTTGTTTGAGAAATGACAAAGGGGCCAGTGTCACTGGATTACACAGTATATGGAGGGAAATATTGTATAAGAAGATTGGAAAGGCAGGGAAGGTTTAGGTTATGAGGGGCTTTAAAAGCCAAACAGAGGATTTATATTTGATGAAGCCCTCATAATTTTAAACAGATATGTAAGCCTTTATTCAGCTTCCTGACACCTAAAGACTAAACAACGTTCAGAGATATTTTTAATAGAATGAATTATATCAACTCTTCATACCCTAAATAGGGAGTTAAATTAGGATGGGACAATTATCACAGTCCAAAGGAGATTTACCCTCATATGGAAAGAATTACAGAATCGTATATAGAGAAAGAAAGAAAAGTTTGATGAGTTCAAGGACTAACCGACGCCCAAATTATGAAGTTAGGCTGTAATATATTTAATAGCCTGTCAATGTCTGTTTTATGACTCTCAGTAACAAGAATTGTCATCTCCCTGCCAAGGTAGGCCAATCCATTTTTTAACCAACTCTAATTATTAGGAAGCTCTGTGTGTATGTGAGTATATATGTATATGTATGTGTTTGCTTGCTTTGAATTTCAAATCTATTTCTCAAACATCTTTTCACTGGTTCTGATTCTTTCTTTGTGGGACTAAGAAAAATAAGTACATTCCTTCTTCAGCATGATAATCCTTCACATATTAGAAGAAAATTATCATGTACCTCTTGAGACTTCTCCTATGGAAACTAAACTTAATGACTGGTTACATTATCCATTCTTTAAATAGTGCAATTTTAGTTCCTTCTCCAGTCTGGTCTCCAATTTTCAGACATAAGTAATAGCTAAGAGAAACTTTTGGAGTACTAATATGCTAAAATTAATGTATTTAAATATTAATAGCTATAAAATATATAATTAGTTTTATGGCTATGTAAATATAGGTTAAAATTAAATCATTAACAGTGAGGTGTTAAAATAGATTCTATAATCACCCAAACTCAAATTACTGATGGACACCAAAACTGTTATTGATCCAAAGTGTGGCAAACTTTATACCTAAGATGAGGCTTATAATTCAACTCTGAGTTTCTACCTACTGTGGGAATCAGAGTGCTACCAATCTGTTGAGAAAGATATTGCAGGGAAGCTCCACCATGAAAAGAACACATGTGACTTAGCATCCAGAAGTGACTTTTACTGGGGTTTTGAAGGTCAGATTGGCATCAGGAAGTGATGTCTGCCACCCGTGAGTCTTGTCAATCAGTGTTACCAGCCAATTTAGCTTGGAGCTGTGTGTGTGGATGGCCCTGTTTCCTGTTTCACAGGAGGCTTCATGGAGAAGCCATGGAAGACTGAGGCTTTTTGGGGTCCAGACTGCGGCTTGGTGGCAGGGACAGGCAGAATAGGGAGAGTAGGCAAATCTCATACTTTATCCATGTGTTTCTCTTTACTAAACCATAATATACTTTAATAAATACTTAATTCCCAAAGATTGGTGCTATACATTTTCTAATTTAAGGTGACCACTCATTAGATTTTAGACATCACAGGTAGAATTTTAGGCCCTTACACTACCTACCTACCTACCTACCTATCTATCTATCTATCTATCTACCTACCTGCCTACCTACCTGTCTTTTGCCACCAATTGAAACTAGAAAGTGTAGGTCACTGATTATACTGGGCTTTTCTGTATTATTAATTTCTCTTTTCTGGGGCAAATGGTTAGGAAATTTAGCTAACATTGGAAAGGGTGGGTATGAAACTAGGAATTGGCATGAGCGTTTAAAGGTGAAAAAGAAACAGTAAGCCAGGGTTTGTATTATCATTCTTTACCACTCTGTCTTCTTTTCCCCCCTCCCTAGGTTTTTCAACTTGTTTATTTGTAGGCATTCCTATGGAGAGATTTCTTTTGCTAATCTAGAGATAAAGACCGCCGGTCTCTTGATTTGCTCTCAAAACCTCTTTCTGGTGATTGCTGAACAACCCCTGCAAAATCGTAAGTTTTAATTTCCCTCTGTAAGTGGTGGATCAACCCCTTTTATCTTCAGCACATCTGTCAAATGCTTCATCTAATATGGAATTTCAAGCCTGGGCTGTGAAAGGCTCCATTCTGCTATTGTTTCCAGCCAGCTTTTCAAAGTGGGATTTAAGTTGGCTCCAAGACAATATTTAAGGCTTCTGATTTGTAGAAGCTCCTGCCTTTAAAATGCATCATTGCAACTAACTCCTCAAAGAGGCCTATCAAATTGTGGGAGAAGGGCAATCAAACAAACTCAGAATTAAAATAGACAAAGGACAAGCCCTCCCCCCACCCACATGCTGATTGCATCTATACTGAGCAGCATAGCAAGTCCATGAATTGTTCAAGCATATTAAAAGTAGAGACCCAATGAATTGTACCTGTTTGCTTTTTACTGATATGTTTTCTTAAATTGCTGGCCATCTGCAATACATGCCAGGTTTTTATATCCTTGAAAATTAAATTAACAGGGTTACCTGATTTAAAAGCTCTGCTAACTTCCAAATATTTGGATGTAGTATTGTTAGAATACATATACATAGACTTAGGAGAGATTTTAATTTTTTTGGTTGTTTTTGTTTTCTCCAAAACTAGCCAGTCTAGATATCACACAAACTCTTTTCATGGCATAAAAATGAATGCAGTGAGAATGAAGCTTACATTTAGCTAATTGTGGATTGAAATCAGCCAATTGAGTATACAATTAGACACTGTAATTAGCTGCTATGGTCGTGATTATTACAGAGAGCAGAAAACAGGAACTCTGATAGAGGCCCCTTTAAAGATTTAGGTCTTTGGATGAAATCACTGGTGAATGCAGTCAAGGGAATATAACCAATAATGGAAAGGCTAGAAGGCAATGATTTAAAACCTTTCTATAGACTAACCCTTAAACTGGAGGGATTTGAACCTTAGCATTGAAGAAAGCTAAGTACTCTAATGGTGGAATTGAGTTAATTTCAGGCATGGAGGAAAGCTTATGAAAAAGGAAAGAAGATTATATAGAAGTCATATACAAGAAATAGCAACAAAGCCAGCTTGACTGAAATATAATGTACATGGAACAGAATAATGTGAAAATGAAATTGGCTTGAATAGATTGAATGGAACAAGTCTACTATGTACCAGACACTGTGCTAAGCATGTTACAAACATTACCTCATTCTATCCTCACAATCCTGTGATTTAGGTGGTATTTTGCTTCCATTTCACAGTTGCATAGCTAGCAAATATGTGAGGGTAGATTTGAATTCAGGTCTTCCCAGTTGCCTTATTCTGAGGTAATTGAAAGACACTGGGGATTTTTGAGCAGTGGAGTGATTTGGTCAGACGTATGTTTTAAGAAAATCAATTTAGTAGCAATGTGGAAGATAGGTTTAGAAGGCAAGATTGAGTTCACAATGTCAGTGCGATCAGGTTTCAACATATACGGAGAGATAAATTCAAAAGGGGAAAAGGAGTAGAACAAATCATGAAGAAAGTGTATGGCATTAGGAGAAAATGGTCTGGATGATAGATTGGTAGTAAGAGTGTTCTACCTACTTCCTCACAATGGCATGAGGGAAGTCCTCCAGCAAATCATCTGGACTCCTTAAGGGAAACTTTTAAAATGACATGAGCATATATTTCAGAGGATGAGCCAGGTATGGATCTCTTGCCATCTACATCATTAAAGGGGACTCTAAAATTGCTATGTCCACATTCAAATAAATATTGAGTAGGCTTTTGATTTAATTGGGGTAAGGTATTAACTCCATTTCACTATAAGGAACAGTGGAGGCCCAGGTAGAGGAAATAATTGACCTGTGGTCCTAGATCTTGCCTTTACTACAGAGATAAAGTTGTATTTCCATGGTGAAAATATTGTATTTGACATTTATATAATGTAATAGAAAGGATTAAAAGAAACACCTATATGTATTAGATTTCACTACTCCTATTGTTAGTGCAATGAAATTTACGCACCATTATAGGATATCCAGGAAATGATGAAGTTATTTTGCTCAACCCCTTCATTTTATTAAGTTTTATTCAGTTAGCTAAACTTGTGATCCATGATCCTTTAAAGAGCATGGAAGTCTTTAATTGATCATTCAAACTAATCTAGGCTAACCTTACCACACAATACAATTCCAAGAACTCAATATTATCCCTCAATGTTTTCACTGAGTTTTATTCATTAATAAGGAGATGCTTGCATTTTCCCCAAAATTTACCTTCACATTAGATTAGGAGGTGAAATATTATTTAATATGAAATATTATTCATAATTATTATTTAATATTATAAAATATTTAAATATTTGAGCATTCCTCATGTAGAAAAGGGACAGAATTAAACTGCAATAATCTAGAGCACAGACATAGGGAAGAAATAAGAAATATAGGAAAAGAGATTTAAGGGCAAAGAAGATTATGGTGAAATAAATTTCATAAGAAAAAATTTTAAAAGTCAAAGCTGTCCAACTTTGTAATGGTTTGTAAAAAACAACACATAAAATATATAAGGAAATATAGAAAGACTTAGATGAGATCATGCAAAATGAAATCAGACCAGAAATATATACTATACAAAGATTATAACTACATTAAAAAGCACAAGAAAATGAAGAGAAGAAGGAAAGGAGAAAATAAAATAAAAAAATATAGTGACAGAACTTTGGACAGACCCACTAGAGAAAGACACAGCAATCAAAGAATTTTCTTTGCTTTTTTTGTTCTTGTTAAGTGCTTTGTGTTGTTTGGGATAACTTGCATTTGTTCAGTTGTTTTTGTTGAAGATTATTCAGTTTATAACAAATTAAAAAGAAATGTGCATCAAGCACTTTTCTGAAGTAGTTAGCTGTCTAGGAAGGCATACAACAGATAATGAAAACCAGTTTCTAAATGAATTTTTGCTTTCTGAGGGTGGTTGTATTGGATAAGCACCAGAGAAATTCCTCACTGATTATTTTATATTCTTTCATTTTATGGCATGTCTGTTCCATGTTGCATCAGTTTGTGGGTTTTTTGTTTGTTTGTTTTCATTTTGTCTCTTAGTGGCTTAACCGGGGTGAGGGAAGTAAAAATTGATGGTTATGTAGTTATTTCCATTTATTAACAAATAAAGATTTCTCATATAATTCTGACTTTGAATTATGTCCCTCTCCAGTGCATTTAATTAAATGATCTTTGAAGAATTCAACAAAATAGGTAAAAGAGTGGAAAAGGAGGTAAATGGTAATATGGAATCCAACACTTTTTAAATTACTTATATCCATTCATTTTGTAATATCAGCATAACAATTCCTTTAATGAAATAGAATTATTTCTTTTTAAATTGACTTCATTAATGCTTCAATTTCTATGAGATTGATTTTGCAATCTAATTTTCACTATAATAGTTAAGTTTTGGGTTCCTATAATGAGACTCAAAAAGTATGAAAAAGTGAAATTATTTAAAACACTGGTTTATGTGTGGAAAGGAAAAAAATATAGATGAATATAGTTGATATCCAGAATCTAACTATTCCATTTGGTTTGAGAACAAATACAATAATTATATTAGATAATTAATTATAGATTTAAAAATCAAATTACTTTATGAATGAGCTATTTTAAATTATTTTTGTATAAAAATAAATGTAAGAAGAATGGATTCAATGCCTTATTACTCTCTAAAGGGTTTAGAGTCACTCATATATTAAAAAAAAAACAAAACATCTTTGATTTCTAGTCAGCCCAGCGTGTAGGTCCAATTCCTGATTATGTGTTTATGGAGTCATTATCAGTTCTTTCAGGACACTGATTTACTTAAATAGTTCTTTTGTGGTATGAAAGCAAGAACATACCTGTTTTAATTCCTCAGAGTTGCACAATAAGAAGATATTAATCTAATTTACCAGTATACTACATTTATCTGTCAATCTTCTAGACTTCCCTGACCCATAACCCTCTAGAATTTCAGATCAGTAAGTTAATAAAAATGGCCTCTTGCTACTGAGTCAAAATAGCTATTAAGAAGTCCATGTATTTTCTTTGGTAGGCAATTGGAAAATCTGCCTTCAGGCAAAGCCTTATTTATATAATAATTTGTTAACATTAAGACTTCATTCAGCTTTGACAAATTTACTTGGTTTGGTATGTAAATCTTCATTTTTCCTTTAGCTTACAAATATGAGACTTTAAGTAATTAAACAGACCAATACTAGCTGATAACTGAAATTACAATTAAACAGATCTTTAATAAATACCTACAGTGTGTGGGGCATAGTGCTTGGAATCTGAAGCAATGCATATTCTAGATAAGAAATGGGTCCTATATTCATGGAGCTCACATGCTAGGAGATTAGTAAAACGTACGATTAAAAAACTATGATATAAAACAATCACAATGTAGATCCAAAATGCCATGTTTTCTTCTGAGGTCATCAGAAGGAAAGCTTTTTTTTTTTCTTTCAAAGCTGGAATGAGAAAAGAATATGAACTTAAAGACTTTGATATTTGATAATAACATTGCGAGTTATAGGAATTAGGAAGCCAGAAAGAAGTAGGTTTGGGGAGAACAATAATGAGTTCAGTTTGTATCATATTGAATTTGAAGTGTTTATTGGACATGCAGGTGGAGATATTGAGCATAAAGTTCAAAATGTGGGTCTGGATCTGGAGAGGTCATATTTGAAAAAGAAAACTAAACCAAGGAGCTATCCATATAGAACTCAGTCCTAACAGGTTAAGCCATTGATGTCCATGTGATTATCCAGAGAGTGAAGAAAAAAAAGACAAAAGGGTCAAGAACACAATTGTGGAAATAGATAAGAGAAAATCCAGAAGGAAGGGCTAGAAAACTATCCTGATAGCAGGAATGTCAAATAAAGTTCGTGGTTATCCATCAAGAGTTCATTCATCACAAGAACCCCTTCAATTACAACTTAGGATATTGAAACAATTGGACAAGATAACTTATGAGCTATTATCAATGATCTTTGAAAGATCTTAAGGAATGAGAAACATACTTCACATCAAAAGAAAGACAAATACATTATCTCGGCAATGCTCCAAAAACCTCTCCATCTTGGATTTTCCCTTGAGCTTTGGACTTGCCACATTAGGAATACTCTCTGTTACTGTGGGTCTTCCCTCTCATTGTATGGTTTTCCTAGAAGTTCCATTTAATAGAGAATGCTAAAGCTAGTTATTATAGAGGGAAACTACATAGAAGGAAAAACAGGTGCTTAAAAACTCAGAATTTCACAGAAGACAAAATGAAAAGGCTAAAAAGTAGCTGGGAGTGAAACCCCCATTGGCAAATTTGAAATGTTTCAATAACCATCAATATGAATTAATCATCCTAACACAAGGAGGGAAATTAGCCCTTATGAGTATAACTGAGGCTTGGTAGGATGAGAAGCATGACTAATATAGGGCTTTGGATTGGGTATTCTTTAGGAAACAAAAATAGTATAAGCAAAATAAAGTAGCACTGTTTATTTAGAAGGTATAATGATAGGAAGAAGTGCAGGAATTAAATGGGAGGTGGGGAAGAAGCCTGGAAGAGGACAAGATCCATGGAAGAAATTAAAGAAGGAGAGAGAATGAAGCCTGCTATTGCTAGATGCTGCAGACCAATTGTATCGTAAAGTACAGGGGGGTGGGTTGGAGTCAAGATATCGTTGAGAAGCCAGGAAGTTGCCTGAGCTCTCCCGAGTTTCCCTCAGAAACAACATTAAATCAAGCCTCTAAATGGATTCTGGAACTAAAGAACCTTAAAAAAGACATAGAGACATAATCTTCCAATTTAAGATAATTTAGAAGACTTTAGGAAAGTTCTGCCTCACTTGGGTAAAAGGGGAGCCCAGCACAAGGTGGAGGGGGTCTGGGCAAGTTAGCTGGAGGCTCTTGGACATAACACAGATAAGCAGTTGAGGCCCATTGGTCTTGGCTCAGCAGGCTGGTAGTGCAACAGGACAGTTGTGAGCCCCCCTCCTCCATGCCTGGCTGAGAAGTCAAACAGCAAGCTAGAAAATCACCCACAGGACAGGCACAACTAAGCCAAGCCAGCCCAGCACAGAGAGAAGTCCACAGCAGTGAGTAATCTGCAAGCTTCAGAGGCCTCAGAACAGAAAGGCAGTGATTAGGCCCCCGGCCCATGGCACAAGAAAGTTGAAACAGTGGTCTCTGTGCCCAAGAATCAGACTTCAACTTTAAAAGTCACAAAATAAGCTAAACTATGATTAATGAGAAGGAAAAAATATAACCTTAAATAGAGAAGACCAAAAAACAAAATCAGAAGACTACAACACTGTCAAAATATCTACATGTGAATCCTTAAAGGGGAAGATGATTTGGTCTCAAAACCAAAAAGCCTTCTTAGAAGAGCTCAAAAAGGATTTTAAAAATCAAATGAGAGGTAAAAGGAAAAAATGGGGAAAAAATAAGATAAATGAGTTATGCAAAAAAAAATTATGAAAAAAGAGTCAGCTTGGAAAAGGAAGAACAAAAATTGACTGAAGAAAACAATTCCTTAAAAAATAAAATTGGCCATAAATGAAAGGAGGTGCAAAAGCTTACTAAAGAAAATAATGTCAGGGCAGCTAGGTGGCGCAGTGGACAGAGCACCAGCCCTGGATTCAGGAGGACCTGAGGTCAAATCCAGCCTCAGACACTTGATGCTTACTAGCTGTGTGACCCTGGGCAAGTCACTTAACCCCAATTGTCTCACAAAAAAAAAAATTCTTAAAAATTAGAATTGTGCAGGTGGAAGCTAATGACTCTATAAGACATCAGAAATCATTCAAATAGAATCTAAACAATAAAAATAAATGGAAGAAAATGTGAAATACCTCATGGGAAAGACAACTGGCCCAGAAAATAAATAATTTATGAATTATTGGACTATGTAAAGCCATAATTAAAAAAATAATCTAGATACCATATTCTGGGAAATTATCAAGGAGAATTACCCTGTCATCCTAGAACCAGAAGATATAAATAATTGAAAGAATACACCAAACACCTCCTGAAAGAGATCCCCAAAGGAAAACTCCAAGTAATATTGTAGCCAAATTCCAGAATTTTCAGATGAAGGAGAAAATACTGCAAGAAGCAATAAAGAAACAATTTAAATATCATGGAGTCACAGCCAGGATTACACAGGACCTGACAGCTTCAACAATAAAGTATCAGAGTGCTTAGAATATGATATTTTGGAAGGCAAAGGAGCTTGGATTTCAACCAAAAATCAACTACCCAGCAAAACTGACAATTATCTTTCCAGGGAAAATATGGGTATTCCTTGAAATAGGGGACTTTCAAGCTTTCCTGATTAAAAGGCCAGAAACTGAGCAGAAAATTTGATCTTCAAATACAGTAATCAAGAGAAATATAAAAGGGTAAACAGAAAGAAAAAAACATGTTATTCAATAAGGTTCATCTATTTACATTCCTACTTGAGAAGAGGATACTTGTAACTCTTGAGAACTATAGTTCTATTTGGGCATATAGTAGTACACATAGAGGTTATAGGTATAAGTTGACTTTGATGTGATGATATAAAAAATTAAGGGTGGAAAAAGGAGTATACAGGGAGAAGAGGAAAGGGGAAGTGGAATGGGGTAAATGACATCACAAGAAGAGGTACAAAAGACCTATTATGGGGGGGAGTGAGGAGTGAGAATTGTTTCAACCTTACTCTCTTTTTATTTTATTTTATTTATTTTATTTTTTGTTCGATAATGAATTTCTTTATTTAAAATATACCCCAAGTTACATGTAAAAACAAATTCTTACATCGATTTTTTAAAACTTTGTGTTCCAAATTCTCTCCCTTCCAACACCTCCCTATGAACTCAAGCAATTCAATATGTTATATATGTGCAGTCATGCAAAACATCTCCACATTAGTCATGTTGTGAAAGAAAACAGCCAAAAGAACTTTAGAAAGAGGATTTAACAATTAAAAAGGTATACTTTACTCTGTATTCAAATACCATCAGTTCTTTCTGTGTAGATGGATTACATTTTTCCATAAATCTTTCTGATAGCATCTTGCTCATCATTTCTGTCACAGTAACTATTTCTAACTGTATTACCTTCCATCCTATTCCCTCCCCTTGATATTTACTCTATTTTTTTATCTTCTTTCAACCTATTCTTCTTCAAAAGTGTTTTGCTTTTTACAACAGCTGGACCTGGTCTGTGAACCAAGCTCCAGAAGTAGCCAACAGTGGTCCCTGGGGGCCTGTTTCTCTGTTGCAGCCTGCCCCCCTACCCCTGGGTCCTGGGCTGGATCTGCATCACCATGGCCTAGCTCCTTGTTCCACTCTCACCCTGGAACAACAGACACTTTCTGCTGACCACCTAAGGCTGGAAAATTATCTCATCCTGTCATTTTGTGAGTTCTGGTGCTCCAGGAATGATCTTATGGCATTATTTGGAGGTATGAAGAAGGATTGTGTGGGAAGCTCCAGAAAGTTCCTGCATTTTCTTCAACCTTACTCTCAAGGGAATAACATGCATGTTCATCTGGATAAAGAAATCTATCTTACCCTATAGAGAATGTAATGATTGGAATGATGCCACCTACTGGAGACTTGTTGTGGGAAAGCTCCACCATGAGGAAAATGCCTCAGAGACATTGTGGCTTTTCCTTAGCATCAGGAAATGACGTTTGCTCATGGGTGCTGTCTATCAAGGCTACCAGCCAATCAACTTGAGGAGCCTCCTATTTTCTGGGAGGAGACAGGAAGGAGGAGAGGGAGCCTGCGCGGAGAGCTCTTGGGTTTTTGGGTTCCTGACTTGGTGGTGGTGGCGGCAGAGGACTTCACAGGAAATTTGAGGAAAGATAGGAATGCCAGGCTGTTGGAATTCTGTTCTCAATCTTTTTCTTTCCATTTTCTAATAAACAGTTAAAAACCTAAACTCGTTTTTATCAGTGATTTTAGTCAGTTTCCCCCAAAACTGGGGGAACAGATTAGAATCCACATGTAGAATCTTAAATTACACAGTTTGGCTGACCACAAAGAGGAAAAGCAGATCCTCGATCTTCTGATCAAGTTTGGTAAGAATTTTGTTTTTCTTTTCTCTTTTCCTTCCTTATTTGCACATGTGCCTGTCTCTTTAAATTGGGTTTCTCCTTAACGGCTAAGTACCTAGGTTGAGTATATATTTTAACCCTTAAGTACTCTTAGCCTCCTATTTTCAAGCCTTGCTCCCTTTTACAAAATGGACTGGGAATTGCAGAACCAAACAGGACTAAGCCTCTTCTCCTGGCTTTTCACCAGGATTGACTTTCTGTTTAAATTTGGTCCTTATGAATTTGAATGTTCTATTCCTATTTTAATTTTAATTTTAATTTTTACTTTTCTTTGTGTCATAGTGTGGAAATTTTTGAATTACGAAAAGGGGCTAGAAGATAATACATTTTATATCATTCATAACTCCCCCCTTGGGAAAATAATTGCAGCTTGGGACACTTACAAACTACCAATTCAGCCAGGCATGACAAAAGCAAGGCTTATCAAGCTGTGTTTTATGTGGCATAAGAAATATTCTATCTTATTGGGAAAGAAATGGTTAGAGAATGGATCTTTTGATCACTTAACACTGAAAACTCTACAAATGATCCTTCATTTTGAGTCCCCCAAAGATGTAACTTATTGGAATCTCTGGAATGTAGCAAGTGAGGAATTGACTGAAAAGGGAGAAAACGAGGACGGCTTTGGGCCTGAATGTGAATGTAAATCTGCCTCTCAGGCTGACACATCAACAAAGGAAACAAAAAAGAAAAAAAAGAGAAAATTCATGTTTAGAGGAAACAGAAAGAATAAAGATCCTCCCCTTTCACAAGATCCCCTCCCATGGTAAGGATGATGTTGTAGTAAGTCTTAGAAGATATATACCATTCAGCCCCAAAGATTTAGGTATATGGAAATGAGAAATTCCTAAATTTGATGAGGACCCCACAGGGGTTATTGGCCATTTTAGGACAATCTTCAGAGGATATCAGCCCACTCGGAATGATGTTAATGAGCTTATGGAAGCAATATTATCCCCAGGGGAAAGAGCAGACATAATGGCTGCAGCCAATGGCCTGGAAGCCACAGGAAAGGTTGACATTGGGTGGCCTATTGAAGACCCTGAATGGAACCCCAATGACCCTAGGCATTTTGATCTGTTAAAAGAGGCTAGAGACACATTGCTGAAAGCACTGGAATCCTGTGCTAAAAGGACTGATAATTGGGAAAAATTTATAGGTACAGTTCAGAGTCCTGATGAGAGACCTAATAGATTCTATGATAGGTTGTATAAGCATGCTAAGCAATACGCTGGGCTAGACCCATTGAATCCTAGAGATTCCCATATTATTTGCTCTTATTTTGTATACCAGTCCTTACCAGAAATTCAAAAATACTTTAAAAGGCAGTGTCCAGATTGGAATAAGTTGAGTCCTGACAGACTTAAACAAATAGCAACATATATTTACGAAGGAAATGAGAGGGAGGAAAAGAACAGACAAGGCATTTTAGCTCCAGTACAGGAAATAACAAAGCAACAAAGCTGGGCAGTTGAGAACCACTACCAACCCCCAAATCACTGCCAACCCCAGAATCATTACCAACCCCAGAATCAATATCAAACCCCTAAATTTTGTCAGTACTGCCATAAACAAGGACATTTTATATGATTCTGTAGAATTTTGAAACGAGACATGAACAAAAATAGATATAATTCCTATCAGAGGAATACAGATGGGCAGAACCAAAACAGATATAGATCTTTTCATGGGGGTGCAGGACGAAGACAAAACACACCTTTTCAGAGAGACATAGGTGGGCAGAATGAAAACAGTTACAGGCACTCTCAAAGGGGTGCAGAACAGAGAGATATAGAAGATTGACGGTGTATGGGGGCGGGAAGGACAGCATATTTTATGTTCCCAGACCCTGAACTTTTTAGCCCTCTTGTGCCAGTCCATTCACCTCCCCAAAATAATGAACCCCACATAACCCTTAGGGTTGGAAATACTTATTATGATTGCTTATTAGATACAGGAGCCTCAATATCAGTCCTAGTGCGAAAACCTGACCCTGATTGTACACCTATTAGATCTCTAAATGTAGTGGGTGTTTCAGGAAAAGCCCAGTCCGGTGAGAAATTAACCCCTCGCAAGGTGAATCTGGGTCCATTAACAGTAGAACATTCATTCTTACTTATGCCTGACTCTCCTGCAAACCTATTGGGCCGTGACCTCCTTTGTAAACTCAGAGCAACCATATCTTGTTCTCCAGATGGTAGCATTTCCCTGGAGGTGCCAGAGGACACGGTCCACGTGCTGCCAATTTTGATTTCAGACAGTCAGGGAACAATGGAGAACACATTTGAAATCCCTTCTGATATTCCTGAGTCCCTATGGGCTTCCTCCTCTACTGACGTAGGCCTCCTTAAATCTGCTGTACCTGTTGTCATTAAGACCAAAGGTGGCCCAGCACCATCCATTCCACAATATCCATTGTCTAAAGAAGCCATAGAAGGGATCACCCCTATAACTGAGGCTTTGAAAAGCCAGGGTATTATTATTCCATGTCATCACTCTCCATGCAATACTCCCATTTTGCCAGTTAAAAAACCCAAGCCTGGGCCAGATGGTAAACCTGTTTATCGTTTTGTGCAAGATCTTAGAGCAATTAATAATTATGTTATCCCTAGACATGCTATAGTGGCTTCCCCTTCTACCATAATTTCTTCCATTCCCTGTGAATCTACATGCTTCACAGTGGTAGACCTCTGCTCTGCCTTTTTCTCCATACCAGTACATGAGGACTTTCAATATTTATTTGCTTTTACCTGGAAAAATAGACAGTGGACCTGGACTAGACTCCCACAGGGATTTGTAGACAGTCCCACATTATTTTCCCAAATTTTACAGCAGGATCTGGCCTCCATTACCTTTAAAGGCTCCACACTAGTACAATATGTTGATGACTTACTTTTAGCCTCCCCTAATGCTGAAATTTGTCAGGAAGATAGCCATCACTTACTACTAGAGCTGCACAAGAGAGGCCACAAAGTGTCCAAGTCAAAGGTACAATGGTAATTTAAGATTCTAAATGTGAATTCTAATCTGTTCCCCCAGTTTTGGGGGAAACTGATTAAAATCACTGATAAAAACGAGTTTAGGTTTTTAAGGGTTTATTAGAAAATAGAAAGAAAAAGTTTGAGAACAGAATTCCAACAGCCTGGCATTCCTATCTTTCCTCAAATTTCCTGTGAAGTCTTCTGCTGCCACCACTACCAAGTCAGGAACCCAAAAAACCCAAGAGCTCTCCGTGCAGGCTCCCTCTCCTCCTTCCTGTCTCCTCCCAGAAAATAGGAGGCTCCTCAAGTTGATTGGCCAGTAGCCTTGATAGATAGCATCCATGAGCAAACGTCATTTCCTGACGCCAAGGAAAAGCCACAATGTCTCTGAGGCATTTTCCTCATGGTGGAGCTTTCCCACAGCAAGTCTCCAGTAGGTGGCATCATTCCAATCATTACAAGAATTAGAAGGGTAAGGGGAAAAGGGCATGGGGGTGATGGAAAGGAGAGCAAATTTAGGGAGGCAGTAGTCAGAAGGAAAATGCTGAAAGCAGAAAGAAAAACATCAACAAAGGGGAAAATATGGATGGAGGAAAATTCAGAGTTAGTAATCATAACTGTGAAGGTGAATGGGATGAACTCTCCCATAAAATGAAACAAATAGCAAAATGGATTAAAAATCAGATATAATAGTGACAGGTGACTTCAATTAGCCTGACATTTTTTCTAGGGTTCTTTTATTATCACTCTGATTCTATGACTAACTCTGTTTTTGAGGTTTTCTCTGTATTTCTTTCTATGTTTGGCTCTGTCCCTCTCTCTTCTTCCTCGTCCTCTCTTCCTTCCTCTCTTGAAAGCAGGGCAGTGAAGTTTTTTTTTTTTTTAATTTCTGTTCATTATAATGCTATCTTTCAAATTATGGAAGAATTGAAAGGGGGGACTATCATTTTCTTGTAATAGATTATTTTTCTTAATATGTAAAAACTAATCACAGGCAGATGGGATGGGATAGAGATTTGTGGGAACCTTGCAGGGAAATGACTACTCCTTCCTAGAGTTTGTGGTATAGATAGAGAGGCAATGTGGGCACAATGTGGTATATACATTTAATTTCAGAAGAATATTGTTCAAAAGGTTTAAACTTAAGGATGGGTAGAATTCCATGTCCAATAGCATGTGAACTCTTTAAAGAAACAGATTGCCCCTCTTTTAGCACAATACCTGACACATTATTAGCATTTAATAACTGTTCAGTGATTAATAATTGTTGATTGGATAAAAATTCTAAGGGAGAAACATTTTGTTGGGGAATAGAAATGAATGAAATTCTGGAAAAAAATTTAACGATTCTGATATGTAGAAAAAAAGAATAAAATTTCATTATTGTGTGATTCTGTATCTCTTTAATACTGTAATATTCTTTCTTGGTCAGACTACAGCTGGATCCTTATATTCAGTTCTGTACATATTGATAAGCTAGAGAATATACAGAAATGAATAATCAGGATAGTAAAAAGACTCCAAATTATGTCATATGAGCAATTATCAAAATAATGAGAAAATTTTACCCTGAGGAAAGGAAGACTTAGAGTAGCTATGATAATTCATGTATTTGGAAGGCTTTTTTTGGAATAAGAATCAAGTATGCTCTGCTAAGCTACTAAGGACAGAACAGATATTGATGGAATAGAAGATACAGAGAAACAAATTTAGGCTTCATATAAATAGCTCCTCATAATTCTTGCTATACAAAAAGTTGAAATCTCTGTCTTTGTGGATAATAGATCCCCTATCAATAGGATGATTAAAACAACGAAAATGGGACAGCAAGTTGGGTTTATTGTACAGAAATAATTTTGTTTACCTAAGTAGCATTAGGGTCACTTGGTAGCCATTCTTACTCGGAGCGTCTGTGAAAAATATCTTGGAGGAGAACAGCTGAGTACAGGTCACTGAATCCCTTTATCATAACTTCATTGCTGACCTCTGAGAAAGTTACAACTGTGAAATAATGAGGACAAAGACCAGGACTCAAGGGATTATGAAATGAGTGCATAAAAAAAAAAGTTGAGACTTCAATTATAGAAAATTACCAAGTTGGTCATAAACAGAAATGTTTAGTCAGTAGTCTGAAAGAAATAGAAAAGTGTAAGAAATTGATTTCTAGGATTGAGGAAATTTCAAAACATTTTCAGTCAGATAAGATACAGGATGTGAAGATGGAGAGACTAAAAATAAATAAATA
Source organism: Dromiciops gliroides (assembly GCF_019393635.1). Classification (NCBI taxonomy): domain Eukaryota; kingdom Metazoa; phylum Chordata; class Mammalia; order Microbiotheria; family Microbiotheriidae; genus Dromiciops; species Dromiciops gliroides. The sequence goes on along the minus strand of NC_057862.1, from coordinate 625,464,050 downwards.
AGGTGGGGAGAGGATGTGTATGTTGGAAAAGCCTGATTGAGGGAACAAAAAAAACACTGCATAAATAAATAGTTGAGACAAGGAAAAATAGCCCTAAACAAAGTAGTGATACATGAAATCATGCATCAGTCATTACTAGGGCTTCCCATATTCTAGTATTCATTTTACATAATTCTGTATAGACCTATATATGTCTATATATAATCCCTACTGAATGAACAAATGCAAGAATCAATGCATGAAAAGGGTATTTACTAAGTGTTGACTGTGGCAAAGTACTAAATATAAAAGATAGAAAGTTCATATGATTATGTTCCTTATATACCAATATTAAGAGAAAATACATATATGATAGAAGTTCTCAGGTAAAGAAATTTTGGTCTGTGGCAGTTTAAGGATGAATGAATTAATAGATGGAAAAATTAAGTATTATTTTCTAAGAAATGTGCTAAAGGCTGGAAATAAGAATAAAAATGAAAGTGATAGTATTCATTCTTGAAGATAATAGATTTATTAGGGGGATGCAATATTTGGGTATTGTAAAGAGAAATCAGGCTAAGAAATTAATAGTTGTGTTCTTCTGGTTAAGTCATTTAATCTCTCTGAGCCTCAGGGTTTCCCCCTTTGTTGTTTGAAGCAATAATAATACCTGCTGAATATGTTATTGTGAGGATTAAGTGAAATAATGTATTTAAAGTGTTTTATAAATCTTATAGTTCTTTATGAATGTTTTGTCTATATCTAAACCTCTCTCTTTCTGTGTGTGTGTGTGTGTGTGTGTGTGTGTGTGTGTAATCTCTAATAATGCCCTATTCCAATGTCTCATCATGGCATATAAGGACCAATATTCTCCAGAACTATTCTAGTTCTATTAAATGCTTTGAGAACAGAAGAGGAAAATATCCATGTCTAAAATATTTTTTTAAAAATAATATATTTAACATCTTATTTTCTCCAATTACATTTTTTTCAGGGCAATGAGGGTTAAGTGACTTGCCCAGGGTCACACAGCTAGTGTCAAGTGTCTGAGGTCAGATTTGAACTCAGGTCTTCCTGAATCCAAGGCCACTGTTCTATCCACTGCGCCACCTAGCTGCCCCCATGTATTTCTAAAGTCTGAGTAGAGTGTTTTGTTTGTTTTTTTGTATGTTTGTTTTGTTTTTGTGGGGCAATGAGGGTTAAGTAACTTGCCCAGTGTCACACAGCTATTAAGTGTCAAGTGTCTGAAGCCAGATTTGAACTCAGGTCCTCCTGAATCCAGGGCTACTGAGCCACCTAGCTGCCACAAAAAGAAGATCCAAACATCCCCCACCTTCCAGAGACCCAAGACTCTTAAGATTTTGAAGGCAGCCCAAATACTCTTGGAAAAGTGCCCCACACAGAAAAAAGCTCAATCACTATGCTATCATTAAGTTTCCCTTGGCCACTGAATCTGCTATGAAGAAAGAAGAGTTGAACATCACCCTTGTCTTCATTGTGTATGTCAAGGCCAACAAGCTTCAGATCAAGCAAGTTGTAAAGAAGCTTTATGACAGTGACGTGGCCAAGGTCAACACACTGCTCTGGCTTGATGGAGAGAAAAAGATCTATGTCCAAATGGCTCCAGACCGTGATGCTTTGGATGTTGCCAACAAAATAGGAATCATCTAAACTGTGTCCAACATCCTACTCCACTATAATAAAAAATCTAGTATAAAAAAAGTAAGAAGTATCATCTTCCCATTCATGAGTCTGAATGGTTTAACTTTACTGAATTATTCCTGGTTAACTTTCAGTGCTTTTCTTGAGTCTTCTAATTAGATGTAAAATTTTCTATTCAGCTATGAACTTTTCATCAGGATTGCTGGCAAGTTCTCTATTTCACTGAATGTTTCTTTTTCCCAAGAAATATTATAATCAGTTTTTCTTGCCAGGTAATTCTGGGTTGTATCCCTTCTTCCTTTGACTTCTGGAATATCATATACCAAGCCCTATGATCCTTTAATATAGAAGCTGCTAAATCTTGGGTTTTCCTGACTGTGAGTACATGATTTTTGAATTATTTCTTTCTGCCTGCTTGCCATATTTTCTCTTTCACCCATAAACTTTGGGATTTCGATATAATATTCCTAGGAGTTTTCATTTTGGAAACACTATTAAGAGATGATTGGTGGATTCTTTCAAGTTCTACTTTATCCTCTGGTTCTACAATTTTGGGCAATTTTCCTTGATAATTTCTTGAAAGATAATATCAGGGCAACTAGGTGGCACAGTGGATAGAGCACTGGCCCTGGAGTCAGGAGGACCTGAGTTCAAATCTGGCCTCAGACAATTAACACTTATGTGTGTGACCCTGGGCAAGTCACTTAACCCCAATTTCCTCAAGCAAAAACAAACAAATGAAAGATAATATCTAGGATATCTTTTTTGATGATGACTTTTAGGTAGTCCAATAATTTTTTTTTTTTTTTTTTTTTTTTTTTTTAGTGAGGCAATAGGGGTTAAGTGACTTGCCCATGGTCACACAGCTAGTAAATGTCAAGCGTCTGAGACCGGATTTGAACTCAGGTCCTCCTGAATCCAGGGACCATTCTCTATCCACTGTACCACCTAGCTGCCCCTCTTTTTTCATTTTTTTTAACTTTGATTCTTTCTTGATGTCTCATAGAGTAATTAGCTTCCACTTGCCCAATTCAAATTTTTGAGGGCTTATTATCATCATTAGCCTTCTGTACCTCCTTCTTCATCTGGCCAATTCTGCTTTTTTTTTTTTTTTTAGTGAGGTAATTGGGGTTAAGTGACTTGCCCAGGGTCACACAGCTAGTAAGTGTTATGTGTCTGAGGCTGGGTTTGAACTCAGGTACTCCTGACTCCAGGGCCAGTGCTCTATCCACTGCGCCAACTAGCTGCCCCAATTCTGCTTTTTAAGGAGCTCTTTTCTGTGATTTTGTTTTTGGTATACTTTTTCCATTTGGCCAATTCTGCTTTTAAAAATTTCTCTTTAATGGATTTCAGTCTCTTTTATCACTTGACCTATTCTGTATATCAAGGTGTTATTTTCTTCAGTATTTTTTGTCTCCTTTGTCAAGCTAACTATTTTTTCATGATTTTATTTCATTATTTTTCATCCTCACTTATTTTCCAAGTTTTTCCTCTACTTCTCTTATTTGATTTGTTAAAATCTTTCTCAGTTCTTCCAGGAATTCTTTTGGGGCCTGTGCATATTTTTCTTTGAAGGTTTGGATGTATCAATTTTGATTTTGTTGTGTTCTGAATTTGTGTTTTGTTCTTTCCTGTCACCATAGTAACTTCTTATGGCCAGGTTTTTTGTTTGTTTTTGTTTGTTTGTTTGTTTCCTCTTTGATCATTTCCCAGTTATTTCTTGGATTTTCACTGTATGTTAATTTCGGCTCTGCTCCCAAGATGGATGGGCACTATCCCAAGCTTCAGGGTTTTTTGTTTTGTTTTGGGGTTTCTTTTGGCTTTTTTTCAGAGCTATTTCTGGGGGACTATAAATGTTTAGTTCTTCCAAGATGGTATAATCTAAGGAGAGGCATGTTTACTACTCTCCTGGTCTGTGCTTTGGTCTTGGAGTGACCACAAGCACTCTTTTCTGCCCTACAACTCCTGCTTCCCTTGCAGCCACAAGCTGTGGTGTATGAGTATTTTTCTTACCCCTGGGACGGAAAAACAGGACTTTGACCTTGATCTGTATAGAGGCAATGCTTACCACAGTCCTGCAAATGAATTTCTATAATCTCCTTTGGATCAGTTAGCCCACCTCCTTACCATCTTTGGGCTGAGAGCTATAGAAGCAACTGCTGTAGCTGCTGATTTCATTGCCTCTAAAGCCTCAATGCAATCGTTTTTAGCTCTTATTCATAAAATTATACACTTTCTTCCAGCTAGTCACTTCCACTGAATCTTCTTATTAAAAACAAAATAAAAACAAAACCAAAAAACTTTCATGGTATCAGTTGCAATTTTATATATGATGTTTGTGTGTGTGTGTGTGTGTGTGTGTGTGTCTGTGTGTGTGAGAGAGAGAGAGAGAGAGACAGAGACAGAGACAGAGACAGAGAGAAAGACAGACAGACAGAGAGAGAGAGAGAGTGTGTGTTCCGGGGGAAGGTATCCTGAAGGTTGATCTAGGACTGGAATTCCAGTCATTCTGCCAGCAGCAAGGAGCAACAGTTCCCTAATTTCAAAGTACACGCCTTCAGGACTCAAGCTGTTAATGTTTGCAAACCAGACAACCACCCTTAATGCCACTGCTGGTTTATTGACACAATCTCTTCGTTTCCCACAGTTTATAATTGAATCCCCCCACTGCTTAATTGGAAATGGAATGACTACACAACCAGATTTGAAACATCTTAAAAAGCTGGTGGGAACATCAGTACTCCCTTTGAAAAATAAAAATTATATCATTAGCTGAGTTAACTGAAGATTGGTGTTCTGGAGAATATCAGAAAATGAATTGGTGTCAGCATTGCCTGTATCCTAAGGAAGAGGTTGTGAGGGGGTCTTTTTTGCACTGCATTGCACAAAAAGCTTCCTCCCTCTCTAGACATTTGTTTCTATAAAGAACTAATATCCATTAACATTTTAGAGGAGATTACAGAAAATTTAACACTTGCTTCCTAACTCTCATAAAAAGCTTCATTGCACATAATCTGGAACATTTTTATACTGATTCTCGAAAAACAGAAAATAGAAAAAAGAAGGGTGCACCATCTTACAAGTTGTGATTTATTTGGGGTTTTTAGTTTGAAAATGATTTAGTGGTATATAAGTCTATGAAGATAACAATGCAGTCAGGAAACCCATAGAAAATATTTCTCATTAATAGTGTGATCTTTCTCCATTCCCAAGGCCATATCCTTTTAGAAAGAAACAGAAAATTGAAAAGTTATCTGCTAAAATATGTCTTCTAACTTCATATATGCAATTCAAAAGAAGGATAGAAGGATTGTAGGTATCTGATGCCTTGATTTGATTTTGATAAATTAAAGAATGAAATATAGTATGACAGTGAATAAATTAATGTCTTTGGAGTCAAAAATAGATAGAATCAAAACCAATTTTGATATTTAGTTTCAGTATGACTGTAGGCAAGTTACTGAATCCACTGTGCTTCAGGCAACTCTCTAGGAAGTATTATTGTTTTCAGTCCTTAATTTTGAAAATAACCTATAACATGCCAATTTCTTTGTCATGGTACAGTGTGTTTGACTGTGGCTGATCACTTCAATACAAGTTTGGAAGGCTCTATCACAAATCCAGTACAAGTAATCCCTTAGAATATTTAAATTGGAGATGTCTGGATTTGTACAGATCACATTTCCTTTCTGTTACTGCTATTCTTCTTTGATTATGGATAAAACACCTTCTTTGATGTGGGCAAACCATGCTGGGCAGTCCTGTGCCAACATCTCCCACGCCTCATAATCAATACCAAAGTATTTCAGAGAGATTTGAAAGTGTGTTTATACCATTTCTGACCAATATGTGAATGCTAGAAATTAACTATTAGGTCAAGGGGAAATAATAACCTCTTCTTCCAGTGGGGGAGGTGTTTATTGCACTGGTGAAATCACATGTCCTTTGGTAGAACTTGGGTAAAATTAGATATGTGCGTGTGTGTGTGTGTGTGTGTGTGTGTGTGTGTGTGTGTATGTATATATATATATATATATATATATATATATATATATACAAATATATGTGTGTATTTATGTGTGTGTGTATCAACAAATGTTTTTGATGTACCTGATATGCATAAACTTCTGTGTTTGGACCTTTTAACAAATTAATTAGGTTTTTTATTGATTCATTCCTTTATTTATTATGGTGGGGATAGAATGGGAAGGGTTGCAGAGGGAAAATAAAGTTGTATAGGATATTGTTTCTATCCATCAGTTGGGTATTCAGTGAATTTATTAATAACTTATTGCATATCTGACTATCTTAATGCAATGCAATATCATTGGTGGAGTTATGCTTCCCACTAATAACGATTACAATTTCTTAGTGACCATATAATATTCTTCAAGATTTGCTGGGTAGAAAAATTAAAAATATATATTATATAGTCAACCTGATAACTCTCCCAATTTCAGGAGGCTGGTACTGAGAAAACACATTCTTCAACACAAGGTCCATAATTAAGCATGTATCAGCTTCTGATATTAGACCTGGATTTTGGATAATGCACAAAGTTAATTTGCAAAACAGAATATCCATTCATAAAAAGGTATGAAACAAGTATTTCCCAATAACTTGGGTTTCTTGAATATAATATTTTGTTTTTCAAAGGGCTTTCCATATGATCTCATTTAATTCTTAGCACAATACTATCAGATAGGTGCTTTGTAGGGGTACTATTATCTCCATTTTACTCTTAAGGAAACTGAAGCTTAGAAAGGCTAATTGAGTTGACCATGATGAAATTTCAGAGGTAAGATTCAAACTCAGGTCTATCTTAACTCTATACCTACCAACTTCTCTATTAAATCATGATATTTGTCTTGCGTAATGGAAAAAGGAGCAATAATTTTAATGGGAGGGTCAGGGAAACTTTCACTGGAGAGGAAGATTATAATTGATTTAGATCTTTAGCACAAGGGAGCTTTCAATAGCTAGGGTTGATGGTGATAGTGATGGTATTCCAAATAGAAATAATGATTTGAGCCAAGAAAAAATGTGAAAAATACCCACAAATCTAGGAAAATTGTAAGTAGTCTATAATATTTAGATACTATGAAAAAAGAGGTAGTATGGTGAAATAAGATAGGGTTAAAAAAAAGACATTTTAGCAAGTATAGCAATTTATCACTTAGGATAATATTCTATGAACAGGTGGGATTTATACCAGGAATGCATGGCTGGCTCAATATTAGGAAAAATATCAACATAATTTCAATAGATGCCGGGAAAACTTTTGAAAAAATAAGGCACCCATTACTATAAAAATATTAGATATAGTAGGAATAAATGGAGGTTTCATTAAGATTATAAATATCATCTATCTAACACCATTAGTAAGTATAATATATATATATATATATATATATATACATATATATATATATACATACACACACATACATATATGTGTGTGTGTGTGTGTATAAAATGGGGTTAAATTAGAAGTATTCCAAATAAGATTAGGGGTGAAACAAGGATGACCATTAGCACCACTATTGTTTAATATTGTTCTATAGATGTTAGCATTAGCAATAAGAGAAGAAAAAATAACTGAAGGAATTAGAATAGACAAGGAAGAAACAAAACTATTACTCTTTGTAGATGATATGATGATAAACCTAGAGAATTGTAATGAACCAACTAAAAAACTACTTGAAATAATTAACAACTTTAGCAAAGTTGCAGGATACAAAATAAACCCACATAAAGCATCAGCATTTCTATATATAACCAACAAAGTAAAGCAGCAAAATATAGAAAGAGAAATTTCATTTAAAATAACTGTACACAATATAAAATATTTGGGAGTCTACTTGCTAAGGCCAACCTAGGAACTATATGAACACAATTACAAAACACCCTTCACACAAATAAAATCATCTTAAACAAATGGAAAAAATATCAATTGTTCATGGGCAGGGCATATTAATAAAATAATCACAATTCTCCCTAAATTGATTTACTCATCCAGTGCCACAACAATCAAACTACTAAAACATCATTTCATAGAACTATAAAAAATAATAACCAAATTCATCTGGAAGAACAAAAGGTCAAGAATATCAATGGAACTAATGAAAAAAATCCAAAGGAAGGTGGCCTAGTTGTACAAGACCTAAAACTATATTGTAAAGTAGCAACCATCAAAACTATTTGGTACTGGCTAAAAAAATAGAGTGATGGATCAGTGGAATAGGTTAGACACACAAAACACAGCAGTAAATGAATGTAGCAATCTCCTGTTTGATGAACCCATATACTCTAGCCTCCAGGATCAGAACTCATTATTTGACAAAAACTGCTGGGAAAACTCGAGAATAGTATGGCAGAAACTAGGAACAGACAAACAACTTATGCCATACATCAAAGTAAAGTCAAAATGGGGACATAATTTAGACATAAAGGGTGATACCATAGCCAAATTAGAAAAGGAAGGAATAGCTTACTTGTTTTATATATATATATATATATATACATATATACATATACATATACATATATATATGTTTTATATATATATATATATATATATATATATATATATATATATATATATATATATATATATATATATATATGGAAAGGGGAAGAATTTGTGACCAAAGAGAAATAGAGATTATTATGAAAGGCATAGTGGATCATTTTGACTACATTAAATTTTTAAAAAGGTTGTATTTTTTTCTCACAAATGAAATAAATTCAAACAAGATTAGAAGGAAGTACAAAAGTTGGGAAACAATTTTTACAGTCAGTGTTTCTGGTAAAGGACTCTTATCTAAAATATATAGAGAACTGAATCAAACTTATAAGAATACAAATGTGAGAAAATAATGGGTTTTGGGACTCCCCAGAGGCCCCCTGCTGAGCCTGGGCTGACCTTTCTTAAAGTCAGCCCAGAGTCAGGAAGTTACCTCACTCAAAACCACACCTACCTGAAAGCCTTGTTCCTGCCAGGGGATCTGTTCTCTGGGCTCTGACCTCAGCACGACTGCACCAAACTGCCCTCAAATCCAGTGAACCAATAGATTTGAGTGATGTTAGCCAATCATTTTTGCACAATGTGTATGGGCAGGCTCTGCTCCTGCCCTCAGCAAACTTGCACAGACACTCCCTCTTTTTTGGTGCAGGAACTGGGTGAGTGCAGATGCAGCCCTCTAGGGTTCCCTATTTTCTCTCTTTCTCTCTCTTCTACTGCCTAGCTAGGCTTCCCTATCTTTCAGAGCCATGTGTGCTCTCTTTACTAATACTTAATGTACTTTAATAAATGCTTAATGCCCCCAAACTGGTGCAGTAGCCTCTAATTTCTAAGTAACAAATATATGACAAACCCCAGATAAAATTTCCTACCTTGGGAAAGAAATAGGGCAACCACTTATTGTTTTACTCACCATACAAGCCATTCCCCAATTGAGAAGTGGTCAAATAATATGAACAGGCAGTTTCCAGATTAAGAAATTAAAGATATCTACAAGCATATGAAAAAATGTTCTCAATCACTACTGATTAGAGAAATGCAAATTAAATCTACTCTGAGACATTACTTCACACATATCAAATTGGCTAATATGGCAAAAATAGAAAATTATAAATGTTTCAGAAGATGTGGGAAAATTGGAATATTAATGTATTGTTTGTGGAGTTGTGAACTGATCCAACCATCCTGGAGAGCAATTTGGAACCGTGCCCAAAAAGTTATAGAATTTTACATATCCTTTGACCCAGAAATACCATTTCTAGGTCTAATCCCAAAGAAATCATAAAAAGGGAAAAGGACCCACACATACAAAATTATTTATAGCTGCTCTTTTTGTGGTGGCAAAGAATTGGAAATTGAGGAGATGCCCGTCAATTGGCAAATGGCTGAACAAGTTGTGGTATATGGATGTAACGGAATATTATTGTGCTGTAAGAAATGATAAAACGATGGAATTCATAAAAACCTGGAAAGACTTACATGAATTGATGCTGAAATCTAATCTTATGAAATTTTATTTTTATTTTTTCTGATAGTTTAATTTTGGCTCTTTGCAACCCCCACCTGCCACTCTTAGTTCTGCTATATAATTGATATAATCTCTCTTCCATATTGCAGTCCTTCAAATACTTGAAAACAATGAGCATGTCCTCCCCTTAACCTTCCCCATCTTCTTTTATACGGACAATATATCCCAATTTCCTTTAACAAGTTAACATAACATAAAGGATGAATTTGAGGCATTTCAGCATCTTGATTACCTTCTTTGTATACTGTCTGGTTTACAGGTTTTTCCTAAAAAGTGCCTAGCAAAATTGAACATAATATTCTAATCATGGGCTGACAAAGGTAGAACAAATAGGAGTTACTACTTTGCTTTGGATGATATATGTTTCTCTTAATTTCACTCTAGATCATAGTGTGTGCATGTCTGTCTATGTGTGTATGTATGTATGTGTATATATGTATGCTAGGTTAGAAGATAACACCATGCACTGTTGAAGGAATGAGTAAAAAGAATATTAAGCACTTACTATATCCCAACTTCTGTGCTTTTGGTCAGATTTGGAATTCAATTCAATTAAACCTTTTTTTTTTTCTGAAAAAAATGTAATCCTGTCCCCATCTTATAATTAGTAACCTGACTCTTTTAAACAAAAATGAAGAGATTTAGTATTTATCGCAATTACATTTTTGTATTAGTTTCAGATCCATTTTTATAATTTTAAAAAGTTTATGCTTCCCATCTTTGTCATAGTTGATATTCTTATAAGAAAAAAAACATTAATAGCTATTTCTACCCATTTCACTTTTTAAATTAAATTTGATTTGATTATTTTTGTATGGTTCAAAACTGGGATTGTAATTCAATGGTCAGACATCAGCCACAAGGTTGTAAGGGCTATTTTAAAACTAGTTTTGGACTTTGGTGGTAGGGGGCTGCTATTATTGAAATTGGTCCATGGCATGACAGAGTAAGGTATAGGGAAAATCAACAGAGATGGAGTTTCTGGTTCAAGCAAGATCAGATGTTGATGGCATCTATCGCTTAAATTCCTTGAGTTTCTTACCTTCTGTGTGACATATGTGTGTCTTTGTGCATCATTTGGGGGGATAGTGAAGAATTTGCCCACATACCCCCAGTTACTCTTTTGATACATATAATGTATGTCTATATGTATGGTGGGAAGGAGGGGTGGTTTGTGTGAGGATATATGGATTGAGTTTGGTCTTTCCAAGGGATAAAGTTCTTTACCTCCAGTCTCAGAATATGTGGGGATGATACAAAAAGACATAAGCACATTCAGATTTATATGGTTATCTATCATATAAATCCTGGGCTCACGGGATCAGAAAATGAGGGAAGAGAGGAGCAGTATGTCTGACTGGTCACCCAAGAACATGATAACCAGGTAGAGAACCAGGGAATATGTGCTTAAGTTTCAATTTCTGCACTAATTACTTAAGTGATCTTGAGAGGGATTAAATTGAAACCTCTTTTAGACAGTTTCATCATAAAATGATATGGATTATCTACAATGCCCCCTCAATTTTAGTAATCTGGGTCTTTTAAACTTCTCAGTTCAAGCAGTGAAAGATCCAAAAAGTGTAGGTCTTATCACTTCAAGGCTTTTTTAAAATGCTAGGAGTAAGGGGAAATTAGAGATGTTTCAGGATAGATAATGTTTATGGATTAATTTTTAGATTTCATTACTATATTCATATTCATCATTGACTTAACCACTACTCATGAACACCAATATTTTTTTCTCTTAAACTCTATGTTTAACTAAAATTAAGCTTTTGACATCATAGCAATTCAAGGAATAATCATTTAGAATACAAGATAAATGATGATAAATAAGAACCAAGAATCAGCCAATCTTATCACTCATTTCCTAAAGAAGCTTCCTCCTACACCTCTTATCAGGGTAAGTTATTCATTGCCTTGCCTCTTGTTTCTAATTCTGGCTTTTAAGTTTGATAGGCTTAATATTAGGGGATCATCCAGTGTATTGGGTATGTTAAATTTCTTGACAAAGGAACCAGATCAATAACAATGGTCTGCTTTTTTATGTTACTATGTAGTTGAGGAACTCCAAATATCAATTCTCTTTTCACCAAATGATTTTGCTTTCCAGAGGAATAGCAAGACTAACAAACAAACAAACAAAACATTTGTTTTACTTCCCATAAGAACCAAGGGTGGAAAGTTAATCAATGCAGAAGGAGGACCATAGGAAAATAGAATAAAACTTGAAGAGACCTTTAAGAGTCATTATGCCTGAGGGCAGGTAGGTGGTGAAGTGAATAAAGGACAGGCCCTGGATTCAGGAGGACCTGAGTTCAAATCCAGTTTCAGACACTTGACACTTAACTAGCTGTGTGACACTGAGCAAGTCACTTAACCCTCATCCCGCCCCCCCAAAAAGAATCATTATACCCAAGCACCTTCATTTTGCCAGCAAAGAAACCAAGGTATAAAGGAAGTAGTCAATGATAACATGAGTGCCAACAGATGTTTTTTCAAAGCTTCCAACTGCTGCCTTCTCCCTTCTTAATGTATAGAATTAGTAATAGAGGGGTTTTGACTTCTGACTTCCTCTGATCAACACATGTATATAATAAGACAATATGCATCAAACCCACATTTACCTTTGTATAAAGATCTCAATTCTGAATTTTCATTTCAACCTTGGTGATACAGCAAACAAAAATCAAAATGACTGAGTTTTAGAATTATATTCATTCATGTTTCTCATGCAATACACAGTAAACCCACATTTACCTTTATATATAGATGTGAATTCTGAATTTTCATTTCGTCCTTGGTAATACAGAAAACACAATTTTCCAAGAAATGCAGGAGGACTGAATTTTGGATTAAATAGGATCTGTAATTGAAACCGTAATTATACAAGAATCATCATTACAGCCTACTTAAATTGCCAATCAGTGGCCTCTTAAAGATTTCTTATGAGAGAGAATTTTCTCCCTTCCAAGATAGCCTATTTCACTTTTGTTTTGCTATTAATAGGAAGATTTTCCTAATATTCACCCTATATTCATTGGTTTGAAATGTTTACCCACTACTCCTAGCTCTATTTGACATGTCTTCAAGGTCCTTCACTAACTTGTTTGCTCAATACAATTTCTAATCAGCAAAACTTAAACCTGAAAGTTGTTGCAGGTGTGTTATGAACCGGGTAGAGTAAGGAGGGTCTTTCACCTCTCCTTATTCCTAGAAGGTCCACATTTCTTAACTGGCATGCCACAACATACTATTGATGGGCATTGATCTTTAAGATTACTAACCTCCAGATCTTTCATTAAACAACGATGCCTTCCCCCAACTTGTGCTTGTCGTGCTAGTAAGCAATGAGTGGCTAGCAGCTGCTTCCTATGTGCTAGTGACTCGACTAAACTGGTGTTAGAAAGACAAAAACAGCCCCTGTCCTAAAGGATCTTATATTTTAATGGGGAAAATAACATGAAAACACTTCTGTACAAAGAAGATATATACATGTTATATAGGTGGTGATCTCTGAAGGAAGGCATTAGCACAAGGGCTGGGAAAGGCATCTTGCAGAAAGTGGGATTTTAGGTGAGATGTGAAGGGATCCAGGAGGCTGAGGTCAATCAAGTAATAAACGTTTATTAAGTGTTTCCTATGTGAAACCATGGTACTGTGTAATTTAAGATTCTAAATGTGGATTCTAATCTGTTCCCCCAGTTTTGGGGGAAACTGACTAAAATCACTGATAAAACGAGTTTAGGTTTTTAAGGGTTTATTGAAAAATAGAAAGAAAAAGATTGAGAACAGAATTCCAACAGCCTGGCATTCCTATCTTTCCTCAAATTTCCTGTGAAGTCCTCTGCTGCCACCACCGCCATCAAGTCAGGAACCCAAAAGCCCGAGAGCTCTCTGTGCAGGCTCCCTTTTCTGCTTCCTGTTTCCTCCCAGAAAATGGGAGGCTCCTCGAGTTGATTGGCTGGTAGCCTTGATAGACAGCACCCATGAGCAAAAGTCATTTCCTGACGCCAAGGAACAGCCACAATGCCTCTGAGGCATTTTCCTCACGGCAGAGCTTTCCCACAAGTCTCCAGTAGGTGGTGTCATTCCAATTGTTACAGTATGAAGTGCTGGGGATGCAAAAAGAGGCAAAATGCAATCCCTGACCTAAAGGAATTTGCAATCTAATAGAAGAGACAACATGAAAACAAATATATACAAAGACATTTAAATACAGAATAAATAGGAAATAATTAACAGAAGGAAAGCAATAGAGTCAAGAAATTTGGGGACCGGCTTCCTATCGAGGGTGCGATTTCAGTTAGGACTTAAAGGAAACCTGCAAGTCTAGTAGTTGGAGCAGAAGAAGGAGAGCATTCCAGAAATGTAGGAAAACCAGAGAAAATGCCCAGAGCTGAGAGATAAAGTGTTCTGTTTGTGAAACAGCCAAGAGGCCAGTGTCACTGAATTAAAGAATATATTTTGGGGAGTAAGGTGTAAGAAAACATAAAAGGAAGAAGGGGTGCTAGGTTTATAAGAGGCCTTAAATTCCAAACAGAATATTTTCTATTTGATTCTAGAGGAAATGGGAAGCCACTAGAATTTATTGAGAAGGACGACCGTATATCAAACATGTATCTTACGAAAATCACTTTAGTGGCTGAGTAAAGGACGGGTTGAAATGGAGAGAGACTTGGGGCTGACCACCCCATAAATAGGGTATTGCAGTAATCCAGGTATGAGGTAATGAGGATCTGCGCTAGAGTGGAGGCAGTGTTAGAAGAGAGAAGGAGGTGTATGAGAGATATTGCAAAGAAGACAAGCCTAAGCAAAAAAGTGGATGGGTGGGGGGAGTGAGAGTTAATGAGAAATCAAGGATGACTTAAGTATTTGAACCAGGAGAACTAGGGGATGGTGTTGCCCTCTACAATATTATGGAAGAAAGGAGGGGAGGAAGTTCTAGGGGGAAAACAATGAACTCAGTTTTGGACATATTGAATTTAAGATGTCTATTGGACATCTAGTTCAAGATGTCTGAAAGGCAATTGAAAATGTGAGATTTCAGGTCAGTAGAGAATTTGCTACAAGATAGGAAGATGTGAGAATCATTAGCACAAAGATAATTAAATAAATGGAAGCTGATATGATTACCCAGGTGAAGCAGTATGAAGGGATGTGAAAAAAATAATGGGTTTCTATGAGACCTGGAGAGCCTGCCCAGACCTTTCTTAAGGCCTGCCCAGAGTCAAGAGAATTTCAAAGGAAATGTGGTTGGACTTTGGACCGTGAATAGGGATTAAAACCACATCTATCTTAAGGTTTTTTTTCCCTTGTAGGGTTCTGTACACTGACATCAGCACACGCTGTGCTGTACCACCCTCAAATCCAGTAAACATATATTTGAATGATGCTAGCCAATTAGCTTTCTTTTATTGGGGGGGGGGGGGAACTTGGCAATGAGGGTTAAGTAATTTGCCCAGGGTCACACAGCTAGTAAGAATCTGAGGCCAGATTTGAATGCATGCCCTCCAGAATCCAGGGCCAGTGTTTTATCCACTGGGCCACCTAACTGCCCCCAAGCCAATTAGTTTTGAGCAATGTGTAAGGATGGGCTCTCCTCTGGCCACAGGAAGCTTCCATAGTCATGTGCTCTCTGGACCCTGGAACTTGGAGGGGGCAGATGCAGCCTACTATGGCTCCTTACTATCTCTCCTTCTTAACTTTCTGAGCCATGTGCTCTCTTTACTAATATTTAATATGCTTTAATAAATGCTTTAATGCCCCCAAACTGGTACAGTAGCCTCTAGTTTCTAAGTAATAATACTTTAGAACCCCAGCTAATTTTCCCTAAAACTTGGGACAGTAATAGGGAGATCCCATATAATTGTAATTGCCACAGGGAAAAGCAGAATTCTGAGGACAAAATTTTAAGAGATATTTATGTTTAGCAGGAAGATGACCCAGCAAAGGAGACATAGAAGAGTGGTCAGATAGGTTGGATTACCAGGAGAGAATGGTGTCATAAATATCCATAGAGAAGAAAGTATCAAGGAAGAGAGAATGATCAACAGTGTTAAAGACTATAGAGAGGTCAAGGGGAACAAGTCTTGAGAAAATGCCATTGAGATTTGGCAACATAGAAAACATTAATAACTTTGGAAAGAACAGTTTTGATGAACAGGTAAAGTCAGACATCAGATTATAAGGGGTTGAGAATAGAGAAAGTTTAGGCAACTGTTTTAGATGCTTTTTTTTTGTAGAGTTTAGCTAAAGAGGGCAAAAGAGATGTAGGATGAAACTTAGTAGTGGTCAAGGGATCAAAGGAAGGTATTGGTTTTTTTCAGGATGGAAGAGACATAAGCTTTTTTAGAGAGCAGGAAATTATCCAGTACACAGGGAGAGATTGAAAATAAGTGAAAGAGTGGGGATTGCAGACAGGGCAATCTGTTGGTGAAGACAAGATGGAATGAGATTGCTGAACTAATAATGGGATTAATTTGCCTTGGTAAGGAGTAAGGCCATTTCATCACATGAGACAAACCTGCCGGAAGAGAAAGTGGAAGAAGGCATCTAAGTGATAGAAAATGAAGAAGAAAGAAGAGGGAATGAGATCATGGTGAATAGACTCAATATTTTCTGACAATAATGAGGTCAGATTTTCAGCTAAGAAAGTCCAGGAAGGGAGTATCATAGGAGGCTTGAGGAGGGATGATTTTTTTAAGTCAGTTTAAAGAGAGGGATAGTGAGATGATAAGAATATTAGAAGGACTGCCTAGTATAAGTAATGGCCTGGTTAAATTTATGCGATATAAATCTGTTCTAGACCCAGTCACAAACTTTACATGATTCGATCCACTTTCATTCAGTAGTATGTCAGTAGTATGTATGTTGGCATGAAGTCTAAGCATAGTGGGAGTGCTGCAAGGCTGAGGCTTGATTGGGAATAATTGGCAATATAAGTGGACTAGAGATTCAATAGAGGAGTACAGGATAGGAATGAAGTGGTTCAGCAAGGGGCTGAAGAAGAAAGACAATAGTGAAGGGAAGATGACTGGAAAGAGAACTGAGGCATCTACGTATTGGAGGTTAAGGTACAAATGAAGAGAAAGGTTTTATAAAATGAGGCAGAGGGGAAGTGAAAAAGCAACAGTTATGGTTGGATAAAAAAATTAGAATTCTTTAAAATAGATGTGAAACATTTGTAGGTGATAGCAAGATTAAGTGTATGTGGATAAAATGAGGTGGAAGAGTAGCTCATGGGAGATGGGTCAGTTGAGGAACTGAGTGTTTATTGTAGTTGAGAGAGAATAAAAATGTATGTTGAGATTAGCAAGAAGAATGTTCCAGCTGTGGAAACCACCCATTGAAAATTCATGGAGTGTGGAGATGGAATGACTTTTGTGACAAATAACAAGAACATCAACATCAAACAGGATTTTATTTGAATCCTGAATATATATATACATACACATACATACACACATATATACATGTATATGTATATGTATATATAGGTGTGGGCATATATTCAGGATTCAAATCACACACACACACAGGGTAGCTTTACAGGGTAGCTAGGTGGAACTGTGGATAAAAACCCAGGCCTGGAGTCAAGAAGACTTGAATTCAAACCTGGCCTCAGATATTTACTAACTGTATGACCCTGGGCAAGTGATTTAAGTTTGTTTGCCTCAGTTTCCTCAGCTGTAAAATGAACTGGAAAAGTAAATGGCAAACCATTCTACTATCTTTGCCAAAGAAACTCCAAATAAGGTTACGAAGAGCAGGACACAACTGAAAACGACTAGACAAGTACAACTTTACCATTATATCCATTGAATTTCATTTTATTAACCTCAAAAGAATAATACTGTCAAGTGGATTGGAACCTTAAAAGTTTTGGGGAAAAGAAATCAAAATAGGAAGAGGACACAATTTTATTTTGTGACATCATAGCTACAAGAATAATAATGGAGTTAGCTGGAACAGAATAGAGACCTTTATATAAAGCCAACTTGACACCTCTAGTAAGCACTTGAGAAATGGCTAATAGTTGACTGGCTTAGTGTTTTGCAAACCTGAGACATGATATTTTTAAGTAGCCAAAGGCGTAGCCTGAAAGATACCAGTCAATTAATTATAGGCATGAGAATTTAATAAAGTCATTTACTAATGCATTTTTCCTACTAAAAAAATCTGAGTTTTTATTGCCTAGGGGATCTGGCATCTACAAGGAGATGTTAAAAATGATAAATATTAAGTCGATGGGGCAGGGGAAGACTCCTAGTTTGGCAAGCCTAAATGGGCAGAGTAAACTGCCTGGCTCCCTTTTGATTTCTAAAAACTCCCTGTGGACATAGATGTATTATTGAGCTTTCATTCTAGCCTGGGACTTTTTCATAAGTCAAATACTCTTTTTTGAAAGAATGGGCCCTGCTGCTTGATACAGTTGTAGGAGGACAGGCAAAAAATAGCTTGTAACACCAGAAAATAATACCCTACTCTACAATAGCCGTCTGTCATATGTTTTATGGTATGAAATTAGGTAGGGAGTAGGTTCTCAAATATTGTGTATCACAGAGCAGCTGTATAAGAATCAAAAGGAAAGTCAAGGGAAAATGGTTACCGAGACGACAAGACACTTAAGCCAACTCTGCAGCAGACTAATCATAAAATATCTCCAGAGGCCACTGTATAGCCACAAGCATATTCAAGAATGGAGTCCTGCCACGGATGCAGATGTTGCTTCTGGTATAGGGCATGTATTCCAGGGGCTGGCATCTGCCTCCTGCCAAACACAACGTGTGTGGCCACATCTGTTCACTACATAAAGTTAACACACAATAAAACCAAGGGAAAGGTAGCTGTAAAATAATTATTTTGCACATGCCTGTGGAAGACATTAAATATTAGATAACTTCTGTTAGTTATGGTTTTTTTTTTTTTTACCTTCTGCATTTGCTAGCCATGCCTCACAATTCACACGTGTCTGTTTCTCAGCAATTTCCTTTCTGTTCATCTGAGAACAATCTTGTTTGCAAATAATACCTGAATTATTTACAGTCTACCTAAGTGTATTTGACAGCTAAAGAGAAAAAAAAAATTGAAATGGACCAGACTATCCAATTAATCCAATAAAATATAGCTATTACTTTGCTGCATGTGAAGTATAAGTAATACACATTTGCTGTTTGAAATCCTATAATTAAATTACTAACACAGATGGAAGAGTGGACTGAAACAAGTCATCATCAAAATGTCTTTCTTCTCTCTTCACTTGGACTAATAATGGTTTGGTGAAAAACAAGGTGATCTCAAAGCACTGGATCACATTTTTTTAAAGAACACTTCTCAGGATATTTTCATAAATACATGTGTATATAACATATGCACATATGGAAATGCATGTATATGTGTATATGCATGTGTCCACATAAGTATGCATTATTCCTATGCAATTAGTGAAGATAATGGATACAGTGTTAGATTTGGAGTTAAGAAGACTACATACATCTTAGCTAATTGTGTGGTTTGGGGCAAGTCATTTAAACTCTCTCAGCCTCAGTTTTCTCAAATGCAAAATAATGAAGCTAAAAGTATTTACTTATCTCATAGGGTTGTTGTGATGATCAAATGAGATAATACATACACATAAACATATATACGTGATTTTATGAACAAAGCATTATATATTACTATTGTTGTTGTTGTTTTGTTTTTTTGGAGGGCAATGATGATTAAGTGACTTGCTCAGGGTCACACAGCTAGTAAGTGTCAATTATCTGAAGCTGGATTTGAACTTAGTTCCTCCAGAATCCTGGGCTGGTGCTTTATCCATTGTGCCACCTAACTACCCCCAGCATTGTATATTATAAAAGAGTAACTTAGTATCCTACCTATTTTATGTACATATTAAGTTGAATGGATTTATGATTTAATTGATTTGGGTTCCCTCTACCATGAAGAATGCCACCCACCCATGCCTAAGAGATCTAATGAGATGCTTATCCATATCTTCCTGAAAGTTCAACTCATGCTATCCGACCAATGTGTTGGAGACGTTCCTCATTTTCTCCAATCATCTTAAGGATACCTGTGGTAAAGCAATAATGAAGATAGTGATGATGATGATCATAATTATTATCATTACTTCTATTATAGCAATATAGAAACCTAATTTGGCTCTGAAATGAGCCTATAAAACAAGAATGATGGGTATTTTCTTTTTAATTTTACAGGTGAGAAACCTAAACAGAGAGGAGTTACGCTCATAGTCATGCCAATAAATTAATTTTTTGGAATTTGGTCTTCCTGACATGAAACTCTGTATTTAATCTTTTCTAACTTTATAAAGAACAATAAATATGAAATATTTTAATTAGCCACCTGCAAATAGCACATTATAGACAGCCTTACTGAGAAAGAAAGCAAAAAGGACATCTTCAGGCACTTCTTTCTCTTTCTTTCCTTCTTTCTTCCCTTTCTTTGGACAGTAGAGAAGTGGCAGAGAGTAAAAACAGCAAGTTATTATTTCTATTTTTATTGCTTTTACTCACATTTATTAAGACATGGAGAACAATGAGATTGTCTACAGATGCCCAGCTTGAAAATTCAAATGTAAAGCTCTTTGGAGACAGCTCCTCAACTCTCAATTGACACTATGAGATTTGCAGGTGGGGTTCTTATAGGGGCAACTACTAGTAGCAAATTTCTAGAGGTAACCAAGTGGTGGTAGTTACTTTTTCTGCTTCAACTCATGAACATCCATTAGTGTGCCTCCCTTTAGCTATCAGACTAACTTGCTTTTAGAAACTATATGTACTAAGATGATATAAAAGAAATAGTTGGTATAAAACATCTAACCAAGAGCCGAAGATGTATTGTTCCACAAATTCATATAGCATCCATGGGAAGTGGGGGTTCAATCCTATAATATAAAGGTAGTGAGGCATGTATATAGGCTATACCTTATCCAAAGGGTAACTTGCAACTCTGGGTATTGAAGTGTTGTCTGTGTTTGTAGAAGCCACACATAGCTTCCCCTGAATGCAGCTCTTTATTAAGAAAATTATTCAACCTAGTTCCCAGAGTCTATTCCATTCTTTGTGTGTGTGTGTGTATGTGTGTGTGTGTGTGTGTGTGTGTGTGTGTATGTGTGTGTGTGTGAGGCAGTTGGGGTTAATTGATTTGCCCAAGGTCACACGGCTAGTAAGTTTTAAGTGTTGGAGGCTGGATTTGAACTCAGGTCCTCCTGAATCCAGGGCCAAAGCTCTATCTACTGTGCCACCTAGCTGCCCCATCTATTCCATTCTTAAGACATCTAACACTTCTCTCTGCTATATGTCATGTTCTCTGATGTTTCTTCTTCCCTTGGATGATTCTCTCTCTACATCTATTTCAGTCTTTCATATGTCTACCTGCTCTTCAATGGATGCATTGTGTCCTATTTGTTCAATAGCTCTGACCTGTTCTATTCTTTCTTACCCATGTGATGTTTCCTCTTCTTCCCTCTTCTTGTTTCAATTCTCAAAATTATAACTCTTTTACTCCTCAACTGGCAAACTCCCAAAGTGATTTGCTATTTTTTATACAGAGTTCCATGGTCAAATATTCTTAGTCATTCAAGTGTGATTTCACCTGTATGATGTCACCTGTCTTTTACCCAATGAACAAAACCCTAATATCCTCTGGAGTTCATTAAGTACTGATTCACACTTTGTAGAATTATAGGAAAATCCTTCAACACCTATCAATCTGCAATTTTTGGCCCCACTGATGGATTGATTCTGTATCTATATCAAATATCAATTTCTAGCCGAAGCAGCAAGGCACCCTGAGGGAGATAAAAGTGGTTGCATGTGCCACACAGATCAAACTTCCACCACTATCTTGACCATCATTTTTTCTCAAATCTCAGCAGAGATATCCCAAGACCCTGAACCATGGCTATAGTATTGCCCTCCCCCACCTTAAACCAGCAGACTTGCTTCCAGCCCAGGTTCCACAGACATCATTAAGGGGAAAGAGGTGGCCCACCTTCCTCATCATTACTAGTAACAACTGCTTACCAGCTGCCACCAACATATTCCTATGAACAGGAAGGGTTGCATTTAATGTCTGGTTTTCCCAGCTTTCCCATCACAACACTTTACTCAATCTGGGACTAGAACACATGTACTATTATCCATACATGCATCTAGAACAGTATTGTGGCCAGTACACAAAACAGAGATTTTTAAAAGTTGTTTATTCAGAGCATACATTTGTGAAATCTATGTGCAGCATATGGAATTTCCATGTAGTGCTTTCTGCAGTCCACAAAGAAAGTTAGTTTAGGATTGAGTGCCAGGGACAGAGGAATTCATGAAAGCCCATGCAGTACAATCCCTCTCATCTAAACCCTTTTCTCCTTGGTGATTTGGTACCTTAAAATAATATGTTGTCTCAAGGGAATTCAGGTTTTCATTTGAAATCACCTTCTCTGGACTTTATTATAATCTTAGAGTGGTTAAATACTTGTTACAGCCATTGTTGATAAATCCCTAGGAGACGCTGTGTCACTGCCCAAGGTCAGCTTCTGGGCCAATATGAGCACAGAATAATAAATTGCCATTATTCCAGCCACACTGTATCTCTCTGCTTCCCCAAATGTTGAACTGATAATGATATAAGCAAGTCTATAATGCTAAATATGTTTTATATAAAAAGGAGACAGAACATCAGGAGAGGGAGAGTGAACATAACACTCAGTGGAGGTAAAAATGATCAGCATAAAGTGAAAATAGAACAACAAGGGTTTCTCATTACAGAAAACCAGAAGGATCTTCCTTAAATGGAGATAAGGAATGGTAGTTAGTTAAATCCTTACCATGTGGCCCAGATCCATTGGGACATGGGGAAAGGACATCTCATGTAATCCTAATCTAGTCCTCACCACCCATTGAAGCACCTCCACGCTGCAGTTGCCATAGTCCTTCCGTGGTCAAGTACTGAAGAAGAAACACATGTTGAGGAGCCAACTCGACTATAGATTCATTGCTTTTTCAAGATGTACAATATGCCTATTTCTCTCAAAATTTGCACCTCTCTCTCACCTTCTGAGGACTCCCCTTCAACCATCCAAGACACATGGCCTCCTAGAGTTTCTCTATGAAACCTCTGTTACTGTACAGTCTGGGAATGGTATTCCTTACAAGACCTGGCTCCAAAAAATGAATAGTTGAATGTGTGAATGACCAAATGTCAGAATGAATCAATCAATTTATTTTGCTTTTGATGACAATTGACAGCTTCTCATCCATCAGTTTAAAAATACCACCTTTTTGCCACTCCATGTGGTCGCATTTGAGAATTTTAGAATCTTTTCTCTTTGTTTATGGTTCCTATTTGCAAAGTTTCAAACTTTAAATGAAAATGAATCTCTTTGCAAGACAAGATTATAGTTAAAGTACAAAAATCAATCCCTTTTTTAAAGTGAGAGAATTATGCATTGCTCGGCTGATATTCAGCTCTATTTAGAACTTTTTTTAAAGGGCCTATCTTTTCACTGGAGCTTATTGATTTATTGTATGCTATATAAAAGATAGAGAAGGGACAATATGGAAAATAAAACACATGCTCAGAGAGGTTGTAAAGCCATTTTAACACAAGGGAAGAATATTGAGCCTAGGATGCTGCAGCCTAGGAAAGGGAGAAATAGTCTGAGTAGCTGCCAGTGTGACTGCTGCTCCACCAGCACATATATTATGACAGGGATGGTCATTGAGAACCATGGAACTGTCTTCCTCCACATCCCTCTACCCCCATAGTTTCATTGTGGCAATGATTATTATTGGTATCTACAGTTTGGATAAGTTTCATTGAGGCCACCTGTTTAGTGACAGTCCATAGCTGTCAAGAATATCACAAGTTACTAAGATATGGAGGAAACTTTGAGATGTGAATTATTTAGCAAGATAACAGCTTTTTAGAGACTGGAGGAAGATGGTGTAGGAAAGGTTTTAAGTTTAGGGGTTCGGGACACGATCCGACCACGTATCCTTCAAAAAAAAATGACATAAGGCCATTCTTGGAGCAGCAGAACCCACAAAAGAATAGAGTGAGATCACTTTCCAGCCAAAGAGCCTAAAAGGGCAACAGGGAACATCTGCTGTACTGGGGGTGAGAGAGGAACATAGCATGTGGCACAGATGCAGCCCCAGGCAGGCTGCTTCTCCAGAGCCTCAGAATCATCAGCATCAGCAGCTACATCTAAAACTCAACTCACAGACCAGTGAGGGGCTCCAGCAGTTGTCCAGGGAGAAATATTAGGGGTCTCTGCAGGAGCAGAGGTGGAATGCTGCTGTATTGTTCAGGAAGCCTACTTGAGTGGGGGAGGGGCATAGGCATGTCATGCTTGGGATTACAGAGAATCAGATTTCAATCAGATTTCTGCTTCCAGGTTAAAAACCAAGCAGGTCTGTGGTTACTTGCAGGCCAGGTGGGCTGAGAAAGAGCCTGTCCTTAAATCCTCACACCTGGGATACCCTGAAGCTTGGAATAATGTGTCCTGGAAGCAGTGCTCTACTTTAAGCAGGAGTTAAAAGCCAAGAGATAGATGGGAAAGATGAGCAGGCAGAAAAAGCAGCAGATCATCAAAAGTTTCTTTGCTGACAAGTTAGATCAAAATACACCCTCAGAAGAAGATAACAAAGTCAAAGCTCCTATATCCAAAGCTTCCAAGAAAAATATGAATTGGTCCCAGACCATGGAAGCACTCAAAAAGGACTTTTAAGACAAAGTAAGAGAGCTATCAGGAAAAGTAAGAGAGGTAGAGGAAAAATGGAAAGAGAAATGAGAGTGATGCAGGACGGTCATGAAGAATAAGTCAACAGCTTGAAAAGCCAAATTGGCCAAATGGAAAAGAAGGTACAAAAGCTTTCTGCAGAGACTGGAGTAACAATCTGGGGTTTTGTACTTTGGAAGGTAAAGGTATCGAATTTTTTTCATTTTTTTAACAAAATGATAACAAAGAAATAATATCTATCTCCATCACTATCATTTTCATCAATTTTGAGTCTTGTATATCCAACTCCCTATAAACCATTTTCCTTTTGATAGTTTCTTCACTGTCACTTAAAACTCTACATGCCCACATCATAACTTATTAAGTCATTTACAGGTCAACTTCTCAACTTTTTTTTTTCTCTGTTACAGAACCTCATTTTGGAAGGAACTAGAAGTATCTTATCCAATTCCTACTTTACAAATAATCCTTTCTTTACTAATCTCAAATGTATCCAGTGTCTGCTGGATCTTGCTAGTTGGGGTATACACTACCTCCTAATGTACTTGTAGACAGTTCTAATTCTCAGAGTTATTTTTTTTCTTACAAGTGACCTAAACCTACCTTTCTCATTAAATTTCTTCCTTCTATTGTTTCTTCTTCCAATTATTTCTATTCTTTGGTTTCAAGCATCAGCTGTATAATTTCTCTTTTACATGACAGTCCAAATACTTGCGTGTTATTATCATGTACTCCTTTTTGTTTTCTCAAGGCTAAATATTCCTACTTCCTTTAACTCATCATATATGACATTATTCCTAGTCCTCCTTTTTTCTATTCTATGGATGTATTTCAGTTGTCTATCCTTTTTTTTTTCTCCAGTAGGGGTCTTACTAGGGAATAGTATTGTTGAATAAATATCCACCTCAATTCTGGACATTTCTACTGTTAATTTAGCAAAGGCAGTTGAGGTAGCAAGGTAGCACAATGGATACAGTATTGCTCATGAAATTAGGAAAACTTGTATGTTTAGATCTTATTGCAGACATATATTAACTATTTGACCCTAGGCAATTCATTTCATGTCTCTCAGCCTCAGTTTCATCATATATAATATTGAGATAATAATAGCATCAATCTGCCAGAGCTGTGGGTATCAAATGAGATAACATATGTAAAACATTTTGCTAACTGTAAAATGCCATGTAAAAGGTAGCTAATTATCATAGCATTAGCTATGGCAAACTATTGCATACTATTGCATACTATGGGTTTCTATGGTATACTTGTTCATTTATATTAAATTTGCAGTTTATATCAGGTTACTTTTTGACCCCCAAGTATAAAAGTTTAAATTTATTTCACAAACACACATGTGTGTGTGTGTGTGTGTGTGTGTGTGTGTGTGTGTGTGTGTGTGTGTGTGTGTGTGTAATTTCAATTTAAATGGGGCAGCCAGGGGGCATAGTGGATAGAGGCAGGAAGATGTCAGATTAAATTTGACTTTAGAGATTTACCAGCTGTGACACTGTTCAAGTCACTTAACCTTTATTTGCCTCAGTATTCTTATCTGTAAAATAAGGATAATAATAGTACCTACCTGTGAGGGTTGTAGTGAGAATCAAATGAACTAATAATTATAAAGGGTTTAGCACAGTCTCTGGTAAATATGAAGTATAATATAAATTTTGTTGCTGTTGTTATTGTTGTTGTTGATAATAATGCTGATAACATTTGATATGTGTGCTTGTGTATGTATGTACACATTACATATACATTCTCTCAATTTAAATATGTATTGTTTATTTCCAGTAGGAATCTAAAGTTCTTGAGGGCAGGGTCTGATTTATTTTGATCTTCATATCAGCAGCACCTCCTCCACCTCTTCTGCCTCAACTTTCATCTCCCCTTCACCTTGTCTACATGTGGGGTGTCATACCCTTATATGTGGATGGTTTGTCTAAAAGAATATAAATTTTGATCACTTATACTTAAGAAGATATCTTGGGACTTGGGGGTTAAGTTTTAATCTCCCCTACTTTTTATTCTATCATTTTCCAAAAAAAACTCTTTTGTCTCATGTAAGTTTCATTTATGATTGCTGGAAATATAGGTCTGAATTTCAGACTTTGAAAAAGCAGGTTGGGATTTAATAAGGCTACGTGACTATGCCTTTAAACTCAAATCAGTCTAGTTCTCACTGATTAGTCAATAATAGGTCCCAGACCAAGCCTCACTTGCTCATTGTTTGAGTCTTTATACCTCAGAGTGAATGTAAATAGCAATTTCTATTCTGGCCAGAATCTCTAGGGGTCTTCCCCTCCCAGATTGATTCTTTTGTGTAGACAAACTAGACCATCATTTGCCTTAATTCTTACCTAGCCTTTAATTACTGAATGCACATTGCTGCTGACAAACTGAGACCTGGGAAAGACCTTAACTTCAGAAGACCAACATCTCTCTCATAGGTGTGAAGTGATACTTCAAAATTGTTTTAATTTGCATTTCTCTAATCAGTAATAGATAGCTTTGGTGATGGCTAAGAACTGGAAATTAATGGATTGGGGAATGGTTAAATAGGCTGTGGTATATGATGGTCTGAAGGAATTATTCTTGTGCTATAAGAAATGAGAAGCAGCATGATTTCAGAAAAACCTGGAAAGACTTATATAAACTGATGTATAATAAAACGAGCAGAACCAAGAGAACATTGTGCACAGACAGCAATATTATTTGATGAAAAATGACTTAATTATTCTCAACAATACAATGATCCAAGACAAGCACAAAGGACTATTGATGAAACATACTATCTATCTCCAAAGAAAGAACTGATATTGATTGAACACAGACTGAAGCATACTGTTTTTCACTTTCTTTCTTTGTTTTATTCATTTTTTTCTTGTACAAAATTACTAATATGGTAATGTTTTACATAACTGCACATGTATAACCCATATCTGATTGCTTACCACTTCAGGGAGGGGGAAGGGGAGGGAAGGAAGAAGAGATAAAAATTGGAACTAAAAACTATAAATAATGTTTTTAAAAGAAAAAAAAAAGACCAATGTTTACCACTGCATCTGGATTATCACCAGTTTTCCTAACCTATGTCTTGCTACTGGCCTCAGATGACTCTGGAAAAGAGAGTGAGGCTGGTGGCTTTGCATAGCTCTGCATCATTTAAATTCAATTCACTTGCAAGTCAAGACATCACCCCCCCCTCCCCTGCTCATGTCATTGATCCTCTTTAAGAATGAAGGAACAACAACAACAATCTAGTACTTTGCTTTGTACCTAATAGAAAATTAATAAATGAAATTTAAATTCTGAATGAATGAACAAATGAATTAATAATTATGGTTGGCTTATACACAAATCCTATGTACCTGTCCTCACCTCATCTCTTTTCTTAGAGTCCCTAGTTTCCTTTCAAGTTCAACTCAAACACCATCTCTTAAGATGATGTCCATTTCTTACCCCACCACAACTACTTTTATCCCTCCAAAATATTTATATTTTGTGCATGTGTGTGTCTGTGTGGGGTGTCTCATTTCATAGAATATAACCAAAATTTTTTTTAAAAAAGATGAAAAGGGGCAGCTAGGTGACACAGTGGATAAAGCACTGGCCCTGGATTCAGGAGGACCTGAGTTCGAATCTGATTCAGACACTTGACACTAGCTGTGTGACCCGGGGCAAGTCACAACCCCAATTGCCTCACCAAAAAATAAATAAATAAATAAATAAATAAATAAATAAATGATAGAATGTAACCTCTTCAAGGGAACAAATCTTTTTTTTCAACTTCACATCCCCACTTCCTAGTGCCATGCCTGGCACCTAGTAGGTATTTAACAAGTTCTTATCTACTTATTGTTTAACTGAAGTCTGGGAGCATCAGCCAGAACTCAAACTTCATTTTCATCACTTGTTATATGGCAAGAGAGCTAAATTCAAGTGAATGATCACAGCTACATTTTTCTAAAAATTATAATTTTATCATTTTACTGTTCTAAGTATTTATGTTATGAACTAAGAGATTTAGGAATATTAAGCAAATATGTGGCAGCTATAAATCAATGGAAAGAATATTTAATTTAGAGTTTCAAGCCTGTCCCTGATGCTTACTGGCTACTTACCTTACTGGGACTTATCTTACTTGTGCCTCATATTGCCTATTGTAGTGGATACACTAACACATTAACGATTTACTTAATAAAGTTGTTCTGAGGATCCAGTGAGATAATGTATGTAAACTAATTTTTAAGGCTTAAAGCTTTAAAGGTCTATGTAAATCAAAACAATATAGACACTAAGGATATATGTCCCTATGTAATGCTTTTAAAAAACATTCTCTTGGGATCTGGGGAAATAAAGCCTTGATCATAGAAAAATAAAATACTGAAGCTTCATTTTGGAGTAAGAAAGCATGGTATTTCCTGAGTGCAATGGATTTCCTTTCTTTTTTTTTTTTTTAATGTCAGAAGCTCGATATCAATCATTGGGTTTCCTTTAAGCAGATTTATCCTGGGTGTTAACCACTACCATCCTCATCAAATGTGGTCATTAGTTTTTAAATTATTCTTACATGTGTAGTCATTTTCTAGTGCAGTAGGACTTAAAGATTGACTCTTACATTGCAAATCAAATGTATTAAGTATATCTGAAGACACTGTTGGAGTTCACATTCAAGTTCCTTGATTACGTAGTTATAAGATGGGAGGAAAAATAATAGTCTAACAGTTGAAAAAAGTCATCTTTTAACATTTATTAAATATACCAAATGCAATTCAACCTCAGCCAGCTTAAAGGTCTGAAACTGAAAATATATGATTGATTTTAAGTGCAGAAATACTACCATGCCTTTATAGAGCCACATCTGGAGTTATGCTTAGTTCTTCGTATTACATTTTAGGAAGAATATCAATGCATTGGAATATAAGCATATGATAGTCAACAGGATAATAAGGAAAGAGAAAATACATTATCTTGAGACTAGGGACAGAACTTTGGTTATTTCTTTTGAATAAGGGAAAACTTGGGCTCAAGTGGGAGAAGATTAGTTATCTTCCAGTATTTAAAGGTCTGCCATACAGAAAACAGATCAAATGTGTTCTGCTTGTTGGTCAGGCAGAAATGGGCTGATAGGTGGGAGTTACATGGCATTCTAACAATTATAGATATATACAAGTGGATTTACCTACTTCAGAAGGTTCCCCCTTATGAAGATCTTCAGGTAGAAATGGAATAGGTGTTTGTTAGAGTCCCTGTAGGTTTGATTCCTCTTCAGATAGAACTTGGACTAAATGATTCTCTAAGTCTCATCCTATTCTAAGATTCAATGACATGATTACACAAATAAACACTGTCGTTCTTAGTTTTCCCAGTGATGGAGGAATTTGAGCAAAGGCCAAATGTGGTATGAGTGAAAATAGTGGACATATGAGTTATTGGCTCTGGAGAGGGATGTTGCTTTGCATCAGGATGAATTATTTTGATTCTAAAGTGCCGTGAAGTTGGCTTGCTTGTTTTACACAGTTCAGCCCTTAGTGACTGTTGAAGAAAGAAGTAGAGATAGATCTATATAATTAATTATGGTACAGCAGAATCAAAGAATATCAGAGCTGAGATCTAATTTGGTCAAACTTTATTTATACAAAAGTTGTTGGCATGTTGTGTTCCTCATTAGACTTTGAGCTACCTTGGAACAGAAACCGATTTTCTTCCTTCCTTCCCTCCTTCCTTACTGTCTTATGCCTTTCTTTGTATCACTAGCATTTATCACCATGCCTATAACATATCAAGTATTAAATTGTTGTTGTTGTGGTGGTGGTGGTTGTTTGTCTTTCTTTCTTTAAGAGAATCATGAAATTCGGAGGTGATTCACTCACAGTGAACTGGCTTTAAGTGAGGGATGGCTGTGCAAAGTCACCAACCTCACTCTCTTCTCCAGAGCTATCTGGGTCCAGGGTCAAGACATATGTCAGGATTACTGTAGATGGCCCTGGAAGTTTGAGGCAATCAGGGGTAAGTGACCTGCTCAGGGTCACAAAGCCATTAATGTCAAGTGTCCGAGACTGGATTTGAACTCAAATCCTCCTGACTCCAGGACCAGTGCTCTATCTACTTCACTATTTTGCTGTCCCAGCAGGTGTTTAATAAATTATAGTCAACTGACTGTAAGAGAGTTCAGAAATCATTTAGTCCATTATGCACCATTTTACAACCTTCCTAGCATGTGATCATCTAATAGCTGTGTGAAGTCTCCCATTGATAATGAAGTCATAATCTAAAATAGGAGTCAATTTCATTTTTGAGACATTCAATGAGTGGAGGAAGTTCCTGACTGGCTAAGGGTGAGTTTGAAATTGTAAGTGGCCAATGATGTTTACTCAGAGAAGGAAGGTGCAGTTGGACAGGGTTGTTTCATTTATAATAGAGATTGCTTTTACCTGAAAGGCAACAAAACTGTCCTTGAAACTTAATTGACCCTTTTCTCCTCAGCTGGGCCCCATATCTAATCACTTGGGTATGGAGGAAGGCAATTTTGTCTAGTTGATCAGTATTTCCATCAGTAGATGAGAAAGACATACACAACTGGACTTTAGCAGCCATTAATTTAGGAATGGGGAAAACTCTAGGGAATGACAGTCCTGGCAAGTCTTTCAAGTACACTATGCTCTAGGCTGCATGGCTGACTTATGAGAAAGCTTTGAGAGATAGGGCAGAGAAGATCATTATCTACACTAATTACTGGCCAGTATTCATGGATCTGACCGATTCTTTGGGCCTGAAGAGCCTGAAAACTGGAGCAATCAAAAGCTTTCCCTTTGGGGCTTTCCAATTGAGGAATTTTGCTAATTCTTCCTACTATATACAATTGTACCTATCAGAGATATCATATGTTAAACAACCTGCTTGGAGCCTTTCAGAAAACAGTGAAGGTTGGTGAGTAGGTTGATTGAAGACCTTAGGGTAGTGACACCATATTGTTCTGGGCACAAACCATATTCACCAAAGGCCTCGATTTCTGACCAGCTGAGCTCCTTATGTCATTTAAAGAAGCCACCTAACTTAAGTGAGCTTCAATATCTAGTATCTAATAACCAGTAAAACCCTATTCTCTAATTTCAGGGAAAGAGATTCCTCCCTGCTAATCAACAGTTTTGTTATTATGCACC
Organism: Dromiciops gliroides; assembly: GCF_019393635.1. Taxonomy (NCBI): domain Eukaryota; kingdom Metazoa; phylum Chordata; class Mammalia; order Microbiotheria; family Microbiotheriidae; genus Dromiciops; species Dromiciops gliroides. The sequence continues at coordinate 625,432,425 of NC_057862.1, read as the reverse complement.
TGACTACTTTGGGAGGCTAGACACAGAAAAATCATATCTGGGATTAATCATTGCAACCCTGGGATGGTTTTCTACTTCAGTGGTTCCTGAAATCTAATATCCAGAAAAACTTAGCTGATAAAAATGAATTATTTTTGTACATAACTCCAGTTGACCCTTTCTAGCCTTCCTTGTCTCTTCTTCTGGGTGGAATTACTTGGGCTTCAATGCCCTTGCCCTTCAAAGGCCTCCTGGAAAGTATGTTCCACAGCAATTAACAGAATTCCTTCCCACAGTGGTGGTTCAGACGAATCCTTTTAAGAAAAAGCTTGAGAGACAAAGGTATTATTATTGGGATGTACCTTTCCTTCTCATAGCAAGGGGGTTTTAGAATAGAAACTCCCTACATAACTATAATGGGCATGAATTTATGTGGAAAAGGGTCTCCTAGGTAACTCTTAGTCCTCATATGGACATGACAGAGTTTTATTTAGTTGATGTGGAAGAGTGAGGCAGTTCCTCCATAGAGGACTCAATGTGGGCAAAGATTTTTATATCATTTGTAACTCTGAAATAGGGTGAGGGTTTGTTGGTTGATTCAGGGAATATTGATTAGGTAGCAGTATTAGAAGGACCTTGTTTATCAACTGAAATCTGAAGAGTTCGCATGAAAGTAGTTTATGATGTCTTAGTTTATTGCAATTGCCCCTTATGCATGATGAGGAATTGACTATACCAAATGACATCATCTTTGCTGTTCTCTTAATGTCTCTGAAGCTTCCTACTACTTATCAGCACCACTTTATATCAGAAAAAGTAACCAACTATGCTGGAGGTATCATTAGCTGCACTCTGTCTTTGATATTCCCAGTGCTGCTCTAGTTGTCACAAACCTATATAAGGAGATCCTCCAGGAACAGCAACTATATGACAACACCATCATAGATTAAATCATTGAAGATCTCAAACTTGGACCTTCTGAAAGAGAGAAGTAAAAATTTAAGATATGTTTCTCTCCCTCTCCCTTTTTCCCCTCTCTCTCTCTCTCTCACTCTCTCTCTCTCTCTCTCTCTCTCTCTCTCTCTCTCTCTCTCTCTCTCTCTCTCTCTCTCCCCCTCTCTCTCTCTCTCTCTCAGTATATTATATATATAAATATCTTCCCCACTTTGTCCTTCCATCTTCCATCACTCACCCTTCTCCCTTTGAAGCCTTCCTCTCCTTACCCACTTCTCTATCTCCCTCTTCCTCTTTTCCCCTTATTGCCTGCTCTCTCTTCCCCATCTCCTTTATTTACCCCTTTCTTTCTGATAACTGATATTTTCCCTTCTTTTCCTTTTCCCCTTTTTATTGGCCACATCAGGAGGATTATCCAGTAAAATCCCTGAAAGCAGTTAAGTGTTGGAAAGTCCTCTGCATTACTCTCCATATCTTGCTCCATGGGGATGTTATGTGGTACCACTTCCTTCAGAAGAGATTAATTTTCCCTAAAAAGCAACAAAGCTGTCTGGGAGACTCATTGGCCAGTGCCTGCTTTGATGCAACTTCCTGGCCACATTTATTTCATGCCACTTCCTGGCACAAAATAATGTTCACACATTGAATTTGGGTAACTCTAACTTGAATGTGCCCTGCTAACCTGATGAGTTCCTATATGGAGAAGTAGGAGACAATGTATAGAGAGTATAAGTGCCACTGTAGATTTCTTGGATTCCCTTAATGTGCTTGAAGGAAAGTAAACTTCCTTTTGTCAACTGTTCATTGAGTTGCAAGTACCTCATTAGGTCCCAAGAGTGATAGTATTAGAGCTATCTGTAATATCAGGTTAAGGAAGACCAAATTTAGTTTTCATAGGCTCTGAAGAGAATTTGTCACTTTTCTCTGGAGTGACAAGAGGAAAGGGTGCAGATTTTCCACACCTAGTCTATGGGGGAATCAAATTAATTAATGTGATTATCAAACCAGAAACATTAATATTTCCATATCAGAGAAATATTTCTTAAGTGCTTAGTATGTGTCAGGCACTATGCTAAGCTTTAGGTATAAAAATTAGTCAGGGCTTCAAAGGGCTATGGGACTGTGCATAGCCTTTGACCCACTAATAACACTACTAGGTTTGTATCCCAAAGAGATCATAGAAAAGGGAAAAGGAACTACATGGACAAAAATATTCATAGCATCTATTTTTCTGGTGGCAAAGAATTGGAAATTGAGGGAATGCCCATCAATTGGGGAATGGCTGAACAAGGTGTAGTAAATGAATGTAATGGAAAGCTATTGTGCTCTAAGAAATTATGAGTAGGTAGATTTCAGAAAAACCTGGAAAGACTTAAGTGGACTAATGCTGAATGAAGTGTGCAGAACCAGGAGAACATCATACACAGTAACAACATCATGTGATGATAAACTATGATATATTTGGCTCTTCTCAGCAAAGCAAAGATCCAAGACAATTGCAAAGAACTGATGATGGAAAATGTTCTCCACATCCGGAAAATGAACTGTGGATTCTGAATGCAGATTGAACCATACTGTTTCTATTTTTTGTTTTTTGTTTTGTTTTGTTTTTTGAGGTTTTCCCTTGTTTTCTGATTCTTCTTTCACAACATGACTAATGCAGAAATATGTTTTATATGATTGTACTTAGATAACCTATACCAGATTGCTTTCCATCTTGGGGAGGGAGGAGGGAAGGGAGGAAGGGAAAAAAATTTGGAACTAAAATCTTATGAAAACAAATGTTGAGGACTATCTTTACATGTTAATGGAAAATAACAAAATACTTTTATGATCCAAAAAATAAACAAATAAACAAACAAGAAAATAACTAAACATAATAAATAAATAAGTGAATGCATGCATGAATGAATGTATGGATAAATAAATGAAAAAAATGAATGAATGAATAAATAAACATATGAATAAATAAATATATAAATGAATGGATAAAAATAAGTGAATGAATGAATGAATGAATAAATGAATCAGGGCTTTCTTTGAGATGATTACCCTAGAATCACACTGATATTGTTCTCACTGTAGTTTCTAGAGATACTCCTGAGAAATTGAGTGTCAATCTTCTTTAATGCTATCAATTCCAGCCTCCATTTTGTATGTTCCCTTTCCTTCTCTAGCCCTATGGCTAGTCACCAATGTCTAACACACAAGGCTTTTTAAAATCTTATTACAATAAATTATCTTTAACAAAAGGGTATTTGCTATTAAGCATTTCCCTCTAACACATCAAGGACACACTCTCCTTAGCCTCCTTATATCCTCTTAGTCTTTGTGGGAGTGGGCCCACTCAGCAGTTTGTACAAACCCTGGTAAAGAAGATAACTTCCCTGGACCAAATTAGATGAGAAACCTGGTGTTCTGCAAAGCTATATATGGACCATTGAGGTCTCAGCCTAAGAACTGAAGCCAAGGTTTATTTTAAAATTTGCAGGAAAAAATTCAAAACCAGTGAATCAATATCAAAAATGGAACTGAAAATTAATGAGGAAGCTGGAAGGGAACTCAAGAGTCCATCTACTCCAAACTCCTCATTTTACAAATGAGAAAACCAAGCTCTAAAGAAGCTAAGTAAGTTGCCCAGTGTCACAAGGATAGAAAATGGCAGAACCAGGATTTGAACCTATACTCTCATTTCAAATCTACCACTAGATATACTGTACTCATTTTATGAATCTTATCTGAATCATCTATCATAATTGTCCAGATCCCACCCCACCCTTTATCCTGTTCCCTGCCTCTGCCAAATTAATGCAAATTGGAGCCAGTGAAAGGAGACAACAAAGTGCATTAGAATTTGCAGTTCCATCATTGTCAATTTTTTTGCCATCACATTTGATCTATTAACTACTTGGCATCTTGTTTTCTCTTGCCAAGGATGGATGCATGGAAAAGTTTGTTTTCCTTGAAGCAATGCTCTAAATTTCATAAGGGTACAAATATCATAGGCTGTATCACTGTCTTATTTTTTCTCCTGTAGATGTGTTTGCTGATACTCTAATATAAGGGGGGAAATAACAAAAATAAGACAATCAGAATGTATTTAAAGCTATTTTAATTATAATTATATATATATATATATATTTTTAAATTAAATTATAAAATTAATTTATTTTGGGTGGCTAGGTTGCACAGCGGATAGAGCACCGGCCCTGGAGTCAGGAGTACCTGAGTTCAAATCTGGACTCTGACACTTAACACTTACTAGCTGTATGACCCTGGGCAAGTCACTTAACCCCAATTGCCTCACTAAAAAAAAAAATATTTTAAATGATCTTAAAAGATGAGAGAATTGGTATAGTTAATTCTGAGACACTGAGTGAAAGGTAAAAACAAAGTAAATATTAAGTATTCAATGAACAAAGCATGATACCTCCAACAAATGTACAAACTATTGCTTTAAATATGCTGCCTAATGGAAATAATATTAGAAGAAAGGTTGAGAGCCATTTTATAACAAAGTCAAAGAAAGGAGAATGAATGTCTAGTGTTGTTAAAGTATACAATTTTCCTCTACTGATGCTATACAATGTGTAACTAGCATCAAATCATTGTAATATTTTGTTTTTTCCAATTACATGTAAAATTTTTTAACATTCATATTTTTGAGTTCCAATTTTTCTCCCCCCTTCCCCTCACCCTCATCATTGACAAAGCAAGAAATTTGATATGTCCTTTGTTGCTGTTGTTGTTATTGTTGTTGAGTTGTTTTTCAGTCATTTCTGACTCTCCATGACCCCATTTAGGTTTTGTTTTTTTGGCAGAGATACTGAAACAGTTTGTCATTTCCTTCCCCAGTTCATTTTACAGATGAGGAAACTGAGGCAAACAGAGTTAAGTGACTGGCCCAACATCAGATGGTCCTGGTGTCTTAGGCCAGATTCGACTTTATGAAGATGGGTTTTATTGAGTTGGCCCAGAAATCTATTCACTGAACCACCTAGCGGCCCACTGAGATAGGTTATATACTACATCAAATATTTAATCATATATTAATTGTACTATTATATGTGTTCTGTTATCTACAAGCTAAAATACTCTGAGTTTGCCAGAAAAAAGGAATTTCTAAATGAAAGTTTGGAAGAAAATATATTATTTTATTCAAATAGTTCAAGCAAGTGTGTTTCTTAGCATAGAAGCTGTAGATGTGATATAGAGAGAGCTTTAAGGCTTATAAAGAATTTTTCCATATATTTTTGAAGGATTTTTCTATCTTAACAACAGTCCTGTCATATTTGTGTTATTATTATACTCTTTTTATTTCACAACAACCTCTTACCAGGCTCTGTGTGTTACTTTAGTTGAGAAATGTAAATGTGAGCTTCAGTGAAAGAAGAGATGACCCACTCTGATGTCTTGAGACAGTATATTTTCTAAAAAGGAGAATCCCCTAAGGAGAATCATTCCTGGAATATGTACTAGTGCAATTTCCCAATTTGAAGGTGTTTTGTTTTTTTCCTTTCTGATATACATTTTTAGTATCACAGTCCTCTCTTTCACCTCCCGTACCTCATGTGATGAAGCCAGCTTTTTTCATTCCACCCTAAAGTAATAAATACCAAAAAAGGGGTGACTTTTTACGTGTATGCCACAAACAGAAGAATTGATGAGGATTTCTTTTTTCTCTATCTAGGATCCATCCCTTTCATATAATGGCATTTTCCCCATAATCCAAATGACCTAACCTAATGGAAGAAAATGAGAGTCAGAGAAGAAAGGAAAAATGTTTAATATGATACATGTTTTGTTCTTCTAAATTTTCAACAAAAAATTCAGGTCTCTTGAAATCTCTGCTGAAGAGGCTACTAAATGATGTAACACAACTTTCAGGAATATTGAGTATACACTATCTCCCTGGCTATTGATTTAGCACAGAGAGGATCATTTTTAGGCTCTAATTTTCAGCACTGTTTTCGTTTACAAAGTCTTTAGTTTATATAGATCTGTAGGGTGTCTTTAAAAAACAAAAAAATGATCATCTAAATATTTTATTCTCTCAAATTTCAACCTGAGTACTAGGCAACTTTTTCAGTCCCTTTGAATTGAATCATGAATCCAAATGCTAATTGAATCAATAACATATTAAATACATAATAAAAACAAATCAATATTAGGTAATCTGAAACCTTGCTTTTGGAAAGTTGGAACTGTCCTGTAAGATAGCATATTTCAAGGAATCACTGTGTACCAAACAGATTCTCCCATATCACACTGCTGTCTTATGTTAAGCTAACAGTGTCTTAAATTTTCTAAATCTATTTTTAGACAAACAAATCCCCCATCCCATATGTGTGAAATTTTTTTATAATACAAGTATATTTTTTCTTAATGAATTTCAAATTTTTATATTCATCTCAATGCTGTAATAAAATAATAACCACCGTCAGCACTTATATATTACTTTATGGTTTATAAAGTACTTTACAAACATGTTTTCATTTATTCCTCACAATAACTCTGGGAGATTGGGGCTATTATTATCCCCATTTTCTACATGAATAAACTAAGCCTGAGAGAGGTAGACTTGCTCAGGGTCACATAGCTAGTAAATGTTGGAATTCAGATTTGAACTCTGATATTTATGATTCTGGGTCCATATTCTATCCACTATGCCACCTAGCTGTCACTGTAGTCTGTCAAGATTATTTTGGTTCCTGATTCTTCTCTAGAAGGTTAACTCGTGTTTCTGTATTTATGTTGTGCAAATTCAGTGAGTTTACCTTCTATCTATGTCATTGGCAATATCATTGATACATAAGTTGAATAGTACAAGGCACAGCACAGACACTGAGGTCATTCTAGAAATTTTACAAAGGTGACCAAAAACGGAATACAATTATTCTGTCATGACCAGTTATTGGTGAGTCCATTCTGGCTCTTTTTTATTTTTTTAAAGTGAGGCAATTGGAGTTAAGTGACTTGCCCAGGGTCATACAGCTAGTAAGTGTTAAGTGTCTGAGGCCATATTTGAACTCAGGTACTCCTGACTCCAGGGCCAGTGCACTATCCACTGCACCACCTAGCTGCCCCTATTCTGACTCTTTTTAAACGCAGCTTTCTTTTCCAGAAGTTTTCTATCTTTTTTTCTGAACAATTCTATAGAATTTTCCCAATAAACAAAGTCCAACTGATTAGCTTACATCATCAGTATATCCACTTAACATTTGAAGAAATTGAGACTTAATGAGGTTAGTGACCTTCAGACTCATACACCTACTAAGTTTTAGGGGAAGGATTTAAGCTTAAGTATTATAACTCCAACTATGGTATTCTATCTGCTTATCTATCTCCATTGTGGATCTAGGTATAAATAGGCTATTGTACAATGAATGAAAAGGAGAATGTCTTTGTGGTCACTGAAGCACTAGAGACCTAAATTTCCTCTGTAAAATAAAGAATTTAACTAGATTCACCTTTCATCTCTAGCTCTATGATCCTACCAAGAATAAGTTATATATGAAAAGAAGCATAAAGTATCAGCAAAGAAATGAATGATAGTAAAATGTTGCTCCATTCATTTTTTCTGGATAAAAAGGAGGGAAAAAAAAGCATTTTAGTGTCAATCTTAATGTACCAAATTCAGCTATTCCGTTCTGGACCTTAGAGATACAGTAGAAATAACAGACTAAAGTTATATAAATGCAGTTTTCAGTCTAACAAAAGAAAATGTTTCCTAAAAGTTAGAGCTCTCACAAGATCAAATGCCATGAAATAAAAGATAATAAGTTCCCAGTCACTAGAACTTTTCAAGTTGATATTTGAAAATAGTTCTTTGAGATTTGGGAAAGGGAATTATCCCCAGTTATGGTCTGGGATTATTGTTTGTCCTTCATTTTCTAAAATGATCAATACCATTATGAGTGATGTCTTGTGTGTGCATTGGATTCAAGTAACAGAGTTAAAAAAAAGTCATCTTCCTCACTCTGTCTTCTTGGGTCATTGAAGTCCAGTGGCAGGAAAATATCAAGATGACTGGTGATGACCCTGGATGCAGTGAATGATTTTGTCATCTTCAATGCCTGAACCATCTCTAAACTCTCTACAATACCTACTTCAGTAGTCTTCATGGTCACTGGAACAAATTGTTTTCATCCACCACTTCCATCCACCAAGGGAAGTTTTCACATACTTGGGGTAGAAATTCCCCTAATTTGATTGTAAATTTGAGGCCTGTCCCTTACATTCAAGCTCGTTTATTTAGCCTTTCTGACAAGCTGGTTTACCTAGGTGTAGCCTCTGTGTATGCGACAGCTTCTTGGAACCACAAGTAAGAGTTGGGTGAATTAGATGAGCACCAAAGGTACATGAGAAGCCCTAAAAGTTTTTGGCAAGCCCTCCCGTGAGAGGTACTAGTCCTCCTGAATATCTCATAAAACATGATTTGGTTTACATGGCATTTGAAGTCCCTTCCAACTCAGAATGCTATTACTTAATGGCATTTAATAGGACTAGAGAGAGGAAAGACATACAGAGAAGGTTTATTCACAAAAGGAAAGAAGAAAGTGTCTTCATAAAGGTGGGAAGAACAGTAAAAAATCATGCCAGCATATGAACACATCTCTATCAATTAAATCATCTCTCTACGTAGTTACCAAATATGCTTGTGCACCTTGGACTTCATTCTTTCAAAAGATCTTTTTTCTTAAATTAAGTACCAATTAGGTGGAAGATAGTATGTAAACACTTAGTCACGGGGCTTAAAAACTGGCAAAATTCCTGCCCTTAAGGGACCATGGAGGTGGTGATGCTGGTGGTGAAGATAGTAATGAACAAGTTTCAAGCAATGTCTTTATGGAACTACATCTAGTAGAGAACATACATGTAAGATTATAGAAAAGATAATAAACGTGATTAGTTCCAAACAAAATTCTGAAATCATTCTGGCTATTATAAATAAAAAGAATCACTTCAGTGAAGACAGAATACTACTCAATTGGAAAAATTCAATTTAACATTTATTAACTACATGTTAGATTCACAGTCTTTAAAATAGGGATTAAAATACGGGCTAGCTGTATTTTATCATTGAAACACTGTATCACTGATTCAGTATATAATATACTATACCATATAGTCAACTTCCAGATGAGGAAACTGACTCTCAGTGCAGGTTGGTATCCTTTCTGCAACTTATTGTCTTATATAATTGACTAGTGCATCTAGAGCATAGGTGACTTGCCCAGTGTATGTCAAAGGTAGCAATTAAACTTGGTTATTCATTGTGCCTAGGCCCAATATTGTTAAGCTCTAGGGAGATGTTAAAAACAAAAGATAAGCATAAGCAATAGTCTCTGTCTTCAGATAACTACTAAATTATCTGAGGTGTAATTCATTTATAAAACTAAATTACAGGAGCAGCTAGGTGGCACAGTGGATAGAGCACTGACCCCGGATTCGGGAGGACCTGAGTTCAAATCCGGCCTCAGACACTTAACACTTACTAGCTGTGTGACTCTAGGCAAGTCACTTAACCCCAATTGCCTCACCAAAACAACAACAACAACAACAACAACAAAACTAAATTACATTTAAAAACAAAATAACAAACTAAGAAAAGCCAATTTTTGGTATTTAAGATCCAAGGGAAGAAAGATAATTTCTTGTTGGAGAGATCATGGCAGACACAGTGTAGGTCTGATGCTTGAATTGAGCTAGATAAGATTGTAAATATCATAAGTTTGGGTAGAGGAAAGTATTCAAACCATGGATAAAAGATGTCTCTCACTAAATACCTGAGAGGCACCTAACTGATAGTTGGAGATGGAGACATTCTTTATCTATTCTTTTAGGGTCAAGTAATAAAAGAGCCAGAAATGGAAAACAGGAGGGGTTTGTATGTTCATTCGTTTGTTTTAATCCTATATTTAACATTGAGTCACTGGAGTTTGTTTCATGAGGGATGTGTGATAACCAGAGGTCCCGTTTAGTTTTTCTTTGTTTGTAATGTCCATCTGCTAAAGGGGAGTGCCCACTTTAGCTTTTGTCAATGAGTTGCTCAATTTCTTTACTCTCTTTTCATCCCCTTTACTTTGTTAGTTATAAGTATCTGTAATGTTATTGCTTCATGTAAGGAAATGATGTTTCTTCATGAAGCACAGGGGGAGTGTGAGAACTAGGGGCCTCTGCCCCCTGCTGAGAAAGAATCGACCTTTCTAACGTCATCCTGGAGTCCCTAAAGCACATGGACCTCCTTTAAATCATGTCAATAAATGGACTTGAATGCTACCAGCCAATTAGCTTGGAGCTGTGTGTGGCAACCGCCTCTCTTCTTGTTGGACAGGGGTTTTCTGGGGGAAACTGACTGGGTCTCTTGCTCTTTGATAGAGTAATTGGCTAGGTGAAGGTGACTTCTCTTTCTAGCGTAGATCTGAGCTAGGATTTTTCTATTATTTCAGAGACATGTGCTCTCTCTCTCTCTCTCTCTCTCTCTCTCTCTCTCTCTCTCTCTCTCTCTCTCTCTCTCTCTCTCTCTCTCTGCAAGGCAATGAGGGTTAAGTGATTTGCCCAGGGTCCCACAGCTAGTAAGTGTCAAGTGTCTGAGGCCGGATTTGAACTCAGGTTCTCCTGAATCCAGAGCTAGTACTTTATCCACTGTCCCACCTACCTTCCCTCTCTCTCTCTCTCTCTCTCTCTCTTTCTCTCTCTCTCTCTCTCTCTCTCTCTCTCTCTCTCTCTCTCTCGCTCTCTCTCTCTCCCCTAACTTCTAATATACTTTAATAAATTCTTAAAAGTCTAAACTTTTGCTGAATTTATAATTAAATCTTAGCTAGTTTCACACACACACACACACACACACACACACACACACACATAGGGTGGGGGGGCAGGTAAGGACACACACATTAGATTTTAAACATCACAGATGATATAGTTAGATTTGGGTTATTTTCTTTGTTTGTGTGTTTTGAGGGGTGAGGCAATTGGGGTTAAGTGATGTGTTAAGATAATGGATTTGCCTGATACTCAGGGACCCACCTGGAGATTTAAACTGATTGAATTGGATAAGGTGGCTGACTGGATTATTGACTCCTAGTTAACAAGATTGTAAGCACATCTGGCTTCTACTTAAGAAAGCATGGTTTTCAGAAGCTGAGAATTTTGAACTTTGACCACCTCCTGGCCCAGTCAACAAATCAGCTTGAAGAACCTCCCATTTCTGGGAGGGGACAGGAAGGAGCAAACTGAGCCTGTGCAGAAAGCTCACTCACTTTTCCTTCCTGACATCATGGTGGCAGCAGAGAGCTTCACAGTGGAGGTGAGGAAAGATAGAACTGCCAGGTTGTAGGAATTCTGTTCTCAATCTTTCTCTTTCTTTTACTATCTTTCAATAAACCCTTAAAAAAACTAAACTCATTTATCAGTGATTTTAGTCAGTTTCCCCAAAAAACTGGGGGGAAAGATTAGAGCCCACATTTAGAAATTTAAATTACACAGTGACTGGCCCAGGGTCACACAGCTAGTAAGTGTCAAGTGATTGAGGCCAGATTGAACTCAGGTCCTTCTGAGTCCAGGGCTGGTGCTCTGTCCACTGTACCACCTAGCTGCTCCTTAGATTTATTCTTGAGGAAAATCTCCTTGGTAGCTTTGTGGAGGATGAATTGTAGTAGAATAATGATTTGACCAAATTTAAAGTTATTGAACAAAAACAAGATTATATATGTTAGACTGAACCAGTATGTTTGCCTCATGAGTAGAGAAAGGGGGGTATACAGATGCAATGCTATAGAGAAAGAAACAATGATATTCAACTAATTTTGTTGGGTGAATGAGAGTATGGCATGAAGAATGGCATGAAGCTGAGAACTTTGGTCATTGGATGACAATAGAAGAAGGAGGAAGCTAGGTGGTACAGTGGATAAAGTACTGGCCCTGGATTCATGGGGACCTGAGTTAAAGTCTGGTCTCAGACACTTGACACTTAATAGCTGTGTGACTCTGGGCAAGTCACAACCCTCACTGCCCTGCCAAAAAACAAAATAAAACAAAAACACAATAATAGAAGAATTCTGAAGAGGATTAGGCTTAAGGAAAAAGTCTACTTTAAATATTTTGAGGTTAACATAAATAAATAGCATTCAATTTCACGTGTTCTATAGGCAATTTCCAATGTGGACTGGAGCTAATGAGACTAATGCTGAATCTGTATCTGTATTTCTATCTTGAGCTCTATATTTCTCCATCCCTATCTGTTTTTATAATCTATAACTACAAGTAGCAGAAAAGTTATGAAAGATGAGGAGTGAGAAGATGCCATTACATTTGACAAGTATATGTCACTAGCAGGATTTGAATTCCAGGTTTCTGAACTATAATTATGGTCCCTTGTCAGGGAGACAAACTGTTCTTGGCCTTGTATGCATAATAGGCACTGGTAATTATTTATTAAATTGAATAAGGAAAAGAATTAGAAATGTCATAGAGGATATGAATCTTCATTTACTGGATAGAGTGCTAGGCTTGGCATCAAAATAATATGAGTTCAAATCATGCCACAGGTAAATGCTAATTTTGTGACTCTCTCAGCCTCAGTTTCCTCATGTAAAATGGTGATAATTCTAATTCCATATGGTTATTATAAGGGTTAAATAAGATAATATATATATAAAGCGCTTTGTAAATCATAAAACATTGTACCCAGTCTCTATGGATGTAAAGTACTCTGATTTTTGGCACTGGGCTGAGAGTCAGAAGACCTACATTTTTGTCAACTTGACAAATTTTTTAACATTGTTGATGCTCAATTTTTGGATCTGCAAAATGGGGATGACGCTCCTTTCTCAGACTACTTACAAGCTTATTGTGAGAAAAATGTTCTGTAAGCTATAAAACTCTGTATAAATGGGAATACTGTGGTCTTTTTCAAAGTCAGGGAAACAGACAGAAACACTGCTGTTTGGTAGGAGGCTCAGATGTCACCAGCATACCCATGGTAATGTAGTGATGATTTATTTGGATTCCAGCCTATTTGGCTGCAGGGGGACAAAACCCAAAACTGTTTAATAGATTAAAGTTAGACTCCAGGTTAGCCTCTGACCAATTGGCATGCAATAAAAAAGCCCCTTAGTAAAAGTTAACTCTAGTGATCAGTTAAGGCTGAGTCCTCCTGCGCATCTTAATGGTGAACTAAGACATTAGTAAGGAAAGATTTCCCTAATGCTACTCTCTATCAATCAGTGTAAGAGGTAGCATTGTCCAGAATGAACTCCCTGGCATTTTTATTTGGGTGAAAAAGTCAAGGCCCCTTAGAATTGGAAGGAATTCATCAGTAAGATGGAAGGAAGGGAGAGACTTTTAGGAATTCCTAGAGACAGTTTCCCTTTCTTGTCCCTGGGATAATGTGGTGGTTAAGGATCCTAGGGGTGACTGGATACGTCAGTGAGAATTCCCCCTGACTACCTCAATCTACCAATGTGTGAATGGTGTGATTGTTAAATCCAGAGCCTGGCCATAGTGCCATTAATACTGATAGACATAACTTCGTCATTCTTCAGAAAAAGAATATATTTCTAATGTATTATGTGTGAGGTGGGGGAGAGGGAAACACACATTTTGCAAATTGCAGTCATTTGACAGCTGCTCACTAAGCAACACAACATTAATTTTCAATGCTTCGCACATGGCTGAGTGGGAGATCCCTTAATCCCAAGCCCCATTCCACTCTTGTCTCATTCCTTCTGCCCCTTCTGCAATGCTCTTTGCATTCATTGGCTATGGTGCACTTCCTTCCCCCTCATTATTGTCACAGAAGTAAAAACTGAGGTTAATGCAGATTTGTTCTCCAGGGGAATGTTAAAATCTTAAGATGGATTTAAGTTCTCTATTGTAAGACATAGCTTTTAAGAAATCCTCTTCTTTATCAGTTCCTGAAAGACAGAGAGTGGGAGGGGAGAGGGAGGAAGGGAAGGAGACAGGCAGACAGACTGAAAAATAAAACTGTGCAATAAAGTAGCTTTATCTTCTCATATCTTACATATTAGTCATTTTGAAAAAGCTAGAGATTAATTCCATCATTTATAAATGTACTCTGTCAAATGAATCTATTGGTTGGGCACAATAAGAGAGTGACTGTGATTAGGAATCAGAGTATAAAATCATGTGGCTCATATAGAACTATCTGGGGAGCCCCTCTGAACAATTTTCTAGGTTTTAGTTATGCCACCATGATCTCTTTCTTCTTATCTTATTGCTCCCAACCTATGATTACCTTCAAAGGGAAGGGAAGGGAATTTGTCTCTTCAAGAGGCTCTTTGCTTTCCAACAAAACAAACTATGTTATCTTGCCTTTCAAAGTCTAATAACTTGCTTGGGAAAAAAAATTGACATGAATACAGAAATATATCTTTCAAACTCATGTTAAAAAATACACAAAACATAGGAGTAACCTAACAGAATAGAAAAGAGCAATAGAGAGTACAACTGTGAAAAGTTGGAAAGCAGTTATTATTTGATATTCAAATCAACATCCAATAATCCACACCAGGGAATGAACAGTCACCCTGTTGGCTAGATAATTCCCAACCCCTTCCCACCAAAGTAGCTCTGGCATCATCAATTGGCTTTTGATGCCATTCCAGAGACACCTAAAGCACTGGTGCTAGGAAGTATAATGTGATATTGGCAGCCCATACCAAAATATACCCACCATTGTGTATATGCCCCCAGACATTTATATGTGACTTCAACTGGGAGTTAATTATGAATACATTAAGACAAAATTGGCCCTGAAGCAGCATGAGAAGAAAAGGAGGCCAAACTTGTCCTTTAGCTGTTAATACTGAGATGTGTTTCTTGGCAGTTGTGAATTCTGAAGACAGAAGGTCTTTTTTTAAAAAATCCCATTGAAATTTATCATCATTATAAGCAAAAATAAGAAGGAAATTATTCTCGAATCTTTTATCTATCCATGTGACTGTTTATGCTTTTTTAGGAGATATATAATTCATATTTTACTATAAACAATGAGAGGATTGAACAAAATGAAGACAGGAATATCCTTTGGTGAGCTATGACTTGTGTCCCTTTAGCTCCAGACCTATAAAAATCCCTGTTTTTCTCCCTTCTGTACTCATCACTCCTATTTTAATCAAATAAATCCAACAAATTTTAGCATTCAGCACTTCTAATTTCTAATCAATTAAATATAAAAATTAAAAAATATATTTACTATGCACAACAAAATGGCAGACTAAAAATAATAAAAAGAAAAACAGAAACACGAGGACTCCCTCAGGAAACCAGTATTCTTTCCGCAGGTTAAGTTCCTGGTCATAACTAGGGTTCCAGGGATATTTCTAGTGTACCATTTCAGACTGACAGACAGGAGTAGCAAAGCCACAGACAGAATGGCTCCTGTTCACCCTTGATATTTTACATTATTTCCTAGCTATTTATTATATCTACAATCCTCTCCTAAAAATGTCCCCAATGAAAGACAGAGGAGCTCCTCTTTCCCATGCCATTTGCTTTGAAGATAGATGAGTTATTCATTGAACTTACTTGTCTCTGGTCTCAATTGTTCCTTGGCCAGAGAGACTGAGGCTGGTTTTAGCTGCGATTAGATTAAATCAGTCAACAAATATTTCATAAAACTTTACTGTGTGCCAGGGACCATGCTGTACTATACCCTAGGAATACAAAGTAAAGTCAAAAACAGTCTCTGCCTTCAAGAAGCCAATATTCTTTTTTTAAAGAAGCCAATATTCTAATGGGCAAACAACATGTACATTTTATAACATCAGTAGACACACAGGAGATACATACAGGATGGATGGAAGGAAAACTTAGAGAGGAAGGAATTAGCAACTGAGCATAAAGTGGAATTTGATTTGAGTATTGAAGAAAGCCAAAAATTCTAAGAGGAATCGCTGAGAATACAAGGATAGAGCACTTCAGAGACTAGGGGTGGTGCATAGAAGACAGGAAGTACAAAGGTACAGAGATGGGATATGGGGTGTCAAATGTGAAGATAGGAAAGGTTCAGGTTTTGAAGAGCTTTACATGAAAATCAAACTTTGGCTGCTGAATGGAATGTGATATTTCAGGCTGAGAGATCAATCAGAAAGATATTATAAATAGTCAAAAGGATTAGGACTTGAACTACTGTCTGCGCTCTGTGAGCAGAGAGTAGTTGAATACAATAGAAGTTGTAAGCATATAACACTAATATTAGGCATTAGATTGGATATGTTGAGTGAATGAGAATAAGGAATCAAAGATAGATACTGAGGTTGTGAACTTAAGTGACTGAAAGGATGATGGTGGCCTCAAAAATAAAAGGGATCTAGGGCAGCTAAGCGGCACAGTGGATAAAGCACTGGCCCTGAATTCAGGAGGACCTGAGTTCAAACTCAGCCTCACTTGATACTTACTAGCTGTGTGACCCTGGGCAAGTCACTTAATAATTATTGCCTCTCAAAAAACAAACAGGCAATAATAAATAAATAAAAGGGATCCTCAGAAGAAGGGTAAATGGGGGGCATAATAAGGTCAGTTTGGGACATATTGAGTTTGAGATGCTTATGGGATATCTCATTGGAAATCTCTGATAGACAGTTGGTGATCACTGTCTCTCCTACACTATCTGATTCAGCCAATTTGACCTTCTTTCTATCCTTCAAACTTGGCATTACATACAATATCCTCATTATTTTGCATTAGCAATACTCTATGCGTAGAAAGAAGGAAATAAGCATTGTTTAAGCGCCTACCATGTACTAGACATTGTGGTAAACACTTTATAAATATTTCATTTGATCATCACAGCAACCTTGAGGGGTTAGTAATACTATTGTCTACATTTGACAGTTGAGGAAACTATGATTGAGTGATTTGGACAGGATCACAAATCTAGAAAGTGCCTGGGGCCAAATCTGACATCATGTGTTCCTGACTCCAGGCCCCAACAGTCTTTCCATTCTGCCACCTAGCTGCTTCAGTTCCTTAAATGTACTCTTTCCTTGAATCCATCTCATGGAATTCCTCTCTTCCTTTAAAGTGCACCTCAGGCATCATCTTCTGCATGGAGACTTTTCTGATCACTCCCCAAGTCCAAATGTTATTGTCCTCCCTTTACATCTATTTACATTTATTCACTTTGTATTCATACTGCATATGCTTGTTGTCTATATCGTGAGAATATAAGTTCATTGTAAATATTGATTTTTTTTCTTTCTGTGTACTTGTGTCTCTCTTGCCTAGTGCAATGCCTGGTACATAATTAATACTTATATATATTGGTTGATTGACTAAAACTTCAATATTTAGATCTGGTGTCTCCTTTATAAACAAGAGAGTTAAATTTATGGGAGATGATGAGATCACTAAGTGAAATAATACTTTGCACCATGATGTTGGCTCAGTTAACTACCCCAATAATATATTTTTTTTTTACCAACTACGTTATTTAGGTCATTGTCTCAAATTACCAAAGAAAAAATAATTCTCAGGCTCACACCTGAAGTATTTCTAACAATTAGACAAAAATTGGCCTTCAGGAACACTAGGGTCCTAACTGTGGTGGGTTGGGGGGCGGGGAATGACTTCTCTTGTAATACAAGCGGGTCCCACCTTCTGCATATCCTGAAGTGGTTTGTTTCAGAGATCAAGCAAACTTCTAAAAATCCTTTCTTAGTATAAATGACCAATAGGTACATTCAGGCCCTTAGACATAGAGAGACTTTAATGTTAAACTCTTACAAAGTATCCTAGACAATAGATCACAGCATCTTTGGGAATGAGGCTATGATAAGAAACCAAGTTTTCAGTGGCATTCATATAATAGATGTAGTTAAAGATGAACTCAGGATGAAAATAGGAAGAAATAACCCTGTCCTATGAGATGAGATATCATCTTTGAGTAAAAAAATTAACTTATCCTAATCTGTAAATTTTATAACTGTGGGTTATATGAAAAATTATATCTGGGCTGTAAATCTCATCTGGGTTGCCATTCAAATGTAAAAATTATTTTAACTCGATGTTGGGCCCTAATCTGTGGACTCCTGACTGGCTGGCTATCTGACTGATATTAATTGCCAGTCTGTTAGGACCATTTAAAAATTCCCACAACTGCTTCTCCCAAATTGATAAGCAAACAGCCTCTTTCCATTTAACAGAAAATGATTTATTTAGGTGAAGAAACTTAGGGATAAAGGCAACAAAAGTAAAATATGGCCTCTCAGTGTCTCTGTAGCGTCCTCCTCCACCATCTAACTGCAAGCCCCTTCTCTTTCCGTACCATGTCTCTGGCATCCTTCCCTGTGGTTCCTTAGTGTCCCCCTCCTCTCTGTACCATTTCCGTAGTCCTCTGCATCTCCTTAGCCTCCTTTGTACCGACAGACCTTCTTCTATTGTCCCCCCTCTGACTGCCTAACTTCCCCGGGTATATAAAAGGCCTATCTCCCTGGGAACCCTGGGGCCAAGCCCCCATACACATCAAACTAATTGGTTAGCTGCCCTGGGGCCACAGCCAGGGTCTCCAGGGGCTGTGCATACCATGCCCAGGGCTCAAGGGAGCTGTGCCCCCGCTGGGCACCCAGGGCTTCCCCACAGCCATGCCAAGGGCCAGCAAGGGCAAGCCTGGGATCTCTGGGGCAGATGCCCTCAGGGCGGAAGGAGCTGGGGCTTTTTGCAGCCATCCAGCCTGGCTGGCACCCCCTAAAGCTCCAAGGCCCACAGGGCTTCTCTGCTAGGCTGCTGAAGCAGAGGGGGAGGGGCACCAGCCCATCTCATGCAGAGAAAAACCCTGAGGGCCTAAGGTTTTTTAATCTCAGCCCAAAGGCAGGGTCTCCAAATCTCAATAAATTCCCAGATCTTCATATTGAAGTTAAGTTCAGGAACTCCATGATTAGAATATGATTCAGTAACCATGGATCCATCTCCCAATTCAATATCTAAGACTTCTGAATGATGCCAGATGGTACTATTTCATCCTTAAGTTGAAATAATACCTTTGTGTAATTAGTTATCATCAGTTTTGGAAGACCACCTTAATAGCTACTGCTGAATTCTGCTTCAGTTCCATTCACCCCTCCAAACAGAACTGACTGCTTTTCCCCAATTCTGTATCCCATCCTTCACACTAATTAGCAATTAACTGCTACCTAGAAGAATTGAAAGTTATACTGCCAGACATTAATTTATAGAATCTGTTTATAGAGTGTTATGCCTAGAGTTAGAAAGACCCAAGTTCAAATTTCACTTCAGAGATTTATTAGGTATATGACCTTGGGCAAATGACAACTCCTATTTGCTTAAATTTCCTCAATTATAAAATGGGAATACTAATAGCAGTTACCTCTTAGAGTTAGAGTGAGGATCAAATAAGGTAATAGCTGTAAAATGCACTATTCACATTTCCTGGTACATAGTAGGTATTATATAAATTTTCTTCCCCTTTAATCTGCCACAGAGCTGCCAAGGTCAAGTTATAAATACAATTGAACAAGTAAATTTTGATCTTCACTTAGAATTTGCATGTTGATTATCATAATTCAGCTAGAAGGGCTAAGTGGAAGACATTAAGATTAGGGCCTTTAAAAAATTAAAAGAACAATTAATAAATGTAGGGGACTCCTGATTAAAATATTCTAACAATGAATATATACCCAGTTACGATCCTTTACTTCTGTCTTATCTGGGAACTCCATTCAGGGCTTGCTCTAGAAAAGCCCTCCACTGAAGAAGCCTTATCTGTCTCCAAATATCCCTCTGTAAGAGATATCCAATTCTACTATTAGAGAGTTCTTCCTGGGGACTCTTATTTTATGGAAATGCTCAAGGCAGCCTTCATTTGCCTCCAATAATGTATGTATTTCTGTACTTCAAAACCATGTCCTCATTCTGGATACCTTCATCTCCCTTCCCCACCCCCAACTTGCACACTCCTTGGAGTATAAACTCCTTCAAAGCAGAGATTATCGTTCATTTTGCTTATATTTCTTTTTCCCATCACTTAGCACAGTTCCTTGCAAATAGTAAACAATTACTTGTTTCCTTCCTTCATCTCCTCCTTTTTCTTCTCCTTCCTTCCTTCTTTCTTTCCTTTCTTCCTTCTTTTCTTCCTCTCTTCCACAGAAGGTACATAAAGACCCAACCTTCTACTTCCCAATGCTGAAACTAGTCCAGGAAGTGATTAATCATTAAAGAGATTCTTCTTCTTGCCCTAATGAAGGATTAAAGATTCACCATTCTAAAAATAAAACAAAACAAGAATTGTTCCTTCAAGATTTTGTTCTATATCTTCTTTCCTTTACCAACAAACTTCTGGAAACAAGTGTTTTTTGTTTTCAAAACCAAAGAAGTAGTTATTGTTTTCAAAACAAGTATTTATTAAGCATCCACTCTTTACATTGTACCACATGCTAGGGATAGTAAAGTAAAAGTTCAAATAGTCTCTGTCCAAAAGGAACTCATAGTGTAGTTGGAGAAAAGATCATGTGCCACTGTAGGAATATACAAATATAGATATAGATATAGATATAGATATAGATATAGATATAGATATAGATATAGATATAGATATAGATATAGATATAGATATAGATATAGATATAGATATAGATATAGATATAGATATATAGATATAGATATAGATATAGATATAGATATAGATATAGATATAGATATAGATATAGATATAGATATAGATATAGATATAGATATAGATATAGATGTGATTGTGTACTTTTTTTGTGGAAAATGAGGGTTAAGTGACTTGCCCAGGGTCACACAGCTAGTAAGTGTCAAGTGTCTGAGGTTGGATTTGAACTCAGGTCCTCCTGAGTCCAGGGCCATTGCTTTATCCACTGTTCCACCTAGCTGCCCTGATTCTGTACTTTTTAATCTACTTCTACTTTCTCTTTTCATCTTCTTTCCCCTCACTCTCTTATTCCATAATCTTTTTAATCCTGCTTCTTTTCTCATATACCTCTGAGGATATGATACTTTAAAAATGTTCTAGTGATCTCCTATATGCCAAATACAGTTTTTCCTTAATCCTCCTCTCTCTCAACCTTTTGGGGCATTGGATAGACATAATCAAACTGTTCCTGAGAATCTCCTTTCTCAATTTCCATGACACTTGGCTTCACTGGCTCGCCTTCTATTTGATGACATTGTCTACTCTTTTACCTTTGGCTATTTTTTCTCATACCACCCCAAGATTTTGTCCTTTGCTTTCTTCTCTTTTCTCTTCCCTTCATGATCTTGCCAACTCCACTGATTTCAATTATCACTTTGACTAAGAAGAATACCAAATTTATATTTCTCACCCCTAGCTCTCTCGTGATCTCTGTTCTTCTATTTCAAACTTCATGCTGGATATTTCCCTCTGCATGTCCTATTGCATATTAAATCAGCATGTCTAAAACTGAAGTTATTACTTTCCAGCTGTCTAAACAAATTCACTTTTTAATATCCTCTATTGTTGATTCCTGTTATGACTGTCTTTTAATCACTTAGTCTTAAAAACTTCATTTTTATTCCTCTCCATTACATCTCACAAGCAATTAGTTGCTATTTTATATATGTGTGTGCTTCTAACATAGATCTCAAAATTATCCCTTCTTTTTGACTCTCATTGTCACTATGATTGTTATATATTACTATAACTTGCTAACTGAGAGTGTGTTGAATGGTATAATATGAAGCCCATTGGTTTTGGAATTGGAAGATGATAAGATTATACAGTTAAACCTGGATGAGGCCATAATGGCATGATTTTATAGATGAGTAAACCAAGGTCAAGAGAGGTGAAATGGGGAGAACTACTTGGTGTCTGAATTTGGATTTGATCCAATGTCTTCCTGAGTCTAAACCTACCAGTCTGTCTTATCGATATAATATATAATAGAGTATATTCTATCATATCATTGCTCTGGATTTGAATCCTGATCTTACTACTTAAGACCAATTTACTCTACTACTTAAGTCACAATTTACTCTACTGTAAAATGGGTCTGATAGTACTGGTAATGACTACCTTGTACATCTGTTATGGGGGAAATTGTAACCTTAAAACATAATAATGTAAACAATTGTTATTATAATTGATTCCTTAACCAAAACCTCCTATTTAAAGGTATTTATGGCTTCACACTACAATCCATCTTTTCATGGTAATTCTTAGCACATCATTCCACTGCAAAAATCCTGCAATGTTTAGTTAATTTCATCTAAAATTCTTTATCCTGACATTGAAAGTTCTTTACAGTATGTTCCAAAGCTATCTTTTGAGACTGATCTCACAATAGTGCACTGCACACACCCTAGGTTCCAGGAAAAGTGCACTATGAACAGTTATTCCCCATACACAGTCCCTTTACTTCCCACTTCTGTGATTTTGGTCATCATTTTCTTATGCTGAAAGCACTTTCCACCCTTTTTCTTACCTTTTTCCTGCTATATTCATGAAAAAACAAAACCTGGATTTTTTAAAGGTCCAGCTCAAACATTACTTCCTGAGATCCTTCAACATTTCCTCAAATGGATATGACTTCTCTTCTAAATATCCATAGCCCTTCACCTACATATCTCTGAAAGGAACTTATTATAGTGTGTCTCATAGTTATTCATGTATTTTCTGCCACTCCTTTAGTAGGCTATATTCATCTGGAAAGTGAAGATGATCTAATCAGTGTTTTTCCTCTGCATTACCTTTCAGCTAATGTCACTAAACCTTTATTAAGCATCTATTATGTGTCAGGCACTAAGCTAAGATCTCAGCATACAAAGAAAGGTCAAAGAAAGTCGCTTTTCTCAAGGAGATCACAGTCAAATAGGGAAGATAGCATGCTAACAACATGTAAAAACAATCTCTATATAGGATTGGTTGTTATTTTTAATACTCAAAGAGGACCAAAATGGCACCACTACATTGCATTCAATGTATAGTGAGTCTGACTGTGGTGAATAAGAGCAATATGAGCTCATGGGTGATAGCTTTTGACTGATGTAGAAATTGAATTTAAAGAGACAAAGTGGTTTGAAACCTTATGGATCAGGATGAAGTGGATAATCTTGGTTTCTTCAATGTATAACTAATCTTTATGCACTTCACAGCATCTGTTTCCACTTTGTGGCCCATTGGAATATATTATTCACACCTGTCTAGATACCTTCATAATGTATCAATGGCTTGGAGACCCATCAGTTACTCTCAAACTTGTTTAGCCCCTCTGCCATAAATGGTTTTACCAGTGTGGCAGCTGCATATGCTACAGCTTTTTGGTGCGACAGGTGAGAGTTGGAGATAGGTGGGCACCAAGAGAGGAAAGCAGCCCTGATAAAAACTCAGCAACCCTCAAATCAGAGGTACTAGTCTTCCCTGAACACTAATATTAAACAATAACTCCTCACCTTTATCTTAGTATCTGAGATAGTTTGAACACTCTGAGTTGTCATTTGTGCTTAGAAAAGTATTTAGCACACTACCCTAACATAGAGTAGGCACTTAGTACATTCTTTTTCACTTTTTTTCTGAGGCACTATCCAAGCCCATAGAATCCCCCAGGACTTTCATGCAATAATAATACCGCTACAGAAAGTAAGGATTTCAATAACTGAGGAAATAATTTATCAAATAGGTGGAAACATTTTTCCATGTCTTGAGGGGAGGAGGAGAGTGTTAAAGCTAAATATAGAGGATAATGGACAGCTAGGTGGGGTAGTGGATAGAAAAACAGGTCTGAAGTCAGCAGAACTTATTTTCCTGTGTTCAAACATGGCCTCAGATACTAGCTTTGTGTCCTGAGGCAAGTCACTTAACCCTGTTTGCCTCAGTTTCCTTATGTGAAAAATGAGCTGGATGACTAAATGGCAAACTACTCTAATATCTTTGCCAAGAAAACCCCAAATGAGGTCACAAAGATTTGAGTATGATGGAAACAAGAGTAATACAGGATACATCTGGAATGCTCAATAAATATTTTGTGTGTTGAAAGGAATTGAATTTGTCGCATTGAAAAGAACACTGGACTTGCATTCAAGACATCTGGCTTTGAATTCTGGATGTTTTACTTAACATTTCCATGACCTTGGGCAACTTCTCTGGAACACAGTTACCTCATCTATAATGGGTTAGAATATTTCTAAATTTCCTTCCAACATTATAGCTATGAACCTTTGATTCCATGAAATGGAAAAATATCTTTGTAGTGAGGCAGAATCCTTTCCAAATCTAACTTACTATTCAAAAATAAATATATAAATTTTATTGTTTAGCACCTTCATTCCCAGCATATTTGCCCACAACATTTATTCCTAATAGGCTACTACTCTTTAAAAAAAGCACAAAATGAAGGAAAATTTTAAGAAAACAAAAACAAAACAGATCAGGGAACTCTAAAATTTTGTTTAGTCTTCTATACCCATAGTTCCCTCCCTCTGCAAAGAAGAATGAGAAATGAGGATACTCTTTGGGCCAATCTTGATCATCTGAATTTTATAGACATGTAAGTCAACTAGGCAGCAAGGTGGTTCAATACATAGAGCCATAGACCTGTGGGTGTAAGATCTGAATTAAAATATGATCTCAGGTATTTACTTGCTGTGTGATCCTGGGAAAGTCATTTAACCTATGTCTGTAATAATTTGCCTAACTGGGCAATGAGGAAAATTATACCACCTACTGCAGGGTGGTTGTGAAAACCAATTGAGATAATATTTGCAAATTGATTAGCATAGTACCTGTCACATAGTACATACTTAATATTTTTTTTTCCTTCCCCCCCTAACATTTTTCAAATACTTACTATGTACTAAGTGCATAGTAAGAACTAGGAATGAAAATATAAATAGGACTTTCTCAAGAAGCTTGAATTCTAATGATGTAAGATAACACACAAAAGGAATATAAAAGGGAGAGGGGTGAAGAGGCTGAAAATAGTTGAAGAGGAATAAGCTATTAATGGCCTTAATTCCCTCCTTAAATAGAGGTTCTGGAAGGCATAAGCTAATCAGGGAGAGGTCATATTGTTGGATGGTCCTGAGATGTGTGGATTCCAGGGCTGGAATGAAGTTCCAGGGTTAAGAGCTGGAACATGGTAGAGAAAGTCAAGATTTGTGACTGTTTTGGTATTTTTTAATTGTAATTTTCTAGTTATATTATTATCATAATTATGTATACCATTTTCCTTGGTCTGCTTCTATCATTTTTTATCAATTCATTTAAATTATCTTGCAGTATAATAATTTTCATTATGTTAATTTACCACAGTTTATTTAGCCATTCCCCAATCTATGGGCATCTAATTTGTTAACAATTCTTTGCAACTACAAAAAGTGCTACCATCGATATATTGATGTGAGGCTTTTATTTTTTTCCTAAATCATTATCCTCACCTAATAGTGAGATCTCTGGGTCAAAAGGAAGTGACATTTCTGTCACGTTCTTAACATAATTCCAGTTCCAGTCTAATTCCT
Organism: Dromiciops gliroides; assembly: GCF_019393635.1. Taxonomy (NCBI): domain Eukaryota; kingdom Metazoa; phylum Chordata; class Mammalia; order Microbiotheria; family Microbiotheriidae; genus Dromiciops; species Dromiciops gliroides. The sequence goes on along the minus strand of NC_057862.1, from coordinate 625,407,015 downwards.
AGAAATTTCTGTCCAAAGTGATTGGACCATTTTTTCATTAAACCAACAATCTATTAGTGTATCTGCTTTCTATGGTCCTCTCTTTTTATCATGTTTACCAATTTGTTGGGTATAAGATGAAGCCATAAAGTTGTTTTGATTTTCATTTATCTTATTACTAATGATCTGGAGCAATCTTTCTTATGTTTGTTAATAGCGATTCTTCTTTTGAGAATCTATTGTTCGTATTCACTGACCATTTTTCTATTGGGGGATGATGTTAGCCATGTTTTTGTGTATTTTCCTCTAAAACTTGGATATCAGTCCTTTATCAGTGATATTGATGTAAAAATTTTCCTCCTTATTGAGCACATCCTTTCTTATCCTAGTTGCATTGATTTCTTTTTCCTATCATTTAAACATAAAATAATTTTAGTAATTCTTGGGGCATGGAAAATCAGTACATCCTTTTCACAGAACCTGAGCAATTGACTCAAGAGAATATTCTCACTTAGTTAGACTTGTCATCATGTGTTTTGGTCAGGGAAAAAATTTTTCCACTATTTGCTAATCAAAAAGCATAATAGCTGCTATCTTAAGAGGTCACCTGGAGACAACAAACATTGTGACAAGTACATAGTAGACACTTGAAAAAGTAAGTCATTGGCAATCTAGTGACTTTCTTCCCTAATGAGGGTCAGGGCAGAAGCAGATAGGCAAAAAGTTACCTAAAGTATTGCTATAGGTATAGGTCATTTATGTATAATTTGCACAGCTTTCATTAAAATATAATTGCCTAAAGAAATTTGCCAACTTCCATTTTAAGGAACTGCCCTATTTGCTAATCAATGTCATATTTCCCCCCTTTACCTATGTCCTATACAGGCATTTTTTGAAATGTACTCTACCATGGAAGGGAGGGGGTAAATTTTGTTCAAATGTCACATATTTATGTTCTCTGCAGAACAGAGAGAAAGAGAGAGAGAGAGAGAGGGTAGAGCACAAAGATAGATGGTAAGCACTGAAAGCCTTGCCAGCTCTACTGAAATATCTAAATACCTGGAAGCATTGATTAGAAAAATGAATGGTAGCATAAGGAAATGTGGATGTGGGATTAATACAGGGCCCAATGAAACCATGGTGTGAATGGAGATTGAATCATTCTATAGCATGCCTTTGTATTTACTGTAAGTTGAATAAATTCCAAATGAGTTTTGTCATATAATGGCAAAAAAATCTGATCTGTAATATATCTTGGCATCCATTATAATTTAAATGAACTGTGATGAAAGCAAACATTTTGCTCAGCATTATTTCAATGAATAGCATTTTTGCACCATATTACAGAATGAAGACAATGAATGAAGTCTCTGTTCCCATATATCATTTTAAGTGAAAAGCCATTTCTTATTTTTTCCATTTCAGTGTTCAAGTTCAATTATTGCAAATGAACATTCCCAATCCCACCCCTCACAAAGCCCAATAGCTGGTCTTGACGACTTTAAAAGCCAAACTAATTATTGCCCAGTAATGAAAAGCAATGCAAGGTAGTGAAGAATTGTGCAATTGAATCAGAATTATGTAAGGAGATGACATTGGCTGCTTTGAAACATGAATTTCCAGTTCCCACTGTAAATGAATGATTACATGGGATGAGAGTAATTGCCTCAGTACTGAGTGCAGCTGTTATTTATGTCATGTTATTTATAAGACTGATGTGCATAATGTTCCTCCAGCCCTACCGTAAATTAGAACAAACTAGGAACATATTATCTAAGGGCACTTACAGGAAGACATTTTGGCAGTCTTGGCACCACCAATTTTAATAGCAAATAAATGTTTCCTTTGTTTATCATAAAAGTAGCTTTCTACCCACAGAATCCAAATATACCTGGAAGTCAAATCATTAATGCAGCAATGAGGAATAGGACAAATTATGTTGAGTTAACCATTTCTGTGTCAATATGGGTAATTAATCTATGAATGAACATTGATGTTTGATGAGGAAAGGGCACATAATTCTTGGTTTTGTCTTTGTGGGTGTTTGTCCCTAATCACATAGCTAGTAGGTTTTGGACAGAGGACTTGAATACACATTTCCTGGATTTGAAGACCAGATCCCTATCTATTATATCACACTAATTCTTGGTATCTACAATGGAGGTGAGGAGTAACATGAAAATTGACTGGGCAGCTATGTAGAGCAATGGGTAGAGAGGTAGACTTGGAGTCAGGAACACCTGAGTTCAAATCCATTCTCAAATCGTTACTAACTGCTAACCTTTGCAAGGTCACTTGAAATTTCACTCAGTTTACTCATGTATAAAAGGGGGAGAATAATAGTACCTAACTCCCAAGGTTTTTGTGAGCATAAAATGATATGCTGTTTGTAAAGCCCTTTGCAAACCATAAAGCAATATTTAAATGCTAGTTGTTATTACTGAAGAAAAAGAAAATTGCTAAGAATTATCTGTGGAAAATTGTAACCATACAGACCATATGGTATAATGGGAAAAACAATGAACTTGAGGGCCAGGACACTCTAATATGAATCCTGGCTATGTTACTTTTGCATTGTGTGATTGTTGCCAAATAATTTCACTTCAATTTTCTGATACTCAGCCTTCTTCAGTGATACAGGAATAGGTGTATCTATCTCAAAAGGCATTTTGAGGAAGTCCTATTCTAAACTACAAAGACCAATGCAAATATGAGATGTTGTACTTATTGGTATTGTTAATGGGAGAGGCAAGTGTGTACAAGAGTCAACTCTAAGCCAGATCTTATTGCTGAATTTTCAGTATGAACATCTACATCTCAGAAACTGGCAATTGCTTCCAAAAAGGACCTGATTGTTTTATTGATTGTCAAAACATAAGAAAGTGTTAATGATGAAAATTAATCTTAAAAGTCAATATGTGTACTTGTCTTTTTTTTTCTTAGAGAGCCCCAGTTGTTAAAAACTGCTAAAAAAAAACCCATTAAATCTATGGGATGAGGGGATAGAAGTCTAAAGCACTAGGAACTTGGCATGGTTACAAATATACAATGGCAGAACCATAGTTTCCAGGTTTGGAAGAGTTTCAAAATTGATAGTGATTTCTTAATGCATTTCTTTTTTTTTTCTTTATGAGGGGAAAATAAAAGTAAAAATAAATAAGAAAATTAATGATAATATCTAACATTTATGTAGGACTTTAAAATTTATAACTTTAAAGTTGAGATATATTATCTCATTTGATCCTCACAATTATCATTTGAGGCAGATCCTAGTGTCGATCCTATTTATGGATGAGGAAATTAAGTTATAAAATTTAAGTTACTTGCCCAAGGTCTCATAACTAGTGAGTACCAAAGGAGAAATTTTAATCCATACTTGCTGGAATACAGGATCAATGATATTTCTGTAATAATAGACTGTACAGATTAGAAATGAAGTTCAATGGAAGAATGAATAATCACAAAGGTCAACTAGAAAATAAAACTATGAGTTTCCCTTCCAATCACAAGGAATATAAACCCTTGAAATCCAACTTAACAATTTGTGTTTTCACAGACAAATTTTATTTTATTGGAAAAAATATTTTCTGGGAAGAGTTTTGTTTTTTTTTTAAATCAGGTTTTCACTGGGAGGGTGTGGAAATGAAGAGATTATCTATCTTACGTTTAATTGTGCACTTGGTAATAAGCCTTATTAATTGTAGCCAGGAGTTCTCTTTGAAGGCATTGACCCTCAGTGGCCCTACTTGCCCGTTATTTGACCATCTGTATCAACTATAATCAGGGAAATGTGATAATTCAAAATCTTTGTATCTATCTACACACTAACTCACTTTGATATTGATAAACATAATAAATGAGAATAGGTGTTTTTTTGTTTTTGTTTTTGTTTTTGTTTTTTTTTGCGGGGCAATGGGGGTTAAGTGACTTGCCCAGGGTCACACAGCTAGTAAGTGTCAAGTGTCTGAGGCCGGATTTGAGCTCAGGTACTCCTGAATCCAGGGCCGGTGCTTTATCCACTGCGCCACCTAGCCGCCCCCTGAGAATAGTTTTTATTTTTCCTCTTGAGCCAAATATTCTAAATGCCTGCCCAATTAAATCCATGACTATAAATGTTAATTTTGTTTCTTTGTCTCAATATAAAACTATCTCACTCTAAGAACCTGGTTCAGATATATAATAATCTCCAGACAGAGAATTTTTTCTCATCTAGATGTTGACCCTGTGGGTCCAAAATAGTCATAATCTAGTAGGTATTTAAATAGAACTAGACTCTTTAGATCTTAAATACGATCTGCATGTCTGAGAAAGATCTAGTCCTACCCTTGATCACCCACAGAGCCTTGGGAACAGGTAAGGCTAAGTTACTTTTAAAGTTGATGTCACCCCACATACAAGTATAACCTCTCCCACAAAGTAGAGGAAAGTCACTATTGGAAAAACTTAGCATTCTGCTATTCATGATATTCTGTTCAGAAGAAGAACCAGAGAACATTGTAACAAATTTCAGATGAAGTTAGAAGCTATAGTTAATAGGTTGAGTAAGTAGAGAAAGCATCCAAAAAGACTTCAGCAAGTTAGAACACCATGTGAAACAATCTATCAGTCAAGCATTTAAGCTCTTATGTGCCAAGAACATTAAATCTTACATAGTGATCTCATTAGGTCCTATGGGTTCAGTTAATATCTCCATTAAGATCATTCTCCAATCTTTTTCTCTAGCTTTACCCTCTTTCCTGACATTCAGTATTACATAAGCAACTTCCTATTAGGCATCTTGACCTGCAAGTCTGCTTGACATCTAAAACTCGAAATGCTCCAAAAATAATGCATTACCCCCTTTCTGTCAAGTCTTCTCCTTTCCCAACTTCCCTATTACTTTTCTTTTCTTAATAGCATTTTATTTTTTCCCAATTACATGCAAAGTTAATTTTCAGCATTCATTTTTGCAATATTTTGAGTTCCAAATTTGTCTCCCTCCTTCCCTTTGCTCCCTGCTCTCCAAGATAGCAACCAATCTGATATAGGTTATATATGTATAATCATGTTAAACATATTTCCATATTAGTCATGCTGTGAAAGAAGAATAAGAACAAAAGGGTGTAAAAATTATATTAACTGGTCCTAATTTGTGAACTCCTGGATGGCTGGCTATCTGACTGCTATTAGCTATCTAAGCCAGTCTGTGAGCTATTAGCTACCTATCTGCCTAGGGGTTTAAAAAATCCCCCAGGTTCATTAATCCCAGTACGGGGACCCAACCTGTAAGGGCCTGCCCCTTCCCCCACTGCCTCTCAAACTGATAAGCAAAAGCCTTTTTTTATTTAAAGCACAGGGTTTATTTATGAGAATAAACTTAGAGTTAAATACAAAGAGAAATACGACCTGACTGTGTTTTTAACTTTCTCCCTGCCGCCTGCGCATCTCTTGCCTGTGTCTGGCCAGTCTGCTGCTGCAGCCACACCTCACTCTACATCTCTCCTTCAGTCCTCTCCATTCACTGTTCTGTTCCTTTCTCCATCTGTCTCTGTAGCGTCTCCTGCTCTCCTTTCTCTCTAGCTGTCCTGTGTTTCTTCTTCTACTTCACCTGCTTTTACTACCAACCAACCTCCTAGTGCCTTCACCATGTACATCTGTCTCTGCCAGGGTTCGAAGGGGCAGTGCCCCTCGATACGTGCCCGGGCCCTCTGCATGGGCTGTGCCATGCCACGCCCAGGGTCCAGGGTTTTCATCCTCGCCACTTAGCCTGACTCTAGGGCCCCTACAGCTGAAACAGAGGGGGAGGAGAGGCTCCATTCGGGGTGCCTAAGGCTAATTTTAGCTGCCCACAAGGGAAAAGTCACAGAAAGACAACAACAACAAAAAGTGAAAATGGTATACTTCGATCTACATTCAGACTCCATAGTTCTTTTTCTGGATAGGGAGAGCTCATGAGTCTTGTGCAATTTCCTTGGATCATTGTATTGCTGAGAAGAGCTAAGTCTATCACAGGTGATCATTATATAATGTTGCTGTTACAGTACACAATGTTCTCCTGGTTCTACTCACTTCACTCAGCATCAGTTCATGTAATTCCAGGTTTTTCTGAAATCCATCTGCTCACCATTTCTTATGGCAAACCTTGCAGTCTTAAGAAAGTTGTTTAGAGTATGGAGAATTAAGTGACTTGCCCAGAGTCACATAGCCAATATGCATGAGAGACAGGACTTGCATCTAGGTCTTCTCAGTTTAGAGGCCAGTTCTCAACCCTCTATACCAATGGTGGCAAACTAGAATAGCAATGGATCCCTGCCAGGGCATACTGACTGAGAAAAGCACAAATTAACATCATCTATGTTTTATTCCATTGTTATTTAATTTGTTAAACATTTTGCTATTATATTTTAATATGTTTGGGGAGTTTTGCTGAAGAGGGACCAAGTTTGATATCCTTATGGTATACCACAATGATTCTCTTTTGTTTTTATATCACCTAAATTTTTCCACTGTGTTCCTTCCCCACACCACCAAAGCAAATAAACAAACAAACCAAAACAGTTTGCTCTTTGAGAGAGCAATCCCTTAAAACAAGGAATTATAAAAATTGTCTGGAGGATTCTTTCCTTCTTTACATTTCTCATGTTTGGGATATTTACAAATCAAATTTTCTTTTCTATCTTTAGGAATATATCAAATCCTTTTCTCTTTTTGTTACAGATATTTCATTTTATTTTTTATAAAAAGTACTTTATTATTTTCCAGTTACATGTAAGGACAGTTTTCAACATTTGTATTCATAGGATTTTTAGTTCCAAATTTTTCTCCCACCCTCCCTTACATCCCCCCTCCCCAAGACAGAAAGCAATCTGATGTAGGTTATATATGTACAATCACATTAAACATATTTCTGCATTAGTCATATTGTGAAAGAAGAAACAGAGCAGAAGGAAAAAAAAACCCTCAAAAAAGAAGGAAAAAAAACAGCTAAAAAGTAGAAAAAGGATAGTTCAATCTGAATTTAAAATTCACAGTTCTTTTTTCTGGATGTGGAGAACATTTTTTATCATGAGTTCTTTGAAATTGTTTTGGAACATTGCACTGCTCAGAAGAACCACGTCTATCACAGATGATCATCACACAATATTGCTGTTAATGAGTGCAATGTTCTCCTGGTTCTGCTCCTCTAAGTCAGCATCAGTTCATGTAAGTCCTTCCAGTTCTCACTGACATCCTGCTGTTCATCATCTCTTACAGCACAATAGTATTCCATTACATTCATATACCACAACTTGTTTAGCTATTCCCCAGTTGATGAGCATTCCCTAGATTTCCAATTCTTTGCCACCACAAAGATAGCTGCTATAAATATTTTGTACATGTGGCTCCTAAATGCTTCTCTTTTGTTGAATATACATTTTTCATTAATCATTAGGCTCAGGCTGCAGAACATGATACTTTTGGTTGCTATTTGAGGTCCTTTGCCTTTCAGAATTATCCCACTCCCTTCTGTTTTCTAGTAGATATGGCACAATCTTATGTTACTAAAAATTTGGAGAACTTTCTCCTGGCTTCCTGTAGATTTTATTGTTTGTCACTGGAATTATTTAATTTAATTACTATGTTTCTTGGAATTTGAAATGTATGATATTAAATTTTTTTGAGTTGACATGGATTATTTTTATTGAGTTATTATTTTACACTGAGAATTTCTGGGCAGTTTTTTTATATTTGCTGTTGAGTTATTTACAACTCTTCATGATCTGCATGGGATTTTCTTGGCAAAGATTCTGGAATGGTTTACTATTTCCTTCTCCAGTGGACTAAAACAAATAGAATTATCACATAGCTAGCAAGTATCTTAGACCAGATTGGAACTCAGGTCTTCCTGACTCCAGGTCCAATGCTATAGCTGCCTTTTTCATATTACTTCCTGAATTATGGGATTCAGGTTTTTTTGTCTGTTAGGTCTTCTTGGGAGAATTATGATCCTTAAATTATTTCTGAGTATCATATCTTTAAAGTCATTTATTTTGGTTTGCAGAGTGTTCTTTTAATGCCATTGTTTTTTTGTTTTTCTCCTGCCAAATTTTCTTCTACTTTACTATTTTTATTATATATATTCATATTTTTTTCAATTCTTTGGAGAAACTATCTACTGCAGATTCATTCCTTTCCACCCTGACTCCATCTGCTTATTGAGTTTTAAATTTTTCTGCATTCAAAGCTATAAATTCTGACATAGAGGCAGCATGGAGTTGTGAATTGAGCACTAGAGTTGGAGTCAAGAAGACTTAAATTCAAATCATGCCTCAAAAACTTATTAGCTGTGTGACCCTAAACATGTCATTTAACTTCTCTGTGCCTCAGAGTTTTTGTCTATAAAATGAGAGGGTTTGTGTTGTATAGGTTCTAAGGACTTTTCCATCTTTAAATTTATGATTATTTCTAACTTCTTCTTTTTGATATTTTACTTCTTTTTTGAATTTGTTTCATCCTCTCTTGTGATTCCAAAGGCTTTGGGTTGTCATCAAGCTTTTGGTTCATTTTTTGTCTCATAATATTTGTTCAGAGAGCTTTATAATATTTCTGAAGGTTCAGTGCCCATTCTTCGATCTAGTTTGAGCATCCTCTCTGTTGATATATTTGCTCATGCTTGGGATTTTTAAGTTTTCTTCCTCTTGGATTTTTGGTGTTTCTACCTTGTTTTTTCTTAAATTCTCCTGTCACTCATTTCTGATTCATCCCTGTCTGTTGGTGAGTATATGCTGAGGGCTAGACTGTTAAGCTACTGTACCCTCTTTCCACACTGTTGGATTTAAGTTGTGCTATCCTTGATGCCTACCCACAATAGGCACTATGGGAATAAATTTGACTTCAGCTGGGTTTCAGAGCCCTTTCCTTCAGGCCTGGTGCAGTCACAGATGTTGGGCCCCTATTCCACATCTTCTCTCAGCTCTCATCATTTACTTCTCTAGCTTTGCTGAATTAGTGTTTGCAGCTTTGTATAGGATTGGGAGAGGATGAAAATGATGTTTCAGAATGGACTAGGCAAGATGGCAGAGTAAGATGAAGCAAATCTCTCCAGCTTGCTTCTTTCCTGATAAAAGTATTTTATTTTTTCCAGTTAGATGTAAAAATAGTTCTCAACATTTGTTTATATGAGATTTCCATTTTCAGATTTTTCTCCCTCCCTCCCCTCCCTCCCCCCTCCCCTAGACAGCAGGTAATCTGATACAGGTCATATATATATATATATATATATATATATATATATATATATATATATATATATATATATACATAATAACATTAAACATATTTCTGTATCAGTCATGTTATAAGAGAAGAATCAGAGCAATGAGGAAAAACCTCAAAATAGAAAAACAATAGCACCAAAAGCAAAAAGAGATAGTATGGTTCAATCAGCATCTATACTCCACAGTTCTTTTTTTTCCCTGGATTTGGAGATCCCCTTCCATCATGGGTCCCCTGGAACTCTTCTGTACCATTGCATTGGTGAGAAGAATCTAGTCCATCACAGTAGATCAACACACAATGTTGATGATACTGTGTACAATGTTCTTGTGGTTCTGCTCATCTCACTCATTATTAGTTCATGCAAGTCCCTCTTGGTTTCTCTGAACTCCTCCTGCTCATAGTTTCTTACAGCACAATAGAATTCCATTACATTCATATACCACAACTTGTTCAGCCATTCCCCAATTGATGGGCAACCCCTCAATTTCCAATTCCTTGCCACCACAAAAAGAGCAGCTATAAATATTTTTGTACATGTGGGTCCTATTCCCTTTTCTATAATCTCTTTGGGGAAAAGACCCAAAAGTGGTATTGCTGGGTTATCCAGCTTTCTGAAACAACTAATGCAACAAAGACCTCACATTATGCATGTGGGAAGCTGGATGAGTCTGGGCTCCTAAACTCTACTGCTATGATACTGAGGAAGGCTATTGATATGGTGCAACCACAGTCCATGAAACCAAGAAACCACTTCCCTAGTACTTTTTATGATGATATAATCCTCCTAGTCACCAAGGCTCAGAACCTCAACATCATCCTCAGATTTTTACTTAACCTCTCTCCACAGAACCAATGTGTTACCAAATCTTGATATTTTCAACTTCATAATACCTTTCCATTCACACAACCACAGGCCTGTTGCAGAATCTTATTACCTCATACTTGGACATACTGGACAATGACCTGATAGTTAATCTTCCTGCCTCAATTATCTCCACTGGAATTTCCACTCATCTACCAAAGATATTGTGGTGGTGGTGGGGGAGGGGGAAGGCAATGAGGGTTAAGTGAACTTGCCCAGAGTCACACAGCTAGTAAGTCTAGTGTCAAGTGTCTGAGGCCGGATTTGAACTCAGGTCATTCTGAATCCAGGGCCTGTGCTCTATCCACTGTGCACCTAGCTACCCCGAAGCTATCTTTTAAAAGAATTTTGTCCTCCTATTCAATAAATATCATTGACTATCTCTTATTTTCTTTTTTTTGTTTTGTTTTCATAAGATTGTTAGTTTCCGAATTTTTCTCTCTCCCTCCCTTGTCTAACCCCTCCCCAAGACAGAAAGCAATCTCATATAGATTTTATATGTACAATCACGTTAAACATATTTCTAAATTAGTCGTGTTGTGAATGAAGAAAAGGGAAAAACCTTAAAAAACAAAAACCAAAGTAGAAACAGTATGGTTCAATCTGCATTCGGAATCCACAGTTCTTTTTTCTGGATATGGAGGACATTTTCCATCATGAGTTCTTTGGTATTGCTACCTGTTTTTTCCAAAATTAAAACCTGGGATATTATTTTATACATGTATCAATACAATAAATACAACAACATAGGAAACAAAAAAAATTCTGATTTTCAAAGCCTTTCACAACCTGTCCCCTTCCTACCTTTCTGATCATCTTAGACGATACTCCTCTCCTCATACTCTGCTCTAACAATGGCTTTCATGCCATTCCTCATCCTAGAAATGCAATCTCTGGACTCTATGCCTTTTCACTGTCTGTCCCCATGTCTGTATTGTTTTCCCAGTTCCATCTCCTGAATTCCCTGATTTCATTCACTAACAATGTGAGTTCTTTGAAGGAAGGAAATATGTTTTTATCTCTCTTCCTAACCCTGGTACTTAGCTCAGTTCCTAACATATAGGAAAGGGGTTTAATACATACTTGTTCATTGTCTTACAGTTACTGGGTTAAGTGTTAGGGATACAAAGAAAAAGAAAGGCCTTGCCCTCAAGAAGCTTATATTCTAGTGGGGGAGTCCCATATTAATGAGCTCAAACAAGCTACAGATACAGTAGATAGAAGCTAACCTTAGAGGGGAAGGTTAATGCAGATGGAAGGAAGAGAAAAAATATTTTGCAGAAGGTCATATATGAGCTGAGTCTTATAGAAAATCAAGAAATCTGAAAGGAAAAATTAGGGGGGAAAGTATCTTAGAATTGGAGGTCATTTCCAAATCGAGGTATGAAGGCAAGGAGTGGACCTTTGTGTGCGCAAAACAGATAGTTGGCCCATATAACTGGACTTTAGAGTATTTAAAAGACAGTAATATATAGGAAGACTGGAAGAGGAGGAAGAAAGGAGCCAGATTGGGAAAAAATTTTAAATAACCAACAAATGAGTTTATGTCTACTTTTATAAATAATAGGGAACCAGTAAAGATTCCTGAGTTGAAGAGGGGGATATCATGATAAGAACCACACTAAGAAAATTACTTTGGCAGTTATGTGGCAGACAGATTGGATTGGGAAAATGAAACTTGATACAGATAAATATAAAACCCTGCAATTGAATTTAATGTACATATAAGAACAGTGGAAATGTGGTTAGTTTATGTGGAAAAAGACCTAAAAGCTTTAATGGGCTTTGAATTCAGTAATAATAAAAAAAATAATGATTAGTAAAAATAACTAGGCATACATAGATTAAAAGACTTAAGAGTCACATAGCTAATAAGTGTCTAAAGATGATTTTGAATAATCGTCTCCCTGAGTCCATGTTCAATTCTCTATTTACTGTAACATTTAGCTGTCTATGTGATGAGTAAAAAGCATATTGTTTAATCTAAAATGACTCATGCAATTAGTCTCATTAAATGAAGAATGGGAGTGGGGGAGATGTTAACTTTATTTCACTTTGGGCTTGGCAAAGCACACCTAAAGAAGCTAGTATTATTGAGGCAATAACTGATTCCTTGAGGCTTCTATCCATTGCTTCTATTTATATGTGATGATGCCAAGCAAATTACATCATTTCTATTCCATCTGACAACCTTTCAAATCTGTAATGACTTTCGCTGTTTTCTTCCTAAATCTTCTCTTCTCTAGCCCAAATCTTTCCAGTTCCTTCAACTGAGCAATATGTGGGCCCTCTTAACTCCTCCTTCTATAATATTTGGTGATCTCATCAGTAACCATGAATTTAATTATCATCTCTATGCTGATAGATCTCAAATCTACCTGTTTAGTTATTTCAGTTCTGTCTGACTCTTTATGACATTATAGCATTTTCTTGGCAAAGACTGTAGAATGGTTTGCTATTTCCTTCTCCAGATCATTTTATAAATGAGGAAACTGAGGCAAACAGGGTTAAGTGACTTGCCCAAAGTCACACAGCTTGTAAATGTCTAAGATCAGATTTGAACTCAGGAAATGAGTCTTCCTTGATCTAGTCCTGGTGTTCTATCTACAGGTGATACTTATGTGCCCCCTAAAATCTATATATCCTGCTCTGACCTGTAGTCTTGCGTCTTTAAATATCTGAAGATACTTCAAATTGGATATCCCAAACAGAGTTCATTATATTCCTTCCTAAATTCACCTACTTCATCTTAAATTGTTCTCTAATATTGTCAAGGACACTACCTTCCTTCAAGCTTCTCTGCTTAACAATCTGTGTCATCCTCAACTTCTCACTCTCTCTCACTCAGATCTATTTTATTGCCAAAGAGTGTCAATTTCACTTTGCAACATCTCTTAATATGCCACTTTCTCTCCTCTGCCACTGCCACTATTCTGTTGCATGCCCTCATCACCTCATGCTTCAGGAATTGCAATAGCCTACTGGTAGGTTTGCCTGCCTTGAGTCTGTTCTCTCACCAGTTCACCCTCCATCAAACAGCCAAAATTATTCTCCTACAGTATTTCTTGGACCATATCACTACCCACTCACCATGCCCACTCAATAAACTCTAGGAATTCCCTATCACCTCTGGGATCAAATACAAAATCTTTTTGTTTGACTTTCAAAGAACTTCATAAACTACAGTTATCACTTCAACATTATGGGGATTAGGGACACAGTGCCTCCATGATCTGGCAAATATGCATACATTTTTTTGGCCCTACCTTTGTACTAGAGAAAACATCTTTTTTTTTTTCTTTTATGAGGTGTTTATAGTTCCTCACAGTAAAATTTTGGCTAATATTATATAATACTATACATATGTCTTACGCATTTCTGGGTTTCTAAAATTTTTCTGTGTGATCTTCTGGTTTTCACATAACTGCAGTTTCCATAAAAATCCCCGAAAAATTCTAATTTAGTTTCTTTTTGCCAATCTGTGATATAGTGAAACCATGATAGGAAAAGTCATGATGGGGAAAGTATCCTACACCCAAGTTTGGCAGTCTTTTTAGAACTCATTCCTCATCAATTTCACTTCAATCTAGTCACAGTGGCCTTGCTATTTCAGGAACAACACAATCCACCTCTCTTTTCTGAGAATTTTGTCTAGTTCTCTCCCATACCTGGAGTATTCTCCCTCTTTGCCTACTGCCTTTCCTGCCTTCCTCTATGTCCCATGAGCAACTTGAGGTCAGAAACTATCTTTTCCCACTTTTTACATATCCAGTGATCAGCACAGAGCCTGGTACTGATAAAATATGACAACATTTCAGACCCCATAATCGAAACTTTTCTCCTCTTAATAGGCTCCTATTTCACTACAGGCTTCTGAAACTCTGGAACACAGAACAGAATGCAGTACATTACATTTATTCTGATTTCTTCATAGTACCAGGAGACTTCATTTTCTTCATTATGGCTACCATGCCACAAATACCACCAAAGCTTCCAGGACATATTCTTTGGTCATCACAGTCTTCATTGTTGGTGGGAAATTTTGAGAAATAGCCTGTTGAATCATCCTATTCACTTCACTTTTGAGAAGCAATGGGTATATACCAATCCAGAAAATATGAGAGACTCTATGTGTTTTAAAACTAAAAATATCTTATTCAAAAGACCTTAAATTTTCTAAAATACTTAGTAGTATTAGCTATACAAATCCTTCCAGAACAAATGAGAACCATGACATTAGATTTAGCATAGTTAGAATCTTCCCAAATGTGTGACAAATGTTAGTTCATTTATCCTCATAATAAACTTGTCACAAAACTAGAATGGCTCACTAGCCACCATAAAGATAAATGTTTTTATGTCTTGATGTGTGGGCTTAAAACAATAATTCCAATAATCATTGATTTATTTTAACATTTCAGATGTTTCCCAACACCCTCTCCCCCCCGCCAAAAAAAAAAAAAAAACTCCCCTAAAATTGTTAAGTCACCACATTTTAAAGATTGTGGAACAAAGCATTTATGAGCCATGAGGCATAACATGATATCTTGGAGCATATCTGAAAAATGAAAAATCAGTTATCTCTTTTTTAAGTTGGCTTAGAATAAACTTGACAGATAGACAAAGGAAAATATGATGATTGGGATAGTGAAAACTTCCTTTGCTAGGAAGAAGCCAGGTAAAGTGACTTGGAGAAATAATTGGAAGGATAGTAAATAAAGAAAGAAGAATATAAGAATCAAGAGGGCAAAAATACTTATTGAGAAAAAATTACTTGATACATAAGGGAGGGGAAGGGAATCACTATTTGCCACATTGCTTAATCACTACTTATGCAAAAGTAGAAAAAAATAATCAGTCATAAAAGTACACATTTCTCTTGTTTAATAATCTGTCTCCATTCAACTTTTTAATGCCTTTATATTTGGAATGATAAGAAAATAGAAGTTGAATTGTGTGATAATGGTAGTAAAACCAATAGTCATTATCCAGAATTTTCTATGGAATTGTAATGCTAATGAACAAGTCAACTTTTATAAATGTTTGACCTCACTATAATGAAAGATGAGTAAACTAGATTGCATTGCCCCTGCTAATTTTACATTTGAATACATATCCTCAAAACAAAATCAGCTCTTTCTTAAATGATAGATCGAGTAGTAAGACAACAATTTGAGTTTAAGTCCTAAAATTTATTTTACTTTCAATAATCTAAGGTGATTTTACTCAAGAACATTAATATTACATTAGTGCTAAAAGATTATAAATAATCTGAATCACTGAAATGAGGAAGTGTTTTTGACTTGTAATGAAACCAGAGTTACAACTACCTACCACTATCTAGTTATATGATTTGCACAAGTTGTTTTAGGGTCTGTCCCTAATCTTCTAATCAGTAAAATGAGGGGTTTACATGAAATTACCTCCAAGGTTCCTTCCAATTCTCACATACAATGACCTATGTTTTCCCACTAAAAAATTACACAGAATGAAGTTAATATGGGTACTATGATGGTTCAATGAACAAAGACTTATTAAGTGTCAAGCATTCTGCTAGGCACAAACTAGTCAACAAATAAAACAATAACTACTCACAAGGAGTTTTCACTCAAATTAGGGAGAAAATGAGTGCATTTTTACAAATATACAGGATAAATATTAAGTTAAATTCAAATGCATATAAAGTAGTTCAATACAAAGTAGTCTTGGAGACAGGGTATTAGCAGTCGCATAAATTAGGAAAGATTCCTGCAGATAATGGTGACCAATATATTTTAAAGAAAGAAAAAGAATCTTTGAAATAGAGCTACAGACAGTATATTCCAGGATGGTAGACAATAAAGATACAGAGACAGGAGATAGTGTGTTATATGTGAAGAATAGAGAGAAGGTCAATTTGTTTGGACTATGCAGCATACAATGAGGAGTAATGTTCAATGAGGCTGGAAAGAGAAGTTGGAGCCACATTGTGTAGGGCTTTAAAAAGTGAAATAGGGGGCAGCTAGGTGGTGCAGTGGATAAAGCACTGGCCCTATGTGCCAGAGGGGCAGAGTTCAAATCCAGCCTCAGACACTTGACACTTACTAGCTGTGTGACTCTGGGCAAGTCACTTAACCCTCATTGACCCACACAAAAATGTGAAAGAGACGAGTGTCTATTTTGTCCTAAAATCAATACGAAGGCACTGGAATTGATTGATATAGGGGAGTGACCTGGTCACATTGGCACTTAAAGAAAATTACTTTGCTCGCAATGTGTATGATGAATTAGAGTGAAGAGAAACTTGAGACAAGAAAAAAATAATTAGAAGACTACTATAAAAATCTCTTTAAGAGAGGATAGGGAGGATGTATGAATGAAGGTGGTATCTGAGTGACTGGAGTGAAAGAATCATATGCAAGAGATAGTGTGAAGGTAGAAACATAAAGAATCACCAGCTCATTGAATGTTGTTATTATTTGTCCTTCATTTTCAAAAAGGAGCAATGCCATCACTGGGTGATTTTTTGACTTGTGCATAAATTAGACTTAAGTGAGACAGAGTTTCACAAAGTTGTCAGCCACACTCTCTCTTCCAGAGTCATTGAAGTCCAGTGACAAAACAAAAATCAAGATGAGTGGCAATGGCCTGGTATGCCATGGATGTCTTTGATGTCTGACAAAACTTTAAGTGCTCCATGATGCCTGCTTCAGTAACCTTTCTGACCATTGGAGCAAATTGTTCTTATCCACCCATTATGCTGGGAAAAGGCTTCACATGCTTGGGGTAGACATGGCCCTAACTCATTGACAAGTTTAAGGCCTGTCAGTTACCCTCAATCTGACTTAGCCCATCTGCTGAGATGGTTTTACCAGAGTGTGGCTGCTGTTTATGCTACAGCTATTTGGATCCATAGGTAAGAAATGAATGAATCAAGTGGATGCCAAAGGTGGATGAGAAGCCCTGGAAAGGGTTTGAAAGCCTCACACCACAAATACTAATTTTACCTGACTACACCATACACCATCACCAGCCCATTGAATATATAGAATGAGAAGACTGCAATGATGCTAATTTCAGTAAGTCAAAAATATTTATTGAGTAACTATCATGTGTCAAGTATCTTGATAAGTACTGGAAACACATAAAGAGGCACATGAGCCCTCCATGAGCTCAGAATCTTGTGAGGGAGTCAAGCAAACAAATATATACCAAAAAGCTATATACCAATTAAATAGAAAATAATTAAAAAAGGGAAGAAACTACAATTAAGTGATTGGGAAAGGCTTCCTATAGAGATTTTAGTTGGAATTTCTGTAGGGATTTGAGTTGGAACTTGAAGGATACCAGGGAATCTAGTAGGTGGATATGAGGAGGGAGAACATCCCAGGGATAAACAGAGAAAATGGCAAAGACAAGAAATGGAGTGTCTAATTTATAAACAGCAGCAAGGTCAGAGTACATGGCAGGAAGTATAGTGTAAGATGGGAGAGGTAAGAAGGAAACAAGTTATGAATGGATTCTAACATCAAATTATGGATTTTATATTTTTTCATGGAAACAATGGGAAGCCACTGGTGTTTCTTGAGGAAGGGGATTGAAATGGATTAAAACTGTAATTTTGGAAGTTAATTTTAGTCGCTTAATGGAGGGTGTATTGCAGTGGGGAGAAGGCAGGCAGACCCACCAGATGATTCCTGCAATAGTCCAGAAGTAATATGATAAAGAACTTCACCAGAGTGGTAGCAGTGTCAGAGAAGAGAGGGGGACATGGTCAAGAGATGTTGCAAAGGTGAAATTGACATGCTTTTCTCATAGATTGGATGAAAGAGCATATTGAGTATTAGAGTTTGGCATTTAGATCATAAACCTGAGAAGATATTAATGTCCTGAAGAGTTCTAATTAGGAGGAATAACATTCAGGAGAAGTGAGGGATATCTCAGGAGGAAAGATAATGAGTTAATATTTGGACATGTTGAATTTAAGATAGCTTCTAGACATCCAGTTCAAGACATCTTCTACATAGTTGGAAATGCAAGACTGGACAGGAGGGCAGCTAAGTGGTTAGGGAAAGATAAGTTGATTTGAGAATCATAAACATCAGGATGATAATGAAATTCATGGGTGCTGATAAAATTACCAAGTAAAGTAATATATAAGTAGGTGGCAATCCATTGGAAGAAATATAGAGTGGCATTACTTACCCCACATTATGAGCCTTGGAGAGTACAAGGATGGTGGAACCTTTGAAAGAAATCGTAAGGTTTGAAAGAGGAGAGAATTTTGCAGGTACGAAAACAATTAACTTTGGTTTAGTACATGTTAAAATTAAGCTATCTCCAAGACATGCCCTTTAAAATGTCTTCTAGACAACTGTTAACACAGGAATGCAGGATTAATGTTCAGTCAAGAGACTGAAGATAGATGCATACATCTAGGAGTCTTTTACATAAAAATAACATTCAGACCTAGGGGAACAGATGAGGTCACCAAGAGTGAATATAGAGGGATAAGAGACATGACCCATGCACAGGACCTTGGGGATTCACAACCATACTTGTGTGTTTGGTGTGTACAAGTAGAGTAAACTGTGCACTACTCAGAGAAATAGAAAAGGAACCAAGAAAGAGTATAGCCAAAATTTAAAAAAAATAGGAGATGAAAGAATATCTAGCATGCGGTATTTTTGGACTCTTTAAAAGGATGAAGGAAAGAACTAATTATCCAAAGAATTAAAATCACTCATTGTCACAGTGCTGAAAAGTAATTTCTTTCCATTCATTGGAATGGCATTAGAAGAAATGTAGTAAAAATTAGGTAGAGACATATTTTCTCCTTGTATGATTTTAGGCATGTCTCTTGAAATCTCTGAACTTCTGTTTCCTGGAAACAGTTAACGTTACACTATAAGCTACATAGGATTTTTGTGTGGATCAAATGAGGGACATGTGAAGGGTTCACAGATTGTAAATCATTTATTCCATTGGAGGCACTATTTTGATCGCCCATAGCTTCCTACCTAATTAGTGCTTACAAAGAAAAATCAATTCGACTTATTTCCAGTCCTGTTGTGTGATTTTTTCCACTATCCCTGATGCATTCAATTTTCTGACCTTTGGGTTGAAGTGACATAATCTCTTATCCTTGGCAACTAGGTGGCAGAGCAAAAGAGCACTGGATTTGGAATGAGCAAGATTCATCTTCCTGTAGTATCAGACACTTACTACGTGGGTGATGCTGGGCAAGTCATTAAATGTTGTTTGTCTCAGTTGCTCATCTGTAAAATGATCTGGAGAAAGACTTGTCAAACAACTCCGGTATCTTTTAAAGAAAATCCTAAAATTGGGGGCAGCTAAGTGGCATAGTGGATAAAGCACCAGCCCTGGATTCAGGAGGACCTGAGTTCAAATCTGACCTCAGACACTAGACACTTACTAGCTGTGTGACCCTGGGCAAGTCACTTTCCCCTCATTGCCCTGAAAAAGAAAGAAAGAAAAGAAAGAAGAAAGAAAGAAAGAAAGAAAGAAAGAAAGAAAGAAAGAAAGAAAGAAAGAAAGAAAGAAAGAAAGAAAGAAAGAAAGAAAGAAAGAAAGAAAGAAAGAAGAGTGAAAGAGAAAAAGAAAAAAGAACATTTCAAAACCAAGTCATGACTGAAAAAACTGAAAAGCATATCCCTTTATCTTGTGACTTGATCAGATGGAGCACTATATTCACTTTCAGTATAATATCATAGTGGGGCAGGTAGGTGGCACAGTGGATAGAGCACCAGCCCTGGAGTCAGGAGTACCTGAGTTCAAATCCGGCCTCAGGCACTTAACACTTACTAGCTGTGTGACCCTGGGAAAGTCACTTAACCCCAACTGCCTCACTTAAAAAAAAAATCATAGGAAAAATACTACCAAACTAAAGTATCTCAAGAGGAAAATAATGCAGAAAATAAGATGACTAATATCCATATCATAGGAAGATTGGTTGAGAGAAGTGGAGATGCTTATTCTAAAGAAGCATCTTCTGGGAAGTTGGGAGCTTAGCTGCCTCAAGCCTCAGAATCACTGCATTTAATTATAAAATCAGTGTCAGCTAAGGACCTATAAAAATGATCGGCTCTATGACTTCATTTTCCATGTCTTCTAAAAAAAAATATGACCATTTTTGCTTGGATATAGAAGACAGACAGAGAAACTATGGGCAGAACTGACATAGAGATATCAATTTACTATAGGGTAAGAAAAAAATAAAGGAAACAATCAAATAAATTTAAAAAAACAAAACCTAATGCCTAGCACTGGCAACAAACCTTATCACTGTCTAGTCTTTAAGTAGAGAGATTAAATTACAGATGGTTTTATTAACCAAGATGGGATTTCTCCTTGGATATATTATGATAGTCACAACCAGTGTTATACAGGGTATTAGTTTGCTTGACTGTAAAATGATTAGTTTGGACTTTATAGCTCCTGAGACCCCACTGACTTCTAGATCCTTGACTTCTAATCTGGGAGGCTCCTTCAAACACTGATACTGTTTTTGTTATTCATCTATGCTTTCATTTGTTTGCCTACTTACTGATTAATTAATCATCTGATTGATTTATGGAGGCTTTCATGGCTAGAATTGAAAACTTTCAGGTTTTTCCCTATTGTTTTCCTTCTCCTCTCCTTCAAAACTCTTCCTCCTAGTAGAAATATATTTCTTTTTTCTTTCTAAATTTTAAAATTACTTTGAAAAGAACTTTAAGGTGACCTGTAAATGTGGAAAGTAATAAATGTACATATTTTTCCCCTAATTTTTTTCTAGGCAATCATTTTGATTTCACATTTTTATTTTACTCAAGCATAACAGAGGCACACATCATTAGGCATGTATACCTCCAAACTCAAATTATTTATTATAAGGTTTTTAGAAATAACATTAAAAAAATCTCCAGTATACACCTTCAAGGAGGGATTTATTAGAATACAGTTGATGTCTCTAAATGTATCTGTATTGATGAGCTTTCCAACTACTTAATGTTTTAAGGTAATTAAACCACAAAAAACTCATTGAAGTAATGTTTAGGGCTGACTTAAACCCTTAAAAGCCATTAGCTCTTAACTGCCAAGTTGCTCTGAGTCTCAGGCTGCATGAAATTGAATCATATTTGAAGGGTTTTGCAGGCTAGTGGCAAAAATCATATAACCCCTACAGTTTAAAATCCCTCATCCAATACAAGTGATATGTAGAAAGAGGAAATAATTATGAATGCAAAGGAAGGAAGGTTTTGAACTTGATTTTGCATCCTGTGTTTTTCTTGTCATCTTTAGCTAATTAACTCCACTTAACTTACATGGTTCCCACTAAACTAGCAATATTTGGGAGCAAGGCACTTATTCTCCCTTTAAATATTCAAAAAGGGAGATTAAGATGCTCACTTATCCAAGCAGTCCACAACTTATTCATACATATGAATGTGCATAATAATAATAACTGACATTTATAAACTGGTTTAAAGTAGTTTACAGCTAATATATGCAAAATACTTTGCAAACCTTGAAGTGCTATATAAATATGAGCTCCTATTATTATTTAACTTTGCAAAACATTTAAGATATTGTGCTGCCATTTGTAGATTACCCCCAACTCTTTGAGAGGTCTCTTTTAATAAAGTATAACAACTAAATAATACTAAAAAATACAAAGACCTCTTCTCAAAGTGAATGAAACATTATACATCAGTAGTATCCATCCTTTATATTTTTCATTAAAACTAACAGGAATCTATTTCCTCTTCCTCCTACCCCCTTACCCTAGTGGGGGGGAAAAGAGAAAAGAAAAACAAATTCCTTTTAACAAATATGATTTGTCAAGCAAAGCAAATTCCCCCTTTGGCTACACGGAAATATATTAATGTCTCATCCTGCACAAAAGATAAATGGTATGTTTCCTTTGAGCCTCAAAACAGTCCTATGAGGTAAGTACTACAAGTATTATTATCCCCATTTTACAGGTGAGGAGAGTGAGACTCAAATAATTTAAATGACTTAATCCATGTTTATAAAACTGGCAAGGGTTTAAGACAAGATTTGAAAGGTCTTTCTGACTCCAAATCAGACATTCTATATATTCCTTGTAGTCTTTATAGTTTGTCAATACATAAAACAGAAAATATACAGATATTTGTTCCTGAGGAATTCAGGTCATGGGTGACCCATTCAACCCCTTTTTAAATTCAGTTTCCTGTTCTATAAAATCAACAAGTATAACTTCTTATACTCTGATAGATAGGTCCTTCCATCTCCAGCATGCTAGGATTCTATTACAAAGGAGCATTGACTAAGTATGATATATAAAGAATCAAAGACTTTGAACTAGAACATGCTTCAGTAACCATATAATCCAACATGAACTTCAAAAATAAAATCCCCTTGAATAGTATTTTATATAAAGTGGTTATCCAGCTTTTGCTTAAGGACTGGAAAATAAGGAAAACCCCCTCTTTCCTAAGGTTGCACAGTGCTCATTGATAGGAAATTCCTATGTTTTCCCATAACCCCCATCCTTAGCATTTCTATAGCTCTTTAAGGTACATGTAATCTTATTTGATCCCTATAATGGCCCTGTGAAATAGGTGCTATCTTCATTTTTAATATGAGTAAACTGAGGCCAAGAAATGATAAGCAACTCAATCAGGATCATATAGCTAAGCAAGTGTTAAAGGCAGCATTTGAACTCAGGTTCTCCTGACTTCAATTCTAGCATTCTATCCACTCTATCACCTAGCTACCTTCCCCTTGCTTGTCTTAGTTTTGCTCTCTGCAGAAAAGCAAAAATATGTGTTCTTTGCTCCCTTCAAACATTAGAGATGATTGTCATGTTCTCTTCTGTAAGTTTTTGTTTTCTATTTTGCATGCTAAATATAGAATTATGGGGTCCTAGTTTTAGAGCTGGGAGACATTATGGACTATCAAGTCCTAACTCCTCATTTTTACAGATGAGCAAACTGAGACCCAGGGAAGGAAAACAGCTTATCTAAGATCCCATGGCAATGAGTAGCAGAGCAGTGACATGAACCTAGAATCTCTGACAACACTGCTTTAGGAATTCTTTCATGTCTCCACTATGCTCCAGGAAACTCATTATAGGGAAACCCCATAGTCATATAATATCAAATTAGCCTTAGTGATCATACTTTATTACTATGCTCTGCCCCTTGGATTAGAAGGTGGAACTATGAACTACCAAATTTCCCTTTAAAGAGAAACCTCAGGACAGAAATTGCTTTATTTCCCCCCTCATTCCTCTATTTGGGACTTCTCTGACTCCTCACAATACAGCCATATCAAGAAACTCCTCATCCCCACTTTCAGCTTCTTTTTGTATATTGTCTTTCCCATCCCATTACACTGTAAGCTTGTCCTCCCACCCCCCCCCCTTATTTGTATCATGATACTCAGCACAATGCTGGCACATAAAAGCCACTTATTATATATTGAATATTTTTTACTGTCTGATCTGGAACCACTGTTTTTTTGTGTTTGTTTTTATTTTTGTTTTTGTTGTTTTTGGTTTGTTGGTTTGTTTTTCCTTTTCTTTTTCTTTGCAGGCAATGAGGGTTAAGTGACTTGCCGAGGGTCACACAGCTAGTTAAGTGTCACATGTCTGAGGCTGGAGTTGAACTCAAGTCCTCCTGAATCCAAGGCCAGTGCTTTATCCACTGTGTCACCTAGCTGCCCCTGTTTCTCCTTTTAAAGTGTATCTTCTTGATTCAGTAATATCTCTGTGGTGCAACAATCCTAAGAGACATGGCTCTGATTTGCGTAGAAACGAAAAGAATACTTTGTGATTTTCAAAGTGCCAATACCTGCAACACTCCCCACAGTGGAAAATCAAACCGACCAAACAAAGAAAATACAAGCTGGACTTTTAATATGGAATGAAAATTCTATGTGTTTTTGCTACCACCTCAAGAAAACAAAGTTGTTATTGTTTCTTAATTAAATGGTAAACACTGATAATAAAGACTTATCAATGGAGAGAGGTAGGAGCCTGGAGAGCATTAGATGTAATCTCAAATGAAGTATTGTGATTAGCCAAAATCTCTTATACATTATCTTGGGCTTGGACTATTTTATAATCTTTTTCTAAGGCTAGGATCAATAAGACCTAAAAAAAGGTATTTAGTCACAGTGATGGGAGTTTTCATCTTTGGATAGATGACATAATGGGGGGAAAATACCCTCTATTAATTAAGCTCAATTCAATGTTTCTTGATTAATGTCTGACATTCCATGTAATTCTTTTGTCCAAAAAGACATGTTAAGATGGATTTTATCCATACAAAATTATTCATTTTCACATACACTTACACACACAGAAGTCAATGTTTTGTGTGTTGGGAGAGCAAGACAGGGTTATCTAGCCTTTGAATTGCCTCATATGGAAATGCAATGAAATTTGGGGATAGCAAATCTTGTAGATTATGAATTTATTGAAACCTCTCCTTGCTATAAGATGCAAATTAAGAGTGAGTAAAGATAAATTCACATTTTAAGCATTTTTCTCATTTATTACATTTGTACAAATTTGGATTTTAGGCAAATGAACTGAATAAGGAAACAGATGTATCATTAATATCTATGGAGTGAAATTCCAAAAAGGGCAATATTCTGGGCTCCCTTTGGAAGCTACCTGCATGAGCTCAATTTGTGGTCAGATTTGATATCACTTCAGTAAGGAACAAACCAATTGCAAAAATGTTAGCCATCTTCTCAGATGAGAGCCAATATGTGAATGTAGGAAAATGTTGCCAGCAAACTGAAATGCATTATAGAGAGAAATTCATAACATTACTAAATCACATATTGAAGGCTAAAATATTTAGTATGGCTGCCTCAGCTAAGTCTTATATGGCTGGCTACATTTCGATTTCAGAAATTATAGTAAACATTTAAAAATTTGATAAAACAAGATGTGGTTAGCCAAGATCCTGTCCCTTTCATTTTTAAACACACTCTGTAAGGTAAATTTAATCCAGTCCATTTCTCACTAGATAATGCCGAACTCATTAAAATGCAGTTTGGAAATGCAGTAGGGTTTCAATTTTGTTCGGAAGTGTCCTTCCTTTCAGTATATTTCTTTAGCTAAATGCAGTGCGTAAATTTCTTTCCAAAGAATAAACAAATTCCAAAATCTGAAAGTTTGAATTGTGTTCAAAACTCTCAACTCATGATTATTGAACAGATTCTACACTTGGCAAGAAGTTCCTCTCCCTTCCTAATACCAGATGCTTTCCTGGTCTACCAGCATTTCCAAATATTTTATCAATAAATAAATCAAAAAGACAGAAAGGATAGGCTTCCTCCCTTTTACATAATTTTGCAATCAGACTGGCATTTTCTATCCTTCTCTGACATCTAGTAATTGGTAGTAAAAGCGTTTGAAGTGTGAGGGCCAAAATTGAAAATACTGAGAGCTATTTGGGTGACTCGCCTTGATATTGGGGTCCTAGAAATATGAGGGACCCTTTTTTAAGGTTTAATCTCTCCTGTGAATTATTCCCTTTAGATATTTCTCCTAGGCCAATAAGAAAGGAGCCTCTAAGCTTTAGTTCACAAAAGGATCACATTTTATTACTGGGGAATTAATTAAACAACAAAAGGGAAACTAATAAAAATCAAAGATAAGGAAATAGGAAAATAAAAAGACAGGGTAATACTTACCTATTCACTCTCAGACAGTTCCCAATTAAGCTAGTTCAAAGGAATTTAGGGTTTTCCACAATTAAACTCAGCAATCCCAGGGTCAGCATGAAGTTTCCAGCACCATGCTGAGATGGCAATTTCCAGACCACTAACATGCTGCCGCCACGCTGAGCACCAGGCCAAAAATAAGAGCGAGCCTCAGAACACACCCCGTCTACCTGAAGCCCCCTCACCTTCCAGACCCTAGCTCCCTTCAGCAAGCATTCAATCTCTCCTCCCCCAAAAGGGGAGGTCCTTCTTAGTACCATACTTAATCTCAGGGTGGGCCAGGTGTGGCCACTCCTAAATGATTCAGCTAAAACTTTTGATATTAATCTTTACTACAAATAATTCTTACCATAGAAGTATGAAAAAACACAAATATCACCTAATAAATATCTAATTCATCATTTTTGTTCACTTCCCAAAGCTTCATCTTCCTGCATCTTCCCCTTTGTCTTTATGTCATTTTCCCTTCTCCTCATATAAATTTCTATTCCCTCTTTATTCTTTCTTTGGTATCTTTTACTAATTTTCCTCATTCTACTCTCTAAATCTAACTTTATTATAGGAAACTTAGAATGTAATTATAGATGGCAATGGATAGATGAATAAAGCATTTATTGCATGATTATAATGTTCCAGAACATTCTAGGGAAAAGATTCATGCAAGTATGTCAGTGTATACTCTCAAGGAACTTAAATTAAAATGAGGGTGTGAGGTATAAAGCCTAAAATTCTAGCTGTGATGTTTGAAATCTAATGAGTGGTCGCCTTAAATTAGAAAAGCTTTAGCACCAGTCTTTGGTCATTAAACATTTATTAAAGTATATAGGGGTTAGCAGAGAGAGAGAGAGAGGGAGGAAAAAACAGCCTTCATCTAGCTATCTAAGAGAGAGAAAGAGTGTGTGTTCCTGCCACTAACAGCTGATTCCTGAACAAAAAGGCCACAATCTTCTGTTGCTTCTCCCATAAGCCCTTTTTGAAATAGGAAGCAGGGCCATCCACACACACACAGCTCCAAGCTAATTGGCTGGTAGCTTTGATTGACACGACCCACAGGTGGCAGGCACAACTTCTGGATGCCAATTCGACCTTCAAAGCCCCAGAAAGGTCACCTCATGCTTTCTCCTCAGGGCAGAGCTTTCCTGCAATGTCTTTCTCAGCAGGTTGGTGGCACTCCAATTCTAGCTGTGATGTTTAAAATCTAATGTGTGGTCGCCTGACCTGACCCCAGTGTGGGGAGAAATTAGCTAAGATTTACTGATCAATTCAGCAAGAGTTTAGGCTTTTAAGTTTTTATTAAAGTGTTTCAGAAGTTAGTGAAGAGAGAGTGATTAAGAACAGATTCCTTATAGAATGGAACATCCTAGCTTAGATCTATTAAGTATAGCCAGAGAGAAAAACCTTCCTTTCCTGCAGCCCACATAAAGTCCTGTCACCATGCCAAAGTCTGGAGGAAAAGACCCAGGTCCTTAGCCGCTTGTCCCAGAAGCCCCCTGTGAAACAGGAAGCAGGGCTATCCTCACACACAGCTCCAGGCTAATTGGCTGGTAGCACTGGCTGATATGACCCACAGGCATTAGACACAACTTCCGGAGCCAATCTGACCTTCGAAACCCCAGAAAGGTCACTTCTGGATGCCTAAGTCTCATGTTTACTTTTCAGGCCTGATTCTCACAATACCCCTATCAGAAAGGGGTGTGGTTCTAATTCTCACAGGAGACATATAAAGGGGAACAGGAAAAGGAAAACACAAGAAAAGGGAAGCACAAGGAAAATGATGGGATGACTTGGAAGAGCCTGAGTTTCAGGCAAAAGAAGGTAAAAGTTTATCTCTCGGAGGGAGCTGAGGGAGGAGAGAATAAAAATTATTATGAAAGAGAAGGCTGCTTGTTGAGGCGATTACCAGAAGGTTATATGGAATCCTGATTCTGAACAAAACTAGTGTCATATTTTTTTTTGAAAATTAATAACAAGCTATAATTATTGTATTTAACAAGGGTTTAGCCACCTTCATGGCCCTCGGAACAATTTGTTCTCATCTGACAATTCCTCAAAGAAAAGTTTTTACATGCTTGGGGTAGATACCTCCTACCTTATCAATGAGTTCAAGGCCCATTGGTTACCTTCAACCTGGTTTAGCCTGTTTGCTGAGTCATTTTACCAGCTGTAGGATGCTACAACTTCTTTGAGCCACAAATCAGAGTGAAGTGTTAGGTAGATGCCAAATATGGAAGACCAGCCCATAAAAGGGCTTAGCAAGCTCTCACACCAGAAGTATGAGTCCTCCTTGAACAATTCATACACCCCTATCTCTTGCTCAATGAATGGTTCTCTATTATTTCAATTTCTAGGAAAAGCATCTTACAAAGTTTTTTACTTTGTTCCTGTCAACCCAGTGGAGAAATATGAATGTAATACTATACTTACAGAATAATGCAAATACTGAATGGCTGGATCCAAAAAATAATCATTAATGGCTCAATATAAACTTGGAGGAGTTCTAGAGTAGAAATTCCCAGGGATCGTTGGTTTGTCCTATGCCACGTAGCATATTTATAATTTGCTTGGAAAAAAGCACAGCTAACATACTGAAATTTTTGTGACCTCTAGTTCTTATATTTTATGCAATTGGAAAGCTGAGCTGTTTACCACATGAACTTAATGCTGCCCAAATCCTGGGTTCAATTTCTCTGTGACCCTTTTAGCTTAAATCCATTAACTAATAGTGATCAACAACTGTCTCCTCACTCTATATATCTTTCCATGGCTGAAGACAGAAATCTCATTTGATGTAAATGTATCTTTTTCTGAATGCTAATCTGAAGCAGCTATGAGTCTGTTGGGAAGATAACTGAACAATAAGGGTAAAATAAAATGTAAGGGAAGTAGGAAGGATTAGCTAATAGAGGGGAAATAGGTATAAAGATAGATTTAGTTAAATACAGAAATAAGATATGGCCTATTTGGATATTAAGAGAGAAGAATCTAAAAGCCAATTACTATTATTAGAAAGCTATCTAAAGGATAGTTCAGACAAAATTAAGAAATATAAATCAAGACCATTAAAATGAATTTAGGTAGTTAGTAAATACATGAATAAATTTAAAAAGTACATGTTATTTGTAAAAGCACTGTTAGGGCAGCTAGGTGGCGCAGAGCACCAGCCCCTGAAGTCAGGAGGACCTGAGTTCAAATTTGGCCTCAGACACTTGACACTTACTAGCTCTGTGACCCTGGGCAAGTCACTTAACCCCAATTGCCTCATCAAAACCAAAACGAAACAAAAAAAAACCAACCACTGTGTTAAGTGACAGTTATGCATATAATCTGTCATAACATGGTACTTTTGATAAGTGATGGATATAAAGATAAAGGGGTAGCCAGTGGTACAGTGGATACAAGATCAGGCCTAGAGTCAGAAAGACATATCTTCCTGAGTTCAGATCTGACCTCAGTCACTGTGTGATACTGGGCATGTCATTTTACCCTGTTTGCTTCTGTTCCTCCTCTGTAAAATGAGCTGGAGAAAGAAATGGCAAACTACTCTAATATCACTGCCAAGAAAACTCCAAATGAGATCACAAGGAGTAGGACAATGACATACAAATAACCAACATGTTTATAGGCAGAAAGAACCTATGTGGGATATTTAAGCAACATAGTAGACAGAAAGACCCAGTGGTCTTTAGGTTGCAGCAGCAAGGGAGAAAGTAATGAATCTTCTTTAGTCTTATTTTCATTTATAAAACCCATGCATTTCCAATGTCAAACCATTTGATTGTACCCAATGACTTCAATGGCAATAAATTCATTTTCTGAGTTTCCACTTAATGTGGCTTCTAATGGGTTTAGAGTTGTAGTATGTTCTGGGCAATTACCACTTATTGTCTCAATTAGGGTTGCTCTACTGTACAATGATTTCAGTGGTTTAGATTGGAAACAGTGATGAAAAGAGGATGCCATTATTCCTCAAACTTTTGGTCTCCCCTTTCTTTTGGTAGAAATTGGTCAACAATGTATTGGTGATAGAAGGAACAGTTTTCATCTCTAAAGAGGTTGTTCTCCTGGTGAATGATTATGGGTATAAACAGGAAGCGGAGTTAACGGTCTGGAGAGTGCTGGCACAATTGTGTCTTATCCTAGCCTTGTCCACAGTTGAAAGGAGAATGGAGGTGGTGGTCAAAGACCACCCCAAATTCTAATGAAATCTTAGGGTACATAGTGTCTAGAAAAAAAAAACTTATCACTTTGTTCCTTCTCCTCTGGCCCAATTATGAGTCAGACATAAGTCAGCCAATAAACATTTATTTAGCACCAACTATGTACCAAGAAATATGTGAAGGATACAAAGAAAGGTTGGGAAAAAAAGTCCCTGGCCTTGAGGAGCTTACAGGCTAATGGGCGAGGCAACATGTAAGCAGCTGGGTTCAATAAAAAATATATGCAGGAGAAATTGGAATTAATCAGTAGAGGAAAGGCACTAGAATTGAAGGAGACAAAGAAAGCCTTACTATATCAGGTACAGTTTTTCTGACATTTGAAGGAAATCAGGGAAGTCAGAAGTTGGAGAAGAAGAGAAAAAGTATCACATACATGGTGGGAAGGGAGTTATTAGAATGCCTAGAGTTCTAAGATGGAATGTCTTATTCAAAGAACAGAAAGGAGGCTGGTGAGACTATCAAAGAGTACATTGGGGCAGAAGGGTATAATATAAGAAGACTGGAAAGGGAAGTGGTAGTAGGTTGTTATGGGCTTTGAATTCTATACAAATCATGTTATATTTGATCCTGGAAGTAATAGGGAGCCACTGGAGTTTATGGGGTGGGGTGTGTGACATTATCTTTCATGAGTTTTAGGAAATATTAAAACAAAACAAACAAACAAAAGAACAACTTGGCATATAGGTGGAGGCTAGACTGAAGTGGGGAGATTAAGAGGAAGGACATTTCATTAGTTATTCATAATAGCGATTTAGAATCATGTGCAATCTGATTCCAACCTATTTTTAAAGTCTCATTCCATAATGTTGTCCTTCAAACATTAATCATTCTAGTAAAACTGACTGACTAGCTTTTCTCTGCACATAATATGCCTTCTCCTGCTTCTGTGTGTTCTTACAGATTTTCCCTCATATCTCCAATGTCCATTCTCTTCATCTCCACTTTAAAGAACACATAGTTTATTTCAAAGCACAACCCATTCACCATCTCCTACAATAATCCTTTCCTTAGCTTCATCTTCATCAATAACATTCCTTATTTCTTGAAATGATTTTGTAATTACTTCTATACATGGTGAATTCTCTCAGTAAATGTAATCTCCCTGGGGGCAGGGATTGTCTTCTTTTTTTAATTGCCTTGCACAGTCTTCTGAATAGAAAATGCACAATAAATGTTTGTCAAATTGAAGGCTTAGATTCCTTCTCCTTGTCCCAGAGGATGAGATAAAGATACAAATTATAGAGAACCAGATTTCAGCTGGATAGAAAGGGAAAAAATTGTAATGATAAAATTGTACGGAAGTGGAATGTGCTGCTTAAAGAAGTATTCAAGTGGAGGCAAAATAGCTATTCATCAGTGATATTATGTAGGGAATTCCTGTCCAAATACTAGATGATCTCAAAGGTTCTTTCCAATTAGAAGGTACTGTGATTCTTTCAAATGTTCTTTCTTCCTCAATCAGGAGGAGTTGATATAAAGTTCTAGATAATCAAATAACAAAAGGATGAAACAATAGAGAAAAATTGGGTTTCTGAAGAAGTTGGTTAAGAAAAAAAAAAAAAAACCTCCTTAAAAGGTGAAGGGACAAAAAGACTACCACCAACTGTAGGCCCAAATGTAATTAACTTACATCCTGTCCTTTAAGAAAGTTGAAATTAGATTTTTCTTGAACTCTCTAACCCAGTAAGTCTCCATCTCTAAGTAAAAAATATCTCATGCATAACTCATATCTATCTGTTATGGGGAAATGAGTGGGGGTTTGAAGTAGGAGTTTGGGATAGGGGTTCTTAGGAATTCCTCTTTAAAGAATTACACCCTCTTGCACACAAATCCAATTAGAATAAAATAATAATCTATTTAAGGTGCTAGGGAAAGGAAACCAAGAGAGAAATCCTTGCACTTCTCATGGAGAGAAGGCATGGCACAGAGCATGACTCTGAGATACCTATCTCCTCAAGCAGGAGACAGACAGATACTTTTATAGAGGTTGGATGGTAGTCCGATAAGGTGATTGATCATCTGACTGTGGAAAGTTGCCCTATTCGGGGAGGACCATCTCCCACTGGTGGTGGCTGGGGGAAGTTGGGTGAGGGGTGGTTCTGGATCCCTCAAGTTATCTCTCAGCTCCTCATACCACAAAGGCAGCAGCCACACCTTATCTTATTTCCGTAAGGGGTGGGGGAGACTGGTTAGATGTGTTTGTCCTTTGGTTTAGTTTCTCAAGAGAATGTTCTTTAATTTACCCCAGAGAACTTCTGGAGTATGCTAGGCCCATAACATATCCTTTGGTGCCATGGAATTAATAGTGTTCTTTCTAGAAAAACGTTCCCCACACAAATGGTTAAAACACAAAATATTTATAAGTACAATAAAGAAATATTTAAAACCTGAAACTTAAAGCCTATTCATATTCTCTCAAAGCAGGTAAAGATTCCTGGGAGTCATGATACTACTGAAGAGATATTTCACATGTATGTCAGATCTGTACTGTTCCTGAGCATTTGACTGACCATCCTCCTCATCTCCACATCCTAGATTCTCTGACATCCTCCAAAACCCAGCTAAAATTTCACCTTCTGTAAGATTTTTTACTCCTTCCCCTTAATGCTAATATTTTCCCTCTCTTGATTCTTTCTTTTTTTTTTTGAAGTCCC
This sequence comes from Dromiciops gliroides, assembly GCF_019393635.1. NCBI lineage: Eukaryota > Metazoa > Chordata > Mammalia > Microbiotheria > Microbiotheriidae > Dromiciops > Dromiciops gliroides. The sequence goes on along the minus strand of NC_057862.1, from coordinate 625,374,358 downwards.
ACTTTTTATTGAGGGAAAGGATTCTAGTGGTTGTCAAAATGTTGATTATTTCAAAATAATATTATATATCACTTATTTGAACTTAATTGTTTATATATTTTATCCTCCATTAGATTGTGAATTCCTTGAGAGCAGGGACTATATTTTGTCTTTCTTTTTTTATTTTAGAGAGGTTCCTGGCAAATAATAGGCAGTTGTTAAATGCTCACTGACTGGCTGTTCAACAACTTACAAAGGCCTAATTTTCTGGCCAGTTTGGCATGGTTTTGTTTTTTATAAACCTTTCAGCTGAAAACAACCTACTGGAAATGTTCTTTCCTCTGAGAATGACATCATTTTATGAAGTACTTCCCACTGGGCAACTAGCACTCAATTCAGGAACCCTGAACGCTTGAGCCACCAAACTAATAAATATCCATTTCCTCCCCTCATGTCTGTATGTATTTACAGGAGGGTATTCCCTAAATTTTAGGGACAATATTTTGCATCTCCTATTCTTACTATACCATTTCAGTAAATGCCCTTTATAAGGGCTAATTGAAACATGGATGCTACATTGTTAATGAGGGGGCACACCATTTGAAAACAGGAACAAAAATAAACCAAGCCCTTCATGATTAGTCTAGAATTTTGCATCTGTTATCCACATAATAGAAGCATCACAAGAGCAAGAAAATTATTGGGGCAGTCATAAATCAATTGTTTGCAAATGGCAATGCATCAGGAGTAGTAGAATATCTCCAAGGACCTGGTCCTCTGATTTGAGTGGGACCTGAAGAAATAGCGGAGAAAGTGTTCCAATTGGAATATTGTTAGTTTCTGAATCTGTGGATAATGTTGGCATTTTTCAAACCCTTTCCTGAGCTCTCCCCTCTCACTTTCACTGTCTTGTTGGCTATATCCTCATCTTCAGGGACATTATCTATAATCCATATACTTACTCTCAATTCCCTATTCACAAGCTAATTAATAATATTTGGTGAAAGTCAAGGATGCCCAGGACTTGGTCCTAAGGCTAGGAAAGAAACCACTGAAGGAAGTGCCATAATTATTTTCTTTAATGGTCTTATGCAGCAATTCTGGAATTAAACAAAGTATTAATTTCTTCCCAGGTTGAGAGGCATCTCCAAATAACACCTGGAATTTTCTATTTGTTTTTCCTCAAGAATGATTGAAGTGTGACTAACAATAACAGAATCATATTTGTCTTCTACCAATAAAGAAGCCATATAAAACATGCAAAATACATTCTTTGGGATTTACTCATTAAGTAGAAGGCTTATGCCTATGAGTAGGAATAAATGACTATTATTTATCAAAAAAGGAGTAATAGAGATTACCACTGATTATGTTTATTAAGTTTCTCAGTATGGTGTAGTTAATAGTCATGGGAAAAAAAAAAAAAAAACTTGGGTGTACATAGTGACCTAGAATAGTACCTATTATGATGCCGAAACTGTTTTTAAATATCCACTGGGTCCTTTTTCATTAGTTGCCCTTCAAGGAAGGAGACTTTAAAAGCCGAAGACTGTTAACTTTCTCTAGCCTCTCCCTAAATGTAAATATAGGATTATGATTCACAATTTATGGCATTCTCACTATGTATCTGGGGCATAGAGAAGGGACTCTATCTCATCTTTGGCTGTGTTTTCAAGAAGAAAGCACATCATAAGAAGAAAAGTGGGTCATGTTATTTGCCCCCAAACCATCGTATCCTAGCTCTGCATTCATTATCCTCACAACAAAAGCACCACAGTTTATAGCAAGAAAGTTATTAGGGGAAGAGTTAGTATCTTACTTGAGAAATCAGCTATATGTACAAATGACATAAAAAATATCCTATAAACAGTATGATATCAAGAACTGAGACACAAGCATAGGGATAGAAATGGGAGTAGGAAACAAAGAGGTGAGTGAAGGGGTCAAAGCACTTCAGTCACTAAAGTGCAGGAGAGAATCAGGACTGGCACGGGTCCATTTGCTCTTAGATTCAGTCCAGGTCAATGAGTCTTATTTTTTTTTTTTTTAAGTGAGGCAATTGGGGTTAAGTGACTTGCCCAGGGTCACACAGCTAGTAAGTGTTAAGTGTCTGAGGCTGGATGTGAACTCAGGAACTCCTGACTCCAGGGCCGGTGCTCTATCCACTGCGCCACCTAGCTGCCCCCATCAATGAGTCTTTATTAAATTTCTCTCTCTTGATTGTTTGCTTTCCTTCTGGAATGATAGAGATTCTTCCAGGGTATGCCTTCCCATTGGACAACTGAGAGCTATTTCATGAAGAGAAGACAATATAGGTAATAATTAGATTGTCTTGCTAATGTTCTAATTCTAATTAAAGACATGAAGATCCACAGATTGCATTAATGAAAATATTGGGTTGGGGACAAATTGGCTTACTTGTTAAAAAACATAGCCAGTGGTTTAAATTTCAATTTTTGGAAACCAAAATTAAAGTTTTCAAAGGGGCTATGATGTCCTCTACCTCACGTTCTTACACTTACCCTCACCTTGAAATAGAAAGGAAGGTCTCCTTTTAAATCATAGAATCTCAGATTTGGAACGGACCTCAGATTCCACACCATATCTATAAATGAATCTCTTCAACAACAGCCCAGATCAGTGACATCTCTACTATACTTTAAGACCTTCCGTCAGTCAGTCAACTCACATTTATAGATGCATCCTGTGTGGCAGACATTGTGGTAAGCACTGGGAATATAAACAAAGCCAAAAAAACCCAGTCCATTTTCTCAAAAAGTTCACAATCTCTTGGGGCAGAAAACTTAAAAACAACTATGTACAAACAAGATAGAGATAGGATAAACTGAAGGTAGTCTTGAGGGAAGGCACAAATAATACAAAAAAAAGAATGGAAATTTTAAAAATTCTTAAGGGAAGTCAGGGAAAAAACTAGGAAGCAGACATGAGGAGGAAGAGAGTTGCTGGCATGGAGGTCAACCAGTGAATATAATTTCAGTGGAAAGGATTATTGTATACAAGTAATATTAACGGGGAAAATGTTACTGAACCATAGAGTAAGTGGAAGTGGGTGTAATGATTAGGAATATTGGAAATATATGGTGGGTTCAATTTATGAAGGGCTTTAAAATTTAAACTCATTTGATTCAAGAGGTGGGGCAGCTAGGTGGTGCAGTGGATAAAGCATTGGCCCTGGATTCAGGAGGACCTGAGTTCAAGTCCAGCCTCAGACACTTGACCTTTACTAGCTGTATGACCTTGGGCAAGTTATTTAACCTTCATTGTACACACATACACACACACACACACACACACACAAACAAAGGTAATAGGAACCCATTGGAGCTTATTGAATGGGGCAGAGGTATCAGGTCTGCACTTTAGGAAAAAAAAATTGGCACTTTGACAGCTAAGTAGAGAATGGATTGGAGAGAGGGGAGAGTTGAGGCAGGGAGACCAACAAGAAAGCCCTAACAATAGAACCAGGCATGAAAGAATAAGGGGCTGTACTAGCCTGGTTCCAGTGTCAGAGAAGATAAGGGAGAAAACAATAAATGTTACAAAGGTAAAAGTGTCAAGACTTTATTGGAAACATACTAATTTATTAACCCCTCCAGTATTAAACCATGATCTCAAAAAGATGGTATGGAGTCAGTCATAGGGGTCTCTCTCTAACAAAAGTTTTTGCAGATCATTTTGCTTCTAGGGAGATTTTCTCTGGAAACATAAGAATCTTACTTGTATTTCGCAATGTGCTTCCTAATCCTATTTCTCCCTCCCCCACCCCAGCATAGAGTAGGCTTATCATAGGCAGTAAAGAATAGAAAGAAACTTAATTCTGAGGTCCTTTAACATAGTCATTAGTGTAACCCCTCTTTCCTTTTCCTGAAGATTTTAGTAAGACCTCTAAAAGAGACCATCATAAAACAAAAATCTCAAAGCCTAGCATTTAATGGAATCCCTACCATTTGAGGTAAATCCGGGACTTTGGGAAAGTGGAAACATCTTTGTCTCATTTTTTACCACCTCCTTCCCTTATGTATTGGCTAATAACTAGCATTTATCTAGCCCTATAAGGTTTGCAAGGCACTTTCCCCAGTTGATCCTTACAACAACTGTGGGAAATAAATACAATTATTATCCCCATTTTACAGATGGGAAAATTGAGGCTGAGAGAGTTTAAGGGTCAAAAATACTATATCTAGGATTATGTAGCTAATAAGTATCTGAAGCAGAATTAGAAATTAGATCTTCCCAATTTCAAGTTCACCATTACTTTCCTTTTGCCAACTCTTTACCTGTGCCTGCCTTCTCTCTCTCCTGTCTAAAAATAATTATACCATTCTTTCAGCTTGTATCTTTTCCTTTAAGATTGACCTTGAAGCTAACATGTTATGCCACAACATATTTCAGTTATCATGTTAACAAAAGCTCCTAGCTCATTTTTAGGGGGTGGTGGTGGTAGAGATTGATCCCCTTTTCTGGCCTACTCTGTGTTCTCCATGATTGTTCTACCCAGAAACCTCATCTTTTCTCTTTAGCAAATGAACCTGTGACTTTTCTCCATCCCTCCCAGGAGAGAGAGAACAATCTCCTCAGTCCTTTCAGATCTGCTGGAGAACTTTCAGTATGAATCCTCTCAGAAAATGGCTGCTACACTACACTACTCATTGGCATTTTGAACTTAGTATCATTCAATGGAATCTGTGACACCATTAGCTCTATAGCTGTTTCAGAGATGAGCATGAGATGGAAACTCATTTTTCTATTCATCTTATTTTAGCAAAAAAGAATTCCTTTTTCCAAAGGACTTGAATCTTTGTTGTCTTCATAGCACTCCCTATGTTTCTATCCACTCCACAATAATGTGTATACAGCTCCAACTTCAGTAAGCTAGCATTAATTTGCCAGCCTCATTTAACTCAGGGCTGCCATTTGGATATGACACTTGCTGAGTTCTCTTGCAATAAGAGATTTTCATCATTTAGTTTTACTGGATTTCATATTGCTCATAAATATGCACACATTCCATGTATGGTGGTGAATGGAATCATATTTGCAATATTTTTGTACATTTTTTGTGTGTTTTGATCACAGAGTGAGATGCCTGTGTAGTGATAATAGATAATAATTTTCAAAGAATATTTTCTAGATCCTTCCTTATGACAGATGGTGAGCAGTGTGGAACTCAGAAAAGGCTGTTCAGACATCCAGGGAAATGCCAAATCCCACTGTTCCTTCAGTCCAGTGAAAAGACAGCCCTATACCCTGGGCTTCCTATGTGCAGGATTATGACTACAACCATCAGTGTATCTGCACTGTTGCTTCATTACTTTCCTGTTGCCATAGAATTTCGAGGAAGAAAAAATGGTAAAATGATATGGGTGATGTATTTTGACTTGAATGTAAGTTGGATTTAAGAAAGGCAGGCTTGCCTGAAGTCATCAGCCTACTCTCTTTTCCTGAGTCCTCAAAGTCCAGAGAGAAGACAAAAGTCAAGAAAACTGGCAACGGCTCAGAATGCAGTGGCTAACCTTGCAACTTTGAAATTATCGTTCTCATCTGTCCATTCTACTGGACAACCTGGGGTAGACACTCCCTTAACTCAATGATAGGATTGAGGCCTGTTGGTTATCCTCAAACTGGTTTAGGCCATCTTCTGAGATAGTTTACTGAGGTGTGGCTGATTTGCATGCTATGGCTTCTGAGAGTCATAGGTGAGATTTGAGTTAATCAAGTAAACACTAAAAGAAGAAAACAGCCCTGAAAAGGACTTAGCAGACCACATACCAGAGGTAGGAGTCTGCCCTGAACATCCTACACCCTGTACATGTTATGTTAAATTGTTGAGTTACGTTGTTGTTATGTTATATGTGTAGTGTTATATTATGCTATGCTACATTATGTTATGGCAACTATGCAGCTCAGTGGTGTGTTATTTAAGATTCTAAATGTGGATTCTAATGTGTTCCCCCAGTATGGGGGAAACTGACTAAAAATCACTGATAAAACGAGTTTAGGTTTTTAACGGTTTATTGGAAAATAGAAAGAAAAGGATTGAGAACAGAATTCTAACAGCCTAGCATTCCTATCTTTCCTCAAATTTCCTGTGAAGTCCTCTGCCGCCACCACCATCCAGTCCGGAAGCCAAAAAGGGCCAGCGCTCCCTGCGCAGGCTCCCTTTCCTCCTTCCTGTCTCCTCCCAGACCATAGGAGGCTCCTCCAGTTGATTGGCTGGTAGACTTGATAGACAGCACCCATGAGCAAACGTCATTTCCTGACACCAAGGAAAACCACAATGCCTCTGAGGCATTTTCCTCATGGTGGAGCTCTCCACAGCAAGTCTCCAGTAGGTGGCGTCATTCCAATCATTACAGTCCCCCCTGTTGTTCCTCAAGAAACAAAATGTTTCCTTGACGGAACAGTAAAAAGAATATAACTATTGCTAACTAATAATATGTGAACAACAATATAGAAAAGGAAGAGAGGAAAGTTTTGTCCAGAGGGGCGATTTTTGTTTGTTTGGTTTTTTTTGTCCTCATGAACCGACGCTTTGACATTAGTCTTGCAAAGGGAGGGCCTCTGCAGAGGGTACATGTTACAGATGATGTATATTATAACAGAAAGGAGATAGTAAAAACTAACAAAGCAAAACAGTTCATATAAAGTCTCTGAGTTCTCTTGTCTTCTTGAAGTGGTAAGTTGTCATCAGGAGGAAACTGGATTCTGGTCTGGAAAACTGGATTCTGGACTCTGGTCTGGAAAGCTGGATTCTCTTCTTTAACTGTTTGAATTGCTGTATTTTTACTAAACCTTAGCATAGCATTGTCAATGATCAAATTAATAAATTCCATTACATTCCTTCCTTTATATGGTTAGACTTGTAATAGAGGGTTGAGGTAGTTATGCAATGTGTAACACTTTTTACCACCATGTGTCTGGATCAAAGCCAAATTTAGTATGTGTTCATGACACCTGAAAATGTTATGGAAAGGTTATCATACCATATCTCATGGTTCCGAGACAGCCAGTGATTGTGCTAGGCCACAGGTGAGTTCAACTGAGTGAGATAAAAAGATAATTAAGTTCAGTTAAATTAGGTAAAATTAGGAGGGAGAGAGGATGAATACTGGACTGTGCCTAGTAATTGTGCTCTACATAGTCACCATCATAAGCAAACCATGGACTTACGTATACCTGTCTCTCCTTTTGTTGCACATATATTCTCTCCAGGGCCTGCATCAGAGTTCACAGCAAATTAGTCTCTGAAATGATAAGTTTCCATACTTCCAAAATCTCATTAATTTCACCAAAGACAGTATGATGGTAAAAATGCGTGCTATGCTGCATAACTGAGAATATATTAGTGATATATACAATAATTCCTAACCATACCCAGAGTATAATGACATATAAATAATAAACGAATGTAAATAGCTGATTACATTAGACATTATCACATAATCTTCTTTTAGCAAGTAAACCACATCATCTTATACATGAATTCTCTAGTATAACAGTAGCAGATACTTAAAGTGGTGATTAATTTTTCAAAAAGAAATAAGATTTCAATATTCAATGTTTTCAGTGAGGTATCAAGCAATAGGGTTCAATAACCCTTTCTGGTCTTTTTTAGTTAAACAGAACAACATAAAAGAGAAAGGAGAAAAAATAAATAAATAAAACAAAACTCATTAGAACTCATGGTCCTCTCAAAAAGAAAGAGTAAAAAAAAAAGAATTCTGGTAACTTCTGAGGCCCGATAGCCTCACCCACAGCATATACTTAAAATGTCTTTAAATAATCACTTAGTTTATAAAATTTAGTTTTAAAGAAAAGCAAAAGAAACAAAAGTCAAGAAACAAAGCAAAACCAAAAATAAAAATAAAAAACAAAAGATTCGCTAAGCACCCTTTTGTGCACTTAAAGAACTTAAAGGTGTGGTGAATTCCAGGTTTTTTTAGTGCCTTTCAAAAGTCAAAACAAAAGAATTTAAAAAAAATAGTTGAGGTGGGCCAGAAAACTAGGCCATGTGCTTCAGTGCTTTTGCCTGTAGAAGGAAATGCTTGTTAAATTATAAGGTATTTAAGCTGCTAGAGTTTGGGGTATGCCACATTGTTTTAACTGGTTCCCCAATTCTCTGCAAGCCAAAGTGGCAGGGGTTTCTGAATTGTCATTGATCTTTCTAATGCTGTCATAATGTTCTTTATGGTAGAAAATGTGGAGTTCTCTAGCATCAGTTTTGTCTGTGCCACTGATTTTCAATAAAGGCTGATTTAATTGATGAACCACAACATTCAGCTGATGCTGCTTAGCAAATGCTACAATTGTATCATTTCCTCCCCACTTTCCAAATTTCTTTAATTCATCAACATATTCTTCAAAAGGGGAGTCATTTACTATAAAAGACTCAAACTCTTGTCTATGGTTAATCATATAAGAAGCAGCTTCTTGTCTGTGTCTGAGATGATTTCTACAGTGACCTTCTAGCTGGTCTGCTAAAGCCCTAAAAAGGCAATTTCCGTCTCCTGATACTTTACGAAGACTGAGTCCCAAAGCATTTAACTGATCAGTGGGATTATCAAATGGGAACTGCCTATTTCCTCTGAACTCTCTTTGCTCTTTAACAGTTGCTATCGTTAGGGTTTTTAGCTTTTTAGCGTCTACCTCAGGTCTATCTGAAATCTCTTCACCTATGAATGGTGCAGGCTTTACATGAGAGCAATGAATCCATGAGTCTTTTTCACCAATTTTAATGGCAGTAGGAGTTGTCAATAATACCTGAAAAGGTCCTTCCCAGGCAGGCTGGGTTCCACTGGTTCTCTGAAAATTCTTTACATATATTTTATCTCCTGGGTTGAAGTTATGCAATGAAAAGTCTAATGGGCCTGCCTGGACCACAGCTCCTGCCTTATGGAGTTCATGTAGCCTGGTCTGTAATTCCTGTATATAGGAGGCAACAGAAGTATCACCTCCCACCAGTGATGTATAAACTGGGGAAAAAGTTTTAGCTTGGATAGGAGGGTGACCAAAAAGCATTTCATAAGGAGATATATGAAGTTCTCCCCTTGGTCTACTTCGTAGATAGAATAATGCCAATGGTAGAACATCAGGCCATTTTAAATGGGTTTCAGTACATAATTTGCCAATCATGCTCTTAAGCTCTTTATTCATACGTTCAACTTGGCCTGAACTTTGTGGATGGTAGGGCGTGTGGAATTTTGGAGTCACTCCCAAGAAAGAGTAGATTTGGGATAAAATCGAATCAGTGAAATGTGTGCCTTTGTCAGAATCGATGCAGGCTGGTGGGCCAAAACGAGGTACTATCTCTTTAAGAAGAATTTTGGCAACAAAGGCAGCTGTGGCTCGGGGGCTGGGAAAGACCTCCACCCACCGAGTGAGCTGATCAACTATAACAAGGCAAAATTTATAATGTCCTGCTTTGGGCATAGTAATATAATCAGTTTGTAAGTGCTCAAAAGGTATATATGCTAGGGGATGCCCTCCATAAGCTTTGGCCTTAAAAGCATACTGATTATAAGACTGACATGTGGAACAGCCCGAGCAGATTCGAGATGCTGTATTAGTCACACCTGGTGCTATCCAGGTTCTCTTAATAGAGTCTACAATGCCTTGTGTACCAAAATGGCCTTTTCTGTGAACAGAGAGGCATACCTGGTGGTAGAATTTCTGGGGAAGAAATGGCTTACCTTCCGGAGACACCCAGATGCCATTGATCTGTTTCGCCTTAAATTTCTTTTTCCACTTTTCTACTTCAGAATCGTCATAGGTTAGGTTGGAAGGAATATCCTCAGAAGGTGAAAGGTTAAATACATGTTCAGGAGCTTCTAATGCAGCAAGCTTGGCTGCAGAATCGGCTCGTGCATTTCCCTTTGAAACAGGATCACTATTCCCTGTGTGGGCAGGGCAATGTACAACAGCTAGGGAAGAAGGCAGTTTCAGGGTATCTAAGAGGTCCTTGATAAGGTCCCCATTGGCAATAGCCTTGCCCCAGGATGTTAGAAAGCCTCGTTGATGCCAAATCATACCAATAAAGTGGCATATGCCAAAGCCATATTTCGAGTCAGTAAAAATAGTGGCACTCTTACCTTTGGCTATATTACAGGCCTGTGTAAGAGCCACAAGTTCAGCAGCCTGTGCACTAAAATGGCAAGGCAGAGAAGCTGCCCAGAGGGTGTCATAATCAGAAACTACAGCAGCTCCAGTAAAATGGGTTCCCTCTCTCATAAATGAGGAACCATCTGTATAGAGGACAAGATCAGGATTTTCTAAAGGTGTATCAAAAAGATCATCACGGGGTTTTTCAGCCATATCAACTAAAGAAGCACAGTCATGCAATGGTTCCCCCAAGAATGGTAAATTAGGGAGTATTGTTGCTGGATTAAGAACTGTGCAGCATTTTAAAGTGATATTCTCATTACCTAACAGGGTTATTTCATACTTAGCCAGCCTTTGATCTGAAAAGGCTTGTGTCCTGTGACGTAGTAAGAGAGCCTCCACTTCGTGAGGGCATTGCACAGTTAGAGGGTTACCTAGGACCAAATCAGAGGCTTTTTCTATCAAAAGGGCTGTGGCCGCCACTGCTCTAAGGCAAGGTGGCACTCCAGCCGCTACAGGGTCCAGCTGAATTGAATAGTAGGCTATAGGGCGTTGGTTAGGCCCCAGTGACTGAGTCAGGACTCCAGAAGCCACCCCCCTTTGTTCATGCACAAAGAGAGTGAAAGGCTTACTATAATCTGGTAGTCCTAGGGCAGGTGCTGATAACAAGGCCCGTTTTAATTCTTTTATGGCTGAGAGATGCTGGGGATCCAACTGTAAAATGTCTGGAACAGAACTTTTTGTAAGAGCTATGAGAAGTTTAGTAATTTCACCAAAAGAGGGTATCCATTGTCTACAGTACCCAGCTGCTCCCAGAATGGCTCTTAATTGCTTCTTAGTAGAGGGGGCAGAAAGTTGTTGAATGGCCTGGACTCTCTTAGAAGAGACAGAGTGAGTTCCAGCAGCCAAAATAAATCCTAAATATTCTACCTGGGGCAAACACCATTGTACCTTTGTCTTGGAAACCTTGTGTCCTCTCTTGTGCAGCTCCAGCAGTAAGTGACGGCTATCTTCCTGACAAATTTCAGCATTAGGAGAAGCCAAAAGTAAGTCATCTACATATTGTACTAGTGTGGAGCCTTTAAAGGTAATAGAGGCCAGATCCTGCTGTAAAATTTGGGAAAATAATGTAGGACTGTCTACAAATCCCTGTGGGAGTCTAGTCCAGGTCCACTGTCTATTTTTCCAGGTAAAAGCAAAGAAATATTGGAAGTCCTCATGTACTGGTATGTTGAAAAAGGCAGAGCAGAGGTCTACCACTGTGAAACATGTAGATTCATAGGGAATTGATGAAATTATCGTAGCCGGGTTTGGAACTATAGAATGTCTAGGAATAACATAATTATTAATCGCTCTAAGATCTTGCACAAAACGATAAACAGGTTTACCATCTGGCCCAGGCTTGGGTTTTTTAACTGGCAAAATGGGAGTATTGCATGGAGAGTGATGACATGGAATAATAATACCCTGGCTTTTCAAAGCCTCAATTATAGGTGTGATCCCTTCTATTGATTCCCTAGACAATGGATACTGTGGAATGGAGGGGGGTGGTCCCCCCTTAACTTTAAAGGTAACAGGTATGGCAGACTTAAGGAGCCCCACCTCATTAGGGGATGAGGCCCATAAAGACTCAGGAATGTCAGAGGGGATTTTGGATACCTCCCCTGCTGTTCCTTGAGCTTCTGTAAGTAAAATTGGTAATAAATGAACAGTATCCTCTGGCAATTGTAGGGAGACAGCCCCATCTGGAGCACAAGATATGGTTGCTCTAAGCTTACAAAGGAGATCACGACCTAATAAATTTACAGGGGCATCAGGCATGAGTAAAAATGAATGTTCTACTGTTAAGGGCCCCATTGATACCATGCGAGGATTCAATTTTGCCACTCTCTGGCTCTTTCCTGAGACTCCTACTACATTCAAAAATCCTACAGGTCTACACCCAGCATCTGGTTTGCTTATTAATACTGATTTAGAAGCTCCTGTGTCTAGTAAACAGTCATAATACGTGTCCCCTACTTTGAGAGTCACATGAGGTTCATTACTCTGGGGAGGTGAATGAACTGGCACAAGTGCATTCAAAAAATCCAGATCTGGGAATATGTTGCTTTCATTATCTTTGTTCCATTCCTCCCCTTCCTCTTGTCAATCCTGTGACCCCCTTTGAGGGAGTCCATGGTTACCCTGATTCTGGTTCTGTCCTTCTGTTCCTCCCTGATAGGGTCTACGGTTATCCTGATACTGTCTCTTTGTATCCCCCTGAAAAGATTTATATCCATTTTGATTCTGCCTATAATAAGGGTTATAATTACTCTGGTTGTTTCCTTTCTGATAAAAGTTTCCAAAATTATTTCGATTTCCCCCAAAGAATTCCTCAAGGCTCTCGGTCATTGTCCTCTTAAGGTCTTGTTTTCTAGTTCTACATTCCCTCAAGAAGTGTCCTTGTTTTTTGCAGTACTCACAAAATTTAGGGGGTTGATAACGATTTTCAATTTTCCAGTTTCTCTGCCCAGTTGTTTCCTGTACTGGAGCTAAAATGTCCTGTCTGTTCCTTTCTTCTCTCTCATTTCCTTCGTAAATATATGTTGCTATTTCTTTAAGTCTGTCAGGACTCAAACTATTCCACCCAGGACATTGCTTTTTAAAATATTTCCGAATTTCTGGTAATGACTGGTTTACAAAATGAGAGCAGATAATATGGGCATCTCTACTGTCTAATGGGTCTAGTCTAGCATATTGCCTGGCATACTTACACAGCCTGTCATAAAATCTATTAGGTCTCTCATCAGGTCCCTGAACTATATCTATAAATTTTTGCCAGTTATCAGTCTTTCTAATACAGGATTCCATTGCCTTCAGCAATGTTTCCCTTGCATCTTTCAACATATCAAAATGCTCAGGGTTATTGGGGTCCCAGTCAGGGTCTTGAATAGGCCACCCAATATCAACCTTTCCCATGGCTTCCAGGCTGTTTGCTGCAGCTACTATATCTGCTCTTTCTCCTGGGGACAATATTATTTCCATAAGGTCAGTAACATCATTCCAAGTGGGGCCGATATGCTCTAAAAATTGCTCTAAACTGCCTGATAACTGCTGTGGGATCTTCATCAAATTTAGGAGTGCTTTGTCCCCATAAAGCCAAATCCTTGGGTGTAAAAGGTGTGTATTGTCTGAGCTTACGTATAGTACCTTTTTGACCATGGGCGAGGATCTCTTGAAGGGGAAAAATTTTTACTTTCTCTGTCTCCTCTACAGGGGAATCATTTCTTTCTTTCTTTATTTGTTTGTTTGGCATGGAGGGTGAGGGAATAAGAGTTGGGTCATTTGGAATTTCAGTCTGAATGGCCTTGGATTTAGTTGTTCTATTGGGTGTTTCGGTTTGGCAGGCCATGTCTGTCTGCCAGTCTATCGTTTCAGTTTGGGTGGCAGACTTAGATGTAAACTGGGGCCTGGATTTTCCTCGTTTTATATTGTTAGTATGATAATTTTCATTTGCTCTGGCCCAGATTTTCCAATAACGTAAATGTTCAGGTGGACATCTACTTAGGGTTCTTTGCAAATTCCTCAATGTTTGGGGATCAAATGACCCATATTTGGGCCATTCTTCCTGTAATTCCTCATGCCACATAAAACACAGTCTGATAAGCTCTCCTCTGGTCATGGTTCTATTTAGTCTAAGTTTTCCCTCATTGCAATCCATAAGTAGCTTTCCTAATGGGGAATCCCAGGGAATCATCTTTATTCTAACATTATCTAGGGCATGCCAAATTCTCCATACCACACCACAAAGCCCCACAAAACCACAAAGTGTAATAAAAATATATTCAAATTCAAGCTGGCCAACATCTTTGATTAGTGAAGGTAAAGCTAGAAAAGGGGTACTTAGGGTGTTTAAAAGATCCATTTGAAATTTAAAATAGCCTATACTTGGTAGTTCTTTCCAATTTAAGGGGACAAGGGAGGGGAAATCTTACCCAATCAGAAGATCAGAAGATGAACGTTCGGTTTTCCTCTTCGTGGTCAGCCAAACTGTGTTATTTAAGATTCTAAATGTGGATTCTAATGTGTTCCCCCAGTATGGGGGAAACTGACTAAAAATCACTGATAAAACGAGTTTAGGTTTTTAACGGTTTATTGGAAAATAGAAAGAAAAGGATTGAGAACAGAATTCTAACAGCCTAGCATTCCTATCTTTCCTCAAATTTCCTGTGAAGTCCTCTGCCGCCACCACCATCCAGTCCGGAAGCCAAAAAGGGCCAGCGCTCCCTGCGCAGGCTCCCTTTCCTCCTTCCTGTCTCCTCCCAGACCATAGGAGGCTCCTCCAGTTGATTGGCTGGTAGACTTGATAGACAGCACCCATGAGCAAACGTCATTTCCTGACGCCAAGGAAAAGCCACAATGCCTCTGAGGCATTTTCCTCATGGTGGAGCTCTCCACAGCAAGTCTCCAGTAGGTGGCGTCATTCCAATCATTACAGTGGATAGAGCACTGATCCTGAAGTTGGAGGATCTGAGTTAAAATCTGACCCCATACACTTATGAGGTGTGTGACCCTGGCCAAGTCACTTAACCCCAATTGCCTTAAACATTTGGGCAATTTCCAATCATATACACACATCTATAAATCTATCTCTAGATGGAGATGTAGATACATACATATATATGTAAATATGCATTTTAATTATGTATGTATATGTATGTATAGATGCTCACATATTGCCACTGGACCCAGATGGCTCTGGAGAAAGGAGTTAGGTTGGTGAATTTGCACAACCCTCCCTCACTTACATGCAATTCAGTGCAAGTCAAAACATCAACATGATGCCATGGTCTTCAAAACTGAAAGACAAGGGGGCAGCTAGTTGGCACAATGAATAGAGTACTGGCCCTGGATTCAGGAGGACCTGAGTTCAAATCCGGCCTCAGATACTTGACATTTATTAGCTGTGTGACCATGGGCAAGTCACTTAACCCTCATTGCCCTGCAAAAAAAAAAAAGATTGAAGGACAAACATCAACTTCTCATTGTATGCTATGTTTATGACATTATGCAATACAATATGATGACATTAACAATATTCTAATATTATACATATACTAATATAATGACTCTGTACATATCTATATATCAACACTATGTCTATCTATTATATATACATATATACATATATATATACATATATATATATATATATGAGATGAGGTAAAGGAGTTGATAATTACAACTAGATTTTGAACCTGGGTGATTTGAAGGTCAGTGATGCTACCAATATTAATAGAATTTTTAAAAAGGGAATGGTTTATTCTTTGAATTCCTAAACAAAATATAACAAAGTGATTTCAAGGGGAGAGTCTTCAATAATGAGGGAAATAAATCATAAATAACTTTTATAGGAGGTGGCACTTAAAATTGATTATGCAATGAATTCTCAGAAATACAAGAATTGAAAGGGTACATTCCAGATATAAAGAATCACTTAGCAAAACTGGAGAAAAGAAAGATGGCATGTTGTATAAAGGAAGGAGGTTGAGGGTCAATTTGATTGGAAGACAAAATGAGTGGGTTGGAATAATTTTTTTATCTATTTTTTTTTGCAGGGCAATGAGGGTTAAGTGACTTGCCCAGGGTCACACAGCTAGTAAGTGTCAAGTGCCTGAGGTCAGATTTGAACTCAGGTCCTTCTGAATAAAGGGGTGGTACTTTATCCACTGAGCCACCTAGTGGCCCTGTGTTGCAATCATTTTATTATATTAATGGAAAGTTGAAGGAAGGCAGACATTAAAGGCTTTTAAATTCCAGGCTTATGAGTCTATATTTTTTTTCCTGGGGCAGATAGGTGGTTCAATGGGTAGAATGCTGGATCTGGAATCAGGAATATCTAAGTTCAGATTTAAACTTAGACACTTACTAGCCCTTGACAAATCATTTGACCCTCTTTACCTCATTTTCTTCAGCCATAAAATGAGCTAGAGAAGGAAATGGCAAAGTACTTCAGTTTCTTTGCCAAGAAAAAAAAACAAAACTTCAAAAAGGGGTCATAAGAATCAGACATTGCTGTAAACAACAGCAACCAAATTTTGTTCCTGAGGCAATAGTCTTAAAGATTGCTGAGTAGAAAGCAAACATGTAGTCAAATACTATCATTGTCATTTAAAAAGACATCACAGAAGAATTGATGAGCAACTTGAAGCTCAAAGCAATGAAAATAATTAAAAGGAATGAGCCCATTATTCCATTTATGTAGTGAACTCACAGAATAAGATACATCCTCTACCATGTTTGCTGGTATCTCATTTTCAATTTATAATCTTTTAGAGTTTCCAGAAGAATTGAAAGATTAAGCGACTTGCCAATTTTCAGTCAGTTTGTGTCAAATGCATGATTTGAATCCAGGTTTTCATGATTCAGTTACCATAACACTCAATTTAAACAACAGACTTATTTAATTGTTTTGATTAATGAAAAGCCTGAAAGGGAAGGATAACAAGAGTGATAAAGCATTCCTTTCCCCAGAACCAGAATCTACACCTATAAACTGTAGTAGTCCAAAAACTATCCCATAATCGATCTGAGAATAAATTCTACTTAATTTATTAATTAGAAATGGACAGCAAAGAGATATAAACATGGAAGTCACCAGAGAGCCCTGGGCACAATTGTTTTAGGCTGTGGCAAGAAGAGCAATCCTCTGATGATCTAGGAATCTAGGAATAAGTCTATTATTTAGAGAAGGTCAGTCAGTTCAAGGGTAAGAGTTAGTTTAGCTTAAAAGACATGGTTTCACAAATATATTACTATAACTACTTGAGTATGTATGTTAGTCCTTCTTTGAGCCAATTCTGATGATATTAAGGTTCACTCACTCCCCAACACCTTCCCCCTCTTCCCCTCCCCTCCATAAGCATTTTTCTTGTTTCCTTCATGTGAACTACCTCTCCCCAGATCATCTCTCCCCTTCACCCTCCCATGGTCTATTCCTCTTACACCTCAACCCTATTTTAAAGATAACATCATGGGTTAGTTAGGTGGTACAGTGGACAAAACACCAGCTCTGGACCCAGGAGGCCCCAAGCCCAAATCTGGCCCCAGACATAAGACACCCCACCCTGTCTGCCCCGCAAAGAACAAAAAATAAATGCTTTACAGATATAATCCCTTCATATTCAGTTCAGACATATGTCTTCTGTGAATTCCTTACTGAGATAGTTCTTATGAGTTTTCACTGAGGAGGGAAGGGAAATGGGGGGAGGGGGGGAAAGGAAGTAGGGAAGGGCAGATTAGGAGAGAGAGCAGTAAAAAGCAAAACACTTTAAAGGAAGGTGAAAATGTTCTGTATTACTGCATAAGTATGACATATTGAATTGCTTGATCTCATAGGGAGGGTTGAGGAGGGAGGGAGGAAGAAAAATTTAGAACACTGAATTACCTCAAAGACCTTAATCTCATCAGAGTCGGCTCATGGAGGGAATAATATTCATACCCACTTGGGAGGAGTAATCTATTTAAACATACAGGAAAGTAGGAGGGGAAGAGGATAAGGAAGGAAGGGTGAAAAAAGAGAGTGCAGAGTAGATGAGAGCATAGTCAGAGGTAAAACACTTTTGAGGAGGAATGGGTAAAAAGAAGATAGAGTAAATGTCATGGGAAGGGAATAGGATAGAGGGAAATAGTTATGATAATTGATTATAATGGCAAAATGTATGGTATCTCATTTTCTGGGCTATTATGAAGAAAATTCTCTGTCAAGTATAAGGTACTATATACAGGTTATGATGAACAGGATACTATCAGAAAAACCTGGAAAGACATACATGAACTGAAGCAGAGTGAAATGTACTGTATACAAAATAACAGCCATAGTGTAAGAGGATCTGCCGGGAAGCATGTGGTTTTATTCAGCAAGGCAATGATCCAATATAACCCTGAAGGACTTATGAAAATTGCAACCCATATACAGAGAAAGAACTGATAGTATCTGAAAACAGATGGGAACACATTAAAAAAATTTTTTTTTCCTCTTTGGCAATTCCTTAATCTGAAGGTTTTTTTTGTTTTTGGTTTTTGTTTGTTTTTTCTGTTTTCTATAACAACCTAGCTAATGTGGGAATGTTTTCCATGACTACTGATGTATAACTTATTTTGAATTGCTTGAGTTCTTGTGGGGAGGTGGGAATGGAGGGAGGAAGAGAAGTTGGAACACAAAGTTTTAAAAAATTTATGTTAAAATTTGTTTTTACATATATTATGGAAAATAAAATTCTATTTTAAAGAAAAAAAAAGACATGGTTTCTTGCTCAGCTTGGAGGTCTGACTCTACAATAAGCTAGTTATCTGTGAATTGTAGAATGACAAAATCCCAGAAGAATGAAAATTGTAGGTGACTAAAAGGGCAATGGAAAGATGTGGGGTAAGTTAACATGTGTTGCATCCTATTTCTAGTGATCATTTAAGTTTAAGTAGTGGAATAAAATGCGTCATCCATGACATGTCTGACAGGCAAATGACAAAGACTGATGGTGTAAGGAGGACAAATAACAACAGATATATAGGTCTACAATTGCAGTAGTATTAACAAGAAAAGAAAAATAAGTCCTACAGTAGCTTACAGCATGATGGATGGATCTATTAATAATGATTTATTGAGGTACATGGGTAAAAATCAAATAGGATGAGAAAGTATAAGTGATTTTATCTACAATGTTGGAAAGAGGATCGGTACCAAGGAGCTATTTTTTCTAAGAAGTAGGTAGATTTTTTTTCTCTTATGAAATCTCAGCCATCTCTCCAGTTCAAAATACATAAATACCTTTAATGAAATTTATAATACATGCAAGGGAACATTCTACCACAAAATCACAAATATATAATGGCTTCTTCTTGTTACTTCTTTCCTACATGTGACTATAGTTACCTGAGCTATAGGTTACCTTTCTGTCCTTTTTGAATTCTGTAGGAAAAGATCTTGTCACACCTCCACTCTCACAGGAATTCAATTCTCTGGAGCCTGGATTACACTGAAATGTCTCTGTGTTTAATGCATTCTTACATAGTAGCCCAACATGACCCTTTCAAGTCAGAGTCACCAAAACTAGCAAAGATATTTAAATAAAATTCTAGGATGATATGAATGAGACTTGGCAAATACATTTAAGACCATATAATACATAGTATTTGTGAATATGAATTTGCCTCTAAGTATAATACAATTTTTTAAATTATACTTCTTTCTTGATGTCTATATGTAAAGACAATACCACTATATTTATCTGTATGATAATAGACAAGTTACCTCCATTATACAGATCTCATTTTCCTCCCTATATAAAAAAAAATCTGCAGAACATTCTAGCTCAAAATGATAAGGTCCTATAGCATAATAAAATTAGAATATTAGAATTTGGGGGTAAAGGAATAAGATAGACATAAAAATTTTCAATATTAGAAGTTTTCTTTGTTTTCTCCAGGGATATCTTTTCTCCATGCTACATGTGATAAGGCAATGCAGTTGATAGAAAATAAAAAGTAGATGTTTTATTTAGTGATATACAGGAAGTTAACCTATCCCCCACTCCAAAGTAAAAAAAAAATGTTGATCAAAAAGTTAAAAGAAATTGTTACTGAGAAAAACTGTTTAGAGAGCGAAAACCAGTAAAGTGTTGAAGAATTGAAAAATATGTGCCTTGTTGGATATAGATTCATCCTCCATCAATGGAAATAAATCTCCCCATGTATCTCATTTTGTACAATCTTTGCTCTCACCTTTCTATATGTTCTATACCATAATTTATACCTTCCTAATTATCTCTTAATATTTCATGGATATTAGATCAAAATTCAAAATTCAGGAAGCCTTGAGTTCTAATCCAACCTCAGACACTAGTTATTGCTGTTTTTCATTATTCTCAAAGAGGATCATGACATGAGGAGGTGATGTCATTGCAGTGAAGTGGATTTCAGTGAGGGGGGGGCTGTGCAAAGTTACCAGCCTTCACTCTTTCCTCCAGAGCCATCTTGGTCAAGTGGCAAGTTGCATATCAAAATGACTGGAGATGGCCACAGATTTTTGAGGCAATTGGGGTTGAGGCTTGCCAGGATCACACAACTAGTAATTGTCAAGTGTCTGAGGCTGGATTTAAAGGTCCTCCTGACTCCAGGGCCAGTGCTCTAACCACTGTGATACCTAACTGCTCCTAAATACTAATTATGTAACACAGGGAGGTTTACTTTCTTAGTTTCCTCGATTGGAAAATGGAAGTAAGAATTCTACCTGCTTCCAGAGGTTGTTATAAACATCCAATGAAATAATATTTTTAAAAACACTTAATTGCCTAGCATATAGTAAGCACCTAATAAATATTTATTTACTTCCTAGTTTAGAATACATAAAAAGGTGCCCCTTTTCCTGGTCATACATGTACTTAAGAATATATTTTATATCACATTTTGCATGCAAATCATTATTGGTATTATGCCATAGATTATTTATAATTGGCACTTTGTCTGCCAATTGCCAGTTAAGTCATTTGCAATTTTGTTTCTTCTCTATTTTTAGTTTTCTATGATTGGCATCTATATAATCAGCAGGAGAATGTTGATATTAGAATAAATGGACTTTGCTGGCAGGAAATACCATGCTATCCCTGAAAATTCCACACAATTTTCCAATAAGTGGAAACTATTTTAGATTTTTTAACTCAAAGGGGTCATTTCACTCCACTCATTTAACATCCTCATCATCATCATTGTTATCATCATCAGCAATGTTTAGTGTTTAAGGTTTCCAAAACATTTTAGAAATGTTATCTTTCATTCCACTATTGAAAAATGGTAAAAAAAAAAAATATGAACAGGCAGTTTTCAGACAAAGAAGTCAAAGCTATCTATAATTGTATAAAAATTCTCTAGATCACTATTCAGAGAAATGCAAATTAAAACAACTCATAGGTATCATCGCACACCTATCAGAGTGGCAAATCTAATAAAACCAGAAAATATTGGATGTTGGAATAGAAGTGGAAAACTAATCCATTGGGATGCTAATCCACTGTTGGTGGAGTTGTGAAAAGTTCCAACCATTCTGGACAGCAATTTGGAATTAATGGCTGTAGGACTGTGCATACCCTTTAATGCTGCAATACTACTGGTATCCCAAAGACATCCCTAAGAAGATAAAGAAGACCTATTTGTGGAAAAATATTTATAGAGGCTATTTTTGTGATGGCTAAGAATTAGAAATCAAACTGGGGAATGGCTAAACAAGGTGTGGTCTATAATGGTGAAGGAATATTATTGTGCTATAAGAAATGACAAGCAGGGTGATTTCAGAAAGGTCTGGAAAGACTTGTATGAACTGATGTATAGTAAAGTGATCAGAACCAAGAAAATATTGTGCACAGAAACAGCAATACTGTTTAATAAAGAACTGCAAATGACTTAATTATTTCCAACAATACAATGATCCACAACAATCCCAAAAGACTATTCATGAAACATACTATCCACCCCCCCAAAAAAGAACTGATATTTTATGGAACACAGACTGAAGCATGCTATTTTTCACTTTCTTTCATTTTGTTTCTTTTATTCGAGTTTTCTTGTACAAAATGACAAAAATATTAAATGTTTTGCATAATGATACATGTATAACCCATATCTGATTGCTTACTGCCTGGGGAGGGTAGGGAGGAAAGGATAAAAATTGGAATTCCAAACTATAAAAAACTATATTTATTACTTTAAAAAATGTTATTTTATCTCCCCAACAATGCTGGGTTTCACTTCTAGAAAATGTGTGAGGAAGGATTTTTTTGGGTGTGTTTAATTTGTTATAGAAATGTCTCTTCCCCAATTACAATGTTTCTTGTATGCAGGGACTCTCTTTTTTGCTTGTATTTTTATCTCCAGTACTTAGCACAATGTCTGGAAAACAGTAAGACTTGACATCTACTTTATCTACTTATATTTCTATAACAAATTAACCGTGGTTTAAAGATAAGCTAAAGGGAGTTAAGGGAAAGGTTATTTTAAGGGCCATAACCTCACTCTTGAGGCTAACAATCTCAGTGAAGAGAACATAGAATTTGGAAATTATTCTAAATCAGTAGTTCTCTTTCTAGTTAATTTGGTTATTTTAATAGTCAAAATTACTTACTTAAAGTTGTTCTTAAAACAATATTTCTGATACTGTATACTATGTTCTCTTAGTTCTGCTCGTTTCATTCCATTATTTCATGCAAGTCTAGCCATGTTATTCTAAGATCATCACGGTCATCATTTCTTCCAACATAGTATTCCATCACAATCATTTACAACTTGTTTAACTATTCCCCAGTTGAAGGACAACTCTGCAATTACCAATTCTTTGCCACCACAAACAGAACTGCTATAAATATTTTAGATCATAGAGGGTATTTTCCTTTTTAAGTTACCCTCTTTGGAAATAGACCTAACAGTTGCATTGCTGGATCAAAGGGTACAGGCAGATGAATAACTATTGGGGCGTAATTCCAGAATGCTCTCCAAAATGGTTAGCTCAGTTCATAATTCTATGTGCACTTAATTAATGTCCCAATTTTTCCACATCCTCTCCAATATTTGTAGTTTTCCCTTCAATCATTTTAGTCAATATGATAGGTGTAAAATAATATCTCAAGGTGAATTTAATATGCATTTCTCTAATAAATAGTGATTTAGATAATTTTTTCATATGACAATATGCTTGATTTCTTTATCTAAAAACTCTGTTCACATCCTTCGACTGTTTATCAGTTAGAGTTCAGATAGATCTTTCAATAATTATTGCTTTAAAACATAATTTAAGATCTGGTATTAATAAACCTCTTTACTTTTTTCATTATTCCTTTTGTTCTTGACTTTTTGTTCTTCTGATTGAATTTTGTTGTTTTTTCTAATTCAGTAAAATGCATTTTGCTAATTTAATTTGGATGATATTGAATAAGTAATTTAGTTAGATAAAATTACCATTTATATTATATAGGTCCTGCCTATCCATAAATAATTAATGTTTTTCCAAATATTTAAATTTGATTTAATTTTTATGAAATTATTTTTATAATTTTGTTTATATGATTCCTGGATTTCTTTTAGCAGGTGTACTTCTCAGTATTTTATACTACCTAGAGTTATTTTAAATGAGTATCTCTTACTATTTCTTCTTGAAAGTTTTTTGGTGACATATAGAAATGCTGGTGATGTATATCCTGCTACTTTGCTAAAATTCTTAATGGCTTCAGCTAATTTTAGTTGAATCTTTGGGATTTTTCAAGTATATCATTATATCATATGTAAAAACAGATAATCTTATTACTTCATTCTGTATTCTAATTTCCTCTATTTCTTTTTTTTTCCTTATTTTAGGGTTTCCACCACTTCATTGGAAATCTACACCTAATCTTTTGTTTTGTTTTCTTATTGTTTTTGCAGGGCAATGAGGGTTAAGTGACTTGCCCAGGGTCACACATCTAGTTAAGTGTCAAGTGTCTGAGGCTGAATTTGAACTCAGGTCCTCCTGAGTCCAAGGCCAGTGCTTTATCCACTAGGCCACCTAGCTGCCCCCCCCCCCCAATCTTAATAGAAAGGTGTCTAGTTCAATTCCATTACAAATAATGCTTGCTGATCAGGCAAAAATGGCAGAGAGAAACCAAGATCCTGCCTGAGCTCTCCCAAGTTTCCCTCAAAAACAACATTAAATCAAGTCTATAAATGGAATCTGGAGCTACAGAACCTACAAAAAGTCAGAGAGACACAATCTTCCAACTTGAGATAATTTATGATACTTCAGGAAAGGTCTGTCTCACTTGGGTCAAAGGGGAGCATAGCACAGCTCAGTACAGTGCAGAAGGAGCCTGGGAAAGTCAGCCAGAGGCTTTGGACATAGCACAAATTAGCAGCTGAGGCCCCTGGGTCCGGGCTCACAAGGCTGGTGGCACATCAGGCTAGTTGTGAGATCTTCTAGGCCTGGGCAAACTACAAGCTAGAGAACCACCCACAGGACAGGTGCAACTTGCCCAAACCATCCCAGTGCAGGGAGAAAGCTCAGGGTGGTAAGGAATCCTCAAACCCCAGAAGCCCCAGAGTAGAAAGCCAGTGATCATGCCCCTGTCTACCAGCACAAGAAACTTGCAACAGTGGACCCTGTGCCCCAGGAGCAAACCTCATCTTTATAAGTTTAGAAATAGGCTACAATATGAGTAAGAAACAGAAAAGGACCCTTACCATTAACATCTTCTATGGTGACAGGGAAGACCAAATCATAAACTCAGATGAGGACAATACTCTCAAATGCCTACATATGAATCCTCAAAGGGGAAGAAGATGGGTGTCCAGAGCAAAAACATTCTTAGAAGAACTCAAAAAGGATTTTAAAAATCAAATGAGAGAGGTAGAAGAAAAAAATGGGAAAAGAAGTAAAAGAAATGAGTTACACAAGAAAATTATGAAAAATGAGTCAACATCTCAGAAAAGGAAATAGAAAAACTTGAATGAAGAAAAACAATTCCTTAAAAAATACAATTGGGCAAACGGTAGGGGCAGGGGTGGGAATGGCCAAATGGAAAAGGAGGTGAAAAGGCTTACCTAGTAAAATAATGCCATAGAAATTAGACTTGGGCAGATGGAAGCTAATGACTACATGAAACAAGAATCCATCAAACAGAATCAGAAGAATAAAACATAGAAGAAAATGTGAAATACCTCCTCAGAAAGACAACTGTCCTGGAAAATAATTATAGGAGAGATAATCTAAGAAATATTGGGCTACCTGAAAACCATGATCAAGAAAAAAAAAATTCTAGGCACCATATTCCAGGAAAAGATCAAGGAGAACTGCCCTGATATTGCAGACTCAGAAGATAAAATAGTCATTGAAAGAATCCACCCCTCACTACCTGAAAGAGATCCCCCCCCAAAAAAAAAAACTCAGAGGAATATTGTAGCCAAAATACTACAAGCAGCCAGAAAGAACAAATAAATAAATATCATGGAGCCACAGTTAGGATTGCACAGAACATGGCAGCTTCAACATTAAAGGATCTGAAGGCTTTGAATATGATATTCAGGAAGGCAAATGATCTTGGATTGCAAAGAAGAGTCAACTACCCAGCAAAAATGAGCATTATCTATCAGGGGAAAAGATGGACATTCAATGAAAAACTTCCAAGGTTTCCTGATGAAAAGACCAGAACTGAACAGAAAATTTGAGCTTCAAATAAAAAAGACTCAAGAAGCATAAAAAGGTAAACACTGGGGGAAGGGTTGAATGAAGTCTCCCAATAAAATTAAACTACTTACATCCCTGTGCAGGAAGATAATACTTATAACTCTTGAGATCTGTATCTATATTTTGGCAGATAGAAAGATTATACATAGAGGGCATAGTTATTCAATTTACTTTGATGTGATGATATAAAGAAACTTGAGGAACTGAAAAAGGAGAATATAGGGAAGAGAGGAAAGGGGATGTGGAGTGGGGTTAATTACATCATATGAAGATGGACAAAAAATACAATAGAGGGAAAGAAGGGAGGGGTGAGCATGTTTCAACTTTACTATAATCAGATTTGGTTCAAAGGGGGAATAACATATACACTTTGCTTACCATTTAAGGAAATAAAAGGGTGGGGGACAAGAGGTGTACTGACAGAAGGGAGGGCAGAAGCATGGGAAGAAAGGGGGAAGAAAAGAGAGGGTGGCTGATAAAAAGGAGGGCGGATTGAGGGAGGCATAGGGTGAAAGAAGAAAAAAACATCTACAAAGTGGAAAATAAGATAAAGGGAAATTATACAGTTAGTAATAATAACTGTGAATATGAATGGGATGAACTCTCCAATAAAACAGAATTGAATAGGAGAGTAGATTAAAAACCAGAATGCTACAATATGTTGTTTATAAGAAACACATCTGAAGCAGAGAGATACATATAGAGTAATGGTAAGGGGAAGTCAGGTAGCACAGTGGATAAAGCACCGGCTCTGGATTCAGGAGGAGCTGAATTCAAATCTGGCCTCAGACACTTGATTGTTAACTATCTGTATGACCCTGGACAAGTCACTTAACCCTCATTGCCCTGCAAAACAAAACAAAACAAAAACAAAACAAAAAGCAGAGTCAAGGTAAAAGGTGGGAGGAGAATATTTTATGCTACAGCTGAAGTTTTAAAAAAAGCAGGGGTATAAATACTAATTTCAGACAAAACAAAAGCAAAAATAGATCTAATTAAAATAAAGAAACTAAATCTTACTAAAGGGTACTATAAATAATGAATTAATATCAATACTAAACATAGGGGCAGATGAGTGGCACAGTGGATAGAGCACTGGCCCTGGATTCAGGAGGACCTGAGTTCAAATCCAGCCTCAGACACTTGACACCTACTATCTGTGTGACCCTGGGCAAGTCACTTAACCCCAATTGCCTTACCAAAAAAAAATACTAAACATATATGTACTAAATGGTATAACGTGCAAATTCTTAGAGAATTTAAATGTTTTATAATAGGAAATAGAAAAATTTTAATAGTGGGGAATCTTAACCGTCCCCTCTGAGAACTAAATAAATATAACCACAGAATAAATAAGTTAAAGAGGTGAATAGAATTATAGAAAAGTTTGATATGATAGACCTCTGGAGAAAAGTGAATGGGGATAGAAAGTAATATAAATTTTTCTCAGCAGCATATAGGACATACACAAAATCTGACCATGTATTAGGGCACAAAAACTGCACAGTCAAATGTAGAAAGGCAGAAATAGTAAATACATGCTTTTCAGATCAAGATGCAATAAAAATTACATGTAATAAAATGTCATGGAATGATAGACTGAAAATTAATTGGAAACTAGATAATTTCATCCTAAAGATTGAGTGGATCAAACAACAAATCATAGAAACAATCAATAATTTTGTCCAAAAGAATTACAATGATGAGATAACATTCTAAAACTTATGGGATGCAGCCAAAGTAGTTCTTAG
Source organism: Dromiciops gliroides (assembly GCF_019393635.1). Taxonomy (NCBI): domain Eukaryota; kingdom Metazoa; phylum Chordata; class Mammalia; order Microbiotheria; family Microbiotheriidae; genus Dromiciops; species Dromiciops gliroides. The sequence goes on along the minus strand of NC_057862.1, from coordinate 625,347,271 downwards.
GGGAAATTTTAAATCTTTCAGTGCTTACAGTAATAGAGAAAGAGGAGATCAATGAATTGTATATGCAAATAAAAAAGCTAGAAAAATAACACATGTAAAATCTCCAACTAAATATTAAATAAGAAATTCTTAAAATCAACTGAGAGATTAATAAAATTGAAAGGGAGAAAGCCAAAGAATTAATCAATAACACAGAGCTGGTTTTATAAAAAAATCAATAAAAATATAAACTTTTGCTTAATTTGATTTAAAAAAAGAAAGAAAACAGAATTAACAGTACCAAAAATGAAATGTGTGAATTCACCACCAATGAAATAGAAAGTAAAGCTATAATTAGTATCTGTTTTATTCAACTGTATTCCTACGAATTTGACAATCTAAATAAAATAGATTAATATATACAAAAATATAAATTGCCCAGATTAACAGAAGAGGAAATAAAAGACCTGAATAGCCCCATTTTAGAAAAGGAAATTGAACAAGCCATCAATGAACTCCATAAGTAAAAATATTCCAGGGCCAAATGAGTTTACAAGCGAGTTCTACCAAATATTTAAGACAATTAAGTCCAATGATATATAAATTAATTGATTAAATAGGTGAAGATGAAATTCTACCAAATTCCTTTATGACACAAATATGGTTTTGATACCTAACCCAGTTAAAGCAAAAATAGAGAAAGAAAATTATTCACAAATTTTTCTAATGTCAATGCAAAAATATTAAATAAAATATTATCAAGGAGATTACAGCAATTTATCACCAGGATTATACACTATGACTAGGTGGCATTTATACCAGGCATACAAGGCTGATTCAACATTAGGAAAACAATCAAGAAAATCAACCATATCAATAAAAGAACTAAGCAAAATCATATGATTACCTCAATAGATGCAGAGAAAGTTTTGACAAAATACAGCACTCATTCCCAATAGAAACACTAGAGAGCACAGGAATAAATGGAGCATTCCTTCAAATGATAAGCACTTTTTCACTAAAACCCTCAGCAAACAGTATATGTAATAGGGATAAGTTAGAGGCATTCCAAATAAGAGCAGGGGTGAAACAGGGATGCCCATTATTACCTATATGATTGAATATTGTACTAGAAATGTTAGCTTTAGCAAAAAGAAAAGGGAATTAAAGGAATTAGGATAGGTAAGGAGAAAAGTAAACTATCACTCTTTGTAAATGATATGATGGTATATTTAGAGAATCCTAAAGAAGCAACTAAAAAAAATCTACTTGACAAAATTAACACCTTTAGCAGAGTTTTAGGATATAATATAAACCCACATAAATGATCAGCATTCATGACCAAGAAAGCTCAGTAGCAAGAGATGGAAAGAGAAATTCCATTTAAAGTAATGGTAGACAATATAAAATACTTGGGAGTCTACAAGCCAAGGCAAACCCAGGAACTCTATGAACACAATTACAAAACACTTATCACAGAAATAAAATCATATATATATATATATATATATATATATATATATATAATTGGAAAAAATATCAATTGCTCATGGATAGGCTGAGCTAATATAATAAAAATGATGATTCTATCTAAACTAATTGGCACAGACTAAGAAATAGAGTGGTGGATGACTGGAATAAGTTAGGCACAGGAGACACAGTAGTAAATAACTATAGTAATCTACTGTTTGATAAACCCAAAGATGCCAGCTTCTGGAACAAAAACTCACTATTTGAGAAAAAACTGTTGAAAAAACTGGAATATAGTATGTTAGAAACTAAACATAGACCCAAATCTTCCACCATATACTAAATGATAACATTATTATATATTTAAAAGGAATAGAGCAGGTGGTGGCACTGGCACTGGATTCAGGAGGACCTGAGTTCAAATTCAGCCTCAGACACTTAACACTTACTAGCTGTGTGACCCTGGGCAAGTCACTTAACCCCAATTGCCTCACTAAAAAAAAAAAAAAAAAAAAAAAAAAAAGGAATATCAGATTGAGTAGATTGTACCTAATAGGTTTGTAGTTTCATGTACAATCTTTTTTTTTTTTTTTTTAGTGAGGCAATTGGGGTTAAGTGACTTGCCCAGGGTCACACAGCTAGTAAGTGTTAAGTGTCTGAGGACGGATTTGAACTCAGGTACTCCTGATTCCAGGGCTGGTGCTTTATCCACTGCACCACCTAGCCACCCTACAATCATTTTTTATTATACTATGTTTTAGAAATGCTTTTTATTTGTAAAGAATTGTTATTTGAGGTTTTTATGACCCCATCTTTTGGCTGGAATTTAAAAAAAAAACCCTCAGTGTGCACTGGGCTGGGGCTCCGCAAACCACATGGTCCTCCACTGTTGCCATGGAGCTAGCCCCCCACATCATAACCACTCGTCGACACCTACATGGGTCTAACAAAATTATAATGATTGGAAGCCCACTGAGGGTAGTCATGTGACTGTTAGAGTGGCCAGCCAATTGGCTAGGGGCTGCGTGTGGTCAGCCTGGGGTCTGCTGGGAAGAAGGGAGGTTTTTTGCCATTCTAGCTTGAAACTGGAAGGTGACAGGAAGCTGCTGTATGTTCTCAGCTGATTCCTGGGAGGTAATATTGTTTAGGTTGTATAATTTCTGTTTCTCCATTTTATTTCCTTTCCCTTAATCCTACTGATTCTGTGTGTGTGTGTGTGTGTGTGTGTGTGTATGTTTAAATTCATTCTTGTTAAATAAATCTTGCTCTGTTTTGAGGGAAGCTGTCAGTCTCCTTCCTTGCCCCAATATTGCAGCAATCCATCTAGCTAACACTCCCCAATTAAAAATTGGCCTCTATATATTACATATATTAAAATCAAATTTGATAGAAATTTTTAAAAATCAGTAGTTCCTAAAGTGTGGTCTCAAGAACACTGATGGAATACAAGGTTGAAACTTTTTCCATAATAGTACTCAGATGATTGATTTATAATGATAAATGTCCATAGATAAAACACACATAAACAAAAGTTCTTGGGGGAAGGTGATCTTTGATAATTTTAAGAGTTTAAAGTGTTCCTTGAGTATAGTTTCAGATCTACTCCTCTAAGTGACAATGGGTTCTTTGTACCTTCATTTTATCTAGATTATTGGTTTTTCAAGATTGACTTCAAGTGGATTATAACAAATAGTCCTAAGGAAGATAGCATCATAAAATGGACATGAACATTCACTGGGAGTCAAGAGAATTATATTCTCTTGAGTATCCATTTTACTACTATCTCGCTGGGAACTCTGTCACTCTTGGGCTTAATTTCTTCATTCATAAAGATCCTTGATAATTACAAAAGTTTTTAATATTCACAATATTCTCAGAACTCTGTTGGGAGGGCAGTACCAAGATGGCATAGAAAAGACTGTGACTTCCTGCGCTCCTGACAAATATGCCTACAAACCTCCAAAAATATGCCATAATATAACTCCTGGAGCAGCAAGGGAAATAGTTCCAGTCTCTGCTGGAGCTAAGGCAAAGCACCTATATTTTGAATCAGTAAGCAGACTCAGGTGGCAGTGGCCCAGTGGGGTAGCGGCATAGGGACACCAAGCTTCTGACCATAGAAAATCAGATTGCAACCAGATTTCTGCTTACAGACTAAAGAGAAAGCAGGCCATGCAGGCTGAGAACAAACCTAGTTTTATCACCTGGGACCCCCTGTAGCTTGGAACAATGCATCCAGGAAGCAATACTTCACATTAAGAAGGAGTTAAAAGCCAAGGAATAGGTGGCCAAGATGAACAGGCAGAGAAAGCAGCAGACTATCAAAAGCTTCTTTGGGGAAAAGGTAGATCAAAATACACCCTCAGAATAAGATAATAACAAAGTCAAAGCTCCTACATCCAAAGCTTCCAAGAAAAATATGAATTGGTCTCAGGCAATGGAAATTCTCAAAAAGGACTTTGAAGATAACGTAAGAGAGATAGAGGGAAAAGAGAGGAGGAAAAAGTGGAAAGAGTAATGAGAGTGATCCAGGAGCGTCATGAAAAAAAAAAAAGTCAACAGCTTGAAAAGGTAAATTAGTCAAATGAAAAGGAGGTAGATAAACTCTCTGAAGAAAATCATTGCTTAAGAATTAGGATAGAGCAAATAGAAGCTAATGACTCTATGAGAAACAAAGACACAGTAAAGCAAATCCAAATGAATAAAAAAATAGAGGGCAAAATGAAATATCTCCTTGGAAAAACAGCTGACCTGAAAAATAGATCCAGGAGAGATACTTTGAAAATAATTGTACTATGTGAAAACTATTATCAAAAAAGAGCTGAGACATCATCTTCCAAGAAATTGTCAGAGAAAATTTTCCTGATATTCTAGAAGCAGAAGGTAAAATAGATCTTTTTTTAAGTGGGGCAATGAGGGTTAAGTAACTCGCCCAAGGTCACACAGCTAGTAAGTGTCAAGTGTCTGAGACCAGATTTGAACTCAGGTACTCCTGAATCCAGGGTCGCTGCTTTATCCACTGCACCACCTAGCTGTCTAAAATAGAAATTGAAAGAATCCACTGATCAAAACCAGAAAGAGATCCCAAAAGGAAAACTTCAAGGAATATTATAGCCAAATTCCAGAGATCCCAAGTCAAGGAGAAAACATTGTAAGCATCTAAAAAAAAAAAAAAGGAATTCAAATACTGTAGAACTATAGTAAGGATAATACAAGATCAAGCAGCTTCTACATTAAAGTACAGAGGGCATAGAATATGATATGGCAAAGCAATTGGGATTACAACCAAAAATCACCTATGCAGAAAAACTAAGTATAATCATTCGAGGGGGGGGGAATGGGATTCCAATGAAAAAGAGGACTTTAAGGCATTTGTCATTTAAAGAACTGAACTGAAAAGAAAATCTGACTTTTAAATACAAGACCCTAGAGAAGCATAAAAAGGTAAACAAGAAAAAAGAAATCATGAGGGATATTAAAATGTTAAACTGTTTACATTCCTACATGGGAAGATAATACTTCCAAGTCATAAGAACTTTCTGAGTATTAGGGCAGCTGAAAGGAATTTACCTAGATGGAGAACACAGGTGTGAATTGAATATGAAGGGATGATATCTGTAAAGCATTTATTTTTTATTTATCCTCGTGTTTTGTTTGCAGGCACGGTGGGGTAGCTTATGCCTGGGGCCAGATTTGGGCTCAGGGCCTCCTGGGTCAATGGCTGGTGTGTTGTCTACTATGTCACCTAGCCGACCCATGATGACATCTTTAAAATAAAGTTAAGGGGTAAGAGAAATGCACTGAAAGAAAGGGAAAGGGAGAGGTGCAAGGTGGTAAAGTAGCCCATATAAAAGAAACAAGAAAAGTCTTATGGAGTAGAGGGTAAGATGGGAAACAGCAGGGGAGTGGCGGAGCCTTACTCTCATCAGAATTGGCTCAAAAAGGGAATAACATACACACTCAAGTGGGTGTAGTAATATATTTTGCCCTGAGGGAAAGTGGGAGAGGAAGGAATTAAGGGGGGAGAGGTGAAGGAAGGGATGGCAGATTTTGGGAGGTGGTAGTAAAAAGCAAAACACTTTTGAGGAGGGAGAGGGTAAAAGAAGATATAAAATAGAGTAAATATCAAGAGGAGGGCATAGGATGGAGGGTTATATAGTTAGCAATAGTAATAATGAAAGAAATGATGAGCAGGGTGATATCAGAAGGACATATAAAAAATCCAAACCATCAACAGAAAAAGAAGTGATATTATCTGAATACAGACTAAAGTATAATTCTATTTATTAGTTCCTCTTTCTAAAGTTATTTTGTCTGTTTTCTTTCACAATTTTCCTAATGTGAAGATGTTTTGCATGACTGTACATATATGATTTATATTGAATTGCTTGAGTTTTTAAGGAGGGATGCAGAGGGAAAGAGGAAGAGAATTTGGAACACAAAGTTTTAAAAAATCAATATGAATAAATTTGGGTTATTTTTGATATTTAACTCGGGGAAAATTCCAAATAAGTTAATTACTTGAAAAGAAAAAAATGTGTGTTCTAAACTTTCCCTAATCCATCTTGGTATTTCCTGATACCATAAGGCAACCAAAATTATTAAAGGTCTTGCTTTCATGCAACATGGAGATTAGCCAGAGAAAGTGTAGGACTTTAACCTGGAACAAAAAGAACATGGCAGTGTTGTAGTTGCTTAATATCTGTCCTAGTAGATCAACAGAAGTCATCTAAAAAAGCAATTAGATTTCTTCTTTTTATTCCAAGAAAATAGAACTAGGTGCAGAGGTTGGGAACTGGTGATCATAAAGTAAAGTGGGACAGATTTAGGTTTAGGTGAAGAAAAACTATCTATCTATCTATCTATCTATCTATCTATCTATCTATCTATCTATCTATCTATCTATCTATTTTATCATTTTATATAACCATATATACTATATATGTGCATATGTATAATTATATCTGTATATCTATGTATACAAGTATAAATGGGCATGTATGTATATATATATATACATACACACATATATGCATATCTATCAATATCTATCTGTATCCGTATTTTTACTTCTATTTCTATCTTTATCTGAATCTGCATCACTATCTGTATCTATATCTATCTATCTATCTATGAGGGGGTATGGAATTATCACTTGCTACATCACAAGAAACCCTAAGATAATCAGTTATCCTATATGTTGAAGAAGGCTCCTAGACCCACACATAAATTTCTTGTGATTAGGGCCACATAATTTTTTCTTTTTATTTGTTGATTATTTCTTACTTTCTAACAGGTAAAATTATAAGCTGTGATGAAAAGGTAGGTTTATAAAGCTGTACAGAAAGACAGTTAAATGGAATGCTACCACTACATAGGATTTTAAAAAATCACATTTTTCCACATGCATATAAATCTACATTCACAGCTTCTACAGCTATCTTATCCAGGAAAATTAAATCTGATATTTGTGACAGAGTGGCGTCAACTTTTAAATCATATTCTTGAGAAGATGATGTAGAATGTTTCTTGACAGCCATATGGTAAATGTGAATGTCATTCAGTGGCCTCTTTCCCAATGAGTGGCAGGCCAACATCTTAATAAAATAAAATTTGGATCACATGCCTATCATTCATTTTCTTCTAATTTTCCAAGGAACTTATTTCATCCACAATGGTAATGAAAGGAAAAAAAAACAAAACAAAACACTAGTACAACCTTACTAAAATTCCAGGCTGCTGAGTTATGGGAGTAGAAATTTAACAGCTGTAGACAATCCCCTACCTATTTATTGGTCACTTTTTGGTAGCAGATAAAAGCAGGAAGAGCAAAAATGTTAATCTGCATTTAGTAGACTGCCTATTCACTAATGCAGTTTGATAACTTTATGGTAAGAGAAAAGAGAGTCAATCAGCTGAAACTTCTACAGGTGCAGAAGGGCTTTCAAGACTGAGTCTTGCTGAATGATTTCTCTGAGAGGGATAAGTTTCTCTAAATGACAGTATGGGAATGGAAATTATATCTTATGCAAATAGGTATATGATGCAAAAAGTTCTAGTGAAGATAATGAAATTACTCAACAAGCATTTAAATTGTTTTGTTTAATTTCACTTCCTGGACATTTTTCATGGGGCAGCTAGGTGTTCAGTGGATAGAGAACTGGGTTTGGATTCAGGAAGACCCATCATCCAAAATTCAAATCTGACCTTAGCCACTTACTAGCTGTGTGATCTTGGGCAAATAACTTAACACTCTTTGCCTGAGTTCCCTCATTTGTAAAAGGAGCTGGAAAAAGGAATGGCAAATTATTCCAGTATCTTTGACAAGAAAATCTCAAATTAAGTCATGCATAACTGGACACCACTTAAAAATGCTTAAACAACATTTTCACAGAAATGGTATGAAGGACCTGAATTGTGAAACACGTGTGCGCGCACACAAACACACACACACACACACACACACCTACATGTGCATATATATACACATATATATTTTTTCAATTAGATAATAATCTCTTAATGTTATTTACACGATTTCTTGTCCATTACTCAATTAGGTTTCAAACAGTCATGGAATCAAAGATTTGGAACTGGAAGTGGCTTTATAGGTCATTTAGGTCAAAAACCTGATTTTGAAGATAATAAAATGATAACATGAGAAGTAAAAGAAGATATTCAAGGTATTCCAAGCAAGTAGAAAAAATAGCAAAGCTTTATTGGAACCCTGGTCTGTTGCATTCAAAGGCAGCATTCTTTTCATTGTATCACATAATTCTTGCACCATTTTAGCATATATGTGTGTGTGTGTGTGTGTGTGTTTATACAACAACATCTTCAAACTTTTCACATTCCTAAAAATAAGTATGACATTTTACTAATCACATATGTATAAACACATATATGTAATAATTGGTGCATTTGTCACTTATTTATGGAAAATTAAAAAGTTTGAGCTGTTGTAAACTTTTTGATGAAACATAAACAGGCTATATAGACTATTGAGGTGAATAACTAGACACATTAGATCACATGCAATCGCTATAGCATGTACCATAAATCCATAGTTTGGCAACTTTGTGAAATGTAGATTTATACCAATTAATTCCTAATGATATACTAGCAATTATAACTCTTCCTTGTCTCTGGCTTTAAGTTTTGTTTGCCTCTTATGTCACTGCTTCTGCCAATCATGGAAATGGAAAATTATGTTTAGCAAATTGAACACATTGTAAAATGTCTAAATTATTTCTTTTAAAGCATTTTACTTCAATAAAATATTTCAAGACATTGAAAATAACATCCACATTATACATTGTGATTACTTCCTAAGGTTTTTCACAATGCTTTGAGAATTAAATACATGTTTTATAAATAGAAATGATATGAAAAATGATCTAAATCTAAATCTTTATGCATCATGAAGTACCATACTCACATTGCACCCATTCCTCCTATCTGTTCCCTGTGAAAGGATGTAAAGAATTTGGTTCACTGATGCCAACCTGTTCTTACACTGGCAAGTATATGAGCCTATCTGGAGGATTAGGGGTGAGGGAACACACCCTTTCTAACCAGTCACTGTAAAGTCTTGGCAGGGGGGTAATCTTGATGTAAGATCATTCCATGCCTACATTCAATGCTGTAGTTCCTGAGCTCTTACTGATTGGATTCATATTTATAAACATCAGTTATCAAATAGAACATGAAACTTCTACTAAACTAGAAAGCAAAACTAAGAGTTATTATTAGAAAGCAATTAATATATAAAAAGCAAAAGTAACAACTAGGAATGAGTAAAACATAATAGTACATGCAGAATGCCTGGGTGTGCCATTCTCACCATGCCCTGCAATTGTCAGAGGCATCTTTCATAATCTATTTAGTTCTTGGCACCACATTTTCAGGAAGTAGACAAAATTGAGGGGAAGGTACCAGGATTATAAAATAAATTAGAGATCATATCAGAGAAAATCAATTTTAAAGGATTGTTGATGTTGAAACTGGAGAAACAAAGGTATTGGAAGATTGGTAGTGGTTTTTAAGTATTTTGATTGATGTGATATGGAAAAGAAGGAAGAATTGTTCTGTTCAATTCCCTAGTACAAAGGTTGCATAGAAGTAACCCCAGTACCTTGAAGGAGGAGGACCTAGTTGAGAATGTTTGTCCTCTGATAGACTGACACCTTTAGCTTCTAACTTTGTTGTCCCTCTTCCCTGACACCAAGGCCTAGGTTCAAAGAAGTAGTAGGTTGCCCAGGTGAGGTAAAAGGGTAATTATCTGGTAGTAACTAACAGGTGGTGATAAATCAGTCCTAACCAAGATAAAAGACTATTTTCACTTTTTATTGTACTTATATATTATTTCATATTATAACTACTTGTTATCACTTATATCCATTCTAATCCAACCCTCTTATTTTGCAGAAGAGAAAACTGTAGGGCATTAGATAGTCCCTGCCCCAATTTCTATGAAGCTAGTCCTTTCACATGGAATCAAGAAAATGATCATCCTCATCCAGTTTTGACCCTTAATAGTGGTGAATAACTTCATATCTATGAACATCAGATAAATCACTTGAATTTATCTTACTAAATTACCTCGTACAAATTCATCCAGTTTTCATAAGTTTGTCCTCTAAGACAGTGGTGTCATTCAAATATAAATGGGTCCCTGCTGGCCACATATTTACTTAGAAAACCAAAAATTAACATTATCTATGTTGGATTGTTTAATTATTTATTCTTTATTTTAAAAACATTTCTCGGTTACATTTTAATCTGGCTCTGTCAGCACTTTGAAATTTTCCTAGGAGAGGGCCTCATTGTCTGATTATGACACTTCTTCAATTTGCTGCAGGAGGGCAGGAAATATATCTTAATCACATTTTATATCTCCTTGCCCTTCAGCACACTCTCTATACGGAAGGTTCTCATTGTTTTGTTTTTTTTTTCACTTAGGAAAAGAATAAATTAATATTTAAAAATATTAACTCTACTTTCAATCCCCTGAGGTTTATCTTATTACATGAATACAACACAGATGGAGTAGATCTGGTGGTTTATTGATTTTCCTATATGATTTAGACTACAAAATATTAATTTCATGATTTGAACAAATTTGTAAACTAAATATCTCTACTGTTTCAGCTGTTTGAGGTCAATTCAGAGATTCCTTGGGGAAGATAAATAGCACAGAGCTTCTAAAACTCTGGATCCTATTTTTATGTGACTCTGAAGTCATGTCACATTTCAAGCTGTAGGGAAACTAAAAGTCACATACCTCAGAACAATGGCAATGGAGACGACCTCAAGTGCTCTTCAAGTCTCTTTCCTACAAATAACGTGTATGTGTAGGTGAGAGGCAAACAGAGCTGTATGTTATTCTTTATTAGAAAAGGAAACAAGCCATCACACTGTGTCCAAAGATATCCAAGAACAATGTTTGCCTTTTTTTTGGCTTTGATTTTTGAAGCCCCAAGCATTTCACAACCAACAAACTATTCCTGATGCTTCTTAAACAAAGAAAAGGGTAATGAATCCCCTACCCTTTTGCATTCAAGCAACAAATATGGCAATTGTGTGGAAGCAAAGACTTCTAGTTCTCTCTCTTCACAAAATCAGAACTCATCTTTTAGAAAATAGAAAGGACTGTTGTGTTTTTTTTTTCATTTATCCCAGTTCACAAATGCTGGAAGAAGAAAAGCCAAATATTTTATTTTTTAAAGGAGACAAAAGAGTGCCCCCCAAACTTTTTAAAAATTTGTCATAGTGGGAATTGTGAGCAAACATATTCCTCAGTTCCTACTTAAAATGTAGAAATTCCTAGGCTAAAGAGACTTACTTTAAAAACACCATTTGGTAATAAGTACATTCATGATAGTGATCTAAGAACAATAGAAATTCTGCTAGGAAATGAGGCCTCACTCATTATTCCTGGAGTCATCAAATCACTCCTAGAACAATGAAAGTAAGATGCATTGAGGCCTGTGTGAAAGACATGTATCTGGACAATTTCCATTTTATAGCCTTCTTCTAGTTTTTCCTTCCTTACCTTTGATGTTTTAGCCCAACTGTAAATCATCCTATCACTATGAATGCAGTTGTTACCTCCTGTAATATGCTGATAATGAACTATTCTAAAGTAGGTCTTAGTAGAGGAAAACATTATTCACACATTCCAATTATTATGATATTTAAGACAGCATTTTAACCTATTTTCAAAGGTTTATCTAATGCAAATATGAGAATGCTTTTAATTCCTTTCTTCATTATAATCTGGTATTCCTATACTAATCCATCTTATATTGGCATGAAATCATAAAAAGAATATCATAACAATTTTGTATTTATTCTAAATATGCTAGATAAGCCTTCTGCATTAATGCAGCTACAATTTTATAATGTCTCTTCCCAGAATGATTGGAAATTGGTTTATTTAATATAAAATGATGCTTTTTAAAAAAATACAGTTAAAATTTGGCTTTGTTAAAAAAAAGTCCTAAAGACAGGCAAGGGAAAGGGAAATTCAAATTAGATGAATCATATAGACTGTAATAACAAGTTATGTGTGGATGGTCTGATTCTATTGCTTTCAGAAATCAAATCATAGAAGTCCATATTTTGAACCATCCTCTAAAATAATTCCACTCAATTTTATAACTTTTGTAATCTCATTCTTTCAAGATCTTAGAGATATTCATTTATTATGAGATAAACTTAAATTACATTTTCCATGACTGTGGAAAGAGAGCTAGGCTTAGAGTCAAGAGAATTGGATTTGAATTCCAGGTATGGCATTTAATAGCTGAGACAATGGAGTTCACTTTAACTTGTCTGAGCATTAGTTTCCCCATAAGTAAAATGAGCATAATTATCCTGAAGTAGTTAAGTTATAGTTATGAAGAGTAAATTTTGCAAACTTTAAAGCTCTATATAACTCTGAGTTATTACAAAAACTGAACACCTCCAGAATTATATATTTTAGAGTATTTTTTAAAAGACAGGAAATGGAAGATGGAACCACTAGATGCATCCACTTCGACCCCTATACAAAAGTCAAACAAAGAAATAATATTACTTTATAAAGAACATGAGAATTTCTCAACTTGTCAATAACTTGTCAGCAAAATTTGTCCTTGTCAATTAACTATAATAATAGGAAAAAACTGGTTGGAATTAGAAAGTTAGATGATAGAGAGAGTGAGAGAGAGATGATAGTTTATACACTGCCTCTTTCAAATATAAACTTATAATGATTAATTTAGTACTGTGATAGTGGGGGATAAAGGGCTAATGGTAGAATTAGGAGAACCTTGATCAAGCACCATGGTCAAGTAAGTTAAATGCCTGACAACTCCAGGAGAAATGTCCTGAGCAGAACATAGGTCTGTACACAATGTTTCTTGATCTTACCAAGGCCTCTGATACCATCAGTTGTAAAGGCTTGTGGAAGATCATGGCAAAATTTGGTTGCCCAAAGAAGTTAATCAGTATGTAGGCCATTCCACAAAAGCTTACTTGCATAGGTTCTGGATAATGACCAATGTTCTAGCGCTTTCCCAGTCACCAATGGAGTGAGACAGGGCTGTGTGCTAGCTCACATGCTTTTTAGCATGATGTTTTCAGTGACGTCAGCAAAGACAAAATGACATCAAGTTCAGCTACCACACTGACAATAAATTACTTAATTTGAAAAGGCTACAAGCTAAGGTTAAAGTAGAGGAAAGGTTGATGTGTGACTTTTGGTTGCCAGATGATTGTGCACTTAAAGCAGTCTCTGAAGTTGAGATGCAACAAAGTAGGGATAGATTCTCTGCCTTTTGTGCTTATTTTGGCCTGACAATTAACATGAAAAACAAAGCTTCTACCAGGCAGCACCATATCAACCAATCATAGAACCATCAGTTACAATAAATAGAGATGTTCTAAAGGCTCTGGTAAGCTCACTGACCTTGGCAGTATACTTTCTAGAGATGTCCACAAAGATGATGAGGTTGACATGTGTGACCAGAGCTAGTTCACTGTTCGGGAAGCTCTTAGGGAAAGTCTGGGAGAGAAGAGGTATTTGCCTACCAAACTGAAGCCATTATGCTGGTTTCATTGTTGTATGTGTATAAACTCTGGACACTATCTCAGTACCATCCATGCCAGGAAACTGAGTCCCTTCCATTTGAATTGTCTTAGGAAGATTCTGAAGGTCACCTGGCAAGATCATGTATCAGACACTGAGTTTCTTTTTCCAAATGAACTGTCAAACATTCAAGTTCTACTGCAGAGAGTGCAACTCTGGTTTACCATGTTGTTCTAATGCCAAACGTGCCTTTGCCTAAGATATTATATTAAAGAGAACTCACACAAGGCAAGCACTCAAAGGGATGTCAGAAGAAGCAATACAAGGACATTCTCAAAGTCTCTCTGAAAGAACTTTAGAATCACTTGTGAGACATGGGAGACACAGGCACAGGACTACCCACAGTGGCATGCCTGCATCAAAGAAGGCAAAGTGTTCTATAAGCAAAGAAAAATTATAGTAGCTCAAAATAAGTAGGAAATACACAAATTTGGAGACACATCTCCTGTCCAAATATTCATGTAGAATATTTGTTCCCAACCTGTAGTAGAGCATTCCAAACTTATATTAGTCTGATCAGAAACAGTTGGACACATTGTACCTTGGTCCTTTTAGAGCACCAAGGACACAACCAAGTGCATACAAGGAAATGTATAGTTACGGAAGATTTACTTTGGCTGCCTTCATGACTATTGGAAGAAATTGTTGTCATTCACTCATTCTGCACTGGAAAGTCTTCATATGCTTTGGGGACACATTGTTGAGCTTGAAGCCTGTCAGTTATCCTCAATCTGGTTTGGAGCATCTGCTGACACAGTTTTCATGGGGTATGGTAGCAGCACTCTTTGGGAAAAGGTGAGAGCTGGTTGATAGTTGGATACCAAAGGTGGATGAGCAGCCCTGAAAAAGGTTAAGCAAACCCTCATACCAGGGGTTCTAGCTCTTTCTGAACACCTCAAACATCTTACCCTCTGTTCATATAGACAGCTATTAGTGTGGAACTTTCTTCCACTTACAATGATCAGGAACTGCTTGGTAAGTTAAAGTCAGGTGTTAAATTGCCTTCCATGCCTCTATAACAACGATGTGACAGAGTCAAAATAGGACCCTAAGTCATTCATAACATTTCTGGCTCTTTCCTTTCACTTCACCACACTAATTCACTTGGCTACATTTCAGAAGCCAAGCACTGAATCAGAGCTAAGACAGCAGAGTAAAGAAACATTCTGTCCAATTCTTCCAAATTTCCCTAGAAGTAAACACAAAATAATGCCTCAAGTCAAATTCTTGAGGAGCATATGTAACAAAAGTTTAGGCGAAATATTTTGTCAAAAACAACTTAGCAGGTCCAGAAGAAAGTATTGTATCATCAGTGGTGGTGGTGGATCCCATGAATATAGTGTAAGGCACAACTAGGGGACTCCTATATCAGAAAGAGCAGGAACTCTCAGCCAATAGTGAGTGTGGGGTTGAACAACTGGTTGGAAGGAGATTTCAGGGGACCCTCTGGTGTTTAGGACCATGTTGCACTCTCCATATACAGATCCCAATTGCAATCCCAGGGTCAAAATGAGTGAACTAAAATAAATTGAATAAAAATAAACAGGGGCAGCTAGGTGGTGCAACGGGTAGAGGACCGGCCCTGGAGTCAGGAGGACCTGAGTTCAAATCTGACCTCAGACACTTGACACTTACTAGCTATGTGACCTTGGGCAAGTCACTTAACCCCAATTGCCTCACCAATAAATAAATAAATAAATAAATAAATAAATAAATAAATAAATAAATAAAAAGAAACAAAAAGAAGTTAAGGATATGAATAGAACTTTAGAAAAATTAGACATGATAGACCTCTGGAGAAAATATAAGGGGAATAGAAAGGAATATGCCTTTATTTTTCACATGTACATGACACCTTCAAAAAAATGACCATATACTAGGGCATAAAAACCTTACAACCAAGCACAAAAAAGCAGAAATATTAAATGTGTCCTTTTCAGGCCACAAATTGGAAATCCCAAATATCAAGAAATTAATAAAATTGAAATGAAGAAAACCATTGAACTAAGAAATAAAACTAAGAGCTGGCTTTTTGGGAAAAATGATAAAATAGGTAAATCATTGGTTAATTTGATTTTTAAAAAGAAAGAAAACCAAATTACCAGTATCAAAAATGAAAAGGGTGAGTTCACAACCAATGAAGATTAAATTAGTCCAATTATTAGGAGCTAATTTACTTAATTATATACCAAAAAATCTGACAATCAAAGTCAAATGATTGTTTACAAAGTATAAATTTCCCAAATTAAAAGAGGGAATAGAATACTTAAATAACCCTATCTTAGACAAATAAATATAAAATAGCCATCAATAAAACAAGGATGCACATTACCACCAGTATTATCCAATATTGTTCTAGGAATGCTAGCTGTAGCATAAGAGAAATTGAAGAAATGAGAATAGGCAAGGAGGAAACAACTATAATTTTTTTTTCTTTTTTCCTTTTTTTTTTTTTGTTTTTTTGCAGGGCAATGAGGGTTAAATGACTTATCTAGGGTCACACAGCTAGTGTCAAGTGTCTGAGGCTGGATTTAAACTCAGGTCCTCCTGAATCCAGGACCAGTTCTTTATCCACTGCACCACCTAGTTGCCCCTCATAACTATAATTTTTGTAGATGATATAATGGTATATTTAAATAATCCTAGATAATCAATTAAAAACCCAATTAAAATATTACTTTCAACAAAGTAACAAGATATAAAATGAATTTGCATAAAGCATCATCATTTCCATGATATAGACATAAACTATGATAAAACTGTAGGATTTATTGATAAAATAAGACTTTATGATAAAATTTATAGAGAGCATTATGGAATGTAAAGTGGATTATTTTGATCACATAAAAATAAAAAGTTTTTGCAAAAATGAAAAGCATTGCAGTCAAAATTAGAAGGGAAGTGGGAAACTAGGGGGAGGGTGGGGCTTATAGCAAGTTTCTCTGATAAAGGACTCATTTTGCAAATATATAGACACTGAGTCAAATTTATAAGAACATAATGCATTCCCAAATTGATAAATGGTCAAACAATATGGAAAGTTTTCAGATGAAAAATAATCAAAGCTCTCTTTAGTCATATGAACAAATGCTCTAAATCACTATTGATTAGATAAAGGCAAATTAAAACACTTATGAAATACTAACTCACATATATCAGATTAGCTAATATGACAGAAAAGGAAAATAACAAATATTGTAGCGGATGTAGGGAAAAAAGTGACACATTGTCATGCCCTTTCTAGTCACAATGGGTGAAAAATTTTTCTATGTTTTCCAGAGAAAGAGCAATTGCTAAGGCAATTGGATTCAATTTATTTACTTATTTTTTCCCCATGATAGAGGATTAAATACTCAATCAATGAAATGGTTTATATTTCACATCATATTTGTTTTTAAAAAAATATTTTTAACTTTTTACAGAAATATGATGAGGGTGGAAATAGAACTATGATTTCATGGGGGATGAAAATTTTTAATAAATTCTCTAAAATATAAAGTATAATTTTACATAATATGTGTGAAATTCTGACGGTCATGATTAAAAATACACTCTGAATAACATGGCAGAGAAAAAGACTGATCTGAAATAATAATTATATGGAGTTCAAAGTTTTAAAAAAAGTTTATATTTCTTAAGTTTATGGATAGACTAAGAATGTGTTTATGGAATAGAAGGTGAAAGACCTAAAGATTAAAGTATTTTTATAATAATAGAAGAAAATGGATAGTTATGTTTCAGATTTATATTTAAGGAAAAATTTACATCAAAAAAAGAAGAGGGAAAAAACTTCCATAGTAAAAATAGTGAATTTTCTCTCTACCTCGCTTCATTGGGCATGACGTCCAGTAGTGAAATTATAAATTTGAATAAAATAAAACACTTTCCCATAGCTGAACAATTAATTTATGAATGTCTATGTGTTCAAAGCATAGCTATTTTCCAATAGACAAATTTTTAAATAAAAGGAATAAATTTTCAAAGTATGAAATTTAAACTGCCAATAGTAATATCAAAATATACTGCAAATTGTGAATAATTAGAGGAATTCAAACAAAATCAACTGTAAAGTTCTAATTCAGCCCTATTACATTTGAAAAGATGCCAGAAGAAAAAAAATTAAAGATGTTGGAGGGGCTACAGGAAAACAGGCACACAAGCATATTGGTCCTGGATCTAGGTACCGTTCGAGTCATTTATATACCTCAAAAATTAATAAACTGTGGTAAAAAGTGAAAGCTTAACGAAGATTTAAGAGTTGATTAGCGATAACTGAAGGACAACCAGTTTTTGAAGGACCGCCCTTTCGGGGAGGAGACCATGATAAACAGCTGTGTGTCTACTAAGCACTCCACTTCCAGGGTGCAAGCTTACAAACAAGGAGAGAACAGAAGTAGTCTCACTCGCTCTCCACACACACGCTAACTCAGGTTTGATGGTGTGGTCCTTGGTGATCGGCCTGGTCCTCCGGAATAGCACGTGCTTGACACGGTTCTCAGCCTCAGAGGTGGCTTTGGGATTTCGTGAGTTCTATAAGGAATATAGACTAAGCTTAGATCTAAGACTATTTATTTGTATTTCTACTTTCCTATTTCTCTAATCAGCATCACCTTGTTTGTTGGCTAATTAATTCCCAAACAATAAAAGCTAAGTAATCCATCTCTAACTAATGCTCAGAGGCTTCTTTCTCTTACTGGTCTGGGAGATATATAAGGGAAAGGTTAAAGGGGAGATTAATGCTCTTATATCCAATTTTAAATCTCACAAAACTGTACATAGAGTTAATAAAATGGCTATAAATGAGCTTCTTAAGAAAAAAAGGACCAGGAGCAGATGCATTTACAAGTGTATTCTATCAAACATTTAAAAGTCAACTAATTTCAATTATGAACAAATTAAGTGGAATAATAGGTAAAGAAGGAATCCCACTGCACTCCTTTTATGAAACACATATTATATTTATACCTTTACAGGAGGAGTAGAAACAGAGAAAGAAAAAAATAGACCAATTTCATCAATGAATAGGGCTGTAGCAATCCTAATAACATACTGACAAATATATTACAATATATTACAAACATTATATATTATGACCAAACAGGATTTATACTAGGAATTCAGGAAGGGTTTAACATAAGGAAAACTGTTAACAGAATCAATGAGAGTTTAAAAATCACAGTATTACATCAATAGATGCATAAAAATATTTTATATAGTACAACATTCATTTCTATTACAAAAATTTGAATGTATATGTATAAATTTATTTTTTCCTGAAACTGATTTTTAAAATTTATTAACCTAAAACAATCAGCAAAAAAATATTTGTAATGATTCCCACTGTCACCAATATTATTCAACATTATATAGGAAATCCCAGCAATAATAAGAAGAGAAGAAAGCAAAAAAAAATTCATAATAGGAAATGAAGTAATAAAAGTATCTCTTTTTGCAGATGATATGATAACATACATGGAAAATCCCAAAGACTCAACTAAAAAGCTAGTTGAGAAAATAATTTTAGCAAAGTAGTAAGATATAAAGTGAAGCTACATAAATAAGCAACATTCCTACATATTACAAGCAAAATCCCTCAAGAAAAAACAGTAAGAGATACTCCATTTAAATAACTCTAGAAAGAAAAAATAGCTAGGAATACACACATAAAGACTTTTTTTATACAAATAAAATCATATATAAATAGAAAAAAATTATTCATGGGTAGGCAGGGCAAATATAAAAATGAAAATTTACTTAAACTAATTTACATATTCAATGTCATCAAAATTTAATTTTCTTATTTTTTTCGTTTCTGTTCTTTTCTTTTTTTTGTGGGGTAATGAGGCTTAAGTGACTTGCGCAGGGGGCATAATTTAATGTAGTCAAAATGATCCATGTTGCATTTTGTAATGTTTTCTGTCTTATCTTTGGTCATAAATTATTCTCCTCTCCATAGATCTGACAAGTAAATTACTACTTCCTTTCCTAATTTGCCTATGGTATCACCGTTTATGTCTAGATCTTGTACCCATTTTAACTTTCCTTTGGTGTATTGTGTAAGATGTTGGTCTATGCCTATTTTCTACTATACTATTTTCCAGTTCTCCCAGCAGTTTTTGTCATATATTGAGTTCTTATCCCAGAAGATGGAGTCTTTGGGCTTATCAAACAGGAGATTTCTATACTCATTTACTGTTCTGTTTTATGTACCAAACCTATTCTACTGATGCACTATTCTATTTCTTAATCAGTATCAAATAGTTTTGATGATTACTGCTTTATACTATAGTTTCAGATGTGGTACAGCTAGGCTACCTTCCTTTGCATTTTTTTTTTCATTAATTCCCTTGATATTCTTGACCTTTTGTTCTTCCATATGATTTATTATTATTTTTTTTAGCTCTATGAAATAATTTTTGGTTGTTTGGTTGGTAGGGTACTAAATAAATTAATCTAGGTAGAATTGTAATTTTCATTATATTAGCATGGCCTACCCATGAGCAATTTATAATATTCCATTTTTTAGATCTCATTTAATTTGTGTGAAAAGTGTTTTGTAATTGTGTTCATAGAGTTCCTGCGTTTGTCTTGGCAAGTAGACTCCCAAGTATTTTCTATCATCATTTTAAATTGAATTTCTCTTTCTGTCTCTTGCTGCTGGATTTTGTTGGTCATATATAAAAATGTTGATGACTTATGTGGGTTTATTTTATATCCTGCAACTTTGCTAAAGTTGCTAATTTTTGCAAGTAGATATTTAATTGATTCTTTAGGATTTTCCAAGTATACTATCATATCATCTGCAAAGAATGATAGTTTTGTTTCTTCCTTGCCTATTTTAATTCCTTCAATTTCTTTTTCTTCTCTTATTGTGAAGGTTAACATTTCCAGTACAATATGGAATATTAGTTGTGATAACAGACATCCTTGTTTCACCCCTAATCTTACTGGGAATGCCTCTATCTTGTTCCCATTGCACAAAATGGTTTCTTATGATTTAAGATAGATACTGTTTGTCATCTTAAGGCAATCTCCATTTATTCATATGCTCTCTAGTGTTTTTAATAGTAATGGATACTGTATTTTGTCAAAAGCTTTCTCAGCATCTTATGAGATAATCATGATTTTGGTTAATATTGTTATTGACATGGTGGACTATAATGATAATTTTCCTAATATTGAACCAGCCCTGAATTCCTGGTATAAATCCCACCTGGTCACAGTGTAATATGATGATGATAAATTGCTGTAATAGTTTTGCTAATATTCTATTTAGAATTTTTGCATCAATATTTATTAGAGAGATTGGTCAATAATTTTCTTTCTCTGTTTTTGTTCTTCCTTGTTTAGGTGTCAGCATCATATTTGTCTCATAAAAGAAATTTGGTAGGATTCTTTCTTCACCTATTTTTCCAAGTAATTGGTAAAGCACTGGAATTAATTGTTCTTTTAATGTTTGTTAGAATTCACTTGTAAACCAATCTGGACCTGGAGATTTTTTTCTTGGGGCATTTGTTGATGGCTTGTTCTATTTCTTTTTCTAAAATAAGCTTATTTATGGACTTTATTTTCTCTTCTGTTAATTTAGGCAATTTATATTTTTGTAGAGATTCATCTATTTCATTTAGATTGTCAAATTTATTTGCATATACTTGGGCAAAATATTTCCTAATTATTGTTTTGATTTCCTCTTCATTGGTGGTGAGTTCACATGTTTCATTGTTGATGCTGGTAATTTGCTTTTCTTTTTTTCCCTTTTTTAAAAATCAAATTAATCAAAGGTTTATATGTTTTATTGTTTTTTCATAGAATCATGTCAGTTTTATTCATTAATTCTATAGTTGTATTACTTTTGATTTTATTAATCCCTTCTTTCATTTTCAGAATTTCCAATTTGATATTCAGTTGTGGATTTTTAATTTGTTCTTTTTCTAGCTTCCTTGGTTGCATGCCAAATTAATTAATCTCTTCTTTCTCAATTTTATTCATGTAGGCATTTAGTGATATAAAATTTCCCCTAAGAACTGCTTTTGCTGCATCCCATAAATATTCATATGTTGTCTCATTATTGTAATTCTCTTAGATTAAGTTATTGATTGTTTCTATGATTTGTTGTTTGACCAATTCATTCTTTAGGAAGAGATTACTAGTTTTCAATTAATTTTTTGTCTAATTTTCCATGGTCCTTTATTACACATAATTTGTTTTTTATTGAATCATTATCTGCAAAGAATGCCTTTATTATTTCTGCATTTCTGCATCTGCCTGGGATGTTTTTAAGCCCTAATACATGGTCACTTTCTGTGTATGTGCCATATATCACTGAGAAAAAAGGTATAGTCTTTTCTGTCCCCATTCATTTTTCTCCAGTGGTCTATCATATTTAATTTTCCTAAAATTCTATTCACCTCTTTAACTTCTTTCTTATTAATTTTGTCATTAGATATTTTTAGTTGTGAGAGGGGGAGGTTGAGGTCTCCCACTAATGTAGTTTTATCTATTTCTTCCTGCAACTCACTTAACTTCTCTAAGAATTTGGATGCTGTACCACTTGGAGCATACATGTTTTGTATTGATATAACTACATTGTCTATGGTATCTTTTAGCAAGATATAGTTTCCTTCCTTATCTCTTCTAATTAGGTCAATTTTTGCTTTTGCTTTCTCTGAGAGAAGCATTGCTACCCCTGATTTTTTTTTTCAGCTGAAGCTTGATATATTCTACTCCATCCTTTTACCTTTACTCTGTGTGTCTCTCTCTGCTTCAAATGTGTTTCTTGTAAACAACATATTGTAGGATTCTGATTTTTAATCCACTCTGCAATCTGCTTCCATTTTGTAGGAGAGTTTATCCCATTCACATTCACAGTTATGATTATTAACCATGTATTTCCCTGCATCCTATTTTCCCTTGTTTATAATTTTCTTTTTCTTTGCCCTTAGTCCCTTCTCACTAGAGTTTTTGGTGTTTTGTTTTGTTGTTGTTGTTGTTGTTGTTGTTGTTTTGTTTTTGGTTTGGGTTTTTTTTTCTCGCCACCTCAGTCTACCCTACTTTTTATCAGCCCTACCTCCCTTTTGTCTTTTCCCCTTTTCACTTCTTAGTTTTTCCCACCCTCCTATCAGCCCATCTCCTTTTTATCCTTTCCCCTTTCCACTTCTTTTTTACCCTCCCTTCTAACAACATGCCTCCCTTTTCTTTCTCCTTTCCCTTCCACTTCCTTATTGGGTAAAATGAATTCTATACCCAATTGAATGTGTATGCTATTCCTTAGCATAAATGTAATGTCAAAACAATTCTGAGCCCTTCCTTCTGTCCATCTATCATGATAGGTCTTTTGTGCCTCTTCTGTGATGTGATTTTCCCCATTTGGCCTTCCCTTTACTCTTCTCCAAGGATAATCCTTTTTTTTACCCTTTAATTTTGTTGTTGTTTTTTTAAATCATCATGTCAGAATGAATTTATACCCACACCAATACCTCCTGTCTGTGTATACTCCTCCTATCTGCCTTAATAAAGAGTTACAAGTAACTTCTTCCCATGTAAGGATGTAAACATTTTAACCTTATTGTGTATTATGTTATTGTTTTCCCCTTTTGACCTTTTCTTGTGTCTCTTCAGTCTTGTATTTGTAGACTGAATTTTCTGTTCATTTCTGGGCTTTGCATTAGGAAATTTGAAAGTTCCCTATTTCATTGAATGTCCATCTTTTTTCCTGAAAGATTATGCATTATTTTTCTTGATAGTTCATTCTTGATTGTAATCCCTATTCCTTTGCCCTCCAGAATATCATAATCCAAGCCTTGTGATCCTTTAATATTCAAAATGACAGATCCTTTGTAATTCTAGCTGTTGTTCCTTGTGATTTAAATTGCTTCTTTCTGGTTGCTTGCAGTATTTTCTCCTTAATGAATAATTCTGGAATTTAGATACTATATTCCTCAGAGTTTTCCTTTTCTGGTCTCTTTCAAGTAGTGATTGGTGGATTCTTTCAATGACTATTTTTTCCTCTTGTTATAAGACACTGGGCCATATAAGTGTATATGTGTGTGTGTATAGACATAAATATGTATACATGCACAATATATGCATATCTACATAACAACATACATATACATATATTACTCAGATATATTTCTCTCTCTTTTTCTGTATCTATCTATCTAAGCAAAAGTTGGTCATTGAGGAGTGAGGGAGAAGTAAGAAAATTATAGAGAGTGGCTAAACTAATTGTGATATATAAATATAGGGTTTTTAAATTATTGTTGTCATAAGAAATAATTAAATAGTTTCATATGAAGTTAGGGAAACTTCTGTGAACTTTTCATTATGAAATGAGCAAAACAAGAACAACCTACATGATGACAACAATATTGTGGAGAAAATAACTTTGAAATATTTTAGAACTCCATGATAAACCAAGAGTCCAGTGGACAGAAGATGATTCATGCCAGCTACCTCCTGCATGAGAGATAATATACTTAAAATCTATAATGAGATATGTATTTCTGAGAATGACAAATTTTGGAATTTGCTTTACTGGGGGGGAGGAGAAGTGTTGTTCTTTTAAGCTTATTTATTTGTTCAATGGGAAACAGTGAAAACAAAGTTTAAAAAAGAAAGGCTTTTTTTTTTTCCTTTCTCAACCTGAAAAAAAAATGCTATGAACAAATGATACATTCTTTAAAACTGGGCAGATATGTTTTGTTTTTGTTTACTTTGAAAACAAAGGTTCAAGGAACACTGGAGGGAACAGAGAAACACAGTGCAGACAGAAATGTATATGTATAAGTAGTTTGAGACCTCTCTTCCCAGGGATACCCCATGTATTTGGGCATTAGGACACTTGTGAGGGATTGATTTGTAACTAATGTTTCCCTCTCTGATGTAAATAAGTGCTTAATTATTTATATTGCAAGACTACTAATCTGAATTACACCAGTAGGGATTGATGAGGCCTTTTGTTAGTAATACTAACAATATATTATTACTATTATTATTATTAATGAAAATAATTTATATCATGTGTTATATGCCAGACACTGTGCTCAGTTTTTTTATAAATATTATTTCTCTTAATACTAATAACCTTCAGAAGTAGGTATTATTATTGTTGCCATTTTATAGATGAGGAAGTTGAGGCACAGGTTAAGTAACTTACTTGAGCATGATCTCACAGTTAGAAGAGTCTAAGACTGCATATGAACTCAAGATTTCCTGACTCTAGGTTCAGTACATTACTAACCATTTCACCTAACTGCTTCAACTTAGATCTGGAGATAGTAGTTCTCCTCTGGGAACCCAAGTGAAGTGTAAGTTCAAGTTTCTTTCTTTTTTTTTTTTTGTGGGGCTATGGGGGTTAAGTGACTTGTCCAGGGTCACACAGCTAGTAAGAGTCAAGCGTCTGAGGCCAGATTTGAACTCAGGTCCTCCTGAATCCAGGGCCGGTGCTCTATCCACTGTGCCACCTAGCTGCCCCCCAGAAGTTTCTAAGGGAAACTTCTGGTTCCAAAATGGTAGAGTGAGGAAGGAATGCTCTGTAGCCCTCCCAAATTTCCACTCTAAGCCATGAGTAAACTGCCTCAGAATTATTCCTGGACCTGGGAAGCAGGTTAGTAGCCCAGCAAAAAAGGTCTGTCTTACTTGGGTGGGAGGCGAGTGAAATCCAAAGGCAGTAGCAGCTCCAGCTTCACAGCAGGGGACCTGCAGAAAGGATTTAAGCCTGGAGTTATCCACTAGCCAGGGAACCCCTGCCCTCCTGCAGGACAGGAATACCTTAGGCAAGTGAGCAGCCTGGGCAGCACAGCAAGACTGTACCCCAGGATCCCACTTCAGCAAAGACTACCAAGGAAACCTTGATCCCACTGCTAACCAGTAGTGAGGTCCCATCCAGGGGCTGGGCAACATTAATATCCCACATCTGGGGCTTAGCAGCAGAAAGATTGTTTCCTTAACAACCCAGCAGCAGAGAGGCCAAACCCTTGGGCAGATTTGCAAAAAAATTATTCTTCCAGGGCTTGCTAACAGTGAGGTTCTGTTAACATAGCAACCCAGAAGCAGGGCACCACCCCTGGAGCTAACCAACAAGATCCCTCTTCCAGCACCAGGAACCAGAAACACTGTTATTATAACAAACCAGAAGCAAGGTTCCACCCTTTGATAAGGACAACAACTAAACCCCAAACCCAAGGAAGGATGATGGGGAGATGCCACCCCGAAAATATAAGCCAGAAGTAAAACTTGCCAAACAGAGAAAGCAAAAAGTTAAGCCTTACAGCCCAGTGAAAGTCACCACAAAGATGCAATGCCCCAGCACAAAAACTTGAGATAGTGCAGGACTGGAGCCCAACTCTCACATAAAAACACCAAGTCACCAAAAAATGCAAAAAAAAAAAAAAAAAGGAAAAAAAAAGTTTGCAATAAAAAATTACTATGGTGATTGGGAAGATCAAGGCATAAACTTAAAGGACAACTGTGCCAAAATGGCTACAGGTGAAACTTCAAAGAAAAATGTACTTTGGTTTGAGGCCCCAAAAGAATTACTGGAAGAGATTTAAAAGGACTTTTAAAAAAATAGAGAAGTAGAAGAAAAATAGGAAAGGAAATGAGCATACTGCAAGAGAATCATGAAAAAAGACTCAATAGCATGGGAAAAGATATTAAGTAAAATAACTCCTTAAAAAAACAGGAATAGCCTAATGGAAAAAGAAGTATAAAAGGTCACTGAAAAAAGTAATTCCTTAAAAATTAGAATTAAACAAATGGAAACTAATGACTCAATGAGATGTCAAGATACAACAAAACAAAATCCAAAAGGTTAAAAAATAAACAGAAGAAAATGTGAAATTTCTTATTCTAAAAATAAATGACCTAGAAAATATATCCAGGAAAGATAATAAAAGAATTATTGGATTACTTGAAAGCTACAATAAAAAAAAAGCCCTGGACAATATCTTTCAAGAACTTATTAAAGAAAACTGCCCTGATATATTAGAACCAGAAGGCAAAATAGAAATATAAAGAATCCACTGATCACCATTTGAAAGAGATCCCAAAATGAAAACTCCCCAAAATATCATAGTCAAATTCCAGAGCTCACAGAACAAAGAGAAAGTATTGCAAGAAGCCAAAAAGGAACAATTCAAATATTGTAGAGCTACAGCCAGGATTACACAGGATTTGGCAGCTTCCATATTAAAGAACTACGGGGCTTGAAATATAATATGCCAGAAGGCATATTATATTTATAACCGGGTTAGATTTATAACCGGGAATCACCAACCTAGCACAATTTAATATAATTTTTCAGGAGAGAAATGGACATTTATTGAGACAGAGGAGTTACAAGCATTTCTGATTAAAAGGCCAGAGTTGTATTTTTAAAAATGTCATCCAAATACAAGACTCAAGGGAAACATAAAAAAGTTAAAAAAAAAAAAACAAGAAAAAATATAAGAAATTCAAGAAGGTTAAACTGTTTATAATTCTATGTGACAAGATAATATTTTTAAGTCTTAATAACTTTATTACTTATAGCATCAATTAGAAGGAGAATATGTAGACAGAGGATTTGCTTTTAAGATGATAAAGACTGGATGATAACCATAAAAACAAAATAAAGGGGTGAAAAGAAATTACACTGGAAGCAGAAGGAGGGGGAAGATTGAATGGGGGAAAATATCCCACATAAAAGAGGTATGAAATAATTATTATAATGGAGGATAACATGGAAGGAATGGTGTTGTGAAAGGAAAAGACTAAACTTTAGTCTCATCAAAATTGGCTCAGAAAATAACATAAACATTCAGTTGGATATAGAAATCTATCTTATCCTATAAGGAAGTAAAAAGGGGATGGGGATGATAAGAGGGACAGGGGGAACTGGTAAAAGAGAGGGGATATTGAAGAAGGCTATGTAAGACACCTGTGAGGAGGGAAAGGGTACATGGTTGGTGGTGGGGGAAGCTGTTGATATATATGTGTATATGTGTGCATGTATGTGTGTGGATAGACACAGCTAATGTCTACTCACACTCATTTGGTTTGGTTGGATAGATTAAATACTGAGTTATGGGCATGTATAGATGTGTGTATCAATACATATGTATGCATATGTGTATACATATTATGTATGCAGTCATATATAAATTGTATCCTCTGCTAGAGTCTATAACTGCAATGGCATAGTGGAAATAAAACTCGATTTGAAATCTAGTATTTTACATTTCCTAAATATATGATTATGTCATTTGGATTCATTGAGTCTATTTCCTCATCTGGAAAATGTGTACAATATTGTTTTTAATATCTTACTTATAGGGTGGTTGTGAAGAAAAGACTTTGTAATTCTTAATCTTTAAATATAAATGTGATCCATTACTAATTTTCTCATATTTTGTTAGATGAAAAAAAAGTAATATACATGAAGCATATCATTTTTCTTCAAAAGAAATATCTTTTATGTATTATGATTTAGGATGTTGATGCCTGGTCAGTCTGAATCTCTTGCCACAGAGTTAGGGATGAAGCAAATTGACAGATGATGTCTTAAGTGAAAATTTAATACCAAAGTTCTCACGTGAATATTTGGAACTCCTATGTGATGCTGTTCTGTTGCTTAGCTTTTTTTCTTTTCTTTTCCTTTTTTTTTTTTTTGTGGGGCAATGAAGGTTAAGTGACTTGCCCAGGGTCACACAGCTAGTAAATGTCATATATCTGAGGCCAGATTTCAACTCAGATCCTCCTGAATCTAGGACTGGTGCTTTGTCCACTGTGCCACTTAGCTTCCCCTGATGCTCTGTCTCTTAGTAATCAGCGCAGAGAGCTGAGTGACTGGGTGACTGAGAAGGCTGATTAGTGCTTCTTCACATACTTGTTTTCCTTTTGTCACTGTATATTTCTAGTAGTTTGCATGATGCCAATACAATTTGTGGTTGGATTTCAAAATTGTTCCTGGAAATTTAGGACCAAACTAATTGTTGTGATTTCACAACATTTTCTATATTTTTTCTTGCATTATGGTAGTCACATATTTTAATTTTTCATATTCCTTCTATGATCCTTAAGTTTTCTTTGTGTATCCTGTATTCAAGTGGGGTTTTTTTAGTTTTATTATTGAGATTTTTTTCTTCTTTTTCTTAGATTAGATAACAAAACAAAATAAAAGAGGATCCTATGTGTAAATGAGTTGGACAGTATTTTTTTTAAAGGAATAAATCACCAAATCTCCAAACAAACAATGGGTCTCCTGGTCCCAGTTACCCAGTTTATTTTTAAACACCTCAATCTCAATATTGTTGATTTTATGTTGGTGCTCTTCTGTATTGGTTGTGATGTTCTCCTAAGTCCTCATCTCAGTCTCCTGGATCAGTTTTGCCTTCAGAATTCTTAGCTTTATATTCCAAAACTATACTTTAATTTTAATGGTAGTACATGGCCCTCATATGTGCTCTCAACAGCCTGGATGGCAGGGGTCAGACTAGATGACATGATCACCAGCACCACAGGGCTCATCATTTGTGACTATGTTGTCCAAGACTCACTACTCCTCTATTCTGCATGATAGCTGAGCTAACCAGTACCAAGCTGGATGAGGGGTGGGTGATCACTGCATCGGTGTTGGCGGAAGAAATAACTATTGCATAGCAGAAGAGCTGGGAGCCAGAAGATATTATGTAGATGGACACATGGCTAATGTTTATTCACTGGCCTTTGGCTTGTTTTGGATAGACTATATAGTGAGATGTGTACATATATGTATGTGTATGTTATATACACATACATATATGTATACATTTATGTGTGGTATATAGATATGCATATATAATTGCATTGTCACCTTTTGCTACTAATTTCTGTTTCCTTCTACCTTGTGAAATTTTTGCCCCAAGTCTGTTTCTTTCATTTTTTAGAAAAATATATCTATAATTTATTCATTATGTGGTTTATTGCATAGAAGATAAGGTCTGAAGATAGAAAACCTGAGTTTCAAATCCAGCCTCAATTACTTACTAGCTATATGATCCTGGTCAAGTCATTTAACCTGTCTGCTTCAATTTTCTCAACTGTAAGATGGGGGTAATAATAGCACCTACCTGACAAAGTTGCTCTAAAGATTAAATGAGATAATATTAGTAAAGCACCTAACAGTTTATGGCACATACCAGGTTCTTAATAAATGTTTCATGCCAAGTCTTCTCAACCTGTATGATTTTGAATAGGGCCTAATTTTGTATTCTCTGATGTGCTTTTTTTCTAAACAAAAATATAAATCTCACCTCAGTTTTTTTAAATAGAAAAATTGCTTTTATGTGGAAATATGCAATAAGTGTAGTTGGAAATTCTCACAAAATGCTTTATTCCCCCTGATTCCATATAGATTTCTAGCAAGGGTATTGATTTTTTCATAATTTCAAAAGGCATATTTCTAAATTGCAAATATCCCCTGCTATGATTTTAACATTTGTCAAATAGGAAGCTAACCTAAAGTTAGCTTAAAACCTTAAATTAAAATTAAATATAAATGTTAGATTTTTGAAACTGCATACATTTAAAAACCCTAATTCAGGGTTGAAAATTATTCAAGATTTTAAAAGAAAGGTCACTTAATACCCACCTGTGCACTTTTCAAAACTTTGAATAAAAATATTACTCTAAAATAATAACAGTTCTCCTCCCTGACCTATGGCTACACTGGAATAGAATAGATTTCTAAAGCAATCATAAAGCCAAAATGTGACATTTTAATGACTAGTTGTAAGAGTTTTTTGTGTTTTTATTAAGGCTTCTAGTCTAAGGGAAATACTCGAAAAGTGAAGAGGCAAAACCTTCTTGTAATGTTATTTTCTGTGTCACCATTATTTTTTTTTCAAATCCAGTTGTCTTCCCAATACTGTGTCCCCAAAGCTGCACTGAGACTTTGGGAACTTTTTTTTTTAATTCTAAAATTCTCTTCTGATATCTTAGAACGTGTCAGTGTAGGAAATAACGATATACAGGAAATCTCTGGTTAACCAAGCTGGAAAAGTTTTGAGTCCAAGCTGGTTGACCAACTGCATACATGTTGACTTGAGTATTACTCATTATTAACTTAGAACCAAAATGATGAATATTATAGCCACTCTTAAACACTATTGAGTCAGAGGGGCATTATCATTCATCTGTTTAATAGAAAGAATAACCATAAAGACAATATGCATTGTGGAAGTTTTGCATAGTTCATCTGTATGTGAATGTGTGTACACATGCATGTGTATACATAAATTATATATATATATATGAAAGTATACATAGAAATATGTATATATAGAAATGTGAGTAAATGCATGTGTGTCTATATAAACGTGTTTTTAAATAATTATGTTTTTATTTTAGTTCTTCATTATTTTACTTTAGGCAGTTACTTCACTTTTATTTGGCTCAGTTTCTTTTTCTGTAAAATAAGAACAATAGGGGGCAGCTAGGTGGCACAGTGGATAAAGCACCAGCCCTGGATTCAGGAGGACCTGAGTTCAAATCCGGACTCAGACATTTGACACTTACTAGCTATGTGACCCTGGGCAAGTCACTTAACCCTCATTGCTCCACAAATATATATATATGAATAATAATGCTTACTTCAGCTAAAGGGTTATAAGTTAAGTGGGTCACAAACTTTAATGTGCTACATTTATTAACTTTATTTTTCTATCTTAATCATAATCATGTTAAGTATTATTATCTCAGAACATGGCACAAATGCATATTGATTAATGTATCAGTTGTCATGGGAGCTATGATGATGATCCTCATCATCATTGATAACAATTAACTATGAACTGACTCATGAACTTTCAAACTCTCTAGCCTTTATTAATTAATTAAAATATTGATTAAGGGCTTCTTAAGTCTTAATGGTGTCTGATATGTTACTAAAGATACAAAAGTTGAGAACTATACTATTAAGCCTGAATATTGTCATGTTGTAGGAATGAGAAATATCTGATATAGATCAAAGGTCATATGGACCCCATTACAGTCCTATTCTATTTTCCTCATCATGATGCAGATATGTCTCTAGAATCTTACATATTATACAAAAGGCTTAACACAGTGCCCCAGTGCTTAACAGGAGAAGTAGGCAGGGCAGACATGTAGTAGTCACTTGATACATATTTATTGATCAAAGATTGATTAATGGAGCCTATACTCTAGCAGGTTCTACCAAGTTAGAAATTATTTTACTGTGGTCTCAGAGACAGGCAATTGTCAGTCAAAACATTTCAAAACATTTACTGAGCACTTTCTATGTGACTGACACTTTGCTAAGCACTGAGAAGACTGAGAAAGACAAACATATTTTCCCTAGCTTCAAGAAGGACCCATTCTAATGGGGGAGACAAAATGCAAATAACTATAAACAAACAAAATATACATAATTTAAAAGGAAGGTGAACTCAGAGGATATGCACCAGTGTCAGGGGGGAGAGGTAGGAATGGGAAAGGTCTCTTTTAGAGGGTATAATTTTGAGCTAAGTCTGGAAGAAAAACAGGAATTAGGGGGAAAGAGGAGGGAATATATTCCAAACATGGGGGAATAGGCAGGGAAAAATCATAGAATAGGTTAGTGTACCAGAATCATAGATTAGGTAGAAGGGGAAAAAAAAAAGTGTAAGAAAACTGAAAGACAGCAAGAGTCCAAACTGCGAAGGGACTCAAATATAAATAGAATGTTATATTTATTCCTGGTAGTATCAGAAACCCAATAGAATTTACTGTGCGGAGGTGGGAAAAGTGATATTGTAACATTTTGGCTTCTGGAAAGTAACTGGCAGCTAAATGGGGAATAAAGTGAAATGGAGGGAACTATGATAGAGGAAGACCAATCCGATGGCTATTATAATGGCTCAGCTATGAAGAGATAATAAGGGCCTACACCAAAGTAACAGTGGTGTGAGTATAGAGAAAAGGACACAGATGATTGCTACTCTGAAGTTAGAAATGCTAGCATGACAATGAACTGTATATTTGAAGTGAGTGTGAGTGAAGATTCAAGGGTTAAACTCAGGTTGTCAACCCAGATGATTTGGAGGATGACTGTGCCTTTGTGATGATAGGAAAGCAGGGAAAAGGGCAAGATTTTTCTCTGTTTCTGGGGCCTAAAGGATTTCCAGTTTGAGATGACCAATAAGCAGTTGGTACTATGAAACTGGATATCCAATTATAGGTTAAATATGAATATATAGATCTTTAAGTCATCTAAATAGTGAAGATAATTGAAACCATGGGGGCTAATGATGGCAGAAAAAGTGAGAGAAGATCTAATACTTAATATTGCATTTGTTTTCTGAGGAACAATCTGGGTGTGTTTCAAGACACTCATCACCTTGGGGACTACTAGAAGGTTGACCCCAAGAGGATGATTATATTTTTCAACCATGGAAACTTAAAATGAACACCTAACAAAAGTTGCATAGGTGTTGCAATCTTTATTAGTGTAAGACATGTACACACTTATAGAATAATTTTTAAAACATCAGTGTGGGGCACCTAGGCGTCACAGTGGATAAAGCACCGGCCCTGGATTCAGGAAGACCTGAGTTCAAATTTGGTCTCAGACACTTGACACTTACTAGCTGTGTGACCCTGGGCAAGTTATTTAACCTCAATTACCTCACCAAAAAACAAAACAAAACAAAATAAAAAAAGAAACAACACACACATCAGTGCAAGAAATATGTGAGGAATAAAATTCATACAAGAAACAATAAAATTAAAGCATAATAATATGGTTCTAGTTACTTTTACTGAAATGCTTATGTAGGGAAGAATTAAATTGTGTTCTTTGCCTACAGAAAAGTTTCTACTCCTCCTGAGTTCCTTTCAATTGACAATCTGTTAAAGCCAAAGGAAACATACAGAGTGAAGTTATTTTGTACATGAACAAGTGTATCCAGAGCTTGACAGACTCTCCCCATTATTTTCAGCAGCCTAGCATGCATCTCTGCTACCCTACAATTAAGGTATCTGAATTAGACTCCCAATTACCATATAAGGAAGCTGAAGGTACCCTTTGGGTATTTTCCATCTGGGGTTAAGTTAAGCATACATTTATATGTAAATGGTCTCCTTTTTTCTTTCACTTCAGTTTGTTAATGAAAAGTTCTGCACTGCAGTACCATTGTACATTTGTGTATTTTAAATACAGAAATATTCCTTTGTGAGGACATTAAAGTTACATTGTAAAAGCCACCCTGAAAAGAGTCACTCATTTTTGTTCCCAGGGCAAGTAATCAATTTGGCCAAAAAGGTACCTTACCACCATTCTGTTTCATTAGGTCATTAAACAGAGGTTGGAAGAGTGTGTGTCATGACTATTGTAGAGAGGATTCCTGTTCAGATGAGACTTAGACTTGGTGACCATTAAAGGATCTTTCAACTCTGAAATTCTATGATTATGTTCCCCAACCTATTGGCTTACCTTGATCCAAGAAGGTCTGACTATTCATTTTCATGAAGTATACATTGCTTATTCCTAGTTACAATGATAATGATACTAGACTTGGAATCAAGTCTTAGGTCAAGTGCTGTCTCAACTTACTGGATGTGTTATCATGAGAATTTCACTTAAACTTCCTGAGACTCAGTTTCATCAACTAAAAGGGTAGTTATATTTTTCAGTCCCTATCTGACTGGGTTATTTTTTAACAAAGATACACACACACACACACACACACACACACGTGTGTGTATGTATATGTATTATGTATGTATGTATATGTATTATGTATATATGTGTTTTAATTTAAAGTTTCTTATCAATATAATTATTTGTATACTGGCAGTATAGATAGAGAAGAGTCCACATTTGTTTGAGTGAATTTAGGATTTGGAAAATGTCTTTAAAATTTTTTAAATTTAAAATCAAAGATTTGTTTAGGACTCTGAGACATTAAGTGACTTCTCTATATTTGAGCACATGTCATAAGCATGACTTAAATGTGTGTCTTTTTTTCCCTGAAGTCAGAATTCTTCATTGCTTAGTTATGGTCAGAGTGATGAAGACTATGATTATTTCCTATGAGTCAGTAATTAATCCTATACTTCTTTGTTTCTTTCTCTCTTTCTTCCTTCCTCCCTTAATCCCTCCCTCCCTTCTTCCCTCCCTCCTTTCTTTCTTTCTTTCTTGCTTGCTTTTTCTTTCTTTCTCTTTCTTTCTTTCTCTTCCTTCCTTCCTCCCTTTCTTTCATCCTTCTTTTCTTTTTTGGACAATGCTATCTGTTTGATTCAGGCATATATTTTTCCTCCAATGAAATTATGAGCTCCTATAAAGCATAGGCTTTGTCCTTTGTTCCTTCTATATCTTTCATTAGGCACAGTGCTATACCTAGAGTAGCGATCTCATGAATACTTATTCCTTGAATGAATAAAAATATTTCACAATGACATAAAAATTCCTCTATTCTGAATCTGTTGTCCAACTATCATATCAAACAGCTTTCTATAACTAGTGCATTAACCTTGACTAAGACACCATGAGTGGATAATAGTAATAGCTTTCTTCTTGAAGATTTAGATTTGTGAGGTAGGTTGTATATGTATTATTTTGTTTCTTTGGGGACTGGAAAATAGAAGTTTTGACTACAAGGTTAATGCTCTTTCCATTCCCTCAGTCTCCCTCTCCTTGCCCTGCAAGATTAGCTGTTATATGTTTGGTTTATACTTACGTATTTACCCATATTCTCCTTCATTAGAATATGGGCTCTTTAGGGCAGGGTTTTTTTCACTTTTGTTTTTGTTAAGCCAAAGCCTACCACAATGCCTGGGTCCTGAAATAAAATTGATAAATATCAATTGATTGATTGATTTGCAAACAGTAAAATTCAACATAATTACCAGTTATTTTATCATGTTAAAAATTGACCTTTGTAAATAGATCATTTCACTTTCTGATCCACTTTTTCCTCATGTGCTTGAGGAACCAGTTCTCCCTCTACCTAATATTCATTCATGGTATAATTCTTTTGCTTTTTCTGAACCGTGATCCAACCCCTCTCTTTTTATTCCTGTTACTATGGAATAGGAAGATGCACATGCCCTTTTCTTTCTTTCCACAGCTTATCTGATTTTTATTTCTCAAAGTCACCTTTTGGCACTCTGAGAATATCCAGTTTCACTAGCAGAGAAACTATAGGGGCTCTCCCCAACTGTCTTACAAGTTCAAAAGTTCCTACTTAGATAGTATTCATACTTCTCTCTTTGGGAATATAAGTCCCTTAAAATGGAAAAGAAACACTTAATGAAAGCAGAAAAATGCATCACGTAGGCACTCACATTACATGCCTGTGCTGGGTTAATTGTGCCTTCTAAAGAAACCACAATTCACACAAGAGCTTGTAATCCCAGGCAATGCCCAGTCAAAGTCCATATCCTTTTCAGTGCTGTGACCTACTCAATAGATTTTTTTTTCTCTTTAACCAGAAGGGTTATTCTTTCATTAATCTTGGGCTAATTCTAGTCTGATCTTAAATACTGATAAATTTTAGAATACCATAAAATAGTATGAAACCAGATAAATTATGCCCATCTTTCATGTTGGTAACTTTTCATAACTATCTCATGAGACGAATCAAAATTATCACATTGAATGAAATTCAAAAGCAGAACTAACATCAGTAGTTTCACTAAAGCCCCAGATGCCAATGCCTTGCCTCCAGAAACCCAAAGCTCCTCTTTTTAGAAGTAAAAGCCAATAATTAAAACAAAATATTCACAAATTTAGTCTATTAACTCCAGAAATATTAAGTGTTTATTGCATCCACAGCACTGTTATAATGCAGAGGGTTTTAAACATTTAGAAAGAAAACAATCATTACCCTTTTGCCATTCATAATCCAGAAAAGAAAGAGAAAAAACATAAAAAAAAAAACTATAAGGTATGATAGTATATGTATGATAAATGTTTTAGAAAGCTGCCAAATAAAAGATTAAGTAAGGTCAAAGGGTCATAGGATCATAGATTTAGAGCTGGAAGGGGCCTTCAAGGTGATGTAGTCCAACCCCTTTATTTTATATTATGAGAGAAAAAAGATAGATGACCGGCTCAAAGTGTGATAAAATAATGCAATTTGGCAGATACCCAGAGGCCCCACATGATTGATTTAGTATTGTTTGAATTGGATGAGAATGAGAAACTGACTTAGTACCTACTTAAGGATGAGTGGATGGAGGCTACACCTGGCCGGCCCTGAGTGACGTGTTGATGTACTACTGAAGTCAGCAAGAGACCACTCTCCCCTTTGGGGGACTTCCACTTTGGGGAGGGAGAAAGGAACTAGGAAGTAGATGCTCGTTCATAGAAGAACTCTCTTTTTGGTGAGGAGGAACCAACATGGCGGCAGATGGAGAACAATGCGGAGGGTGCCTCTTAGTCATTCAGACACCTGCTTGGTGGTGAGAGATTTCACATGGGCTGCTAGGAAAGAAAATTGCTTTCTTTCTCTCTGGCTATACTGAATTAGATTTTAGCTAGGATTTCCATGCTATAAGGAGTATGTTCTCAATCTCTCTTCACTAACTTTTAATATATATTTTAATAAATCTTTAAAAGCCTAAACTCTTGCTGAATTTATAAATGACTTTAGCTAGATTCCCCCACAAGACTTAGGGAAGGGGGGGCAGATTATAACCCACAATTTAGATTTTAAACAACACCAAAGGCATTCAAATAGTAACAGAATCATTGCTCAAACCATGGTTCTCTAACTTCAAAATGAAATTAATTTATTAATCTCTCTATTTTTTTCTTTTGCTGTGGTTTCTTGTTTTGTTTTTCTCACAAGATTAAGATAAGAGATTTCACTTATAGGTGGTATTGGGAAAGTTTTCCTGGGGAGTGTGGGATTTCAATCTGGCTTTAAAGGATGGAAAAGAATTAGACAGTTAAGGAAGATATGGTGTAGAATGTCTGAAGGGGAGTACTATTCCTTTATATTTTTGTCTGATGCTGTTTTTGATCAATGTTCAAAAGACCAGTGCAGAAACTCCCTCAACCAATGCAGAGCAATAAAGTGTCCATAACTTCTATAGTCCTAAAGAGTTGTCTGGGGCACTGAGATGTTTAGTAACTTTTTCACTGATACACCACTACAATGTGCCAGGGGGTGAACATAGGCTGATTTACTCATGCCAGGTAATACCAAGTACATTTTTTGTTTGTTTTTATGGCAAGGCTATATTAAATAAATAATAGGGTTTAACCTGAGAGCATAATAGGATGCTCATGTAGGTGTTAAGTTAACCTGTTTTTTGAAGTTCATTAATACATTGATATAAGGGCCCATTTCTACATTTTGAGCCTATGTATAGGTTAACCAAACATAACCCTCAGTAAAAAAAAAATAGAAGAAGGAGGAAAAAATGTAAAAGGAAGGTAGGAAGGAAGGAAGGAAGGAAGGAAGGAAGGAAGGAAGGAAGGAAGGAAGGAAGGAAGGAAGGAAGGAAGGAAGGAAGGAAGGAAGGAAGGAAAGCCGGCAGGCACTTAGGTTTTCAACCCAGGTATCATTCTTGACTCTTCACTATTTCTCAGCCTCCATATCCAATCTTTTTCCTACCTGTAGATTTTACCTTTGTAATATCTATCAAATATGAACCCTTTTCTCTTAGGTCACTGCCACCACTCTGGTACAGGTCCTCATCATTTATACCTAGATTATTTTAAGAACCTACTGATAGGTCATACTGCCTCATCTCTCCCCACTCCAAGTCATCCTCCAGTTCAGTCACAAACTGACTATCCAATGTGCCACTTAGGTGTGACCCATCATTGAGTCTTCATTACTCAATCCCTTGTTAAAGACTTAATTTTCCTTATAGAAGAAGTCTGAACTTGTCAATGCCCGACTCAATAAACTTTGATGGTTTCCTGTCACATCCAAGGGAAAGAAAATCTATTTGGTTTTTAAAAAAACAAAACAAAACACATCCTTATGAACAACCCCTCCTACCCTTCCAGTCTTATTACACCTTGTTGCCTCTCACATCATCTTTGATCTAGTGACAATGGCCTCATTGCTGTTCAGAAAATATGATACTCTGTCTTGACTTCTGCAGCAGTTACGTGGCGCAATGGATAGAATGCCTGGCCTGAAGTCCGGAAGACTCTTCTTCCTCAGTTCAAACCCAGGCTCACACATTTATTAGCTGTGTGACCCCAGGCAAGTCACTTAACACAATTTGCCTCAGTTCCTCATCCATAAAATGATCTGGAGAAGGAAATGGCAGATCACTCCAGTATCATTCCCAAGAAAATTCTAAATGGGGTCACAAAATATTGTGACTGAGAAATGACTTAACAATAACAAACATCTATCAGCTCCAAACATTTTCTCTGAACATTTGTCCCCAAGGTTGGAATGTTCTCCCTTCTTATCTCTGCCTAAGGGTTTCATTCCCTCATTCCCTGGCTTCTGTTATGTGTCAATTAAAAGCCCATCTTTTGCAGAAAGACTTTCCCAATCCCTCTCATATGTGTGTGTGTGTGTGTGTGTGTGTGTGTGTGTGTAATTTATTTGTGTATTGTTTCCCCCATTAGACTGTGAGCTCATTGAGTGCAAGGGCTACTTTTTGTATCTTTTTTTCATCTGCTGTATTTAGCACAATGTCTCAAACATAGTAGACAATAAATATTTATTGACTGATTGAACAACTTTCCAATGTGGCATTTAGCTGTGAACCATGACTGAGCCTTCATTTAGTCAGTCCTTTCTTAAAGACCTGAAATATGAAATTTCTGCCTTTGTAAAAAATGACAAGATACTAGTTTACCACACTGACTTTATTTCTCCTAATCCCCCAGACTTGTTCCCCCCTATACACACTCCCAGGTCTATCTAATAGATTTTTATCCTCTTTAAAATGTCTTGAACCTTGTTGAACATCCAACAAAGCAGACTTTCTGGTCTCACCCACTTAATTCCCTAACTGCTGTGCAGATTGGCTAGTTCAGGTTGCCATCTCTTTGGAACTGTAGCACAATTTTGCAGTCAGTCTGGAGGGTTGCGAAAGATATGTAGAGACTGGTTTTGCTTTGGCATTCTGAATCCACTCCCTCACTCTCAGCACCCATGGCACACCTAACCTGTTCTTCCTCAGAACACAATTCCAGCTCAACAGTCCTCTATTTAGTATTTTATTTTGCCTGTCCTCACAAAAGCCCATGATCCAATCTTGCCCAGACTTTTTTTTCCATTAAAATTCATTACCTTTCATTTCAGCTTTCTCTACATTCCTATGTCATCTTCATAGGCTCCCTGATACCATTTCAAGAAATGAAGTGGTCTGAATATAGCTCCTATGCTACCCATTTCAATGTGTGTGTGTGTGTGTGTGTGTGTGTGTGTGTGTATGTGTGTGTGTATCTGTTTTAGCCCTTAGAAAACCAAAGCACAGCCATATATTAGCAGGAATTCAGGAAGAAAAACATTCAACCATTGGATTCATTAAAAGTTTTACAAAGGCTTTGAATTTTTTAGTGACTCCTCAATTTCATTTCTTATTTCATCTAATTTAGGCTGAGAGATGAAGTTATTTCTTATGATTGCCTTGCAATGGATGCCAATATATGTCATGATGTGACTTGGAACTGAGAGGACCATTCACCAAATAAGCAGTATGAAATCCTTTCATATAACTAGGAGGAACATTTTTTTTCCTCTTGAATTTTGCTATCACATAGTACTGACTCATTATGAAAGTATATATGTCATCAGTCCATTTCATGGATACTGATGGTTGGCAGCAACTTCATTGAAGCATTTCTAGCAGGTAAGATATTAACTGTTTCTGATTTACTCTAGCATATCATGATTTCTAATGGTACAAGAACACAAAAGAGCACTATTCATTCTCATTTCCTCCTGTTCCAAATTGATCTTCATTATAATTTTGAATAGGAACAGACTACAATCCTATGCTGTCTTCATTATTTTTTTTCTCTGGGATAGTTGCATTACAATGATCATAGTGCTAAGCCAATTATTAGCACCTCCAGAGTCCAATTAACCAGTGTTTCAAGGAAGCTGTCATGCCATTACAGTTACCATGTTTTCAGTGTCCTGAAGTCCCCACTGTCCATCATGCTGGCTGGCATTTTACTACTGCTTTTCAGTTGACTCCCACTTCATAAAATGGAAATTAATAAATATTTCTTACATTCAGTTTTCCATTCAACATCCATATTAGCTACATTTAAGGTAGGGGAATAAAAGGAATCTGTATATTGAGCCTACATTTTTCTCTAGTCAGGAAGCTCTAGGGTATGATCACTGAAATGATGGAAGTACATTGTATTTTCTGTTATTGTTTGAGAATAACAAAAGTTACTTACAGATAACAACAAATGGTTTGTGATGGTAGAAATCTCTCCTCAAATTACATACATATAAATTAATTATACCTTCCTGAGTTTGAGGTATATAGATTTCCTAGGGAAGAGTATACTCAGTAATAACTGCCTAATTTTGTGTCTTGGCCTATTCATTCCTCATTATCTGGTTACTAAATGTCTTGCATAATTCTTGCCTTTGTACCAGGTTGGTAGCCACCAACCAGTGCCTGCATAAGATACTTCTATGTCCATCTGTTATATTTTTCTTTTAGGTATTCCAAATAGAACTTAGTTATGGACATCACTATAGGAGAGTCATGGGGGCAACACTGATCTAAGTCAGTATCTAGTCTAAGTTAGTAGACAACAGGGAAGTGATGAGGATTGGTTAGAATCTGCACCATTCTTCTGCCTAACTTTGGATTTGGGAGTATTTAGTAGTCAGTAGTGCCTCAAGAAGCAAATCCCAATATGTTTACTGCCCTCTTGGCCAAACAGAATAAAACTAATCTGCTTTCTACATGATAGCCTATCAGATATTGGGAGACAGTTATCATGTCCCACCAAATCAGTCAAAGACTTTTCTTCTCCAAGAATGTTTGTAATTACATTAAGCAGAGAGGTTTACCTTTCCCATCAAAACTATCATGCTTCTAATGAACTGGCACCAGTATGTTCCTGTAAGGGCCAAATTTAGTATGGGGAGAGTTAATTGGGCAGCTCACCTTAATATTAGGGTTCAGAAAACAATGGGGGATCTCC
Source organism: Dromiciops gliroides (assembly GCF_019393635.1). Classification (NCBI taxonomy): domain Eukaryota; kingdom Metazoa; phylum Chordata; class Mammalia; order Microbiotheria; family Microbiotheriidae; genus Dromiciops; species Dromiciops gliroides. Next base: position 625,305,566 of record NC_057862.1, on the reverse strand, counting down.
TGGTCTAGAGTTTCCCCTTCTCCAAACTGCCTCTTTTTCAGTTATATCTCCAAGACTAATAAGAAAGGAGATTAACAGCCTCTTTTCCACAACAAATCTGGTTTTATTAATGGTAACAAAATTTACAACACAAGGGGAATTAATAAAGCTAGTAACAATGAGAAAGGGGATAGAGAAAAGGAAAAATATGACCCACTTCACAGATAGTTAGAATCTAAATCTCTAGGGTAAAAAGGCCCCAGGCACCCCAAACCTGCCTCCCGCTCAGCTAACCCAAAGAGCTAGCCTAGCTTCAACAACACAACTCACCACCACCTGGAATCTGCAGTTCTAAGGAGAATCAGCTTTGCAGTGTCTCCTGGTTAGGTCCGAAGATCAAACACCACCAGCTCTGATCTCTCTCTCTACCTTCCTTCTCTGTCTCTCTCTGAGAGTCGCTCTCCCCCTTCCTGCCTCTCTCACAGGCAGGGTGGTTCTATAGCAATGCTGATTCTCCAATTGTTTTAACATACCCCCTGGGCTGTCCCCATTATAATTTGGCCAAGCTCATGTGGGCATGAGAGAACTCCTAGGCAGAGGTTAGGTACTTAGTTTGATACTTTGACTCAATAAATGTTCTTTGTGTTGTTTGTTCTATAGTCTCTTAAAGTACACACCCATCTTCCCTTAGGCTTTTAAAGCTTGCATCTTTTCAGTCTGACCATGATGAAGCAAAGATGGGGTTATAAAAAACACCAAATCACAATTAATTACTTACATACCCTAGAGGAAATATATTGATAGATAGAGAGATAGATAGAGAGATAGAAGAACTTCCTGGCTGGGACAGAAGCCTCAGTACTTAATTGTTGTTGCTTTTTTTTAATAGAATTTTATTTTCCAAAATATATGTAAAAACAAATTTTAACATCAATTTTTAAAAAAAAATTGTTCCAACTTCTCTTCCTCCTCCATTCCCATCCCCCACCCACTAGAACTCAAGCATTGCAAAATAAGTTATACATGAGTAGTCATGGAAAACATTCCCACATTAGCTAGGTTGTGAGAAAAAAACAGTCAAAAAACTCCCAAAACTTCAGACTAAGGAATTGTCAAAGAGAAAAAACATTTTTTTAAAAAAATATGTTTCCAGGGGCAGCTAGGTGGTGCAGCAGACAGAGCACCGGCTCTGGAACCAGGAGCACCTGAGCCCAAATCCAGCCCCAGACACCCAACACCCACCAGCCACATGACCTCGGGCAAGCCACCCAACCCCAATTGCCTCACCAAAAAAGAAAAAAAAAGAAAAGAAAAAAACGTGTTTCCATCTATTTTCAGATACTATCACTTCTTTCTCTGTAGAAGGGTTGCCATTTTCATAAGTCCTTCAGGGTTATATTGGACCATTGCCTTGCTGAAAATAACCACATGCTTCCCAGCAGATCATCTTACACTATTGCTGTTATTTTGTATACAGTGCATTTCACTCTGCTTCAGTTCATGTAGGTCTTTCCAGGTTTTTCTAATAGTATCCTGTTCATCATAACCTAAATAAATTACCTTAAACTTGACAAAGAATTTTTTTCATATTAGCCCAGCAAAGTCATCATAACTATTTCCCTCCATCCTATTCCCTTCCCATGATATTTACTCTATTTTCTATCTTCTTTTAAACTATTCCTCCTCAAAAGTATTTTACTTCTGACTGTCCCCTCCCCTACTCTGCACTCCCTTTTTTTTCACCTTTCCTTCCTTATCCTCTTCCCCTCATACTTTCCTTTAGGGTTAAATAGATTACTACTCCTAACTGGGTGTGAATGTTATTCCCTCCATGAGCCAACTCTGATGAGTTTAAGGTCTTTGAGCTAATTCTATGTTCCAAATTTTCTTCCTCCCTCTCTCCTCAACCCTCCCTATGAAATCAAGCAATTCAATATTTCATACTTGTGCTGTTATGCAGAATATCTTTACCTTCCTTGAAAGTATTTTGCTTTTTACTACTCTCTCCCTTCCCTCCTTCCTCTGCCCCCTCTCCCTCCCCTCCCTCAGGGCAAAAATATATTACTATACCTACTTGAGTATGTATGTTAGTCCTTCTTTGAGTCAATTCTGATGATATTAAGGTTCACTCACTCCCCAATTCTTTCCCCCTCTTCCCCTCCCCTCCATAAGCTTTTTTCTTGTTTCCTTCATGTGAACAACCTCTCCCCAGACCATTTCTCCCCTTCCCCTCCCCCAGTCTATTTCTCCTACACCTCAACCCTATTTTAAGGATGTCATTATGGGTTAGTTAAGTGGCACAGTGGACAATGCACCTGCCCTGGACCCAGGAGGCCCCAAGCCCAAATCCGGCCCCAGACATAAGACACCCCACACAGAACAAAACATAACATCCCTTCGTATTCAGTTCAGACCTGTGTCCTCCATTAAATCCTTACTGATATAGTTCTTATGAGTTTGAAGTATTATCTTCCCATGTAGGATTATAAATAGTTTGATCTTTTAATATCCCTCATGAAGTCTTTTTCCTGTTTATCTTTTTATGCTTCTCCAGGATCTTGTATTTGAAAGTCAAATTTTCTATTCAGTTCAGGTCTTTTCATAACAAATGCCTGAAAGTCTTCTTTCTCCTTGAAGTTCCATGTTTGCCTCTGAAAAATGATGCTTAGTTTTGCTGGGTATGTGATTTTTGGCTGTAGTCCCAGTTCCTTTGCCCTCTGGAATATCATATTCCATGCCCTCCGGTCCTTTAATGTAGAAGCTGCTAGATCTTGCTTTATCCTTATTGGAGCTCCACAGTATTTAAATTCCTTTTTTCTAGCTGCTTGCAATATTTTCTCCTTGACCTGGGAGTTCTGGAATTTGGCTATAATATTCCTGGAGGTTTTCCTTTTGGGATCTCTTTCAGGAGGTGATCGGTGGATTCTTTCGATTTCTATTTTAGCTTCTGCTTCTAGAATATCAGGGCAATTTTCCCTCACAATCACTTGGAGGATAATAGTGTCTAAGCTCTTGTTTTGGTCATTGTTTTCAGGTAATCCAATGATTTTCAAATTATCTCTCCTAGATTTATTTTCTAGGTCAGCTGTTTTTCCAAGGAGATATTTCACATTGCCCTCTATTTTTTCATTCAGTTGGATTTGCTTTACTGTGTCTTGGTTTCTCATAAGGTCACTAGCTTCCATTTGTTCAATCCTAACTCTTAGGCAATTATTTTCAGCAGACAGTTTTTTAATCTCCTTTTCCATTTGGCTTTTCAAACTGTTGACTTTTTTCTCATGACTCTCCTGCATTGCTCTCATTTCTCTTTCCATTCCTTCCTCTCTTTCTCTGCATCTTCGTTCTATCTCTCCTACTTTCTCTTCAAAGTCCCTTTTGAGAGCTTCCATGGCCTGAGACCAGTTCATATTTTTCTTGGAAGCTTTGGATGTTGGAGCTTTGACCCTATTATTATCTTCTTCTTCTGAGGATGTATTGTGGTCTACCTTTCCCCCAAAGAAGTTTTCGATAGTCTTCTGCTTTCTCTGCCTACTCATCCTGGCTTACCGTTTCTTGGCTTTTTACTCCTTAAAGTGTAGCGCTGCTTCCAGGACACACTGTTCAAGCTACAGCGTGGCCCAGGGGGTGATTCTCAGTCAGCCTGGCTTGTGAGTAGTCACAGCCACTTTCTCTTTGACCCGGAAACAGAAGTCTGATTGAACTCTGATTCTCTATGGTCGGAAGCTTGGCGTGCTTTTACCCCTCCCCCACTGGGCCACCACCACTTGATTCAGCCCACTGGTTCAGACCCAGGGCACTTTGCCCCAACTCCAGTAGAAACTGCCTCCACTTCACCCCGGCCTACCTCCGAACCCCCTCACCAGTCCGTGATGGGAGCCTCAGAAGCTGCTGGGGCTGAAGACTCTGACATGCGCTGGAAGCAGTGTCCCTGGCTTAGTCCGGACCTCGCGCTGAGCTGTTCAGCCTGATCAGTAGGTGATCAGAATTGCCCTCTTTTGCGGAGAAACAGTCTCACTCTGTTCTTATGTGCATTAGGCTGTTCTGGGTTTTGATTTTTACCGCATTATTTGGGCGTGAATGGACAGGTTTATCTGGAGCTTGTGGGAGTCACAGCCTATCCTCCACCATCTTGGCTCCGCCCCACTTAATTGTTTTTAATGCTGGAACTCAGGCATTGGTTGGTTGAGTTATTGATTCCATCTTCTACAAGCCTTCATTGGCCTTTTAATTCCAGTGCCTTCCTTCTTTTAATTATTTCCTATTTCTCTTAAATATTGCATGTTTGTATGCATTAGTTTGATGGTTTTCTCCCCCATTAAATTGTGAAGCCCTTAGGAAGGGTTCATCTTTTGCCTCTTTTTGTATTCCCAGTGCTTGGCACAGTACCTGGTACATAGTAGGTTCTTATAAAATGTTTATTGATTGATTCAATGACTGAATAAATGGCTGACTCACTAATGCCTTGCTAGCTGGACTGCTGGCTTAGTTAGATCCTTGACCTGATTTCTTTCTGGTCTGGGTTCATGTCTATTTAATTAAACTTTGGTGACTTGCTTTATATTACCTGTCTCCATAAATTTTCATTGGCTATCTTTCATGATGGGAAAATACCCTATTTTGGCTTGCAGTCCTTTCTACCTTGCTTCAATGATAAGCCTGATCTTTATCAAGAAGTCTTTACTTCTAGTTCCCTATAGTACTATTGCTTTCCTTCTTAAATGACCTCTAATTAATCCTGTATATATTTTCTTTGTATATATTGTTTACATATTGTTTCTCCCATTGTTTTGGAGGTTCTTCAAAGTAATGACTATTTTCACTTTCTTTTTATTACTAGTGTTTTGCACTGATCCTGGCGAAGTAAGTGCTTAATAAATCCTTGTTGACTTGACTTTACCATAGTTTTTTGTGTACCTCTGGTTTCTTCCTCTTTGGTTTCAACTAATCAAAATTTAACCAATCCTATACTGCTTCAGTTCATTGGCTTCAAGTTGACCATTGGCACTGATCACTCCCAAAACAACCTGGCCAAATCAAGTAGATTATATTGAGGACAGTTCTACCCTGGGTCACTATAATTGCATGCCAACCATACTTTCCTTTCCAGCTGTGGATTCATTTTACACTTGGGTCATTTCCTCTGAATATGTGTACTTAGGCAAAATTAATTCATTATTGACTTCCAAAAACTGTGCTCTGCTATATTCCAGAGACATTTTTAAAATAGTAGGCCAAGTACAAATTAGCACAAGTTCTAAAGATATTGCAGTGAATTCTAACAAAATGAAATTTAACATTTAGAAAGTACTTCCCTACTCCTACCTATTTATGCTAATGATAAGATAGTCCAGAGAGCTAAAGTAGATTACAAACATTTCTTTTTAAAATACTTCTTCAGAACTATTTTCCTATTGAAAAAATAGTGTACATTTTGGAAAAAAGTTCAAGATATGTCAGAGAATGTATTTAATCTAAATAGTAGTGTATATTCTACAATAAAAGAAAAATTAGTAGAAATAAATATTAATACCTAGATATGGAATCTATGATTGTTCAGACTTGTCAATCATATGTAGAAATAAAGTGACTTTCCCAAGATGCAATTGTTAGTAAAGAGTAAAAAGAAAAAAAGAAAAACAAAACATGGGACCAAATCATTTAACCTCTGCAAACCTCCATTTCCTCATCTGCATGTTATATATAATAGTGTTACCTAACTCTGGATTATTATGACAATTAAATATGGTAACATATGGGGGGCAGCTAGGTGGTGCAGTGGATAAAGCACCGGCCCTGGATTCAGGAGGACCTGAGTTCAAATCCGGCCTCAGATACTTGACACTTACTAGCTGTGTGACCCTGGGCAAGTCACTTAACCCCCATTGCCCCACAAACAAAACAAAAACAAAAACAAATATATGGTAACATATGGAAAGCACCTGGAAAAACTTAAAGCACTACATAAATTTTGTTTATCATTACCACCACCATCACCATTATGTTCCAGAGAGTAGATTGGCATTCAGAGTTTTCCAGTATTGAGTTTATACTTCATTTACTACATTCTATTGATTCTACATTTTTGTTAGTAATAAAATAACAAATTAAACTAAAGAAGTTTAATTTTTGATTGTTTATGATAGTTTTGAAGAAAATCAGTTTAAATTTATAAAAAGGATGATTCAGTCTATCAGTTAACAAATATTTATTCAAAGTACTTACCATGTGCCAGATATTGGCTAAGTGTTGGGATTATAATTACAATTTGATAGAAACACCATCCCTAACCAAAGGAGCTTACTTTCAAATGTGGTGGTGGAGATATATAAAAAGAAGCAGGATGTTGGAGAGACACAGAACGTGATAGAAAAGGTCCATAATGCATTTTAGCTTGGAAAGGAATGATATGTGGCTGAACTAGGAGCCCTCCTTAAATGAAGTTCTGAAAGGAACCATGCAAACAGAGGAATAGACTACAAGAGCCAGACTACTTCTAATATGTGAATTATTAGGCTGAAGTGAGGCTTCAGGACAAAGGGCTGGGGAATGGTAGTAGATGAGGAGATGGCTTCAGACTTCTATATAATTTCCAAGGGGAATTACAAACTTTTTCAGGGTTTTTGATGTTTATGAAACCCTAGATCTTTATTATGTTTAATTTCAACTCAAAAAGGAGGGTTTTCCTTATTCTTAATAATAATAACAAATCAATAATACTGATAACAGTGTTCATGTGTATTTTTTTAGCTCTATGAAGTTTGCTATGGACTTGGAATTCATTCATTTACCTCATCTGATTCTTGGTAAATTTGTAACAATGGCATATTTATGTTATCAACTATAATTAGATACTAATACCACTTAATCATTTTTATAGTATTTATACTTTCCAGTATAATGGGGGTCTACTGGATGTGAAAACCCCATCATCTTGCTTGGCTGATGCTATTTTTCTACATGTAAAATGGTTGTGAATCTGTGAGAAAGAATTTTAATGCCAAGTGAGGGAAATGTTTTGAAGATACTGTGTATCATGTTCTCTTTTGGTGCCATGAGGACAGAGCAAAGAAGGAACCCCATGGAGCCCTTCAAAATTCTTTTACAAACAACTTGAAAACTGCCTCAGAACTGATTCAGAAGTGGAGAAGCAGCTTACCAATACAGCCAAAATGAACTGTCTCACTGGGGTGGGAGGGGAACAAGACTCCAGAGCAGCAGCAGTCAGCTTCACAGTAAGACTCTAACCGTGGGGTAATGTACCAGCAAGGATCTGCCCCCCAGTAAGCCAGCAGTCTACAACAAAGCAAGGCCCAACTCCAAAAGCCCAATTCCCAGCATAGGCCAAAATGTAGGCCTTATGCTTATTGTGGAACAGTAGTGAGGTCCTACCCCTGGGGCCAGCCAACAGCAAGACCATGCCACCCCACAGTAGAAGGATCCCTCTTCTAGCACCAGTCAACAGAGAGGCCCTGTTTCCATAGCAACATAGGAGCAAAGTCCAACTCCTGAGGCAGGCCAGCAGCAAAATCCCAGATCCAGGGGAGACCAACAGGGAGGACTCATCCCAAGTAAAAGCCATAAGGGAACCTCCTCTCCAGTGAAAGCCAGCAGCAGTACCCTGAGTTTCAGCACGAGAAGCTTGGGACAGAAGAGGATCTAAGCTCAGCTCTCACATAAAAACACCATCACAAAATAGACAGAAAAAATGAGCAAAAAAACAACAACAACAAAAAGTATTTAACTATAGAATGTTACTAATGTGAGAAGGAGAATCAAGGCACAGACTTAGAAGTAGACAATGAATATGGCTATATACGAAACCTCAAAGCAAAAAAGAGGTTGGTCTCAGGACCAAAAAGAACTCTTGTTAGAGCTTTAAAGTGTTAAGGGTTAAAATTCTAGCTAGTCTGTCTAAAATATCTAATGAGTGGTCGCCAATAAATTATAAGCTTCAGCAAGAGTTAGACTTTTAAGCATTTATTAAGGAGAATAAGAATTTGATAAAGAGAGAGAGAAAGGCCTAGATTTCTATCTATTAAAGGGAGAGCACATTTTTAGCTCCCTTCTCCGCCAGCGTCCCCAGGAAAGAGAGCGAGACTGAGCGCCAGTCTCTTCCTTCCTCCTCCCACTAGCCCGCGTCACTTCCTGACTCCTGGTCTTGCCCTCAAAGACCTTCCCTTCATGGGCAGAACTCTTCTACAGTAAGTATCCAGCAGGTGGCGTTATTCCAATCGTTACAGTCCCCCCTGTTGTTCCTCAAGAAACAAAATGTTTCCTTGACGGAACAGTAAAAAGAATATAATAACTATTGCTAACTAATAACATGTGAACAACAATATAGAAAAGGAAGGGAGGAAAGTTTTGTCCAGAGGGGCGATTTTTTTTTTTGTCCTCATGAACTGACGCTTTGACATTAGTCTTGCAAAGGGAGGGCCTCTGCAGAGAATACATATTACAGATGGTGTATATTATAACAGAAAGAGAAAAAGGAAAAAAACAACAAAAACAAAACTTTTCATTTAAAGTCTCTGAAAGTCTTTTCTCAGATGTCCTCTAGGTGTAGTCATGGAATGGAAGTTTTTTCAGGGGTTGATGTGTGGATGCTGGTAATCAGCCAGGAAAATTTCCTACAAAATTGAGCTTAACACAACTTTAAAACAGCTTTGTCAATAATCAAATCAAACAATGAAAGTTCTCAAAAACATGTCTAAGGGAATTCAGAATCTTAGTTGTTACACATGAAACATATAATAAAACAAAAATTGAAACATTCTTTAAAATTATAATATTACTATAGTCCCCCTTATGGAGGGTAATTGAGAAGACAATTGCTGCAATATTAATTAATAAAAATAATTTTTATCTTTGTTTTATCACTTTTTGCATCATCTGCCTAATTATCCTCATGCCATTATGAGAAATTAAAAAATCTAATATAATTGGTAACAGGTGTCAAGGCCAAATTCAACACTGTATTTATCATGACACCTGAGATAATTATGGGGGTTACCATAAAAGAACAGAGAAATGATGGGATATGAGCATTCCCACACTTAAGCAATATATACTGCCCATACAGTATGCCAGGTTTAAAATAGGTGGATGGAATATATGTCCATGCCACCGAACATATTGGAGGAAACTGAGTCAGACAATCAGATGCATGGGATTGAGATGGTCCATGGCATCAGGCATATAGGAGGGAGCATAGAAGCCAGGTGTAGAAGTGAGATGGGTGGGATGAATACTTCCAGCCATCTGTACAATATTGTAGGGAAAAAGAGAATAAAATATTAAACCAAGAGAATCCAACCTCAACATTTGTCAAAAGCCGTTCCCTCGGCCATACCTTGACTTCATGCATGTCTCCCCTCATGTGACAGTTCAGTGTCTGCTCTTGCATGTATTCCTCTTGTTATTGGATGGCATCTTGGCCAACTGGCATCTGATAACTCAGAATAAAGGCAATTAATGTCTTAAATGATAAGTTCCCATAATCCAAGTCTCATATGGATTTAAAAATTGAGGATAATAAATGATTGCAAAAAATGTGAATACATCTTGACTCAGAACACAATATATAATTATGCAACAATTTCAAATAATACCCCTTTTTTTTACTTAGTATACAATTTCTTTTTTGAAAAATCATAACATTTAAATATAAGTTAAATCACAACACAATCTCAAAGAAAACTTCTTTTTTGAAAAAAGAAAACTTTTACAAACGTTCCCCTCTTTTTTTTTTTTTTTGGAATATGCTTATCAAAAATAATACTTCTAGAATCAATTTACACTTGCCATGGCAACCAATTTGCCAGGGAAATGCTTTAAAGAGTTTGATCAAATAATCAGTTGAGGAAAAAAAATAACAAAAACAAACAACTCAGAATATGGGAGCACAATACTCCTAGAATTAACATTGTATTATGAAATCAAAACCATCTCTCAATTTTTTAAAATTAGATAAATGAATAGAAGAAAATACACATGGAACAATAAAAAAAACAGTGAAATTCAAACTAAGGAAATCTAAATGAGCATGAATTTAATATTAATAAGAGTATTATAAAATATAAACTTGATCACATGACTATAAAAAGCTTTTACAAATATTCTCCTTGTTTTAGAAACTAAGTATAAGACACAATCTCAAAAGCATTAAAATCTCTATGAAAATAAACCTATACCATTAATTTCAAAATGCATATGTAATAGCATAGAAATCCTATGTAACCTCTGAACTGATACTATTACTCTGAGTGAATTCAGAACACTTTTGATTCCGATATCTAAAATCCCCAATACTCATATCAATACCTTGCTGCTTACTTCTACATTTCTGTAAAATATGTACCCTTCCATGGCAAAAGAAGCGGAGTCTTGAACTATGGTGATGATTGTCATTCTTATTCAGCTTAAGTTTTCTTCTTTAACCCCTCTATATTGTCTGTCAGTCTTTTCACCATACAAATGCTTTATAAGATTACTAATTAAAGACAAAAGCAGGTTAGCAAAATTATGAACAAATCGAGCATATCTGGAATTTAAAGGGTTTTCTAAGGTTGTCTCAGAAGCACAGCCAGGCCAGGGAAGGGCTGAGCCTGAAGCTGCAAATGTAGTTAGAGAAAGTTGAGCATGCGCATCAGATCTCTGGACTTCCCAGGCAGGGGAAGCAATGGGCTTGGCCATGGGAGGAGTAGAGGGTGGGGTCTGGAGAGGAGGGGAGGGACCAGCGCAATTTGAATCAGACTTGATTTTGAACTCAGGCCTGGATTCCTCTTCCCCCACTTTGCCTCTAGGTGCTAAGGGATTAAAAGCTTCTAGAGGGTGGGTCATTGCCTCCAGGCATGCAAAATTAAAGCAACAATTAGTGTTAGAACTGGGAAAAGCTGCAGGAATCTCTTCAGGTTTCTCTGAAAAAGCATGGTTGGGAGAGGGAGAGATATTTCCTTGTGTGAGTATGTTGCTGGCTCTTTTAACAAAAATAAAAAGAAAAATAGAAAATCCACAAAAACAAAGCATTAACATGATCTTATCTCCCATTTGTCTGGTTAAACAGACTAAAATCAAAATAGGATAATTAGGGAGTTTAAAAGGTCCATTCGAAAAAATTTAAAGGGAAAACACAGCCAGTACGCCAGTACTTAGCAGTTAAAGGGAGAGGGAGGGGAAATTTCTTACCCAACCAGAAGATCAGAAGACTGAGGGTTAGCTTCCTCTTCGTGGTCAGCCATCTGTTAAGGGTTAAAATTCTAGCTAGTCTGTCTAAAATATCTAATGAGTGGTCGCCAATAAATTATAAGCTTCAGCAAGAGTTAGACTTTTAAGCATTTATTAAGGAGAATAAGAATTTGATAAAGAGAGAGAGAAAGGCCTAGATTTCTATCTATTAAAGGGAGAGCACATTTTTAGCTCCCTTCTCCGCCAGCGTCCCCAGGAAAGAGAGCGAGACTGAGCGCCAGTCTCTTCCTTCCTCCTCCCACTAGCCCGCGTCACTTCCTGACTCCTGGTCTTGCCCTCAAAGACCTTCCCTTCATGGGCAGAACTCTTCTACAGTAAGTATCCAGCAGGTGGCATTATTCCAATCGTTACAAAAGGAAGTTTTAAAAGTGAATTAGAGGCCAAGATGGTGGAGGATAGGCTGTGACTCCCACAAGCTCCAGATAAACCCGTCCATTCACGCCCAAATAATGCGGTAAAAATCAAAACCCAGAACAGCCTAATGCACATAAGAACAGAGTGAGACTGTTTCTCCGCAAAAGAGGGCAATTCTGATCACCTACTGTTCAGGCTGAACAGTTCAGCACACGGTCTGGACCCAGCCAGGGACAGTGCCTCCAACATGTCAGAGTCTTCAGCCCCAGCAGCTTCTGAGGCTCCCATCACGGACTGGTGAGGGGGTTCGGAGGTAGGCCAGGGTGAAGTGGAGGCAGTATCTGCTGGAGTTGGGGCAAAGCGCCTTGGGTCTGAACCAGTGGGCTGAATCAAGTGGTGGTGGCCCAGTGGGGGAGGGGTAAAAGCACGCCAAGCTTCCGACCATAGAGAATCAGAGTTCAATCAGACTTCTGTTTCCGGGTCAAAGAGAAAGCAGCTGTGATTACTCACAAGCCAGGCAGGCTGAGAAGAAGCCCAATCACCCCCTGGGCCACGCTGTAGCACGAACAGTGTGTCTGGGAAGCAGCGCTACACTTTAAGGAGTAAAAAGCCAAGAAACGGTAAGCCAGGATGAGTAGGCAGAGAAAGCAGAAGACCATCGAAAACTTCTTTGGGGGAAAGGTAGACCACAATACATCCTCAGAAGAAGATAATAATAGGGTCAAAGCTCCAACATCCAAAGCTTCCAAGAAAAATATGAACTGGTCTCAGGCCATGCAAGCTCTCAAAAGGGACTTTGAAGAGAAAGTAGGAGAGATAGAACGAAGATGTAGAGAAAGAGAGGAAGGAATGGAAAGAGAAATGAGAGCAATGCAGGAGAGTCATGAGAAAAAAGTCAACAGTTTGAAAAGCCAAATGGAAAAGGAGATTAAAAAACTGTCTGCTGAAAATAATTGCCTAAGAATTAGGGTTGAACAAATGGAAGCTAGTGAGCTTATGAGAAACCAAGACACAGTAAAGCAAATCCAATTGAATGAAAAAATAGAAGGCAATGTGAAATATCTCCTTGGAAATACAGCTGACCTAGAAAATAAATCTAGGAGAGATAATTTGAAAATCATTGGACTACCTGAAAACCATGACCAAAACAAGAGTTTAGACATTATCCTCCAAGAGATTGTGAGGGAAAATTGCCCTGATATTCTAGAAGCAGAAGCTAAAATAGAAATCGAAAGAATCCACTGATCACCTCCTGAAAGAGATCCCAAAAGGAAAACCTCCAGGAATATTATAGCCAAATTCCAGAACTCCCAGGTCAAGGAGAAAATATTGCAAGCAGCTAGAAAAAAGGAATTTAAATACTGTGGAGCTCCAATAAGGATAAAGCAAGATCTAGCAGCTTCTACATTAAAGGACCGGAGGGCATGGAATATGATATTCCAGAGGGCAAAGGAACTGGGACTACAGCCAAAAATCACATACCCAGCAAAACTAAGCATCATCTTTCAGAGGCAAACATGGAACTTCAAGGAGAAAGAAGACTTTCAGGCATTTGTTATGAAAAGACCTGAACTGAATAGAAAATTTGACTTTCAAATACAAGATCCTGGAGAAGCATAAAAAGATAAACAGGAAAAAGACTTCATGAGGGATATTAAAAGATCAAACTGATAACATTCCTATATGGGAAGATAATACAGAGGACACAGGTCTGAACTGAATACGAAGGGAAGTTATGTTTTGTTCTTTGTGGGGTGTCTTATGTATGGGGCCGGATTTGGGCTTGGGGCCTCCTGGGTCCAGCGCTGGTGCATTGTCCACTGTGCCACCTAACTAACCCATAATGACATCCTTAAAATAGGGTTGAGGTGTAGGAGAAATAGACTGGGGGAGGGGAAGGGGAGAAATGGTCTGGGGAGAGGTTGTTCATATGAAGGAAACAAGAAAAAAGCTTATGGAGGGGAGGGGAAGAGGGGGAAGGAATTGGGGAGTGAGTGAACCTTAATATCATCAGAATTGACTCAAAGAAGGACTAAGATACATACTCAAGTGGGTATAGTAATATATTTTGCCCTGAGGGAGGGGAGGGAGATAAGGGGGGGGAGGGGAAGGAGGGAAGGGCAGATTCTGGGAGAGAGTAGTAAAAAGCAAAATACTTTCAAGGAAGGTGAAGATGTTCTGCATAACGGCACAAGTATGAAATATTGAATTGCTTGATTTCATAGGGAGGGTTGAGGAGAGAGGGAGGAAGAAAATTTGGAACATAGAATTAGCTCAAAGACTTAAACTCATCAGAGTTGCTCATGGAGGGAATAACATTCACACCCAGTTGGGAGGAGTAATCTATTTAACCTTACAGGAAAGTATGAGGGGAAGAGGATAAGGAAGGAAGGGTGAAAAAAAAGGGAGTGCAGAGTAGGGGAGGGGACAGTCAGAAGTAAAATACTTTTGAGGAGGAATAGTTTAAAAGAAGATGGAAAATAGAGTAAATATCATGGGAAGGGAATAGGATGGAGGGAAATAGTTATGATGACTTTGCTGGGCTAATACGAAGAAAATTCTTTGTCAAGTTTAAGGTACATTATTTAGGGTATGATGAACAGGATACTATTAGAAAAACCTGGAAAGACCTACATGAACTGAAGCAGAGTGAAATGCACTGTATAGAAAATAACAGCAATAGTGTAAAATGATCTGCTGGGAAGCATGTGGTTATTTTCAGCAAGGCAATGGTCCAATATAACCCTGAAGGACTATGAAAATGGCAACCCATCTACAGAGAAAGAAGTGATAGTATCTGAAATAGATGGAAACACATTTTTTTTTCTTTTCTTTTTTTTTTTTTCTTTTTTGGTGAGGCAATTGGGGGTGGGTGGCTTGCCCGGGATCATGTGGCTGGTGGGTGTTGGGTGTGTGGGGCCGGATTTGGGCTTGGGTGCTCCTGGTTCCAGAGCCGGTGCTCTGTCTGCTGCACCACCTAGCTGCCCCTGGAAACACATTTTTTAAAAAAATGTTTTTTTCTCTTTGACAATTCCTTAGTCTGATGTTTTGGGAGTTTTTTGACTGTTTTTTTCTCACAACCTAGCTAATGTGGGAATGTTTTCCATGACTACTCATGTATAATTTATTTTGAAATGCTTGAGTTCTAGTGGGTGGGGGTGGGAATAGAGCAGGAAGAGAAGTTGGAACAATTTTTTTTTAGTTGATGTTAAAATAAATTTGTTTTTACATATATTTTGGAAAATAAAATTCTATTCTAAGAGTGAAAAAAAAAAAGTGAATTAGAGAGGGCCAGAGCCAAGATTGTGGAGGAAAGACATTAAACACACAGGGCTCCTGATACAATCACCCCAAAAATAGCAATCAAAGAACCCTTGGTGCAGAAAAACACACAAAAATATGGGCTGAGAGTTTTTTCCAGCTATAGATAGATTTCAGGGGGCCGTGCTGGGCCACAAATAAAGCCTAACCCCTCAATTGGGCCAACACACACCAGACATGCACCTGAGGACTCTGCCCCAGTGCCTCTAAATATCGGCTGCAGCACCAGAGTCTTCTAGAACCAAGCACTTTGTTGGTCTGAACAGCTGGCAGGAGGGGGTGGGGGTGGTAAGTACAGGCATAACAGTGGACTGGGGGGAAGGATTTGACTGTCTCGCCCCAGCAGGCAACCAGGAAGAAATCCTTAGTGGCTGAAGGCCCAGGTGGGGGAGGGGAGCAGGGAAGCAGGCTCATTGGAAGCTAGGAACCACACCACAGAAAGCTTTGCTGGTTGGTTGCTTAGTAAGTAGGCCTGAGGTTATCTCCCAACCTGAGAACAGGCCAGGTGAGATTAAAACCTGCCCCCACACCCCCAACCCAAAACACCTGGGACTCTCTGAAGCTGGAATAGGAGTGGAGCCAAGAAGCAGGCCTCCTCCCTCACCCCCCAGTGGAGAGTTTAAAATCAAATGAAAGGAGGCCAGGAAGGCTGAGAAGAAGCCCAACCATCCCCTGGGCCATGCTGTAGCTTGAACAGTGTGTCCTGGAAGCAGCATCACACTTTAAGAAGGAGTTAAAAGCCAAGAAATAGTAAGCCAGGATGAGTAGGCAGAGAAAGCAGAAGACCATCGAAAACTTCTTTGGGGGAAAGGTAGACCACAATACAATGTAGACCACAATACAACCTCAGAAGAAGAAGAAAATAACAGGGTGAAAGCTCCAAAATCCAAAACTTGCAAGAAAAATATGAACTGGTCTCAGCCCATGGAAGCTCTCAAAAAGGACTTTGAAGAGAAAGTAGGAGAAATAGAAAGAAGATGTAGAGAAAGGGAGGGAAGAATGGAAAGGGAAATGAAAGCAATGCAGGAGAGTCATGAGAAAAAAGTCAACAGTTTGAAAAGCAAAAGGAAAAAGGAAATTAAAAAACTGTCTGATGAAAATAACTGCCTAAGAATTAGGATTGAACAAATGGAAGCTAGTGAGCTTATGAGAAACCAAGACACAGTAAAGCAAATCCAATTGAATGAAAAAATAGAGGGCAATGTGAAATATCTCCTTGGAAAAACAGCTGACCTGGAAAATAAATCTAGGAGAGATAATTTGAAAATCATTGGACTACCTGAAAACCATGACCAAAACAAGAGCTTAGACACCATCCTCCAAAAGCCTGTGAGGGAAAATTGCCCTGATATTCTAGAAGCAGAAGCTAAAATAGAAATTGAAAGAATCCCCCGATCACCTCCTGAAAGAGATCCCAAAAGGAAATCCTCCAGAAATATTATAGCCAAATTACAGAACTCCCAGGTGAAGGAGAAAATACTGCAAGCAGGTAGAAAAAAGGAATTCAAATACTGTGGAGCTCCAATAAGGATAAAGGAAGATCTAACAGCTTTTACATTAAAGGACCGAAGGGCATGGAATACGATATTCCAGAGGGCAAAGGAGCTGGGACTTCAGGCAAAAATCATGTACCCAGCAAAACCGAATATAATCTTTCAGAGGCAAAAAAATGGCATTTCAATGAGAAAGAGGTCTTTCAAGCATTTATAATGAAAAGACCTGAACTGAATAGAAAATTTGACTTTCAAATACAAGACCCTGGAGAAGCATAAAAAGGTAAACAGAAAAAAGTCTTCATGAGGGATATTAAAAAATCAAATTGTTTACATTCCTACATGGGAAGATAATACTTCAAAATCATAAGAACTATCTCAGTAAGGAATTCACAGAAAACACAGGTCTGAACTGAATATGAAGGGATGATATCTGTAAAGCAATTATGTTTTGTTCTTTGTGGGGCAGGCAGGGTATGGTGTCTTATGTCTGTCCCTGGATTTGGGATTGGGGCATCCTGGATCCAGGGCTGGTGCTTTGTCCACTGTGTCATCTAATCCATGATGACATCATTAAAATGGGGATGAGATGTAGGAAGAATAAACTGGGGGAGGGAGAAGGGGAGAGATGGTCTGGGGAGAGGTAATTCACATGAAGGAAATAAGAAAAAAGCTTATGGAGGAGAGTAGAAGAGGGGGAAGGAGTTGGGGAGTGAGTGAACCTCAATATCATCAGAATTCGCTCAAAGAAGGACTAACATACATACTCAAGTAGGTATAGTAATATATTTTTGCCCTGAGGGAGGGGAGGGAGAAAAGCAGAGGGGGTAAGAAGGGAAGGAGGAAAGGGCAGATTGGGGGAGAGAGAAGGAAAAAGCAAAACACTTTCAAGGAAGATGAAGATGTTCTGCATTACTGCACAAGTATGACATATTGAATTGCTTGATTTCATAGGGAGGGTTGAGGAGGGAGTGAGGAAGAAAAGCTTAGAACACAGAACTAGCTCAAAGACCTTAATCTCATGAGAGTGGGCTCATGGAGGGAATAGCTTTCATAGCCAATTGGGAGGAGTAATCTATTTAATTCTGCATGAAAGTAGGAGGGGAAGAGAATAAGGAAGGAAGGGTGAAAAAAGGGAGTGCAGAGTGAGGGAGAGGATGGTCAGAAGTAAAACACTTCTGAGGAGGAATAGGTAAAAAGAAGATAGAGTAAATGTCATGGGAAGAGAGTGGGATGGAGGGAAATAGTTATGATGATTGATTATAATGGCAAAACGTATGGTACCTACTTTTCTGGGTTTTTATGAAGAAAATTCTCTGTCAAGCTTAAGGTACTATATATAGGTTATAATGAACAGGACACTATCAGAAAAACCTGGAAAGACCTATATGAACTGAAGCAGAGTGAAATGTACTGTATACAAAATAATAGCAATCGTGGGGAATGATCTGCTGGGAAGCATGTGGTTATTTTCAGCAAGGAAATGATCCAGTATAACCCTGAAGGACTTATGAATATTGCAGCCCATCTGCAGAGAAAGAACTGATAGTTTCTGAAAACAGATGGAAACATTTAAATTTTTTTTTCTTTTCCTCTTTGACAATTCCTTAATCTGAAGTTTTGGGTTTTGTTTTTTTTACTGTTTTCTTTCACAACTAGGTAATATGGGAATTTTTCCATGACTACTCATATATAACTTATTTTGAATTGCTTGAATTCTTGTGGGGGGGGGAGTGGGAATGGAGGGGGAAAGAGAAATTGGAACACAAAGTTTTAAAAAAAATTGTTGTTAAAATTCTGTTTTTACATATATTTTGGAAAAGAAAATTCTATTTAAAAAAGTGAATTAGAGAAATAGAAGAAAAACTTGGAAAAGAAATTAGGGTAAATCAAGAGAACCATGCAAAAAGGAGTCAATCGCATGGGAAAAGATGTACAAAAAAATTATCAAAGAAAATGACTCCTTATAAATTGAATTGTCCAAATGAAAAAGTAAGTACAAAGTTCACTGAAGAAAATAATTCTGTAAAAATTAGAATTAGACAGCTGGGAACTAATAAATAACTACATGAAACATAAAGTTATGATGAAACAAAATTTAAAAAAAATTAATGAAGAATAAATGTGAAATTTCTCATTGAAAAAACAACTGACATTTCACTTTGCATCAGCTCATGTGAGTCATTCCAGGTTTTCTGAGAGTATCTTTTTCATGTCTTATACCAAATAGTATTCCATCAGAATCACATAGCACAATTTGTTCAGACATTACACAATTGATGTGCATCCCCCCCCAATTTCTAGCTGCCTGCCACCAGAAAAGAGCTGTTTTTAATATTTATATACATATAGTTCCTTTCCCCTTTTGTTTTTTGTCTCTTTTTGGATATAGAACTATTAGTGGCACTGCTACATCAAAGTGTATGCACGGTTTTCTAGCCCTTTGGGCATAGATCTAAATTGCTCTAATAAATTGTTAAAACATTTCATGCATCCACCAAAAGAGCATTAATTTTTCATTGTTCCACATCCCCTCCAACATTTGTCATTCTCCTTTTCTGTCCTATTAGCTAATCTAATACATATGAGGAGGTACCTCATAATTTTTTAAATTTGCATTTCCTCTAATCAACAGTGTTTTAGAGCACCTTCAGATATGGCTATAGATATCCGATTATTTCTTCTGAAAACTTTATATATCTTGATCATTTACCAATTGGGGAATGGCTCCTATTTTTGAAAATCGATGTATTTCAAGAAATTATCAAGGAAAACTGCACTGATACCCTAGAACCAGAGGACAAAATAGAGATTGAAAGAATTCACCAAACACCATCTGAAAGAGATCCCAAAATGAAAACTGAGAAATATCATAGTCAAATTTCAGAGCTCCCAAATTAAGGAGAAAGTATTGTAAGCAGCATAAAAGACATAATTCAAATATCATGGACATATGGTTAGAGTTACAAAGGATTTGGCAGCTTCCACATTAAAGAACTAAATATGATATTCTGAAAGCCAAAGGAGTTAGGATTACAAGTAAGAATGACATACCCAGTAAAAATGAATATAATGCTTCAAGAAAAAAGGATAGTTAACAAAATGAAGGACTTTCAAGTATTAATAATTAAAATACCAGAGCTGCATAAAAAAATGATCTCCAAATACAAGACTAAAGGGAAACATAAAAAGGTAAAAATGAAAAAAAGAAAGAAAGGGAAAACATAAGTGATTCAATATGGTTAAACAGTTTATATTTCTATGTGGCAAGATAATATTTATAACTTTTAAGAACTTTATTTCTATATGGACAGTTAGAAGTAGTATACATAGACAGAGGGTGTGGTTATGAGGTGACAATGATGGGATGATACCACCCCCCAAAAATAAAATAAAGTGGTGAAAAAGAAGATTGCAATAGAAGAAAGAGGAATAGACTGGAGTCAATCATCTTGCATAAAAGAGACAAGAAAGAATTATAACAATAGAGGGAGTGGTGGGAAACACAGCTTAAACCTTACTCTTATCAAAATTGGCTCAAAGAGGGAATAATATACAAACTCTGTTGAATACAAAAATCCATCTTAGCTGTGTGACCCTGGGCAAGTCACTTAACCCCAATTGCCTAACTAAAAAAAAAAAAAAATCCATTTTACCCTATATGTAAGTGAAAAGCAATGAAGATAAGAGAAGGGGGAATTAATACAAGGGAGGGAGGATTGGGTGAGACTGTTATCAGAAATAAATAACTTGGGAGGAGAGAAAGGGTGAGAATAAGAGAAGGAGGAATAAACAAGAGAAATAGCATGGAGGTAAATGCAGTTAGTTAACATAACTATAAATGCAAATTGGATGAACTTACCTATAAAACAGAAGGGAATAACTCAGTGTATTAAAAATCAGATCTTATATTGTTTACAAGAAGCACATTTGAAGCACAGACAGATTCACACAGAGGAAAGGTAAGAAGCTGGAGAAGAATCTATTATGCCTCAGCTTAAGCAAAAAAAAAAAAAAAGGTAGATCATGATTTCTGACAAAGCAAAAGCAAAAATAGATCTGATTGAAAGAGACAAGGAGGGCAACTATATCATGCTGATAGTTACCATGGACAATGAAATAATATAAATATTAAAAATATGCACCAAATCATATAGCCTCTAAATTTCAGAAGTTGAATTAATTATAGTAGGAAATAAATAATAAAACTATACTAGTGGGGGACCTCAACTCCCCCTACCTCAGAACAAGATAAATCTAATAAAAAATTAACATGGAGAAAAGTTAAAGAAGTGAGTAAAATCTAAAAAAAATAGATATGATAGATCTCTGGAGAAAATAGAATGGGAATAGGAAGGAATATGCATTTACCTCAGCATTTCATGGCACCTAAAATTGACTCTATATTAGGACATAAAAACATCATAACCAAATACAGAAAAGAAGAAATAGTAAATGCACACTTTTAAGATTCTAATGCAATAAAAAATTAAATTCAATAATAAAAATGGAAAGATAAATAAAACATTAATATGACAACTTGTTCAATCATTCCACAATTTAACAACTTCCACTCAATTGCCATTTTTTACCACCACAAAAAGAGCTGCTATGAATATTTTTATACATATAGGAACTTTCCCTTTTTCTCTGATTTCTTTAAGAAACATCTAGGGGTGGTTTGTTGGTTGGTTAATTGTCGTTCTTAGTGTTGAAGATGACAAAAATTATATCACAGGTTGGCACAAATAGTCCACGTGAATATGTGGAGTGGAGATGTCTCTAAACTTGCATATCTCATGTTTCCTTTGAACTATTGAAATTCTGCTTTGATCATAGAGCACAACACTTTCTTTGATATGGGCATACCACGCTGGATGGTCCTGGGCCTGTGTCTCCCATGTCTCATAATTGATTCCAAGTTCTTCAGAGAGATCTTGAGAGTATCCTTGTACCACTTCTTCTGACCTTTGTGTGTGTACTTGCCCTGCATGAATTCTCCATAAAATAATCTTTTAGGTAGATGCACATTTGGCATTTAAACAAAGTGTTCAAATCAGAGGTACACAGAATTGCAACCACTTTAAATTCTTGTCAGTTTAGCTCAAGAATTGACCTCAGTGTCCAGTACCTGATTTTGCCAGATAATCTTCAGAATCTTCCTAAGACAATTCAAATGGAAGTGATTCAGTTTCCTGGCATAGATCTAGTGTCCAAGTTTCACAGGTTTGCAACAATGAAGTCAGCACAATGGCTCTAGAGACCTTCATTTTGGTAGGCAGTCTAATAACTCTTCTTTTACACACTTTCCTTCAGAACTTTCCAAACACTGAACTAGCTTTAGCAATCCAAGCATCAACCTCATCATCTGCAAACAACAACAATCATGCACCAACTTTCCCTCCACTTAAGGCTTGGCTTATAGACTTTTTCAAAACAAATGTTTTAATTGGATTTTTAGTTCCAAATTTTCTGCCACCCTCCCCTCCCTCCTCCCCAAGATGGAAAGCAATCTGATATAGGTTATATATGTACAATCACATTAAACATATTTCTGCATCAGTCATTTGTGAAAGAGGAATCGCAGCACAAGGGAAAAAACCTCAAAAAAGAAGGGGAAAAACAGTCCAAAAGTAGAAATATTATGTTTCAATCTGTATTTATAATCCACACTTCTTTTTTTCTGGATTTTAAGAACATTTTCTATCCTGAATTCTTTGAAATTGTTTTGAATCATTGAGCTGCTGAGAAAAGCCCAGTCCATCACAGTTGTTCATCACACATTGTTGCCGTTACTGTGGACAGAGTTCTCATGGTACTGCTCCTCTCAGTCAGCATCAGTTCATGTAAGTCCTTCCGGGTTTCTTTGAAATCCTTCTGCTTATTGTTTCTTGGCTTGTAGACTTTTCAAGTCAAATTATTTACAATCAATGTGGTAGTTGACCTTTATGCCATTTTCGCCCTCCTTGGAGGTATGTGACAACACTACTGATAACAGCATGCTAAAAAGCATGTGAGTAAATACACAGTCCTGCTTCACTCTATAGGTGATTGGAAAAGCATGAGAACATCATCCATTATCCAGAACCCATGTAAGCATACTATCATGAAACTGATATACAGTATTGATGAACTTCTCTGGGCACCCAAGTTTTACCATTATTTTCCACAAAGCCTCATTACTGACGATACAAAAGGCCTTGGTCAGATCCACAAATGTTGTATACAGGCTTCTGTTTAGCTCCTGGCATTTCTCTTGGACTTGCTGGGCAGGAAACACCATTATTATGCAGCCCTTTCTGAAGTCACACTGGCTCTCAGATAGATGACTATCTTCCAAGTGAAGGATGAGCCTATTAGGGAATTTTCTGGCAAGAATCTTGCCAGCAATGATTAAGAGAAAGTGCCCTACCCCCCCCACCACCTCCATGATCATCACCTTTATAGAGATGGACAATGTCAATTTCCCCTCATTGCCCCAGGGGGAAAAAATATATTATTATCTTATTTTTAAAGATCCTTTCCAACATTTGTCATTTTCATTTCCTGTCATGTAAGCCAATATGATAGGTATGAGGTAGCAGCTCAAAACTGTTTGAATTTTCAGATCCTCTAATCAAGTGATTGGATATGACAATGTATAACTTTGATTTCTCTTTTTTCTTTTTTTTTTTTTTGTGAGGCAATTGGGGTTAACTGACTTGCCCAGGGTCACACAGCTAGTAAGTGTCAAGTGTCTGAGGCTGGATTTGAACTCAGGTCCTCCTGACTCCAGGGTTGGTGCTCTATCTACTGTGCCACCTAGCTGCCCCAATTTCTTCTTAAAAATTATCTCTTCATATCCTTTAACAATTTGTTAATTGGGGGATTGATTTTTTTTAAATTTGATTCAGTTTCCTATATATTTGAGAAACAAGGTCTTTATCAGAGAAACTTACTGTAAAGTTTTTCCTACTCTCCTAATTTTGGCCACATTGTTTTTGTTTGTAAAGAGAAAAAATATTTAATTTTATGTAATCAAAATTATCCATTTTATTTCCTTTGATCCTCTCTATCTTCTGTTTGGTCATTAACTTTTACCTTTCCCATACATCTGACAAGTAAAATATTTGATATGTCTCTAATTTGCTTATGATAACAACCTTTCTGTTTAAATCACATACCCATTTTGAATCATCTTGGTATATAATGTTAGATATTTGTCCATGCCTAGTTTTTGTCAATAAGTTTTCTGGTTTTCCCCAGAATTCTTTGCCAAAATGTGTTATTGCCAACAGACCTTGTATCTTTAGGTTTATCAAACACTAAATTGGGGGCCTTTTCTACTGATCCATTTCTCTAGTTCTTAGCCAGTACCAAACCATTTTGATAATTACTGCTTTGTAATATAGTTTGAAATATGGTACTTTTATGCCTTTGTTCT
Organism: Dromiciops gliroides; assembly: GCF_019393635.1. Taxonomy (NCBI): domain Eukaryota; kingdom Metazoa; phylum Chordata; class Mammalia; order Microbiotheria; family Microbiotheriidae; genus Dromiciops; species Dromiciops gliroides. The sequence continues at coordinate 625,281,752 of NC_057862.1, read as the reverse complement.
TCGCATTTTTTCAAGGATTGTCTTGATATTCTATACCATTTTTCTTCCATATTATTTTTGCCATTACTTTCTCTAGCTTTATAAAATAATACTTTGGTAGTTTGATTATTATGGTACTGATGATGTTAATTAATTTAGATAATTGTCATTCATATTGTATACATTTAATAAATAAAAGCTAACCGATTGAAATTTTCCATCATATGAATGCTCTATCACTTATGAATGTTCTAATATAAACAAAAACTTAAACTTCTAAAATTGAACAAAACATTCCATAGATAGCCTGAGATTGTGGGTGGCCTATCACTTCATTATCCTGAAAGTTATGATCCTCTTAAAGTAGCAAAAGATAACATTACTTCCATTGGCTGCTGCCATGTTGAAATTGAAACTCACTGAATCCTTTAAATATCTCTTTTTTCCAGAAAAGAAAATTTCAAATGTCCCAATTGTTTTATTACTGGTCCTTTTCTTTTCTTTTGTCTTATGTGAACTTCTAGGTCTGTCAAGACCTGTTCTCAACTCATTATAGCAACTTTCTGTACTTTATACATAGGCAGCTTTTTCTCAAATCCTTTTTAAAACCTCAGATTAATTTTTCCAAGAGATCCTTATCAGCTTTTGTTGTGTATGCTGCATAGTTGGCAAGGATTCCATCATCCTTATATATTAGGCCATTGTAAAGAAATCCAAATACTGTTTAAAGACACTACCTTTTTTTCTAAAAAATTCCAACTAGTCACTTTTCACATCATTGTCTCTTTTCCATCCCTTTTCTTGAATGGGCAAAAACAAGGATCCATATATCCCTTATGGTCTTCAATTTCTTGTCAACACTTCATAATCTTTGATGACATGTCTAGAAGGATAGTTTGTGAAAACATGAATCATCAGAAATTAGTGTTTTGAGGAATTATTGGGTTTATCTAACCCCAAAGTATGGGGCATTAAAATAATTATAATTTGTAATAGTTCAAATTTTAAAAGCATATTAACCTGAGATTTATAGGTAATGAAATGATGTCACTGTGCACTTTGAGAGCATTTTGTAAGCTCTCCCAAATAAGGGTCTAGAAAGTGGACCATAAACTTCAACATTTGGCTTCTTCATCTTTATTTTGATACTACAACTTTTATAATTAAATGTTTGACTAACAAGAGTAAACACAAATGTGGAAAGCAATAATTAACAACTCAGGTAGAAAATCCCAGGGTTCCAAGTGAAAAGTATCTGTGATTTTAATACTGAAGATGAAAATGACACATAACTTAAAAGTATTTGTTTTATTGATGTGGATTATACTCTTTCTTAGGCAATAGGTAGAGTTCATTTCTTGTCACTCCTCTTAAAAAAGAGTAGGAGCATCCTGGAGCATATCCAGAGTTTAACAGCAAAGATGGTGAGATGACTTATGAACAAGCTATTTGTGAAATATGATCAGGACCTGAAGAAGAGAAGACCTAAGTTGGAAATAAGCATTATTTTTTTTTATCATTTAAGGGTTACCATTTTCTTTTAGATCAGAGAAATTTCTGGGTCCCAGAGGGTCCAATATAAAGTAATGTATAGAACCAACAAATAATTAGTTTTAGATTTCCTGAAGGAAAGAAAAGGGAGAAGACTTACTATTGAGGCTGTCCAAAAATGTAAGGAATTCTCTCAAAGAAGATTAAATCAGAATCACACCTACTACAATAAATACAATAGAGATTATTGTTGTTTTTCTTTAATTTCCATAAAGCCATATCTCTTTTATTCTGTGAGGAATATTTGGGGACTTGAGAAACTTCTAGTGTGGATAGAAACAAGATGGTTGCATTGTACTGTAAAGACAAAAAAATCTGTAAATAACTCTAAACCAAGCTGTGTGGTATTTTTTCCCCACAGCTGGAACACTAGTTTTTATTACAGCTCAACTGGCATTGCAAATTAAAATTCATCTCTGTTTGTTAAACTGCTACTTAAAACGGCTTCCACCAACTGTTACAGTTGGATATTATGTTGTCATTTATGCATTTAGTGGGAATGGTTTGATAGCATGAATATTTAAACACAAGTACACAGAAAGTACTTTTTCCCCCAATTGGTTTTCAATAGCTCACTAGCTGTGATCTATTTCCAGCATTTGGTCAAAGTTTGCTTAATTTTTAAGATTGATAAGGAAGCTGTCTCCTGTTTTAATTAAATGCTGTTCTTTTTGAGGTGTCTTGCGGAACTGGCCCATGATAATGACAGATTGACTTGGCAATGGTATTCCACTAGAGTTACCTTTCCTTATTGATGTGCCAAGACTTAGAGCAAACCAAGGTGCTCTTCACTTGTTTTTCTTTTCTTGTTTTTAAATCAAAGATACCTGGAAAAACTAGGTCACTTTCTAGCCCTGAGAGTCTATGAATCTATATTTTTTTATAAAAACACAAACTACTGCAAATAAATATGTTGTGGATGTTTCATACATGTGATATTTGAACATTTCATTGCTCCATACTGTGGAAACCTAAAGTCATCTCTATGGGAAAGATCAATGGGGAAAAAATATGCAAGGCACTTTCAGCATGCTGCTGGGATGGTTCTATAGAAAGGATTGTGAATATCTGAGGAGGCAGCCTAGCAAAAACACCAGTTTTGAAGTAAAAAGACTGGAATTCAATCCTTAGCTCATCTACTTACTAGCTATAAAACTTTGGGTAATTTACTTTTTTCTCTTTGTGTTTCCTCACCTGTAAAATGAAGGGGGAAGGATGTTTGCACTAAACAGTATCTAAAGTCTCTTTTAGTTCTAAAATCATGATAATATCAGTATTTCTATTAACTATAACACAATAATTATGGGCATACAAATAAACTTACTTATATTAATGAGAAAATAACTTGAATTCCTACATAGCATACTCTTAAAATATTGCCTTTGCTTCTCTCCCCTTGATTTTTTCTTAGTTATATTAAAGACATGATTCTTCTTTCAGCTAAAGCAAATGACATTTTCATGTATCTAAGTTTTTCAGAGAAAGTTGTGAGACTAATTTGGGATGATAGTTCCTTTATTGTGTTTAAAGACATTTTGTAATGAGGAAAGAATGTTTCTCTGTATCCTGCCAGCCTGGTTGGAATATAAGAGGTTAATGGTGACATTCTGTGACCTGGAAGAGGGGTGTGATATTAGAGGATATGATGGACGAAGATCAGAACAGTTACAGCTACAACTGGGGTATCCAGTGATGGGAGGTGGGGGGAAGTCAGCTCATTAATCAGAGCTGGTAACTAAGATGGGGCAGTAGGAGCTTTGCACTGGGACACCTAAATAATACTGATAGGACTTGTATTGTTTTAGCAGGTTCAGGTACAATTTATCCTAATACATAGCCAAAGAAATTAATTCAAATAGCAAGCAATGAGATAATGGTTTTCTTTCTCCCCCTATGCCCCTGGTACACTCAGGGGTATACTCCTTTATAGGCTATCCCCAATCTATTGCTTCCTCCAGTAGTACCATTCTCAGAAACTACCTTAAGGTTTCGTAGTGTCACTGTTTCTACTCCACAGGAATGTATCTTAGGGCTTCTAACCCTAGTAAAGCCCAATTAGAGGCACACAGTCCCTTCCCACTAAGCCCAACTAAATTTGTCATAAGATAAAATGATTTAATATTACTATTTGTGCTGCTTATCCCCAGTGTGTATTGTGGTGCTTTTTCTGGGCACTAGGATTGTTAGTTATAGTTCTGTCAGTATTAATACAACTATGTGAGCCAAGAAAAGATGAGGGGGGCAATCAAGTTACAGTTGTAAAACCCAGACCAATCCAGTTGCCAGTTGTCAGGAGACTGACTAAGCAACCAAACAAGAGTACCCAAAGGAAGAGAGTATGCCACAGGGGTATAAGCATGCCAAACATGTTCAGCCTTGCCCTTTAAATGGAATGTTCCACTAGGGAACTGACACTTTGATTCAATGTGAGACTGTTTGCATTTCCCACAAAACAGATCCTGACATCGCTAGCTCCTTAATCAGATTGCCCAAAAGGAAGGATGATGTATGCAACAAGATTAAGCAGAAGACAAATTAAATGGGAATTCATAGGTGCTGTGTTAAATGACACTAGTGGAAATGAAAGAAAAACATAATTTATCATCCTCTTCTGTTTATATACTGATCTTACTGTGCTTCCTCAAATCCTACTATTCTGAAATAGTATTCTGTCTGTGGGTGAATGGGGGAATAGTTTAAGTAGAGATGCACTCAGTTTTGTGTGTGTGTGTGTGTGTGTGTGTGTGTGTGTTAATTTCTTTTAAAAGGAGAACAATATTAAAACCTCAGGTTTGGGGGAAGCTAGGTGGTTAGGTGGATAAAGCAGCAGCCCTGGATTCAAGAGGACCTGAGTTCAAATTTGGCCTCAGACACATGACACTTACCAGTTGTCTGACCCTGGGCAAATCACTTAATCCTCATTTCCCTGAAAAACAAACAAACAAAAAACAAAACAAAAACAAACAAAAACCAACAACAACTCAGGATCATAATATCATACCTCAAAAGCTAGAAGAGTCCTTAGAAATCATTTCTTCCAACCCCTCCATTTTATAGGTGATTAAACCAAGGCAAATACCAAAGCATAGGGATACTTAAGTGACTTATCCAAGGTCAAACACATAATAGTGTCACAGGTGATAACTCCAGAAGTAATTTTCTTTCCCTCTAATACATCTGCTTCATAAGGTAAAACTTTGCTAACAATTCATAATTTTTTAAAAAAATGTTGTTTAACTGAACCAGCCTCAGACTATCTTCTTTAGGGATTTAAATGAGTCTTCTTAGTTGCCTGGAGAGGTCTAATGGCTCAGGAAACAAAACAGTCTACACTTTTTGTTATAAAGTGTGGACTTAGCCTTTGAAGCAACAGTGGGTGCCACATAAGATAAGCAAGTGTCTGTAGTATGACCCTGGTCCAGGAGAAAAGTGGGATGTGGCCAGGATAAAAACAATTCAACTATATCCCTTTCATATCTATCATTATGCCTGGTGGCAGTAGAACACAAGAGTCTGGAATTACCTAAAGGTATGTAGGCTATAAGTTCATTTTTTTATGATAAAGCTAGTGTTTTGTTCTCAATAATCTCTTGCAGTTCTTCCCTACATCAGAGCTCCCTAGAAGGTAACTTAGTTAAAAGGCAAGGTAATTTCTTGTTTTTTTAAGGAAGGTTTTGAACGTTAACTTCAAATTATAGGAAAGAAAGGGCCTGCTAAGTGCTTCCAATTGATAAAAGGAATTCGGTTCAAAGACATAGGGTCATATTTTTTGCTTTAGGGGAAAAAAAAACGAGTTTACAATTAACCATTATTTTTGCAGGGTCATCAAAAATTGCAATCCATCCACTATGCTTCAGTGTTTTCTAGAACAAAGAAACTTCGTCTCATTATGTAAATTGCATTTTCTTAAAGGATCAGATCCTTTATAAGTACTTAGCACTCAGAAGGGCACAATACATGTCTAATTTATAACCCATTCATTTTCAATTGTTTCATCTTAGAATCTGCCAAAAAGAGGCAAAGGAAAAGAAAGAAAAAAACTTTGTGCTGATTTTATAGCTACCAGTAAGAAAAATGTTAACCTTTTATTCCTTTAATTTACTTTTAGAACAACATTTTTACACAGCATTTATCCACTTACCATTTTAATCATACTGTACATTGTGAATTTCGATTGTATAGTACATTCAATAACCCAGAAAAATGTCATCCAGTTCACAACTTTCTCAAAATACGTATAGCATTGAATTTCCAGCAACATTATATTATTTATAGTTTTCTTCCAAATGTGGAAATGGAGGTACAGATTGGTTCCACAATATATACAGGTCACATAGTAAATAATAAAACAAAAATTAGAATTCTGACACCTGTGTTTTGGAACTGAGACATTTAATGAAATAAGAAATCAAATTTTGTGATAGAGTAAAGAGGTCAGATGTCCGACATTCAGAGGATATAGTTTTGTATCTTAGCTCTGCTATATATAACCTGTGTGACCATGAGCAAGTCACTTAACTTTCCAAGACCTAATTTTCCTCTCTGTAAAGTGAGGGGATTGGACTACATCGCCTCTAAAGTCTCTTTTTGGTTGATCATGAAATTGTCAAAATATTCATTTCTTAGCTAGAAATTTAAATTGTAGTTATTTACTAGAATGAATATGTATCTATAAGAGCCTGTTTGGGAGTCATACACATTTCATTTTGGAAGAACAATGAACTTTTACCTTACATCTTGAACAAATGAATTTCTCAAACAATGACACACTTCATGCTGGTAGGTATAAAAGCAGATACTCTTCTAGCCATCAATCATATTTTCCAAAATAAAATTAGTGCCAGCTCTACAGCCTACCTATTGGGAAATAGTACATTCGTCCTGGAGCTGTTTTTTGAACTGAAAAAAAGTATTCTGAGAAGTTACTTGTAACTTTTTAACTTCATAATCTTGGCTAATCATGTAATAGCAGAAAGTTGAAGTCAAAGAACATTCTGTAGTTGAGGCAGAAAGAAAATTATAGCCTGATTAAGGGAACATAATAAGCTTAGTTTGAATCCTAGGTGGAATTTTTATATGATTATCCTTGAGATATATTAGATAAGTATCTTCAAGTATGTCCTTTGAAATGTCTTCTCTAATCTTAGTGTGAATTCCTAACAAGATTTCCATGCTATTCCAATGCTATTGAAGAAAACAATGTCCCTCTATATTAATGTGCAAAAGGGCAAGAAAAGAGTGTCACCAGAAATCTTACAGTTAGAAATTGTGAAATATTCAGGGAAGTAGGGAGGGCCCACAGGAAATCATAGAACTACACCAAGAAATAATTAGTTATAAATTAGAACATATTAAGAAAAAGTATGATTCCAATTGCTTAATGGAATGGATATATTTTGGTTTTTTGTTTGTTTTTTTATGGGGTAATGAGGGTTAAGCGACTTGCCCAGGGTCACACAGCTAGTATCAAGTTTCTGAGGCTGGATTTGAACTCAGGTCCTCCTGAATCCAAGGCCAGTGCTTTATCCACTGCGCCACCTAACTTGCCCCAGAATGGATATATTTTGAACAGCCTTTTATAGGTTTCTTTTCTCTCCCTTGATTTTGCTTCCTTGTTGTTCTTGTATTCTCAGCATCTAGAAGAGGATATGGCACAGAGTAGGAGCTTAATGTCCTATTCATTTATGAATAGAATATAAGCTCCTCCTGGGAAGACAAGGACTACTTCATTTTTGGCTTGGTAGCCATAGAGTTCTTGCACATACTACATGCTTATTAAATCCTTCTTAGATTGAAATATAAAGGATGGCACTTCAAGCATTTTAAAAAATCAAACTATGCCCTTATAATATGTCAAAGAACAGGTGACTACAAAATGTATCCATAGCAAAACGATTTTTTGCAACCAAAACGAATTTCTGTTCTATTGCACTGCATTTGGTTAAATAGGAAGGGGTAGGCTTAAGGACTGGGAATTTCCTTGTTATGGAGCATTCCCAAGGAAGGCGACTCCCTCTATCAATCAATTCAAATTCACATTTTCTGTATAAGAGATAGTTTTATAGTCAACTAGAACACCTAAAGTTTAAGTGAATTGTCCTCAGACACAGTTAATGTCAGAGGCAAGAATCAAACCCAAATAATCCTGGCTCCAAGCCAGCTCTCTCTATTCTACCATAGTGTTTCTCTTAAAAAGAAAAAAAAAGTTTGTATTAGTAAATACATTTTATGCATATTAGAGGGAAAAAATATGGACATGATATGTTAGAATCAGGGTATTTTAAAGTGGACTATCTTTGTGATCAGATAATTACAATGAAAAGCTATAACAGTTGGTATTAGAAGATGGTGGGATGAGAAACATCCCTTAATTGACTAGCCCAGCTCATATCAGAGATAATATCTCTGGTTATCATTCAAAACTAAGCAGAGCTAGTGTTCAGTGGGATTGAGAACATCTAAATGGGATCTTCAAAACATATCTGAAACAATGTATATAGGTATATTTCTCTTTTTTTGTTTTTTTGTTGTTGTTGCTTTTTGGTGGGGCAACAGGGGTTAAGTGACTTGCCCAGAGTCACACAGCTAGTAAGTGTCAAATGTCTGAGGCTATATTTGAACTCAGTCCCTCCTGAGTCCAGGGCTGGTGTTTTATCCACTGCACCACATAGCTGCCCCTATAGGTGTATTTCTTAAAAACCATTAAGAATTCTTTACTAAGTCTATACATTCCAGTTGTGGTGGAAGTAGGGAGTTTTGGGGGGAGGGGAAGTGAGTCATAAAAACTATGGTAGCAGCTATAATAACTGTAGAGTTCACTAAGTCAAGAAAGCTCTGAAAAGGCTCTTTTCCCCACTATCCCAGTCCTGGCCTGCTGGAGATATAGATGAGAACAATGGAAGAACTTAGTATTTGCATAAATATTTTGCTGAGCTAAATGTCCCCCTCTCAAACTTTTTTTATAATACCCTTAGTGTTCATGTATAGTCTTAGTTTCTCTTCTATTTTGAAGTGAGAGTTTTAGTCATTAATCTCTATCCTTCTTACTACCTTGATATGAGCAGTATGCTCATCTGATGTAATTTCCATGTAGAATTTAAAGCACTTGTCAACATTATCTAACAGCTTTCAATCTATTAATTATGTGCTAAAGAATTGATAGCCTTTTTGATTGTGGTGTCAAAAAATAGTATGCATTCAAAAGGACTGAGTAAATCTTTTGATTTGACTTCTTCATGGTTGGTATTCAAGAAAGAAGATTACCTTTTGTGAGCTTCTGAGTAAGGAAGGGGCCACAGACCTTATTTCATATATTGTGAGTGTGAGGCGAAGAGTTCAGGGCATGTTGCTGCTTCTTTTTCTGCTTTGTTCCTCCTTTTTTATCTTAGCTGAAAGAGTGTTATGACCTTGTGAGTTTCAGAAGGTCAAAATGTCGATCCACCAGCAGTGGCTTCACCAGAGGTATAGAACCTATAATTCATGACAGGATTTCATGGAAGCCAAATAGTGAGTAGGACAATATCTATGGATCTGCTTGATCCAGCCCAGTAGTAATTGAATCATTGACCAATCTAATGCTATGTTTCATTTGAATGGGAAATCCACAAGGCAGTGTTATAAACAAAGTGCTTTATATTTAAGCCCTGAATCTTCAGGAACTGAGGTGACATAGAGAGAAATGTGCCACCAGACGATTGTGAGGGGATGTTTATTTTTTTCTTGCTATATTTTCCTAGTAAATATCCTTCTGCAAAAGCTAATTTATCTTTAATTGGTTAAATGGAACTGGGGTGCTTATTAGTGGTGGCCAATAAAAGGGGAATACATTGGAATGGGAGTGTGGCATCATCACCCAACCCAGAGGCATCCCTAAAAACCCTGAAGGGAGATGTAGCTGATCTGACTCTGGGAGAGTGATTATTGAGTAGAGTCCTGAAACATAAACAATATCACTATGATTTATAATAGCTCAATTTATTTGTAACTGAAACTAACAATCCATAAAGCCTATTAAATAAATAAATCCATTAGCAAAGAACCATGGCTAGAACTGGATCTCACCTGGCAAGAATGAGCTTAGGGCTGATATTAGGTCAACCTCCTAACTAAGAACTATAAAATCTTGCTTGGAAGCACCTCAAATGTCATGGTGTCTGATATATGTCCCTGTGTTATTAATTGATGAATAATAATTATAATAACAAAAAACCCTCCAATTATTTTAAATCAGCACTCTAAGAATCGTCTTCATTGCAGTGCACACTTGAAAGTTATCTCTGCTACTTCTGCCTCAGCATATGGTCTGAAAAATTCTCTTCCACCAGTTAACCTTGTAATGAACACCTCCCTACTTAGGTTGGCTAGTCCTAATATAACAGATACTCAGTCCCTTATTTGGCTAGTATATGTTAGATCTCCCAGCTTAGAGGGTTTACCAAAGTTTTAATTTCAATTCAGTTTGTTTTATAGGAAAGAGTCAATCAATCATTAAACATTTATTAAGTAACTACTGTGGGTATCATATAAAGAAATGACTAAGTTAATCCTCACCCTTGACAAGCTCACAATATAATGTCATCCAACATAAAAACAAAGTACGTGCAGGACAAATAGGAAATAATAGACAGAGGGAAGGTTCTTGCATTAAGTGAGCCTGGAAAAGGTTTTTTATATTTCATTTGAATGTGAAATGCAGGGGAGCAATGCTATGAACAAAGTGCTTTATGTTTGAGCCCTGAATCTAGACCACTAAATGGTACAGTACATGAAGTGGTGGTCCTGGAATCAGGAAGTCTCAACTTCATGAGTTCATATCCAGCATCATGGATGCTGTGTGACCCTGGGCAAGTCACCTAACCCTGTCTGTCTCAATTTCTTCATTTTTAAAATGAGCTGGGGAAGGAAATGAAAAACTGATCCAGTATCTCTGCCAAGAAAACCCCAAATGGGGTCACAAAGCATCAGACATAACCAAAAACCAACTAAACAACAACAATAGATGGTAGGAATACTATATTTGGAGTGAAAGAAACTGGGATCAAACACTGGATCTTCAAAGAATCCATGTGACCATAACAAGTTATATTACTTCTTTGGTCATCACTGTTCTTTTTTGAAAAATGTTAGTAAATAGATATTTGTTAAGCAACTAATTATAATTAATATGCCAGGAACTGTGTTAAGTACTATATGTATGTGTGTGTGTGTGTGTGTGTGTGTGTGTGTGTGTGTGTGTGTGTGTGTGTGTGTGTATTTTGGATGAGAGGGAGGTGGATAGGTTAGTTGTCCCTTCCATTTTTAATTGTATAAAAGTGTGTAGAAATAGCCTTTGAGAGCTCAGGGTCACCTTCACTATGATAAAACATCAGTATAGGACGTAAGTGTCACATTAAATGGCACACAATTATCCTGAGTGAAATTAGAATTAATCAATTTTCTGATAGACAGGAACAAAGATTCCTTTCTTGAGGTCATACTGTTCAATGATCCTGATTATGAAAAGATCACAGTGACATGGTAGAATGTTTTTAGAACAACTATAGCAGTTCTGAAAGTGTTATGCTTATGAGCTAAGAAAGTAGTATCCAAGGAGAACAATTAAAAAACTTATTGTTCTGAACTTTATTATATAATATGGTCCTAGGTGGGAAAGGAAAAATGTAACAGTTGGAATAGAATTCATATCAAATGAGACTGGAAACCAACACCTAGGAGACAAAATGAATGGCCAGTTAAAAAGTATACTCAGGGACCTTTTGAAATAGAAGTATAGAAAATGATTTACCTATGTGTGTGTTTTTCTGAGTGGTACTTGTTCTCCAGGCCTCAAAGATTTTGAGAGAGTCTCCATGATAAGATGTATAGAAAAGGACCCTGAAAATCAATAAGAAGATAAATAGAACATATTGTGCTTTAAAATATATATAATGATACTTGTAGATAAAAGTATAACATATGTACTTACATGTTTTGACATAAATTTCATACCTGTCACACTTTTAAAAGTATTTTCATGTTTATTAACTAATTTGATGTCCTCATATGAGGTGTATGAGGCTAGTATCATGCAGGCAAAGAAAATGAGATGGAAAGTCAAAGTATCTTCAATTTTAAAGAGTCCTGGGTTGCCATAAAGTCCAACCTATACTTGACTAAGGATCTCTGCCACAACATTCACATAGCATTCATTGTAATTGAATCTTCTTGATAACCTCTAGTGATAGGGAAATTAGAATCTTCTGAAACTGTTCACTCTTTATTTTCACATATTTGTTTTGATGTATCTCTTAAATATCAAGACTAAAACTGTCTTACTTCAACTTCAAGTCACTGCTCTCAGTATTACCTCCTTGGTGAAAGAAAAACACATTAAAGCCCAATTCTAAGGAGCAACATTTCAAATCCCTCAGACATGAATAATATAGCATTTAGATCCAGAAGACTATAAAGTACTTGAGGGAAGAGACTTACATTTTTTTTGTCTTTATATCCCCAGCATTTAACAGAGCATCCCAGATGTGGTAAACACTTAATAAATGTTTATTAAGTTGAATGGAGTAATGCTTTGTGCTTGCAAAGGCTTCTGTCCTTTAAGTGCCCTCTGGTTTGTCATTTTTTCCCCCAATGGGTGTATTGCTGGCAAAATACAATACTTAGAGCATATGAGTCAGTCATATAGGATGACACTCAAGCAGTTAAGTTCATTAATGGGATTCCCAGGGACAAGAAGTCATTAATAAGTAGAACAGTTACACACTGGAATCACCCAATGGTGAAACTCTTGTTTCAATGTCAGAAAAAAAATGTGCTCATAAAACAGCCACATGACAAAAGGTATTGATTGGTGTAAATGGAAAAATGAGCACATTGGCTATGAAAAACAGACCTAAAGAAAGGACCCTGAGGGAAGAAGGTCCATGAGGCTTTGATAACTGATAGAGGCCATGTAGCTCCCACAGCTTCAATAAATCCAGTCAGTGGCACCAAAACAGGCAGAGAAGGTCACTTGCTTCCACAGCAGCCTTCAAGGTATTGACAGAATGACTTCCTTTCAGCAATCTTCTTTTATTTCTGTTGCTCTTATCTAGATTCTGAAAGCAATTTTATAGTCCTTATCATCTCCTTCCTCTTGGAGGTAGTCAGGAGATGGGTCAATTGTCTGAAATCTCAGGCTAAATAACTGCTGAAGGAAAGCAGGACCTAAGTCATTCAACTCTTCCTGAAAATATTAAAAAGTTAACAGCAGAAGAATGTTATCTTAGCTGAGCAATAGGACAGCAAAGGAGAAAAAGGAAAGTCGTTCTAGTCCTGCACTTCCACATGCATTACCTTAGTTGCATAACCAAGTCACAGGGCTGATGAATGGTATTGCTACTGTGCAAATCAGCAGAGGTGCACAGCACCAGGAGCTACAGTCAATTAGTAAAGGACTTAAAAAGGAATCAGATTGGAAGCAAGAAAAGTTGCTTTTAAGGGGAAAAGAAAGCAAACATTGGAGGAACATTGATCTCAGCTTGCTGCTGTCTGATTCTCATTCCAAAGCAAGCAACTTGTGAATGCAAGTCAAAACCAATAGAATCATGGCTAGTTTGCAAATTTTATTTTCATTGTCAGCTTGAACAGGAAGTCAATGTATTATTCTGTTTGGAATGAGAAGAAATATATTGCAGCAATTAATAGTTCTTAAGCAGCAAATTTTGACGACATAAGGAGAAATTAATCAATAACTAGAGCTGGACAAAAGTGAAATGTGCTATTTTGGGAAATACTGGGTCGCCCATCACAAGAGGTATTCAAAGAGAGCCTGTATGGTCACTTACTAAAAAATTTAGGATCACTGATCCCAAGTTGGAAGGGATCTTAGAAGTCATTTAACCCAAGTCCAAAATTTTAGATATCATTAAAATTAATGTTTTGATTTCTTACTTCCTTAGCTTCCTTCAAGTCTTAGCTTAGCATTTTCTGAAAGTCTCCTTTCCATAAAGTCATAAATTTTAATGCTGTTTATCTACTGTATATATGAGATGTACAGTCACTTACATGCTGTCTCCTCCATTAGAATAGGAACTCATTGAGGTCAGGGACTATTTTTGTCATTATATCCATAGAAATTAGCACCATACTGTGCTAAATCTAACACAAAAGAATCACTCAATAAATGGTAAGGGACTCAATTTGTTGACTGAGAGGTCAAGTGACTTGCATAAATCATAGAAAAGAAAATTGCATGTGAAATAGTGAACTTGTTTTACAAACAGCTATTTTGTGAAAGTATATACATTAAATTTAATTAAACTAATAAATTAGATAACTTTAGTACACTAGTAAAAAGTGCTTTGCTTCTAACTCTCTATTTGAACTTTGTTCTGCCCTTCAAAGTTTTTAAATTATTTATTAATACTATCAGATTTTATTCTTTTTATTTACATTACTTTCACTACCCACTAGCTCCCCACTCAAACAGAAACCTTCCTTTGTAAATAAACATAGCAAAAATGAATAATCATTGTCTATGTCTGAAGATATATACCTCATGTTGTACTTCTAGTCCATAATCATTGTGCTTAAATGTGTAAATCATGCTTGCAATTTGGTTCTACTTGGGTACTGGTTCCTCATTGTATTTATCAGAGTTCTTAATTCTTTCAAAGTTGTTTGCATTTTTACCACTGTGAAAATCATTCTGCTGGTTTTGTTCAATTCACTCTGCATCAATTCATTCAAGTCTTCTCAGTTTTCTTTGAATCTGTCACATTCATCATTACTTAAAGCACAAAAATATAGCATCATATTCATATGCCAAAATTGTTGATTCATTATCAAACTGATGAACACTCAGTTTCTAGTATTTTGCTAATACAAAAAGTACTGTTATGAGTATTTTGTACATGTCTTCTTTCCTTCTGACTTGGAACTCTTTGGTGTATATGGAAAAAAATATTATTGTTTTTTCAAAAGGTAGGTTCAGTTCAGGGTCATTGGGAGGATAGTGCCACATTGTTTTCCAGAATGTTCTGAACAATTCTAAGTGTTTTAAATAGTGCATTATTTGGTGTGTTAATATATACTCTTCAAAATTCTGATTTTCTTAATCTTTACCAAATTGACAGGCAAGTGATTAAACCTAAAATCTGGTTTAGTGTAAATAATGAATTGAAACATTTTTATGTGATACACATATATGTATGTGTATATATATAAACACATACATATACATATATATCGTAGTAATATATATATACATATTTACATACATACTATATATGTATATATACATATATGTGTACTATGTATGTACATATGTAAACACACACATATATAATTTCTTCATTAGAAAACAGTTGATTTATGTCCCACGTGTTTGGAACACATTTCCCAATAAATTGTATATATCAGATCTTTATCAGGCTGTCCCCTTCAGATATCACCTTGTAAGAGTACATAGTCCAACTCTTCCCACCTAAATTCTAGCAAGCAAATGAAAGTGAACTCAGAAGAGTAATTCCAAAGAGATCTGAATCTGAATAAAACCTCCCACCTCCAGCTCAGAAAAGTACGTGCATGCATGCTCACACACACACACACGCACACACACACACATACACCAGTGGAGGAGAGAGGCTGACAGAGGGGTCAAACTAAAAAGTCCTTTGCCAGTTGAGTTAAAAAGTATGACACAAACAATCCCAAGGCAGGAAATAAAGATGTAATTGTGAGTGAACAGAAGATACCAACAATACAGAAATCTTAAAGACCCAGAGTCATTAAAGACATAAACCTAGAAAAAAGAGAACAACACTATACTAACTAACTAGCAGAGATTTAAATTCAAATATACTTTGTCCACAAGATCTGCTAGAATTCTTGGAAGATATGAAGCAAGAAATCCACTGTTGGTGGAGTTGTGAAAAGATCCAATCATTCTGGAGAGCAATTTGGAACTATGCCCAAAGGGCTATAGATCTTGCCATAGCCTTTGATCCAGCAGACACTGCTAAGTTTATATACCAAAGACATCCCCCCAAAAAAATAAAGAGAAAAAGACCTATTTGTACAAACATATTTATATTAGCTCTTTTTGTGGTGTCTAAGAATTGGAAATAAAAGGAATGCTCATCAAGTGTGGAATTGCTAAACAAGCTGTGGTATATGATGGTGATGGAATATTACTGTGCTACAAAAGCCAAGATGGCCATATGAGGAAGCAACCCACTAAAGTTCTCCTAACTTTTCCCTCTAAACTGACATAAAACTGTCTCTGAATGCACCAAGGAGTAGAGAAACAATCTACCTTCTAGCAGGAAAGCTCTGTCTTACCTGGGTGGGAGGGAAGTGAGGTTCAGGAGCAGCAGCAACAGAAGAGCTTCTGGGCTCACAGCAGAGGCCTACAAAGGACCTCTGAGCCTGCTGAACAACAGTGAAGTGCCACCCAAGAAGGTCAGCAACAGATTCCCATGTGACTTCCCAGCAGAGACAATACTTCCAGAGCAAACCAGCCCCAGGAATTCAGCAGATCACAACTAAATTACAATTCAAGGACCTTGTTAACAGAGTAACAGGTTACCATAACAACCCAGCAGTAGATTGAACCACAGGGCCTGAAGATCAAAGGGATCACTCCTCCAGGGCTGGCTGACAAAAAATAAGTAAAAAACAAAGGAAAACAACAATGAAAAAAGTTTGATTATTGATAGTTACTTCAATAAAAGAAAATCTCAAGACACAAATAGAGGAGGACAGTAACAACATAAGTACAGGTGAACCTTCAAAGAGAAGTACAAATTGCTTTCGTGCCCAAAATAAATTCCTGGAAGAGCTTAAGAAGGAATTTGAAAATCAAATTAGAAAGGTTGAAGAAAGATTGGAAGTGATGTAGCAGAAACACGAAAAAGAAATGCAAAATGATAGTATAAAAATACAAAAAAATACTGAGGAAAAGAACTCCCTAAGGATCAGATTTGGTCAAATGGAAAAGGAATTACAACAAGTAAATGAAGAAAATAATTCTTTAAAAATTAAATTTGAACAAATGGAAACTAGTGATTCTATAAGACCTCAAGTAAAATGTAAAATTTCTCATTAAAAAACAACTGACCTAGAGAATAGATCCAGGAAAGATAATAAAAGAATTATTGTACATATTGAAAGATATGACAAAAAAAAAAAGAAAAGAAAAGCCTGATCAATATCTTTCAAGAAATTATCGAGGAAAATTGCCCTTTAATATTAGAACCAGAGGACAAAATAGATATTAAAAGAGATCCCCAAATGAAAACTCATGGCAAAGATTAAACCTTACTCTCATCATAGTTGGTACAGAGGAATATTGATTAAACATACTATCCATGGGGCAGCTAGGTGGCACAGTAGTTAGAGCACTGGCCCTGGATTCAGAAGGACCTGAGTTCAAATCCAGACTCAGACACTTGACACTTACTAGCTTTGTGACCTTGGGCAAGTCACTTAACCCTCATTGCCTCACAAAAAACAAAAACAACAAACAAAAAAAATTGGAAAAATATATAGGGATATTAATATACATATGGAAAGAACTATATACATGTACATAGAAACAGACATAGACATATATAGATACAGATAGATACATAGAAGTTGCAATGATAAGTCTAGGGAGAAAGTATTGGGAAAAAAAGAGTTAGTGTCATAGATGCTAAAGTTTATCCAAGTAACACACTTTCTGAAAATGATAATGGAACAAAAAGAAATTAATTAATCCCAAAGGCAACAAGATAAATATTATATTAAAATTGAAAAAAAATGATTCAATAAGTAATGAAATGTAAAATATATTCTATCAAAAACAACTGGCACACACACAAAAAGATAAGAGCAAAAAAATTTTGAAAAAGATCTAGCAATCATTAGACTATATGAAAACCAAGCTAAAAAACAAATGAAAACTAACAAACATACAAAAGAAGAAACAAAAACAATGAATAATATGAGATATGTCCTGAAAGACATGTCAAAATAAACATTCCAAGGAATATCACAGTGAAAAATCTAGAGCTTTCCTGGCTAATAAAAGAGGCTCTAAACACCCAGAAATAATGAATTTTAAATGCCAAGGAGACATAGTGAAGATCACTCAAAACTTAGAAGTTAAAACACTAAAGGAAAACAGAACTTTAACTCTAGTTTTTCTGAAAGTACAACATAGAGAATTATAACTGATAATAACTTGCTCTCCAAAAGTCAGCATAAATCCTATAAGGAGAAAATCAACATTTATTTGAATAGAGGATATTCCATATCTCTTTATAGACAACAGATAAATATATATATATATATATATATATATATATATATATATATATATATATTTCAAATTCAAATCCCCAAACTCAAGGAAAGTTCATAGAAAAGTAGATACATTTAAGCAACTGGAAAGAGCTATACATTAATTAATTGAATACATTCCAATCTGGAAAAAGCAATAAATTTCCCTAAGAATCTTAATACCTTGAAGGTCAAAGAACAAAATAAAAATACAGAAGGCTTTGGGATATTTTTGTTCTCCCTTAATAGAGTTAAACAAAAGAAGGGGATAATATGATTATATTAAGGACAAAAAAGGAGAGAAAGACTGAAAATAGCTGTCATT
The DNA here is from genome assembly GCF_019393635.1 of Dromiciops gliroides. Taxonomy (NCBI): domain Eukaryota; kingdom Metazoa; phylum Chordata; class Mammalia; order Microbiotheria; family Microbiotheriidae; genus Dromiciops; species Dromiciops gliroides. The sequence goes on along the minus strand of NC_057862.1, from coordinate 625,263,598 downwards.
AATTGAGGAGATAATGAAAAGAAAACCATACAAATATGAAGAAAGGGGCCAAATATGTATTGATTACATGAATCAATTTTATCATAACAAGAAAAAAGTTTAAACACACAGTCACACACACTGTCGAAATTCACTAAACTCAGTTGGGAAAAATCAGGAACAAGAAGAATTGTGGTGGCTAAGTGGAAGGAAAGGAATTGGGAATGAATGAGTCATTAATGAAATAAAATTAAACTTCAGATGGTATATTGTGAAAAAGATATTAAAAGAAAAGATAACCTCTTATTTTTCTATCTCTCCTCTGATTCCCAGTCTTGTGAAGCAGCCCATTAAACTTTAGGTGACTCTGGTTGTGAAGTTTTTGTCTTCTTCTTGTCAGACCTAAATCTTCTCTGCAATTTCTACCATAGCTTCCAGTTATGCTCTCTGATACCAAGCTAAGCAAATTCAAAGTCTCTTTTGGATGACATTTCTCATATTTATACTCCTGGTGTGTATTTTACCATCTGTCAAATGAGGAGATTAGTTAGATAGCCTCTGAGGTCACTAAAGGCTCTATGTTGAGCCTTTATATCCTAGGACCTTATGAATACTCATATGCTTAAAAACTACCATGTCACACCAGACAAAGATGGCTTAGAAGGTCATCAGGAGGGGATTGCGGTGCCTGGGCAAGAGTAGAGCCCAACACCACAGTCACACTGACACAGATCTAGTCCCAGGCAGGCCAAGTGAGAGAAAGAGACCCCTGGAGCCTCTGAATGAGCTGCAGCAACAGTGTCATCTTGAACTAAGCTGACAGTCTGGTGAGAGGGCTGAGTGGTTGGCTGAGGGAGGATTACAGGAATCTCTGCTGGCCCTGAGGTGGAACTTGTGTTTTTCACCCCTGCTAGGAAACAGGAAGTAGGTTTGAGTGGTAGTTGCCTAGGTGGGGGAGTGGTACAGGCTTGTCAGAGCTAACAACAACAGCACACAAAGATTTGCTGCCTGGTTAATTACCAAGTTGGTGTGGGGTTCGCTATGGATCAGGGAACAGGCCAGGTGAGTGAAGAACCTGCCACTCCTTAAATCATACCACCTGGGAACCCCAGAAGCTTGGGAAATTACAGCCTGGACAGAGTACCCCAATTTAAGGAGTTAAAAGTCAAGTAAAAGAAAGGCAAGATGAGCAGACAGAGAAAGGTGAGGACCATAAAAAGTTTCTTTAGTGACAAGGAAAATTGAGGTGCACCCTCAGAAGAGGACACCAATGTCAGGGCCCCTATATCCAAAGCTTCCAAGAAAAATATGAATTGGCACCAGGCCATAGAGGAGCTCATAAAGGCCTTTGAAGATAAAGTAAGAGAAGAAGAGGAAAAAATGGAAAGAAAAATGAGGGTGATTCAGGAGGGTCATGAAAAAAATGTCAACAGCTTGAAAAGTCAAATTGGCCAAATGGAAAATGAGGTACAAAAGCTCTCTGAAGAAAATCATTGCTTAAAAATTAGGATTGAGCAAATAGAAGCTAATAACTTTATGAGAAAGCAAGACACAATAAAACAAATCCAAATGAATAAAAAAAAAAGGACAATGTGAAATATCTCCTTGGAAAAATAGCTGACCAAAAAAATAAATACGTGAGAGATAATATGAAAAGTATTGGACTACCTCAAAACCAAGATCAAAGAAAGTGCTTAGACATCATCTTCCAGGAAATTGTCAGGGAAACCCTGATATTCTAGAATCAGAAGATAAAATAGAAATTGAAAGAATCCGCTGATCACCTCCAGAAAGAGATCCCAAAAGGAAAACTCCTAGGAATATTGTTGCCAAATTCCAGAGCTCTCAGGTCAAGGAGAAAATATTGCAAGCTGCTAAAAAGAAAGAATTCAAATACTGTGGAGCCGCACTCAGGATAGCATAAAATCTAGCAGCTTCTACATTAAAGTACCAGAGGGCATAGAATATGATATTCCAGAGGGCAAAGGAATTGGGATTATAACCAAGAATCATCTACCCAGCAAAACTGATCATAATCTTTCAGGGAGAAAAATGGAACTTCAATGAAAAGAGGACTTTCATGTATTCATGATGAAAAGACCGCATTTGAGCTCGGGTCCTCCTGGGTACAGTGTGGGTGCTTTGTCCACTGTGTCACCTAGCTACCCCATATCTTTAGGGTAAAATTGAGAGGTGAAAGGACTGAACTAGTGAAGGGGGAAGGGGAGAGGTAGAATGGAGTGAAATCCCACATGAAAGAAACAGGAAAGGGCTCATGGAGTTGGGGAGAAATGGGGGAGGATCAGGGCAGTGAATGAACCTTACACTCATTAAAATAGGCTTAAAGACCTTAATATCATTAGAGTTGGCTCAAGGAGGGAATAACATACACACTCAATTGGTTGGAGTAATCTATGTAACTCTGCAGGAAATTAGGAGGGGAAGGGGATAAGGAGGGAGGGGTAAAAGAAAGGAGCACAGATTCAGGGTACGGGCAGTCAGAATCAAATCCCTTTTGAAGAGGGATAGGGTGAAAAAAGAAAATAGAGTAAATATCATGGTAAAGGTAATAAGTTGGAGGAAAACAGTTAACAATAGTAACTGTGAAAAAGAGAAAAGGGGGAAAATTATACAAATAATATTTATAGCAACTCTTTGTGGTGGCTAAGAATTAGAAATCTAAGGAATGTCCATCAATTGGGGAATGACTGAACAAGCTATGGTATATGATTGTAATAGAATATTATTGGGCTATAAGAAATGCCAAACAGGAAGATTTCATAAAAACCTGAAAAGACCCATGTGAACTGATGTATATCGAAGTAAGCAGAACCAGGAGAACATTATGCATAGTAACAGCATTATTGTTCTTTGAGAAACTGTGAATGACTTAACTACTCTAAGCAATACAATGATCCAAGACAATCCCAAAGGACCAATGATGAATCATACTATCCACTTCCAGAGAAAGAACTGATATTGATTGAACACAGACTGAGGCATGCTATTTTGCTCTCTTTTTTTACCCGTCTTTTTATGTAAAATGACTAATATTGTAATGTTTTACATTTTACATAAGTGCACATGTAAAACCTATACTGATTACTTGCAACATTGGGGAGAGGGTAGGGTAAGGAGGAAGGGAATGAGAGAGGGATAGAATTTGAAACTCAAAACTTTAAATAAATAAATAAACAAATGAGGACAGCAATTGTTTCCTTGCCTGACCAGAAACTTTGAGGGTCTTCCTCACCAGCATTGAGACTATTGTGATGGTAAATTAAGCCATCTTTTGTCTCAAGTATTTAACAGACCTTTGTCAATGAATAGTCATTGCTTTGGTCAACATGGGACCTCAGGAATATCTTAACTTGAAAGTCTATATCACCCATTGCTTCCTGGACCATCACCAGTCATCTTTTTTTTTTTTAAATTTTTTTTTTAATGAGGTAACTGGGGTTTAGTGACTTGCCCAGGGTCACACAGCTAGTAAGTGTTAAGTGTCTGAGGCTGGATTTGAACTCAGGTACTCCTGAATCCAGGGCTGGTGCTCTATCCACTGTGCCACCTAGCTGCCCCATCATCACCAGTCATCTTGACTCTGTCTTGCCACTGTACTTCAATCACTCTGGAGGAGAGTGGTAGGCTGTAGACGTTGTGAAGCTCTACCTCACTTAAATCCAATTCACTTTATGGACAATTCAAGATTTCACATTCATAGATATCATTAGTCCTTTACAAAAATGAAGGAAGAACAACAACATTATCTGAAATTATGCCCAAAGAATTATTAAACTGTCTATGTCCTTTGACCCAGCAATATGACTAGTACATCTGTTTTCAAAGATAATTACTGGCAAATGAAAAGAAATGTTTTAAAATATTTATAGCAGAGCACTGGCCCTGGATTCAGGAGGACCTGAGTTCAAATCTGGCCTCAGATGCTTAACACTTATTAGCTGTGAGACCCTGGGCAAGTCACTTAACTCCAATTGTCTCACCAAAAAAAGAAGAAAAAAAAAGAAAAAAATTATTTATAGCAGGGGCAGTTAGGTAGCACAGTGGATAAAGTACCGGCCCTGGATTCACAAGGACCTGACTTAAAATCTGACCTCAGACACTTGACACTTACTAGTTGTGTGACCCTGGGCAAGTCACTTAACCTCAATTGCCTCACCAAAAAAAAAAAAATTATAGCAGCTCTCTTTGTGGTGGCAAAGAACTGGATATTACGGGGATGTTCATCAATTGGGTAATGACTGAACAAGTTGTGGTATATGATTGTGATGGAATATTGCTCTGCTATAAGAAATGATGAGCTTGATGATCTTAGATAAACATGGATAAACTTGCATGTAATAATGAAGAGCAAAATGAATAGAAACAACAAGGTTATAAATGCATATAAAATAAATGAAAACATTCATTTAAAAATAGATATTCAATATTTGCAATGCTATCAGAAAACATAAACTAGTGCTCGCTTCGGCAGCACATATACTAAAATTGGAACGATACAGAGAAGATTAGCATTGGCCCCTGCACAAGGATGACACGCAAATTCGTGAAGCGTTCCATATTTTTGCTCTTGCTGTCAGGGCAAGGAAATAATATAATTCTACACTTTAAAGATAAAAAAAAAAGAAAACATAAACTATTATACTGTTGGAGTTGTGAATTATTACAATTATCCTGCAAAAGCTATTTTGAATGTTTTTTGGGGAAAAAAATATTTATACCCTTTGACCCAGATATCCCAGTCTTTTCATATGCCTCAAGGAGGCAAAGGTAGAAAGAAATGCTCCATATACAACAGAATATTCATAGTAGCACTTTTCTAGCAGCAAAAAAGAAAGAAACAAAGAAACTACAAAATGTCAATAAAAAAGCTGTCAAATGACATTTAGTGCTATTACTACAAGAGTCATTCTTGTCCCTGGAGCATAGATGAGGTGATTCAATTCCTTTCTTTTTTGTTACAAAACTGTGGGACAATTGAGTATATATTTTTGGCATATGTTGTTAGAGTTTTTGTGCTGTCTGGTTTTACTTAGATATACCTAATAAGCATTTAAGAGTCTATAGAACAAAGAATAAATATTTCACTTTATACTTGTGTGTTAAGCTCAAAACATAGTACCCTGGATAAAGTAGATGCTTAATAAATGAGTATTAGTTGATTATCAGAGATAACACTTTTTGTCAATAACTTGTATTATTCATATGGATTAGAAATCAAGGTTCAAAATGTATACTTTTTTTCTTTTCTTTTCTACCAATGCCTTTGTTCTATCAACAACAACAAATGATAACACACACATTGTCTCCACACAAAGTGTGCAGACCTTAGCCAGAATGAAATACTGACTTTAATCATCCCACGTTTAAAGGGCATGCTCATATTAGTCTTTGCATGTACTTTAGGGAAAAATATATTATAAATGTGTTCATATCAGATTGCCTCATAAAAGTAACTAGTTTATAATACCTTTGCTCCTAACAAATCTTCTACCTAAACTGCTATAGCCTTCAAAATATAAATGAATTTTGCATGTGTTGAAAATGTATGTACATCCCATATTTGACTAATAAAGAAAAATAAATTGGGGTTAAACCAATGTCAGTGCTCCTACAGTAACGAAGATAAGAGAAATGATCCAAACAAAACAAAAATATCTTGCAGGTCCTACCAAGATGAAAACTCTTCAGTGAAGGTATGGTCTGGAAATGTATGTTTGTCTATTTTCTTGTTACCAGCCTTTCTAATTCCATAGAGGTTGTTGGGCTAACTTGAAACAGAGCAATGAATTTTCTTGTCACAGAAAAACAGAACACTTACCAATGACTAAAATAGGTATTCTTATACATAAAAGCATACATGTAAATATATGCGTATATGCACATATGCTTATAAATGCACCTAGGCATAGATCTAAGCATATACATGAATGTACACATATAAATATATTTATATCCATATCCATTTACATATTCATATATGCATAGGTAAGTTAGATGGCTTCTTGTATAGTGTAATGGATCTTTAGTTAGGAATAACTGAGTTTAAAGCCTGTCTCAGATACTACCTCTGTGACCCTGGGCCAGAAATGTAATCTGTTCCTGAATCAGTTTTCTTGTCTGTAAAATTATAATGATGAAAATAATAGCATTGAGTTCCCAAGGTTGTTTCAAAGATAATATAATATGATATTTTAAAGTGCTATGTAAATGCCAGCAAGTATCACATATATAGTCATATATATTTGTATGTAGATAATGCTTTTAAAGAAATGATTCTTTAAACATTATAATAATAATTGATACTTATATAATTTTCTTTAGATTTTCAAAAGCATTTTATAAAGATTTTTGGATTTAATCCCTACAACAACTTTGCAAATTAAGTACTAGATGCATTATTATTCCCAATTTTTCAAATGAATAAAGGATTACCTGATGATTAAATTACTTATCCATCATGAGATAGCTACAAAGTCTTGAAGGTAGTGTTTGAAACAACTTATTCCTGTTTCTTAACCCCAACTTTCTACTACCCCACACATTAGTACAGTATGATCCTCTTCATTGAAGGCATCAGACAACATCACTGACAATATCATGTTAAAAAGCATGGAAGTTGGGGGCAGCTCGGTGGTGCAGTGGAGAGAGCATCAGCCCTGGATTCAGGAGGACCTGAGTTCAAATCCGGCCTTAGACACTTAATAATTACTAGCTGTGTGACCCTGGGCAAGTCACTTAACCCCAATTGCCTCACCAAAAAAAAAAAATGCATGGGAGTTGGAACCATGCCCAAAGGTCTATAAAACTGTGCATACCCTTTGATCCATCAATACCACTGCTAGGTTTACAAAAAAGAGAAAAAGACCAATTTATACAAAATTATTTATAGGGCCTCCTTTTGTGGTGGCTAAGAATTGGAAATCAAAGAAATGGCCATCAATTGGAGAATGACTAAACAAGCTGTGATATTTGATTGTAATGAAATATTATTGTGCTATAAGAAATGACAATCAGGATGATCTTATAAAGGCCTGGAAAGACTTATATGAACTTATGTATAGTGAAGTGAACAGAATCAAGAGAACATTATACACAGTGACAGCAATATTGTTTGATGAATAACTGTAAATAATTTAACTATTCCCAGCAATACAATGATCCAAGAAAAACCCAGAGAACTAATGATGAAGCAAACTATCCACCTCCGAAGAAAGAACTTATATGGATTGTAAACAGACTGAAGGATATATTTTTCACTTTCTTTCACTTTTTTTCTCTTTTATTTGAGTCTTCTTATACAAAATGACTAATGTGGTAATGTTTTATATAATTGCATATGCATGACCTATATCTGATTGCTTACCACCTCAGGGAGTGTTGAGGGGAGGAAAGGAAAGAGGGATAGAATCTGGAACTCAAATCTTTAAATAAAAATGTTTATTTAAAAACATAAATAAAAATAAAAAGCATGGAAACAGACACACAATCCTACTTTACTCCATTGGTGATTAGGAAAACACAAGGGCATTGTCCATTTTCCAGAACATGTGCAAACAAGCCATCATAGAACAGGTGTACAATACTGTGGTAAAAAGTTTTAACAGTTGGTTAGATAATGGAGAGACGCCAGTTTTTTTAGGACCACCCTTTTGGGGAGGAGACCAACAGCAAGAGCTACGCACACCAGTCCGCCTGCGACGCACGCCAGATTGCCTGCTGAGCACTCGACTTCCGGGGTGCGAGCTTAAAAGGCAAGGAGAGAACGGAAGTGGGGCCTTTTTTCCTGCTCTGCTGGTCTCCTGGCTGCGCTGCACAGACAGACAAGGACTGGAGTTTGACTCGGCCCGGCTCTTGGTTAACAGCACACGCTTGACTCGGTCTCTCGCCCCAAAGGTGGCCTTCTGCTTTTGGTGAGTTTTATACAGAATATAGACTAAGCCTAGACTTAAGACAATTTGTATTGTTTTTCTACTTTCCTATCCTTCTAATCAACATCACCTTGTGACTACCATACAATAAAAGGTCTATCTAGAAAACCAGAAGCTTCTTCCATTTACTAGTCTGGGAGATAAATTAAGGGAAAGGTTAAGTAGGGTAGATTTATGAGCTAATATCCAATTTTAATCTCACAATACTAATGAACTTCTTTTGGCACCCAACTCTTGCCATGATTTTGCACAAATGCTCATGACTTACAGTATGAAAAGCATTGGTTAGCTCAATTAATTTTGTGTACAGAATTCTGTTAAGTCCCTGACACTTCTCCTGGAGTTGGTGGGCAGCAAAATCATATCAACTATTCCTTGGCCCTTTCACACTGGCTCTCAGATAAATGGCAATATTCCAAGTGAAGGATCATCCTATTAATGAGCACCCTGGCAAAAATCTTGTGGGCAATGACTAAGTGAGAGAAACCCTGCTATGATTGTTAAAAGACAACCTCTTTTCCTTTGTTTCATAGATATGAATAATGGAAGTTTGCTTCAGAAGATTTCAGTCAGCTGTTATATGAGCAAAGGACCCCTTGTTTTGTAGATCTCTGGTGGGATGAAATCAGTGCTAGGAAGTTTGCCACATAAGAGGATCCTAATAGCTTTCAAAACTTCTTCAGTTGGAAATTCAGCTAAAGAGGGATTGGCTTCAATCTGAGGTAGATCTTCAATGACTTCAGCATAATTGATGAAAGTCACACTGTGGAAGTATGCAGGCCATGTCTCTAGGATCATATCCTTGCCACTGATCAATGTGACTCCAACACTGTTGAGTATTTGAGATTCATCATAGATCTTTGGACCATAAATAAATTTCAGGTCATCATAGAAGTGCTTTGGGCTGTTACTATCAGTTTAAGAAGGCATTTTATCTGCCTTTTTACTGAGCCAAGAATATAGCATCCCTCTAACCTTCACTTACACTTTTTTTTTCATGCAACAAACATTTATTTTATTTTTCCAGTTACATATAAGGGTAATTTTCAACATCCACTTTCATAAGATTTAGAGTGCCAAATTTTTTCCCTCTTTTCCTCCCCCTTCCACAAGACTGCAACTAGGTTATATATATATACATACATACATACACACACACACACACACACACACACTCCTCAAGTGCTCTTTTTATCAGTACTTTCTACGGTGGTGGATAGTAAGCTTCGTCATTAGTCCCTTGGAATTGTCTTGGATCATTGCATTGCTCAGAGTAGTTAAGTCATTCAAAATTGCTCATTGAACAATACTGCTATCACTATGCACAATGTCCTCCCGGTTCTGCTCACTTCACTATATATCAGTTCATGAGTCTTTCCAGGTTTTTCTGGGATCATCCTGTTTGTCATTTCCTATAGCACAAGACAATTTCACCACAATCATATACCACAGCTTCTTCTGTCATTCCTCAATTGATGGACATTTCCTTGATTTGCAATTCTTAGTGCCAAAAAGAGTTTCTATAAATATTTTTTGTGCAATTTCTCACCTTTTCTCTTTTTCATGATTACTATTATTAACTGTTTCCCTTCCATCCTATTCCATTCCCCATGATATTTATTCTATTATCCATCTTCTTTCATCCTATTCCTCTTCAAAAGGGATTTGCTTCCATCTGTCCACTCCCACAATAGGCCCTTCCTTCTTTTGCCCCTCTCTCTTTATCCCCTTTCCTTCCTATTTTACTGCAGGGTTAGATAGGTTAGTCTACCAGATTGAGTATGCATGTTATTCCCTCCTTGAGCCAATTCTGATGAGATTGAGATCTTTGTGCCAATTTGATGAGTGTTAGACTCATTTACTGCCCCGATTAAATAGATTACTCCACCCAGTCGGGTGTGTATGTTAATCACTCCTTGAGGCAACTCTGATGAGTTTAAGGTCTTTGAGCTTTTTCTGATGAGTGTAAAATTCATTTACTGCACTACTCCTCCCCTATCTCTTCCCCTACTCCATAAGCCTTTTCCTGTTTCTTTCATGTAGGATTTCAACTTTGCCCTTCCCCCTCCCCCAGTGCATTCCTCTCACCCTTCAATTTAACCCTAAATATGTCATCATGGGGCAGCTAGGTGACACAGTGGACAAAGCATCGACCCTGGTGCCAGGATGATACCAGCCAAAATCCAGCCTCAGACAAAAGACAGTCATCCACTGCATGGCCCCAGGTATGTCCCCAACTCCAATATTTTTATGGTTCTCTAGGGTTTTGTATTTGAAAGTCAAATTTGCCATTCAGTTCAAGTCTTTATATCATGAATACCAGAAAGTCCTCTTTTTCATTAAAGTCCCATTTTTATCCTCTGAAAGATTATACTGAGTTTTGCTGGGTAGGTGATTCTTGGTTGCAATCCCAATTACTTTGCCCTCTGGAATAGCATATTCAATGCTCTCTGGTCCTTTAATGTAGAATCTGCTAGATCTTGTGCTATCCTGACTGGGGCTCCACAATACTTGAATTCTTTCTTTCTGGCAGCTTGCAATATTTTCTCCTTGACCTGAGAGCTCTGGAATTTGGCTATAATATTCCTAGGAGTTTTCCTTTTGGGATCTCTTTCAAGAGGTGATTGGTGGATTCTTTCAATTTCTATCTTAGCTTCTGCTTCTAGAATTTCAGGGCAATTTTCCCTGAAAATATATTGGAACACGATGTTTAAGATCTTTCCTTGATCATAGTTTTCAAGTAAATCAATAATTTTCAAATTATCTCTCCTGAACCTATTTTCTAGGTCAGCAGTTTTTCCCAGAAGATATTTCACATTGCCCTCTATGTTTTTATTCATTTTAATTTGCTTTATTGTGTCTTGACTTCTCATAAAGTCACTAGCTTCCATTTGTTCAATCCTAATTCCTAGGCACTTATTTTAATCAGAGAGCTTTTCCATTTGGCTTTTCAAGCTGTTGACTTTTTTTTCCATGTCCTTCCTGCATCACCCTCATTTCTCTTACCATTTTTTCCTCTAACTCTAACTTTATCTTCAAAGTTCTTTTTGAGGGCCTCTATGACCTGAGACCAATTAATATTTTTCTTGGAAGCTTTAGATATAGGGGCCCTGACATTGACATCTTCCTCTGAGGGTGTACCTCAATCTTCCTTCTCACTGAAGAAATTTTCTATGGTCCTCACCTTTCTCTGTCTGCTCATCTTGCCTTTCTTTTGGTTGACTTTTAGCTCCTTAAAGTGGGGCACTCTTTCCAGCCTTCAGTATCCCAAGCTTCAAAAGTCCCAGGTGGTATGATTTAAGGAGGATCAGGTTCTTCATTCACCTGGCCTGTTCCCTGGTCTTTAGATGATTCCACATCAACTTGCTAACCAACCAGCTTTGTGTATTATGCTTGTCAGCTCCAATTTGCCTGTGCCCCTCCCCCACCTGGGCCCACTGCTACTCAAGCCTACCTCCTGGTTCCCAGTAGGGGTGAAAAACCCAAGTTCTGCCTCAGCACCAACATAGACCCCTGTAGTCTCCCCTCTGCCAAGGGCTCAGCCCTCTCCCCAGACTGTGAACTTAGTTCCAGATTACACTAGCACTACAGCTGATTTAGAGCCTGGGCGGGGGGGGGGGGGGGGGGGGGGGGGGGCTTCCTTCTCTAGAGATGCCTTCCTGGGACTGGATCTGCATCAGGGTGACTGTGGGTTTAGGCTCCCCTCCTATCCCAGCACAGCAGCTCCCTCCTTCTGACTTTCCAAGCTGTTCTTGGATAGAAGATAATTTGAGCACATTCTTCTATGGGTTTTACTGCTCCAGGCATTGTCCTATGGCATTATTCGTATGTGTTTTGGTGCAATTGTGTCATGAGTTCGAGAGCTCACTGCCTTTCCTCCACCATCTTGGCTCTACACTTTATTTTTGATGGAGTTAAAAGTTGCCATTTAGAGACAGACAAACTACCCTGCTGTTAAATTCTATTGACTTTGGGGTAGCTAGGTGTCACAGTGGATAAAGCACCAGCCCTGGATTCAGGAGGACATGAGTTCAAATCTGGCCTCAGACACTTGAAATTACTAGCTGTGTGACCTGGGGCAAGTCACTTAACCCTCATTACCCTGCAAAAATAAATAATTAAACAAATAAACAAACAAATAAATAAAAAAGATTCTATTGACTTCTCATTTTTTAAATTTAGTAACTTCTGAATTTCCCCCTAATTTTCATCAAACCAGTCCTGATGTTTTCAAGGGTTCTGGCCGATATGAGTAAATGTGCTATACACCAAATCTGTGAAAGCTATCCATTCTCTTTCTACTCTATTGTGGCCAATGATATATTGGCTCAGTTTTCCTTCCATGGCAGCAAAACACTCTTCATGGCACGAAGAAACACTGGAATCTACTGAGATTAAGTCTTCTTGTAATTGTCTTGCCTTGAGGCCACTGATTTTATTGAATGCAAATATTTAGATCAGAGAGGATAAGTCTATGATTGGTCCAGCATTCTGTGTCACACATCATTTTCATCACTCTCAGATTCAATTGGTCTCTTCTCCTTACAATGACAGTCTATTAAATGTCAACATTTGCTACAAAGGTGCATCCAGGAAGTTTTGTTTTCCTTAGATAAATAGAGGAGAGGGTGGGTGAGGAAGAGGTCACAAAACACCTAAGTCTTTAGCAGAAAGTCATCATTTCTGTTGCTCTGACTCTATTCTTCCCAAGACTCCCTGCCATGCCTGATAGTCTGTGCCTATACTGGCATTAAAGTCACACAGATTTATGAGCTTGTACTCTTTGGACACCTTGATGATGAATATCTCTAGGTCTTCATTATTTTTGTATTCTACCACATCAGGGTTCATCATGGTGGGAGGATATACACTGATGATAGTGATATGGCACTTTCCTGCAAGGGACAATCACATTATCCTGAGCCTGTTGTTCACTCATTTTGGGAGGCATAGTCCTTATTGACTAGAATATATTTGATTTTGAAACCTACACCTGCTTCACAACACTCATCACAGCAACCACTCCAGAAAAAAAAAAAAGTGTATTTACCTATGACTTTCATAAGCTAGCCTTCATTTGCTTGCCTTGTTTCACTCAGTATTATTATTTAAATGGGATACCTGCTGAGTTTTCTCTCAGCTAGAGTTGTTTATCTTGTGAGCACATTCCATGTATCAATGGTGAGTAGAATCATCTTTGTGAATGTTTTGTGTGTGTGTGTGTGTGTGTGTGTGTGTGTGTGTGTGTTTCAACCACAGGAGTAGTGCAGTGGATAGAGCACTTGCCCTGAATTTGGAAGGACCCGAGTTCAAATCTCACTTCAAACACTTATTAGGTATGTGACCCTGGACTTAACCCTAATTGCCTTTAGAACGTTCAGGACCATCTCCAGTATACATACATACATATATACACACACAGGTACCATTTATGTTTGTATACATATACATATATGTGTGTGTGTGTATATATATACACACACACACAAACACACACAAATACATGTATGTCTCTCTCTCTATATATATATATGCATTGTATATACGTGTGTATATTCATATATGTACATGTGTATATATACCTGTGTGTATATGTATATATATGTGAGTGTATATATATATACATACATACATACATATATATATATATATATACATATACACAGACACAGACACACACATACACATACATATACATATACACACACAAGAACAAAGAGGCAACAACAATCAGATTGATGTTAGATTAGGTGAAACAGAATATGGGGGATATGGTCATTAAACAAAGGCTGCTCAGGGGCAGCTAGGTGGTACAGTGGATAGAGCACCGGCCCTGGATTCAGGAGAACCTGAGTTCAAATCCGACCTCAGACACTTGACACTTACTAGCTGTATGACCCTGGGCAAGTCACTTAACCCCAATTGCCTCACCAAAAAAAAAAAAAAAGTAAAAAAAAAAAATAGGCAAACAAAAAAAGGCTGCTGAGACACCCTGGGAGTTGCTGAATACCACTGCTGCTTCACTCCAGTGACAAGACTATCCTATGTCCTGAGTCACCTGTGTGCAAGGTCTGCAGGTCCCACTGTATCCACACCCGCTGTTTCATCATTTGCTGCTTACCACAGAAATTTGAGGTGGGAGTAAAATAATAATTAAATAGTAAAATGTAAAATAGTAAAATGGTAAATGGTATGAATGATTTATTTTGGCTCACACATAAATTGGATTTAAGTGAGACAGAGATGAATAGAGTTATCAGCCTCACTCTCTCTTCCAGAGTCATCAGAATCTGGCGGCAGAATAAAAATCAGAATGACTGGCAATGGCCTGGGATATAGTGAATGACCTTGGCATCCTCATTGCCAAACTCAGTTCTAAGAGTTATATAACACCTGCTTCAGCCACCTTTGCTCCTATTGTCACAAACTGTTTTTTCTAACCATTCTGACAGGGGAAATTTTCACATGGGGTATACACCCTCCTAAGTTACCAACAAGTTTCAAGCCTGTCAATTGCCCATAACCTGGTTTAGCTTGTCTGTCAAAATGGTTTTCCTGGGATGTAGCTGCTACTCATACTACAGCTTCTTGGAGCCACAGGTGAGGGGCTAGGTGGTGTGTAGACAACAAAAGAGGAAAGCAACAATGAAAAAGGGCTCAGTAGCTCTCTTCTCTCTCTCTCTCTCTCTCTCTCTCTCTCTCTCTCTTTCCAGGGCAATGAGGGTTAAGTGACTTGTCCAGGGTCACAAAGCTAGTGTCAAGTGTTTGAGGCCAGATTTGAACTCAGGTCTTCCTGAGGCCAGGGCTGGTGTTTTATCCACCGCACTACCTAGCTGCCCCTCAGTAGCTCTCTTACCAGAGGTACCAATCATCCCTTAACACCTTGTACACTCCTATAATATAATACTATACTATATTATACTAGACTATACTGCAGTATACCATACTGCACTCTATTATATTTACACTATACTATATATACATGTATTCATACAAATATATATCTATACACATATACAAAACATATCTATATTCAAATAGATCATTGTCATCTATTTATCATCTGGATATACACATGAATCTATAGATATAACTATATACATAGATATATCTATCCACACATCTACACATACATATATATCTATACATTATAGATATATCTATAGATATAGCATGTATAAATATATAAAATTATATGAGTATATAATATGTATATATGCATCTGTCTCTACACATATATATAAAATTATATTCAATATACGTATGTTTATATAAGTGTGTATATGTGGCACATAAAAGATGCAAATTATGTCTTTTCATGTACATGCCTTCTAAAAGTGAAAGTTTTTTAAGTCGGTTAGCGATAACTGAAAGAGGACCACCCTTTTCGGGAGGAGACCATGACGAACCGCCAGTCCGTCTGCTAAGCACTCCACTTCCGGGGTGGGAGCTTAAAAGGCAAGGAAAGAACAGAAGTGAGGTCTTTTTCTGCTCTCCTCGTCCGCTGACTTGAGCTGCACACACAGATGCTGACTCAGGTTCGACTCAGCCTGGTTTTCGTAACAGCACCTGCTTGACGTGGCTCTCAGCCTCAGAGGTGGCCTTGGGTTTTTGGTGAGTTCTATATGGGTTTTTGGTGAGTTCTATACAGAATATAGACTAAGCTTAGATTCAAGACTATTTGTTTGTATTTTTACTTTCCTATCTCTCTAATCAACATCACCTTGTAATTCCCAAACAATAAAAGACCTGACTAAAGATCAGAGGCTTCTTCCACTTACTGGTCTGGGAGATAAATAAGGGAAAGGTTAAAGGGGAGTTTCATGCTCTTGTATCCAATTTTAAATCTCACAATACTTAGGGGGAAGATCACTATCTTTAAGGACTGAAATGGTATCAATTAGAAATGAGATTTCATTTGTCCTGCTTGGCCTCAGAGAACAGAACCAGAAGCAATGTTTGGAATTTGACAAGAGGCAAAGCTAAAGCTAAATTTAAGAGAAGACAAAACAAAACAATTCGTGGGAATACAGAATGGTGAAGGCTGCCTCCACAGGCTTTCCCATTTATGACATTTGTCATAGGAGAGATTATTTTCAGAAGTGGTCAGTCAGTGGACAAGCAATGAGTCAGCATTTATTATATGCCAATACTGTCCTAAATACAGATGATACAAAAATCAACAAAACAAAGACTTCACCTTATTAAGAGAGAGATGTAAGTTGCAGAGACCAAAAACAAAAACAAATACCTTCCCTATATATGAAATTTTCTAAACTAGAAAGGTATGGAATGAGAAATGCCTATATTGATGGTAGGATTAAAGCAGAATCATGAAGGAGGTAGAAAGAATGAGGAAGGACATTCCAGATATGAGGACAACCACTGAAAAAATTGTGGTGTTGATATAGAATTTTTGTAGAAGAGGAATAGCAAAAAGATATACAGTTTTCCCAAAATGGTCAGATTGTCCCGTTTTCCTCTGAAATTCAGTGATTCTGTGTTCTGTATGGAAGTCAGTTAAGACATCACTAATAACCCTTATATTTCTGATTTATCCTGTGTGTAACTTGTTTACAATTATTTACATCTTTTCTCCTCCATTGCTCAGTACTTGAGAGCAGTTACTTTGTGTGTGTGTGTGTGTGTGTGTGTGTGTGTGTGTGTGTGTCTCATGGGTTTTTGAACAGTATCTGGAACATGGTAGGTACTAAACAAGTATGGACTGAATATTTTCAGAATACCTTTATTTTCCCAACTAATGAAGGGTAATGAAAATTTAAAGACTCTGGATAAATTAGTATTATGGTCAAATAGTGAAAATAAAATGCAAAATAATTTAGCAATTGCCAGGAGGCTCCAAAATTAGCCCATTTCTGAAACGTCTTCTATTTTCTCCAAATGGCATAATCTTTAAGATAATTTTTGATCATATATTTAAAACAAACAAAAACAAAGAACTAAATTTTTTCAACAAAAATTTTAAGTCAATCCTATTTAGAAATTATTTAGAGAAAAATATATGAAACTGATTACATTATTAAAATTTTAATAAAAATAAATCAATAACATTCAGGATCCTTTTGTGACTGTCAGTGAACTTACAAAGTTTCTGTTCCCTTGTAGGCTCTTTTTTATATCCTACTCTGAAACTCATTGTATAGGAATTCTCAAAGACAATGCTAGCAAAGGATAAGCTCTTGAATTTTCTGTCAACCTTAAAAGGCCAAAAATGACCTTGGCATCTTCATTGCCAAACTCAGCTCTAAGAGTTATATAACACCTGCTTCAGCCATCTTCGCTCCTATTGTCACAAACTTTTTTTTCTAACCATTCTGACAGGGGAAATTTTCACATGGGGTATACACCCTCCTAAGTTACCAACAAGTAATGGGTGATGCCTGTTTTTAGATAACCAATCTGGAGAAATTCAGAGAGGCTCATTATTAACTTTGCTACTGTAGGGACCAGTTTTTAATTGGGCAGTATTAGCTAGGCTGCTTGCCACAATATTGGGGCAAAAAAGGAGACCGACAGTCTCCCTCAAAACAGAGCAGGATTTATTTAACAAGAACAAATTTAAAAAAACACAAACAGGATCAGTAGGAATAAGGGAAAGGAAATAAAATGGGGAAAGGGAAATAATACAACCTGAATAACACCACCTCCCAGGAATCAGCTGAGAATACACAGCAGGACCCTGTTGCCTTCCAACTTCAAGCTAGAATGGTGAAAAACCTCCCTTCTTCCCAGCAGCTTCAAAGCTGGCAGCTTTGACTGACAGTCACATGACTGCCCTCACTGGGCTTCCAGTCATTATAATTTTGTCAGGACCATGTAGGTGTCTGCAAATGGTGATGACATGAGGTGCCAGCACCATGGTGATGGCTACAACCAGTGGGTGGAGCACCATGCCATTTGCAGAGGCGCTGGCCTGACCCCCAGGCCAGTGAGTACACCAGGGTTTTTAAAATTTGAGCCAAAAGATGGGGTCATAAAAACTTCAAATAACAATTAACTCTATACACTACACAGTGGTGAATCCATTGGCTATTGCAATTTTTGAACACTTTTTACAATGCTTACTTATAAATGGGTTTCCCTTCTGTGTCAAAGGAGGGAGCACCCACACTAAATTGAATTACTGAAACTTGTCATAATGACAGTCAATTTGGAGATTGTTCTGCTGCCATATATGATAATCATAGACATTAGGAGAGGGGGAAAACAGACCACATATTAGTAAAAAAGGAATTTGGTATATTGATTAGCAAAAAGACGAAGTCAAGAAGAAGGATTTGTTCAATCATTATAGTCACATAACCCCCATCTGGGGTTTTCTTGGCAAAGATACTGGGGTGGTTTGCCATTTCCTTCTCTAGTTCATTTTTTAGATGAAGAAACTGAAACTAACAGAGTTAAGTGACTTGCCAAAGGTCACACAGCTCGTGTTTGAGGCCAGATTTGAATTCAGGGAAAGGAGTCCTCCTTATTCCCAGCCCAGTGCTCTATCTACTACAATACCAATAATTAGAATTTATATAACACATTAAGTTTTATAGAGCGACTTACAAATATTAGCTCCTTTTCTGCTCAAAACAATGTTGCCGTGTAGGGATTATCCTCATTTAAGAGATGAAGAAATTGAGGTAGAGGCACACGTTGTCCAGGGCTCCACACTTAACAAGGAGTTCAAATTTGAACTCAAGTATTCCTGATTCTAGTCTTAGGACACTAGGCACTGCACAACATAGCTATTTTATAAAGATTTATGTTCAAGTCATGGTTCTTAAATTTTCTGGTTGTAGGATCTTGGACAAAGTACTTCTCTCTCTGTCCAAAGCAATTAAGATTAGAATTTGCAGAGCAGGTGCTCATATGAATTAGAAGTTTCCTCAGTTCCACATAGGAGCAAAATAACAGGTCCATTTTAAGAGAGAGAGGGTGGGAGGCAGGGAGGCAAGGAAATAAAAAGTTATTCATTCAGGCACATGTCACTAGGAAATGGCCCAATAAACGAGCTTTTTGAAACATCTCCAATGCTGGGTTCCAGAAATCTTTGCATGTTAAGAGTTATTCATTCAAAAGTGGAATAGGCTCTCTCAGGAAATATAGCTGCTTTCCCTTTACTAGACATCTTCAACAGAGCCTGGATAATCACTTGTTGAGGATGTTACAAATTGGATTTTTGATCTTGTGTAGGTTGGACTATATGGCCTCTGAAGTCTCTTTCAACTCTGATATTCTGAGAATAAATGTCATCTTCACTTACACTCACGGCAGAAAATCCTCTGATATTATGATATTCTTTTAGAGTTGAAAGACATCCTCGAATTCACTTGCTACAGCTCCTAATGTATAAGGGAGAAAATTGAGGCTCAGGGATAATTAGTGACTTGCCTAAGATCATACAACTAATAAATAGCAGTACAGGACTGAAATGAAGTATTCTGACTTCAATTGCATTGTTCTTTCTGCTATATTAGGTTGCCTCCCAAGAATCTGGAAAATGAATTATTTCTTTGGTCTAAAATTCAATCAAAATTCTTGGCAATTCTATTCATTTTAGTTTTCACTCATGGTTAAAATTTTAATTGTAGGAAAATTATATACATAAACCAATAGTTAATATCCAAGAATTTCTATTACAAATTAATTAAACCACCACAATTTAAAGTCCCTATCAGGTATAGATTCTACTATTCTACATTGTATCATTATGTAATATTTAAAAATTGTATATTTTTATTTGAATCCCTCAAAAGGCATTAAACTTTCTCCCTACACCCACCTGGAGCCTGGTTATGTCTCACAAGAGCTAGTATTTGTAATTCAAGGTGATTTTTCAGTCTCTCAAGATCGTATTTTAGTCAGCAGAATCATAAGATTGCAGGGCAGCTAGTTACAGCAGTAGACAAAGTGCTAGACCAATAGTTCAGAAGATTTGGTATCCAAACCCTTTCATAAATTTACTCACTCCCCACCCCTACCTTACTCCACTTTCCCAATCTTTGTACAATTTAACTACCCCTTGTGAGTCAGATTTTCCCCAACCCTTAGAGTTAAGAAATTTTTAATTTAATTTAATTTTTTTTAATTTTTTTTTTTAGTGAGGCAACTGGGGCCAAGTGACTTGCCCAGGGTCACACAGCCAATAAGTGTCAAGTGTCTGAGGCCAGACCGGAACCCAGGCACTCCAGACCCCAGGGCCGGCGCTCCACCCACTTCACCACCCAGCTGCCACAAGTTAAGAAATTTTTGAGACACTGTCTCCCCAACACATATGGAAGTACTTTGATTCAGTGACAATAACTCCCTTGTTGTTCTCTGAATTAGTCACTCCATCTCGTGACTCTGGGCATTTTCATTGACAATCCCCCACACAAAAAATTATTTCCTCATCCCTACCTCCCTAAATATCCTGTACATAACTTATTTGTATATAGTTATTTGCATCTTGTATTCCCCAGTAGATCTGCAGTGCATAAAGGGCCTTGACTATACTTTTGTTGTATCCCAAAGGCTTAGCATGTGATAAAGACAATTTACTGAGGACTGACTGATCCCAACCTACTCCCCATTCCCAGGACAATAAATTCATTGAATTCAATGAAGTCAGGCAATTGCTTGGGGCTAACCAATCTTTGTTAATTCCAGACTCTTAATTGTTTTATGGATCTCCTCCAAACAAATTTATACCCTCCCAAAGATTCCCCACCTTACCCCTTGGATTTTAGGTTATTATGTGGGTCCATTTACATTAAGTACTTTCTATTTAGAGTTAAGTAGCTTCTATACTTAACTCAAGGGCAGTCTCATAGTTCCCTTTGTTCTGTTATCCCACATAAACCCTGTCCTCAGTTCCCATCTTTGGGTATTCCTAGCATCTGATTTTGCATACTCCAGGCTATAACTCCTCTTCCCAGATTAAAGACCTTATTTCTCCTATATTGATTGTTTCATTAATTTTCAGGTTAACACACAGTATTTGGCAATCACAAAGTAGGTACTTATTAAATATTTATCAATGATTAATTATTAATTTCCTCATATGTAAAATGTACCTACCTTTCAGGGTTGTTGTGGGATTAAAATCAGATGATATTTGTAAAACACTCTGCAAACTTTAAATCATTATATACAATTGTGAGAAATATCACTCCAATGACTTCTAGAACTCAGCTTTGGTGATATGTCAAAGGCTCATTTATTGTGATTCTCCTAAGAATAGCCCACCCCTTGTCCATCTGGTAGATGACCAAAGATAGATGCAGGCTCACATGCTGGCTTTTATCTCCTCTCATCCCTAAGGCGAAATGGCCCCTCCCTTTTTCAAGGGTTACAACCTAGCCAGGAATACACTAGGCTAACCCTCACCTGGGGATACACTCTCCCAGAGGGTTCTTAATTAGCCAATCAATTAACCCTCACCTGTGGATACATTCTTCCAGAGGGTTCTAATTATCTTTATTCATACTGAGAGGAGTTAACCCATCCCCCCAGTTCCTCACATGTATATGTCAATTATACACACACACACACACACATAGATTTAAAAAAACAAAAACTTAGGGTTCATCCCTCTCATTTTATAGATAAAATTGTAAAAAAGGCATATCATAGCATAGAAAAATGAAAATTAGAATGGACACTCAATTGATACTCTGTTCTTTAAGTAGTGTGTTTTCTGTAACAAGAGTAATAAAATCATTTCATAAAAATAGATTGAAATGAAATTTAGTAGAATGTGATACCTTATACTCATTTTTGGCAATTCTATTTGATAGAGGAAACTAAAAAAGGGTTAATAGACAACCTAATTAATAGTCATTAATATTCCTAGATGACAGGACACCTAGAAACCAGATCTTAAGTAAAGAGATATCAAAAACGCAGAGACCCTCTGGGTCTGACAATTTTAACCATATTTTTATCAACATGCGCAGAAAGGGCCAAACGTTTCCTTAGATTCACCTTATTAGGTGTAAACCCCAAAAACACACCTCCAAGAAAAAAAGGTACCCACCTTGGGGGTTATTTTAGGACCCCAGGAAGTCCAAATTAGGATAAAACCTCCTATGTACCTCCTTAAGGAGGAGATTAAGATAATGAGGAGATAACTTACTTTTTTCACTATAAGTATAACCATTTTCCTCTCACTCTTCAAGACACCTCCACGGTGGCATTTCAATAAAACTTGGGAAACTGAGTCACTGAGTCTTGTAATTTTTTGGGATGCCTCAGGATCAATTTGATTAATTAAATCCATCCCTACTACATATTCAAACATACCTAGTAATTCTAACTTGCTTTTGCCTAGTTATTCAATTTCAAATGTATTCCCAACTCTCCTCCTGAAACATCCAGCTCAAATTGTTTGCCTTTATGCTGCCATGAGGTTTGGAGGCTTTCAAATAGGAACATTTTATAAACTTTTACAATACAAAATAAAGTTCCCCTTATAGCAGACTCAGAATCCTATCCACTCCATTGTCTGGAGTATTCTAGACTCTGAAGAAGCTAAGTAGAGTCTGCTAGTCAAAGTAAAGGCAGAAACCCTTTGGCTATTCCCTCCTTGTGACTGGTTCCAAGTGAACTTAACCAAAATTTAATTAACACAAAAACAATTATCACTTTCTTTCCACTTGACTATTTCCCCTTTCTGGATCAAAGTTTATTTCAGTTAACATATAATGGAGTCTTACCGAAGCTCCAAGCAAACTCAGACTTGCCTCTGCCGCCCCCTCCCCCCACCTCTGATCAATAGCTAATTTACATTTTACAACTTTCACACCCCAGGTTACAGACCTCAGCAGGCATTCCTTTGCTGACAGTACTTTAAAGTGGTCAAAAAACATGTTGTCCCCAAGTATAGAAAGCACTTTTTGAACAATTACACAGAGACTGATTTCTTCACCAAAGCCTGGCCCTAGGTAACAAACACTTAAAAAGCTTAAAGCAAAATTCATTTGATGAACCTTCTTTGAGAACTCAGCTTCACTCATTTAAGTAGTAATAGAAATAGAATTCACAAAAGATTGGATCATTTATTTTTAATACTACAAAAATTAATGGTCATGCCTACTATATATAAAGGCATTTCAGGTGATTCATTTAGTGAATCAGATAATTAACATTATTTAAGCACCTACTATGCTTTAGGCACTATGCTAAGCACTGGGGATACAAAGAAAGGTAAAAGAATTTGTGCTCTCAAGATCATAGTCTAATTGGAAAGATAATATGCAAACAATTAAGTACAAACACATTATTTGAGGGTATATTGGAAATAATCAACAAAAGGAAGTCACTGGAGTTAAGGGCATCAAGAAAATCTTCCAATAGAAGGTAAAATTTTAGCTAGAACATGAAGGAAGCTAGAGATGAGAAGGGAGAGACTATTCCACTCATTGGGATACCTAGTGAAATTTTCTTGAAGACTGGAGAAGGGAGTATCTTGTTTGAAATTATTTAGACCTAGAAGAAACCTTTTTTATTGTTCAGTATGTGTCTGACTCTTCTTGACTCCATTTGGAGTGTGCTTGGCAAAGATACTGGAGTGCTTTGTCATTTCCTTTTGATGTGGGGGAGAAAGCACGTGGGTCCTTAGGATTCCTCTATAAAGAATTAGAATTACACAGCTGATAATTGTCTGAAGCTGAATTTGAATTCAGGTCTCTCTGACTCCAAGGTCAGTGCTCTATCCACAGCACCCCCTAGCTACCCATGCACCAAATCTTAGATATCAGCTAATCTAAACCTCTCTTTTTATGGACAAGTTAAACTGGTGCCAGATAGGTTGTCACTTGCCAAAAGTCACAGAATATCTATGAATGTCAGAGCCAGGAGTTGAATTCATGTCATCTGAATCAAAAGCCAGGTTTCTTGACTAAACCATGTTACCTCTTGTAACACAGTCTCTGCATCCTCACATCCCTCACAATTTGTGATGCTGCTTTCTCCTCAATGTAGAAAATCAACTAAGACATTTCTACCAT
This sequence comes from Dromiciops gliroides, assembly GCF_019393635.1. Classification (NCBI taxonomy): domain Eukaryota; kingdom Metazoa; phylum Chordata; class Mammalia; order Microbiotheria; family Microbiotheriidae; genus Dromiciops; species Dromiciops gliroides. Next base: position 625,239,672 of record NC_057862.1, on the reverse strand, counting down.
GTCATTAGACAAATTGGAAGAAAAATAATAATCTGCCTTAAAATATGATCAAAATCTTTAAAAGCTGGTATATACAACCCAAATATTATAATTAATTTCCTATTCCCAATCATCACAATTTATATAGGATGATTAGGGGTTGGGGATGTAGACCTACAATGTATTTTCTTCTGATTAGGATCGCCACATTTGTGGAGCAATGTTATGACTAAGAGCTTTGAGTTCTTAGACTATCATCTCATTTCCTACTGGTCTAACAGCAAGCTCACAAGAAATAATTGTTTTAAGCACAACTTGGAATCTGTACTGGATATTCTCCTTTCCTACCTCATATAAGTAGAAAGTTTGCTTTGATTTGTATTTAACTGGAAGGAATTATTTCACACACAACCAAATGTACAGAGTTTTCATTTTTGCCTCTAAGAAAAAATGATTTATGAATCTCCTCGAATTTGAGTCATTAGTAACTTTCAAAAGATTGTGAGTGACATGGTGACATTCTTAATAGGAATATTTGCATGGTGTATTTGAGCCTGTGGTTGTCTCTCAAATATCAATTGCCAAAAAAAACTTGAATTACCTACATTGAGTTCTGGGACAAATATTATGTACTGATATGTTAGAAATTCAATTTGTATACTTGCTACATATTTGAGATAGATGGGGGAGGGATGCTGTAAAGAAAAAGGAAAAAGGCCAGAAATGTACAAAAAAAAAATGCAGAGAACAGATAGCAAAATTCATTGCATGGAAATAATACTTCAGTTGTGCTCGATCAAAATATTGAATTTGTCAAAGTCTCATCCCTAGACTTGAAATGGCAAGTGAAAACTTTTTTTTTAAATTTTTTTGGTATTTTGTAGTTAGTTACTATTCAGATCATATCTTAAAGAGCTAAGATGATTTGTTGTTGTTTCAGGCATCAGACATGTCTCACACTTCATTACCCCTTCTTGGCAAAGATACCAAAGTAGTTTGCCATTTCCTTCTCTGGTGGATTAAGGCAAACAGAAGTTAAGTGATTTGTCCAAGGTCATAAACTAGTGAATGTCTAAGACAAGATTTGAATTCAGGGCTTCCTGACTCCAGGCCCAGTACTCTTATCAGTTGAATCATCTAGCTGCCTAGATGATATATGACAGTCATTAAAATGAACAGAAGGGAAACTTCACTACCTATCCTGACAATGTCCCTATAGTTGGTGACAGACTAGCTGATGCTCCTGGGAAAAGACCTTTGGGGTCTATTCAATTAACAATCCTCATAATTACCAACATGGAACCTTCTATTAACCTGCCCTCCCTTAATGTTATTAATTTCCTACTGCCAGGAGCCCCAGGTGCCTCTATATTTTCAAAGCCATTCTACAGAGGTTTGTATGGCCTATTGGTCCATGTATCGGAGGTTTGGTTTCACATAAATGACCAGATAACCTTTTTCAAATGAAAGTAAACATTTCCATGTGCTATGATAGGTACTACTGAATGGAATCTTTTGGAAAGGGGGACAAGGGCTACTATTTTGTTCAAATTCTTTGGTCATATTTAGTAGTTTCTCTGTCTGAGCTTTTTATATATAATGTAGACTCAAGGATATTGGGTAGATGTTAAGTATAGCATCATTAAGGATCATTACAGAAAACATTGTAGGAAATAGACTTACACAGATTTCAATGGTGCCTAGCAAAATGCCTTGCAGATAATAGGTGTTTAGGAAATATTTATTGTGAACAAAATGCCTTTTCTACTGAAAGAGAAACTTATTTAATACACTATGAATATTTTTCTTCTTAAATATTCATGTAGCTGTATAGCACATAGATTGGGTTAGATTGAGGATGCAAAATAGGACACTCTCAATGCGGAAATTAGCACACATTTCCTCTAACCATTTCATGAAGGCAATAGCAAGCAAGGATACATGAAAAGAAGGAAGAAAAAGAAGGAGGAGGGGGGGGAGGAAGGAAGGAAGGAAGAAAAGAAGAAAGCAAGAAAGGGAGGAAGGAAATAAATGTTTAGTACCAACTGTGAAATTGAAAATCAATACCCCATTTTATTTTGTATTATTTATTACTTATTGATTGAGAATTAAATCTAATCGCTGGTATCAGGACTTATGGATTAGAGTTACTCTGAATTACATAGGTCTTATTATTAGTATTGCTAACAAAATAATTATTCTTAGAACTTTTTGCCTCAGTTTCTCTTCACTGAGGTTTTTAGTGTGACCCTACTATGTGCCAGGTACTTTATAAACATTATCCCATTTAATGCTCATAACAGTTCTGTAAGTTAGGTGTTATAACTCCCTTTTTCACATTTGAGGAAACAGAAGTAAACAGGACTTAAGTTACTTGCTCAGGGTTACACAGCTATTAAGTATCTGAGGTTATTTTTTAATTCAGATCTTCCAGACTCTAAACCAAGCACTCTGTCCATTGTACCCCCTAGCTGCCTTGTTTTAATGGGCTATTGAATTCTAAAATCCCATGGGTACACAGAAAAGGAGATCTGATAGTTTCATTGTATAAGGATAACACTCTGAGCTCCAAAAAAGAGGTGGGTGGATGCTCTTAGCCATGAATTCATTGCCTTTTAGTCAAGTCTTTGACTGCCATGGGCCTACCTCTGGTTTGTGTCTTCCTTTGTTACTAGGCCTTATGGGATTTCAGGGTGCAAATGGAATCTTCCTTGTTTCTTAGGCATCTGAACAGTGAAGGATTAGCTACCTGAGCAGGTGCAGATTAATAGACAGTGTCACTTATGCATAAATCACCAAAAGCAACAACCCACACGGTATTGATCTGTATTCTATGGAGGTGATATTTAAAAGAATTAATAAGCAGCTTTCATAACAGAAAATTTCTTATGCCTTGAATCTTATCCTCTCAAGTCACTGTAATAATTCTACAATTCTTTTTTTTTCTTTAGCATTATTTTGTGGGGGTGCGGGTTGGGGGGGAACAAAACAAAACAAACACCTACCTATTTGAAACCCAATTTGTATTAGCATCCTTTATTCCTAAACTTATTTGAATAGGGCTCCCATAAACTAGAACCTAAATTAGAATCATTTCTCAAGGATCTGTGGGGGGAATATAATTAAATTACAGTAGAGCCTATTCCCCTTATTGAAGAGACAGGGAACCCTAGAGGAATGAACCCAGTACAAACAGAGATGACAGAAAAAGAACAGGGGTTGAGCAACAGTTGTCTACCAGTGTAGCCCCAGATCAGCATGGCTTGTGCTAGCACATTTGCCTCAATTAAATGCAAATAACATTGGATTTTTAGTCAAAGAACCTAGGGGTTGTTTTTTTTGTTTGTTTGTTTTAGTGAGGCAACTGGGGTTAAGTGACTTGCTTAGGGTCACACAGCTAGTAAGTGTTAAGTGTCTGAGGCCAGATTTGTACTCAGGTACTCCTGACTCCAGGGCCAGTGCTCTATCCATTGTGCCACCTAGCCACCCCAAGAACCTAGGTTTTAAAGCAGGTTGTTGCTCCTTCTGTGACATTAGGTACTGGCCTCAAACATCATATAGTCCAACCCCTTGATTTTATAGGTGAGAAAATTGAGTCCCAAGAAGGTCAAGCAAAACGAACAAAAATCACACAACTTGAAAGAGACAGAGGAGGAATTGGAAACCTTGCCTTTTCCTTTAGGGCAAGTTTCTTTTCCACTCTATTACTACAACACATCCTTCTCTGGGCTTCAATTACCTCATCTCTTATGTGAAAGGCTTGGATTAGATATCCTCCAAATGGATTGTATCTCTAACATTCTGTGAATGTACGATCCACTATCAATATTCTTATATGAAGTTGGGGAGACCTTTACCTGAAACAAAATGGGTTGTAACAAAATATTGTATGAAAGGCACTATGAGGACAGACTCATATTTACTTTGTTAGAAGGAACAAGTAATGTATAGTCTTATGAAGTTGTTTAAAGACCTGAAGGAATTCAGTTACTTTTCTAGGGTGATATAATCATTATGTAGTGAAGGTAAGATTTGAAAATTATCTCACTTGCTACCCAGGGGGTAGCCCCCAAAGTTTTCTCCTGACCTTCTCTTATCTGTCTATACTATGTCAATTGATGATCTCATTAATTCCTTTGTGGATAATTATCATCACTATGATGATGATTTCCATAGTTATATATAGTAACATACTCTTCAGAATTCTAGCCCTATATCACCAAATGCCTTTCTGACATTTCAAATTGGCTTATCCTGCAGATATTTCCTATTCAACATTTCCAATAAGAACCCAAGGAAAGTTTCCCCCAAATTTTCTGAACTTCCCTATTTTCAAATGCACCACCATCCTAATCATAACACATATTCACAGCTAACATTTCATATCCATTTCTTCACCCTCACGTACCTTATACATCTAGTCTGTTGCTAAATTTCCTCATTTCTATGTTTAAAACATCTCTTACATAGGCATCCTTCACTCCACAAACATAGCTATCACACTAATTAAAGGTTTCAACATCTCTTGCCTCAACTATTGTTTTAGTCTTCAAATTCAATTCACTGTCTAAATTTTCTTCTCACTCTAATGTATTCTCCGCGAATCTTATAATTTCCCTTAAATGTAATTCTGACCATGTCACTCTTTCACTCAGTAAACTTCAGTGGCTCTCTATTACCTGCAGATTCAAATATAAATTCCCTAGTTTAAAATGTAATGTTCTTATAATCTGGCCCTCTCCTACTATTCCAGAAATCTTATACTTTATTCTCTTTCATGAATTTTATAATGCATCCTCACTGACTTATTTGCTCTTCTTTTGCAGGAATTACCTTATCTTTTATCACCATGGAGTCTGTATGCATATTTTATGTAACTATTTATTTACACATCTCACATTTGAATATAAGCTTCTTCAGAACAGAGATTGTATCTCTACCATTTAGAATATTGCCTTGCATTTTGTAAATACTTAATAAAGGCCTGTTGACTAACTAACTAATACCAAGATTTCATCTCACTTTTTGTATAATAGATGATTAATAATTGGGTTTTTTTAGTTAAATTGATCTTCTATCAAATTCCTCTATACCCCAATATTATAACAAAGAATGTTACCATTACCTGGAAGCCCTTCCCTTCCTCCCATATCTACGACTGGAAGAATGAAACAGTGGGCTGAAAACATTCAAACTTGACCAGTCAGCTGTATCAATTGTAATATGTTATAGCTAAAATATAATTTAAGAATAATAGACATGAGATGAAGAAAACATTCTTCAACCAGGAATGACATTCCAAAAAAATTATTGGAGCAAAATATTATTGCCATTTTCATTTTCTTAAAAAATAATAGAAGTAAAACATCCATAGGGCTTATGGTTTGTTTGAATATTAATACTTTGCAGTAAGGAAAGTAAATAAATTATTTAATAATTAAATGATAAATAAAGTAATAAATACAATATTTGGAAATCAAAGGGATGCCCATCAATTGGGTTATAGCTAAACAAGCTGTGGTATATGATTGATGGAATATTATTGTGCTATAAGAAATGATAAACAGGATGATTTCAGAAAGGCCTGGAAAGAATTGTATGAACTGATGTATAGTTAAGTGAACAGAAGGAAGAGAAGGTTTTTCACAGAGGCAGCAATGTTGTTTGATGAAAAACTGTGAATGACAACTATTCTCAACAATACAATGACACAAAACAATCTAAAATGACTACTGATGTATTTGAAGCATGCTATTTTTCACTTTCTTTCATTTTTTTCTTTTATTCAAATTTTCTTGTACAAAATGGCCAATGTGGTAATGTTTTGCATAATAGTATATGTATAACCCATATGTGATTGCTTACCATATCAGGAAGGGAAGGGAGGAAAGGAGGGATAAAAATTGGAACTCAAAAGTATAAAAAAAAATTTTTATTTCTAAAAAAATTTTAAAAAAGGAAACTGGGGCGGCTAGGTGGTGCAGTGGATAAAACACTGGCCCTGGATTCAGGAGTACCTGAGTTCAAATCCGGCCTCAGACACTTGAAGCTTACTAGCTGTGTGATCCTGGGCAAGTCACTTGACCCCCATTTCCCTGCAAAACAAACAAACAAACAAACAAAACAAAACAAACAAAAAAAAAGGAAACTGGAAAAATAAATAAATAAGTACAGTATTGACAGAAGACAGAAGCAACCTTTGCAGCATACTGGTCATGTGACCCCAAGCAAGTCACAACTTCTCAGTGTTCTAGCAAATCTAAGATTAAAAGTTGCAGAGCAGTTTCTATTATGTATTTTAAGTAATTGCCTCACCTGAGACTTCCAGTGCTTAGCACAATGCCAGGCACATATTAGGCACTTCATAAATGTTTATTGACAACTATCTATACCAATTAAATCAATGGTTCTGCCTTGCTTTTATCCTGTAATAAAATCAGTAATGAATAACCTACTCTAGATTTACCAGCAGGCATAAATGTTATTAGCTATTAATAATGTTTTATGTTTTTTTTTTCCATAAAGAACAAATTCACTGGACAAAAACATACCAAGGTTTCTTTGATTTTCATCAGAATTCTCTTGACATTATTATTATTATTATTATTAATAAGTATTATGATTATAAGAAGCAATTTACATAACACATTAATGTTTATAAAGTGATACAGGGAGATTCTTATTGACTAATCTGGTGATACTAGACCAGGAGGAGGAAATGCCTTTCCCTACTTAGAGGTAGAGAAAGAGTGTCACTGGGAAATGTGGAAGTAGCTAGTATAAAGTTTATACAAGGGATTGTGTTTGAAATTCCTTCAGTTAATGATTTGGAGAAACTACTATTTTTTTTTTTATTTAAAGAAATAGTATGGTTCATTCAGCATCTATACTCGACAGTTCTTTTTTATTTTTCTCCTGGATTTGGAGATCCTCTTCTATCATGAGTTCCCTGGAACTCTTCTGTACCATTGCATTGGTGAGAAGAATATAGTCCATCACAGTAGATAGACAAACAATGTTGATGATACTGTGTACAATGTTCTTCTGGTTCTGGTCATCTCACTCATCATCAGCTCACACAGAACCCTCCAGGTTTCTCGGAACTCCTCCTGCTCAGCGTTTCTTACAGCACAATAGTATTCCATTACATTCATATATCACAACTTGTCCAGCCATGCACCAATTGATGGGCATCCCCTCGACTTCCAATTCCTTGCCACCACATAAAGAGCAGCTATAAATGTTTTTGTGCATGTGGGTCCTTTCCCCTTTCCATGATATCTTTGGGAAAAAGACCCAAAAGTTGTATTGCTGGGTCAAAGTGTATGCACAGCTTTATAGCCTTTGGGCATAATTCCAAATTGCTCTCCAGAATGGTTGGATCAGTTCACAGCTCCACCAACAATGCATTCGTGTTCCAATTTTTCCATGGCTTCTCCAACATTTATTATTTTCCTTTTTTGTCATTTTAGCCAATCTGATAGGTGTCAGGTGGTACCTCAGAGTTGTTTTAATTTGCATCTCTCTAATCATTAGAGATTTAGAGCATTTTTTCATATGGGAATAGATAGCTTTGGTTTCTTCATCAGAAAACTGCCTGTTCATACCATTTGACCATTTCTCAATTGGGAAATGACTTGGATTCTTATAAATTTGATTTAGTTCCCTATATATTTTAGAAATGGGCTCTTTATCAGAAGTACTGGCCACAAAAATTGTTTCCCAGCTTTCTGCCTCTCTTCTAATTTTGGATGCATTGCTTCTGTTTGTACATTTTTTTTTAATTTAATGTAATCAAAATCATCCATTTTGCATTTTATAATATTCTCTATCTCTTGTTTGGTCATAAGCTGTTTTCCTTTCCAAAGATCTGAAAGGTATACTATTCCTTTCTCTCCTAATTTACCTATGGTATCACATCATGTCTAAATCATGTATCCATTTTGACCTCATTTTAGTATAAGGTGTAAGATGTTAGTCTATGCCTAATTTCTGCCATACTACCTTCAGTTTTCCGAGCAGTTTTTGTCAAATACTGAGTTCCTATCCCAGAAGCTGGAGTCTTTGGGTTTATCAAACACAACATTATTAGTGTCATTTACTACTGCATTTCCTTTGCCTAGTCTATTCCATTGATCCTCCACTCTATTTCTTAGCCAGTACCAGATAGTTTTGATGACTGCCACTTTATAATAAAGCTCCAGGTTTGGTACAGCTAACACACCTTCCTGTGCATTTTTTTTCATTATTTCCCTGGATATTCTTGATTTTTTGTTTTTCCAGATGAATATTGTTATTATTTTTCTAGCCCTATAAAATAATTTTTAGGTAGTCTGATTGGTATGGCACTGAATAAGTAAATTAATTTAGGTAGTACTGTCATTTTTACTATATTAGCTCTGCCTATCCATGAGCAATTGATATCTTTCCAATTATTTAGATCTGATTTGATTTGTGTGAAGAGTGTTTGGTAGTTGTGTTCATAGAGTTCCTGGGTTTGTCTTGGCAAGTAGACTCCCAAGTATTTTATATTATCTACTGTTACTTTAAATGGAATTTCCTTTTCTATCTCTTGCTGCTGGACTTTGTTGTTCATGTATAGAAATGCTGATGATTATGTGGATTTATTTTATATCCTGCTACTTTGCTAAAGTTGTTAATTGTTTCAAGTAATTTTGGGGTTGATTCTCTAGGATCCTTTAAGTATACCATCATATCATCTGCAAAGAGTGATAGTTTTGTTTCCTCCTTGCCTATTCTAATTCCTTTAATTCCTTTTTCTTCTCTGATTGCTAAAGCTAACATTTCTAGTACAATATTAAATAATAGGGGTGATAAGGGACATCCCTGTTTCACCACTGATCTTATTGAGAAGGCCTCTAATTTATCTCCATTGCATATAATGCTTGCTGATGGTTTTAGGTAGATACTATTTATTATTTTAAGGAAAGCCCCACCTATTCCTAAACTCTCTAGTGTTTTTATTAGGAATGGGTGCTGTATTTTGTCAAAAGCTTTCTCTGCATCTATTGAGATAATCATATGATTTTGGTTAGTTTTCTTATTGATGTGGTTGATTATGTTAATACTTTTGCTAATGTTGAACCAGCCCTGCATTCCTGGTATATATCCCACCTAGTCATAGTGTATTATCCTAGTGATCACTTGCTGTAATCTCCTTGCTATTATCTTATTTAAGATTTTAGCATCAATATTCATTAGGGAAATTGGTCTATAATTTTCTTTCTCTGTTTTTGCTTTGCCTGGTTTTGGTATCACCACAATATTTGTATCATAAAATGAATTTGGTAGAACTCCTTCTTCACCTATCTTTCCAAATAATTGAGAAACTACTATTTAATCTAATAATAATCAAAGTATCATGTTCTTGTTTTCCACTCTTTCCCAAATGTTTTATTATAGAAAAAGCACCCCTCTACCCACTTCCCACTCCTGAGATATGGCCCCCAAGATGACTCCATATAGGTCTGACCCATAAACAAAATATGGTTAATGGCTCTCAGGCTAATAGGTGGGTTTTGTAAGATTCTTACAAATGCCATAAAAAATAAATGATTTTTTTTACTTTCCTGTCAGGAGCAGCCAAACTATGAAATGACAAAAGTACCCATGGAGGCCCTGTGTATAGAGATTGGGAGATAAATTTCCTTATTGATTACTCACAGAATATTTATTAACCCCCACTGCTCTCAGGAAGAATTAAAGCAAACCCCAAACATCTCAGAAATGGAACACTAAGGATTCCTGAAACTATTTGAGTAGTTATCCTATTTCAGAAGTCACACAATTTTGTGATGCTTTGTAATTAGGTGGTGAGTCACTGATCTTTTCTGACTTGTGGGTAAATAGACACATCTGGAGATCAGTAGCAGCAATCTGCTTCCCAGCTATTAAACTTGTTTTGTCTGCTAAAGTCAATATCCTAAAGTCCAATGTTACTTTTATGCTGATAGAGAATTCTACAGGAAGAAAATATTGGTTTGGATTTCCAATTTGTTTTTCACCGTTGTATATCCTTTAGGCCCTTTACATCCAATCCATTTGTGAGCTATATTTAATTAATTTTTTCTCTATTATATTTATTTGTATTTTGATTTACTTTGGGGCAGAACTGTCATGAATTAAGACTCAGGATGAGTGGGTGAGGACCCTTAAACTATCACCTATACTTGGAACAAAGAGAGTTATGCAGTAGTGGTAGAAATACAAATCTTTTACATTTATGAAAAAAGGCTGAAATATTGTCCCTATTTTACATAGTGGTAGATTTCTAGCCTTGTTTCTTGAAATTACTTATGAATGTACTTATTTAAATCTATTTTATAGACTATTTATCAGTGCTTAATATTTTGAATGCCTCACTCAAATTCTTTTCCTTTTCTTTTCCTTGTTTTCCTACACCACTTACCCCAATGACCCATTCAGACTCAAAACAATCTTGTTCCCAAATTTCACTAAATTCAGTTCCCCCAAATTCAGCTTCTCATTTATTTAGTCAATCTAAAGCCCTCTCAATTGAAAGTGATATGCTAAAACTGACTTCCTCCCATTTTATTTAAATCAGGCTAGTTCATTCTATTAAAAATTTTAGAACAACAAAAACCCGAACAAACAAACATACAAACAAACAAACAAAAACAGTTCCTTTGGTCTTTCCCTGCCTTTCATAATTTGAGGAGGGTACCCAGGGAAATCACTTCATTATGTAATACCCACCTGCTATTTTGGATTTCATCATCTTCAGAAACTCATTGTTCTACAAGATAAATTCGACTCTAACTCATGTTTCCTCAGCACTCCTGAGTCTGAGGATGCTTTGTTCTTCTGACTGGGGAAGGTAATAGTTAAATGAAGGTTACCTCCACCCTAATCTTCCATCATTTAAGGAGGACACCAAGGAATTCATTTCCTTATCGCCTATAGAGTTAATCTCCTACATTTCATGATTTCTAGAAACCAATCATTCTGTAAGATAAATTCAACTCCTAACTCACACTTCTTCAGATCATTTCCCTCTCTGGCTTCAGGATTTTATCATCCCCTACCCACCTCCCACTTTCAGCTTCTTTTTTTATACATGTTATATTCACCAATTCGATTTACTGAACTCCTTGAGAGAAGGGAATGCCATGCCTTTGTATTCCCCAAGGTTTACCACAGGGATGACCCATAATAGTCACTTAAAAAAAATGTTTACTTATTCTAACTAAAAAAGTTTGCACTATCCTTTGATTTGATTGGATCAGAGGAGTAGGTAAATGATGTAGCTTATTAGGTATAAAACAGACAACGTATAAGGGGCTGGACCTCTGAGCTGAGGTTTCAAATTGTGAACCAGCATCATGAACAAGACTAGGAAGCTATCCTCATATGAATCAATGCTTTATTCTAGATGAACAGCATTTCCCTATTGTGAAGATCCTTCCCCTGCTGGGCCCAAGTAAGTCAACTTTTATTAAATGTTAAATGGATTATAATTGTCTAATTTTATTCTAATTTTAGATTATAACTAGCCTCTGCTAGTTATGAGTGAGGCTCAGCCTATTATACCCTCCAGTTACATACATGATTTTCATATATAAGTATCTGTATACATTATAGAATACAATGAAATTGATATAATTTTTTGCATATATACTATTTTATAATTCTATAGATGTAACCCAGGCTTCTCTTAGCATGTTTGCTTAATATGGAAATAGCTATATCTAATAATAACAATAACAATAACACAACAATAACATTAATAGATAATATTTATATAGTGCCTAGTACATGCTAGATGCTGTGCTAAGTAATTTATAATTTGATCCTCATGACAACCCTGGGAGGTACTATTATTATACAACTTTTAAATATGAGGAAACTGAGATTAGGTGACTTTCCCAGGGTCACAGTGCTAATGAGTGTCTGAGGTACATTCAAATGCAGGTCTGCCTGATTCTAGGTCCAGTGCTCTACCCACTGCACCACTTAGCTGCCTCTACCAATAGTCTCTTTCAATTGGCTCCAAGTGTCTTCAAAACTGTCAAGACTGATCTGTTTACTCCCTTTTGGCTATTTTCTTATCAGCTGCATCCAGAGGATGAAGATTCCATTTCACCTTCAATAAGAGTGTCATAAATTAAGCAGTGAGAGAGGAAGAGCTTTCTTTACCTTCATCTCTCTGATCTTAACTCTGAGAAATAGGTCTAGAGGTATATGTTTCAGTTCTCTTGTTTGACTCCCATGGGTTTTGAGCAGTATTTTTGCCAAGAAAACCCCAAACAGGGTCATGAAGGGTTGGACAAGACTGAAATAACTGAATAATAAACAAAAAATATCTCTGAATAAATATTTGTTTGTAAAGGTGAATCTGATTCTTAATAGCAAAATGAAACTGGAATTCAGGGCAGATCCCCACAATTGAGGGGACAACATTAATAGAGGCCAGAGCCAGTGGTAGAGAAAATAGACATTCCCTAATCCCCTTCAAGATACTAGAGAATTGGGATGTATGTGAAATAGAAAACCCTGACTTTAAGACAGTGGAGACCAGTCTATGGATTTGAGGCTTCTCATTGTTATGCACCTATGTGAGGGACAGGTGGAGTAGGCAAGAGTAGGAGGAAGAAGAGTCTCTTTAGTCTCTTGAATCTCTTCAAGTTTCTTTAGGCTCTGCAGGAGATTTGTATGCTTCTGGCTTCCAGCTTCAAGAAAGAATGTGGATGAAGCCAACTCTACTTCAGGTTGATGAAGGAAAAATAAGATTGGGAAGAAACTTATATGAAAAGAGATTGCAGTTTTTATTATCTCTCTATCCTAAATCTGAAGGACCAGAGATTTTAAGCAATATCCATTTGGATGAGATCTAGGGCTCCTTCTCTTGGTTGACCTGAGATACCTTACTCCCAGTGGGAGAGCTACTTCACTTTCTTTTGCTTTCTATATGTGTATGTGTATATATATTGCATATGTGTTTGTGTATGCGTTTTACTACTGAAAACATTCTGAGCTAATTCCTGAGTCACATTAATATGATGAAAATAGAATTAGACAAAATATAATCACAAGAGAAATAATTTTTAAATAGAGAAATGAAGGGGCAATAATACTTCTAAATAGAAAATTCTATTATTAGGCATTAATCATTTAAAAATATCTATCTGGCACTAACTAATAAAGTTGATTAGTTGAACACATGAGACAAAGACAAAAAAACATAGTTTAATCAAATAATCTAATGCTTATTAAACATTATAACAAATTACATAGGGAATATCTATATTTGAGAAGAATTCCTGGGAAAAGTGTAATGGAGTTAAAAAAAAATTACATCTTAATCTTATACTATAAATTCACCCACCCCCATAATTTGAGTTTATTTTTCTGTTTTACTACAACTCTTCAATAATTAACTACTTTTGATTTTCAAAACCTTGGCCAGCTTTATAGTTATGAAGTAATATCCCAGAGTAGTTTTAATTTTATTTCTTTTAATATAAAATAATTGGACTATTTTTTCATATTGTTGTTGATAGTTTACTTTTCTTCTTTTGAGTGTTTTTTTCTTTCTATTCCTTCCATTCTTATCTTTTGGATAGCTAGTTCTAGAGATATTTTTATTGAGTTTTATAGATCATAGTGCTCAAGCATTCACCAGTTGTATTGATTGAAATATTGTAAGCCCCCACCCTTCCCCAGTCTACAATTCCTTTTGTTCCTCTTCCTCTTATTTAATTTTCAATAATTAGATTTTTATATTTTTCTTTTGTAATCATATTAAACCTGTGGTTTTGAATGATAGCTTCTATTATTTATGCTTATTGAACACTGAATCATTATATTCCTTGATTTTTTGGCTTATATATTTTCTTTTTTCACCCTAAGATCTCCCCTAGTTTTATTACTAACAAATAGCTGTGGTGATTACTGGTATATATGTTTGCATGCATGTGTATAAACACATACACATATACTCCTCTGTGTATATATGTATGTGTGTATCTATATACATACATATATATAAACAGAGAGAAAGACAGAGAGAGAGAGAGAGAGATTCAATAATCATAGTCCTTTGACATTTTTAACATCATTTTTTAGGGGATGTCTCCTTAGAATCATAAAAGCACTGATTTTTCTCTTTTCTTCCTAATTCTAGACTTTTGCCTTTGCTTTCTTACTTTCATAAGATTGTATGACAGATGCCCTGTTCCTCTGTTTATTTTGAAATGAATTATTCATTTCATTCTGATACCAAAAGTTCATTTTATTGATTCCATTGTGCATTTGAGATAAACCAGGCAGACATCATGGTGAATTTGGGAATTAGAAAATTAGGTGATTTTTTTCATCTTGATATATGAAAATTTACTTAAAATTATTTATCCAATCTCTCCCCTTACCATATTGAGCAACTTACAAAAATTATAATAAAGTGCTCAAATCATAGCTGTGTAGTCCAAAACAAATTTCCATATGGCCCAGCTCTGAAAATATATGTCTCTTTCTTCATCTTAAATTCATCACTACAATGTCAGCAGGTGAGTTGAATGTTTTATCTTCATTTTTTTTTTTGAACTTAGGGTTTATGATTGTGTTGATCAGTGTTCAAAAATCTTTCAAATGCCTTTTCCTTTATGGTATTTTTATCATTATATAAATTGAATTGAACACTTTTATCCAACTCATTTCATAGATGTCTTACCAATTTCCTCTGAAATTCTCCATCTCATCATTTCTTATTGTATTTCAATATTCCATTACATTCATATACCATGGATTGATTAACACTTCTTTTTTTTTTTTTTTATTTTTTGGCAGGGCTATGGGGGTTAAGTAACTTGCCCAGGGTCACACAGCTAGGAAGTGTCAAGTATCTGAATCTAGGGCCAGTACTTTATCCATTGTGCCACTTAGCTGCCCCTGCTCATAAACTTTGGCATGACTAGGTCTATATCACAAAGAAACGAAACAAAGAAGAAAAATATCCATATCTACAAAAAACATTTGTAGGAACTCTCTTTTGGGGAGCAAAGAATTAGAAACTGAAGACATACCCACAATTTAGCAAATTACTGAAGAAGTTGGTATATTAATGTGGTGGGATGCTATTGTTCTCTAAAAAATAATGAAGTTATGATTTCAGTAATATATGAGAAAAAAATATACAAATCGATGCACTGTGACCCAACACAAGGAAAAAAAAAACATTCCATAACAAATATAAAAAACAGCAACTTTGAAAGACTCAACACTTCTTTTCTTTTCTTTTTTCTTTTATTGGCAGGGTAATGAGGGTTAATTGACTTGCCCAGGGTCATACGATTAGTGTCAAGTGTCTGAGGCAAGATTTGAACTCAGATCCTTCTGAATCCAAGGTGAATGCTTTATCCACTGCACCATCTAGCTGCCCCCAAGCACTTCTTTTCAACATAATAACCAACAATTCTAGAGGTCTCAACATAAATAATGCTATCATTCACTCAATAGGTAAAAGACTAGGAGAAGAAAGTGAGTCCCCCACTTTTATTTTAATTTCAGGATTGATACTGCAGGCACTGGGGGCAGCTAGGTGGCACAGTGGATAAAGCACCAGCCCCGGATTCAGGAGTACATGAGTTCAAATCCAGCCTCAGACACTTGACACTTACTAGATGTGTGACCCTGAGCAAGTCACTTAACCCCCACTGCTCTGCAAAAAAAAAAAAAAAAAAAGATACTGCAGGCACTGCCCAGAGACATTTTTATTTTGGACATGGTCAACAATGGGAGTTTATTTTTGCTATTTCTACATATTTATAGGAAGTTTTTTTCTTGCTTTCATTTTTTAAAAATGGTCTCTTTTAATCACTTAATTTATTTGTATTTTTTAATCTAAAATTTAGAATTTTTTTTTACATTTCTATAAAAAACTGTAAGAAATTAATTGTGATTTGGGGTTTCCATGACCCCATCTTTACTTCATTATGGTCAGACAGATGTAATCTTGAAAAGCCTAAGAGAAGATGGGTGTGTACTTGAAGAGATTATAGAACAAACAAAAGGAACTCTGATCACATTTGTCTTGTTTATTAGGTGGGACTGAATAACACAAAGAACATTTATTGAGTCAAAGTATGCAACTAAGTGCCTAAGCCCCACCTAGGAGTTTCCCCATGTCCACATGGGCCTGGCCAAATTATAATGGGGACAGCCCAGGGGGTTTGTTGAACTAATTGGAGACTCAGCAGGCCTAAGAACCTCCCTTCAGGGGGGAGAGGCAAAAAGGAAGGTAGAGAGGAAAAGAGAGTAAGAGAGAAAGAGGAGCTGGTGGTGGTTCACCTTCAAACCCAACTGGGAGATACAGCACAGCTGATTCTCCTTGGAACTACAGATTCCAGGTCATGGTGAGTTTGTGTTATTGAAGTGAGACTGGCTCTTTGGGCTAGCTGAGCTGGAAGCAAGTTTGAGGTTTGAATCAGTTTTTGTTTGAGATAAGGTGTTCTGGGTAGCTAGGGAAGTAGAGCTTGTTTGAGATACCTGGGGGCCTTTTTACCCTATTAACTTCAATTGTGCTGTAAATTTTGTTCCCATTAACGAAACCTTATTTGTTTGTGGAAAAGAGGCTGTTAATCTCTGTTTTTATCAGTCTGGGGGAAAGAACTAAAGAAAAGGCAGTTTGGAAGAGAGGAAATTCTGGACCTATAGGTCTCCCATTATTTCCTGAACCCCAATGTTAAGGCGAGCTGCCCAATTAACTCTCCCCATACTGAATTTGGCCCATACAAATCAAAGTATAAGACTGCCTCCTATGCAGCAGCACATAATTAGAAACACATGAAGGTGCAAGTTAAACAAATACCCTTCATATATCACAGCTCTCCCATACCAACAAGATAAAAGGTTTGTTTATTTCACAATTAGAAAAATTAACATCTCCCTCATGAGAGGAGGCATGAGTTTGCAATGCAGGCCCCACAGTTTTGGGAAAAGATTAGTTACTTTGGAGGTAGAGTATAAACAGAAAATTTCACAAACCTTAGTAAGGGAATGGCTGAACAAGTTGTGGTACATGTTTGTAATAGAAAACTACTGTGTTATAAAAAATGATAAGCTCAATGATCTTAGAAAAACATGAATAAACTTGCATGAAATAATGAAGAGCAAATTGAGTAGAACCAAGCAAAAGTTGTACACAGTAACAGCAATATTATTTTAAGAACAACCTTGAGTGACTAAGACATTTTGACTATTATAAATACCCAAATTAACTATGAAAGACATATGAAGGATATGCTATCTGTATCCAGAGAAAGAACTGGTAAGTATAAGTATGTATAGGATGGTTTTATATCTATAGCTATATATCATATCATATCATATTTATGTATATATGTGTGAATATGCATGTGTATATGTATATGTGCATCTACATATGTATATGTGTGTGTATATATATGTATATATGTACACACACAATCCTACACAAATATATATATATATATATATATATATATTTGTTTCTGGTAGAGCCATCTCTAGTGTGGGAGTGAAGAAAAAAAGGGAAACAGTTATGTAATAAATATTAAATGGCTGAAAATAATAACAAGATATATATATATATATATATATATATAAGATTTGCAGTTTCATCTACAATCATATTTTTTCTATTTTACTATATTATAGAAGTGATTGTTTTATTTCTTAAGTTTAGAATAAAATAAAGTTTTAAAAAGAAGAAAACAAGTACTCTTGGTAGTCTAGAAGAAATTTCACATACAATTATTTTAATCCTTTCTGCACACAAAAAGAACAGCATAAGGTTGGCAAAACTTATTTTATTCATGATATTATGCAAAAATAAGACATCTTGATAGGTATGTAAGAGAAAGATTAAAAAAGAAAACAATAAGAAAGTGAAAAGAAAATTGTTTTGTTTGTTGGCAGTTCTTTTATAAAGAAGAAGATGAGAGGAAAGTATCTAAGGATGCCTTATTTTCTATGTTTAAGCTTGACCAATAGGGAAATCATACTTAATGATGCTAGAGTCTTTAAAAAAATATTGTCAAATCCTTGATTTCACTGCAGGTCATAGTTGTTGAACTGCAAACAAAGGAAGAAATGCATACAATTAGAATAACAACTCTCCTAAAGGTTCCCAGAAGCTCCAAACTCCCTGACCCTCTTTTTTCCTATATGGTTAAGAAGCAAAGGACATTGTTACATTTAATGACCAGCTTTGTCAATATAAGTTTAACAGGGCTCTTCCAACTTCCCTGTACTTGGGAACTCAGCTCTAGCTTTCTGATGGCCCATAGGTCAGTATGTTATTTACTACCATGGAACCTTACAAAGGAAAACAAAATATTTCCTGCAAAATTAATTTTTATATTTATAAAGCACCTATCCTCCTCAGAGCACAATCAAGGTAGCATACAGCTAGGGACTACTGTGCTTTCCTTCTTGAACCCCCATCCTCTGGGGATCCTGAGAAGGATAGTAGATGTATCCTGGAGTACCCAGAAGGAAGGTGGTGGTCCTAGTGGGTGGAACATGTGTGGTCCAAAACTTGTTGGGTGTGTAGGTGACATCCTGTGAGGAGGGAGGAGGACAATATTAGCCACTGAGTAGTAGCACTGAAAGAGACATGAAAATAATTGGCAGAGGCTTTATCTTCAGATTCTGGAGGAGAAGGAAGAGGTCCTGGAAGTCCTGTGACAGGCTATAGTTTAATTCTAGTCTTTGGTTCCTTCATTTCACATTTCTTTTCCTCTGATTGGGATATTCCCCATTTCACATTAACTGCAACAATTTTTGTTGTTGGAATCGACCAGCCTGTGTGTGTGTGTGTGTGTGTGTGTGTGTGTGTATTCTATCCGTATCTCATTCCCTCCCTCCTTCCCCTACCCCTCCCTGAGGAGGTAAGCAATCACATATAGGTTATACATGTTCAATTATATAAAACATTACCATATATGTCATTGTATATAAAAAAGATTCAAGTAAAAAAAGAAAGAAAATGCAAAATAGCATGCTTCAGTCTCTGTTCAATCAATATCACTGCTTTCTCTGGAGGTGGATAATATGCTTTATCATTAGCCCTTTGAGATTTTCTTGGATCACTGTATTGCTGAAAGTAGTTAAGTCATTCACAATTGCTCATAGAACAATAATGCTGTCATTGTGCATGATGTTCTGCTGGCTTTGGTCACTTCCATATACATCAATTCATATAAGTCTTTCCAGGTTTTTCTGAAATCATCCTGCTTTTTATTTCTTATAGAATAATAATACTCTTTTACAATCATATGCATAGCTTGTTCAGTCATTCCCCAATTGATGGACATTCCTGAGATTTCCAATTCTTAGCCACCACAACGAGTTACTATAAATATTTTTGTACAATCCCCCCCCCTTTTCTCTTTTTAATGATTACTATTGTTAACTGTTTCCCTCCATCCTACTCCCTTCCTCATATTTACTCTATAATCTATCTTCTTTCACCCTATCCCTCCTCAAAAGGGATTTGCTTCTGACTGTCCCCTTCCCCACTCTGCCCTTCCTTCTTTCACCCCTCCCTCCTTATCCCCTTCCCCTCCTACTTCCCTGCAGGGTTAGATAGATTACTCCACCCAATTGAGCGTAGACATTAATTCCCCCCTTAAGTCAACTCTGATGAGATTAAGGTTTTCGAGCCAATTCTTATGAGTGTAAGGTTCATTCACCACCCTGATCCTCCCCCATCTCTCCCCCCACTCCATAAGTCTTTTCTTGTTTCTTTCATGTGGGATTTCACTCCATTCTAACTCAACCTTTCCCTTTCACCCATGGAAATCCTCTCACCCCTCAATTTTACCGTAAAAATGTCATCAAGGAGCATCTAGGTGTCACCATGGACAAAACACCCACCCTGGACCCAGGAGCACCCAAGCTCAAATCCGGCTCAAGTCAAAAGAAACTCACCCACTGCTCTTCCCTGGGCATTTCTACCAACTGAAACCACCCCATAAAAAAAAAGATAAAAAAAAAATAAATTCTTTACAGATATTATCCCTTCATACTCAATTCCCTCCTATGTCCTCTGTCTAAATTTATTTCTATCATCTGTCCTAATACTGAGAAAATTCTTATGAGTTAGACGTATCATCTTCACATATAGGAATGTAAGCAGTTTGACCTTTTAAAATGTCTCTTAATTTCTTTTTCCTGTTTACCTTTTTATGTTTCTTATATTTGAAAGTCAAATTTTCCATTCAGTTCAGGTCTTTGCATCATGAATACCTTAAGGTCCTCTTTTTTCATTGAAGTCCCATTTTTCCCCCTGAAAGATTACATTAAGTTTTGGTAGCTAGGTGATTTTTGGTTGTAATACCAATTCCTTTGCCCTCTGGAATATAATATTCCATGCCCTCTGATCCTTTAATGTAGAAGCTGCTAGATCTTGTGCTAACTTGACTGTGGCTCCACAGTACTTGAATTATTTCTTTCTGGATGCTTGCAATATTATCTGTTTGACCGGGGAGCTCTGGAATATGGCTATAATATTCCTGGGAGTTTTCATTTTGGGATCTCCTTCAGGAGGTGATCAGTGGATTCTTTCAATTTCTATTTTACCTTCTGCTTCTAGAATATCAGGTCAAATTTTCCTGACAATTTCCGGTAACATGATGTCAAAGTTCTTTCCTTGATCACGGTTTTCAGGTAGTCTGATAAAATACTTGGGTTTTTTTGTTTTGTTTTGTTTTTAATTTTATTTTATTATTTTCCAGTTACATATTACATATGAGGATAATTTTCAATATTTGTTTACACTGTTGTTTTAGTTCCAAATTTTCTTTTACTCTCCCCCTTCCCTCCCTCCTCCCCAAGATAGAAAGCAGTCTGATATAGGTTGTAAATGTACAGTCACATCAAACATATTTCTACACTAGTCATCTTGTGAAAGGAGAATCAGAGAACAAAGGAAAAACCTCAAACAAGAAGGAAAAAATAGTTCAAAAGTAGAAACAGTATGATTCAATCTGCATTCATAATTCACAGTTCTTTTTTCTGTCACTTGAGAATATTTTCCATCATGAGTTCTTTGAAACTGTTGTGGATTGTTGCACTGCTAAGAAGAACCAAGTCTATCCCCATTATTCATCACACAATGTAGCTGTTTCTGTGTACAATATTCTCCTCATTCTGCTCCTCTCAATCAGCATCAGTTCATGTAAGTCCTTCCAGGTTTCTCTGTACCTCTCCTGCTCATCATTTCTTATATCACAACAGGATTCCATTACATTCATATACCACAATTTGTTTATCCATTCCCCTATTTATGGGCATTCCCTCAATTTCCAATTCTTTGCCACCACAAAGAGAGCTGCTATAAATAATTTTGTACACGTGTGTCCTTTTCCCTTTCCTATGGTCTCTTTGGGATACAGATCTAGCAGTGGTACCACTGGGTCAAAGGATATGAACAGTCCCATAGCCCTTTGGGCATAGTTCCAAATTGCTCTCCAGAATGGGTGGATCAGTTCACAGCTTCACCAACAATGCATTAGTGTTCCAATTTTTCCACAACTTTTCCAACAATTATTATTTTCTTTTTTTGTCATATTAGCCAATCTGATAGGTGTGAGGTAGTACCTCAAAGTTGTTTTAATGTGCATTTCTCTGATCAATAGTGCTTTAAAGCATTTTTTCATATGGCAATAGATATCTTTGACTTCTTCATCAGAAAACTGCCTGTTCATATTCTTTGACCATTTCTCAATTGGAGAATGACTTGGATACTTATAAATTTGATTTAGTTCCCTGTATATTTTAGAAATGAGGACTTTATCAGAAATTCTGGCTATAAAAATTATTTTCTAGTTTTCTTCCTCCCTTCTAATTTTAGCTACATTGCTTCTGTTTGTACGAAAGCCTTTTAATTTAATGTAATCAAAGTCTTCCATCTTGCTTTTCATAATTTCTCTTATTTGGACATAAATTGTTTTCCTCTGTGTAGATCTGAGAGGTAAACTATTCCTTCCTCTTCTAATTTATCTATGGTATCACCCTTTATATCTAAATATTGAGCCCATTTTGACCTTATTTTTGTATAAGGTGTAAGATGTTGGTCTATTGCTAGTTATTGCTATACTATCTTCCAGTTTTCCCAGATGTTTTTGTCAAATACTGAGTTCCTATCCCAGAAGCAAGAGACATTGGTTTTATCAAACAGTAGATCACTATAGTCATTTACAACTGTGTCTCCTGTGCCTAAACTATTCCATTTGTCCACCACTCTATTTCATAGCCAGTACGACATAGTTTTGATGACTGCCACTTTATAGTATAGCTTCAAATTTAGTATGGCTAACCCACCTTCCTGTTCATTTTTTTCATTAATTACTTTGATATTCTTGACTTTTTGTTTTTCCAGATGAATTTTGTTATTATTTTTTCTAGCTCTATAAAATAATTTTTTGGTAGTCTGATTGATACGGCACTGAATATGTAAATTAATTTAGGTAGAATGGTCATTTTTATTATATTAGCATGGCCTATCCATGAGCAATTGATATTTTTCCAATTACATAGATCTGATTTTATTTGTGTGAAAGGTGTTTTAGCATTTTTTTCATAGAGTTCCTGGGTTTATCTTGGCAGGTAGACTTCAAAGTATTTTATATTATCTACCATTACTTAAAATGAAATTTCTCTTTCTATCTCTTCCTGCTGAACTTTGTTGGTCATGTATAGAAATGCTGATGGTTTATGTGGGTTTATTTTATATCCTGCGATTTTGCTAAAGATGTTAATTGTTTGAAGCAGTTTTTTAGTTCATTCTTTAGGATTCTCTAAGTTTACCATTATATCATCTGCAAAGAGTGAGAGTTTTGTTTCCTTCTTACCTATTCTAATTCCTTTAATTCCTTTTTCTTCTTTTATTGCTAGAGCTAACATTTCTTTCTTTCTTTCTTTTTTTTTTTGTGAGGCAATTGGGGTTAAATGACTTGCCCAGGGTCACACGGCTAGTAAGTGTTAAGTGTCTGAGTCCAGATTTGAACTCAGGTCCTCCTGAATCCAGGGCTGGTACTCCACCCACTGCGCCACCTAGCTGCCCCTATAGCTAACATTTCTAAAACAATATTAAATAACAGAAGTGATAATGGACATTCCTATGTCACCTCTGATCTTATTGGGAATGCCTCTAACATATCCCCATTACATGTAATGTTTGCTGATGGTTTCAGATAGATACTGCTTATTATTTTAAGGAAAGCTTCACCTATTCCTATGCTCTCTAGTGTTTTTAATAGGAGTGAGTGTTGTATTTTTGTCAAAAGCTTTCTCTGCATCTATTGAGATAATAATATGATTTTGGTTAGTTTTTTTTATTGATGTGGTCGATTATATTATTATTTTTTCTAATGTTGAACCAGCCTTGCATAACTGGTATAAATCCCAACTGGTCATAGTGTATTATCCTGGTGATCACTTGCTGCAATCTCCTTGCTAATATTCTATTTAAGATTTTTGCATCAATATTCATTGGGGAAATTGTTCTGTAATTTTCTTTCTCTATTTTGGCTCAGCCTGGTTTAGGTATCAACACCATATTTGTGTAATAAAAGGAGTTTGGTGGGACTCCTTCTTCACCTATTTTTCCAAATAGTTTGAATAATATTGGAATTAATTATTCTTTAAATGCTTGGTAGAATTCACTTGTAAACCAATCTGGCCCTGGAAATTTTTTCTTAGGGAATTCATTGATGACTTGTTCAATTTCTATTTCTGAAATGGGCCTATTTAAGGATTTTATTTCCTCTTCAGTTGACTTGGGCAATTTGTATTTTTGTAAATATTCATCCATTTCATTTAGATTGTCAAATTTATTGGCAGACAGTTGGGCAAAATAACTCCTAATTTTTGCTTTAATTTCTAATTCATTGGTGGTGAAATCACCCCTTTCATTTTTGATACTGATAATATGGTTTTCTTCTTTCTTTTTTTAAATCAAATTAACCAAAGGCTTATCTATTTTGTTGTTTTTTTCATAGAAGCAGCTCTTAGTTTTATGGATTAGTTCGATAGTTTTCTTGCTTTCAATTTTATTAATTTCTCCTTTTATTTTCAGGATTTCTAATTTAGTATTTAAATGGGGATTTTTAATTTGTTCTTTTTCTAGCTTTTTAAAGTTGCATGCCCAATTCATTGATGTCCTCTTTCTCTTTTTTATTCATGTAAGCATTTAGAGCTATAAAATTTCCCCTAAGCACTGCTTTAGCTGCCTTCCATAAATTTTTGTATGCTGTCTCTTTATTGTCATTCTCTTGGATGAAGTTATTGATTGTTTCTATGATTTGTTGTTTGACCCACTAATACTTTAGGATGAGATTGTTTAGTTTCCAATTAATTTTTAGTCTACATTTCCATGGCTCATTATTACATGTAATTTTTATTGCATCATAATCTGAGACAGATGGCTTTACTATTTCTGCCTTTCTACATTTGACTATGAGGTTTTTGTGCCTTAATACATGGTCGATTTTTGAGTATGCGCCATATACTGCTGAGAAAAGGGGTATATTCCTTTCTATCCCCATTCAGTTTTCTCCAGATGTCTATCATATCTAACTTTTCTAATATTCTATTCACCTCTTAACTTCTTTTCTATTTATTTTGAAGTTAGATTTATCTAATTCTGAGAGGGGAAGATTCAGATCCCCGACTAATATCGTTTTCCTGTCTATTTCCTCTTGTAACTCCTTTAACTTGTCCCCTACAAATTTGTATGCTATACCATTTGGTGCATATATGTTTAGTATTGATATTACTTAATTATCTGTAGTGCGTTTTAGCAAGATATAGTTTCCTTCCTTATCTCTTTTAATTAGATGTATTATTACTTTTGATTTGTCTGAGATAAAAATTGCTACCCCTGATTTTCTGATGTCAGCTGAAGCATAATATATTTTGCTCCAACCTTTTACCTTTATTCTGTGTTTCTCTCTACTTCAAATGTGTTTCCTGTAAACAACATATTGTAGGATTCTGATTTTTAATCCACTCAGCTATTCACTTCTATTTTATGGGAAAGTTCATCCCAATCACATTCACTGTGAAAATTATTAACTGTTTATTTGCCTCCATCTTCTTTTCCCTTTGCTTTTACTCTCTTTTCCCTTCTTTCACCCTATTCCACTTGCCCAGTGTTTTGCTTCTGACCACTGCCTCTCTCAATCTGCCCTCCCTTTTATTAGCTGCCCTTCTTTTTCTTGCACCTTTCCCCCCCCACTTGTGCCCTCCCTTGTATCAATACCACCATTTTCCCCTTTCCCCTTTTGTTTCTTTAAAGAGTAAGCTAAGTTTCTTTTTACAATTGGGAATGTGTTTTATTCCCTCCCTGAACCAAATCTGATGAAATCAAGGTTGCAACAATGCCCACCCTTCCCTTCTTTCCCTCTAATGTAATGGGTTCTTTTTGTGCCTCTTCAAATGATGTCATTAATCCCATTCCATCTCACCCTTCCTTTCCTCCCCCTAGTCTTCTTTTATTCTGTCCCTTAAGCTTCTTTATATAATCACATCAAAGTTGATTTAATAACAATACCTTAACAGAAATACAGATCTCAAGAGTTAAAAGTATTATCCTCCCTCATAGGGATGCAAGCAGTTTAACATCATTGAACAACCTTTTGCCACCCCCCCCCATTTACCTCTTTATATTTCTCTAGAGTCTTGTATTTAGAGATCAAATTTTCTGTTCAGTTCTGGTCTTTTTCTCAGGAAGCCTTGGAAGCTCCCTAATTCATTGAATGTCCATTTTTTCCTCTGAAATAGAATGCTCAGTTTTGCTGGGTAGTTGATCATGGTTTGTAATCCAAGCTCCTTTGCCTTCCTGAATATCATATACCAAGCCCTGAGATCCTTTAATGTTGTAGCTGCCAGGTCTTGTGCAATCCTGACTATGGCTCCATGATATTTAATGGTTTCTTTCTGGTTCCTTGAAGTGTTCCTTTTCTGGTCTCTTTCAGGAGGTGATCAGTGGATTCTTTCAATGATGATTTTTATCCTTTGATTCTACAATTTCAGGGCAATTCTCCTTTATAATTTCCTGAAATATGGTGTCTAGACTCTTTTCTTGATCATGGTTTTCAGGTAGCCCTATAATTCTCAGATTATCTCTCCTGGTCAGTTGTTTTTCCAATGAGGTATTTCACAGTTTCTTCTACATTTTCCATTTTTTTAAAAATTCTGCTCAGCAGATTCTTGGTGTCTCAAGGAGTTATCAGCTTCCATCTGCTCAATTTTATTTTTAAGGGCTTATTTTGCTCAATAAGCTTTTGTACTTTTTTTTTTCCATTTGGCCAATTTTTTCTCCCATTTGGCCATTTTTTCCCTCTCATTTGGTCAATTGTATTTTTTAAGGAATTGTTTTCCTTAGTCAATTTTTTACCTTCTTTTGGCAGTGTAAATCTCATTTCTCTCATATCCTTTTCCATTTTTTCTTCTACCTATCTTAATTATTATTATTATTATTACTCTTATTGTTTAGTGAGGCAATTGTGGTTAAGTGACTTGCCCGGGGTCACACAGCTAGTAAGTGTTAAGAGTCTGAGGCCAGATTTGAACTCAGGTACTCCTGACTCCAGGGCCAGTGCTCTATCCACTGCACCATCTAGCTGCCCCTTAATTGGTTTTTAAAAGCTTTTTTGAGCTCTTCAAAGAAGGCTTGGTCTTGAGACAAGATCAACTTCCCACTTGAGTCTTCACTTGTAAGCGTTTTGACCAACTCATCTGAGTTTGAGTTTTGGTTTTCCCTTTCACCTTAGAAGTTGTCAATGGTGTGAGTACTTTTTTGTTTCTTGCCCATGTTGTAGGCTATTTTTAAACTTATAAATTTGAATTCTGATCCTGAGGCACAAGGTTCACTGTTACAAGCTCCTTACTGCTCTCAACTGGCCCACTCTCAGCTGTGTTGAGTTGCAGTAGTGTCCAGGTGCCCACTAAGCTGAGCTTTGCTGAGGTGAGCTGCCAAGTGAAAAGAGTAGTGCTGAGCTGCCCTCCCCTTTCACCCAGATGAGACAGACCTTTCCTGAAGTCTTCTAAATTGTCTCAGGTAGCAGGATTGTTTCTCTCTTTTTGGAGGGTTTGTAGTTTCAGATTCTGTTTAGAGGCTTGATTTAATGTTGTTTTTGAGGGAAATATGGGAAAGCTCAAGCAAATTCCTAGCTTCTCTTTGCCATTTTGGCTCCACCCCTGGAACTTGGCTCCTAGTCCAATGATTTTCAAATTATCCCTCAAGGATCTATTTTCTAGGTGAGCTGTTTTTCCAAGGAGATATTTCTAATTGCCCTCTATTTTTTAATTCATTTGGATTTGCTTTATTTTGTTGCTTTATTTCTCATAAAATCATTTCCTTCTATTTGCTCAAACTTAATTTTTAAGCAATTATTTTCTTCAGGAGCTTTTGTTACTTCTTTTCAATTCTGACAATTTGGCTTTTCAAGGTGTTGACTTTTTTTTTTTCATGACCCTCAGTCATCACTCTCATTTCTCTTTCCATTTTTTCTTCTACCTCTCTTCCTTTTCCCTCTACCCCTCTTACCTTATCTTCAAAGTCCTTTTTGAGTACTTCTATGGCCTGGGACCAATTAATGTTTTTCTTGGAAACTTTGGATGTAGGAGTCCTGACATTGCTATCATCTACTGAGGGTGCACCTTGATCTTCCTTGTCATTAAAAAAACTTTCTATAATCTGAATCTTTCTCTGTTTGCTCATCTTGCCCCTCTTTTACTTGACTTTTAACTCCTTAACATGAGGCAGTACTTCCAGGATGTACTGTCCCAAGCTTCAGGGGGTCTAATGTGATATTTAAGGAGGGGCAGGTTTTTCACTTGTCTATCCTGTACTCTGGTCCATATATAAATCTTTGTGTGCTGTGGTTGTTAGCTCCAATGAGACTGCTCCCCCCACCCCCCCGCCCCGGGTCATCACTACTCAACCCTACTTCCTGGTTCCCAGCAGGAGTGAAACACCCAATTCCACCTCAGGGCCAGCAGAGTCCCCTGTAATCTTCCCCTGGCCAACCATTTAGCCTTCTCACCAGACTGCGAACTTAGTTCCAGATGATAGGCTTGCTGCAGGTGATTCAGAGGCTCTGGAGGTCTCTTTCTCTGGAAAAGCCTACCTGGGACTGGATCTGTGTCAGCGTGACTATGGGCTTGGGTTCCATTCTTGCCCCAGCACAGCAGCCCCCTCCTGCTGACCTTCAAAGCTGTCTTTGGATGGAAAATAATATCAGCCTGTTCCTTTGTGGGTTTTACTGCTCCAAGAAATGTTTTTTGGATCAATTGTGTTTGTGACTTCTGAGTGCTTACTCCCTGCACCCATTTATAATCAGTATATTGAAGGCCTGTTGAGTAGTCATTTCTGCAGCTTTCCTTGTAGCAAATTAGATGAAAGTACACTGTTGCCTCTGTACATCTGTCAGCATTCATATCTCACTAAATTGGTAAAAGGGATTTCTAAGATCAGTCTCTTTGATTGTAAAT
Organism: Dromiciops gliroides; assembly: GCF_019393635.1. Classification (NCBI taxonomy): domain Eukaryota; kingdom Metazoa; phylum Chordata; class Mammalia; order Microbiotheria; family Microbiotheriidae; genus Dromiciops; species Dromiciops gliroides. The sequence continues at coordinate 625,211,172 of NC_057862.1, read as the reverse complement.
TCCAGTCAGCCAACATATAGTGTGGTAATAGTCCTATGAACTGGTGGTTCCAGACAAAGCTTTGTTGAAACCTGTTTTAGAAAAGCTTATCTGTAACAGGATTATTAATACCATAATATCATAACATTGATGTTATGATCAGCAAAAGCATCATAAAGAACTGTTAGTCTTCTCTTGTCTGGATGGATACTTCTTTCCTTTTACATTTTCCTTTTATCCAGAAGGTATGAATTTAAGGACAATTCTGCTTATACTAAAGGGTGGTCTGAGCCAATTTAAGCATCATGTTACTGTTGACTATAGCATCCTAAGAACACAAACCAAATGAGTTTCATCAGAGTTAAAATTCTCTCATGCTCAACATTTTGTATTATTTTGTTCATACCAGACTTATGCATGTCCTCTTTCAAGAATCATCCTGCATCAGGGACCCGAATAAGTAAGTCATGTTCTAGGTCCAAAAGGCAGGTCTTAAAATTATTTTTTTAGCTTCCTTCATGTTTGGCACATTTAAATCTTCTTAAAACAAATGTGAACACTGGGATACCAGTGGAACACTGTGAACAGGTTGGAACAACTTTTGCATTCTTTTCGATGATTTTCTTTGATTATCTGAAGGTAGGGATTTTCTCCAAGGCACATTTGACATAGAAGAGGGAAGTCTGAGCCCTTCCACTTCTGACTGTTGTAGGAATTGAGACATCACAGCCTTGGAAGCAGTGTGATCCATGGAACTGTGGCACTGTGAGGGAAATTAGGAGTGGCATAGCTGGTCCCTGGGGCCTATTTTTCTTGCTCTGTCAAATGAAAGTGGGAGAGGTGGGAAAGAGAGAATGTGGATTTGAAAAATAAAATAAAATTTAATTAAATATAAATTGCTGCTAGGCTCCTTGAAATCCAGCAACAATCAACCAAAAAGTATATGTGTGTTTGTGTGTGTGTGTGTGTGTATTTTTTTTTTGCAGGGCAATGAGGGTTATGTGACTTGCCCAGGGTCACACAGCTAGTAAGTGTTAAGTGTCTGAGGCCGTATTTGAGCTCAGGTCCCCCTGAATCCAGGGCCAGTGCTTTATCCACTGTGCCACCTAGCTGCCCCCTCAAAAAGTATCTTTTAAGAAATAATAAAAAGACGGCAAAAAATCACAATGCTATACCAATCAACTAGTGACAGAAAGTCCTGTTACCTTGACATATTAAATTTTGGTGAAAATTTCTAAGTTGCAGGGTTAGATAAAGAAAACCCAGTCTCCAAACCAAAGAAAATAGGTTTATTGAAAAGCGACCCTGTCTCACAATATAGTCAGCCTTAGGTCTAAGACCGAAAGACCCCGAGACTCAGGCTCCATGGATATTTATACACAATGACTCTTGCCACAAAATAGACACAACCCAAGTGGTACATGTACAATAAGTACGAAATAGAGAAACACCAGTCTTTCATCATCCAAGTTCCTAACCCCTTGGATTTCAGTTATCAACTTAGGATGTGTCAGTAGAGGTGTTATTAAAATCCACTATGCAAATGAAATGCACTTACATGGTTTCTAGAGACCTCATGGCCATATAGCATTTTAATTTACTCTACTAGTATCTGTCTTACTTCCTTCATTATTATTAGCTTAAACTACTAAAGATTACTCAACATGTGAAATCACAGTTTTTAGTCTATATACTGATTATTTCCATTGTTCAGTCACTCATGTCTAAGGAGTAGGGAAAAATCTCACTCATGATAGATAGATGGATGGATAGATAGATAGATAGATAGATAGATAGATAGATAGATAGATAGATAGATAGATAGATGATAGACAGAAAATTTGATATCATATGAATGTGACCAAAGGGTGGTGTGTGAATATGTGTGTGTGTGTACATATATATGGAAGAAAAATGGCGGGTAGGTATATTCATCATTTTAAATACTGTAGAGTTTACCTCTAATGAAAAGAGAAAAATAGCATTTGAGACACAAAGTTCCCTAGAAATCTGGAAACAAAATCCAGAAAAGAGTTAATATAATCTATATAGAGGAATCAGGGTTGGAAGGGACAAGGAGTAAGTAGATATTGAACACCTACTATGAGCCACACATTGTGCTAAATGCTTTAAACTATTTCTTCCTTTGACACTCTAATTTCTATATATAAAAGTTCAAAATTAAGTCCAAAAGTAAGAAGACCTAGAGGTCCTAAGAGTAGGAAGGCAATTTTCCTTTATTGATAATACTGAGTCTTGGTAGAATAAAAACAATGGCTTGAATATTGTCTTTCCTGGGTATAGCTTATTCAAATAAAACATGTGACATGTTCTTGATATCAGGGATTGTTTGTTTTTGGTTTTATGGTTTTTGTTGTTGTTGAAGATGATGATGATTTGTTTTGCCTTTCTTTGTACTCCCAAAGCTTAGTATATAGTGTTTGTAACAGTGGGTGTTTTGTAACTGCTTCTTTCATTAGCTTCATTATGTTACATTTTATCTTAAGTAGCTATAGTCATGTAAGGAAATCCAGGAATAAGGAGAAAGCATGGTACAGAATATTGATATAAATAACAATGGCTGGAGGAAAAAGTTATTTTATCCTCAAATTATAGTAACATGTGTTTAGCCAGAGAAGAGGACTTTAGGAAATAGATTGCAAGCCTGCTACAGAGACATGACATAGTAATGATGAGAGATTGCAAAATCAAAATGTAAAGAAACATAATTTTCAGATAAGGTAGAAATAGTTTTTGCCACTTAAATGTGGCAGAAAATTATTTGTGGCATAAAAATGCTATCATCACTTTGTAAATTATATAAGGTAAAGCAACTTTCATAGGGGAATACTTTAATTGCTGAAAGGTTAAAGGAAAAATAAAACTTTTGTGTTCTAAATTCTGATAAAAAGGAAATTTTGGGAAAAAAACACATGGCCAAAAGACAGAGATTATTAACAGGACTGATCTGAGGTCTGGAAAATGGCTCAGGCTGCAGGATGTTGTGGTCCCTCAATTCATTTACATGTATCAGCTTTTAAGGCTTTAAGTCATTAACACACAAGAATAGATCAAATATGTGTCTGGAGACTTTGGGGTGATTAAATATGATAGTTGATTTTGTAACTAACAAAAGAGTGGAGTTCTTAAATTATCATTTTGACTGTAGTAGAGAACCTAGCAAATGCTGAAGAACCTGGTAAGGAATGAAAAGAATTCAACACCTGATAGAAAAGTCAGCTGTAATGGAGCCACATAAGGAAACCAGTAGGAGTAGAATCAGCTGAGAAGGCTATAGTTATTATTTGCCAGTTGTCTGGATAAAGGCTGATTTTCATTGCAGAAGAGCTGAAGTCTGCTGACATTTTTAATTCTCTCCCTTTGGGTCATGTATATTTTGACAGAGGTGAGGCAACTCAGAGGTGATTGTTGATCTCAGCTACACATTATAGTTGAGAAAGGAAATAAGACACAAGCAATACAACAGCAAATTTTCTGTTAGAATGGCTGACAGGTAATTGGATGATACAGAATCCTGTGAATGAAAAGATGACTGAGTTCACCTGTGTTAACCAGAATGTGCCAGTTTGATGAACTATGAAGTTTACTGGTTAAATGGAAATGCTAGCCAGTAATATAGTTTAAAACTTTCTCAATACACCTTTATAAGGCTCCTTGTGAGTTAATAGAGCTTGTCGCTGCTTCATCAGTTTGAAAGTAGAAAAGAAAATCTTATGCCCAGTAGGAAAGCAGTGAGAAGTAGATGGAGAGTAGTTAGCACTGGGACTGAAGTCAAAAAGATTCTTATTTACTTTAAATATGGCCTCAGACACTTACTAGCTGTGTGACCCTGGGCACGTCACTTAACTCTGTTTGTCTTAATTCCTTAGCTATAAAATGAACTAGAGAAGAAAATGGCAAACCATTCCAGTATTTTTGCTAAAGGATGAATTGGGTCACTAGGTGTTGTATACAACTGAAACAACTGAACAACAACAAATCACTTATTGGGTGTGCTATAGTGGGTATTCTTTTCAGTTATGGTTTAGAGTAGTTATGTTTAGACTATATTGTTAACTATTGGTGTCAGTTATAGTCTGGCCATTGAGCTCCCCATTGAAGTTCAAAATTTTAGTACCTAGATTATTCTATGTGACCTCAGACGAATTTAATGATAATTCAGTAACAAACAATTGCACAGCACTTGGTATGTGCCAGGCACTGCTAAGTGCTTTACAATTATTATTCCCTTGATCATCACAACTACCCTAGGATGTAAGTACTTATCTCCATTTTACAGATGAGGAAACTGAGGCAAAAGCAGTTAAGTGACTGTGTAACTAAGATTACATAGACTGTAATTATCTGAGATCAAGTTTGAATTTAGGTATACATGTGGCACCTTGCTGCCTCATCAGCTTCAGGTTAGTCACATGATTGATCTGATCCCCAATTTGAAATTGAGTGGATTGAACTTGATGTGGAAAAAACACACATAGTCTCTGATCTTGTCTGTCTCAAACAGACCCTGGCCTTGCTGTGTTCTAGCTACAGCTGCAGGCCTGTAATCTCTGCATTCCAACCTTGTCTGTCTCAGACAGGCTCTGGCTTTGAGGTACCCCAGCTGCAATGACAAGCTTCCCCTAACCACTAGGTGCCACTATGCATCCTTTGTTCAGTGAATAACTGAATGCATCTTCGTTTGATAAACTTGCCCCTATACCATGCCTACTCTTTTTTGTATATAACCAGGTGGGCTACAAGACTCACTGCCTATTGATGGAAGCTCAAGAACCCCCTTTGGGCCCGAATGTAATAAACTCTCTCTCTCTTCATCTCGAGTACCTGGCTGAGGTCATTTGTGCCATAACAAACTAACCAACCTCTATGTCTGTTTCCAATTCTAAAAACGCAAAAAAAGACAACAATAAAAACAAGATAATTCCAAAGATCTTCTTGTATAGCTAGAAAACTGAGATTTAATGTATATAAAAATCCAAACTCTTGAGAAGTAAGGTGGAAAAGTTGATTGTATTCTGGAAGACGCTGGGATGAATTGAGTTCAAATCCTTATTCAGATACTTACTAGTTGCCTGATTTATGGAAACACCACTAGATCACAGAATCCTCTTCTAAGATGAAAATAATGATATATACTTCACAGAGTTATTGTGAAGAACAAATTAGATAATGTATTTGAAGTTGTCTATAAACCATAAAGTACTACTATACGATTTGGAGGAATTTTTATTCTTGTTGTTGTTGTTGTCATTATTACAGGATACTATTATTACATCTTATAAATAATTATATTGAAACAGTAAGATCAGGATTCCATTAACTTATTAACAGGATGATCCAAAAGTCATCCATGTCAAAGAAAAGAGACAAGAAAGAGTTAAAACATTTAAGTTGGTGGCTACTTTAATTTTGAACTTTTTTATTTAAAAAATTACTTGTGGATTTATAGGAACATAAATAATTGTTCAAGGAGGCCTTTTTTGAGGCATTCCAAAATGTTAAATGAGATGTGGTTTAGAGCATAGATGCCTAGTTGAAACAGTAAAAAACATACCTTAATCTAGGATAAAACTTGACTCTCTGAACTACATTGTGGATCTACATTGAATATATATATATATATATATATATATATATATATATATATATATATATATATATATATATATATATATATATATATATATATATATATACACACACACACACACACACACATATTATTTGTTGTTCCGCCTACATTGACTATGCATTAGAAATGGAGGAGTAAAAACAAGTTTAAATGGTAATAAATGGCTCATTACTTTCAGAAGAGAAAAAGATGGAATATGTGCTCATGTAGGTGGGTGAGAAGGTGAGTATGCACAAACGCTCTCTCTTTTCCTCTCTTTATAAGTGTTTGTTTTTTCCCTAAGGAAGTTTTCAGATACTTCAAAAATATTAATGTTGCCAAAATGAAGCAGAAAATGATGAGATCCCAAGTGCAGTAGCTTGAAAGCAGTGACTAGGGAAGGAAAGTTTACACAGTAGCTTGGCATTTAATAAATGTATGGGGGGAAAATTGTGGGAAGCAAGACAAATGCCCTGGTACAAAATAACTTCAGTCATGCTTGAGAAAATCCTAACATCCCGTGTATCCCAGGAGTGACTGATTATTAGAGCCTTTGTATTTTTGGTAACAGTAAGCATGTGGAAATAATAGGAGATAGAAATAGGATAGGTATGTCCATTCTTGGCAATTGTATTTTTCCTAGCATATTAACAAACTAGAGAGCACTCAGAGTAGGTGATTAGGGTAGTGAATAGACAGGAGACCATTTCATATATTTCACTGAGAAGGGAAGTTAAGGAGTACATATACTCTTGACTTCAAGTGATCATAAAAGGGGTCTAACTGAAAGAGGAATTAAATTTTTATACAAAGCTGCAGAAGAAGAAAAAGGAGCAATACAAAATAACAGAAGGCAAATTTCACCTTGATGGGAAGAAACATTTTCTAATTATTCTCTAAAAACTAATTTGGCTGATCAAGAAGTATAACTTCAGCAGGCCTGGAGGTTTCTATGCAAAGGAAAAAGAAAAAGCTATTCAGGTAAGAGTTGGTCTAGTTGACTTCCAACTCTGAAATTCTATAAATGAAACATATTCATATAGTGAAAATCTATACATAAAATCCATGCCTTATACTTTTGAAGCATGCTACATAAAATAGTCTCAACAATTTAAGACTATGTAACTTAGTATTGCAAACAAACCATGATAAATATGACAGAACCTGTTATAAAAGATTATCCAGTAAATAGGCAATAATTAATGTAACATTGGAAACTCCAGAGAATACTAATGTCAGCTGGCCAGGCAGTGAAGAGGCAGCAAAGGAAGAGGTGAGAGAACAAGTTTTCCAATTCCCACAGTGCAAACAACAGGCATATCCAAAGAAAGACCCAATTGTATGTAATCAGATCACACCTTAACTTTTTCAGTAAGTTCATTATTCACTTTGAAATTCTAACAATGCTGTACAAATACTAGCTATCTTTATCATATTGAGTTTAGATTAGGGGCATCCTTCCTTGCTCTCAGCTCATTGCTGGTGTACTTCTGCTCTAACCTTCTTTCCTCTCACAGTTAAAAAAAATTCCCAAGATTTCCCTTAATATGGGAAACTATGGGGGATAAAGCCGAGGCCCAGGGTGAGGCCTTGAAAGTAAAAGTAGGACACCCTGGTTTTCCCTGGGCCCATTGGTTTTCCCCTGAAGCCTGTGGCTCAGACATGTATACCTCTCTTTATTGAAATATACCTTCCTGTATGCAACCAGCTCACCACAATGTACTTGTGAAACTCTGCATGTATTCACACCTAAGGGGTATATAACTGCAGCTTAGACACTTGTTCTGGGCCCAGAGTATCAGAGGCTACTCTGCTTTGGGCTGGCACGTCAATAAAACCACTCTTCCTTGTTCCTGAGCGCCATTTGGGTTTCTCTGTTGAAGTTCCCAGTAACACCCTATCCCTCAAGACTTTTGCCTACCACTGTCCTTCATTGGGAAATTAGAATTCCCATCAACTCCCTTATTGATAAGGAGCTAACAAAGAATTTAGAGCTGGAAAAGATGATAGAAGCATTGAACCATAAAATATTATATTTTGCTGGGACTTTGATGAAAATTTAGTCCGATGGATATTTGAACAAGGACCTTTCCTGAACAACTACAACTATTGGACATTTGTCACCCACTGATTAAAGGTCTCTGTCCAAGGGGAACTTGCTGCCTCTGAAGGCCTTGAATCCCACTTAGGGTTATGCTAATCATTAGTAAGCTTTTTGTTTTAGGAAATTAAAACCTTCCTCTCTGAAGCTTCCACTCATGACACACAGAGGTCTGTCCTCTGTGATTGAACATGCCATGTCTAATGATTCTTTCATAGTATCACTTCTAAAATACTGGAAGACCACTGGCATATCCCCCTAAATCTTTATTTCTCAAAAATAAATGTTTGATTATTTCTAATGGAGTCCTCTAAACTTTTCTCAGTGTTCTAGGGTACCTCTTCTAGTCAGCCAACCCCCTCATTTTGCAGCCAAGGAAACTGAATTCATCAGAGGGAACATGACTTGGCTCAAGTTCTCATAGCTAGTCAGAACAGAACTGGTGCTTGAATAAGGATCCCTTGACTTTGATTCAAGTACTCTTTCCAAAGAAACATGCTGTCTTCCCATCTACACCAAGATTTATTGTTCAAACACAAATTGGAGAAACAACACGTGAGTTTAGAGAGACACTCCATATTTATATCAAATGTTAGAGGTGGAAGAAACCGTAAAGATCACACAGTATTTTTTTGCTGTCGATGAAAATAATGAGGAGAAAATTGCTATGCAAACTAGAAGAAAATTCTCTATCATTTTACAGCAACTAATCCTGTGGATCTGGAGGTCTGGTCTGCAATGCTAGATGTAGAATCATAAGATGCAGAACTGGAATGGACATTAGAGATCTTGTCCTGATCTACCATTTTGCCACTGAAGAAACAGGACAAAAGAGGAAAAATGACTTGTGGAGTCATATAAGTAACAATATTCCAGACAATATATAAGTCAAGGTCATCTGACTCCAAAATCCATTGTTATTTCCAACTACATCACTGTCTAATCAGAGGTGAAATATAGATTGTTAGAAGATTGCTTTCTTTATATATTGAGGATTCATTTTAGGATATAGGAAAAGCACACACAACTTTATTTTAAACAAAAACATATACAAAAAATATTTAAAATATTAAAATGTTTCTGTCACACATAATTACAATTCTTTTTTTTTTCTAAAAGTAAAATAAGCTCTCTTGGAGAGAAAATATAGTAAGTTGACTTTTGTTGTAAATAAAGAGGTAACATAATTCCTACTTCCGTGGTTCTGATTGGAATTTCATATTTTCGTTAAAAATTCCCTGAAAATCCCAGTTTTTTATGGGAACTATGGTTCATGCCTTCTTTCACTAGTTTTCTCTTTTTTTCCTCCCATTGCTCAAAATAGCTGGGCTTATCTTTCTGCCGACATCCTCAGTTCATCTCAGCGTTCTGGGAGATAAGATTAGAGGCCTTGATCCTCCCGCTGTTAGAACAAGACCTCAATCTCTCACTGTCTCTATTTAATCAGGTTCCTATTTTAGCTGCCACAAAGCTGTCAACAAAAGAAAATAAGCTATCCCCCATCAAGGGGTTAAATTGGATTTCACAGTGTGCAAATGCTCTTCTGAGCAAAAATCCACCTGCACCCTCCATCAGGCAAATTACTTCTGACTTTTAATTTATTTCTCTAGGAAATGGAAAGGTATGGCATAACCAAAGTCAATAGGGAATAAAGTACGAGGTATAATCAGGCTGCTCACCAATTCAGAGCCCCCTTCTCTGTCAGCTTTAATAGGTTCTCAGACCACACAATTTATAAAATGCATGACATGTCCTTTCTGTTCTGGGTTTTATTTTGGACTTATCTAGTTAATGGTTCCAACAAATGACAATTGATGTTTTCTTGATGCAATGGTGCTTGGAAGACATGTGTGTTGTATATATAGTTTTAGTTTGAGATTTTTGAAAATTAAGCCTGGTAAGAGAACTAGATGTGAGACTTCCTGTTTGGTAATGCCTGAATCAATGCAGAAACCTGGTCTGGCTGAAAAAAAATATGATGGGCAATTATTGTTTTCTAGGACTTTTCTGTCCAGTGAAATGTAGACCATGTAGGCACATGTAGACCATAAGGTAATAATGTCCCTTTTGAAAATTTTTTTTCTCATTTCCTGTGTGATGGGAAAAATAAACTGTGAGTCATACCAATTACTATCATACAGTCATAGTATTTGAGAGTAGTAAGATATCAAAGGATGCCACAATATTCAGGCTTAAGGTTTTACAGATTACAGAATAACACAATTTTTCACTTGGATGGGATTTCAGCAGCTTCACATCTAAACTACACTTAAAGAAGAAAGTCCTATAAGATTCCTAACAAATAACCATCTAGATATAATTTGAAATCCTCTAATGAGTGGTGACTTACTACCTCCCAAAGAAGCCCATGCTATTTATGCTCAAATTTAATAATTCTTAGTCTCATGGAATCTCAGATATAGGATAATTTTAGTCAAATTATTAAAAAAAGAATTAATTTTCTCCATATAATTTTCAACTTCTCCTATATGGAGGGGAGAAGGAACTCACTAGTACCTGAGGTACCACATGACACTCCTGGCTACTAAAGATATCACCACCCTGAGTATGGACACTATTCTTAGAGTAATACCATTGCCTCATTACCTCATTTTGTCTGCCATGTCATAATGTTAGCTTTTATTGACCTTGTAGTCAATTAACACTGGCTGGTTTTTGTTGTTGTTGTTGTTGTTGTTGTTTGCTGCCCTATCCTCTAGTAGGTTTGAAGAGTTTTGGAACCCATGTGTAGATATTTATAATTTCCTTCCACACTAGATAGAATCTGTTTTTATATTAGTCACCACCTGATGTCCAGTTTTATCAGTTCCCGAACAACAGCCATTTAGACTACATCTCTCTATCCTATATTCAAGTATATCATAAAAATGTCATATATATCCTTGGAATTCAGTAATATTATTTCCATAGTATTCCCCAAATATATCATTCTTTTTTTTGGGGGGGGGCAGGGCAATGGGAGTTAAGTGACTTGCCCACGGTCACACAGCTAGCAAGTGTCAAGTATCTGAGGTCAGATTTGAACTCAGGTCCTCCTGAATCCAGGGCCAGTGCTTTATCCACTTTGCCACCTAGCTTCCCCCTATATCATTCTAAATACTCTCTAAAAGTGCAAATCAAGTTAGTCTTTCTTTACTTCTTAGTGCAATTATGGTGACTTGTAATAATTCACACTTTGTGTTCAAAAAACATTTCTTTAATAATCAATTGTAAAATAAAGTAAATGGAGAAAGTAGATATACATGCCTATCCCTCTGGAAGAAAGAAAGAAAGAAAGAAAGAGAGAGAGAGAGAGAGAGAGAGAGAGAGAGAAAGAAAGAAAGAAAGAAAGAAAGAAAGAAAGAAAGAAAGAAAGAAAGAAAGAAAGAAAGAAGAGAGAGAGAGAGAAAGGAAAGAAACTTGTATAATTATTATGATCACACCTGAGTCTAAAGCAGATAGGAGAAAAATAAAGAACATAACAACATCAAAAACTCCCCTACCTTCTCTGCATGGGTTATGGAATAGTGTACACTCAACAGATGTATTGGGCTATTAGACTAATCTCACACTCTCCCTTTTCCCCTCCAACTTGTGTCAGAATTCTAAGTCTGCAGGTCCCATCTTTCCATACTAAATTTTATATTAGGTCAGAGGTTATAATTTTTTTTTAAATCCCCAGAATTCAGCAGAGGGCCTTGCATTATATAGACCCTTAAGAAATATTTGTTAGGGGGCAGCTACATGGCACAGTAGATAAAGCACCAGCCCTGGATTCAGGAGATCCTGAGTTCAAATCTGACCTCAGACCCTTGACTCTAACTAGCTGTGTGACCTTGGGCAAGTCACTTAACACTCATTGCCCCACCAAAAAACAAAACAAAACAAAAACAAAACAAACAAAAAATAAATATTTGCTAAATTAACCTGGTAAACCTATCAACTTCATTTTATGTTATGTAGTAAAATAAATGTTACTTTATGTAAGTAATAAATGGTTCAATACAGAATTAAAAAACAAAAAAAACACATAGGTACATCCCCCAAAACAGATTTAACATGTTATCCATTATGAGATTAAAAGTCTCAAAAATACAACATAAGACTGTGGGGATGCTAATACTTAAACAGAAAACTCTTGTTGTTGGATTAAATCAGAGATTACCTCTTGCTATTGAATTACCATTAAAATAATTCTTTTTATTCTCTCTATAATGCTGATATTCATGTTTTCCAATTGAATACTAATCTCAAAATCAACTTTATTTTTGCATGTGGTAAATAAAAAAGCAATGCATATTACATATATATAAAATTTTAATTATATTTATTTTATTCCATATATATATACATATAATTATTTTAATGTGAATTCCTCTTGGGTGACTTGGGCATTGATAAAATAATACTTTAAAAAAGACAATTTATTATTTGAGTTTACCTTTTCATAATGTATACAAAAATTATACTAAACCTGCAAGACTTTCCATAAATCTCCAAGTTGGAAGGGACCTCAGAAATTATTTCATGTACTCTGCCCCTGAGTAACAATCCCACCTCTAAATCTCTGGAAGCTTCTTTCTGAAGACCTTCTGTGATTGGGAGGCCCCTACTCACTGAACTTTATACTTTCTGAGAGCCCCAAGTGGAAAAAAGTTTTTCTTGATTCAAGCTCATATCTGCCTCATCTCAATTTTCATCTCTTGCTCCAAGTCTTGTCTTCTTACTAAAGTTGAAAAAAATAGATTCTCCCTTCCATATACCAACCTTATAGGTACTAGAACACAAGCAACATGAATATTAAAATTGTTCCATCTCTAGCTAAAAATCTCTAGTAGCTTTAAATGATCTCTGAAATGCATAGTTTCCAATTCCCCATCATTCTTCTTAAGCTCTAATTTTTTTCCAACATTCCTAGATTCCCCCCCCCCAAATATGAGTCATGAACTGATGGAATATTCCAGATATAATATGACCATTTTATGATACAGGTATATGCAAGTTGCATATCCTCTCTGAGCATTAAATTTCTCACTGTAAAATAAGGCTCATACCTGCTGTACTTTCTTCACAGGATAATGATGAGACTCAAATAAGAAAATTATGTAAAATGTATGAATACCTGAAAGCTCTACATATATGCCATTTATTATATTATTATTATTAACTATCACCTATGTTTATGTATATTATACTTCCATTACTTTACAGCCTTACAATCTATATATTGGCTGCAATGTCACACTGTTGACTTTAAAGGAAAATAATACAACCATATGGAAGTAAATTATTGATTTATAATTTGTTAATAGAAAGTAATTCCTTTCTTGGAGAAATGCACATACACACTAAGGGGCATTAAGGGGCATTTTAATAGTAGATTTTCAGGAACCAAGCATAAAAACTAGTGTGAGCCTATGTATTTATATGTGTCTGTGTGTGTGAATAACAAGGAGCAGCAGAAAAAAGATGATCTTGTACCCTGTGTACTCCATCTCCTCCTTGCTTAGTTATAGTTTAGAGGAGTGCGCTAAAGTAATTTATTGGAACAGAATAAGTTAGAATGTTGCCTTGTTTACTTCTTTTCTCCTCTCTGCCACTCCAACCCCCACCAAAAACAAAAACAAAAAAACCCTATAACCCACATCATACACTGCATTATCTGAAATAATAATAGTGCATTTAGAGTTTATAAAGACTGGTTTAAAGTTCATTGCTCTCTCTACATCTATGTGGATATTCAGTAATGTTATTCTTTTCTTTTTCTTTGTTGTTTTTGTTTTGTTTTTCTGAGGGGCAATAAGGGTTAAATTACTTGTCCAGGGTCACACAGCTGTTACAGTAATATTATTCTTTTTGAGGCAATTGGGGTTAAGTCACTTGCCCAGGGTCACACAGCTAGTAAGTGTCAAGTGTCTGAGGCTGGATTTGAACTCAGGTATTCCTGAATCCTGGGCCAGTGCTCTATCCAATGTGCCATCTAGCTGCTCCAGTAATGTTATTCTTAACCAGTCTATTCTTCTTAAGAAGTGAAGAAAAATGTTTATATTTTCAATCTTTATTTTAGTAACAAATATATCTGTGTTCATAATACATGTATAACTTTAGTGCTTACATATGTATTTGGTGGCTTTCATTAATATTGTTTTTTGGTTTTTTTTAGCAAGGCAATAGGGGTTAAGTGACTTGCCCAGGGTCACACAGCTAGTACGTGTTAAGTGTCTGAGGCCGGATTTGAACTCGGGTACTCCTGACTCCAGGGCTGGTGCTCCAACCACTGTGGCATCTAGCTGCCCCTGGCTTTCATTAATATTAATCTTCATGGTTTTTGAATTACTTTTCTCTTTACTGCAAACCTGAGAAATATGTGCTACAAACATTGTTGTACCCATTTTAGCAGATGAAGACCATGAGCCCTAAAAAAAGTAAGGAAACAGAGTCTCTAACAGGTACTTCTGATGCCATAACTACTGTCTTAAAAAAAAGTATCATACTACAACTCCCAACATCTCAGAAATATTGACAAGGAACTTAAATGAGTTCTGAATTGTGGAAGTTTAGAAACAAACAGTTCTTAGTATTTTTTTTTTATTTTATCTGGACCCATGATTTATTTTATTACTATGGGGAGCTTCCAATGATAAAATTCCCTCTACCAATTGACATTAGCAACTTTTGCAGAACATGTAATCTTTTAAAGGTTGGCTGGGATACCTTGAGAGGTTAAATGATTGACACAGGGTGCTACAGTTAATTTATGTCAGAGGTAGAATTTAAACTATATTGTCTTGAGACCATGACCAGTTTTCTGTCTATTATCAAATACTATCTCTCATTTTTTAAAGGCCTAAAATAAATTATTTTCAGTGCTGGGGTTTATTATGGAATATAACAACGTCAGAGAAATGAGGAAAGTGTAAACAATAATCTTTGATTCACCCCCAGTCAGATATTACTTTCAGGTAAAATTCTGGCCTTTAACTTATTTCACCTTTAATTCTTTGTACAAAGATTTTCTTCTATTTTTGAACAGGTTTAGTGATAAGCCTTTTCACTTCAAACCTGTTCATCTTCTTTCTGATCTAAAAGATAGGGAACAATTGCCTTAAGTCCTCAACTTAAGTTCCATTGCAGAGAAAATGAACCTTCTCAACTTGACTTACAAATTAAATCCAAGTCCTTCTGTGACAACAAACTTTTCTTGAGATTTATGTTGAGCTCTCAATTTTCACTGGAATGAAATCCAGTGCTTTTCTTTACTCTGTGCTTCTCTACATCTATTAAAGGGTGGAGGAAACAAAGAGCTGCTTACTTTGGTAGTAAAGTGTCACAGACCATAATCACCCTGCATAAAGTCAGGGAAAAAGGAGTCAAGGAGGGATTTGGAAGAGAAATTAAATTATCCCTGAATATTTATGAGGTCAATAGATTAGACACTGGGAGACTTTGTTCAGCTTTGTTCATCTCAGGTCTTGAAAATTTAAATCTAGGCCACTGGATAAATAAGGAAAGGAAGAAATACTGGGCTGACCATCTATCTGAATGTGGTTGTTGACAAGATATAAAATGTATAGAATTGGGATACACATGAAATTCTAAAATGAAGTCAAGTACAAGTATTTTTTGAAAATGCAAAATATGTTGCATCCCCAATAAGCCATTTTAGTTTCATTGTAGGTCCTTAATATGGTCATCAGTACCAGAACTCTCACTTTAAAAACTCTATGTAATAATACTGTAGTAGGCACTATAGGGAAATGTGGGGATTAATAAAGGTGGGAGAAGATATATCATCTTCAAAGAGTTTATAATCTCTATTGGCATATAATTCAACTCAGAGATAATATTAATCAAACATAATGCTTTATAAAAATCCTTCTATATTTTTTATAAAATCAATATTTATTGATATCTCATATTTTACATTGAATTTATTGTTATGCCCAACCCAGTGATATGTTCCTTTTAATTATGTATATATATATATATATATATATATATGTATTTTTTTTTTTGGTAGGTCAATGAGGGTTAAGTGACTTGCCTAGGGTCACACAGCTAGTCAGTGTCAAGTGTCTGAGACCGGATTTGCACTCAGGTCCTCCTGTATCTAGAGCTGGTGCTTTATCCACTACCCCACCCAGATGCCCTATAATAATATTTTTAAAAAATAAAGAAAAAGGGTGAAAATGATGTTAGGAAAATGTACCTATACATAAAAACTCGCAATATAGGGAATATTCTCTACCTCTGATTCCCTCCATATCTGCAAATGAATAAGATAACTTTTCTTTGCATATTTCTTCTTTAAGGCTAAGTTTATTCTTTGTATTTTAACAACATTAAAATAAACAAAAAACTATGATTGTTGTTCTTTACATTTACATTCTTGTAGTCATTATGTATATGTTTTTCTTGTTTCTACTTCAATTTGCATTATTTCCATGTAACTTTTTTTGCTTCTCTCTACTCATTGCATTCATCATTTCTTACAGCAGTGTTAGAAATAAAAATTAATATTACCTCTCATTTCTACTTGTATTTGTTTTATAATTAAAATTACTTATTTATATTACATTGATCTTTAGAATTATCAGGATCTGCCTTAAAAACACTGGCTGTTGAAATCCAAATCCTATTGGAGACCTGGTTGAAAGGGGGTGCTATAGTTTTCAATTAGGCCCCTCTTCCACCACCCCTGTCCTTTACTTGCTAATCAGTGTACCCTGGCACCCCTGCTTTGTTTACCTGTAAACAAAGAATCAATGTAAGTTTGACTGCTTCCTAAGGGACAGCTCTCTTGTCCTTGTCTCTCCTTGTCAAAATTAGGGATGATTCGGTCTCCCCAAGGAGAAAGATAACTGGGGCGACCATTTTTGGAGTGATTCTGATTTTCTAGCCAAGATCATTAGAAGCAGTTGAGGACTATAATGCAATTAACATTCCCTGTCAAAAAGGGGAAGCTAGGTGGTACAGTGGTAGAGTACCAGGTCTGGAGTCAGGAAGACTCATCTTCATGACTTCAAATCTGGTCTTAGACACTTGCTAGGACCCTGGGCAAATCACTTAACAGTTTGCCTCAGTTTTCTCATATGTAAAATGAGCTAGAGAAAGAAATTAAAAAAAACAAACCTCTCCAGTATCCTTGCCAAGAAAACCCCAAAGGAGGTCACCAAAAGTTAAACATCACTGAAAAATGATTCAAGACTTATCAGAGAGGTGCCTGGTCAATCATACCTGAAGGCCAAACCACTTTCCCCAAGCACATATGGCTTACTAACTGCCTGTACCCCATCTACTTTAGAGTCTCAATAAAAGTGACATTTTCCATTCCAGTGAGGTCCCTGGCTTTGCTGAGGTGGCTAGGTTGACCCACTTTATTAACAGCTATACATGTCACTGTTAATAACTGTTATACTGTGGGGAAAACTTGGCTTAGTGTCATTTTATTCACACAAGAGCAAATATTCCATTACATTCATATACCACAATTTGTTTAGACAATACCAGTCAATGGACATCTACTTTGTTTCCACTTCTTTACCAAAAATTCTACTTACTTTTTTTTTAAAGCATATAGAGCCATTTTTATCACTGACCTCCTTTAGGTATATATCTAGAAACATAATCTCTGGGTCAAAGGTTATAGAAATTTTTGGCACTTCATTTCCATAATTCTAAATTGCTTTACAGAGTGGTTATAGTAATTCATAGCTTGACTAACCATACATAAGTGGGGCTTTATTGCCCCATGCTAATCTTCCCCAGACTAATCTTTCTCATCTTATGTCATCTTTGTCAATTTCCTTGGCATGAGGTAAAATCTTGAATTATTTTGATCCCCATTTTTTGGTATTATTGGTCATTTAGAGCATTCTTTATTAAGATTGTTAATAGCTTGCAATTCTTTGAAGAACTATTTGGCCACTTCCTTTGGTCACTTATCAGTTAGAATATGGCATCATAATAAATGATAGATAGATTATATATAGATAGATGTAGACATATAGAGAAATATAAGTGTATAAACATGCATATATATACATAAATAGAAGTAAAGATAATGCGTGTATGCACACATGTGTGTATGTTAGTTGTTGATATAGGATGAGTACCATATGCTTATTTGAGAAATTTAAGAAAAAAAGTATTTTGGCCACTTCCAATATTATTATAGATGCATTAATTGTATTTGTGCAAAAGCAGTTCAATTCCATGTAATCAAAATTATCTGTTATCTTTTGTAATTGCCTTAAGTCCTTGATCATTTAAGTTGTTATACATTAATCAAAGATATGAAAGGTCCACTTTTCTTTTTTATGATGTGATCTTTAATATCCAGGTTTAAATAACCTTTTAAAATTTATTATGGTACATAGCACAACATGCTTAAGTCCAATTTGTGTCTAAACTACAATTTACTTTCCTTCAGCAGTTCTTATCAAATAGGGAATTTTTTCTTAAATAATATTTTAGTTATTGAGTTTTGTTATCTCTTCCCCTCACTTATTGTGTCTATTCCATTGATTTACTCTGTTTTTTAAAACTAATATTAAATGGTCTGGGAGATTACTACACTAAAATATAGATTGATGTATGAGGGAGCTATTTCCCCTTCCTTCTTACTTTTTAAATTCTTTTCCTTGAAATGTTAAATATTTTATTGACCCCAAAGTTCTTTGTTATGTTGTTTTATTAAATTCTACAAAGTATCACTCTCGGAGAGCTAGGTGAAACAGTGGATAGAGCACCAGCTGGCCCTGGATTCAGGAGGACCTGAATTCAAATCTGCCCTCAGACACTTTACCCTTACTAGCTGTGTGACCCTAAGCATGTTACTTAACGCAAATTGCCTCACCAGAAAAAAGCAAAAATCAAAAAACAAACCAAAGTATCACCCTGGTAGATTTTTGTACTATTAATACCATGTTTTTACTTTGGTAGTGTTGTGAATTTTTCTTATATTTGCCCAGCCTACTCATGAGCACTAAATAGTGCATCTAAGCCAAAGATTCTTTGTATACCAACCTTTTGATCTCTTCTCTTTCTGAATCACTGTATATCCAATTGTCCAACTAACTGCATTTGATTCCAATACTTGTAAAAATAGATAAAAAATAAATAATCTGACTTAGGATGCAAATGGAGAAGTTAAAGTTTTTTGGATGCCACCAGACTACCATTTTTAATATCCTTTTCATAGTCCTCTTTCTAAACTTTGCCTCAGGACAAATGAACTAGAAGAGTAGGCCAGCCCTGGACTAAACATAGGTTAGGATCTGGTTTTAATTCTTCTAGCAACTACTTCTATCAGGTTTCTTCCTTGCCAACTTATTGATACATATGACCCACAGAATGGAAAATTCTTTTGCAGGCTAAGTTCCTAATCCACTGAGACAGCACCCAGTCAGAGGGAAAAATATAGATATGGTTTGTTATCCCAAAAGACTTGCACAAATGCATGCCTGCCATCTAAAGGATAACTATTTAATTTATTGGCGGCTAAAGGGCACAATGGATAGGAAACTGATTTTGGAGTCAAGAGGAATGGAGTTGGAAGGCTGACTCAAAAAAGTATGTTTGTGATCCTGGGAAAGTCACTTAGCTTCTGTCTTCTTCACTTTCCATAATTCTTAATTGGGGATAAAAAACCTACCTCCCAAGGTTATTGTGAGGATCTAATGAGAAAACTTGGTAAAGTGCTTAGCACAGTACCTGTCACATAGTAGATGCTGAATAAATACTTATTCCCTGCCTACTCTATGTCAGAAAAGCAATATATGTACCCTTTAGCAAGAATGTGCATACGCATCTTCATCATTCCTGGTTCAATATCATTAAAATAAGTAAAAAAAAATATTGGTTGCTCTGGTATTGGCAGAGACAACTATAACAGATGGCTTTAAATTTGAAGTATTTCCTGATAACATCTTGTCTCCATGCAATACATTATGTTGTTTATTTTCTCCTTCTGTTCAGGTGGTCTATAGTATACTTCTCTTAAAACATTGATTAGAGAGATGCAAATTAAAACAACTCTGAGGTACCACCTGATACCTATCAGATTGGATAATATGAAAAAAAAAGGAAAATAATAAAAGTTGGAGAAGCTATGGAAAAATTGGAACACTAATGCATTGCTGGTGGAGCTGTGAACTGATCCAACCATTCTGGAGAGCAGTTTGAAACTATGCACAAAGAGTTATAAAACTTTGCATACCCTTTAACCCAGCAATACCACTATTAGGTCTTTTCCCCAAAGAGTTCATAAAAAAGCGAAAAGGACCCACATGTACAAAATTATTTATAGCTGCTCTTTTTATGGTGGTAAGGAATTGGAAATTGAAGGGTTGCCCATCAATTGGGGAATGGCTGAACAAGTTGTGGTATATGAATGTTATGGAATACTATTGTGATGTAAGAAATGATGAGGGGGGCAGCTAGATGGCACAGTGGATAAAGCACCAGCTCTGGATTCAGGAGTACCAGAGTTCAAATTCGGCCTCAGACACTTGACACTTACTAGCTGTGTGACCCTGGGCAAGTCACTTAACCCTCATTGCCCCACCAAAAAAAAAAAAAAAAAAAGAAATGATGAGCAGGCAGGTTTCAGAGAAACCTGGAAGGACTTTCATGAACTGATGATGAGTGAGATGAGCAGAACCAGGAGAACATTATACACAGTATCGACAACAATGTATGTTGATCAACTGTGATAGACTTGATTCTTCTCAGCAATACAATGGTCCAAGACAGTTCCAAAGGACTCATGATGGAAAATGCTCTCCAAATCCAGAAAAAAAAAAAAGAACTGTTGAATCTGGATGCAGATTGAACCATACTATTTCTATTGTTTTTGTTTTTGTTGTTGTTTTTCTTTTTTGAGGTTTTTCCTCTTTGCTCTGATTCTTCTCTCATAACATGACTAATGCAGAAATATGTTTAATGTGATTATACATATATAAACTGTATCAGATTACTTGCTGTCTTGGGGAAGGGGGAGGGAAGGAGAAAAATTTAAAACTAGAAATCTTATAAAAACAAATGTTGAAAACGATCTCGAAATGTAACTGGAAAACAATAAAATATTTATATGGAAAAACATTGTTTACATTTCTCATACAGGGTTGTAAGTCACATGATAGGTAACTTCATTTTATTGATATCTGAATAGAAATAAGTAATATGTTTAGCTATCTGGACTCTACTTGAAGAGCTCCAGGATAAGGAAGTCCATTTCCTAGTTCTACTTTTGTTTGGCTCTAATTGTTTTTCTTATATTGAACTCGCATTTTCCCCTGCCATTTTTCTGCTTCTTTTCCAGTTACAGTAGTAGCAACCACCCTCAATGCAAAAAAGAGAACAATAAACAAGTTGACATAATATTTTATGTTTCACGATGTGTTTACTTCTTAAAAAAAACAAAAGAACAACCACAAGACTAAACTAAACTAAACTAAAAACAAAAACAAACCCTGCCAGGCAGGTGATATAAGCCAAAGATTTTTGTGGTTCTGCTCTATTTTGTATACCCAGTCTTATCACGTTTTTATATGACAGCCCTTCAAACACTTGATGGTTCTGTCAAATCCCTAGCAAAATCTCCTTTACTCTAGAATAGAGGGAAGTAATAAGGAAAAGATTAATTGAAGATAGGGAATTTAAATGAGCCTCAAAGGATAGATAGAATTTGCATAAAATAGAAAGGATAAAGGTATTACAGGCATACAGGAGGACACAAAATAAAAAATAAATGGAGTACATTGGAAAGAGAAAAAAGAAAAATGGCAGTACTATAATGGACAGTTAAGTCTGATGAGAGGTAACTGTAAACAGGTAGCTAGCAAAAATTTGTAATACCAGCTAAAAGTGCTTTGAATGGAATAGAAATGCAATAGAAAACTATCCTATATGATTTAAAACAAGAAGGTGACATACTATAACATAATAAAAATTTGAGTTAGGAATAATAACATATATTCCAGCCTGAAGGAAGAAGGAAGACCAAGCAACACTCATTCACCTTCAAACACAACTGCAGAAGTTTCAGGAGACTTTGCTAATTCCCTATCTCTAGCAGCATGTTAAAATGCTACTCATGCCTTCACAGAACATATAAATAGTGTTGGAAGTGACCTCAGAATACATATATTCTAAGAAAAACTAATCCAAGCTGTATGTGAATAAGAATTGCTTTGAACAACATTCTCAATAAGTGGCTATCCAAACCTACTATTTGCTCATAAAGTTCATGCTATTTTTTTTTTTTTTAGTGAGGCAACTGGGGTTAAGTGACTTGCCCAGGGTCACACAGCTAGTAAGTGTTAAGTGTCTGAGGCTAGATTTGAACTCAGGTACTCCTGACTCCAGGGCCGGTGCTCTATCCACTGCGCCACCTAGCTGCCCAAGTTCATGCTATTTTGAATGTTGTTGTTCATCCTTTGTTTTTGAAGAGGGCCAGTGGTATTGTGGGGTGATGTTTTGACTTGCACATGAATTAAGTGAGGCAGAGTTGCTTGAAATCACAGCCTCACTCTCTCTTCCAGAATCATTTAAGTTCAGTGACAAGACAAAAGTCAGGATGAATGGCAACAGCTTCAGATGCAGTGGATGATCTTGGTGTCTTTGATGTGTGACCAAGCTCTTATCACTCGACAGTGCCTGTTTCAGCCATGCATCCTGTAAGGGTGAAGTCTTCACATGATTGGGGTAGACATCTCCCTATCCTAACTCACAGACTCATTTGAGGCCCATCGGTTACCCTCAAACTTGATTTAGCCTGTCTACTGTGATGGTTTTACTGGGGTGTGACCTCTGTACATGCTACTGATTGTTGGAGTCACAGGTGAGAATTGGGTACCAAGCAGACAGAGAAGGTAGATGAGCAGCCCTGAAAAGGGCTTGACAAGCCCTCACAACAGAAGAGCTAGTCTTCCTTAACCACTACATATATCCACACTTTTCAACAGCTTTAATTTTGTTTGTTTGTTTTTGTTTGTTTTTTTGCAGGGCAATAAGTGTTAAGTGACTTGCCCAGGGTCACACAGCTAATATGTCGAGTACCTAAGGCCGGATTTGAACTCAGGTCCTTCTGAATCCAGGGCCTGTGCTTTATCTACTGTACCATCTAGCTGGCCCCTAAACAGCTTTAATTATGAGGGAATTATTTTTTTCTTATGAAATATATATATATATACCTCTTAAACATAGTTTTGCCTTCTGGGGCTAAGAAATATAATTCCAGTTCTTTCAGACGAGGGCTATACCAGTGCTTTGAGATATCTATCTTGTCTCTACTCAGTCATCTTTTCTTCAAGCTAAATGTCTGGACTTGCTTTTATTGGCATGATTTCAAAAGCCTTCACTATCCTGGTTGTCTGCTCCAGACACCCTCTTGATTATTAATGGTCTTCATAAAATGTGGTACTCAGAATGTAACACAGTTCTGAAAGTGTTGTCCACACAGGGAAAAGTACAGGATTAACACTAACTCTCTGTATACCCTTATTCTTCAGTGCTATGCCTTTTCTAATGGAAGTAAAAATCACATTAAATATCTTGGATGCCATGTTATGTAGCTATGAAATCATAGCTCTTTTATCGTATACTTGTGAGGATAAGTATTTGAACCAAAGTATAAGAATGTATATTTATTTTTATTGAGTTTGTCTTGTTTGATTTGGCACAATTTAATAACGTAGTTATTCTGATAGTATCTATTAAAAAATCTATCAACTATTTGCCTATCTAGGACACACATGCACATGTACATATATAAATGTGCATATATGCTTATATTTATGCATGTATGTAAAACATGCACACATATAGGTAAGTAGAAATGTGTGTGTATATATATATATATGTGCACATACACATACATACACTTTTATACACATATATACCTACATATCTGCATTCATACAGAATGACATATTTAATATACTATATATTATATATGTGTGTATAGATGCACATTTCTCTTTGTTTTCACTAAAGAGGGCTGTTGATAAGATTACATTAATACATTTATACCTTCCTTCATTATGTGCATTCCATTCCTGGCCAAGTGTTCAGCATTCTTATATTTAAATTGTGGTCCAAGCATCAAGTCAGGGCATGACAATGCATTTAAGTGGCCCCAGTATATCAAAACCTCTAGTGAACGCTTATAAAATTTATCATAAATATGATGTCAACTTACCAACACTGGGTATAATAGCTGGGTTTTTCACCTTTTAAATTTGTTTTTTTTTTCTCCCAATAAAATTCCCAACCACAACTGATAAACAACAATAATAATGACCCAGAAGTAAACATTGAATTTTGAAACAAATCACATCAACTGTTCTGTTTCCTCAGTCTGTCTGTTTCCTCTTTTTCTCTCTTTCTCTTCTTCATCCTTCTACTTTGTATCTCTTTTCTCTCTGTTTGTCTCTGTTTCTCTGTTGCTCTCCATCTCTGTCTCTCTAGTGTTTTTTTTTTTGTTTTTTTGTCTGTCTCTCTACCTGTCTTTTATTTTTGTCTCTCTGTCTCTGTCTGTCTCTGTTTTGTTTTTGTTTTCATCTCTGTCTCTGTCTTTTATTTTTGTCTGTCTGTCTCTCTCTGTCTTTGTCTCTCTCTCTCTTTTTCTGTCTGTTTCTCCCTTTCCCTTCTCTCTTCAAACCAAATCACAGAGTATATCAAAACTTTGAGAAATATAGTTAGACAAATAGGATGCCCCATTTCAATTGGGACAAATCCTCTTTTCTAGACATTTGTTGCAGACCATACAGGAATGCAAAAACCACTTCCAGGCTTACCTTGCACTAAATTGACCACTGCTTTTGGTTCAATAGCCTGGATTGAATAAAACATCTAAAATTCTATGAAAAGAAAAAAAAAAAAGAGATGAGAATGATGCATTTTTCTCATCCAGTGCAAATGTGACAAAACAATTTTAAATGTAACAATGTCACAAGAAGTGTTAAACTGGTGATTAAACCATGTCTACTAGAATACTTGGCGCATTTTAGGCCCTTAATAAGAGCTTTTTGACTGTAGATTGATTAATGAAGAACAACACAGTGATGGGTTTTGTTGCTGTTAATGTTGTTGTTGTTGTTGTTGTTGTTATTGTTGTTTAGTTTGTTTCCCATGCCCTCTAGCAATCAGCCAAAGCTATTTTGTAAGATAATATGGTTCTCTGGAAATAACAATGGATTTGGAATCAGAAAATTTGACTTTGAATGCCAACTCTGACATTTACTGCCTTCTGGGCCTGGGGCAAGTCTTTGTTAGTCTGAGTTTCCTTATCTGTAAAATGAAGTAGTTGGACTTGACCTTCCTTCTAGCTCCATCCTTTAATTGTAATCATTAGCATGATTTTTCACATTGGCTATCTCTGAATTGTAATTCTCATTATCGGCCAGCAGGTGGCTCTGCCTAGAAAGCTTTCTATTCTTTCCTCCTCTAGAGCTGAGAAGTTTTGAAAGAATACATGAAATGATTATTAGAATAACATATATATATATATATATATATATATATATATATATATTTAAATAGCTTAGCACAGACAGTTCAAGTCATTTGACAATGTTTAAGTTTAATTTCATTCTAAGTAGTAACAGGAACGTTCTCCTGCAACGTGCCTGAATCTGTTGTTCAGATTTCCTGACAGCAGAACAAAGGGAAGTACATTTTCTCTCTTGGTAATCAAGTGAGTGTACTCAGTAGCCTTCAAGGGAAAGGAAATTAGAAAATAGATAAATGTGCAAACCTTAGGCCTGCTTTTTAACACCATGCAAAGTTTGTATTACAAGCTACTGTACAGAAATATAGTTTGCCGTTGCTTCCTACCCAGAGTAGTTGATTTGATGAAAGATGGATGTATTCATGAATAGTTTATTGGAACCCATCATTAAACTTTCAACTTTCATTCCACAATCCTTCAGAAACTTTGATGCCAAACTTCACTGAAGTCATTGGCTATGTGTTGAGACAAACTGTGAGACCCAGAATCTCACCTGTTGTGGATTTAGTGAACAAATATCTATCCTCTGGGTTGAAGTCAGCATAAATACCATAATGGATATGTTCATTTATAGATCACAGAACTTTAGTCATAGGAGACTATGGAAAGGCAGCACTATATAGTGGAAAGAATAAGGAATTTGTTTCAAGGTGGGCAATGTTCACACCTTGGCTCTGATATCAACTACCTGTGAAACCCAGGATTTTTTGTGTGTGTGTTCACTTTTCTCCCCTCATATACTCTCCACCTTTGTTCCTCTTATCTTTTTCATTACAACAGCTTATTAATTGATCTCCCTGATTCCATAAATAGAGAAGGGAGGAAGACAGAGAGACAAAAACAAGGAAAGAAAGAGAGACAGAGGGGGGTGGGGGAGGGACAAAGATGGAGACAAAGTGGGGGGAGGGAGAAAGTTAAGACAGTGTCAGACAGAGGAGAGTGACAGAGAACAAAGGGAATAGTTGGCTTGATTTGTTTCAGAACTTAACTTTTCTTCTGGGTTGTTGTTTTTGTATTTAACTTATGTTGTTGTTTGTTGGTAGTGGTTTTGGACCTTATTAAGAAAAATAATTAAAAAGGTGAAAAAGGGGGCAGCTAGGTGGCACAGTGGATAAAGCACAGGCCCTGGATACAGGAGGACCTGAGTTCAAATCCGGCCTCAGACACTTTATACTTACTAGCTGTGTGACCCTGGGCAAGTGACCTAACACTCATTTTTTTTTTTCCCTGGGGGGGAAAAAAGGTGAAAAATCCAAATTGCCTCCAGGGAGGTAAGAATCCCATTTTATCCTTATAAGACCTCACTCTATACCTAGAGTATAATATATAATTCTAGAGACCTCAGTTTAAGGCTATTGATATGCTTGACAGTGTCCAAATGAGAGTAATCTAGGTGGTGAAGGGCCTTGAGTCCATGACATTTAAGATTTCTTTGAAGAAAATGGGCATGTTTTTCTTGGAGAAAACAATTCCCAGGACAAAATGATACCTGCATCCAAGTACTTAAAGGCTTGTCATCTGAAGGTAGGATTTGTGTTCTTCAGTTTGTCTCTATAGGGCAAAACAAGAAACAATGGGTAGAACCTGAAAAGAAGCACATTTAGGTTTGTTGGAAGTTAACTTTTCCTAAAAATTAGAGCTGGCAAAATGTGAGATGGGCTGACTTGAGAAGTGATGGACTCTTCTCAAAGGTCTTTATGCAGTTGTTATATGACCGGTTGTTAGATTATTGTATGAATCCCTTTCATGTATGGGTTGCACTAGATAAGCACTGAGGTAACTTACATTTCTCAAAATCTTTGATTCTGTATCCATTTTCTCCCCTCTCCAATTCACACTCTGCATCATTTCTGAATTGATGTTGAAATATAAATCTGTGTCCTTTCCCCATTTCAAAAACTTAAAATCAAAAACTAAGCAAACTGGTTTGTCAGCTCCTATCTGTGCATAACATTCCATCTCTTCCTTCTCTGCTTTTAAAGGCATGGTACACCATATCTAAAATGCTAGAGTCCATAGCTTCCATTAAAGTTCACTCAACTCAGATGTGACTTCTTCATTCAGCATTCCTCATCCGCTATGTTATTAATACTTTATCCCTCTTGGAATTAAAGTGATTCATGTGAATCAAACAATACATTTGATATGCTTTTTTTATAACAATGGTCAAGTACATATACTTATATTGACATTAGACTGACCTAAAATGCCAGATGTTGATCAGTTGAAATTGAATCAAGGTGAGTTCTCTTCCTTCAATCAGTTCCCTTTTAGTTGAATTTTTGATTTCATACTTTACATATACATTTTATTGCTCTTCTTTGTTTCTTTGTTGAGTTTTTTTTTAATGGCTATTACTACAAAAGAATGTTTAAAAGCAGCAGCTCTTAATTGCAACCCTTCAATATATGTTAGAAATTGCAGGGGTTGTTGTGGGACCTCAAGTTTTTTTTTGTTTGTTTGTTTTTGTTTTGTTTTGTTTTGTTTTTGCAGGGCAATGAGGGTTACATGAGTTGCCCAGGGTCACACAGCTAGTGTCAAGTGTCTGAGGCCGGATTTGAACTCAGGTACTCCTGAATATAGGGCTGGTGCTTTACCACTGCACCATCCCGCTGTCCCTGGGACCTCAAGTTTTTAAAAAGATCATGTAAGTCTAAAGTGAAACAGGATCATTTGCACTAATGTACAAAGAAAAAGTGTAGTTGAAAATGAAAAAGGCAAGAATCGACAGGGGGAAAAAAGCTTTTAAGATCTGGAAATCCTCATCAAATTGCAAAACAGCCATATCCAAATTTTTTGGTAATTTCGTACTTTCATTGTGTCTGCCAGTTTTACCCCCACCTTGAATGAGGAACTATGATAAATAGCATCTATATACAGATAAGCTGAATTATTCCAGAATTACAGAAATTCCTAAATGGAGATAGGCTAATACAACAAAATCATGTGTCATGTCACATGTCATGAAAAGATAAGAAATTTAGCCTAGAGATTAAGATAAACATGTCTCAATGACTTGAGAAATCACCTGATTAAAACTCATTTTAAAATAGGGATAATAATCAACGATAGACATAAAAAAATTCTGTTCTTCAAAGGCACCTAATATAATATATAATTTTGTGTTGAAGAATTTTAACATGTGCAAAAATTTCATAAATAATGCTAAATCAAGTAAAATAAATGCTATTGGAGCTAACTGATATATCACGTTACTTTTTTAAAAAAAGGTGTAAAGTTAAAATTTTTAACAGCACTGTAAAGATAAATGACTGAAATATATGACTGTAATAAATAAAAATATTCACTCATGATTCCAGAAGATTGATGTTAAAATACATTATCTCTCGCCTGATTGTGAGCTGATAGATTTAGGTTCCAGAATGAAATGAAGCATAACTAGCTGAATGGCTAGATAGATAGATGGATGACAGTGGTACTTAATGATTATATATATATTACCTATAGTCTATGTCGTATATGAACACATATGCTTAAATACATATAAATATAAGTGTATATGTACATAACACATATGCTATGCATCTGTGTGCATATACATGCATCCGTGTATATATATGTGTGTGGGTGAGGATGTGAAGAAATTGTTTATAATGGTTATATATTTGTTATGAGATTTGTTTTTATTTTTTTTCAATGAATTTAAGCATAAAAAAGAAGAAATGAATCTCTGCTAATTAAAGTAAAAAACCCTTAAATGTAGAGATGTTTTCGGCTGGTGCTACAAATGTGGAATGGTCTCTTTCAGATGAAATCATTGTTGTTGGTTTTGCTTTTTGTGCTTTGTTATTAGACTCCTTTAGTGGAATGGGGGAAATTTGGAAATGTTTATAGTGAAAAATTAAAAAAAAATAAGAAAATTATAGGATTTGTCTTTTTAATTTATTTTTCTAATTATTTTAATGTATTTGCATTTAATATTAATATATATATTTCCTCTCAGCATTTTGTTCTTCCCCTTATAACATAAATACTTTAAGACCCAGTACAATCTCATTTTTATCTTAATATTTCTATCACTTAGTAAAATGTTTTACACATAGCAGCATAGTAGATGTTTAATAAATGTCTGATGAGTTAAAGTAAATTGCACATTACTTTCTTTCTTTGTACCTCATTTTCCCCGTTTTTCAAATAAGATGGTTGTCTTAAATCAGCATATCTTAAACTTTTTGGCATTATGGAATCCTTTTCAGAATGTTTTAAAAATGCTTTAAATATTTAAAAATAAAATTTAATTATAAAGCAAACCGATTTTATTGAAATACAATTATGGGGGGTGGCTAGGTGGCACAGTGGATAAAGCACTGGCCCTGGATTCAGGAGTACCTGAGTTCAAATCTGGCCTCAGACACTTGGCACTTAACTAGCTGTGTGACCCTGGGCAAGTCACTTAACCCCCATTGCCCTGCAAAAAAAAAAAAAAAAAGAAAGAAATACAATTATGAAAATATTTTTAAAAAACAAAAGAAGTCCCCAAATCCTAAGATAAGAACCTCTGATAGCTCTATGAGACATCACTAACTCCTCTGATCCTAAATAGACTCCATATTTTCAATGAGGAAGCTAAGACACAGAGACAAGACATAATTTGCCATTCACACAACTATAGCCAAGACTACAATTTCTCTTCATCTTTCTCCACTAGTAGTGTTTCAGCGTTCATGTTACCTTTAAAGGAATGGACTTTACGTCAATGTCTAAGTTCTCCGCAGCTGTATTGAAATCCTTTCTCCCAAACAAATGTCCTGTAAAACTCCAAATTTCATTGGAGTCAAAACTGCTAAAAGTGCCTTCTCCATGGGCGGATAAAGCAGGTTATCTCAAACAACACATTTGTTTTTGCCAAAGGAGTTCTGAGCTCCCTGTAAATGGAGTTTATTAGGAGAGAAATGCTGAAGTCTGGATGTTACTCAAGGCTGAGTAGCAGAATGAATTAATTACTTATCGTGGCTTTCAAACTTAATTCTAACTTGAGGCTCCCTCAGAAATATATAATCATACATATTTTAACATCAAAAGCCAGATTTTGAAACTCACAGAAACCTAAATCTTAAAATTGACTATTAAATGCTCCCAAAATATTTCAGCCCTTCCTTATTTAGAACCAAGAACCATGAAACCTGGATTATAAAAGTTCGAGTTCATTTAGAGACAGATCAGAAAGCAGGTTATCTGATGGAAAGATTGGAATGGGAAAGAGACAAAAAGGCTAGAAGTTCATTACATAAAGAAAGGTAGGCACTGTAATTGTTGAAACTGATTTCTCCTCCATATCTGCAATCCTGAGGACTTCCAAATGAACTCTTCTTCAAACTGTGAAAGAAAGAAACATTATCTCTAGATAACAAACTCTGCGTGTTTATTTGCCTGCTCCACTCCCCTTGTCATTGAAAGTGATTCTTCAACTGTATTTAGAGGCTATAAAAGCCCTGTCAGTCTGTCCTTGCCCTCCTGCTGTCTGCTGTCGATCTGCCTCTTTCCCACTGAGCTGAATCATTCAGTACCTCTCTAAGCAGCACCACTCATTGATCACTCCAGAGGTGCTGCTTCTGAAAATGTTGATTCAACTCTGTGGGGAAGATAGGCCCATGGCTGTTGGAGGAGGAAGAAGGGGTAGAGACAATTTTGAAAACAACACATACCTCAGTTCTTGTGACCACCCACACAAAAAAGCAAATCCCTTTTTATAAAGCCCACTTTTGATATTAAACGGGTAAAGAGCCCCAACTTGAAATAAACAACTCCAAGCAGAAAACCAGTGGAATGGCAAAGGATGGCACACCTGTTTCTTCATGCCCTTGCCGTCATCTCCTGCCTACCCCCTGGAGAGGCTGAATTCCTTCCAGCTGTTCTCTGAGGCTTCATGCTCTGCTAAGATTCTAAATGTGGAAAAGTGAGATTAATGAAAAGTACTTTTGCCACAAACTACAACAAAATGTCCTTCCCAAAGCTGTGATTTCCCAACCTGCAACGGTTTAGGACGATGTAGTTTAACAACATTTAAAAGTCAGAAAACATACATTGATCTGATAGATAGGCTTAGATTTTCTAGAGGAAACTGAAGTACAAGCGAGCGAACAAGAAAGGAAAGAAAAATGCTGCAACAGATGTGGTCCTAAAAGAAAATACACAACATGTGCTGAAAAATAAAAGAAACATTTGGCAATATAAAATATCCTGGCATCTGTGTTAAATTTGTAATCACAAGAAAATATTGATATGGCTGATAGTTGAATTTCTATAATACTGAACTCTGAAGGAGCAATAGGCTTTCTGCACTGAGGATTTACTTTTTTCTATCAAAATCTAATGGAGGGGGCAGCTAGGTGGAGCAGTGGATAAAGCACTGGCCCTGGATTCAAGAGGACCTGAGTTCAAATCCAGCCTTGACACTTACTAGCTGTGTGACCCTGGGCAAGTCACTTAACCCTCATTGTCCAGCAAAATAAAATAAAATTTAAAAAAAATCTAATGGAGGTGCTTTGTAAAATATCCTTACACACAGAATTTGTATATTTAATAAAATTAAATGGTGATTGTAACACAAATATATTTTAGGTAATAAATTTATCAAAAGAAAGGGAATAGATTTGCTTAGATTTGAACTTGTATAAAGAAATAACCATAGGACCCCAGTCTTTGATTTGGAAGAAACTTTCAAGGACATTTAATCCAAGGTCATCATTTAATAGATGAAAAAACTGAGACTCATACATACCAGTAAAATGACTTGTCTAAGAACATCTGTTGTGCCCAAAGTGAGACTCAAAGTCATTTCCTCTGAATTCAAAACTTATTTATTGCGTTCTACCACATTGCTTCAAATGTATATAACCCAGAGATTCCTAATGATTGTCAATCTATTTCTCCTGGTTTGTGATATTTTCTACATTCAAATTTCTTTATGGTTCAGAGGCGTTTATATTTGCATTTGATCTTCTAGTTAGAAGAATGTTTAATAGAATATTCAGGAGAAGTGAACCTCTCTCAAGAGTCTTTGCACTTTTAGGCTGAGAAAATGTGAAATATGTAGACATGAGAGAAAAGGGAATGATGAGGGGAGAGGAGAAACCTACTGAGAACTTATGACCTTAGATATCTTTGGCTTACAGTTTTAGTTGTTGGTTTATTATTTTTTTCTCTTAGTTTGCTCACTGTTATTTCAAGCATCTTTAAAGGAGGTGTTTATTCTAAAGTGGTAAGGGATTTGGGTGAGAAAAGTCTGGTTATCTTTGTTTATTACCTTCTTCTTGTATATAATTTTTTTAAAGTGCCAAAGTCCTCACATAAATACTGTTTTGTTTTCTTTTGTTTCTTAAATCAGATCTGTAATTTTATTTGCATGGGAAATTTCCCATAAGAAAAAATAATATTCTACCAATGCAGATTAGAACTTCTCTTCAATTTAAAGTGATAAGAATAAGCCCAGGAGAATTAAAAAGAAAAGTGACTTTCCAATGTTTTTTCAAGGCAGTACTCAAACTTGGGTTTCTTGACTCCACACAAACTCTAATGATAGTTTATGTATAATAAAGAAGCAAATAAAAAGAAAGCCTCAGAGATACTAAACTGGCAATGAGATGAATACCTGACAGATGGATAGTGTTGGGTTCCAGGGATAAAAAACAACAACAAAACATACACACGCACATACACACAAACACACACAAACCCTCTAAGGACCAGAGGAATGTACTTTAGTAGTAGAGGTAAATTGAGTTCATTTTAGTTAACTAAAACAAAACATAAATTTAGAGTCTGGTCAATGCAAAACCTAGAAAACAGGTTTGGCAAAAGCAGCAGGTACGTGAACATGTTTCTTTAAAATACATATGTAGATTTAAATGTATCCATTAAAGGTCAAATTCAACATTAACTTGTATACATGATTGTGAAGAGCTTTACCTTTACCAAATTCTGGATCTTTAATATTGTGAGAAAAATGATTGGATGGTTAGCAACATAATAGTTTGTATGTATAGGGTTAGGGTTAGGGTTAGGGTTAGGGTTAGGGTTAGGGTTAGGGTTAGGGTTAGGGTTAGGGTTAGGGTTAGGGTTATATTATATGCATGTGCTTATATATTTTGTTTACATAAAATTATAGGTGTAAATATAAAATATATAAATGTACATATAGCATGTGTATATATCCCTATGGGTAGTTTAAAGAAGACATGTACACACATATATGAAATTAATATCTGTATATATATATGAACATATACAAAGAGGGAAAATACATACATGAATACATATATGTTTGTACATTTTTTTGTGTGTAAGCTGGTGTAGGCTTTATAGTCCTGTAACCAATTATTCAGAAGGATAGTGAGGGCAAAGGACTCAGCTGTGCTACAGTTGCTCATTGCACTATGGACAGGACTCAGTGGTGAAACCAGTCCCAATGGGGTACCCAGTCATGCAGACAAAACCAGCATTAAAAATGGTTGTTAAACCCAGTCCAGTGAGACTCAGTAGTTGAGCCTCAAAGGGATATTCCATCTTTGAGCTGTGCTGCTGCAGACAGCAGGGCGATCATTAGTGAAAACTCTGATATGGACACCTGTCCATTAGGAATTGGATTAAGACCATCAATTCACTTTACATAGGCCACCAAGCGGCTATTAGATAGTAATGGCTTTCAGCCGCCAGAGCCCTGGGCCAGTTTTGAATTAGTGATGGGAAACTGAAAAACCCTTTAGTCCATTAACAAGCTCCTAGGAAAATGTTTTCCTCAGTTAAGGGTATAATGACACACTTATGACAGGATTCATTTCCCTGCACCTAATTTTCCCCTTAGATACAAAGGGTTCTTGCTGAAGTCTTGCAAGCTGTGAAAGTGAATCCCATGGAAGCAAGCCTTTATACTAACTTATTCTCTCACTGAAAATGATCAGGGCTGTTCTGACTTTTGACTACTTTTCTTTTTCCTAGGCAAGAAAAAATGGCAGAAATAGTCTATGCCTATTTTCCCCTTGATTGATAACTCCTTAGTGTTCTTCAAGTGAGAACTGAGGAATTTCCTTGTATGAGATTCCAGGGAAACTTCCTTCCTACATAGCCTTTGGAAATGCCGATTACAACCTTCATAGATCAAATTAGGCCTGAGTACTCCATGCTACCATCTCAAATGGGAGATGCTGTCTCTGCCATGCTGTTCATGAACACAAAAGCCATATTTAATATAATGACTTTAAAAAAAGTATTTTGTTCTTTCCAGTTACATGTAGAGATAGTTTTCAACATCTGTTCATATAAGATTTCCAATTTCCAAGTTTTCACCCTCCTTCCCCTCCTTTCCCCCCCTCCCCTAGACAGCAGGTAATCTGACATAGGTTATATATATAATAACAAATATAATAACTTTTTAATTGGAATTTTAAATTAATAAGCATTTATTTTATCTCCATTTCATCTGCCTTACTGGAGGGAAAAGTAAAATAAAAAACCTCTTTGTAATTAATATGCATAGTCAAGCAAAAGAATATTCCTGTCTGTTACACAGTTGGAAATATCCATTAGCATCATTCCTCTGGAATCTTAGGAAAGCATTGTATTGATCAGAGTTCTTAAGTGTTTCAAAGTTATTCATTCATATAATATTGTTCTAGTAGAAATTGTTCTTTCTGCTGCTCTCTTCTCTCTATGGGGACAAAGTATATAAAAAGGCTATTCTCAATGGAAGAAATTCAAACTATCTACAACTGCATTTTTAAAAAATGCAAATCACAATTAATAGAAGTTAAATGAACTCAAGACTCAGCCTTGATGTAATGGTGTAAATACTTAATTCTTTAAAATAATAAACATTTTTACTTTAAATTTTGTTTCAAATTTTATCTTTTCCTTCCTACCCTGTCCCCTCACTGAGGCAGTAAACAATCATATATAGGTTATACATGTGCAATTATCTAAAACATTACCATATTACTCATTTTGTATAAGAAAATTTGAATAAAAGAAAATAATGAGGGGGCAGCTAGGTGGCACAGACGATAAAGCAGTGGCCCTATATTCAGGAGTACCTGAGTTCAAATCCAGCCTCAGACACTTGACACTTACTAGCTGTGTGACCCTGGGCAAGTCACTTAACCCCCATTGCCTGAAAACAAAAAAAAAAAGAAAGAAAAAAAGAAAATAATGAAAGTGAAAAATTGCATGCTTAAGTCTGTGCTCAATCAATATCAGTTCTTTCTTTGGAGGTGGATAGTATATTTCATCAACTGTCCTTTGGAATTGTCATGGATCATTGTATTGCTGAGAATAGTAAAGTTATTCACAATCCTTCATCAAACAATATTGCTGTCCTTGTGTACAATGAACGTTCTCTTGCTTCTGCTCAGTTCACTATACATCAGTTCATACAAGTCTTTCCAGGTCTTTTTGAAGTCATCCTGCTTGTTGTTTCTTATAGAACAATAATAATCCATCAACATAATATACCACAACTTGTTTAGCCATTCCACATTTGATAGGCATTCCTTTGATTTCCAAATTCTTAGCCAATACAAAAAGAGCTGCTATAAATATTTTTGGACAAATAGCTTTTTTCCTCTTTTTTGGGGGAATGTCTTTGGGATACAAACCTAGCAGTGGTATTGCTTGATCAAAGGGCATGCACAATTTTACAGCTCTTTGGGCAAATATTATTCCAAATTGGACAAATAATATTCCAATATTAACTAATTTCTATATTAAAGTGTTATAAGTATTGAAAAATAAGAGCAACCAAACCAGTGACATCACTGATACTAGAAGGAGAACCATGGTAAAAAGGGCAATTTTCAGGATTCAGGTATCTATAGGGACAATTTTTTTTTCCTTTGGTGAGTGACCAAAAAAGGTGTATTTTAACTTTGCCAACTGTCCTAATCAGAGGGCAATGCTGCTTTTTTTTGCCTCCCACCAGACTAGAGGTTTTTAAACATTGTGTGTGTGTGATGAACTACTTTGGCAGTCTGGTTAAGCATATAGAACCTTTCTCAAATAATGTTTTGTTTTGTTTTGGTTTTTTTGGTGAGGCAATTGGGGTTAAGTGACTTGCCCAGGGTCACACAGCTAATAATTATCAAGTGTCTGAGGCCGGATTTGAACTCAGGTCCTCCTGAATCCAGGGCCGGTGCTCTATCCACTGCACCACCTAGCTGACCCTCAAATAATGTTTTAAAATGCACAAAATAAGGATTATTAAAAAAAGGATTACAAATAAAAATAATATTTGAATCATGTTTTATAAATGTATTTGTTCAAAGGTCATCTATATCAGTTTAAGAACATTAGCTTCTGATTTTTTTTTTTACCACTGCTTTCTCATCTTATTCTTTTTTTTTGGTGACAGGTGAATGAATTATTTTTTACAGCTCTACCCAGAAAATATGAATTGATTATATCAGAAATCACAATGTTTATTGGAATCTAGAATCATCACGTAGTTTGTGGGGATATGAGGGAGCCTATACTTAAATTCCCTTTATTCCTCAGATGAGAACATGAAGGTTCAGAGAAGTTTATTGACTTACCCGAAGTCAAACAATCTACTCATAGAGAAGAACTAGGATTGAAACCTAGATTCTACTGTCTGCCCAGTGTACTTTTCACTGTAGCATGGGTTACCTCTAGGTGTCTTTTCATTAGTTTAATTTTCTTCCCCTCCATCTAACAAAACTCATATCTACTTGAAAGGTTGCTGTGGGCATGAGCAGCTAGGGCAACTTATTAAAAACAAATGATGCACTCATCCAGTGGCTTATTTTCAGGAGCTGTGTACCACTTATGATTCTCCAAGGTAACTTTTTCACTGATCCAATGCAATGATGTAGGTCACCTTGGAAATCAGTCAAAAGTTAGAATTGAATCACTAACCAGTGCAGTGACCGAAGACATTAGATACAGTGGAAGCCTAATTGTAATGTAATTCCTGTAATATACGCAGTTAGCACTGAGCACAATTTAGAGTACCCTACCTGGAGTTTGGAGAAAGCCATGCTGTTATTGTAATGAGCCTACTGACTTGCTGCTCTTGTTTTAGTTTGTGATTTTATTTTGCAGGATGAGGTAGCTAGCTACTTCTAAACTTCTGCAAGAGGCATGGCAATGGTGTTACAAGTAGGCAAATTCACTGAAGTTGCAATCAAAATGAGAATGACTATGAATTTGTGCATTATAAACAGTCTTTATAGTTTTGTTTTGATTTTTAAAATATAAAAATCTGGAGGAGGGAGGGAAGAGAGGGAGGGAGAAAAATTTGGAACTAAAATTCTTATAAAAACAAATATTGAAGGGGCAGCTAGGTGGTGCAGTGGATAGAGCACCGGCCCTGGAGTCAGGAGTACCTGAGTTCAAATCCAGCCTCAGACACTTAACACTTACTAGCTGTGTGACCCTGGGCAAGTCACTTAACCCCAATTGCCTCACTTAAAAAAAATAAAAAAAAATATTGAAAGCTATCCTTACATGTTACTGGAAAATAATAAAATATTTTTTATTGAAAAATTTTAAAAGGGAACAAGAAAAAAAAGAAAAAGTGAACTACCTTAAGTTGGCAATAGATATTGAATAATACTGTTTCCCTAAAATCAATAAAAACATAAATAAATAAATAATAAAATATAAAAATCCGATACTAACAAAGGGAAAGAAAAAAGAAAAAACTGGGGGACAACTATCCACTCTACATAAGAACTATTTATATTACAAAAGAAATCATGGCAGGATTCATGCATAGAAAAAGTTTAGTCCATAAAAATGGAATTTCATCCATTCTCAGATTTAGAAGGTACCTTCTTGGAAGGAACTTAGTTCTAACCACAATAGAATTAGAATTCTTTCTACAGTATTAGGAAATAACATAGTGTAGACCAAAGTTGTCTTTTTTTCTGTTTGTTCTGTTTTGTTTTGTTTTAGGGTCAGAGGTCAAAAAGTTAGATTTAGAATTAAAAATGATCTTAAAGTTCACACAAACTCACTCATTTCACAAATGAGAAACTGAGAACTGTGACACCCAAGGAGACACTTATTTTTTATCATAAAAGTATTTTACTATTTTCTAATTACATGTAGAGATAGTTTTCAACATTTGTTTTTATAACATTTCTAGTTCCAAATTTTTCCCTCCCTTCTTTCCCTCCCTTCCCATTCTCCCTCCTCAAGACAGCAAACAATCTGATATAGGTTATATATGTACAATCACATTAAACATATTTCTGCATTAGTCATGTTGTGAAAGAAGAATCAGAACAAAAGGGAAAAACTTCAAAAAAGACAAAAACAAAACAAAAAACTAGAAACAGTATAGGTCAATCTGCATCCAGATTCTACAATTCTTTTTTTCTGGATGTGGAAAGTATTTTCCATCAAGAATGCTTTGGAATTATCTGAGAAGAGTTAGGTCTATCCCAGATGATCATGATATAATATTGTTGATATTGTGTACAATGTTCCCAAGAAGACACTTTTTTTTGTTTTTGTTTTGTTCAGAGCAATGAGGGTTAAGTGACTTGCCTAGGGTCACACAACTAATGTCAAGTGTCTGAGGCTAGATTTGAACTCAGGTCCTCCTGAATCCACAGTCGGTGCTTTATCCACTGCGCCACCTAGCTGCTCCCTCAAGAAGACACTTTTAAAAATTATTTTTTTTTCCCTTAGTAAAGCTATTATTTTAACTTTAGGTCCTTTGACATTAATGACCTAGGTTCAAACCCTTGCCTCATTTAAATCCAATTCACTGCAAGTCATGGCATCACCTCCTAATATCATAGTACTCTTTGAGAATGGACAAACATCCAGATAATTATAGATTCTCAACAAAAAGTAGGATGTATTTAGTTCAATTGAACATTAATTTATTAAGTGGATACTAGGTGATAGGCAATATGCTAAGGGATAAGGATACAGACAGAACCAAAAAGTCCTTCCCTAAGGAGCCGCTATTCTACTTGGGGAAAGGAGCATGTTTATAAATAAATACAAAAACATACATTACAAATTATTCATGGATACTTATTTGATGGGACATTCCTCAAAAGGAAGGGAGTTCTCCATTCCTGGTTAATATTATAGAATCAGAATTGGGAGGAAATTTAGGAACCAACCCCCTCATGTTAAAGATGAAAAATGTAAATCCTGGAGAGTTCAAGGGGCTCCCTATTCTCCCCTCTTCCTCAGTTTCTATCACTCAGGTGCCTTCTGGACCTTTCTCACCATGTGAGATCCTCCCATCTCAAATGATGAAGTGACCTTACTCTTTACCAAGACCAACCCTCTCTATTTGTTTAAGTGATCCTGTTCTATCCTATCTTGTCCAACAGATTACACCCTCTATCATTTTTACTCATTCACTTATTTTCAATATCTCCTCTTTTCCTAGCTCTTTTCCCACTGCCTACAAAAGTCCAAATCTTCTTCTTGCTATCAATGTATCATTCTATCATTCTTCTGTCTTTTATAGGTAAACTCCTCAAAAAGGCTGGCTACAATAAGTGTCTCCATATTCTCTCTTCTAAATCTTTTCTTAACTTGTTGTTGAGTCATTTTCAGTCCTGTCCAACTTTCTGTTACCCCATTTGGTATTTTCTTGGCAAAGATACTATAGTTGTTTACCATTTCTTTCTCCCACTCATTTTACAGATGAAGAAAGAAATTGAGGGAAACATGGCCAAGTGTCTTACCTAGCTTACACAGGTAGTAAGGTAAATATCTGAAGCCAGATTTGAATTCAGGAAGATGTGTTTTCCTGACACCCAAGCTGCTGTATTGATACCTTACAATCTAAATCTGACTTTATCACTTCACCAAAACTACCCTCTCCAAAGTTACTAATGATCTCTTAGTGGCCAAATTCAATGGCCTATCCTCAGTCGTCACTCTTCTTGAACTCTCTGAAGCCACTGATTCTATTGATCACTCTCTTCTCCTTCATACTCTCTTCTTGCTATATTCTTTTGAAGAACACCACTGTCTCCTGGTTTTCCTCCTACCTATCTGACCCTCTCTGTGTCTTTTGCTCTGTGTCTTTTCCTTCAGATCACTCACTCAAACTATAAGAATCTATTAGTATTCTCTTTTGGTCCCACTTTTCTTCTCCAACTCTACTAATTTATTTGGTCATCTTATCAGCCTATATGGATTTACTTACCATCTCCATGCTGAGGATTCTCAAATCTACTTTTCCTGCCCTAGTATCTTTGCTGACCTCCAGCCTTGCATCTCCAATTACCTTTCAAACATTTCACAATGGAAGTCTAATAGACATCTTAAATGTGATATATCCAAAACAGAACACATAATCTTTTCCCCTAAACTGTCCCCTTCCCAGCTTTCCTATTACTATTTAGGGCAACACTCTCCTCCCAGTCCCTCAGAAATGAGTCAGTCTTGATTTTTCACTATCTCACACCCCTTATATAAGTTGTTGCTAACATCTGTCAGTTTCACCTTTGTAACATCACTTAAATACACTCCATTCTCTCCTCTGACCCTGTTACCAATGTAGTTGTAGGCAATCATCACGTCATTCCTCAATTATTGCAATATCTTGCTGTTTAGTCTGCCTGCCTTAAGTATCTCCTTTTCCAGTCCATACAATCCATTATTTTAAAGTCATTTTCTAAAAATATAGGTCTGATCATGTCAAGGAGAGCACCCTTGCTCTCCACCAACCTCAACATTCAGTAAATTCCAGTGGTTTTGTAATGATTGGAATGATGCCACCTGCTGGAGAGTTACCATAAGA
The DNA here is from genome assembly GCF_019393635.1 of Dromiciops gliroides. Taxonomy (NCBI): domain Eukaryota; kingdom Metazoa; phylum Chordata; class Mammalia; order Microbiotheria; family Microbiotheriidae; genus Dromiciops; species Dromiciops gliroides. The sequence continues at coordinate 625,170,191 of NC_057862.1, read as the reverse complement.
AAGTTCTGCCATGAGGAGAAGGAGTCTGAGGGTAAGCCATGAGGTCAGGTCCTTGGTGTCAGGAAGTGATGTTTGCTTGTGGGTACTGTCTATCAAAGCTACCAGCCAATTGGCTTGGAGCCGTGTGGGGGGGATGTTCCCAGTTTCACAGGCGGTTTCTGGGAGGAAGGAGGAAGTATTTGGTTACTGACCTCGCCATGGCAAGTCAGATGCTGGGGTCTCTTAGAAACAGTTAGATTTTTACCTTTCTCTCTGGTCATTAGATCCTAATGTTCTTTAATAAATACTTAAATACTTAAATATTCTTGCTAAATCTTATAATTTATTGGCAACCACTCATTAGATATTTTAGACAGACTAGTTAGGATTTTAGCCCCTTACAGTTTCCTATTATCAACAGGAGAAAATATAAAATGCTTTTTGGAATTCAAAGCCCTTCATAACATAGCTCCCACTTACCTTTCCAGTCTTTTTATATCATACTCCCAGACAAGTATTCTTTGATTCAGTAGCAATGATCTCCTTACCTGTTGCATAAACAAGTCATTCTATCTCTGGGCATTCTCTCTGGCTTTCCCTCATTCCTAGAATACAATCTTTCCTTGGTTCTAACTACTGACCTCCTTGGAGTCCTTTAAATCCCAACTCAAATCACACCTTCTACAGGAAGTCTTCCCCAATCCATGTTAATACTAGTGTCTTACAACTGTCAATTTTTTTTTTTTAATTTTCATGGCATAGCTTGCTTGGTATATATTTGCTTGCCTATTGTCTCCTCGATTAAATTGTAAGTCCCTTGAGGTCAGGGACTGTATGTTTTAGTTGTTATTTTTGCCTCTTTTTGTATCCCCATCACTTTGCTGATTATCTGATACATATTAGGTTCTTAATAAATGTTTATTAATTGATTGACTGTCTAAAGTTAACACTGGTGATAAAAATGAATACTGGGGCCAGAATGTTGGTTCACACATCTTTAATGTCCCTTCCAATTGAAGAGTCTATTAACCTGTAAGAATTCTTCCATGTCTGAATCATTCTGACTTCAACTGTCTGCATTACTCTAAAGCTATTTATTTTTGAGTTATTTTTGATATTTTATACTTTTAAATAATCTATATTCCAACTTCTTCCTTTCATGTCTAAGAGAGTTGCAATAAAGAATGAAAGAAGGAAAGAAAAAAAAAACAACTGTTGAACAAATCTAATACCCAAATTTCTGAGGTTATTTACAGGATTTTTGAGCTATAAGTCCTCTTTTTCAATTTAAATTGCTACAGCCATTATGTATATTATTTTTCTAGTTTTGTTCATTTTATTTTATATTAGTTCATACTAAATATTTCTGCATTCCTCTACATTCATCATTTCTTCTAGAACAGTGACATTCTGTTTTATTAATGTTCCACAGGCCAGCCATTCTCCAATTAATGGCCAACTACTTTGTTTTCAGCTCACTACCACAAAATGAATTGCTAATAACATCTTGGTGTTTATGGCAACTTTGATTTCCATTACACTTACCTGGCAGTGCAATCTCTGGGTCAAATAGCATAAACATTTTAGTCACTTCCATTACAGTATCCCAAATTGCTTTCCACAAGATTTGTACCATTTCATAGCTCAGCCAACAATGAATTATTGTCCTTGCTTTCTGTGACCCCTCCAACACTGAATAGTCCCACCTTTTGTCATCCTTGTAAATTTCCTAGGTATGAATGGAAACATAAGGGTTTTTTCACTTGTTTTCATGTTATTATTAGTGATTTAGAGACTTTTTAATATGGTTGATAAGAATATACAGTTCTTTTGAGACCTGTTTATAGCATTAAAAAAAACTATTTGATTTCTCATTCAAATGTTATCAGTACCTTGTACCCTCAATAGAGGTGACTATAATTTTATGAAGTATTCCATAAATGCACTTTTAAATTCTATTCCAATATCAAATAGGCATTAAAATTATATTCTAATGATAAAAAAATCCTTGAGACTCAAAATACAGTTAAAGCTATATGTGAGACTAAGGAATATTTTGCAATTCAATTATTTACCATATAAAATGGAAGGTATGGACCTGGAGCTCTAGATGGACTGTTGTTCAAAAAGACAGTCTTCATTTGAAGCTATCATCCCTCTGGGAGAAGATTAAAGGGATGCAAATTGTTAATATTACTATTTTAAAGGGGCTGTCATAATTTAATATATGAGATGGAATCTTCTAGGCAGATTTCTAACATGTGATGGGCATGTGCTACTGTCATCTTGGAACACAATTACAAGTAGAACAAGCTGAAAGCAATCTTCAATTCCATTTATCACCAGTGAATACAAAAGAAAAAATAATGGATGTGTGTCCGGAGTGCCATGCTATCTACCAACTTGCTTTACTCAACATTATTACTAAAAGAAAGAAAAGACAGTAAATGCTCTATTGTGTATAATATTGCCACAGAGAACTTGATACCAAAATAAAACTTTTATGAAGTTTACAAAGAAGTCTATAGGGATGAGAGTTGCTCTCTGTTTTCTTAAGGTTTTCAATCTTGTACTAAAAATCCTGGTTAAGAAAATTGGTATAAATATGTGATCTCAGTAGTGCTACTGATATATGAACCTTTAATATCAAGAACAATTCTAAGATATAGGATTATGAGCTGTAGTGCTTGCCTGTCTGTCTCCTATCTATTTGGCTGCACTTCAAATTTTTTAGAGTAATGCCCCTAGTAATAGTTTCTCTTCCCTGGAACCAACCAGGTTCTTTATCAAAGTTATAAAAGAAAATACATTCAAATTGGAGTCAGGAACCTTGAGTTCAAATCCCAGTTCTGTTGCTAAGTAGTGGTATAACTTTGGATAAGTTACTTTATTCTGTAAGCCCAAACTTACTTATCTGTAAAATGGAGTTACTACTTACTTTATAGTGTTTTGTGAGTGTAACATTTTACAAACCCTGAAGTCCCATTTAAATATAAGTGACTATTGCTTTCCTTACACCACCCCTACTAAGGTTGGGGCATAAATCTGAGGGAAAAAGTATACAGTGGTCTGGGAGAAAGAGTGGGCAAGTGAAGTTAGAGGTGATATCAATCTGTTTGGGGTTCAACTAACTAATTCGTGGCTCAAATCACAGGTTCAATGAAAAATGGCTGAAAATGTTTTAAGAATAAAATATAATTTAAAAAATATAACCTGGCTATATTCATGACTTCTACATTAACCAAGGCAGGAGTGAGCCTGCCAAGTGCTTAGAATGTTTGTATCTAAAGGACAGTTTCTATTACTATGTGGAAGAGAAACAAAAAGGACGAAATGATAAAACATGTAGCTTGGAAAAGAGAGTAGAGCTTGGAAGTTGGCCATCCTGCTGAGCTGTCACCAATAACATGAACTGACAAAAGTCTTACCTTTGGTGAAGCTACAGTACCTTGTCAACAAATGGTGACTGTTTATTTGAATGTGACAATCCTTCTTAATAGAGAAGAAACTCATATCTTCAAATTACGTTGTTGGGAAAAAAATGAGGTTGGAACAAGGTTTCATTTAGTTTTATTGCTACAGAAGATATTCTTGTGAAGCACCATGACATAGGGAAGAGAATAGTAGTCTGGAAGTTAGGAGATGTGTTCTAATGTAAGCAATGCCAACACAGTAACTGACACTGAGGAAGTCACTTAATTCTTCTAAGACTCAGTTTTCTAAACTACAAAATGAGAGGATTAGAATAGATGATTTTTGAAGTCCCTTTCTGCCCTACTGACCTATGACTCTTTCAGTCCTTTACTGAAGATGAGGATATAAACAGCACAGTAAACACAAAATCATCCATACAGGAACATCCACCAGTAATACCACCCTTCAGAGCTAGGATTCTTTGTCATGAAAAAGTCTCCCCTGATGAGGGCTCTTTTGTTCTTTCTTCATTAAGGATAGCTGGCTCTGGGGAGAAAAATCCAGTAAACTAAGCAAGCCCATAAAACTTCTCTGGATAATTTATGGAAGTAGATGGGTAGGTATATAGAAAATCAAATTTGGAATCATAGGATTTGGCTTTGAATACTTACTATTTACCACTTATGTATCCTTGGATAGTTAATTTCACATTCTGGGTCTTGGTTACTTCATAAATTGAAATGAGGAGTTTAAATATAATAACTTCTAGTCTTCCTCTTCTAACTTTAAATCTATAATTCCATAATTACAACTTTTGCATAATGAATTCCAATAGATCCAGCAGGTTAACATCCTTAGGAAGTTTGGCCAAAGATTCTGATCTTCATGCACATGACTGTAAATTCCAGCATTCCTGATTAAGCATCCACAAGACACAAGATACAAATTGTTTGTTTCCCTATTACTATGTGGAAATAAAAACACAGTAAGCCCAAGAACCTCTTCCCTCTTTAGCCTACTTATTAAAAAAATGACATCAGATCAATACATTCATTTGAAATCCTTGGTCCCAGAAGAATGAGAACCCTCATCATTATTTCTTTAACTATCAATTCCCAATCAATACCTTGCACTGAGCCAGTTTTACATCATTTTTATCCAGAGGCTTAACCAGTTTCTAAAGGGAAAGTCCAAATCAGCCTCCAAAGATTCCATTAAAAACTAATTAAGGCCATTATCACATTAAGAGAAGAAAGAAGTAAAGAAGTATCTCTTGAATTTACCTTTAACCAGATGGAAAGTTACATCCTTAAAACAAACAGTTAAGAGGGACTTTAGCGTGATTATGTGGTATCCCCTAAAAAAGTTAAGTGATTGTTGTTTTGTTTGATAAATTTCAATTGTTCATTGAATTTTTACCTGAGGACTATAACTATATTTTATCTTTCTGTGGAAATATTTCTTTGTTGTTTGGGAATTCTAATTCATGATGGCTTCTGTCAGTGAGAGATTATCAAACAGGACAGATTTCTATTCCTTTGGATTTTCTCTATCTCTTTAAACAAAGATGCTTAGAATTGGAATAGTTTAATGAAAAACAATTATATCATCTCCAGCAGAATTGTGCCCAAAACTCAGAGCACTAATTTCTCTTTTTCCAAAACTATGAACATGATAGGTATACCATTATATAACATATATTATATTCTTGCCTGATTAATTTTCTAAATTATGTAGCATTATATTTTTCACAATCTCAAAGCTCATTTTAATCTCCACCCTCTACTGCTCATTTCACAGGATTGATTACCTATATTAAATTTACTATTTTGACATATTTATGCTTTCTGAAAATATCATCTGTGTTTTGGGGGTCATTGAATCAGCAAGAAATGTTTTCCAAGAGTGGCAGATATGCAAATGTTTCATTCAGTTCCTTCCTGTTCTCTTTTCAACTTTCTCCTAATACTAAAACACTAACAAACAAACAAAGAAAAAGATACCTTCAAAAGCCTCCATTGAATGCATAGGTACATGGTTAGAAGGCCTTGATCCTTGACTGTAATTGACTCACTTACACAGACCTACAAACAGGCAGAAAATCAAACATTTGTGAAGAATAACTCCCCCCCTCCCCCGCCCTGAATTGCATTCAAGACAACAGTTTATAAATGCAGATTAGAGAATAGTTCAGATTTGGAAGATCCCCTAAAGGTAATTGTATTTATGAGCCTACCACAGCATTTGAATCTATCTGTTCCAGAAAAAAAAAAAAAAGCAATGAAAAAGTAAACTACGGGGAGGGGGAGAGAGAGAGGGAGAGAACATTATAATATCAGATGGTTTTCAAAAATAGAAAAAAATAAATATGAATGACCAAACTGTCAGGGCATTTCTGGCAGACCATTCCTCACAGACTTGTTCCCTTGACACATTTTCCTTCTAACTCTATTCCCTCATAATCCCACTGCTGTGATTTGACACTTACTGTCCTCCTTCTACCTTCCATTTCCCTCTTCCTCCTTCTTTGTAGTGGCATGAAAGAGCCAAGAGATGATTGTTTCTCCACACCCCCATATCAGCTAGTGGCTGATGTGCTAGCTATGGCAATTAACTGGACTGCTCCCTGGCAATGTTCCCAATTCTCAATGAACCCCTGGAGAGCAAGACTTGTACTCTCATGCCCTTAGCCTCTTGCTTTAATCATACATAAAACTCGGCTCTTCTGAAAGACTGAAATGATTTATTGGAAATAAGAATTCTAATCATTTAGGTTTAAAAAAAAACCTGTATACATATTATTTTTCTGCTCAGGATCCCTCTTTCTTACTCAGACAAAAAAAATGTGTCCCTATTTTTCCACTCAGTTCAACCTTTCGACAAATGGATGTAAGATCAATAATTGTCTGCTGGCTTTGTTACTAGACTGAAAAATAAATTCCCTCATCTAATTTCTGGTACTAAATCAACACATTGCCTGCTCAATCTACAAAATATCACTTTAAAAATGCTTTAAAGAAGAAATTTTAAAATCTTCAACCACCACTTCATTCTGATTAGAAGGATACATCATTCTTAAGTGATCTCTAAGTTTCTGTACTACTCAAGCTGTCTAGGATTGTAAGTGCTGGCTTTTCCCCCCAAAAATGATGTTGTATATATTTTTAAAGGTCCTTAATGCTTGCATTCATATTTATAAAGGAAGGCATTCATTTAAAACAAACCAAACTACATTGCTTCTTTATTTTACTGAGCTAACATATTAAATGGGAAAATAATTAGGCAATGTTCTTATATTCACCAAATGTTTTGGATAACTATCTCTAAAAAATATTCAACTTTTTCCTAAATGAAGCATAATCCCGCCAAACAGTTTAGGTGAGTATTTGGCAAATTTCTCTGGCAGAATGTCAGGGGGAAAAAGATGTAATATTTTAATTAAAGGCCTAACTTGAGGAAATATTTGCTCAAAGCAGTCCATATGCCACATCTGAAGAAAACGAATTCTGAAAAGCCCTTGTATTTCATTATATAAAAAAGTACAGTCATTAAACAAGAAAAAAATTAATTTCTTGACTGAAAGGTTATTTCAGTATTCATCTGTGAATAAAATATTTACATTTGTATATGCAGTTTACATATATGCATATATACATGCATATATATGCATGTGTATATGCATATGTGTAAACATACATATATGTATATATATTTTACTCCACAATCCTGATTTCTTTATGCATTTAACTTTAACTAAAGGCAATGTTTGTTTAATTATACTCCCTTTTTGCTATAGAATTGAAATGTAAAAATGGTAAATCTATTTAAATATATTTCTTCTTGTTTTTCATTTCAGAAAGAGTTAATATAGTGAATAAAGTAAAATATTGCATATTCACAAATATACATGTGTATGACTGACACACATACGTATACAGATATTTATATAATATGCATATGTATGCATATCCATGCATGAATAGTACATGCATGCCTACATGTATTATTGTTTTCCAGCCTGTGGAGTAACATATGCACAAGCAAGGATGTGTATACACACATATCAATCAATTAATATGCACTTATTAAATGCATACTACTGTATGCCACACACTGTAGCAATCACCATGGCTACAGAAAGAATCAAAAGAAAGTCCTTGCCTTAAAGGAGATTACAATCTAATAGGGGAGATATGAAAGCAATATATGCAAAATGGGTTATATACAGGATAAGTAGGTAATAATTAACAGAGGGAAGGAACTAGAACTAATAGATTTTGGAGAAGTATTTCAGTAAAAGATGAAATTTTAGTTGAGACTTAAAGGAAGCCAGGGAGAAGTGAACACATCAGGTAATAATGTATACATGTATGATGCACACATAGACACGCAATTCCTTTTTTCTCAAGATGTTCCACACATCTGGTCAATTAATACCATGTGTTGTATCTAATAGGTACTCAACAAATAATTATAACTTTCATAAATATATATTCTCTGAATAGCTGATAAGTTTAGGGGACAGGGCAGAGAGAGTTAAGATGATGGATCTTGAAAAATTCCCTTATATATCTAATTTTATAATGTTATACATCAAAGGAAAATTTAACTTTAAAATTACCTTAATCTCCCTAAATAAATATTGATTTGGATATTTGTAACTGTAACAACCAAATTAATGAAGTATTAAGATATAAAGATACTTGTAGGAGCTGCTAGGTAGTACAGTGGGTAGAGCACTGGCTCTGGAGTCAGGAGGACCTGAGTTCAAATCTGGCCTCAGACACTTGACACTTACTAGCTGTGTGACCCTGGGCAAGTGACTTAACCCCCATTATCCCGCAAAAAAAAAAAAAAAGAAAAATTATTCAACTTGGACATTCATGTCATAAATTAAAGAAACTATAGAATCATCTTCAAACCTATCTGAAGATGTTTACCATAATCACTACCTCATCCTCCTAGACTCCTTCCCAACCCCCACTGCTTGACAGTGATTCACTTAAATTGCTCTTATTATAGGGAATGTGGCATGATAAATTTCCATCACTAATTTGAGAACCTAGAACTATTGTTGGCTCTACTGTACTAACCCAGTGGAAGCTGTCTTCTTGGTTTTGCACTTCTACTCTTTTCCTATATCTGCATTTTCTCTATGTTGTGAGATCTCAGGCTCTTAGATACAGCTAGTTATTTGGAAGAAATCAAAGATTCACAGCCTTCCATCTAACTCAGTCCCATTGTCCCCAGAGTCATCTACTGTATAGGTGGAGTTTCAGAACCTAAAACTGTGGCCTCATTCCTTTACAACAATGATTTTGACGCAGAGGAGGAAACAACCGACATTTGGTAGATGGAGTTTCCTTGTCAGGAGTTCTCTTATGCCACTGAATGTCAAATCCCATCTGAGTCTCTGCCAAGCTCATTAAATGGATTTATCTATTTAAGAGGAACTTGTCAGGAAGAAAAGCTGTAGTTGAAAAGAGCCTACAGTAGGAGGTAGAAGATATGAGATCAGTTCTAATTCTGGCTTTGGGTGATCTAGACCAAGGTGATTATAGCCTTGTTTGCAGCCACTTTTCTCTGAGAAGATAACATTAATACTGATATAGTGGAAAAATGGGGTACAGGTTGGGGTTGGGGTTCTTGGGAATTCCTCTTTAAAGAATTACACCCTCTTGCACACAAAACTTAGTTAGAACAAGGTGATAGTTTATTTAGGGCCAAGGGAAGGGAAGGGTGGGGGGAGGGAAACCATGAGAGAAATCCTTGGACTTTTCATGGGGAGATTTGGCATAAAGCACATGGCTCAGAGGTACCAAATCTCCTTGAACAGGAGACCAGAAGGTACTTTTATAGGGGACTGATGGGGGTTGCCCATCTGCCTGTGAAAAGTTCCTTTAGTGAGAGAGGACCATCCCCCCTGGTGGTAGCTGGGGGAATTGGGTGAGGAGTGGAGGACCATCCCCCACTGGTAGTGACTAGAGGAATTGGGTGAGGGGTGGCTACGGATCCCTCTTCAGGACACAAAGGCCGCAGCCACACCCAAACTTATCTCCCCAGGGTAAGGGAGACCAGAATGAAGGGTAGGAATCCCAAGCTAGCTCAGTCCGATTTGGTTCCTCTAGGCGTTATCTGTCCTCTGGTTTAGTTTCTCAAGGAGAAGATTCCTTGGTGTGCCCCAGAGAAATTCTGGGGTGCTCTGCGCCCCATGACAATACTATTATTTTTCTGGCTAAATTTAATGGATACATGAAACAGTGATTGAAATTATCTAAGCTCCTTACAAGAATTGTTTTCTTGAAGTTCATATATGGGAGTAAATCTCTTTTACCTGGCATAATGGTGTATTGAGAGTCAATTTTCATAACAATGACCCCATAACACTTCAAGGTATTTAGGGGCATTCAGAATCATGAAACAGATGGAATGACCATCAGTATAATTTTAATGTTATACATTTATGATCTTTGGATAATGGTATAAAATTAGTAATCACTTATATGGAATATGTGGTCATAGTATTATGGCATCAACAAAACAACATAAATTTACATAGTGTTTAAGGTTTGCAGAACACAATATATGTATACACACGAATATACATATATATACATATATACACAATACACATAAGTATATTGCATGGATAAAAAATATATATATCTATATTCACATACACATATATGGATATATACACACAAACACACACGCATATATGGGGGAGAGACAGAGACAAAGACAGAGACTAATTTTTTCATTTCATTAATGCTAGGTGATATGTATTATTTCATACGTGTTGTAACTGAGGCAGGGAGAAGTTAAATGACTTGCTAATGATCACACAGCTACTAAGTACAACAAAGAAAATTCAAACTCAGATCCTCCTGATGATAAATCCAACATTCTAATCATTAAGTCACATTGTTGTGTACTATTAACCAGAACATTTGCTTAACAAGAAAACCTGAAGGAAACAAATATTTTGCTTCATTTGCAAGCGAAAAAGTAAATAATTAAGTTAAATTAAGAGGCTTAATTCTTTGTTGAAACATAGCAAAACAGGAATCATGAAAAATGTTAGAAGTCAAAGTTAAATAGAGGCTGTGTACTCATTGTTGAGGAAGGATTTAATTCTATCACACAGCCATTGAGGGATTCATTCAGCCTCTGCTTGAAGGTCTCATGGAATGGGTAATTTTACCTCATTTCACTTAAAAGTGAAATTTTAAAAACAAGTGATACTTAAAAGTTCTAATTGTTAAGAAGGTTTGTTGTTTTTGTTTATCTGTTTTCATGCTTAATGGAAATCCATCTCTCTGTATCTTCTACCCTAAGGGAAAAAAGAAAAAATCCAAAAATATCTAATTATTCAACTACAACAATTGTTCAAATATTTAAAGACAGTTATGAACTTGCCTACCAGAAGCATCAACTCTTCTCCAGGATAAACAAATTCAGTTCTTCAGCTAGTTTCTCACTGATATAGCTTTTAATCCTCCAACAATCTGAGTGGTTATTCTTTATCTTGTCAAGGTATGTTTCTTTTGATGATACACACATGTTGTAAGTAGCATAGCTGGAATTTGAGACCAAGTCATTAATTCTATTTTTTATTTTTATTTTGGTGTGGGACAATGAGGGTTAAGTGACTTGCCCAGGGTCACACAGCTAGTAAGTGTCAAGCATCTGAGGTCATATTTGAACTCAGGTCCTCCTGAATGCAGGGTCAGTGCTTTATCCACTCTGCCACCTAGCTGTCCCCGTCATTAATTCAAAACGCAGGACTCTTTCCAGTTTGCTATGTTGTCTCCAACTCAAGTAATAACCATTTCCAACACCTATAAGTTGTTATGATGCTTCTGCTTGAAGATCTTCTGCAAAATACAAATTCCTGAGGCAATCCATTACATTTCTAGAATTGCTAATTACAAGGAACAACAAAACAACAATTGCTGGGTTTTTTAAAATTATATTGAGACAGTACCTGCTTTCTTTGTACCTTTTACTATTCATTTTGTCTTTGTTCCTTCTTCCCCATTATCCTTTCACCAGTTTGTAGATAATAATGCTACTATATCCTTTCTGTTCTATGGGCCAAATTTTACTGTTTTCTAGCACAATTTGAAGTTCTCACATCATTCAAGACTTTTTCACCTAGATTCCTGTTTGCCAATATCTCTTGTTAAAAATGTTGTTAAATTTTAAAATAGGTCATTATTCTCTTACAGACTTTTTAAAAATCATACCAATTTTCCCCTGAATTATTTTGATCTATTAAAAAGAAATCTAGGAGTTGTTATTGCATCATGTACAGACTTGGATTTTAGGAGTCATTACTTTAAAAGTAATCAAGCTATCCACCAGTAGTAATTGCATGCATTTCCTGATCCACTCAGCTCACCTAGAGAGGGAGGGTCATATTTAACAAAGGAAATTCAAAGAATTGAAGCCAGGCAAAGTAATACTTTAGTTCACAAACAAGAACAACAACCATACATAAACACATACACACATACTTACATAATACACACGTGTGCATATATGCATAAATATAGGTGTATATGTGTGTGTGTGGAGAGAGAGAGAGAGAGAGAGAGAGAGAGAGAGAGAGAGAGAGAGAGAGAGAGAGAGAGAGAAAATTATTATTAATAATGGGTTTTTGAGAATACAGGAACCCCACCCCCACTCCAGTGCTCAGCTCAGGAACCTTACCTGATCTCTTTCAAATCCAGCCCAGGGTCCTTAGAAATGGAAATCAGATTCTGTGTAGACAAAAGAAACCACACCTATCCAAAAGTTTTGCCCTCAGAGTGTCTGTCTTTCACAGGACCCTGAGCAGCACTGCACTGTTCATTTTAATAGGGACCACCCTCAGGTCCTGTCAACCAATAGAATTGAATAATGCTAGCCAATTAGCTTTGAGCATTATGTAAGAGCCACCTCTATCAGAAGAGAAAAAGAGATGGAGGTCACAAGGTGAACACCATTCTGGGGTGGACTAGACCACAGGAGCCATACACTCTCTTTCACTCTCTGTTGGCCTGGCCCACTGAAGGAGGCAGCCATGCACCCTGCCCCCCTTCCCTGTCCCCCCTCCCCCACTCTTCTCTCTCTAGCTCTAGGTAATGTAGGACTTCTTTACTATGGAGTCATGTACTCTATTTCTCTGATTCTGGGGGTTTTCAGCTTGTTTTAAATGTGGTCAAATCTTTAATAACATTTAATATGATTTAATAAATGCTTGCTGCCAAAACTGGTGAAATAGCTTCTAATTTATAAGTAGCAATACATTACAAACCCCAAATAAGTTCAATAACTTAGAATAGAGACAGGCATCCTACTAATATTTCAAATGACACAATATGGAGGGAATAATATTTTTATCAATGAATTGGTGGTGGAGTAAAAGAAGGTGGAAAGAGAAATGGGGTGAGGAAAATGTGATCAAATAATGGGGTAAGAAGAAAGGGTAGAAAAAAGGAGAGACTAAGAGAGGAGAGAAAAGTGAAACAACCTGCCAATGACAATTATTCAACATGTTAAGTCTTTTTTTTTCTTTTTCTTTTTCTTTTTTCTTTTTTTTTAGTGAGGTAATTGGGGTTAAATGACTTGCCCAGGTTCACACAGCTAGTAAGTGTTAAGTGTCTGAGGCCAGATTTGAACTCAGGTCCTCCTGACTCCAGGGTCGGTGCTCTATCCACTGCGCCACCTAGCTGCCCCCATGTTGTCTTATAAAATATCTTACCATTCAATAATTAACATTAAAGAAATAACCACTAGTTCATTTGTAGAATATGGAATTCAAGAATTAGCATGACAGTGGAATCCTCTTCAACAAAGGCCTAACTTGTTTGATTTTTTTTTATAATAGAAATGTGATACTAAAAGGTTATTAACAAAGCATGTTATGAGAAAGACTGAGTCTGATCACCACATAGTTATAACAAAATAATTATTTATCCTTCACAAGAAACCAGAAATCAGTGGGTACCTTCAAGATGAAGAGATCATTGCAATTCTTCTCGTGAGTGATTCAGAATTTTTTTTAGAATCATGATAATTAAGTATAGACAGTTTGCAAATGCTATTTATTATGTCAAAAGACTGAAAAATCAATAAATGTTTTGCCTTTATTATGCAGGCTTCTATGTTTTTCATTTTAAAAAGCATTTATTAAACATCAACTATATGCAAAGTATTTTAACTACTTAAGTTTTAAGGGATTAGATAGAGATATTCAGCTTTTATTAGGAAAAAATCCATTATGCATTTTCCATTATTCAAGTTTGAATTATTTCTAAATACATGCCAAATATTTTACACATTTAAAAAAATATAATCTACCATTGTAGTGTTTTGTAAAAAAAATATTTGCTGCAACCAGTATATAATCTAATTACACACCTATTTAGCTTATTCAGGAATGGTTTCTGTATCAGTAATGAGGCATTGGCTTTAAAAAAGTCCTTTTTAATATTATCCATTTTTATTACCATCTGCCAATTTCTTTTCTTTTAAAAGAGTATTCAGGGGGCAGCTAGGTGGCGCAGTGGTTAGAGCACTGGCCCTGGATTCAGGAGGACCTGAGTTCAAATCCAGTCTCAGACACTTATCGCTTTCTAGCTGTGTGACCCTGGGCAACTCACTTAATCCCAACTGCCCTGAAAAAAAAAAAAAAAAGAGCATTCAGAAAGTAGAGACACAAAGCTTCTTTGGAATCTAAGACTCTGGTTTCTTTCATTTCTTATTCTGAATCCATACTTCCCCAATATCTTTCCTGCCACCCTCTCCTATTCCTATTATATATTTATGCTACTCAATGTCTAAGTTTATGTTCACTTAATTTACAGGATTTTGTTGAATTCTTCATATATTTAAAAAAGAATTTTTTTTCCTTTGCAATAGATATTGGTACATAAATTACCAAAAGACCATCATGAAAATAACAGCAAATACATTCCATGAATATTTCAATAAAAGATGACCAAAGATCCTACAGAAAGATAATTCCTGTTACCTTTGGATATATAATAGGACCAACACTGGCAATTCATTCATTTAGCTCTCTTAGGACAATGTATGTCACATCTCCATTTAATTTCAAAGTCCTTTTATTTTCTGATGCTGTTTATTTTAAAGACCTCAAGATTGATAAGCTTCAATTTCTCCAGAAGTATGTACACGTCTTTGAAATTCGCAGTTATGTAATCTCACAATTAGCTGACAAGTTACAGTTTACAGACTATCTAAAAACCTGTTATCTGATCATTCTCAGCTGCTTTTTTTTTGCTACTCTTCCACAAGTACATATGCACACACATATATGCTAGATTTCAGTACAAATTGCATGTCACCATCTGGCCAATTTAGCTAATTTTCTTTTGCAGTGTGAATGAACAGATCAATTTCTTCTAACAGACCATAAATATTAAGTACCCAGCTATGAAGTGTAGCATTCTGGGGATTGATACATTCAATAAAATATTGTCAGTGAACAGGAACAACTTCAGAACCAGAAAATCAATTGGAGATTCCTCTTCTATTTTGACTTTGCTCTGCAAATCATCTCTGATACTTTCCTAAGCACATAACTCATCCTACACTCATATGTCCAAGTGATCTTCCTAAAGTACACATCATCTGACTATGTTACCACTCTACTCAATAAACTCCATTGGCTCCCTATCACCTAGAGTATCAAACATAAAATCCCCTCATTGGCATACAAAGACCATCATAAACTGCTAATTCTTCAACTTTTTAGACTTCTTAAACAATTTTTTCTCTATCCCTACCCCCATATTTGCACATATCTTTTATTTGAAGTTTTGTGTTCCAAATTCTATCCCTCTCTCATTCCCTCCCTCCTCCCTAAGGTTGCAAGCAATCTGTATAGGTTATACATGTGCAATTATGTAAAACATAACCATATTAGTCATTTTACATAAAAAGACTCAAATGAAAAAAAATAGAAAGTGAAAAATAGCATGCTTCAGTCTGTGTTCAAACAATATCACTTCTTTCTCTGGAGGTGGACAGTATGCTTCATCATTAATCTTTTGGGATTGTCTTGGATCATTTCATTGCTGAGAGTAGTTGCTCAGAGAGCTATAATGCTGTCACTGTGCACAATGTTCTCCTGGGTCTGCTTACTTCACTATACATCAGTTCAATATGATGAGATTAAGGTTTTTGAGCCAATTCTGATTATTGTAAGTCTCATTCACTGGCCAGTTTAGATAAATTATTCTACCCATTTGGGTGTGTATGTTAATCCCTCCTTGAGCCAACTCTGATGAGATTAAGGTCTTTGAGCCTATTCTGATGAGTGTAAGGTTCATTTACTGCCCTGCTCCTTCCCCATCTCTCCCCCCACCACTCCCAAAGCTCTTTCCTATTTCTTTCATGTGGGATTTCACCCCATTCTAATACTCCCCTTCCCCCTCCCCCAGTGCATTCCTCTCATCCCTCAATTTTACCCTAAAGATGTCATCATGGGGCAGCTAGGTGACACAGTGGATAAAGCACACACTCTGGACCCAGGAGGCCCTGAGTCCAAATCCAGCCTCAGACAACAGACACTCATCCATTGTATGACCCCAGACATGTCACCCAACTCCAACCACCCCCCCAAAAAAGATAAACAAAAAATAAAGACTTTACAGATATCATCCCTTCATAATTAATTCCTACCTTTGACCTCTGTCTAAATATATTTCTATCACCTGCCTTAATACTGAGAAAGTTCTCATATGTTAGACATATCATCTTCCCATATGGGATTGTAAACAGTTTAACCTTTTAATATTCCCCTTAATTTTTTTCCCTGTTTACCTTTTTATGCTTCTCTAGTGCCTTGTATTTGAAAGTCAAATTTTTTATTCAGTTCAGGTCTTTTCCTCACGATTACCTGAAAGTCCTCTTTTTAATTGAAGTTCTATTTTTTCCCCTGAAAGATTATACTCAGTTTTGCAGGGTAAGTGATTTTTGGTTGTAATCCCAATTCCTTTGCCCTCTGAAATATCATATTCCATGTCCTCTTATCCTTTGTAAGGGCATAAAATTCTAGCTGTGATGTCTAAAATCTAATGAGTGGTCACCTTAAATTAGAAGCTTTAGCAAGAGTTTAGACTTTTAAGTTTTTATTAACGTGTATTAGTAGTGAAGAGAGAGAGAAAGAGAGGTAAAATAGCCTTCCTCTAACTGTGTCTAAAATCCAGCATCCATCCTCTTGCCAAGCCACCATTTAGAACCAAAAAACGGGGCCATCCTCACACACAGCTCCAAGCTAATTGGTTGGTAGCACTGAATGATATGACTAAGAGGTGGCAGACACAACTTCCTGATGCCGATCTGACCTTCAAAACCCTAGAAAGGTCACTTCTGGACTCTAAGTCACATGCATTCTTTATAGCAGGTCAAGGAGAAAATATTCCAACCTGCTGTAAAGAAACAATTAAAGTATTATAGATCCATAGTCAGGATAGCACAATATCTAGCAGCTTCTACATTAAAGGTGTGAGAATTAGAGTGCCACGAACCTGTTGAGAAAGATACCGTAGCAAAGCTCTGCCATGAAAAGAATGCATGTGACTGCATCACTCTCATTTCTCTTTACACTTTTTCCTCTAACTCTCTTACTGTAACTTCAAAGTCCTTTTTGAGTCCTTCTGTGGTCTGAGACCAATTCATATTTTTCTTGGAAGCTTTGGATATAGGAGCCCTGATGTTGCTATCCTCTTCAGAGAGTGCACCTGGATCTTCCTTGTCACTAAAGAAAATTTCTATGGTCCTTACTTTTCTCTGTCTGCTCATCTTGCCTGTCTTTTATCTGACTTTTATTTCCTTCTTAAAGTGGAACACTCTTTCCTGGCTGCACTGTCCCAAGCTACAGAGGGTCCCAGTTGGTATGATTTAAGGAGGAGCAGGTTCTTCACTTGCCTAGCCTATTCCTTGGTCCTATTCAGTAGATAACCCCAAACAAACTTGCTAATTAACCTGTAGTGAATAAAATTATATGGGATCGCCTACTACTGTCCCAGGTTTAGGGAAACTTAGCTGGGGTTCTACTATATTTGTTACTTAGAAATTAGAGGCTACAGCACTGGTTTGGGGCATTAAACATTTTTAAAGTTTGTGAAATGTTATTATAGAGAGCACATGGGTCAGAAAGTTAACGAAAGAGAATGTATACAGTGTTTATAATGTCCATTTACTAAAGGGGAGTAACTCCCTTTAGTTTTCTGTTTGTAATGTCCTCCTCTTAAAAGGGGAGTGCCCCCTTTAGCCTTTGTTAATGCATTGCTCAATTTATTTTCTCTCTTTTCATTCCCTTTGCCTTGTTAGTCATAAGTATCTAATGTTATTGCTTCATTAAGGAAACAATTGTTTCTTAACAAAGCACAGAGCGGATGTGATAAAATAAAGGGATTCGGTAGGTGCCCAGGGGCCCCACCTGAAGATTGATTTAGAATTGTTTGAATTGGGTGAGACTGAGAAACTCACTGAGTACCTACTTAAGAATGATTAAATCGAAACCATGCCTGGCTGGCCTTGAGTGGGGTGTTCTCAGAGGCTGTGGACTACTGACATCAGCAGGAGACAACCTTTAACCAATCAGCTTGAAGGAACTTCCCTTTTGGGGAGGGAGACAGGAAGTAGGAAGGTGAGACTCACTTACTAGATTGGCCTCTTTTGGTCCAGAAGTAACTTGGTGGTGGCAGAAAGTGAACAGGAGGGTCCCCCTTTCTGTCCAGGATTTTGTTGTGGTGAGGTACTTCACTTGGACTTCTAGGAAAAGCAAGAGTTTCTCTCTGGCTATACTGACTCTCTCTTCACTAACTTCTAATACATTTTAATAAATCCTTAAAAGCCTAAACTCTTGCTAAATGTATCAGTGATTTTAGCCAGCTCCCCCCCAAAAAAAAAACTGGGTGGGGGGCAGGTTATGACCCACATTTAGATTTTAGTGAATTGTATTTTTTTTTTTGCAGGGCAATGAGGGTTAAGTGACTTGCCCAGGGTCACACGGCTAGTAAGTGTCAAGTGTCTGAGGCTGGCTTTGAACTCAGGTCCTCCTGAATCCAGGGCCAGTGCTTTGTCCACTGAGCCACCTAGCTGCCCCCACATTTAGATTTTAAACATCACAACCTGCTCCCTCTAAGTTCCCAGGCCAGGAGTGAGAGTCACTGTGTAAGGTTGCTGCAGGCTGGAGGTGAGCCCACCCTTATACATTGCTCAAAGCCAATTGGCTAGTATCCTTCAAATCTATTGCTTTATTGAATTTGAGGGTAGTCTGGCTGATGTCAAAGCACAGAGCCCTCACAGGGGAAAAAGCTTTCAGGTTGGTGTGCTTTTGGGTTTTGTTTGTTTGTTTGTTTGTTTTTGGTGGGGCAATTGGGGTTAAGTGACTTGCCCAGGGTCACACAGCTAGTAAGTGTTAAGTGTCTGAGGCTGGATTTGAACTCAGGTCTTCCTAAATCCAGGGCTGGTACTCTATCCACTGTGCCACCTAGCTGCCCCAGTAGATGTGGTTTTAATCCCTATTTACAGTCCAAGGTCCAACCACATTTCCTTTGAAATTCTCCTGATTCTGGCATGGCCCCAAGAAATGTCTGGCCAGGCTCTCTCAGTCTCATAGAACCCCAAAACACCCTATTATTAATCATTTTCTCACAAGCCAGATAGCAAAACTTTGTGTGCTGTTATTGTTAGCTTTGACATCCCTGCACCTCTCCCTGCCTGAGCCACTGCTACTAAAGTCTACTTCCTGGTTCTCAGCATGGGTGAAGAACCCAAGTTCTGCTTCAGCACTAGGAGAGACCCCTATAATCTCCTCTTGGGAAACTGCTCAGCCCTCTCACCAGACTGTGAGCTTAGTTCCAGACAACACTGGTGCTGCAGCTGATTTAGATCCTCTGGAGCTCTCTTTCCCTGTCTCAGTCAGCCTGAGACTGGATCCCGTGTCAGTGTGACTGTGGGGTTGGTCTCCACTCATGCTCTAGCACAGCAGCCCCATCCTTTCTGGCCTTCTAAGCCACCTTTGGCTGTAAAATTATCTCAGCCTGTTCTTAAGTGGGTTTAGCTGCTCCAGGAATTGTCCTTTGTCATTATTTGGAGGTTTTTTTGGAGCGATCTGTTGTGATTTCCGAGAGCTTCCTGTACATATCTTGATCTTTATGAGAGTTACTGGCTTCCTTCCTTTTCCTTGAACAAGATATTCTATTTTCTGACTCTAGACATTGTTTTTTGGCTGTCCCCTAAGAATAGGATACTAGTCTTTCTGATATTTATCACCTATTATGAACATGCTGCATTTCTCCTTCCACTTCCCATTTCTACGTTAATAGAATGTAATCTCCTTGAAAATAGTAACTCTTTTGTTTGGGGCTTTGTGTCTCCAGTGCCTGGTAGAGTGTTTGTGCAGCTGGCAGCACAGTGGCTACAATGCTGGGACTGTAATTAGGAAAACCTTAGTTGCAATCCAGCCTTGGGTACTTACTAAGTCTGTGACCCTGGGCATGTCACTTAACCTCTGTTTGTTTCAGTTTCCTTATCTGTAAAATGGGGCAATAATAGAGAATATTTCACAAGATTTTTGTTGGGATCAAATGAGATTCTTGTTTTAAGAAATGATTAGCATAGTGTGTGCCACGTAGTAGGTGCTATCTATTTCCCCTTTATAAAAAGGATAAATATTTGTACTATTATATAATAGTATGGTAGAGGTTAGGGACTGCACTTGCAGAAAATAAGAATTCCCAATTGGGGAAAACCATCCCCTAATTTAAGTCAACAATTTACAGTCTTGGAGAGTTGCCTAGAAAACTGAGACATTGTGACTTTCTTAGGGTCACCTGGTGAGACTGTCATAAGAAAACTTAAACCTAATTCTTCCTAACTATGAGTCCAGATCTATATTAATTAGGCCAACTTTGGTTGAATTTAAATTTGCCAAATATGAACAAAGGTGCTAAAATAATGTGAAGATATAGTTGAAAACCCATTTGCAGAAAAGAGAACAGAACCAGGAGTCAAACACATGCAATGTTTACATCATTGTAAAGTGAAAAGCAAAACAAAAACTGTCAAAGATTTAAAAAGTGTAATCAATGAAATGAGCATTCATGTCACAAGAGGACTGATGATGGTGGTTTCTCTTCCCCACATCTTGGCACAGATGAGATGACTAGAGGTATATTATAAGAATTTTCAGATACAGGCAATGTGCATGTTTGTTTTCTGTGAAGTATACCTGAAATGAGGTAATATCCTGAAATTGCTTAACATCGTGCCTGATACATAGTAGAAATTTAATAGATGTGTGTTCCCTTTTTCCTCCCACCCAATTTATGATTATAAACTAAGGTTTTAATTACTAGATAGATGATGATTTAGAAGGAGTGGAAATATTGATCTTTTTTTTTTTTTTAAGTCAATGAATCAGTGAAAAATACACAAGAGAACAGAAGGAAGTTCTGAAAGGGATTTATGAAAGTGGGGCAATGCTGTAACTACTGAATTTGACATAACACCACTCTGTGCACTCAGCAACTCTTAAAAAAATGCCTGCACTTACAAGAGAGTCAGTTTTACATGCAGTCTTATTTTTATTTTCTTTGTGAAGTGGATTGTTCATGTTTATTGATGTTTGTAAAATTAAAAATATTTAAATGACTAATTAGATAAGTTTTAATAACTTCAGAAATTGAAATACTACAAAATTTGAAAAAATAGCATTTTAAAATCTTAATTGATGAAATTCATTTACCTTTATTTTCGTTTGTTTTGTTTGTGTGGTTGTTTGCTTTTTCTGGGGCAATAAGAATTAAATTACTTGCCCAGGGTCACACAGTTAGTAAGTACCAAGTGTCTGAGGCCAGATTTGTACTTAGGTCCTCCTGAATCCAGGGCTGATGCTTTATCCATTGTGCCACCTGACTGCATTCCCGCCCCCCCCACCACCATTTACCTTTATTTGAACTTTACTTAGTTTTGTGATTTCCAGTAATAAAATTTAAGAGGACAGGGATTCCTGTCTTTATGGACTGCCTATGTGACTGTTTCTGGATGGTACTTTTTCACATCTATGAATAGGTATATATCCTCTTGCTTGGACACCTAGGTCACCTGGGGTCACATCAAAATTCTCCTGTGTGCTTTGGTATCTCATTCTTAAAATTGTCTTAAAGATAGGATGGCAAAACAATCCTTTCAGTCACTGAACAGCTGATAAAAGTTTATATCGAGTTTGAAAATCTATTGAAGCAATGTAGCAAAAGGGTGGTTGTATTTGGGATTTAATAAGAACCATATTGATATTTTAAAAATGTAAATAATCTACATATAGTTTTTATAAGTTAGTAGAATGTATACTTCTGAAGTTAGTAATGCTTAAAACTGAAATGAGATTGTAGACAACATATTTGGAAGAGAGGGACAGTGAGAGATGGGAGGAATGAGTTTTGAGTCAGATTAGAAAGATCAAGACTTGCACAGAAGAAATGAGAATGATGCAGGGACACAGAAATTGACTGTCAAACACGCAACAGACATTTGTCTTTAGGAGGTAGTGCAATATAACAGATAGTGCTGGCCCTTGAATCCATGATAGCTGTGGGCCTGAACCCCAACTCCTTATCTCATTATGCAAACTTGCTTTATTGTTTTGAGAGTCAGATTCCTCATCTGTATGATGGTGATAGCAAAATTGATATGCCTATTTCACAGGGCCCTTTACAAAGCGTAAAATGAAGATAAGGGGAGAGAAGAGGAAAAGAAAAGAGAGTAAAGAGGAGGAAGAGGGAGGGAGAGGATGGCAGAGGGAGAAATGGGAGAAGAGGGATAAAGGTGGGGAAAGGAATGAAGTTGGGACAGAGAAATGGAGAAGGGGGAGGGAGTGGAATAAAGAGTGAACAAGTGAATAAAGGACAAAGTGGAGGATGGAGAAGGGGAGAGAGGGAGAGAGGGGAATTATTATGTGGTAAAAACAACAACAACTCTGTGTCCATAAAAAAGAAGCCTACCTAGAGGGGAGAGATGTATCAAGGGCTGAAAAAAAGGAAGTTAGAAAAGAGGAAGTATCCATTAATAAAAGGTTTTGAATGACAAGCTAAGGAATTTATTTTTGATCAGATGAATAATGGAGAACCACTGCATGTACCTAAGCATAGAAGAGATGGAATAAAAATGGTTTTTCAGGCAGTTTATCTTCGCAATATGGTATATGATGGATTGAAATGCGGAGAGCTGAGGAGAAAGGAGACCATTTTTATAGTAATATCTACATGAGGTACAGAGTGACTGACTATTAAAAAAAAGTGAAGAGAGTATGGATAGAGTGGCAGCTATGGGGATGGGAAGGAGAAGCAAAATTAAGAGATATTGAAGAATAAGAATTTTCTGCAGGACTTGGTGCCTGAAAATGAACTAGAAAAATAGAGGGTCCGGGTAAGGTAAATATTCTTGCATTCTGCTTTTATAAGAACAAATCTTAGGTATTGCATCCTGTGATGGGTAAGTTGTAGGATGGGCTTTAATAATCTATAACACATCAAAAAGAGGATGATCAGGATAATATTAATGCTAGAGATCACACAAAGATTAATTGAAGTAACTACATTTAACCCAAAGAAGTGAAGATTTGGTGGGGAAGAGTGAATCATAGCTGCCTTCAAATGTATGAAGGCCTGTCATAATGAAGAAGTGAGCAGACTTGCTTTGTTTGGCCTCAGATGGCAGGGTTATGGGAAATGAATGAGAGTTTCAGAAAAGTAATAAAAGTTTCAAATAGATAAGTAGATAGTGCATGTATTAAGCCTTTATTGTGTGTCAAAAACTGTGCTAATCAATGTGGACACAGATATAAGCAAACAAGACAATTTTTACCTTCAAGATAACCATGTTCTTAAGTGGTAAGACAACACATATAGGGGAGTATGAAATCAAGAATGTGTGTTGGGCCTAGATACTCACTGTGGGGCAAGGAGGACATTGGGAAAATACGATATCTCTCACATACAGGACTCTAGGGAATTGATTCCATAATGGAGGTGAAAGGAAAGGTCCTTGGTGAGATAGAAAAAGAATGTGTAGAGATTCTGAACTTGCTTTCTGATTGGCTCCTTCTGAGAAAAGAATGATGTTTAATTGGCTGCTAAGGCATTTGGAACGTTTACCCTGGCAATCCTGATGGCCTCTCTCAATTTTTTTTTCTTTCTGGCGAACCTTGAAGGAAGTAAAGTTTGTGATTCAAAAGTTCTATCAGGTGCATGGTTACTGAGTTCAGATTTGAAACAAAGTCCTGTGAAGCAAAAACTGACTCGGGAGTATAGTTAGTACAGATGTAGTTAAGATTCAGGATTTTACAATAATCACACCACATCTAGACAAAAACTTAGCAGGATCAATGGGCTAAATTTAGAGCAAACCCCCTCAGGAACTGAGATGTTTCAATGTGGAGTATGTCCCCAAGGGATTAGAAAAGAGAAAATGTTAGTAATTACCATAGCTTTAAATAAATATCCCTTTGTAAAAGCTAATCAAATATTAATTATTTAAATGAACCTGGAGGGGGGGGGATAGTCACTAACTTTTCAAACAAATGGGGAAAACAAAACATTTAGGGTTCCAACTGAAAGCAGAGAAAAGAAACCTTCCCACCAACTCCTTAGGGTGTATACCTACCATGAGAAGATATGTAGTCATCCTGCTCTTAAGACAGTAAAGCCAAGAGTTCTTTGTTACATTCCTAAAAACAAAAACAGCCTGAAAGCTTTGAAAGGTAGTAAATTCCCCATCACAGAGAATCTTCATGTAACATCGAAATGGCCACTTGTCAGGGTAAAATCCCTGAAAAAGGATTTGAACTCAGTTCTTCCTGAACTCCCAGTCTAGTACTCAATCCACAACACCACCTTAAATTTTGGTCCATGATAGACCCTCACCAATTTGGAGAAAAAAAATTCATGGTGCATCTCTAGTGTGGGAAGGCTACTGATGAGATGAGAAATAGAGGGAGGCTCTGATCACATATTAGATGAATTCATTGATCACTGAAAACCTTTGCACCTTTAAGATTCTGTGGAAGGATCTGCAGGACCTTATGTATGGCTGTGGAGGGCCAAATAGTAGAGAAGTCAAAAATATCTTTAAGGTATTTTCCAGTCTCTCAGGGCAACAGGGTAGTTCGTTATTTGGTGTGTTAAGAGAAGCGACAGATAAACACAGATGGTGCCTACACCTGGTATTTAAAAGACCTTCATTTCTATAATTATCCCTGCTATGTATATTTCCATAATAATATTCTTTATAATTGGTTCAGTATTGCTGCATTAGTTTTTGAAATGTGTGTTCAGCTTCAAAATATACTGAACCACATCTACTGCTGTTCTCATTTTTCCCCTCCTTCTGGAAGTTAATAATACTCCTGCAAAAGCAATTAAGCTAAAAAATAAAGCTTCATTTTGAAGAATAAGCAGCTTGCAACCTGGTTTAAAGCTGAGGCGGCACTAATAATACAGCACTTATGATCTAAGAGGGAAAATGAAAAGCCTTTCTTCACTTACACTGGAGCAGTCAGGGCCTCCAGACACAAGATTACCACTTATGGCTTTTGAAAAAAAAATCCATTTTAAAAAAGGGAAATAAAATGCTTGCTTCTGAGTATGATGCCCCCTCACTTTAATGATTAAATTAAATGGTTAATTTCATCCACAAACATAAAGTCCTATAATGTCATTGACAAGTCGAAAGCCATGTGAGCAGGAGGGATTTCAATGCAATTCAACAAATGGTTATTAAATGTCTACTACAGGCAAGAATTTGTGCTAGAGAAAGAAGTCACAACCTTGAGGAACCCATGAATCAGGCTCTGTTCTCACTGAGTGGGAAAATTTCTGCATTTTATCTGACTGGTTCCCATGCCTAGAATGCTCTTCTTCCTTCACACTGTCAAGCAACCTCCTTATCTTCCCTTATGTCACAAATAAAATCCCATCTTTCACTGGAAGCCTTACCCATGCCCATTTAATCTTAGTACCTTCCCTTTGTTGATTATTTCCAATTTACAAAGAATATACTTTGTTTTGTATGTATTTGTTCACATACAGTCTCCCTATCAGATTGTTATTTCCTTGAGGGCAGGGACTGTCTTTTGACTCTCTCAATCACTGTGCACAGTACCTGGCACATAGTAAATGCTTAATAAATATTGATTGATTGGTAGAAGAACCCATGGAACAAACTTTACTGTGATTGTTACAGATAACCTCTTTTGAATAAATAATTCAAATTAATTATGATCCAAATTTATCATTTCATGAGGGTCAGGAACACACAACGAGGAACGTTGTTTTAACCATGTAGACTGACAAATGAATTGTGGAAATAATAATTGCCATTACATTATTAGTGTGGTTATCATCGTAACAGCTCAATGTTTATTGTTATAAAGAATTTCTAAACAGTTTACAAAGCACTTTGTCCATGATGATTCTGTGGTGCCAGTAGTACAAATACAATTATCCTGATTTTTCAGATAAGGAAAAACATATAAAGAGATTAAGTCACTTGCAAGGTACCATACTCATGGTGACAAAGGATTTGAACTCAGGTTTCCTGAGCCCATGATCATTTCTTAATCTACCACTCCTTACTGCAACCCATTATACAGGCAGGCCACACAATTCCCCTGTCAAAATGATAGATTGAGTATTTTTCTAACCACTGAAGATATGAGGGAACTGCAGATATCTCCTTTTACTTTCAGGCTGTGACTGTTTGAGAGAATCTTCTTCCTAACTCCTTCTAGCACCACCAGAATAATAATGAAAAGGTCTAAGTTGACCACTTAAAAAACAAAGTATGGAGTGTCCAGGCCCAAGTGTCCCCAGCAGGCCCCTTTCTCTTTTATACATTGTCATGTTCTTCAGGGCCTGGAGCACCATCTTTGTAGTATTGGGGAAAGAGAAGTGATTGTTTCTGCCATTCTTGTTTGTTTTTTCTTCCTCACTAGACATGAGTACCTCTCCGTACTCCCTTTGCCCGGGCCAGATAGGAGGTGGAGAGAGGAGTAATGGGGTACCAAGATTGAATGGCCAGCACTAGCTAGCTCTGCTCCCTTTATCCATCTTTTTAGGCTACTTCTAAGGTAGTCATTTTGATCCATGGTATAGATGGAGATGGAGACTTAAAAAAAATCTACAAGAGGGACTAAGGTTTGTGCCAACAAAGCAGGTGGATCAAAGTGGACTGTAAGGATTCGTCTCTTGCACTGCCAACAGCTGTTATGTGCACCACTTTGAATAAGTGGACAAATGAATGAAAGAAAAAAATAAAACAATTATTAAGCACTTCATATGTGTCATGTGCTGTTCTGGGGACAGAAAGACCAAATAAAACAAAATAGACAACAATAGACCCTGTCCTCAAAGTGCTTACATTCTAATGGGGGAAGATGATGTATATAGAGGAGTAGTGACCAGTGAGGAGTGTTTTAGTCAGTAAAACCATAGTGATAATAAGTCAAGTTAAAGGGTAATTTATTGACATACTTTCTAGGGATGAGTATTTTAATTAGTTCACTCTTCCAGAGCTAGAGGTTGAAAAGTAGAAGGGGAGGAACACTTGGCATAGGGTAGTATGAAGAGTCCTTGGGAGCAGGGTAATGTCCTGAAGACTCTTAAAGATGGCAAACTTGAAACAATCTGGAGCTGAAATGCCTGGTCTAGATGGAAGCACCAACCATTTATACTGTATATGTCTGGTATGTACATAGTTATTTGCATGTTGTTTCCACGTTAGACTGTAAGCCCCTTGAAGTCAGGAGCCATGATTCTGCCTTTCCTTATATTCTCAGCACTCAGCAAAGTGCCTGGAACATAGTGAACACTTAATAAATGCTTATTTTTGAGTGTCTTCAGTGACCTAGAACAGCAATGAGAAAACTGAATCCAGAGTGTGGTATCTTGGTGGCCTGCATCCCACATTTGAAACAATCCTCTTTGAAGCAATCAGGTTATGCAGTAGGACCAACATTGCATGAGGGCACAAGGAGTGGAATCAAGTGACATATAAAAAGAGGTCCAGAATGCCAGAGACCATGAAGTATTTCTTTGCATTGACAATACCTTCAAGTCTACAGTCCTTTTCTTCTAATGGCAAGTTTGTCCCAGAATCTGCAGTTCAGTATAAGCACATGTTAGTCATGATTATTCCAAACATGGATGCATCCATGACTCCTAGGATTCCTTTTGGGTTGTGTCCTTGTGTGGCAGGCCAGCCTAACCACAATCCTGATTTTCATTCTTATTTGTCCTATTCCCCTGGAAAGAGGAAAAGATGGAAGAAAGAAGGAAAGAGAAGAGAAAAAGAAGGAAGGAAGGAAGGAAGAAAGGAAGGAAGCAAGTATTTATTAAATCCATACTATGTGACAGGTACTTTGCTAAGCACCTTGCAAGCTTTATCTCATCGTATCCCCCAACAGTTCTGAGAGGTATATGCAATTATTATCCCCATTTTATAACTGAGGAAACTGAGGCAGGCAGAGGTTAAGTGATTTGTCCAATTTTGCATAGCTAGTAAAAGATGGAAGACAGATTTGAATTCATGAGGCTGTAAATTCCTTGAGGCAAGACCTCCTTTACTTTTCCTTATATGATGTGGTTTTGGCATATACCCAGACATCCTAAAATGGAATCTCTCATGTGACAGGTGATGGTTATCCTTTTGGGAGACAAGAGGATTCATGTATGAGTGGGCTATATTGACTTACTATGTATTGGGGAGTAATCTCTTTCCATTCACAGTTTCTATGGCACTTTCAGAATGTTAAGAAACAAAACAAAACAAAACAAAATCATCCTGACTGGTAGAGTCTCTTTCTTTTCCCATAACATCCAGAGATGAAAGAACCTTTGATTCATAGTTGATGACACCATGAACGAAAATGGGGTGAGAGGAGAAAGGTTGGCCCTGATGTGCACATCCTTTTTCCCTTCTGCCATTTAGCTTTGAGAAATGGACTTGGTGTCTTAGTTTTGTTCCATTTGTCCTTTACAATTCTAGGTACAGGGACTGAAGTCCCTGAACTGGGGACTCATTTCAAGGGCATGATGGAGCCAAGGGTTCTAGGTCACGCATTACAGTTAGCCCAGGAGGGAAACCCTGAGAAGCTAAGTTTCCCATGGCTCAAGCATCCAGCACCTAGAACTGAAAAGAACAAAGAAGCAAGATCAGAAACCCATCCCAGAATCCCAAGCTTGTTCTTCTGGTCCATATGGCCTAGGGAGAGAGAGAAGTGAAGCTCAGGCCTTGCTTACTTTTTCCCACTCCTCTAAATTCATGGTATCATTTGCCATAAGTGAATATGTCCATCACCCCTAGACTCTTTCCAAAAAGAAGCAGTCCCAGTTAGATAGTTTTAAAGATGCAGTCACTTCTGTCTCTGAAACCAATTGAAAGAGCCTTCTCCCAAACACATAAGAAGCCAGTGTTGATGTTAGCACTCCTACTTCCCAAAAGCAGTACTTCCTGCTATTTTCCATGGTTTGAACCTGAGCTGACCTGTCTTACAGTAGGATTTAATTTCTAATACTTAGTACAATGCCTAATCTATTAGTACTTAATAAATATTTCATCTGTTTTGAAATGTGGCTAATAGGTGAGCCAGGGTCAGCACAAAGGATATGTCTCCCCATATTGCCTTTGCCTTTAACTTTAAATTCTGATTTAGAAAGTTGGGGTTCCTGGTGTTAGGAATGTAAACCAACCTCTTTAAGTGGCCTCTATAATCCTTGTCCTGTGTATATCGAGATTATATCAAATTTGTCATGTGAGGCCAAGAAAACCCCAAACCTGGCTCTCACTTGCCTAATTCTGGCCTCAGTTCTTTGTCTCTCTCACAAATGCCTCATCTGCATGTGTAGCTTGACTTTGAGCAATGGTAGTTGTCACAAGCTGCAGATGCTTTCATTTTTCTTTCATTCTGCAGGTAAAATAATTTTTGCTCAATTTGAGTCAAGAATAATTCAGCTCAAGAGAGATGTAATGCTCTGGAGAACAAAACCTGGATGACAAAATTTTGAATGACATTAAGGAGGAAGAAAAGGTTGTGGGAAAAGGCATGTCTAAAAAAAATGATGCTTTCCATGGAGCTTTGATTTTTGAAAGAATCATGCATAAAAAGTCTTAAGCTATAATCCTATCATGGTATGAAGGTGATCCTGGGTTCTCAAATGCTATTCCCAAACCAGTAAAGTTCTCAAAGGTAACACCACCTCCGAAAAGATCAGGTTGACAGAGTGTAGTCTAAAGACCAGCCTAAGTACTTATGGGTATACTTGTCACTAAGAGGTCAACTCCTAAATGAGGTTGATAATGATGATGTTGTTCCTTTTGATGTCACCTTCTTTCATAACTGTTCTTCCATTATCTAGAACACTGAAATTGATCTCTTAATTCACAAGTTTCTAGTCCTTCATTTTTCATTCCTCCTAATCTTAAATCTTTATTTTCACTGTTACCTCTAAGCAATCAACTCTTTATTTTTCTAGTTAATTCTGTCAACCTCAATTTATTCCCTTTTCAAGTCTTACCCTATACTTAACCAATCCAATCATATGTTGTCCTCTACCCCAGAATCCTTTACTCCCTTGTCCTACCATTACATACACAAAAAACAAATATATGTTAGCCCTAGAATCAGCTTTCTCTGCATCTACTCCTGATTTGCTGGATGCATCTTGAGGAAGTCACATAACCATCCCCTACAATTTATATGAGCTAATTTCAATTGGGCCCTTCCTGTAACATGACAATCTTTATTTTTCTGTTTGACAACAGTGGCTGTTCCAAGCCTTTTCTTCTCTCTTCAAGCTTTCTCTAATATCCTTTCTCCCTCTATCTCAGCAGAGGCTATCCATCCTAGCCCCCATTTCTTATTTATTTCATGCCTCAAAACCCCTCTATTTTAACCGCCCTCTGATTTTCTCCTCCTGTGTTCCATATTTTTGTTTTGTGTGTGAGGCAATTGGGGTTAAGTGACTTGCCCAGGGTCACACAGCTAGTAAGTATTAAGTGTCTGAGGCTGAATTTGAACTCAGGTCCTCCTGAACCCAAGGCTGGTGCTCTATCTACTGTACCACCTAGCTGACCCTTGTGTTCCATTACAGAGAGATAAACTCTTTTAGTTGGCAAACATATAACTTCCATTTTTTCCTTTGATCCTGTCCCCTCCAAAAGATTACTCTTACGATAATTGCTTTTCCTATTTTACTTTAATCTCTTACCTACTGGCAATTTCTCTGCCACATATGAAGAAAATCAAATAAGCAAAATGAGATAATACACATAAATGGTGTAACTCTATATAAACACTAGCTAATTCTTAGTTATTGTGTCTGTGCCCCTCCAGAGCTTTCAGAACCAGACAAAGCAACCACAAAAAAGCTCACTCTTCAGCTTGCCTGCCTCTTAAGATATAATCCTATATATCTCCTCTCCTTCATAGGCAAACTCTTAGAAAATGCAATCTACCATCCCTTCTTCTATTTCCTCACCTTCTATTCTCTTATCAATTCCTTTCAGTCTGACCTCTCCAGTCATTTAGCTGAAACTGATTTCTTCAAGGTTACAACTAGGTTCTTGATTGCTAAATTGATGGTCTTTAAATTGTTTTTAATCTTTATCATCCTTGACTACTCTGCCACTTTTGTCACCACTGAAAAAGCCATCTTGAATACTCTGTACTTCCTTGTATGAAAATGGATACCTTGATTTGCTTAATTCCCCCCCCCATTATCTTTGTAACCAGAAGAGTTGTATGAGGACTGGCTGCATGGACTGACATCACAACAGTCCTTTGTGGGCACTGAGAGTAACCCAAGGTGAATGTACAGAAAAACAGGAGCTCTGAGGCCAATGAAGCTGATACCAATTTTGAAGCAGACTCTGAGCCATTTGATGTTTTATAGACCTTCAAGAGACATTGCTATCTTCAAGGACTTACCTGACTGCTGTAAGAAATAATGAGCAAGCAGATTTCAGAAAAACTTGGAAAGACTTAAGTGGACTGATGCTGAGTGAAGTGAGCAGAACCAGGAGAACATCATACACAATTTTACATATATAAACTTTATCAGATTTCTTGCTGTCTTGGGGACGGGGGAGGGAAAGGAGGGAGGGAGAAAAATTTGGAACTAAAAATCTTATGAAAACAAGTGTTGAAAAGTATCTTCATATGTAACTAGTAAATAATAAAATACTTTTATAATAAGAAAGGCTGCATCCTTGAATACTTTGAATTCCCTACTCCCCTTCCCCTTTTGAATGGGGCCCACTGACTCATTCGTTTCTAACTCAATCTTTCCCCCCAAATTCCTTACCTTCTTTTTTTTTTCAGTGCAATTAGGGTTAAGTGGTCACACAGCTAGTAAGTGTCAAATGTCTCAGGCCAGATTTGCACTCAGGTCCTCCTGAATTCAGGACTGGTGCTTTATCCATTGCACCAACTAGCTGCCCCCTACCTTTCTTTGTTGAAAAGCTATATAAACTCTCCCTATCCATTCATCTCATGGCATCCAATTCAGCATAGGCTAGATAGTACCCATGTACATGTTAATTTTTTCTTCCCTGCTTAATAAAATTTTTCTTTAATTTCACAGGTATTGTCTTCCTCTGGTTTTCTTTCCTTTAGGGAAAAGGGAAATTTAGATTGTGAGAACTGGCCTTTGTGTTCTCCAGGTCATTTTCCCCTTTTGGGAAAAGAGCTATCTAATTTCTCTCAAGAGAGAGTTTGCCTTGGTTTACATTGAGTTTATGTGGCATTTTTCTCCTGCCTATCTAAGCGTTCCCCATTTCCCTTTGCTATATTTTCATCTTTGTACTTTCCTGTAACTATAGTTATACTCCAAATCTTAATCTTGCATCATCTTCTCTTCTTTCTCCATACTTTCTCCTAGATATCATTGTTTATTCCTTCAATTAGAAGTATATGTGGAGGGGGCAGTGAGCTCAGTGCTTCATAAATGACTTATTTTACCCTCCTAAAAATTCTTTGAGGTATGTGACATTGTTATCACCATTTTCCATTTGATGAAACTATAGGCTGCTTGCTAGGAAAAGCATTCTTAACCTAAGCCCTGGGAACATTTGAAAAATAATTTTGATAACTATATTTAAATATAATCAATTTCTTTTTTAGTCCTAGACTTTATTTTAAATATTTAAAGGCAGCATTATGAAGTAAGATCCATAGGCTTCAAAAGACTATCAAAGGGGCACATGACATAAGAAAAAAATTGAAGAAGCCCTCTACTAAACTAAGGTTTATGCATTTTAGCTAACGAGGAAGAAAACTAAGGCTTAAAAATAAATCACAAACATTTCTAACATAAATATATTTTTTTAAAGGGCAAGGAAAGATAACTGGCATGGTATACTTATCTAGCTAATTGGAGCCCCCTAGCAGTCATGGAAGGAGACGTCTGAAAGAGTTTCTCATCTGTCAATTGGGTCTAGGCCAATTGAAGTTCATTTCTTCCACCTGTGGG
Organism: Dromiciops gliroides; assembly: GCF_019393635.1. NCBI lineage: Eukaryota > Metazoa > Chordata > Mammalia > Microbiotheria > Microbiotheriidae > Dromiciops > Dromiciops gliroides. The sequence continues at coordinate 625,137,246 of NC_057862.1, read as the reverse complement.
AACATTTGCTAAAGAGGCCAGGCTTGCCACTTGGATCCATAAGTAGTCACAGCTGTGAAAAAGGCGTGTGGTGCTGACTGAAGTGGGAACTAAATACAGGATGAGTTACTGACACAATTTTTCTCAGAAAAAGAACGATCTGGAAAGGAGAATGTGGGCAATGGAAGAAAGGACACATTCTTCTTCCTCTACATATTGTGAAGTGCTTTGTTCTAGTGGGCCCACCAAAGGGTGTTAGCCTGAGACTATGTTAATTAAATTCACCAAATTTTCATTAAGCACCTGCTAATTTTTAGAGTAGAATCACATGGTCTAAACCCAAACTATCACTGTCCAGAGTGTTTATGTGCAACTAGTTGACAAATAGCAGCTAGTGCTAGGTGGCTGAAGCCTTCTTTCAGAGGATTACCTCCTTTCACAATTCAGCCAGCTCTGATTCTGATTGTGTCTGCCCCTAGAAGAGGGAATTTCTAATCACTTATCTTTGAGTGGAACCTGCTGTGTGTCAAAGAGCTGAAGGAAATGGAATGACTTGAAGAAGTTTCGCAATGCAGCAATTAAGAAAGCTGCCCTTTCCTGACTTAACCTGAAGCCTCAATTAGAGGTAATATGCAATAAAGAGGAAAGATGGCGTATTTGAAAGGAACTTCTAATATTAAGGTTAGCGAACTTTTTAACATAACCATGGAGTGCAGAGTGATTATCCTTATTGTTTTGGCAAATGAAATGTACAAAGTTCCAAATGAAGTTAGGACATAAAGCTGTTGTTTGAATTTTTAATGCCTATTTAAAAACTTCAGAAAATATTTCTAATGTATGTATCACTTTTCTGACTGGTTATGCAAATAAAAATGAGGAAATATTATGGGTGAATCAGGGTTGAGGGAGTTTGTACATCTGTAGTTTCACAAAATAAATTATCTCAACAATTAAAAAAGAGGAAGTATGAGTGTACTAAGGTTCTTTATTCTTGATATTTATTTTTTGGATGCTTCAAAAATGAGTTGTGCAAATATAAAAAAAAAATATTGGGTTTTGGCAGGGATGTGGGAAAACAGGGACACTAATCCACTGTTGGTGGAGCTGTGAAAAGATCCAACCATTCCTGAGAGAAATTTGGAACTATGCCCAAAGAGACATAGAACTATGCATACCATTTGATCTAGCAATACCACTGCTAGGTTTATATTCCAAAGACATCCCCCCAAAAAGAAAAAGAACTATTTGTACAAAAACATTTATAGCAGCTCTTTTTGTGGTGGCTAAGAATTGAACATCAAAGGAATGCCCATCAATTGGGATGGTGAAACAAACTGTGGTATATGATGGTGATGGAATAGTATTGTGGGTTTTTGTTTGTTTGTTTTTTTTGTGAGGCAATTGGGGTTAAGTGACTTGCCCAGGGTCACACAGCTAGTAAGTGTCAACTGTCTGAGGTCAGATTTGAACTCAGGTCCTCCTGAATCCAGGGTCAGTGCTCTATCCACTGTACCACCTAGCTGCCCCAGTATAGTGGTAAAAGAAATAACAAGCAGGATGATTTTTAAAAGACCTGGAAAGACTTGTATGAACTGTTGTATATTGAACTGATCAGAACCAAGAGAACATTGTAGGAAGTGACAGCAATATTGTTTGATGAAGAATTGTGAATAGCAACTATTCTTAGCAATACAATGATCCAAGACAATCCCAACTATTCACCTACAAAGAAAGAACTGATATTGATTGAACAAAGACTGAAGCATGCTATTTTCACTCTCTTTTATTTTTTTTTCTTTTATTCAAGTTTTCTTTTGTTTTGCGGGGCAATGGGGGTTAAGTGACTTGCCCAGGGTCACACAGCCAGTAAGTGTCAAGTGTCTGAGGACAGATTTGAATTTAGGCACTCTTGAATCCAGGGCTGGTGCTTTATCCACTGTGCCACCTAGCTGCCCCCATATTCAAGTTTTCTTATAAAAAATGATAACATGGTAATGTTTTACATAATTTTACATGTATAAACCACATTTTATTGCTTATAGCCTCAGGAAGGGGGGAAGGGAAAGGAGGAATTAAAGTTAGAACTCAAAACTATAAATGAAAATGTTTATTATTTTAAAAAAATTTTGAAAAGAGAAAAATAATAAATGAAATCAATTATATTAAAAATGAATTGTCATAAAAATTAATTATTTTAATATTTTGTTAGTATGAAAAATCAAAATCTTTATCATGGCATCTAAAAACTTCAAAAATCTTTTGCCAAAAATATTTTTCAACCTGATTACATTCTATGTTCTTCCATTTAATTTATGTTTCTGCCAAACTGGATTGTTAATTCTTTAATGTATTGTCTCTGCATTTCCTCACATTCCATGCTTTTGCTCTTCCTTTTTCCTCATTACTTCTTGTTTATCTCTAACCTGTTCTTTAAATCAATTCAAATGGAATCTCCTCCAGGAAACATTTAGTGATCTTTGCTGGTAACAATGTCTTTTCCTCCTTCAGATCTTGAATAAGCAATCAGTCATTTGTTCAGTCAACAAGCATTTTCGGAGGGCCTATTATGTGTAAGGAACTGGGCTAAATGCTAGTGATGGAAACAAATAAAAATTAGGCCCTGATCTCAAGAAGCTCATTGTGTAATGGGAGATACAACATGCAAACAGAATAAATACTTGAAAAAGTGGAGATAATCAGCAGAGGGATAGAGCTGTCATTAAGTGAGTCAGGAAAAGCTTCTTGTAGAAGGTGGGATTCTTAGAGAAGGTGGCCACAGAGACCATTATGATATGGAGATGAGGAGGGGGAGAACTTCAGTATTAGGAGATGGTAGGTAAATATCTGTAAGGGACCAGATAGGTTATTGAGCTGAGCTCATCTTTTTGAAGATAAGAAAACTACTGTACAGAGTCTTATGTAACTACTCTATAGTCACATAGCTAATAAGGTAGGATTTGAATCCAGGTCTTCTGATTTTCAAATTTCATGCCCTATGCACTGTCATACTGTTTCAAATATTTTTTTGCATCAAACACTAGTTATGTTGAATTTTTATTATCCTTGTGTATTTCATATTCCTCTAGCCATTCTGTAGGCTGCACAATGGCATGGGCTGTGGTTTACATAGACTTTTTTTTTCACTGCTAGTACTAAGAACAGGGAGTTCTATACAAAATAGACACTTAATAAATGTTTATAGAATTGAATACAATTCTGTTTTCAAGTAAATAGGGAAGGATCAAAATTGAGAACTACTGTAGGCAAAGGGTTTGGGAACTATATTGGGTGATATGTCTTCCCTACCACTGTCAGGTTGTCAGACTACAAAGAGTGAGGGTTTCTAGATTTATAATGATATGAGGTTTCACCAAAGTAGATGCTACCTTTATTGAAAATATTAGAACATGAGGAGACCCTGGAGTTAACAAATATGAATAGATCTAAGCAATTTATAACTACTATGGCTAGGGAAAAATGGTGATTTAAAAAATGATGAAGCTTCAACCACTTCAAATGGAATTTTGTTTGTGAAAGAGGAAAAAGAAAGAGCTGCAAATTGACTTATATTACAGATTATACCTGTCCATATTTGCCACCTATCCTGCATGATTTAAATCGACATATGTCTTCTTTCATCTGTGAAAGGACTTATTACCTTGTCCTCCTAGACTCACTCTTTGAATTTTATTTATAGATGGTGAGGAGATTAGAATTTATGGAACATGCTCGTGAGAGAAATCTGCAATTATTTTGAGAACAAGATATAATATAATAGTGATGGGTAGATGTGTACAAATAAAGTTACTTGTCTCCCACTGATTCTCAGGAACAAATGGAGAATTGTTAAATCGAAAAGCATTTATCAAATACCTACTATGTGTCAGGCAATATGCTTGTTACTGGGGATATAAATACAAAAGTGAAATAGAGCCTGGAAGCAAGGAGTATGTATTCCACCAGGAAAAACAACACATTCACAGATAAAGTAAATGCAACTTATTTATAAATGAAATATATAGTGATTTTGTGTGGGCACTAATGACTAGGGAAATACTCTTATAGGAGAAGGGAACATTTAGCTGAGATTTGAATAAAGATACAACATGCTAGAGAAGAAATGCATAGGGATAGCCTTCCAGGAATAAGAGAAAGGTTATGGAGAGGGAAAGAAGGGTGAGACAAAATGTCAGTTGAAGAAAACAAGAAGTCTAGGTTGGCCAGACTATATACACGAGGCAGTGATAGTCAAATTTGGAAAGGTAGGTTATAGTCAGATTTGAAGGGATTTAAATGCCAAGTAAAGTAGAATATATTTCATTGTGTTGGCAATGAGGCATCACAGAAGATTCTTAAACATAATGAAGTCATACATACTTAAGTCAATGCCTTAGGAATGTAAATTTTTATCACTAGTGAGAAATGTCTAATAAAAAAAATCTATTTGGTCACTGATATGCTTTTCCTTCACTTCTGTAAAAGCTGAAAATAGTACTATAACACTTTAGATTCTGGAAAGCATACACATTTCTTGAAATTAAGAGGTAATGTAATAGCTTCCTCTCAACTACTTAAGATCATAGGTGCAGATTTGGAAGGGGCATAGTTAGAGCTTTTAAGACCCATGAATTCTAGAACACTCATTTTCAAATGAAGAAGTTGAGATTCTGGTAGGTTAAGGACCTTGGCTAAGGTGACAGATTGTTAGCAATGAATATGGGATTTTAACCCAGGTCTCTAAAGTCGGAGAAATGTATCTGGTTTTCTAAAGAAAAAGAGATTGGACTTTAAAAAGAAAAATTGGCTCCAGATAAGGGATTTGTTCCAGGTGAATTCTAATATACCTAGTGAGGAAGTTAGGTGGCACTGTCAATAAAGCTCTGGCCCTGGAGTCAGGAAGACCTAGGTTAAAATCCAATCTCAAAAATTTAGTAGCTGTATGATCCTGGGTGAATCAATTAGCTTCTATCTGACTCAGTTTCCTCATCTATAAAATTAGGATTGTAATAGCACCTACTACACTCACAAGGGTTATTTTGAGGAATAAAATAATTATCTCTATCTTCATACATATATGCATACACATATATGTTATTGGTATTGTCTTTTTTTTTTTTTTTACAGTCATGTTTGGCTCTTCATGACTCCATTTGGGATTTTCTTACCAGTTACTTCACTGGTTTACCATTTCCTTCTCCAGCTCATTTAACAGGGGAGAAGGGGGCAGATAAGAACTGGTCCTAAAGTTGGGAGGACCCAAGTTAAAATCTGACCTCAGATACTTATTAGCTGTGTCTCCCTGGGCAAGTCATTTAAGCCCAATTGCCTTAAACATCCCAGGCCATTTACAGTCATCCATATATATATATATATATATATATATATATATATATATATATCTTGCCACTGGACCCAGATGGCTCTGGAGGAGGGAATGTGGTTGATGACTTTGCACAACCTGTTCTCACTTAAATCCAATTCACTGCAAGTCATGACATCACCTCCTGATGTCATGGTCCTTTTTGAGAATGAAGGACAACCAACAAGGACAGGTGAGAAAACTGAGGCAAAGAAGGTTAAGTAACTTGTCCAGTGTCACACAGTTAGCATCTGAGGCCATATTTAAATTCATGAAGATGGGTATTCCACTGTCTACTATGCTGTCCAGCTAATTGATATGAATACATATGTACACATACATAAAACAAGTGTTTGTGTGTGTATACTAGCACAGTTCTGAAACAGAGGCACATAATAAATGCTTGTTGCCTTCTCCCTCCCTCTTCCAGTTTTAAATTCTCTAAGCTTATATTGCTATGGACTAAGCCTAACAATGAGATATTCATATATTTATTACATTTATATATATATATATATATATATATATATGTGGGGCAATGAGGGTTAAGTGACTTGTCCAGGGTCACACAGCTAGTAAGTGTCAAGCATTCGAGGCTGGATTTGAACTCAGGTCCTCTTGAATCCAGGGCCAGTGCTTTATCCACTCTAACACTGTTTTAATTTGCATTTCTCTAATCAATAGTGATTTAGAACATTTTTTCATATGGCAATAGATAGCTTTGATTTCTTCATCTGAAAACTATTTGAGACAAGCCATTCTTTAAAGAAGATAGAAAAGTTATCTCTTATCATTTAAACAATAGTTTAAACCCTTTAATAAACACATTTGCATTAAAATAAAATGATCGCCCCATATATATTAATTTAGTAAAGACAGTTTAAAAGCATACAATTCAATACTGACTGGAATTTAGGGAAAAAAGTGCTGTCTCTCTGTTGACAGAGATGTAGGTGATTTTTTTTTTTTTTTGGAAAGTGACAATGCTGTAAGAATATAATAGGTTTTGGGGGGTCCCAAAGCACCCCCCCCCACACACACACACATTTGAGGGAGTCTTGCCTGATCTGTTTCAGAGCCAGCACAGAGAGAGTAAAGTTGGACTTAGCACTTTGAATGGAGACAATAGAGATTAAAACCACACCTATGTGAAATTCTCCCCTCAGAGGGTCTTTCCTCTGATCTCTGACCTCAGCATGTTCTGCTTATTTTAATATGTACACTCCTAAGTCCAGAAAAACAATAGATTTGAATGATGCTAGTCAATTTGCTTTGAGCAGTGTGTAAGGGCCAGCTCTCCTCCAGACCACAGGGAGCTTAAGGTCTCTCATGCACTCTGTTGGTCTGGGATGCTGTAGGAGGCAGCCATGTAACCCCATCATGCTCTCTCTTTATCCTAGGTAATGCACTGCTTCTGAAATTTCAGAGCCATGTGCTCTCTCTTTACTAACATTTAATATGCTTTAATAAATGCTTAATGGCAAAGACTGGTGCTATAGCCTCTAATTTATAAGTAGCAGTATATTAGAAACCTCAGCTAAGTTCCCTAAAACTTGGGACAGAGCTAGGCACACCATATAATTTCAAATGACTCTTATTTATGTACTTTAAGCAAAATATCCCATTGACAACACTATACTCTTAAAAAAGAATTGAAAGAAATTTCCAGGGTGGAGCCAAGATGGCAGAGGAAAGGAAATAAGCTCTCGGAACTCACAACTTAACATGATCACTCTGATAAACCTCCAAATAATGCCATAGGACAATTCCTGGAGCAACAGAACCCACAAAAGAATGGGCTGAGATTATTTTCTAGCCAAAGACAATTTAGAAGGTTGGCAGGAGGAGGCTGCCATGCAGGGCTGGGAGTGGACCCCAACCCCACAGTTGAGTATTAGGGCAGATAATAGGAATAAGTTTAGACAGAGGGCACAGGTGAGAATTGATTATAAAGGGATGATATCTGTAAAGCATTTATTTTTTATCTTTGTGTGTGTGTGTGTGGGGGGGTGGTTGGGGTAGAGTGACATACCTGGGGATGAGCAGTGGGTGAATGTCTTGTGACTGGGCCTGGATTTGGGCTGGGATCCTCCTAGGGCTAGGGTGGGTGCTTTGTCCACTGTGTGACCTAGCTACCCCATGATCACATCTTTAGGATAAAATTGAGGGGTGAGAGAACTATCATGGGGGAGGGGTAAGGGGAGATGTATAATGGGGTGAAATTCCACATGAAAAAAATAGGAAAGGGCTTATGAAATGGGGGGAGAGATGGGGGAGGTGAAGGGCAGTGAATGAACTTTACACTCATCGGAATTAGTTCAAAGACTTTAATCTCATCAGAGTTTGCTCAAGGAGGGATTAACATAAACACTCAACTGGGTTTGTATCTAACCCTGCAGGAAAGTAGGAGGAAATGGGGATAACAGGGAGGGGTGAAAGAAAGGAGGGCAGAATGGGGGAGGGGGAAGTCAGAAGTAAATCCCCTTTGAGGAGGGATATGGTAAAAGAAGATACATAATAGGATAAATATCATGGGGAAAGGTGGAGGGAAACAGTTAACAAGAGAAAAAAAATGTAAAAAAATATTTATAGCAATTCTTTTTGGTGGCTAAGAATTGGAAATCAAAGGAATACCCATCAAATGGTGAATGACTAAACCTGTGGTATATGATTGTAATGGAATATTATTGTGCTATAATAAATTACAAGCAAGATGATTTCAGAAAAACCTGGAAAGACTTATATGAACTGATGTATAGTGAAGTGAGCAGAACCAGGAAAACACTGTGCACAGTGACAGCATTATTGTTCTATGAGCAATTTTGAATGACTTAACTACTCTTAGCAATACAATGAACAAAGACAATCCCAAAGGATTAATGATAAAGCACACTCTCCACCTCCAGAGAAAGCACTGATATTTATTGAACACAGACACATGCTATTTTGCATTTTCTTTTTCTTTTTTTTAAATTTTTACTTGAGTCTTTTTATATAAAATGAATTATATGCTAATGTTTTACATCATTGCACACGTATAACCTATATTTCCTTACCATTGTGTTGTTTAAAATCTAAATGTAGGTTCTAATCGCCACCCCCCCCCCCTCCATCTTTGGGGGGGAAGCTGGATAAAATCACTGACAAATTGAGCAAGAGTTTAGGCTTATAAAGATTTATTAAAACTTGGATCTATTTGGTATATCCAGAGAGGCAGAAACCTTTCCTTTCCTAGCAGCCCACGTGAAATTCTGCCACCAAGCTGATGTCCCGAACAACAAGGGGGACTCCTGTTCTCCTTCTGCTGCCATGCTGGTTCCTCTCTCCCTCCCCAAAAGGGGAGGTCCTTCAAGCTGATTGGTTGTGAGTGTTCTCTTGCTGATGTCAGTAGTACACCAACATGTCACTCAGGGCCAGACTGGTGTGGTCCCCATCCAATCATCCTTAAGTAGGCACTTAGTTTCTCATTCTCACCCAATTCAAACAATACTAAATCAATCAGGTGCGACACCTGGGAGTCTGCCAAATTCCATTATTTTATCACACCACCTCAGGAATGGGGGAGTGTAAGGAGGCAGGAATGAGAGGGAAAGAATTTGGAACTCAAAGCCTTAAACAAACAAAGAAATAAGCAAATGAATGAATAAATAAATACATAAATAAAAATTTAAAGAGGAAAGGGGATTACCTGTGCAAACATGTTTATAGCAATATTATTTTTAGCAACACAACTTGGGAGGGGGTGACTGCTAATGTCCAATGATTGATGAATGTATAAAGAAGTGGTATATGAATGCAACAACATTTAATTTCACCACAATTGTGAGCAAATATAAAAGGTTTGAAGAAATATAAGAATGTCCACATGTAGAGTTATATAGTGAAATAGTCTTTGATTTAGAGAAAATGGCCTGAGTTCAAATTCTGGCTTTCCCACTTACTCTAATTGTTATCTTATAAGTCACTTAACTTCTCAGGGTCTCAGTTTCCTAAAATGCAAAATGAAAGAATTGTACCATGTGATGTCTATGGATCCTTAAAAATCTAAACATATGTCAAGGTAGTTATGAGTTAGAATAGATGGTGTTGAATCTGGAGTCAGGAAGACCTGGGTTCAAATCCAGCCCCAGACACTTACTAGCTGCAAGACCTGAGTAAGTCACAGAAACTCTGTCTCCATGAGATCCCTCAGATTAAAATTGGGTATATAATAAGACATATATCCCAGGATTATTGTTAGGATTAATTTGTAATATTTGCAAAGCACTTTGTAATTCTGATGTGTATATATATATATGTATATATATACATATATAAATAATTATTAATTATGATCCTTATTGATGTAGAGTGAAGAAATTAGAATCAGAAAAATTTACATACTCAAGTCAACATAGTTGAATGACATATACATTGGTGTGGTTATGTTTTCAATGTTTTTATTATGCCCATATGTGATGTCTAAAGGCAACTCATGGAACACATGGGAAAGCATTATTAGATATTTTTGTCATCTAGATTTTTTTTACTCATTCATTCTTTAGGAATAGATTAAGTTTCCAATTAATTTTATGTTTCCAGTGTCCTTAATTGAATATTATTTTACTGAACTATGATCTGAAAAAGATGCATTTATTATTCCTGACTTTCTGAATTTGGTTGTGAGGTTTTTAATGCCCTAATGAATGGTCAGTGTGTGTGTGTGTGTGTGTGTGTGTGTGTGTGTGTGTGTGTGTGTGTGTGTGTATTTAGGTGCCAGGCTTTTATTAGAATGATTTATATTCCTTTCTATTTTCTCTAGAGGTCTATCATATCTAATTTTTCTAATGTTCTATTCACCTTTACCTTAAACTTCTTCTTAAAATTTTAGGTAGACTTATCTGATTTTGAGAGGAGAAAGTTGAGATTGTCCACTAGTACTGATTTGCTCTGTTTCCTCCAGTAAATCATTTAACTTTTTCTTTAAGACTTTGGATGCCATACCATTTGATGTATATATGTTTAGGTTTTATGTTACTTCATTGTCTGTGGTATCTTTTAGGAAACTGAAGTTTCTCTCCTTATCTCTTTTTTTTTGTTTGTTTGTTTTTGTTTTTGTTTTTGTTTTTGCAGGGCAATGGGGGTTAAGTGACTTGCCCAAGGTCACACAGATAGTAAGTGTTAAGTGTCTGAGGCTGGATTTGAACTCAGGAACTCCTGAATCCGGGGCCAGTGCTTTATCCACTGCACCACCTAGCCGCCCCCTCTCCTTATCTCTTTTAATTACATATATTGTTGCTTTTGCTTTGTCTGAGATCATTATTGCACCCTGTTTTTTTTGTTTGTTTGTTTTGCTTTTTTTATCAGCTGAAGCATAACAGATTCTGCTCCAGGCCTGCACCATATTCTGTATGTGTTTCTTTGTTATAAAAAAACATATTGACTAGCTGTGTGACCCTGGGCAAGTCACTTAACCCTCACTGCATCACAAAAATATATGAAAGAAAGCAAAAAATCCCAATTTATTGGATTCTAGTTTTTAATTTATTCTATTTCTGTTTTATGAGTGAGTTCATCTAATTCACATTTCTAATTATGATTACTAACTGAATTTTGCTCCATCTCATTTCCCCCCGTGTATCCTTTCTTTTTCTTTCAATCGTACCCTCCTTAAAAATTTGTCTTGCTCCTGACCACCACTTCCCAAAATTTTCCTTTCCTTCTATCAACCTCTTTCTTTTATCCCTGCTGCCTACTACTTCCCTGTAGAGTAATATAGATTTGTATATCCAACTGAGTACTCACTCATTCTTTAGGAATAGATTAAGTTTCCAATTAATTTTAATTTATGTTTCCATGGTCCTTAATTGAATATTATTTTATTGAATTATGATCTGAAAAAGATGCATTTATTATTACTGACTTTCAGAATTTGGTTGTGAGGTTTTTAATGCCCTAATGCATGGTCAGTTTCTGTGTGTTGTAAGGAACTAAAATTCTCTCTATACTATCTAAAATCTAATGAGTGGTTGTCAATAAATTATAAGCTTTAGCAAGAGTATTTAAGTATTTATTAAAGAGCATTAGGATCAGAGAAAAAGGTAAAAATCTAATTATTTCTAAGAGATCCCATCATCTGACCCGCCATGGCAAGGTCAGGAACAAAAAAGACCCAATGCCTCCTCTGAAACTGGGCACATCCCTTCCACAGGTGCAAACCCAGCACCAACCTAATTGGTAGTTTTGATTTACAGTACCCACGTGCAAACATCACTTCCTAACACCAAAGAAAGCCCCATGGCTTGCCCTCAGACACCTTCCCCTCATGGGGGAGCTTTCCTACAGTAACTCTCCAGCAGGTGATGTCATTCCAATCATTACAGTGTGTGTGTGTGTGTGTGTGTGTGTGTGTGTGTGTGTGTAGGTGCCATGTTTTTATTAGAATAATTTATATTCCTTTCTTTTTCCTTCCAGTTTTCTCCAGAGGTCTATCATATCTAACTTTTCTAAAGTTCTATTCACCTCTACCTTTAATTTCTTTCTTCTTAAAATTTTAGTTAGACTTATCTGATTTTGAGAGGGGAAAGTTGAGGTTCTCCACTAGTACAGATTTGCTCTTTGTTATTCCCTCTTTTTGCCAATTCCTAAGAGAATAAGTTTAGGAATTGCATACCACCTCCTTTTTCACTCCATTGTAAAAGCTATTCATTTCTTACCTCTTTTATGTGAGATAATTTACCCCATTCTGCATTGTCCTTGTACTTTCTCCCTATACACCATTCTTTCTCAGCTCTTAATTTTATTCTTCAAAATCATCAACTCACACCAGTGCCCTTTGACTATAGATAATGTCTTAATGTCTTAATAATGATAAAATTATTGAGTTACAAGAATCATCTTTCCATGTAAGAATGAGTTTATTTTTAAGTGTTTTATTATTTATCTTTCCTCTTTTTATGCTTCTCTTGAGTTACATTTGAAAGCCAAATTTTCTATTCAGGATTAGTCTTTTCATCAGGGATCCTTGAGAGTCCTATATTTCACTGAATATAATTTTGTTTTTCTCCTGAAGCATTATACTCAATTTTCCAGGGTATCTTATTTTCAGCGGTAATCCTAGTTCCTTTGCTTCCCAGAATATCATATTAAAAGCCTTCTAATCCTTTAAGGTAGAAGATACTAAATCTTATGTGATCCTGACTGTGACTGCACAATATTTGATTTTTTTTTCTGGCTACTTACAAAATTTTCTCCTTATCCTGGGAGCCCTGGAATTTGGCTATAATATCCTAGGACTTTTCATTTTGTAATCCCTTTCAGGAGGAAATCAGTGTAAATTCTTCCATTTTTAAAATTTATTTACTTGTTCCAAGAGATGAGGTCAGTTTTTGTTGATAATTTCTCTCAATATAATGTCTAGGCTCATTTTTTTTTTAAGTGAGGCAATTGAGGTTAAGTGACTTGCCCAGGGTCACACAGCTAGTAAGTATTAAGTGTCTGAGGTCGGATTTGAACTCAGGTACTCCTGACTCCAGGGCCGGTTCTCTATCCATAGGCTCATTTTTTAAATCATGACTTTCAGGTAGTCAAATAATTCTCAAATTATCTCTCCTAGTTTTTTTTTTTTTCCAGATCACTTTTTAATGAGGTATTTTGAATTTTCTTCTATTTTTTGTTCTTTATTTTTATCATTTCTTGGTGTCTCCTGGAATCTTCAGCTTCCACTTGCCCAATTCTTCACTTGTTTTTCCTCCCCCTGCGCCCCCCCCCCCCCCCGCCTTGGGACAATTCTATTTCTTAAGGACATATTTTTCTTGAGTAAATTTTTGTACCTTATTTGTCCCCATTTGACCAATTCTTCTTTTTGAAGTGTTCTTCTCATCAGTGGGTTTTTATGCTTCTTTTACCATTTGGCCAATTCTGTTTTTCATGATATCCTTGTCTTACTTTTGCATCCCCTTTACCAAGATCTTGACCTCTTTTCGTAATTATCTTGCATTTGTCTAATTTCTTTTCCCAGTTTTTTTCCCCTCTACATCACTTATTTGATTAAAAAAATTCTTCTTGAACTACTCCAGGAATTCTTTTTGGGGCCTGTGACCCATTTGCCCTTTTTCTTTGAGGCTTTCCATATAACTGATTTTTTACTTCAATGTCTTCTGAGTTTTTGTCTTCATCTGCCCTGTCAACATACTAAAATTCTATAGTCATTTTTTTCTCATTTTCTGTCCTATTTCTTTTAATTTTATGTTAAAGGTCTGCTCTGTTTCTGGGAAGAAGCAGACCTTATCTCAAGCTTCAGGCCTTGTATTCTGCTGTTTTTCAGATATAGGGGAAAGAGAAGTTTCATATGATCTGAGGATGATATGATCTGAGGAGAGATGTGGTCACTTCTTTGAGATAGATATTTTATAGCTCAATGATTTCCTGTAACTTTTCAGTGCCTTTTGGGAGAGATCTTGATCCTGCTCTCCTGGTCTGCTCTCAGGTACTATGTGAATCATAGGGCCACTGCTTGCTCGTGAGTGCAACCACTCCTCTCTGCTCTAGAATCCTGATCAAGAATGAGGTAATGGGCAAAAGATTAGCCAGTGATGGAAAAGGGGTCTTTTGGCATCTTTTTATGACCAAGTGTTTAGTCACCTTCCCTGGGTATTGCTCACTACTGATGCTGTAGCCACTACAAAAGACCATAGTTTATGCTACTTCTATCCCATTTCACTACTATCTAGCTCCAACCTTAGTAATATAGACCTTACTTTCTATCTTCTAAAATTGCCCATGTCTTGGGGGGGAGGGGGTGATTACTCACAGTGACTTTTTTTTAGTAATATTTTATTTATGTTTTCTGTTTTTTATATCAGGATTGTATCCCGTATACTCCTCTTCCTACCCAAAAGAGAAACCAAGTGATAAATAGTAGAGGAAAGAGGGTTGAAAGGAGAAAAAATGTTAATTTCTTTTCGACCATTTCAGTATAATATAGTTTTCTTTTTTATCCTTTTATTTTTGAATAATTGTTTTTACTTTCTCTAACAGTATGATGGCAACTCTTATTTTTTTTTTTATTCATTTGATGCATAGTAATTTCCCCCCTATCCCCTCGGGTTAATTTTGTGTACATATTTGGTTTTCTGTTTTGTTTTGTTTTGTTTTATGATTATTGCAAGGAGTAGGTTGCAGGGTTTTTCCTTATCTAATCTCTCATTCTTTTTATTTTTATTGTATTGCTTAATCAATTCACAGTTAAATTTAAGGAGTTAGGTTTGTATTTTCCTGCAACAAGTTCTATTTTTTAAAGTTATTTTCTTCCCCTCCTCTTCTGCTGTAATCATGGTAATATGCTCCTTCAGTTACTTTAAATTTTTTTAATATCCCTGTTCCCCATTGAATCTCTACCTCACTCTTTGATCCCTGCTTCTATTTTGTCACTCCTTTCCCTTTAGGCTTTTGTTTAATATTTCATCTCTGCTGCTTTTGTCTTATGTATATCTATAATATATTTAATATTTCATAATTATCATATATATGTATGAATACTCCTTTCTCCCTACTCTCAGTGATGTAGATTCCTCCTTTTTTGCTTCCCCTTCAAGTGGTCCTGTTTTTTATTTGTTTGTTTTGCTCCCTTTTCAAAATTTTGTACCCCTTTCAAAAGAAGTATTTATTTGACTCTTTCCATTATCCATCTTCATCTATTTTCTCTAAGCCCTCATTCCTTGATTCATGGACCCTATAATCATCTGTCTTTTTCTTTTCTCAAAGCTTCTGCTCAGTCCATTCTAAGCTCTGGGCACATTCTGTAACAGTCTAGTAGGCTTTACCCTGCGGATCCATTTTTCTATTATGCCTAACTTTCAGGAAAATATCAATTATTTCAGTTGTCAGACACAACACTGATCCATGGTAAGGTTCTCCCACCCCTCCTACTCTTTTATACCCTCTCTTCTTGACTTTAAAAAAACAAAGCAAAACTATATTTCCTGGAAATTTCCTTTCTGAATCCATTCAGAAAGCTGTTCCCAGTGCTAGTTGTCTTCAGAAATTCCAAATCTCAACACCTACCCTACATGCAGAATTTTAGGCAATGAAACCCTTAAACCCCAACAGTATAAAAGTCTCATTTCTCTTCACCCATGGGAGCATTCATCATTCAGTAGAATCCTCTCCAACATCCAAAGTATAGTCTCTTCCTTTCCTCCCCATGTCAATCTTTACCCCCTCCTCCTCATGCTCAGAGCTCCCCTTCCCCTCAGTGTTAACTCTTAATTTGGCCCTAGTGCCTCACTCATTTCTACATTTCTTCTTTGTCTAGTGGGTGTGGAATGGTGTTGAATTATACAAATACACCTTTCTTTGTATTTGAAGGTCTTTAGGTGGCTTGTAAAACTTGTTTGTGAATTGAATTGTTATATTTAGCCATTTTCTGTCTTGGAGTTTGTAGCCTTGTTTTTCTTTCTGGAGATAATCTGTAAATTCATTAAATTTACATTTAATTTTCTGTGTTCATAAGTTCAGGGCGGTTCTCTTCTCTGATTTCTTCCATTATGTTGTTAAGATCCTTTTTCCTATCATATTCTGGGTTTTTTTTTGTTTTTCTTCTAGATTTTCTGTCATTTATGTTTATTTTCATTCCCATGTATTATTCTCTCTTGTTTCTTTGATAAGTCTTGCCATTGCAGATTCAAAATTTTCTATTTTCATTATTGTTTGCTATGTAGGACAATAATTCTTCTCT
This sequence comes from Dromiciops gliroides, assembly GCF_019393635.1. NCBI lineage: Eukaryota > Metazoa > Chordata > Mammalia > Microbiotheria > Microbiotheriidae > Dromiciops > Dromiciops gliroides. The sequence goes on along the minus strand of NC_057862.1, from coordinate 625,121,191 downwards.
CATAATACTAATTTATCTTTTCAACCACTCAGGAATTGCATATTGTAGTTACATGTTCTCCTCAACTTTAACAGGATATTCTGTCTCATTGTGTTGTATAATTTACTGTCATTTTGCAATATTATTCATAAATAATTGAACTGGTTTAGTAGATCTGGAGTCCATATTTCCTTCTGTTGCTGTTTTTCATGTTTATTTATGTATATAAGATTTCTTTCTTTATTCATATTCTTATTTATTTATGTTTTTGGGATTTCTTCTTCCTGGAATAGTTGGTATTTTCATTTTCCCTCGACACTCATTCTTTAATTTTCTTATTTCTCCCTTCTCATTCTTTCACCTCTAACTGTTATTTCTTTTGGGTCTGTATCTCAAAGAGTATTATTCTCCTCCCAAAATGGACAATTCATAGCTTGTCTGCCCCAACTGACTTTTGGATGGTCAGAGCTGAATGTTGTAATCTTCCCTCAGGTTAGTGTAGTATTGCACAAGTCCCCTGCCACACACAGTGTCCTTTCCTGGTAACATGCCCTATCCTGTTTCTAAATTCTTTGGCCTATGCTGAGCAGTGCAAAACCTGCTGGAATGGTTAATTTAGAGTCTTCTTTTTTGGGAACTTGCAGTTATGAGCTACCATCACTAGCAGTAGAAAGCTATTTAAAGTTCAGAGCTTTGTAACAATAGTGTTTCCATTTCACAGTCCCCCTGTGATACAATAATGGAATTTGGCAGAAGCCCAGGGGCCCCACCTGATTGATTTAGTATTGTTTGAATTGGGTGAGAATGAGAAACTAAGTACCCACTTAAGAATAATTGGATGGAGGCCACACCTGGCTGGCCCTGAATGATGTTTTGCTGTACTCCTGACATCAGCAACAGATCACAATCAACCAATCAGCTTGAAGGACCTCCCCTTTGGGGGAGAGAGAGAGGAACTAGGAAGGGAAAAGACATTCATTCTGTCATGAGGGAGAGAGACACTATGGGAAAGGGGGAAAGGTAAGTTGAGGGTAGAAGTTGGTTTTGACGTAAGCTTATGTCATGTCTTGGGTTCTGCTAGTGCAATCTCATTGCTCATAGTGAGTGGCAAGTGAGCAGAGCATCAGTAAGCATCAGTTTCTGGGTTTGGGATTTGTGTGTTTTTACCCTTTTAAAATTTTTATTAGTGTTCTTAGACCATGGAAATAGCTGAAGTTGCTTTATCTTATGTAGATAGTTTCTGTTTTAGGGAGGATTAAGGGGAGAGGAGGATCTCTAGACATGACCAACAAAGTCCAGCAGCAAGAGATAGAAAGAGAAATTCCAATTAAAGTAACAGTAGACTATATAAAATACTTGGGAGTCTACTTGCCAAGACAAACCCAAGAACTGTTTGAACCCAATTCCAAAACACTTTTCATACAAATCAAATCAGATCTAAATAATTGGAAAAACATCAATGACAATTCTACCTAATTTAATTTACTTATTCAGTGCCATACCAATCAGACTACCTAAAAATTATTTTATAGAGCTAGAAAAAATAATAACAAAATTAATCTGGAAAAACAAAAGGTCAAGAATATCAAGGGAACTAATAAAAAAATTCACAGGAAGGTGGGCTAGCTGTACGAAATCTGAAAGTTTTCTATAAAGCAGCAGTCATCAAAACTATTTGGTACTGGCTAAGAAATAGAGTGGTGGATCAATGAAATAAGTTAGGCACAGGAGACACAGTAGTTAATGATTTTAGTAAAGTACCGTTTGATAAACCCAAACACTCCAGCTTCTAGGATAGGAACTCAGTATTTGACAAAAACTGCTGGGAAAACTGGAAGAATATATGGCAGAAACTAGGCATAGACCAACATCTTACACCTTATACAAAATAAGGTCAAAATGGGTACATGATTTAGACATAAAAGGTGATACTATAGTTAAATTAGGAGAGGAAGGAATAGTTTACCACTCAGATTTATGGAAAGGAGAACAGTTTATGACCAACCAAGAGATAGAGAATATTATGAAATGCAAAATGGATGATTTTGATTACATTAAATTAAAAAGGTTTTGCGCAAACAGAAGCAATGCATCCAAAATTAGACGGGAAGCACAAAGCTGGGAAACAATTTTTATAGCCAGTATTTCTGACAAAGGCCTCATTTCTAAAATATATCAGGAACTTAATCAAATTTATAAGAATCCAAACCATTTCCCAATTGAGAAATGGTCAAAGGATATGAATAGGCAGTTTGCTTTCTTTTCTTTTCTTTTTTTTTTTTTTGTGAGGCAATTGGGGTTAAGTGACTTGCCCAGGGTCACACAGCTAGTAAGTGTTTGTTAAGTGTCTGAGGCCGGATTTGAACCCAGGTACTCCTGACTCCAGGGCCTGTGCTCTATCCACTGCACCATCTAGCTGCCCCTAGGCAGTTTTCTGATGAAGAAATCAAAGCTTTCTATTACCATATGAAAAAATGCTATAAATCACTATTGATTAGAGAGATGCAAATCAAAACAACTCTGAGGTACCACCTGACAACTATTGGATTGGCTACTATGACAACAAAGGAAAAGAATAAATGTTGGAGGAACTGTGGAAAAATTGGAACACTAATGCATTGTTGGTGGAGCTGTAAACTGATCCGACCATTCTGGAGAGCAATTTAGAACTATGCCCAAAGGGCTATAAAGCTGTGCATATCCTTTGACCCAGCAATACCTCTGTTAGGTCTTTTCCCCAAAGAGATCATAAAAAATGGAAAAGGACCCACATGTACAAAATTATTTATAGCTACTCTTTTTGTGTTGGCAAGGAATTGGAAACTGAGGGGTTGCCCATTAATTGGGGAATGGCTGAACAAGTTGTGGTATATGAATGTAATAGAATACTATTGTGCTGCAAAAAAGTGATGACCAAGCAGATTTCAGAGAACCTGGAAAGATTTACATAAACTGATGCTGAGTGAGATGAGCAGATCCAGGAGAACATTGTACACAGTATCAACAACATTATGAGTTGATCAACTGTGATAGACTTGTCTCTTCTCAGCAATACAATGGTCCAAGAGAGTTCCAAAGGATTCACTCATGATGGAAAATGCTCTCCAAATACAAAAAAAACCAAACCAAAACAAAAAAAAAAACGAACTGTGGAATCTAGATGCAGATTGATCCATACTATTTCTATTGTTTTTGTTGTTGTTTTTCTTTTTTAAGGTTTTTCCTTTTTGTTCTGATTCTTCTTTCACAGCATGACTAATGCAAAAATATGTTTAATGTGATTGTACATATATAGCCTATATCAGATTACCTGCTGTCTTGGGGATGGTGAAGGGAGGGAGAAAAATTTGAAGCTACAAATCTTACAAAAACAAAGGTTGAAAACTATCTCTACATATAACTGGAAAATAATAAAATACTTTTATGAAAAAAAAGTCATGGAAGTGGGGAATGAAATGTCACGTGAATGGCACAAAGAATGGTAATTTGGCTAGAATGTAGATACCCTGAGGGGGAGTAACATGTGATCAGTTTAGAAAGATATGCTGTGATTGTATATATATATATATATATATATATATATATATATATATATAAAACCTATATCAGATTAGTTGCTGTCTTGTGGAGGGGGAAGAAAAGAAGGGAGGAAGAAAAATTTGGAGCTCAAAATCTTATAAAAACAAATGTTGAAAGCTATCTTTTCATGTAATTGAAAAAACAAACAAAATATTATTAAGATTGAAAAAAGAGGTAAGGAGATCAGGAAAAAAAAATCTACTTTTCTATCTTCTCATTCACATAACTTCATTGTGACTTTTGTTGGTTTTTCCAATAGAATCCAGTTTGGCAGGATTTTTTGCTTGCTTGTTTTTGTTTGTTTGTTTGTTTTAGGTTGTTATGGATGAGTGTATTGGGAGAGAATTACAAAAATGCTTACTATACTTCACTATCTTGTGGAAAACCATAAAAAATCTTTTTAAACTCAAATTTTTTAGCTCTTGCTTTTTCATTCCTATAAGACCTCAGATTGTGATACAAAAATTTCATTCTTATATTGATAAATCATTACCTACAATATCTTTCAATGAATACATGTGTTTACCTCCTCTATTATGCAAGTGGAGTATATCCTATCTATTTCTGCAGCTTTGCTTCTCACTGGTTATTAGTTTGCAGAAACACCTTCAACTTTTCCCCCTCACTTCTCTTCCTCTTTGAACAAGTCTTGATAATTCAAATTATTTCATAGCAAATTCACAAAAGATAGGCAAAAGTGAGGTAGAAAGGATAAACACATATTTGCATTTAGAAGGAAAGATTTTCTATAATATCTGTGGTAAAAATTATTTGTGGTAAAAATTTTGGCCCTCACATATCTTTTGCAGGATTACTTGATATTTACATCCAAATGAATTTGTTTAACATTCTACTAATAATCAGTATGAAATATAACACAAAGTAAGGAACCAAATTTGTAAAATGTTTCATTGGTATCATAGAGAATGCCTTACAAAGACTCCAAATGGAACATGGATTGCTTGTGAATTATGGGATCTTTCAGTTTCATTTATTTACAACTGATATTATAATTATACTAATTATACCAAACCTCAGAGGATAATAGAACCTTATCAATAATATCTATAACATATGAATAAGAGTCACTATAGCTTATAAAGGAATAAAAAGAAATAAGCTAAATGTTCAGGTAGTGACACTGCTGGGTGTCTGTTCACTATAGCCTATTAATCAGCAGTAGTTTTTGTGTTAACAACAATGGTATAAAATATATAAAGCAAATGTTTTGGGAATGCAGGTTGAGCATTGCATAAAGGGCTGGTACTGGAGTCAAAAATACTCATCTTCAGGATTTCAAATATGAATTCAGACATTTACTAGTTATGTTTCCCTGGGCAAATCACTTAACCCTATTTGCCAGTTTCCTCATCAGTAAAATGAGCTGGAGGAGGCAATGGCAAACCACTCCAGTATCCTTGCCAAGAAAACCTTAATTGAATCAGACATGACTGAAAATGACAGAGCAACAACAATGTTAAGAAATGGAGATATGCTAGGTGTATACCAAGAGTAAATGATGAGAGATTATAAGCCAAATGATTCATTGCTGATTCACTTCAATGTTTCACCCTTGAAATGTTAAGAAATGTGTAAAAAAACTCTCTAATATGTTAGGTATTTCATCTATAGATGATTTATGGAAAGACACAGAATTGGCCAATATCTTATAATACAGATTAATTATGATCAGTGCTGGTGGGAGTCATCAGTGAATGTGATTTTAAAAATCATGAGCTCATTATGAGACTGATATCAATATGATGCGATAAGATTCCTTTGGTTCCCTTCTTACTTTTTGGAGCTTATTTTAGAAAGTATAGAAAGTATAGCTTTGACCCCATGATTTAACTAAATTCCTAACATTTAAGCATGAATCTCTGTCTTAATTTACATTTATAGATATTTCTAGTTAACCCCTCAACACTTTGTGCTTACAGAAAGATTTATACTCCCAGAATATTTAAGTAACAAAACAAGACATTATATTAGTTTCTGTTAATAGTCAGGCAACTAACTGGAGGGAGTGTTGGAGTGAAAAGCAGATATTTTCTTGGAACTTTCTTCAGTCCTTGAGTAGTTATGTTCGCTTGGTTCTATCAACCTTTTTTTCTTGTGTTTAGACCTAGATGTCCAAAACCCACCTTGGTATACCTTTGTCTCTTCCTTATCTGAATTCTACTTTTTATTATTTTTTTTCATATTGGATCTGCTCCTTTTCTTTCCAGTTCAGTTCTCTATGACCCTACCCGTTCATCTTTCCTTACAGACACTCAGAATATCTATTTTTGTTGAGATATTTCCTCTTTTTTTATATAAGTTCCTTAGCATGTGATCAAATCTCTCACACACCAGTTCTGATTCAGGAAATTGTCCTGTTTGTACAAATATCTGATATCAAACTGATGCATGCTCTTACCTAAAAAAAATATACTTTAAAATATGATGGGATAATTATCAGAGATCCATATTTTCAAGTTAATGAATAGAACCTACAAATTAACACAAACACAGTATTTCATATTTCAATGTGAAATATTCTAAATCTGGTATCATTATGAAAAAAGTATATATACGCATGCTATTTATGTATACATATGTATGTATCGTATGGGAATGTATAATTTATATAAACATTCTTTATCATCTGTAAGATATGATTGATAATAGATCATAATCCAATTGAAGAGGTAGGATATATGAAAAAAGAAAAACCTCAAACTAAGACTCAAAGAATGACATAAAAAAATAGGTAATAGAACAGCTGAAAGGTACATGGTAATAGAATACTGAGGTCTTGTGGAAGGTCTCATTGAAAAAGTGCAGCTTTAGTTTAGAATGAAGTGAATCTTTGGTTTTATTTCCATAATCTGAAAGTCATCCAATATAGAAAAAAGGCATGAGCCAAGGCATGGAGACACTAATGTTCATGATTAATGAAAATAGTCTCTGGAGAGACATCATATTGGGCAATCTTTTATGAGTCAGATTAACAGACTATCATTTGAAATGATTATTCTCATAATAGAGACTATGCTTTATTTGGTATCTATAAACAGGATAACAAACAAAAATAAATAAATGAACAAAGAAAGAAATCAAGAAAGAAATGAACAAGTAAATAAATGTGTAAAGGGCAAATGACCCACATGTACAAAAAATATATATAGCAGCTTTCTTTGTGGTGGCAAAGAATTGTAAATTGAGGGAATTCCCATCAATTGGGCAATGGCTGAACAAGTTGTGGTATATGAATATAATAGAATACTATTGTGCTCTAAGAAATGATGAATAGGCAGATTTCAGAAAAATGTGGGCTTAAGTGGGCTAATGCTGAGTGAAGTGAGCAGAACAAGGAGAACATTATACACAGTAACAGCAGAATTGTGAGATGATCAACTGTGATAGATTTAACTATTCTCAGCAATACAACCAAGCTCCAAGGGCCTCATGATAGAAAATGCTCTCCACATCCAGAAAAAAGAACTGTGTATTCTGAGTACAGATTGAACCATACTGTTTCCACCTTTTTTGTGTTTTTTTTGAGGTTTTTCCCTTTTGTTCTGATTCTTCTTTCACAACATGACTAATTCATAAATATGTTTAATGTGATTGTACATATATGGCCTATATCAGAATGCTTTCTGATTTGGGAATGGGGGAGGGAAGGGAAGGAGGGAGAAAATTTTGGAATTAAAAATCTTATGAAAACAAATGTTGAAAAGTATCTTTACATGTAACTGGAAATAATAAAATAGTTTTATGATTTAAGAAAAAAGAGTGAATAGGTAGCTAATCAGAAGGGACTATGGCTCTCTAATATATATATATATATATAAATATACATACATACATATACATACATACATGTGTGTGTACGTGTATACACACACACACACACACACACACACACACACATATATATATATATATATATATATATATATATATATATATATATATATATATATATATATATATATATATATATATATATATATATATATATATATATATATATATATATATATATATATATATACATACACACACACTATGCAATGTGGTAACCACACCATTTGGTTTTCCTAAAATATTTTTCTTTTTTGCCAGGGAGTTTTTTTTTTTAATTTGCTATGGGAAGAGGATTTAAGGGAAAATAACTGTTGTAAAAAGGCAAAACTTCTAAAACTTAATGAAACCTAAAAAAAATCACCACAAGTCCCATGAACTAATGGAATGCTGAATACTTTTTTTGTTTAGAATTTTATTTTCCAAATTACATGTAAAAACAAATTTTGCCATTAGTTTTGTTTTGTTTTTTTTTGGTGAGGAAATTGGGGTTAAGTGACTTGTTCAGGTTCACACAATTAGTAATTATTAAGTGTCTGAGTCAGATTTGAACTCAGGTCCTCCTGAATCCAGGGCTGGTGCTCTATCCACTGTACCATCTAGCTGCCCCTGACATCAGTTTTTTTAAAACTTTGTGTTCCAACTTCTCTTCCTTCCTCCCTTCCCACCCTCCACCCCCAAGAATTCAAGCAATTCAATATAAGTTATACATGAGTAGTCATGCAAAACATCTCCAAATTAGCCAGGTTGTGAAAGAAAACAGACAAAAACAAAACTTCAGATTAAGGAACTATAAAAAAAAGCAAAACATATGCTTCAATATGTTTTCAGATACATTCAGTTCTTTATCTGTAGATGGATTGTAATTTTCATAAATCCTTCAGAGTTATATTGGATCATTGCCTTGCTGAAAATAACCAAATCCTTCACAGCAGATCATCTTGCAGTATTGGTGTTATTTTTTGGACAAAGCATTTCACTCTGCTTCAGTTCCTATAGGTCTTTCCAGGTTTTTCTGATATCATCCTGTTCATCATATTTTATTTATTTTTTCCTACAAAGTACCTAACAAAAAAGAATTATGTTTCAATCTCTATTCAAATACCATCAGTTCTCTCTCTGTAGATGGATTTCATGTTTCATAAGACCTTCAGAGTAGTCTTAGATCATCGGATTGCTGAAAATAACTGTTTCATTCACAGCAGATCATCTCACAATAATACTGTTCTTTTCTATACAGTAGATTTCACTTTGCATCAGCTCATGAAGGTCCCTCCAGTTCTTTCTGAGAGTATCCTGCTTATCATTTTTTATAGTAAGCTACAATTATATAGTGCTTTACATAGAGATTTCCTTGCAATAAACCCATGAGCTTGATTATTGCAACAACAGTAATAGATGACTTTTATATAGTACCTTAAACAACAAAGAATTTTCTTCACAATAGTGCAGCAAAGTAAGTACCGTGCATTTTGTCATTATCATCAATCAATCATTAATCAATCATCATAAGTACTTCCCTACATCCTATTCCCTTCCCATGATATTTACTCTATTTTCTATCTTCTTTTACCCTATTCCTCCTCAAAAGTGTTTTGCTACTGATTTTCCCCTTCCCCTCTCTGCCCTCCCTTCTTTCACCCTTCTATCCTTATGCCCTTCCCCTCCTTCTTTCCTTCAGGGTTAGATAGACTACTTCACCCAATTAGCTGTTTATGTTATTTCCTCCTTGAGCCAACTCTTATAAGATTAGGCTAATAAGATTGAGCTAATTTTTATGTGTGTAAGGCTACTTCAATTCCCCACTCCTCCCCGCTCTCTCCCTCTATTCCATACATGCTTTCCTGCTTCTTTCATGTGAGATTTCGCCCCCATTCTACCACTCCACTATCCCTTCCCCCAGTGCATTCCTCTCCCTTTCTTCCCCCTCAATTTTACCCCAAAGATATCATAATGGGGCAGCTGTGTGACACAGTGGACAATGCACCTGCTGTGGACCCAGGAGGACTGGAGCCTAACTCTGGCCTCAGACACAAGACACTCATCAACACCAACTACTCCCCCCACCAAAAAAAGAGAAAAAACAAATGCTTTACAGGGATAATCCTTTCATAATCAATTAACACCTCTTCCCCCTGTCAAAATACTTTCATCTTCCTTAATACTCAGAAGGCTCTTCTGATTTAGATATATGATCTTTGCATGTAGGAATATAAACAGTTTAACATTTTAACAACTCTCATGAATTCTTTTTCCTGTTTATCTTTTTATACTACTCTAGGGTCTTGCATTTGAAAGTCAGATTTTCTATTCATTTCAGGTCTTTTCATCACGAATACCTGAAAGTCCTCTTTTTCATTGAAGTCCCATTTTTTACCCTAAAAGTTTATACACAGTTCTGCTCGGTGGGTTATTTTTGGTTGCAATTACAATCCTTTTGCTATTGATAATATCATATTTCACTCCCTCCAATCCATTAATATAGAAGCTGCTACATCCTATGCTATCCTTACTATGGCTCAACAGTATTTGAATTGCTTTTTTCTGGCTGCTTGCAATATTTTCTCCTTGACCTGGGCTCTCTGGAATTTGTGTATAATATTCCTATAAGTTTTCCTTTTGGGATCTCTTTTAGGTGGTGATTGGTGGATTCTATCAATTTCTATTTTACCTTCTATTTCTAAAATATAAGGGGAATTTTCCCTGACAACCTCTTGGATGATGATGTCTAAGCTCTTATTTTTATCATGGTTTTCAGGTAGACCAATAATTTTCAAATTATCTTTCCTGGACATATTTTCCAGCTCAGCAGTTTTTCCAAGGAGATATTTCACATTGCCCTCTATTTTTTGTATTCATTTGGATTTGCTTTATTGTGTCTTGGTTTTGCATAAAGTCACTAGTTTCCATTTGTTCAATCCTAATTGTTAAGCAATTATTTTTGTCAGAGAGCTTTGGTATTTCCTTTTCCTTTTGGCTTTTCAAGCTGTTGACTTTTTCCTCATGACTGTCCTGTATTACCCTCATTTCTCTTTCCATTTCTTCCTCTACTTTAACTTTATCTTCAGAGTAATTTTTGAGTGCCTCTGTGGCCTGAGACAATTTAATATTTTTCTTGGGAGTTTTAGATGTAGGGGCCCTCACATTGCTATCCTCTTCTGACGGTGCACCACGATTTTCCTTGTCACTCAAGAAGCTTGCTATGGTTCTCAACTTTCTCTGCTTGCTCTACTTGCCCATCTTTTACTTAACTTTTAACTCCTCAGTGTGAGGTCCTGTTTCTAGGTTATACCGTCCCAAGCTTTGGGGGTCCCAGGTGTTATGATTTAATGAGGAGTAGTTTCTTCACCAGCCTGGCCTTTTCTCTGGTCAATAGATAACCCAATGCCAACTTGCTAACTAACAAGGCAGCAAAACCTTGTGTACTGTTGGTTCTTAGATCCAACAAGCCTTCACCCCTCTCCAGACTAAGCCACCACTGCTCAAGGTTTCTTTCTGGTTCCCTGCTGGTGTAGGACATCCAAATCCCCTTTTAGCTCCTGCATATACCCATGTAGACTCCCCTGGCCAGCCATTCAGCCTTCTCACCAGACCATGAGCTTAGTTCCAGAAGACTCTAGCACTACAGCTGATTCAGAGGCTCAGGGGTAAGTTTCTCCAGCACAGCATGCCTGGGGCTGGATCTGTGTTGGCATAATCCCAGGTCTGGACTCTACTTCCAGCCTAGCTTCCCCTCCTGCCAAACTTCAAAGCTGTCTCTGGCTGGAAAATAATCTCAGCTATCATTTTGTGGGTTCTGCTGTTCCAGTTGTTTTCTGGCAGTGTTTGGAGTGTTTTTGGAGTAATTGTTTCAGGAAATCTGAGCATTTACTGCTTTTCTTCCACCTTCTTGGCTCACAAACACTGGACATTTTGATGGCTAATTACTATTCTTTTTACTTTGACTTTTAATGACTGAGGACAACACTGACAGGGATCTTTAAATTAAATGTATATTTAAGGGGGGCAGCTAGGTGGCATGGTAGATAAAGTACTGGCTATGGATTCAGGAGGGTCTGAGTTCAAATCCTGCCTCAGACACTTGACACTTACTACCTGTATGACCTTGGGCAAGTCACTTATCCCTCATTGCCCTGCAAAAAGAAAAAAAACCTAAAAAATAAAAAACAAAGGTATATTTAAGGGAATACAAAGTTACATAGAAAAAACACCACTGTGCATTTTATTTTGTTTTTCTTTCCTCTCCAATAAGTAGTCAAATGTTTTAAAACATAGATAAATATGCAAGTAAATTAAAGAATACATTGAAAATGTATACAATAGATAAATATTATTTGCAGAGTCCATATGTATCAATTTGCCTACTTGCTAAAATTTCTTTGTAACCCCAAAATCAATATTCTCTGTGCTTTCACAGTCATTCACAGACATGTACATAGTGGTGAAAAATTTGATTCATTTTCCCATACTTTCACAGCTGAGGACCTTGTGCTTGAACACAGTTTCAAATATAAACACATAACATCCATTGCATTCACTCATTAGGCCAAGATACTTTTTGAGACAAAAAGCCAATGAGAAAAGGTGACATAATTTTTCAAGTTAGATCCAGAGGGGAAAATTCTGGAATCTGACAATAAATTGTGCAAGCCAAACTCCTTAGGTAGAATTGCCAGATACCAACATGCCACCCTAGTCAAAATTCTCCTCTTCTGTTGAATAAGTCCTACAAGGCTCTCCCTAAGTTTTCATGGAAGGAAGTGGATATTAAATCACAAAGTACAGTGCTCCATCATGCATTGTTCAGTTCAATAAAAAATATGATTTAAAAAAATAAACTCTAAATGCTTAATATTTGTTTATTTTTTTCAGGACTTCATTTGAATTACTATACTGTGTAATATACAGTATATTATCAAAGTCCTGTATGTGTTTACTCTATGTGACTAATCTATATGTATACTGTGTCTATTTATGTGTATGCTAGAATGAAAAAGGCAAAATAGTTCAATCACAGTATAGCACAATATATGCAATGTTATAATTTAAATATTGTTTTATTATAAATGCTACATATAACTAATTATTCATAAGAAATATATGAAGCAGTGTCTTTGAACAGAGACACATATAAAACAAGGGTATGAATTGATTGATTAAAAAAAATGTTGTGATTAGACATTTGCACAAATCGTATTTTTCCCAAGCAATTATGGTTCAATTATGGTTCAATATTTCTTGTGACTTTATGTTACAGCATTACCACAAATTATGAAAATCGATTATACATACATACATGGATATGTAAAGAATTAATTGTTATTTGAGGTTTTTATGACCTCATCTTTTGGCTAGAATTAAAAAAAAAAAAACCTTGGCATGTGCACTGGCCTCTGGGGCTCCGCAAACTACACAGTGCTCCGCTCATTAGTTGTAGCCTTCACCATGGCACAGGCACCTCACGTCATCACCACTCGCTGACGCCTACAAGGGCCTGACAAAATTATAATGATTGGAAGCCTAGTGAGGGCAGTTATGTGACTGTCAGAGCAGGCAGCCAATTGTCTGGGGACTGTGTGTGGTCAGCCTGGGGTCTGCTGGAAAGAAGGGAGGAGATTTGCCATTCTAGCTTGAAGCTGGAAGGCGACAGGATGGTGCTGTGTGTTCTTAGCTGATTCCTGGGCCGTAGTGTTAATTCAGGTTGTATAATTTCCCTTTTCCACATTTTATTTCCTTTCCCTTGATCCTACTGATCGTGTTTATGTGTGTGTGTGTGTGTGTGTGTGTTTAAGTTCATTCTTGTTAAATAAATCCTGCTCTGTTCTGAGGGAGGCTGCCGGGTCTCCTTCCTTGCCCCAATATTGTGGTGAGCCACTTAGCTAACACTCCCCAATTAAAAATTGGTCCTCACAGATACATACATACATGTATGCATGTATATGTGTAGGTATATTCAACACAGATTTAGACAATTCTTCAGCATGACAGTCATTTTTTAATTAGGATAAAAAAAAAAACCTCTAGGCTAATGACAGCAGCAGTTACTATAATAGAGCTTCTTAAATGTTTTCTACACATGAACTCTTTTTGCTTGAGAAACTTTTACATAACCCTGGGCATATATGCATATAAAATAGGTTTACACAACATTTTCTTGTTGCCAAATTCATTGCAACCCTCTCTACTACATTCTCCCCTTCCATATACACTCTATAGACCTCATTGACTCTAGCTTAGGTTAGTATAATAACTTTGTGTTTTTTCTCTCCCTTCCCAGGTTCCCCCTTTTCATATAATTATTCCTAAGCAAGAAAGAGATAGTGCAAATATGTTACTTTATCACTAAATTGCAGGAAGATATCTATGAAGACTAACTACAAAATAAAATTCAACCTCAACCTAACATTCTAGGCTTTTCAAAATGTGGCACCAACTAGCTTTTCAACATCTCAAAATGGATTCTTCCACATGTTCTATGCTCCAATATGGTTGAAATCACCACCCCATCTAATTCAATTAAAGAAACATTTATTGAAGATTATGTAAGAACACTATCTTCTATGATTGATGAAATATAAAACTTTGAAAGAGTTCTTGACATTATATTTCTGATACTATAATAGCATCCCCTACACCCCTTTAATTTCATGCCTTTTATCGTGCATTTTATTTCCTATTCCTGGAATTTCCTCTTCTTAAACTGCTTATCAAAATAATAGGACAATAGATGTTGTACTGGAAGGAACTCTGGATGACATCTTGTTTGACTCTTTCATTTTACAGATGATACTGGGGCAAAGATAAGTTAAGTGGCTTGACCAAAACCACACAGGTAGAATTTGAAGTTTAGAGTATTCTGATTCAAAAGCCAGTTCTCTTTCTATTTCACCACACTCTTAGCAGCACAAGAAAAAATAAAAAGAGAAAAGAAGGCTCATTGTTCAAGAAATAGCTCAACTGATACACCTTCCATAAAGCGTTTCCTGGATTCTCTTTCCTGATCTTTGTATTTCTTTTAAATACTTGCCGTATTCGGGTTTTTTTTTTTTTTTAAGATTTTGTGTGCCTGTCTTGTGATCTTTTCTCTCCAACCATACCATAAGCTCTTCGAAGTGATAAGTGGTTGTCTGACTCATCTTTGGCACCCCTCAAGCAATCAGCTCTGCATATGGTATGTGCTAAATAAATATTTGCCGAATTTGAAACATTTGTGGAATGAGTCTCTAAAAAATGTTAGATGATAAGATGCTCAAGAACTGGTATCCTTTTGTCTATGTTATTCAGTGTTGGAAAACCTTAATGAGTACATTTCAGCCAGACCAAAGTATTATATTTTCATTTTCATTTCCATGCCTATTCAGAGTAGAGAAATTTTCAAGTGATCTTTTATGGAAAGTCGTTTTGTTTTGGAACTCCATTTATCACTTTCTGAAAGCTAAAATGTTGTCCAAACCCTTCCATCAGAAAGTTCTCAAAGTCTGCAGATGTGGGTAATTCCAAAGTTAATGACTCACAGCCAGATTATCCCCTTGAGGTGAGCCATTCCCTTTAGTTTGTTAGCCTTTAATGAAAAGAACATAGGTGCTTTGTCACATAAGGGTTAAAAATCATCAGTAAAAGCAAGGAATACAGAACTAGGTAAAGCAAGTGAACCTTTTCAAAGACAGTCATGTCAGAAATCATATTTCCTATATTTCTATATTTTATTTTGTGTAAGATGACATGCAAAGAATGATAATACTGTGGATCCCTGAGGAATTCAGTGCTTTGTCTAAGGAAATGGATAATATGCTATAAAATAGCTATTTCTTTTCCAAGGGAAATATTGAAATGGCTCCTGTTTGGGTTATGTGTATTTGCATGCACACAGACACACATATATACATATACATATGAATATGCATATACATATGCACACACACGCACACATATATACATACATGCACATACATGCACACTCATACATAAATCTGCACCGGCATATACATATATATTTTCATCTTTAAAGTCAGTGACAACAAAAGAAATATTGATTCTTTCAGGTTTCAAATTCAAATTCAAAACTCAATAAACTCCTGAAAATGGGGTAAATAGAGTTAAAATATTGTCAATCAGTATATCTTGAGGAAAAGATGAAATTAAACAATAGTTACATCATTCCATATTTTTCCTTCTAAGAAATGTTTTTATTTTTAGTTCAAAAAGTAACTAACACAAGTGAATAGTTCTTCAGAAAAACAAAACAAAAGTCTAAATGAACTAAGAAATGTCAAGCATCAAAAACAGTTCCAGAGTTCCAATAATAGATTATGATTATGTCGATTTTACTGGTATGCCTGTTGCTAATAATGTAGTAGATAATTTTTTTTCAATTTATTTTTAATTTATTTTTTAAGTGAGGCAATTGGGGTTGTGACTTGCCCAAGGTCACGACACCTAGTAAGTGTCAACTGTCTGAGGCCATATTTGAACTCAGGTCCTCCTGACTCTAGGGCCGGTTCTCTATCCACTGTGCCACCTAGCTGCCCCTGTGTAGTAGGTAATTTGTGTAGTCAGGATTTTTAACAATTGATCAGTAAGAGTATGCTCTTATTCATGGGAGGCTAATGAGAAATACAGTGGGCTCTCTCTCAGTCCTTTAGAGATCAGAGAGCTAAACAGGCAAAACTATTCATTCAACCTTCATGGAGGGAAACTGCTTAATATATAGAATTATATAAATTAAAATTAAATCCTCCAACTACTCTGGCATTGCTTAACAACTTTACCTCATGAAATTCTCTTTTTATTGTCCATCACAGATTAACACATTAGGTGGCATTGAATACCTTAGAAAAGTTGTATGAAGGAGAGTAAAAAAGCTAAGATATTTTCATCTCAGACCTGCACCCACATATTAATATGCCATATGATTCTTAAGAAATCATTCAACTCACCAAAATCTAGTTTCTACAATATCAGTTTGGAATAATTAATACTCTTGTCCTTCTTCTTTACAAGTCATTTCATGGTACAAAGTTGTAATTGGTCATGATAGCTTCTACAGATAATTACTTCATCATACTTCAAAACATAACCATATATTCATTATGCACAAGGCAGGTAGGTGGCACATTAGATAGAGTGTTGGAACTAGAGTTCAAATCTGGCCTCAAACACTTACTGGCTGTATAATCTTAGACAAATCACTTTAGCCCTATTTGCCTCAGTTTCCTCATCTGTAAAATGAGCTGGAGGATGAAATGGCATACCACTCCAGTATCTTTGCCAAGAAAAGCTCAAATGAAGTCAATAAGAATTAGCCACAACTGAAAGGACTGAACAATAACAACCACAACGATATTCAAGATGAAGGATGGAATTAGGACAAACTGTTCTAAGTGAAGTGCTTAAATCTAAATTTAATCTAAATTTAATTTAATCTAAAATTTCTATAGAGTTATTATGGATGTCAACCATATGTGGAGGTGCTGTGCTTTTGTCAGTATGGAAATTCTTTCTACAAATACTGATGGCAACTGATCTCTGATTTGGTAAAACTTCATATGCTAGGGAGATACTTAAGATACAGAGTTTAAATGTTATCCCCAGAGGCACAGAGAAAATCACTATCATTAAATAGGATTTAAGATGATAGGTTGAGAGCTAGAAGGAACTTGAGGCCACCTAGTCTAGTTTCTCTATTTTATGCATGAGCAAACTGTGGTGAAAAGGTTTTGACCAAACTCAAACAGCAAATAGGTAGTAGGGCCAGCTACTGAGTCAAGACCCTACAATTCCATATCCACCACTGTGCGATGACACCAGCATCTTTCCTTGACTCCAAGCCCAGAATTTTGTCCACTAGGCCATGCTATTTCTCCATGAATAATACACCAGAGATCTGAACAATATGCAATATTGCTGCTGTTGATATTATTATCACTATTATTAAGGCAAATGTATCCCTGAAGTGATTATGAATCTCAAGACTCCTTGTTAATAGCATACTATTCTACATACGACTAAGATATGTGACATAACTGAGATAACAGTCCTACTGAATATTCAAGATCTTTTTCATGCCTTCAGTTCCTTTGACTCTCCTAGCCCAAGTTAATTCTGCTTCTCCTCTTACTGCACCCTTCATCTCCAAAACAGAATTGCTGAATCTCTCAGTTAGAAGAGACCTCTAAGGAGTCATGGATTCTAACTTGCCCAGGAATTCCTTCACCAGTGTCCTAACAGCTATTTGTTTGAATTGTTCTGATAGCAGGGATCATTTTATTTATTCAAAAAATGTTTCTTAAGTGCCCACTATACACTAACCAATCTGCATTTAGTAAGTGCTAATTGTTAAGAAGTTTTACATTATAGTTTGGCACGCTGCAATTTTGACTTATTTTTGTTAGTTGTGTTTTCTGATGCTAAGAAGAACATGTCTTATTTTGCTTCTGCGTGACAGGCAGCCCTTCAAATATTTGAAGAAAATTATGATATTCCTCCTAAGGCTTTTCTGCTCTAGGCTAACTATCTTAGGGCTTGCTTTTCAATTCAATAAACATTTATTAAGTACCTATGAATGTATCAAGCACTGCACTAAATCCTAGGTGTAAAAATAAGAAAAAAGGACAATATCTGCCTGAAGTGGTTTATAATCTAGAGGAAGAAAATACACAAATGAAAGCAGAAAAGGGGAGAAGGGAAGGGAGAGGTTCCAAAGGTTATCCAGCCAGGGATATTGTGTTCCATGGAGTCCAAACCAAGAAGTGATGCTAATGAAAATGTGGATAGTTGACTCTCAAGTTTAAATCCTAGTCCCTTATAAAGGCAAACTTGAGGAGGAATTTAGTGTTTCACTCTCCAGCCCTCCAATCACAGGGAGAACAATTTGAGAGAGATGGAAAAGTATTGAATTTTCAAAGCTTAATTAATCAGTGATGATGAGATTTCAAATTATAATCACATGCCAAATGGAGGAACATGTTCCATGGAGTCCCAAGCAAGCAAAGTTCCTGATAAAAATGGAGTTAGCTTTACTCTTTTTTTTCCTGGATCTTTTTTTTCCAGGTCCAGCTGTTTTTTCAAGGAGATATTTTATATTTCCCCCTATTTTTATTCATTTGGATTTGTTTTATTGTGTCTTGATGTCTCATAAAGTCATTAGTTTCTATTTGCTCAATCCTAATTTTTAAGCAAGGTTTTTCTTCAGAAAGCTTTTGTACCTCCTTTTCCATTTGGCCAATTTGGCTTTTCAAGCTGTTCACTTTTTTTTTCATGACCCTCCTGCATCACTCTCATTTCTCTTTCCTATTTTTCCTCTAACTTTCTTACTTCTTCAAAGTCCTTTTTGAGTGCCTCTGTGGCCTGAGACCAATTAATATTTTTCTAGGAAGCTTTGGATGTAGGAGCCCTGATGTTTCTATCCTCTTCTGAGGGTGTACCTTAATCTTCCTTGTCACTAAAAGAAATTTCTATGGTCCTCACCTTTCTCTGCTCATCTTGACTGTATTTTGCTTGACTTTTAGCTCCTTAAATTGGGGCACTGTTTCCAGGCTGTACTGTCCCAAGCTTCAGGGGGTCCTAGGTGCTATGATATAAAGAGGGGGTGAGCTTTACTCTTTATTAGTCGTATTGTAATGCTCTGGTATTCAGAAAGTAGAATGGACTGGCTCTGAAAGGAAGGAGTTCTCTCACATTGAAGTTTATTTGTTATATATGTTGCAGAGGGAATCCTTTTTAAAGCTTTCTTGACATAGATAACTACCGAGGTCCTTTTTAAAGCCAAAAATCTTACATTTTATTATTGGAAGCCATTGTGACCTAAAATCCCACATATAAGGTGGGCTGAAAATCCTAATGTAATTTAAAGGCTTAAAACTCAAATAAAAATTTGGGATCACCCTATATGCTTGGGACTCAAAACTTGGAAGTTCAACAGTTTGCATATATTCCTAGTAATCTAGTCTCTCAACTATTCTACAGTCAACACTAAGTCCAGGAGCAACCCCATTTTCATCTTAGGGATAATGCCAACCATCTAAAAATCTTCTTGGACATGCCGACAATTTACTTAAGCTAATCCAAATTCACTCTGTAACTAATATGCAAATAAATGATCTATTGGATCAAAGTATTTTCATGTTCTGAGCATTTGTAGTATATTTCCATCCTCTATATCATGATATCTTTACTATAACATTTTTTTTAGTGAGGCAATTGGGGTTAAGTGACTTGCCCAGGGTCACACAGCTAGTAAGTGTTAAGTGTTTGAGGCCAGATTTGAACTCATGTCCTTCTGAATCCAGGGCCAGTGCTCTATCCACTGTTCCACCTAGCTGCCCCTAAAGTGAACATTTTTACCACAGATTCTTCAAGGAATCTAATCTCCCATCTAGAGGTCAGCTTCAGCAACACTGAAGTTGCCTTTGAGTTCTACTCTAGCATTGCTTCCTGCCTATATTTACCCCCCTGGGATGTGTTTCTATGGCATATGGCACATAGGGTCTAGGAATGATTTGATGCTCTTGAAGCCTAAAGACATAAGGGGAGTGCCCTCCCCCTCATTCAAAGAAGTGAAGCTAAAGATTCTCAATTTAAGTATAGAATTGGGGAAAATATGGCTTGAGCCCTGAAGAACTTACAACATTGACTGAGTCCCTTAGGATATGTTCTTATTATCACCAGTGTTTCTCTTTTTATATGATGAGCTGGATATCCTCTAAGAATGTCATACTTTGTCCCTATCCCTCCTTATATGGAATGCTTCTTTTCTTATATTTAATAATAGCCTGTAATCCAGCCTAATTTAGCTCTTGACTTTACTTCTTCACTTCATGATATAAAAACAAGATATAATTGCTTTCAATCAGAGCTCTTGTCTGGCACAGGAAAAATGTCAGACACTGATTCTCCTCAATTGCTTGTAATAGAATAAAATGAATCTCTGATAGGATTAAATTCAAAAGCAGAGTGAAGCTTTTCTTTTATTTGTTTATTTTGTTTTCTTTTGACCTCCCTCATTGCCAACAGGGTTTGCTATCAGTTTCTACTTCTCCTGAAGTGCTGAGAGGTTGGAGTAATATATGTACATTATTGTTGCTTAAGCTTTCAAATAAGCAGTGAAAGCAGCCATCCATACTTCCCCAATAATTTTTCACTCCTTCAACCAATCTTTCAAAAGGATGGGAGGAAACAGAACTGCTTTCATAATGCTTCTGTTATGTGGTTCTTGGTCCAGCAACATTCACATTAATATCAATCACCTTCTTGGCATTGGGTTTTTTGCTTTCCAGTCAGTTTCTTTACATAAATAGGGACTATGTAGGGCTCAGAAGGATGCAATACTGTGTCATATCTTACTGTTCTCACACCACTACTCTCTGCAACAAATGAACATGAACATCATGATAGCTTTTAGTCCATACTTTGATCTCCATGGGATCTCTTTAGTTCATGCTTTGTACTCTATTCTTGACACATTACAATAACATCATTCAGGGTCCATTATTTGCATGGCCTCACCAAACAATAATAATGAGAAACAAGTGAACGTCTTAAATACCTTTCATAGTATTGGGAATAACCAATTGTTGTGGGTAGCTATACGCCCTTTTCACCCACCTTGCACAACTGCTTATCTTTGAACTTAGGTTTCTTAGAGAAGTCTTCAGGTGGTTTTCTCTCAGGGTGTTTCAACATTCTAATTGCCCATCTCTGGATGTCCTTCAGCTTTTCCATTACTAATAAATAGGATACATAGAATATGCAATACTTTATAAATCTGGTAGAGTTCGACTACAATAGGATTATCATCTAGTGCATTCGAGAAACTCTGAATTTCTTAATGTGGAGTGATTAAATTGAGTTTCCGTCACCTTTATTTAGAATTTTATTTTTCCCCAATTACATGAAAAAACAATTTTAATGTCGACTTTCAAACTTTGTGTTCCAAATTCTCTTCCTCCCTTCCTCCCCACCCTCCTTAAGAATACAAGCAATTCAATATAAGTTATACATATGTGATCATGCAAAACAATTCCACATTAGTAAGGTTGTAAAAGGAAACAGACAAAAAAACTTAAGAAAAGGAACTAAAAATATGCTTCAATCTATATTCAGACACCATCAGTTCTTTCTCTGAAGATGTATTGCATTTTTTATAAGTCCTTTAGTGTTGTCTTGGAACATTGCATTGCTGAAAATAGCCAAGTCATTCACAGTTGATCATCTTACAATATTTCTGTTACTTTGTATAGAGTATATTTAACTTTGCATCAGCCCATTTAAGCCTGTCCAGCTTTTTCTGACAGCATCCTGCTCATCATTTCTTATAGCACAATAGTGTTGCATCATAATCTCATCCCACAATTTGCTCAGCTATTCCCAAATTGATGGGCATCTCCTCAATTTCAAATTCAACTTTTTGGTTTTTATCTCTTTTTGGATAGTGACCTGGTAGTGCTATTACTAGGTTAAAGAGTATGCATGGTTTTATGGCCCTTTGGCCATAGTTCCAAATTGATCTACAGAATGTTTGAATCAGTTTCCAACTTCACCAAGAGTGCATCAATGTCTCATTTCCCCCATATTCCCTACAACATTTGTCATTTTCCTCTGCTGTCCTATTATTATACAGTTCAATAGGTATGAGGTAGTGTCCCAGAATTGTTTTGAACTGGATCTCTCCAATCAATACTGAGTTAGATCATTTGTTCAATCAATCAATCAATCAATCAATTAATTAATTAATTAAAGTTTTCAAAATTTGTGGATCATTTTTAATATGATCATAGGTAGCTTTGATTATTTCATCTGAAAACTCTTCATATCTTTTGATCATCTCTCAATTGGGGGATGGCTTTTATTTTAACAAATTTGACTCAGTTATCTATGTGTTTGAGAAATGAGTCCTTTCAGACAAGCATGCTTCATTTTTTTTCAGTTTCTATTGCTAATTGTATTTCCCTCCATTCTTTTCCTTCCCCATGACATTTACTCGATTTTTTTTCTTCTTTTACCCTATCTCTCCTTATCACTTTACCCTCCTACTTTCCTGCAGGGTAAGATAGTTTACTATACCCAACTGAGTGTGCATGTTATTCCCTCTCTGAGCCAATTATGATGAGAGTTAGATTCACTCACTCCCTAGCATGACCTCCATCTTCCCCTCCATTGTATAAACTTTTTTTCTTATTTTGTTTATGTGAGTTACTTTATCCCACTCCACCTCTCCCTTCCCTTTCTCCCAGTGCATTCCTCTAACCCCTTAATTTTATTTTAAAGATATCCATATGATACAATCAAAGCTACCTATAGCCATATGAAAAAATGTTGCAACTCACTACTGATTGGAGAGATTCAGGTCAGAACAATTGTGTGGACTCCCTCACTCATATTGGATTGGATAATAGGAAAGTAGAGGAAAATGACAAACATTGTCAAGGATATGGTGGAAATGAGACATTAATACCCTCTTGGTAAAGCTGTAAACTGATTCAAACATTCTGTAGACCAATTTGGAACTATGGCCAAAGGATATAAAACCATGCATACTCTTTGACCTAGCAATATAACTACTAGGTTGGTACCCTTAAAGAATTTTTTTAAAAAGTTGAATTCTAAATTGGGGTGATGTCCATCAATTGGGGAATGGATGAAAAAATTTTAGGATGAGATTAGGATGAACACTATTTTGTGTTAAGAAATAATGAGCAGGATACTGTCAGAAGGATTTATGAAAAAAGCAAACCATCTACAGAGAAAGAACTAATGGTATCGGAATACAGATTTAATTATATATGTTTTGTTAGTTCTAATGTGTAAATATTTTGCATGACTGCACATGTATAACTTATGTAGAATTGCTTGAGTTCTTAAGGAGAGATGGGGAGGGAGGGAGGAAAAGAATTTGGAACACAAAGATTTGAAAAAACAATGTGAACATTTATTTTTACATGTAAGTTGGGGAAAATTTTAAATGAATAAATAAATAAAATTAAGGATATCATCCATTCGTATTCCACTCACACCTGTGCCCTCTGTCTAAATTTATTCCTATCATCTGCCCTAATACTCAGTAGGTTCTTATGATGTAGACATATCATCTTCCCATGTAGGAATGAAAATTATACCTTATGATATTTTTTTTCCTATTTACCTTTTTATGCTTCTCTAGGGTCCTAAATTTTGAAGTCAAATTTTCTATTCAGCTCTGGTCATTTCATCAAGTTTGCGTGAAAGTCCTCTCTTTCAATGAATTACCATTTTTCCCCTGAAGAATCACACTCAGTTTTTTGGGGTAGGTGATTCTTGGCTGTAATCCCAGTTCCTATGACCTCAAGAATATTATATTCGAAGCCCTCTGATTTTTAATCTAGAAGCTGCTAAATCCTGTGTTATCCTGTCTGGCTCCACAATACTTGAATTGTTTCTTTCTGGCTGCTTCCAATATTTCTCCTTGAACTGAGAGCTTTGGAATTTGGCTATAATATTGCTGGAAGTTTTAATTTTGTCATCTCTTTCAGGAGGTGATCAGTGTATTCCTTCAATTTCTATTTTACCTTCTGGTTCTAGAACATCAGGGCAACTTTCCCTGACAATTTCTTGGAAGATGATGTCTAGGCTCTTTCTTTGATCGTGGCTTTCAGGTAGTCCAATAATTTTCAAATTACCTCTCCTGGATCTATTTTTAAAGTTTTTCCAATGAGACATTTCACATTGCCTTCTTTTTTCTTCATTCTTTTGCTTTTGCTTTATTGTTTCTTGATTTCTCATAAAGGCATTAGATTCCATTTGCTCAATCCTACTTTTTAATGAATTATTTTCTTCAGAGAGCTTTTTTAACCTATTTTTCCATTTGGCCAATTCGACTTTTTAAGGCATTCTTTTCCTCATTGCCTTTTTGTACCTATTTTATCATTTGGCCAAGTCTGTTTTTTAAGGTAAATGGTTTAAGTTATATTCTTCAGTATTTTTGTGTGTCCTTTACCAAGCTGTTGACTTTTTTCATGATTTTCTTGCATGACTTTAATTTCTCTTTCCATTTTTCCTCTATCTCTCTTACTTTTTTTTCAAAGTTCTTTTTGAGCCCTTCTGTCACCTGAGACCAATTCCTATTTTTCTAGGAAGCTTTGGATATGGGAGTTCTGACCTTGTTATCTTCTTTTGTGGGTGTATTTCAGTCTTCCTTGTCACTATAGAAACTTTCTAGGGTCAGCTTATTTTTCAGTCTGCTCATTTTCCCAGACTATTTCTTGATTTTTAACTCTTTGTTAAAGTGGGGCACTGCTTCCAGAGTAGAGGGTGAACTGTCTCAAGCTTCACGGGGTTTATGCAGCTGTTCTCCCAGATACTTCTAGGAATTTGTAAGTTTTTAGTTTTTCCAAGGTCTTATGATTTAAGGAGGGATATGTTTACTACTCTACTGGTATGTTCTGTGGTCTGCAAGCAACCATAGGCCGGCGTTTCTACCCTGGAACTATGAGCAGTATCCTTGCTTAACTGTGGTTACAAGCTCTTGTGTGCTTGTGTTCCTCCTCAGTCTGGGACCACCACCCAAGTCAGTGACCTGTATCAGAGTATGGGCAAAACAACAGAGTCTTCCCTCAGCACTAGCAAAGAGACCCCTGTGATCTCCTTCTGCCCAATTGGTTAATTCCCTTACTGTCTTTGGGCTGAGTTCCATAAGCAGTGGCTGCTGCCACTGATACAGAAGCGCCTGCTCCTGGTTTGCTGGGGCTGGGTCTGAGCTGGGGCTGGGTCTGAGCTGGGGCTGGGTCTGTGATGGGTCTGGGGGCTGTGTTGGTGCAGTCTGTGCTGGCACAACCTGAGGTAAACTGTGCTCCACTCTCACCCAGGTACAACAGACCTTTCCTGCCAACCTTCTAGGTTGTCTTTGCCTGAGAAATGATTTCACCCTGTCCTTTTGTGGGCTCTGCTGCTCTAGGAATTGTCTTATGGTATTATTTGAAGGTATTTGGAAGGGTCTTGGGAGAGCACAGGCAAGGCACTGCCTTTCCTCCACCATCTCTACCCCTCTAAAATAAATTTTTGACTATGTCACTATACTATTGATTCATACTGAGCTTTTATACAAGGATAGCTGGGGTAGCTAGGTGGTATAACAGATAGAATGCTTGGCCTGGAGTCAAGAAGACCTGAGTTCACATCTGGCCTCAGATACTTACTAATTGTGTGAACCTGGGCAAATTGTGTATTCCTTGTGCTTCAGTTTCTTTGTGTGTAAAATAAGCTGGAAAAGGAAATGTCAAAACACTACAGTATATTCATAAGAAAACTCCCAAATAGCATCACAAAGTGTCAGACAGGACTGAAATGATTGAACAACTATACCCCAGATCTAGTTCATAGAAATTCTTTAACTAACTGTTATGAATCGTGCATCTATAGCATCAACATTTTGCAACTATCTTTTTGGCATAAAGGTTTGGGTGTCACTATACTACTTTTCAGTACAAAGAGTGAAGTCCCATACCCTGACTTCAATCTGATTTCTTTCTCTTTGACAAAGTTTCATCAAAATTATATTATTTTATTTCAAATATCTATATAGTAATTCCAAGCATGAAAGTCAGCATAGTATAGTTCAGAATTTCTGAGCCTTTTTCCACTTGTGAAACCTTTTTGCCCAAGAAATTTCTACACAATCCCAGGGTACATAGGGATATTAAATAGTTTTACATACCTTTTTGCTATTTCCAAATTTTTTGCAATCTTCACATTCAGGTACATGACCCCATATGGGATCTTAACCCACAGGTTAAGAGGTTTTGGTATATTGGATAAGTTTACCTTTAAAACAAAGAAGACCTACATTTCTTGATCATTTTTGTAGACTATCTGTTGCTTAGAAATTGCCAGTCTCTTTTGATGGAAGTTTATTCTCCTGGGATATCCCTATGCTAATGAAATCACAGGTTCAGTACCTATCTCTAATTCCAAACTTATTGGCCCATGATTGATTTCATCCTTGGAATGGCAGCCCTTATATCTTGCACATCTCTTTTTATTTCTGCTATCATGGATGGGAAATTTTTTCATAGACTAATATTTACACACTGGATATAGGTTGTGAAGGACTTTCAATGATCCCAAACTGCTTTATGACACTGAAACTCTTCTTTTTATCATCAGTATCCTCCATGTAGTGCTACATGACTGCAAAACTAAGACTACCACCATTTCTAGAAAATAAATATAGCCAGTAACACAAAACACAATGTTGGACTGCCTGGTTAGTATCAGTAGGCCGAAACATCTTACCATCTAAACTCATAATAAATAAGTTATATAAAAAGATAACATTTTAAAATGTAAATATGGAAAAGGATGTGGAATAGTTATGTAGTAAAAGTGAGGGTTAGTATATGGGCAACCTCAGTGTTACTCTACTACCCCAAAATGTGAAAAGATCTACAGGAAGGTATTGAGCATCTTGGGGAGGTTTTTTCTTGAGTATTTATGGGAAGACCTTGGCAAGAATTTAAATGATAAGAAAGAATACTTTACTAGATATGGGTTATGAACTGCATAGTTTAAAGGAGTATTCATTTTGGTGAGATCAATCAACATGTATTTATTAAGTAATATTCTGGACATTGTGCTTAAGATACAAACATAGGAAATGATTAGTCCCTACTCATGAGTAGTGTGTATATGCCCATGTATGTATATATATAATAGAATAACATAAAATAGTACATAATACAATATCATATAATCATGTATAAGAATACATAGTATTACACAATATATTCTATAATAAACACATGTATGTGTACATATATACATGAATGTTTTGTGTAAACATATATGTATATGTGTGTATCATACACACCAATGTATATAGGAAATATATTAATAAGTTAGGAAAAGAGATCATGATATTCATTGAGAAACTGAAATAAACATAAGTAGTCAGACAGAGTTGAGGCAGCAACTCAGCCAAATTCTCTCAAAATTCCGCACCAAACAAATTTAAAGAAATAAAATTTTGGAGCATCAGAGCCAACCCCAGCCAAATACAACTTTGGAAGTTAGCAGTAGAAGTCTGTGGCACTGGGGTGACAGCTAGCCTGGAATACACAGAGTGGCAGCACCAGCGGTGAATCTTGAAGATGACTACAATAGTGCTAACAAATAATTCAGGAGATCTCAGACCAGAGATGGTAAGGAGGTAGGAAAATTGATCACAATGAAATTATAGGCATTAGGTGTAGGACTGGACACTGGAGCAACTCCATTCCCTATATGCTGTTGGAGGGCAAAGAGAAACACTTTCGGTCAGTCACTAGGTGATAGGAAGTGTGGTCTCAGTTTTAAGGCTGAAAGGAACACTAATACTTGAAGCTCCAAAAGAATAGTTATCCTTCCTATGTAAAAAAAGAAAAAAAAAGGAAAAAAGAGCACTGACCAGAACAGTGACAACACTGCTCTCCAGAAGAACTGACAACTTGCACACTAAAGAACTATCTCTGAAAACTAGCATGAAAAAGCCTCAAACATGAGACAGTGTCTCCCAAACCCCATGTTACAGAGACAGAAGGTATGAATGTTATTTGAAAATGTTGGGGTGATCAGAAACCATTCCCCTCATCATTTCTTAAAATGTCATGTTCACTTCATACCTATCATATTGTCTAATATGACAGAAAAGGGAAATGACAGATGCTGGTGGAGATATAGAAAAATAGGGACACTAGTGCACTGTTGGTAGAGTTATGAACTGTTTCAACCATTCTGGAAAGTAATTTGAAACTATGCCTAAAGAAAGATAAATCTGTGGATACGCTTTGACTCAACAATACTCGTACTAGAATTGTATTCCAAAGAGATCAAAGAAAAAGTACAGGTACTTATTTGTACAAAAAACATTTATAGAAACTCTTTTTGTGGTGGAAAAGAATTGGAAATTGAGGGATGACCATCAATTGGGGGATGACTGAACATGTATATGGTTGTGATAGAATATCATTAAGCTATAAGAAATGATAAGCAGTATGGTTTTAGAAAAAAACCTCGGGAGATGTATATAAATTGATGCAAAATGAAGTGAACAGAACAAGGACAATATTGTATACATTCAGGTTCTGTGATTCCAAATCCAGTGACTTTTTTTTTTTTCATTTCACTAGCTCGGCCACTTGTGTGCACATGGTCAGGTAAAACAAAACAAAACAAAACAAAACAAAAAATAAAACCCAAAAAATTCACTTGTATAGTTAAAACATACTACTTCTAATTCCTGGATAATCATAACCTGAGGTCTAAAGACTCTCAAAGTTCTGTACATAGATTGTAGTGGGTCTGTGAACTTAGATGAGAAAAATTTCAACTTTATTTTTAGTACGATCTAAGTGATATTTAACATTTCCTTCAATTATTTAACTTTATTCTGAGAAGGGACCTATAGGTTTCAAAAGAAACCCAGAGTAGTCCTTTATTTATTTATTTATTTTAGTGAGGCAATTGGGGTTAAGTGATTTGGCCAGGGTCACACAGCTAGTAAGTGTTAAGTGTCTAAGGCCGGATTTGAACTCAGGTACTCCTGACTCCAGGGCTGGTGCTCTATCCACTGTGCCACCTAGCTGCCCCCAGTAGTCCTTTATTTAAAACAACAACAACAACAACAACAGAATCCCTGCTCTAATCTCTCCATTTTCAAATCTGTGTTACACACAGCTGCCAAATGATATTCCTAGACTCAGTTCTTATCATGTCTGTTCCTTGCTCAAGGAGCTTAAATGTGTCCCACTTGACTCTGTCCATATAATAAAATTCATTCCATTTCCCATCTCCACACCTTAATAAGAATAACTTACCCAGCAAAGTTGAGTATAATCCTGAATGGAAAAAAATGGATATTTGACAAACTGAAGGACTTTAAGATGTTAGTAACAAAAAGACCAGAATTCAATGCAAACAATGATATAAAAGATTCAGAAGAAATATAAAGAAAACATTAAAGACTGTAAGGTGCTCATAAAGGTCATACTACTTCTTTTGGAGACTTTTGAAGAGATGTGTAGATAGAGATTGGGGGTGGGGGACTCTTACAGAGGTCAGGGAAGTGGGGGTTGGACGGTATGGGAAGAAGATAAGGTAACAGGGTTGGGTACAAAGAGAGGGTGAGAAAGAAAAATAACGAGTAAAAATAAAATGGAGGGAAATTCACAGATAGTAATTGTAACTTTGAATGTAAATGGGATGTTTATAGCAGCTCTCTTTATGGTGGCAAATAACTGAAATGGCAGGCATCCCTATCAATTGGGGAATGGCAGAAAAAGTATGCAGTATGTATGAAATACTACTGTGCTATAAAAATTACAAGCTCAATGATCTTAGAAAGGCATGGAATGCTTGCAAGAAATGATGGGGTGAAATGAGCAGAGCCAAGAGAAAATTGTATACAGTATCAGCAATATTGTGTTAAGAACAACTTTGAGCAACTAAGTCATTTTGACTATTTTAAATACAGAGATAAAAATAACGGACATTTGAAGAAAGATCCTATCTCCATCCAGAAAGAATTTTTTCTTTTTTTCTGCTTTTAAATTTATTTTATGTTTAATTCTCAGAACAAAACAAGCATTTCCATAACAGTATAAGAAAAAGGTGATTGCATATGAAACTACAAACTTACCATGTAAACTTGCTATTCCCTCCAAATATACAACAAAGTTATCACACAAGTTTCCTTTTTCCCCTTTTTTCTTCCCTTCCTCTCCCCCCTGCCACAGAGATGGCTACCATTAGGCTCAAATAGTTGTATGTATGTATGTATATATGTATGTATGTATGTATGTATGTATGTATGTATGTATGCATGTATGCATGTATGTATGTGTATTTATGTGAATATGCATATTTGTATTTTGCATATATAGAGAATAATTTTACATATATATATAATTATTCTATATATACATACTTCTATTTATCACCTCTTGTGTCAACTCTTATATCGCCTTCTGTTGCGAGCATTTCCACAAACTACCAGGTTACTGCCCTCCTCTCCTCTCCTACATTACTTTAAATTTTCTTTGATTATGTTTTGTAGTTTTGTATTTACCTAACTCCATACAAGTTGTTTGTACCCAGAAGAATACAAACTCCTCAAGAACAGGGAACTTTGTTTTTGTTTTTGTTTTTGTATTCTCAGGTTCTAGCATATTGAATCACTTCAGCTTTATGGACTTTTTCTTTATTGGTGAAATTAGGGAGTGGACTAATCATCTCATGTTTATACTAGTACCAAAAATCATTAAAATAATTTCTACAGCCAATCCTTCATAAAATCATACCAACATATACCAAATGTTCTATACTTTAGTGTTAAGGACTTCTTGAGATGTGGGAAAATCAACAAACAAAACCAAGTAATCACATAATATGAAACCTTCTAATGATGGACGTACAACTTTTTTGAGACCCATAACTGACTGTCTCAGGTCTTGACAATGATAATGGACATTAATTTCCTGAGTGTTTTTACACACATTATTTCATTTCAGTCTAATTTTAATCCTGTGGTGTAGGTATTATTATTATCATCCCAATTTACAGATAAGAAAATTGAGGTTCAGTGACTTTATGCTCTCAATGCTGATAAGCATCAGTTATACTTAAGCCCTGATCTTTCCTGAATCTAAGACAAATATTATATATATACACACATACATACACATATATACATACACACATATAAATGTGTGTGTATATATGTATATGTGTGTATGTGTATACACACACACACACACACACACACACACACACATATATATATAAAAACACTAAACTACTTCTCTAGGATGGATCTACCGAAACTTGCATGGGCTTCAAAAATCCAAGTTCATCTCCATTCCCCAATGAGACATCAGAGTATTTTTATATGCAACCATGCAGAAAATTACAATCTAAACTTCTACAAAAGTTAGAGAAGACTTTAAAAGTTGTCCTTTTTGTTTATTTTATCTTGGGTGTTGGTTAGTAGGATATGGACAACAACCAACTTTTAGTCTCCATGCTTCTCACAAAATCAACTACTAAAATGTTATTACTAAGTCAATATTTCCTTTTTCATCAAGTCCAAGGAAATTATGCTCTAATAGAGGCATTTGCCATAGTAACATTTTCATCATAACTAACACTAGCTAATATTGTGTGTAAAATTACTACCATGAATTAACTTTATGTCTATAGAAAATGGGATTGTATGTAATTACTGATTTCCATTCACAATAAACTAAGCAAATTATCTTCAAGAACATAAATGCACCATAAATTTGTTTTGAGGCATAATGAAGAAATAAATTCCTGAAAGAAATATGGACCAAATCTGCCAAATTATTGTAAATGATAGGGCCTTTAAAATTAGGGCATGTAATTGCAATTGGAAAATGTTATTCTCTTAATGGTTACATTATTATTAGGTTAAAACAATAATCCTCTTTGCTGATTCTTTATTTCTAGGATACTGGTAGATTGCACTTTTTTATTTGTATTTTATTTTTTATCAAAATGCCACCAAATCTTTAGATAGAATGAATTTTCATTTGTGGAATTACATTTTCCATAATGAATTGCCATTTGTGTGTTTAACATAATGATTTTTTAATTGAGAGACAATAGTTTAAGGGGGGGGAAGCAAGATTTTTTGCACTAGATATTTTCAACTTTATAATCCTTAGCTGAGTATACTTTCAATACATAAGATTTTTCTAACATATGGCCACATGAATTTAATCTTCACGATTGAACATAACCTTTATGAGATGACATTTTAAATCAAATTGAATAATCAGACTAATTTCAGAGTAGTACTTTCCAATTGCATGTTTTCTTTTGTGCAAAAAATGCAACATCTGCATCTCAAAATGTCACAGATGATCCAAGTGGCAATAATTACATGGTTAATCTCTCATGTTACAAAATACTTGGTAAGACAACTCTATTATTACAAACATTTCTAGCTCACTAGTAATATGTATACACATTCCTTTCATTGAACTTCTAGAAGGGACTAATTGTTTTCAGATCTTTACCACTTAAAAGAGTAACTAGTGTGACATTTTCTCCTTCATCTAAGTTATATATCCAATTAACTGAGTCCCCAGTTGACATATCCCTGATACTCCTCCAATATTCAATTCTTTCCTCAAATTCTGCATAGAATCTCCCTGGAGTGCTTCCTTTTCATTTAATTTACCTTCCCTTTTATTATAGTTATCTCTTGATGTATCTTCCTCCTATTTGACTTAGTCACTTGGAAGCAGTGCCTGGGTTCCTCCACACAATGCTCTATATGTAGTGCTTTCATTCCATTGCATTGGACAAGCATTTCACTGTGCATAATATATACTAGTAGGATACTGGCCAAGTAGATTCCAAAAAACAAAAATCCCTGACATAAGTGGGGTTTACATTGTATTAGGTAAAATAAAATGTACTTAGTAAATTAAGTACAGAATATTAAAGTAGGGGTTACAAATAAGGGAAAAAAAAGCCTATTAGTGGAGGTAGCATTTATTTTTTATCTCATTATCTTTTGATAAAATAATTAATCCCATTGTAAACTTCTTGAGGTTAGAAGTTGTGTTTGTTTTCATTCTATACCAAGATACTTTCAAGTGAGAAGAATCTCTCTAGTGATACGGATCCTTGCACACAATATCAATCAATGAGCATTTGTTAAGCACTGTCTTTATGCCAGATTCCATTGATGGGCACCTGGGGTTCAAGAATACAGAATGAAACAATCAATGCTTGAAGACAATCATGTTATAATGGTGGAGAAAGAAAGTATATATAAAAATTAAAAAGGAAGTATATATATGTATATATATATATAAATAAAATACACTATAAATACCAAGTTAATAAATACAAATATATAAAAAGTTGTTAAATAAAATGAAATGTTGTTTAGGAGGGAGTGAGTTACAGTGATCAGGAAAAGATTTATGCAGAAGATGGGGATTGGTGGTAGTGGTGGTTGTCCTTTGTTCTCTAACAGGAAACAGCATCAGGAGTTGATGTCTTGCAGGGTGTATTATTTAAGTGAGAACCAGATGTGCAAGGTTACCAACCTTACTTTACCCTCCAGAACCATTTGGAACCAGTGGCAATACACACACACACACACACACACACACACACACACACACACACACACACACACACACACACACACATATATGGATGATTGGAGATAGCCCCAGATGTTCAAGGCAATTGGAGTTAAGTGACTTGGCCAGGGTCATACAGCTAATAAGAGTCTGAGGTGAAATTTGAACTCAGGTCCTTCAAACTTCAGGGCCAGTGCTCTATCCATTGTACCACCTAGCTACCCTGGAAGATAAGGCTAAGTCGGGGCTGCACTTTAGATTAAGAGAAGTATCATAAGAGGCATATTTGTAGAGGAAATTCATGTCAGATGGAGACAGGACAATGAAAGATATGAAGGTAGTTGATGGAATGTTTTGTACAAAGAAAAGGGGGAAGACTCCCTTGGATCAATGACAGTGTTTGAGAAAGGGAGTAACATTCAGTAAAGCTAGAAATATAGGTTGTGGTCATATTATATAGGACTGTGAAAGCTAAATATAGGCATTTATCTTTTATTCTAGAGGCAATAGGGAGCCGCTGATGATGATTACACAGGGGATTCACATTGCCAGATCTACACTTTAGAAAACTTTCTTTGGTAACAGTATTTAGGATTAAATGGAATAGTAAGAGACTTGATGCAAGGAGAATAATTAGGAGGCTATGGAAATATACTAGACATATAATCAATGAATTTTTGTTGAATTTGAAATTCATGCTTAGAATATAACACTGGTGTATAACAATAAGCTAACAATTGTAGTTCTTTTGTCTTGTAATAAGTCTCATAGTACCCAAAATATTCCAGGAAATGAGAACAATAGACCAAATCCAATAAGATGAAAATCTATGTAGCGTGTACCATTTTATTTATTTGTATGTGTGTGTGTGTGTGTGTGTGTGTGTGTGTGTATTTGGAGCGATTGGGGTATGTCTTATTTTACTATATTACTTAAATAAATTATACTTTGACATCACTTACCTTATATTTACACAAATGAAAGATATAAATGAATAGAAATTTATGAGCTTTATTTTGGTTGTTGTTAATCCTTACCCACTATCCATTCTTTAAGTGTGGGATAGTTTTGTAGGGGCTCATGTGTGATTAAGTCCTAAATGCATTCTTCAATTTTGATTTGGGTTTTGCCACTTTACAAAAGTACAGGATTGAGTACTAGATGCATGCTGTTTGCTTTTCTTTGTTGTATTGACTAATTATGGATTAGTCAATTTACTTCTGGGAAATAAAATGATAGCTCAGAGAAAGGTAAAGTCAAAATGGACTTTAGATAGCATTTAGGACAAACTCTTCCTTTATGGTTAAAAAAAACCATAGGCCTATAGTAAAATCCTAAGGGGAAATGTCCCTTTTTCCGGAGGGAGTTTTCTAGGAGTTTTCCATAGTGTTCCAGTGATCAGTCCTTGGTCTATCATCTTTTATCATTAACTTAGAAAACATAAATGTGATACTTATCAAAATTGGACATGAAACAAAGATGGCAGAGTTAGTTAATATGAAACATGACAATCAAGGTTCAAAATTACCATGTTAATCTAGAAAATTGGGCTTGAACCAACCAGATGCAAAGAGCTATAAATGTTAACTCCTATACTTTGGCTCAAAACATTATTCACGCTAATATAGGATTGGGGGAATATAGCTTGAAAGCAGTGAATGTTAAAAGAAAAAAATCATGAAGTTTTATTAAATACAATCTCTATATGCATCAACATTATGACGTGGTTATTAAAAATGGTTTATCTTTCTTTTTTAAGCCAGACCCATGATTTTGTTGATATAGACAATTACTTCAACCAGTGCAATCAGCACCTGCTCTGAAATTTTATATACTTAGAGGATTATCTAGAGGAGTGTCTGGAACCTTAATGATAAAAACTTTTGTCACTTTCGCAATCTGGGTCTGAACTGGCAAGCACATCCAAGGCTTCTCCACTCAAAGGGAAGCTATGCCATCCTAACTCACCATACAGTCTTTTACCATATTAATTCATATGTAGCATACGTATCCCAAGATTTTTTAAAAGATCTAACTGAACCTTGCAACTCTCAGTCCAATTCTTCAATAATGGAGATAGTTTGGGGTATCTGCTTCTGAAAATGATGTTGATGAACGAGATTATCTAAGAGAAGGCTATGTATATGGAAATGATGTCATATAAGAACCAGTAGAATAAAATGGAAATGCTTAGCCTTGAGAAAAATTATTAAATTAGATGACTAGGGGCACATATATCAGAAGGGGAAATACATGTGAGTGTCTATATATGTATACATAAACACACATACATATATGTGTTTATGCATACACTCATATATATGCATATATTTATCAAAATCAATATATTAGTCATGTATCAAAATAAAAAATAAGAATTATCAATCAGATATATTATACACATGAACAGGCACATACATCATATATATAGACAGAAATAGACAAAGACACATACATATATGTGTGTGCATATGTTTATATATCTATATGTAGATATATATATGTGTGTGTGTGCATGTGTATGTGTGTGTGTGTGTGTGATATGATACATTTTTTGGAGATAGCATCATATATAAAAAGGAACCAGATTTTTCTGGCTTTGTATCAGAAGAAGAAGTTACAATAGGAGCAATGAGTAGAAGTTTAATGAGGGAGACAGCCTATTCTGGGGGAGAATACTCTTAAAGTTTAGGCTGATCTTTTTTTTTTTTTTTTTTAGGCGATGGGGATTAAGTGAGTTGCCCAGGGTCACACAGCTAGTAAGTGTCAAGTGTCTGAGGCTATAATATTCCTGGAAGTTTTCCTTTTGGGATCTCTTTCTGGAGTTGATCAGTGGATTCTTTCAATTTCTATTTTACTTTCTGCTTCTAGAATATCAGGGCAATTTTCCCTGACAATTTCTTGGAAGATGATGTCTAACCTCTTATTTTGATCATGGTTTTCAGGTAGTCCAAAGATTTTCAAATTATGTCTCCTGGATCTATTTTCCATGTCAGCTGTTTTTCAGGAGATATTTCACATTGCCATCTATTTTTTGTATTCTTTTGCATTTGCTTTATTGTGTCTTGATTTCTCATAAAGTCATTAGCTTCTATTTTCTCTATACTAATTCGTAAGCAATGATTTTGTTCACAGAGTTTATGTACCTCCTTTTCCATTTGGCCAATTTGGCTTTTCAAGCTGTTGACTTTTTTTTCATGTCCCTCCTGCATCACTCTCATTTCTCTTTCGATTTTTTCCTCTACCTCTCTAAATCTTCCCTCTACCTCTGTTACTTTATCTTCAACATCCTTTTTGAGTGCTTCCATGGCCTGAGACCAATGCGTATTTTTCTTGGATGTTTTGGATGTAAGAGCTTTGACTTTGCTATTATCTTCTTCTGAGGGTGCATTCTGATCTACCTTAACAGCAAAGAAACTTTCAATGGTCTGCTGTTTTCTCTGCCTTCTCATCTTGATTGCCTATTTCTTGGCTTTTAACTCCTTCTTAACATGTAGTGCTGCTTCCAGGACTACAGTAGGTCCCAGGGGGTACAATTAGGCTCATTCTCAGCTTGCCTAGCCTGTAAGTAACCACGGCCTGCTTTCTCTTTAACCCGGAAGCAGAAGTCTGATTGAAATCTCATTCTCTATGGTTAGAAGCTTGGCAAGCCATTGCCACTCCCTCACTGGATGCTGCCACTTGATTCAGCTTACTGGTTCTGAATATAGGTGCTCCTCCCCAGCTCCAGCAGAGACCACTGTTATTTTTCCCCAGGCAACCACTGGAACCCCTCACTGATCCATGAGCTGAGATTCAGAAGAAGCTGCTGATACTAAAGATTATGAAGCTCTGGAGGCGAGGCCTGCCTGGGGCTGGACCTGCACCACAGTCTGAGTTCCTCTCTTACTCTGAAGAGCAGGTAATCCCAGTGGCCTAATTAATCAGTCTTTGGCTGGAATATAGTCTCACTCTGTTCTTTTGTGGGTTATGCTGGTCCAGGATTTGTCTTATGGCATTATTTTTGGAGTATATGGACCGGTTTGTCAGGAGGTCAGGCAAGTCACAGCCTTTTCTCTGCTATCTTGGCTTCATCCCCTGAGAATATCATGAGATTTTTACAGTAGATATTCTCCACTACAGTCACTATACATGATTATGCAAACATGCATTTACAACCTTTAAACACACTGATAATAATGCCTGCCTGGAGTCAAATCTCTTGATAAAATATAGTCACTACTAGCTTATTATTCTAGAAAATTAAAAGGGCATACTTGGAAATTTGCCTTCTGTGTTGATTCATTACCTAAAAACCTCAACTGAGAAAAAAAAATAATGTTTCAGATATACACATGCAATAATTGTAATTTTGAATTTCTTGATGGCCTTTTTTGTATCTCAGATGATAAAATTTATTCCATGTCAGATGCCAATCAGAAAAGGAATAGACTGATATAGACTTGAACGCCTATAAAAAGAAATTTACAACAGACATGTCTAAGCAATCTGGATGGGTAGAGGAAAGAAAAGCTAACAAATAATACTATCACACAAATAATAAACTTCTATAAGTCTGTCATTCCTATGTTGCATGAGTAACCAAAGAAGAATATTATTCCTTTATCATCCCATGAAGTCCATGTAGAATTTTCTGTCAGACCAAAAAGGGAAACTTTTCAGAATAAATCAGGATTTTCCTGCTATTATCTCAGGGGAATACTTCATCCATTAAAAATATCCATTCCAGAGTAAAAGCATAAGAATTATTTTCTTATGGCAAATAAACATTTAAAACAAGTTGTCATTCAAATGTCCCTTTGACATAGAATCTATTCTACATTACAAAGTGGCTTTCCTTTGTTCTGAGTGAGAGCAATTCTTTGTTCCTTCAGGTTTCTAAATCACTAATTCAAAATCATCCCAGTCTGTTTTTTCAACACTGCTTATGTCATATTGTTAGGGAACTCTTTTAGGAATCTTCTCTTCTGGGTGATCCCTTTTCAACAGAAATGATGGCATAGTAGTATAAATTAATCAGGGATTCTGAGCTACTGAATGATGAATTGCTTGACTGATACAGTCAAAATTCCTCCATTTGTAGTAGAAGTTCACCATTGATAAGTTCTCTTTGTCTTGGGTAGTCTAACTGTTGTCCTACGTGTACTTGGACCTGTAGGCCTCTTCTTAAATAAAGATTGTGTGACATGAATCTTTTTGATGATTTAATTTTGTCCCACTCCTGGTGAAATTGACTGGAACATTGTTCCTTCTGCTTAACTGGTTATGTCTCTTGAGAACTGGGGTTGGTTTCCTCTGCATTTCATTTTCTATCTAAAGGTCTCTCTTCCTTTGTGAACTTGGAAAATATTGCTGTATATTGTTACTTAGAGGTCATCAATTGATAAGGCTCAAACCCATTAGCTTCCTGAATTGGCAGGTCAATGATAATTCCATAAGAATGACTTTTTCCATTGCCCATTCTTCCTCTTTAGCCCAAACCATTTTAATAAAACCACTCTGCTCTTGTAGATTCCATTTGGCTACTCTCATACTGAATTGCCAGGTTGTAGTAGTAGTAGTAGTAGTAGGCCTCCACCAGTCGCTGACAACCATGGATCAGTGCCTTGAAGAGCCACAGGCCAGTGTGGCTGTGCAGTCTGATATGTGAGCTGCAGCTCCTGAGTGACTTATAACTGGTAACTGCCGCATCCCATGTTGTATCTACTCCATGAGGAGTAGCTGGAGTGTCCTCTCCAGGGTGCTGGCCTAGGCGGATCAATATGGAAAACAAGCTGTGGCCCATGCATCAGGTTTTCCCTTTCTGTGACATTGGTGGATCCAAAGGAGAGGCAAAGCCAATACAGTTTGGCACCAGTTCCACCGCAGGAGTTGCCAGAGGGATGTGATGTCCGACATCCAACTGCCTAAGGGACTCCGACTCCTGATTTTTCCTCAGAATTAACTCCCGAAGCCTTTCCCATATATGGGTATAGCCACAAGGCAGCAGAGGTTTAAAATCAGGTTTTCTGTCTCCTAGGCGGGTTGCCTGCCAAGGTTAACGAGCCCCACCTGCCCGAAGCTACTGGTTTTAAGGCGCCAGTGACTTGCCTTCACCCCCTTTCCTATTAGTTGAAACAGTTCTGCCACAAGAAGGCCAGGATTTGGGCTTTGGTTGTCAGAGGCTGAGACGCACGCTATTGGAGCATTTTATAGAGAATGGGAGCTTATCCCCACTCCCACCCCAGCATGATAAACCTTTGGAACCAGTATGCCAGGTACCAGTATGTTTAAATCTTTTAATTAATTATGTAAAACAAACAATCACAAAACAATTATGGAAAATTCTGCTATATTGTTCTTCCTTCTTATTTAACTTGATAATATCATCTAGAAAAATATAAGTCTTGTTGAGGTTTTCATGAGTGCTGGTCTTCAATAATGTGGGAATAATCAGCAGGGATGCCCTCCTGATCCCTAACCCATTCATCACTTGAAATGTCATCACTGGAATTTGCCATTAGGGAAGGCCCATGTCTTGATCTGACCAATTCCCACTTAAAAAATATGTGTGTATATATATATATATATATATATATATATATATATATATATATATATATATATAAAACTGTTGAGGGACATTATCCCCTTGGTGCTTCTCCAATAACTTGATCCTTTTGGCTTTGTGTATATGTTGAAATTCTATACCTTGATTCATAAAGTCTGATCCAATGTCACAAAAAGATCTTGGAAAATGCTAAAGCTCCCTGGGCAAGAAATTGACAAGATCAGCTGCTACAAAAAAAAAAAATCCTTTATATAAAATCTTGTGGTAAAAAAAGAGTAGGTAGGGGCATCTAGGTGGCACAGTGGATAAAGCACCGTCCCTGGATTCAGGAGTACCTGAGTTCAAATCCAGCCTCAGACACTTGACACTTACTAGCTGTGTGACCCTGGGCAAGTCACTCAACCCCCATTGCCACGCCAAAAAAAAAAAAAAAAAGAGTAGGTAGCAGATGCTTGTGCCACTGCCAAAGACAAAATCTCAAAAGAAATAGAAATTGGCATGTTTTGTTGTTGTTCTGGCTTTGTTTGTTTTTGTCACCATATCATAGAAGATAAGCTAGCAACATAGCTTATAATTTTTTGGATTTGTCATTTATTAATGGCATATTTCTTGGCTACTTTTTAAAAGCAATTTCTGTCATAGAAATGGTACCAATAAACTTCCTTCCCAATATGGCTTTTGAGTCTTCAGCTTGGTTACCTGTTGAGCTGGGTCATTAGTTAAGGCTTCAGGCATTAGCCTCTTGAGTGGCTGATGAATGCTATAACTTGGGATTTCACTGCTGGAATGGCAGGCTGAAAATCTCAGCATTAAATCTGGCTCCTGGACTTCTGATGACTGGCCAGTCTTACCATTCAAAGCTCATATGGTGATAACTGTCTTTATTATTCCTTCAGCTAAAACCAAGAAGTATACATACAACAGAGACCAAAGAAACATTAGAGCCATATATTCATAGGCCACCTTGGGGAAGCATTAGTATAGAGTGATCAAGTCTTATTACCTTTCTCCTCAGTGAAGTTTATAGCATTCCCTGCACTCTATTGCAGTAGTCAGGAAAGAGATCCTCATTTTGGCTGGTTAATGACTTTTCATTCTATAGAAATGACAGAATATATTTTCATGCTTCTAAATCCTCTTAGATTTTTTAATCAGCCTATGTATGTTTATAAGGAGTAGGCTCATTGACTAGTTCCCTGGTTCCATATTTTTGTGAGGAGTCATTCCAACATTACAACTTGAAACACAATGTGGCAGATGGACTTCATGAATAGAGGTGAACCCTCTAAAACATCATCTGACGTGCTATATTTTGGCAATGTAAGTATTCAAAATTAACTAGGTTGTTCTTCCAGTTACAGACACAATACCTAGATTCAAGCCCTTCTAGCTTGGGTATTTTCTTCACATATAAAAAGAGAGTCTTAATATCTGGGTTACAGTGAGGCAAAAAAGAAAATAATAAATGAGATAATTTAAATAAATAATTTATAAATATCAAAGCTCTAAATTAATGTTCATTACTGTTATTGATGAAAGTTGAACATTTTAGGTGCCAAATACAATCATGTATAAACCTACTATTTAGATTATCCTATATCCTATGAATACCATAACTGGGCAAGGTGGCAAACTGAATAATGTGCCAGGCATGAAATCAGAAAGTCTAATTTTCCTGATTACAAATCTGGCCTCAGACACTTACTAACTGTGCAACCCTGGAGGAGTCACTTAACCCTGTTTGCCTCAGTTCCTCATCTGTAAATGAGCTGTACAAGGAAATGGAAAAACCCCTCCAATATTTTTGACAAGAAATCCTGATGAAGTCATGAAGCATCGTCCACAATTTAAATGACTGAATAACAACAAGAATACCATCAAACTAAAAAAACAAACAGGAATATAATTATTGTTAATAGTAATTCTGCTACTTTGGCTTTTCTTATGATTAATGGTCTATGACTAGCACATTTTATGTGGCACTGACAAACACTATAGCTATGCATGTCTTCCTCTTTTATGCTTCACTTGATGTCCATACAAAGAAAAATTTTACATAGTTATTTCTGTAGCCATATCTTCATTGGTTTTATATAAAAATTTCAAAGGGTCCATATAACTCTGCATGATTTAATTACCCCTGGGTTCTGTATAGAATAATTGGGGTAATTATAATCATTAAGATATTCATCAAGATACCATCTAGTGTAGGGGTGTTTAACCCAGTGTCCATAGGTTCTGTCAA
Source organism: Dromiciops gliroides (assembly GCF_019393635.1). Taxonomy (NCBI): domain Eukaryota; kingdom Metazoa; phylum Chordata; class Mammalia; order Microbiotheria; family Microbiotheriidae; genus Dromiciops; species Dromiciops gliroides. The sequence goes on along the minus strand of NC_057862.1, from coordinate 625,078,860 downwards.
TTAAATTTTTGTTTGCTTTGAAAACTATATTTAATAAAATCTTGTTTGTAATTCTATGTATTTTATTTCATTTATTTAAAACATTCTGAGAAGTCCACACGTTTTACCAGACTTAAAAAGGGATTCATAGACCAAAACAAAATAAAAAGTTTTGAACTCCTAACCTCCTGCATTCACTGCCAAAAAAATAAGCAGAAATAATCTATCAAATTTCAGTGCATTCAAATTAGGACAGAATAGCAGTGAGAATAATGGATGAAAAGCAAGTAGTCTGTATATTCCAAGAATGACAGGTCAGATTTAGATCTCTTCCACAAAAGGGTTACCCACTAGAATATTGGTGATGAATGGTCAAAGAAATTGCTTCAAGACCACCAATTAACAAGAACAATTGTCCTTAATTGTAAGGAAATACTACCCTAACATAAGGTAAAAATAATCTTATTCTTGAACACATTGTTTCTTATTTGGAACTCTCAAGCTGAGAAGGAAAAACAAAAACACAGAACAAACAAAAAATAGCCATATTGGCCTATCTTCTATATGTCCATTCTTAAATACTTAAGGACATCTATCTCATATCCATTACATTTTCTCTATGTTAAATATGCCCATTTCCTTCACCTTATCCACACAAGGTAGAAACCTGAGGCCTATATCCTTCTTAGTTGTCCTGGATTAAGGATAATTTGCTTTATCATGACACAAAGGTTTTCAAACTAACAGAGATAGTTATTCTATTGAGGAAGGGAAGAGTCAATGCAAAATTTGTACTCTGAGATAAGGAAAAGTTTCATTATGCTCAGGATACCAGTTTGGTTCTATCTCCTCCAAGCAACATGCTCTGACTCCAGTCATCTCCAAAGCTGTCATTTACTTCAGCCTTGGTAAACTACTGCTGGGATCTAATGGAAATTTTATCTGTTGAAGTAGCTTTCTTTTCCTCATTGGCAGAGAAGTGAACTTTACCTATCTTTTGTGAGATAATATTTGTCCAATTAGCCTGAGGGTACTAATCAATAGATTTTTTTTTTTTTGGCAGGGCAATGAGAGTTAATTGACTTGCCCAGGGTCACACAGCTAGTAAGTGTCAAGTGTCTGAGGTCTCATTTGAACTCATGTCCTCCTGACTCCAGGGCCGGTGCTCTATCCACTGTGCCACCTAGCTGCCCCCTCAATTTATTCTTGATACAGTTGCCAAAGTAATTTTCTTAATGCTTAAGACTAAAAATATCACTTTCCTACTTATTAAACTCCATTTACTCAATGTAGATTGTAGGATCAGTTATTATTTCATCTTTATCTCAATATTTGGAAATCAATATTTTGAATAAGTTTTATAACAAATGAACTATTAATACAATGTTAAATGTATCATGTATAGATTTGTGAAAAGCACATTTAATTATAGTGTGAGTAGACAATCAAAATTTTTTAACTTCTGGTGGTGCATGATGGAAAAAAAAATGGAATCCATTGTCCCTGACTACAAATGGTAGTCAGGATAATAGGCAGCTCATAGATCTAGTTCATCAACATCCAAGAGTTGCTAACTATATTCAATGAACTACGCCTGAAATTGAGTATGCATATGGCATGGGGGGAAGGGAGCTGATTTGGCTACATTGCCTTTCAGAAACTGAGATTATAATTAGCATATGTTAAATGTTAAAAATCACTTTGCAAACCTTAAATACTATATAAATGTAAGTTATTATTAGATCAGGGTTTTGTAGGTTAACTTCTTCATTTTCAAGATGAGAAAACCAATTCAGGCAGGGTGATTAAGTAACTTAATCAAAATCACATAGAAAATGAACAACAGGCTTAACATTTGAACACAGAACTCTTCTCAATGCAGCAATTTTTACTCTATACCACCTTTCTCTGCCTTTAATGATTTCAAAATGCCAAGTTCCACAAAATCTCATAAATGAAACAGTGATACCCTTCCTAGTCCCTCTATATGGGCGAGAGGTAAGGGAACAAACATTTAAAAAACATTTTTTAAAAAGCACCTACTATCTAGCAGGTACTGTGCTTATGCATTTTACAAATATCTTATGTGATCTTCACAAAAACCATCAGGGCTAGGTACTATGATTATTCCCATTTTACCAATGAGGAAATTGAGTCAGAGAAAGGTTATGTTACTTACCCAGTGCTATACACCTAGTATGTGTCTGAAGCTAGATTTGCACTCAGATTTTCCTTATTAGAGGCCCAGAACTCTTTTTTGTCAACCACCTAGATTCCTGTTAATATAATTGTACATTTTGGAATACTTTTGTCTTAGAATGATGAGAAGTATATGTAAAGCAAGGAAATGAAGAATTATGCATTTAAATAAGTAATACCATATCACAAACAATGGTTTAAAATGAAAGAAAGAATAAAAGAAGATCATCAAGTCAAGAGTAGTGTTTCAGAAAAATTAATGGACTCGGATTGATCAGGAAATGTATTTGGATCCCACATTGGATTTACTTAGTAAGGGTTTAGACATTTAATGCTTAAGTTTGTTGTGTCTCAGTTTCCTCATCTGAAGTGAGAATAATAATACTTGGAATATTTATCTCACAGGGTTCTTTTGAGAATCTTATAAAGCATTTTATGTAACATAAGGGGTAACCAAATATTACTTATTGTAAAGTATGATTGTAAAGGGCAACAAACATGGGATATGGTGAAAAGGAAAGAAATCAGGTTGATATTCTAAGTGTGATTTTGCAACCTCAAAAACATAAAATTACAGAAAGGATGAATTCTCATATATAGTGCATGTGTTTTACAGAGGTTGGAGAGATTTTAATCTGAGTCCCTTCAGGTAGTCACCTTATTAATGAAAACATAGGTCCATCGAAGTAAGTGGCCAAAGATCAATCCACCATTTTGAGATTACAAAGAATATCCATATGATACAATGTTAGCTGGACTCAGAGTTGGGAGAAATACAGATTTGATTCCTATCTCTCTCACTAAACAATACAAAAACGGGCAAGTCAACTAAAGGGGTTAAGTCTCAGTTTCCTCATTTGTAAAATGGGAAGAATTGCACTTACAATACCTACCTTGCAAACATATTGTGAAGAATAATATAATGTATGTAAACCACTTTTTACATTATATATGTGTGTGTATTAATTATTGCTAGTTTTCTCCACATTATTATGTAAGACCCCTGAGGGAAGGATCTACTTTATTTTGGTTTTTGTATCACTAATTCCAAGCATAGTGACTTTCATGCAGTAGTCATTTAAAAAATACTTGTCTAGTTGAATTTGAACCTCACAAAAGATACATTGATCATGCTCCCTTTCCCCAACCCCTTGGATTTATCAGTATAGATCTTCAAGTGTGGAAACTTCCTCTGGCAATGCATATCAGCAATTTGTCTGGAATTTATGGTTCTAGGATATTGTATAGGAACACAAAGTTTAAGGAACTTGTCCATAGTCACATAACCAGTATGTGTCAAAGTCAGAAATTGAACACAGGTCTTCCTAACTCTAAGACACACCATCTTTCTATGATGTCAGATTGACTAGATATGAGAATATAGTATCAGAGAGAGAAATTGACATCCAAAGTCCCTCTGCTTATAAATAGTAGTACAGAGATTGACTACAAATTTAATACCTTTTTCTATACATAGTAAGTGAATATATCATGTACTATATTGGGAGGCATTAGGCACTAAGAAATTGAAGATTAATGGGTATGGGATGGAGGAACTAGGAGTGTACAACATAGTTCTTGATATCAAAGAGCTTGTAACCTGATAGGAAGATAATATTTATACTCTAAGAGATCACAAACAGTACAAGGCATCTGGCTAAGTGCCAAATGAATGGTAGCACTCACAAGTGTTAATAAGAATATGTGCACAAGGTGATTTTAACAGATAATTTACTTTCACCTTCCTTCCTACTAAATTTAAACTTTGCCTAAGATAGAAATCCAAAACTCCCATAATTAATAAGAAGAAATAAAGAAAAAAAAACTATTTGTACCATTTCTGGTCAATGAATCTTCTTCAAGGTTCACTAGAACACAAGTTGATGAGGAAAACATTTTTAACCAGCAGTGTACCATTTAAATGAATGAACTAAATAGATAAGGAACTGGAACCCATTAAAGGGCACTTTATGGTCTTGAGTAGGAGTAATAATCCAGGTTCCCGTGAGGGAGGAATTTCTCCCTTTTCAAGGGGTGAGTTAAGCGACTAGCAGGAAAGAAATAAGATGTTCCCTGAAGCAGCTATTAAAGTCATCTAAGAATGCACCAATGCCCTTTGCAATACTTATTTAATGTTTTCAGAGCACTTTCAGCTTCCTAGATTAAAGAAGTTCAATGCATTTATAGTAGGATCACCATTAATGGCACTGGAACATTTACTCATGAAGAGTAAAACAGTTTTCTGGGTTTGCTTGTTGGTTTAGCTTTCTGTTAAGGTACACGAATCTTTTGAAAAAAGGAAATGAGAAACTTTTGCCCCCTTTTTCATCACCCCAATTCTAGGAAAAAAAGAACTACAGAACAGTTTGATGGGAGAGTGACAGGTTGAGCTGTACAAGATCATCAGAAGTGAAAACATTTCCATAAAAGGAGTAAACCCCCTCAGTTTCTGAAGGGTGCCCTGCTCCTCTGAATGACATAATTAGACGCAAATGCTTTCTTGAATATTTGTCATATCTGTCACTCTCCTTTATCGGACATACACTTTATCACAATGCAGTGGAAAGAAAGGAGGAAATGAGGTGGAAAATATTATTATAGATTTTTTTAAGGAGGGTGCTTTGATAGAAGCTAAAGACAGCTGTTACCACTACTGTATTTAAGAACAGATGTGAGTAATGAACCATGAGGCAAAATATGTAAGGGAGGGAAATCTTTCTGCCAATATAGATACTTATAAATTCTTTTTGCATAGAATAATAATAAAGTGTGGCCTAAGGGTACATGGCGACATTGAGCAGGCTGTTAAGTATATTCTCCTTGTTTACACAGCTGCATACATAACAGCTCATATTTATACAGTGCAAGACAGCTCACAAAGTGCTTTCAAAAGATGTCATGCTCACAACAATGCTGTGAAGTAAATAGTGCAAACATAATCCCTATTTTAGTGTGAACAGAATAAGCCTCAGAGTGGTTGTGACTTCCTAGGGTCACACAGCTAGGAAGAGATGCAGCCAATTCCATAAGTGCCATCTCCTACTCATTTTTTCTTACACAGAAAGCACACTTCCTGATGGGGGAACATAGAATTATAGGGTGTCTAGTGAATTCTGTATGTAGCATTTCCTTTGGAAATAAAAATCCACTCTCACAATATGATTACATTCAAGTTCAGATATATAGTAGGAAATGAGTAATAAATGCTAATTTGGAGGTATATATATTTTAAAAGCTTTAGGCTATCCACTCACTATAAATTGTAAAGGGGATAATACCATCCTGATAGTCACCAACTGAGAAATTGTTGCTTCCTGTTGGAAATCATTGTTAACAATGTTTTCAAACTAAAACATGGGCAGCAACATGACTTGTATTGATCAGGGCTCCACACTATGCTAGGTGTTAAAGCTTTTTATTCATTATTTTTTTTCTCCTACTGCCACAGGAAAGTGAGGGGTTAGGATTTATCACCAAAAGTGGCTTTATGAGTCAACAACATATCCAATAACTTCCTGAGTGCATACTGTACCTGCTGGGATACTCAGTGCTGGAGATTGAAAAGGGAAATAAGAACCAATCCCCACCCTTCAGTAGCTGACCATTTTATAAGAAAATAAATGGATACGTACTCATGTATCTATCATTTTAATTTGGATCAATAATCATTTACTAAGCACCTACTATGTGCAAGGTATTATTCTCAGCTATATTATAACAGTCTGAATGTTTCCCATTTCTCTCCATATCAGGCTAATATAAAAGCTCGGTGCAATGCTATTTTTCAGTTGGAAATTAAAAGGATAATACAAAACAGTGACTGCTTTCAGGGAAATACATTCTAGTAGAGGAGATACCACATACACACAGCAAAAATAAGAAAATGTTACAAGAAGTCATTTCAAGTGGGAAAGAACATTCTAAACCAAGGGGATCAGGAAGAACTTCATGTGATGTAGGGGATGGTATCTGAACTGTAGTTTGAAAGAAGCTAGAGATTCAAACAAATTTTGATACACTAAGTGCAAAGAAAGGATGTTTGAGGCAAGATCAGTTGAACTGTGCTACAAGGAGCTTTAATAGAGGACATGGTACTTGATCTAGGTCTTGCAAGAAGGAAAGTATATGAACACAGAGAATTGGATTGAAGGTTGGGGGGTTTGGAGAGAGGAAAAGTTCCTGATGAAGAGGGGGGTGTGCATACAGGGAAGACTGAATGATCAAAAGTGTGCAGATGGGACAGAGCAGAATTAGAATAGGGACAATGAAAGTTCTACTTTGTTTACAATCTTTTAGGTATAAGGGTAATAATTGGATTTGTTTGAGATATTGTCATAGTAGTTCTTCCTGCTTTCTCAAAGAAGACTAATGCCATCATGAGGGTGATATCATGACTTGCCCTTGAATTGGATTCAAGTGAGGAAGAACTGCAGAAAATCATCAGCCTCACTCTCTCCTCCAGAATCATTAGAGTACAGTGGCAAAACAAAGGTCAAGATGATAGACAGTGATCCAGCAGAAAGATTAAGCACTGTATAATACATGAAATATAGTAGGCGTTTAATAAAAGCTTACTGACTAACTAGTGGTGAAGCATTCTACCCACTTTCTGACAGGTAAACAATGTTCTCAAGAGGCAGAACAAAAACGCTCCAAACATCCAATGTAGCAATTTATTTTACCTCATTTGTTTTGCATTATTTGTTGAGCTGGGTTTTTCTTTCTTTCCAATATGGGATGTGGAGGTGGAGGGGAAAGAGTAGGAGAGGCTGAAAGGGCAAGGATAGGTAACGAAAAAAGAAAGAAAGGAATGTCGAGGCACTTTTTAATGAAGAGAATAGTCCCATTCTGTGGGAATTCTATGTTATTCAGTAAGTAAGGGAGCTAACATAATGGAGGTGTGCTACAAATGAAAGTAACCTACTTAGAAATGTGGCTGTCCTCTTAAGGACATTATTACTATTTTTTTTCATACTTATATCTTAATATGTTGCATGTGCTCCCACTGTTCTCTTTTTACTGGACATTGCTTTTTAGGTGCACACTGACACCCTGGATTAGGAATAGGGATTCTACCACTCTATTAAAAGGAGGAGAGGAGTGGATTAATTAAGAGTATTCAGTGTGAACTGACACTGGATTTATGTCTCTATGTTCTTGACAATGAATAATCTATTCTACCAATTCTCAGTATAAATTAATTATACCCTGAAAAGTTAAGACAAGGAGAAATTCTAGACTGGAGAAAGTAGAAAATAAAACCCAGATTACAAACTGATCCTCTTGACATTTCAAATATTGTATTACCGTGAATATAAGCTGCCCTTTTTTCCAAAATTTAGACTAATATGAAAGCTAAGTGCAGACTATAATCAATGGTATTTCTAAATACATACGCATGTGTCTCCTTTCAAAGGACTTTTTATGGGGACTGGGAGATGAAGCTTGCATCAGGATTAACACAGTATTCTTCAAATGGAATATTTTGCTTCATTAAGACTGACAACAGATCACTAAACTTGGAATAATTGTGACACTAAATATTATAGTACCTGAAAACTCTTATTAGTGTTTTACAAATTTAATATTCTTCAAATATCTCTTTTAGTATCTGTCAGGATATCTACTAATAAAATAATGACAAATAATTATATATCTGTATCTATTTATGAGGGAAAGAAAGAGATTGAGACAGAGACACAGTGAGACAGAGACAGCAACAGAGAAAGCATAAGAATGAAAATAGTTGACTATGGCCTAGAGATACAGGAAGGCTTAGCATCTACCTCTGACATACAATTGCTATACGATCCTTGGCAAGTCACTTAATTTCTGAGTATTTTAGGAAAATTTCTTTAAAAGTAAAAGGTGCCATGGGCGGCTAGGTGGCGCAGTGGATAGGGCACCGGCCCTGGAGTCAGGAGTACCTGGGTTCAAATCTGGCCTCAGACACTTAACATTTACTATCTGTGTGACCCTGGGCAAGTCACTTAACCCCAATTGCCTCACTAAAAAAAAAAAAAAAGTAAAAGGTGCCAATCTATACTTGTAAATAGAGCTCCGTAAATTAATGAAATAATAGTTCCAATCCTTGTCCCTCTTATGTAAAAACACATCTTCAATTTAGAAAAAATAAAATGTCATTTCACTAAAACTGACATTTTCCTCGCACCACATTCATATCACTAAATATTTGACTCATTGAATGGGAAACTTAGATAAATTTCTTAGTATATTTATAAATGGATGTTTTTTGTTCTTTTTTTTCTTTGTTTTTGAGTCATTCTTTTTGCAGAAACCACACAGGAACATCAACAATACTCAAAATTTATCATTTATTCCACAAGTGTGTAATTAGATGCTTGCTTGACAGAGATGTGTTAGAAATGTATCACTCTCAGTCATGCTGTTTTTACACTGAGATGATGCTCTAAGTCCTCTACTAGGCATGTTCTCTACTGAAACAGAGACTACAAATAAATCAATGGTCTGCCACCTTCTCTGCCTGCTCATTTCTTCCCCATTCCTTGGCTTTTAACTCCTTTTTTTACTTTTTCTTTTTTTCAGGGCAATGAGGGTTAAGTAACTTGCCCAGGATCACACAGAGAGTAAGTGTCAAGTGTCTGAAGCCAGATTTGAACTCAGGTCCTCCTGAATCAAGGGCTGGTGCTTTATCCACTATACCACCTAGTTGCCCCCTTAACTCCTTCATAATGTGGAGAGATGCTTCCAGGATGCACTGTCCTAAGCTACAAGGGATCTGAGGTGGTATGATTTAAAGTGAGACTCATTTTCAGCCTGCCTGGCCTCTAAGTAACCACAGTATGCATTCGCTTTAACCTGGAATTAGATATCTGATTTGAAATATGATTCTCTATGGTCAGAAGCTTGGTGTGCCTTTGCCCCTCGCCCACTGGGCCACAGACACTCAAGTCTGCTTCCTGAGTAACACCACAGCGCTCCCACCTCTATTTCTCCCAGGCCAACTGTTGGATCCCCTCATTGGTCTATGAGTCTAGTTTCAGAAAAAGCCACTGATGCTGAAGATTACAAGACTCCAGAGGGAAGGCCTGCCTGGGTCTGGATCTGTGCCATGTACTGAGTTCCTCTCTCATCCATACAACAGATGATCCCTTCTGACTGTTTAAGCTGTCTTTGGCTGGAAAAAAGGTATCTGTTCTTTTGTGGGTTTACTGCTCCAGGTGTTGTCTTATGGCATTTTTTGGAGGTATGTGGACAGATTTGCCGGGAGCTCAGAGAGTCACAGCCTTTCCTCTGCCATATTGCCTCCACCCCCAAAAAAACTTCATTCTTAATTACTTTTCCTTCCCTCTTCATCCTCTTCCCCTTCTCTTTCTCCCTTTTCCCCTCTCCCTCTCCCCCTTCCACCCCCCCTCCCCTTCCACCCCCCCTCTCTCCCTTCCACTCCCCTCCACTCCTTCTCCTCTTTTTCTTCCTCCTCCTTATATAAGCATTATAGCTTGTAGTTCAGTGGATAGATCACTGAGCCTGGCATGAGGATGATTTGAGTTCAAATTCAGCTTTTTCATACTCACTATCCAAGTAACCCTGGAGAATTCATTTAAACGCTCTTTCCCCCAATTACCTCAACTATAAAATGGGAATAATTACAGCATTCATGACACAGAAGTGTTGTGAAGATCAAATGACATGATATAACATAATCATTTTTATCAACAACAACAAAATAACAGGAAAAGAGACCTGTATAAGAAGTCACAAATCTTAAATACTAAATACTTGTAGTTTTTCAAAACTACATAAAATTAAAATTATAATTCCAATATTCTGCCTATATGTGTCTTTGTGAACTTCCTCCTATCCTCTTCTGTGTTTTGAGAATGTTGTTTTTAATGTTTTTTTTTAATTTGTTTTGTTCAGTTTGGTTTTGTTTAGCATCAATATCATGGTCCCCTAAATTACTCCTTAAAAATAAAAGCTTTCACTTATAAGAAATAAGAAGAGTCAAACAAAATAATTTCAAATTGGCCATGACAACAAAAATCTATCTCAATGTATACTTCTTTCAATATCTTTTTGTCAAGAGATACATGTAGAGATATCATTTTTATCATTAATCTTTGGAAATAATGACTCTTAATTACATTAATCAGAGTTCCTGGGTCCATTAAAGTTATTTATCTTTATAATATTGTAGTCTTCATGCCATTGGTACTGAACTGAGAGAGAGAGAGAGAGAGAAAGAAGAATAGAAGAAGAAGAAGAGGAAGAAAGGCAAGAAGGAGAATGAGGAAAAGAGTAGGTAATGAAAGGATTATATTCTTATTGAAGGACAGACTATATACAGCAGTGCTTAGCTGTTTAGCTTCAGGGAAGATTAAAAGGCCTAGAGTTTCTTTACCTTATCCAAAACGAAGTTTATTATTTGTTCATTTTCTGTTCATCCAAGTGAAATGCATATACATGGCTGATTCACAGCTACTGACCTGGAGGGGCCAGGCTCATAACCATTGAGAAGAAGAGATCTTACAGGGAATCCATGTTCAAGGTGAGATAGGTCATTGTATAAGCACTTCCTATCACTTCCTAGTTAAGACCATAAAGAGGCAAATGCTTTAGTGATGGAGCTATTGTGACTGATTTGGTGTGGTAAAGGTAGGTAACCAGCATTGGAAGAGGATGGGGCCGGGGAGAGTCACTCACTGAGAATCACTCATATAGTCATGTACTAGGATTGTGATCACAAGGGGACAGTGTTCAAGGTACAAAAGCTTGAGGTCTTCTTTTTGTAAAGTTTTTTGTGGAGGATAGAGGACAGACTAACCCTTATTCATGTCACCTTGAAGTTAGTTCATTAACATATGCAGATCATATCAACATTGTCAGTAAAACTCTAATATTAACATGACCAGGTCAGCTCAATGTTATCAGTAACAGTTGGTGATCTGCTGCCCTTACTACAGATTTACAGGAACTCCTCTGAGGTTTATATATCATAAGATCAAAAGGCATTGACCAAAAAAAAAAAAAAGCACAGATGGCTTCCCCTGATTCAGCACATATTACCACATTGTGATTTTTAGTTAATATATAATACAGTTTCGCAAGATGGCGGAGAGGAAGCAGCAAGCTGCCTGAGCTCTCCTTCTGTTCCCTCAAAACGAACATTAAATCAAGCCTCTGGACAGATTCTGAAACTACAGAACCTGCAAAGAGACAGAGAGACACAGTCCTCCAACCAGAGATAATTTAGAAGACTTCAGGAAAAGGTCGGTCTGACTCGGGCAAAAGGGAGGCCCAGCGCAGGGCAGCAACCCAGCGCCGAGGGGGTCGGGGCAAATCAGCAGGAGCTGCGGGTCACAGCCGAACAACTGAGGCTCCCGGAACCTGGTTCAAAAATCTGGTGGCCAAGAAGGACAGTGGAAAAACTTACCTGCACCGGCCGAGAGGGCCACGAACGGCGGGATCAGACGCCGGGGTCTGGCGCCTGGCTGGCCGAGCACAATCAGACAGGAAGTGCAGGACAGGGGATCTCCACACACCATAAAGGCCTCAGAGTAAAAGCCCGGTCACACAGCACCCATACACCTGCACAAGAAGCCCAAAACAGGGACCCTGGTGCCCCCAGAGCAGACCTCAACTTAAAGAATAAATAAATAAGCTGCAATAATGAGTAAGAAGCAAAAAAGAGCCCTCTCCATTGAGAGCTTCTGTATCAATAGGGAAGAAGCCAACACAAACTCAGATGAGGACAATAGCCTCAAATTGTCTACATCTGAAGCCTCACAAGGGAAGGTGAATTGGTCGCAAGAACAAAAAGCCTTCCTGGAAGAGCTCAAAAAGGATTTTAAAAATCAATTGCAAGAGGTAGAAGAAAAAATGGGGAGAGAAATGAAAGCAACACAAAAAAACTATGAAAAAAGAATCAGCAGCTTAGAAAAGGAAGCTGAAGAAAACAAAGCCTTAAAAAATTCATTTGGCCAAATGGAAAAAAAGCTGCATAATCTCACTGAAGAAAACAATACCTTAAAAAATTCACTTAGCCAAACGGAAAAAAAAGGTACATAATCTCACTGAAGAAAACAATACCTTAAAAAATTCACTTAGCCAAATGGAAAAAAAGGTGCATAATCTCACTGAAGAAAACAATGCCTTAAAAATTAAAGTGGGACAGTTGGAAGAAAAGGAATCCATGAGACACCAAGAATCAGTCAAGCAGAATAAAAAAAATGAAAAAATAGAAGAAAATGTGAAATACCTCATTGGAAAGACAACTGATCTGGAAAACAGATCGAGGAGAGACAATTTGAGAATCATTGGACTGCCTGAAAGCCATGACCAGAAAAAGAATCTAGATACCATATTCCAGGAAATTATTAAGGAGAACTGCCCTGATATCATAGAATCAGAGGATAAAATCATCATTGAAAGAATCCATCGATCACCTCCTGAAAGAGACCCCAAAAGGAAAACTCCAAGGAATATTGTAGCCAAATTCCAGAATTATCAGGTGAAGGAGAAAATACTCCAAGCAGCCAGAAAGAAGCCATTTAAATATCATGGAGCCACAGTCAGGATTGCTCAGGACCTGGCAGCTTCAACATTAAAGGACCGCAAGGCTTGGAATATGATATTCCGGAAGGCAAAGGAGATTGGATTGCAGCCGAGAATCTATTACCCAGCAAAAATGTGCATTTTCTTTCAGGGGAAAAGATGGACATTTAATGACATTGGGGACTTTCAATCTTTCCTGGTGAAAAGACCAGAACTGAATAGAAAATTTGATCTCAACATACAAGACTCAAGAGAAGTTTAAAAAGGTAAACAGAGGGGAAAAAAAAGTTACCCTATTAGGTTAAACTGTTTATATCCCTACACAGGAAGATAATACTCATAACTCTTAAGAACTGTAAATGTATTTGGGCAGAGAGAAGGACTTTATATAGAGGGGATAAATATAAATTGTCTTTGATGTGATGATACAAAAGAATTAAGGGGATAAAAAGGGAGTCTATGGGGAGGAGAGGAAAGGGGAGGTGGAATGGGATGAATTATATCATATGAAGAGGTGGAAAAAAACCTATTATAATAGAGGGAAAGAAAGGAGGGGGGAACATGGTTTCAACCCTATTCTCATTAGATTTTACTCAAAGAGGGAATAACATATACGTTCATTGGGATAAAGAAACAACTCACTCTTTAGGGAAACAAAAGGGGAAGGGAAAGGGGGGGACTGAGAAGGGAGGACAAAAGCAAGGGAGAAAAGGGTAAAGAAAAGAGAGGGGGGTGATAAAAAGGGAGGGCAGATTGGGGGAGGCAGGGGTAAGAAGTAAAACGTCGGTGAGGAGGAATAGGGTGAAAGAAGGGGGGAAAAGTACAAAGGGGGTAAATAGAATGGAGGGGAATAGACAGTCAGTAATAATAACTGTGAATGTGAATGGGATGAACTCTGCTATAAAACGGAAGCGAATTGCAGAGTGGATTAAAAACCAGAACCCTACAATATGCTGTTTATCTCAGACAAAGTGCAGGCAAAAATAGATCTCATTAAAAGAGATAAGGAAGGAAATTACATCTTACTTAAAGGTACTATAGATAATGAAGTAATATCAATATTGAATATGTATGCGCCAAGTGGTATAGCATCCAAGTTCTTAGAGGAGAAGTTAAATGAGTTACAAGAGGAATTAGATAGTAATACTATACTAGTGGGGGATCTGAATCTCCCCCTCTCAGAATTAGATAAATCTAGCCAAAAAATAAATAAGAAAGAAGTGAAAGAGGTGAATAGATTACTAGAAAAGTTAGACATGATAGATGTCTGGAGAAAATTGAATGGGGATAGAAAGGAATATACCTTTTTCTCAGCAGTACATGGCACATTTTCAAAAATTGACCATGTATTAGGGCACAAAAACATCATAGTCAAATGTAGAAAGGCAGAAATAGTAAATGCATCCTTCTCAGATCATGATGCAATAAAAATTACATGTAAGAAAGAGCCAGGGAAAAGTAGAATGAAAATCAATTGGAAACTAAATAATTTCATTCTAAAGAATGAATGGGCCAATCAAGAAATCACAGAAACAATCAATAACTTTATCCAAGAGAATGACAAGAATGAGACAACATACCAAAATCTATGGGATGCAGCCAAAGCAGTGCTTAGGGGAAAATTTATAGCTCTAAATGCTTACATGAATAAAAAAGAGAAAGAGGAGATTAATGAATTGGGCATGCAACTTAAAAAGCTAGAAAAAGAACAAATTAGAAATCCCCAATTAGACACTAAATTAGAGATCCTGAAAATTAAAGGAGAAATCAATAAGATTGAAAGCAAAAAAACTATAGAACTAATCAATAAAACTAAGAGCTGGTTTTATGAAAAAACCAATAAAATAGATAAAATACTGGTTAATTTGATTAACAAAAAGAAAGAAGAAAACCAAATTACCAGTATCAAAAATGAAAAGGGTGATGTTACCACCAATGAAGTGGAAATTAAAGCAATAATTAGGAAATATTTTGCCCAACTGTATGCCAATAAATTTGACAATCTAAATGAAATGGATGAATATTTACAAAAATACAAACTGCCCAGGTTAACTGAAGAGGAAATAAAATCCTTAAATAAACCCATATTAGAAAAAGAAATTGAACAAGCTATTAATGAACTCCCTAAGAAAAAATCCCCAGGGCCAGATGGGTTTACGGGTGAATTTTACCAAACATTTAAAGAACAATTAATTCCAATATTATACAAATTATTTGGAAAAATAGGTGAAGAAGGAGTTCTACCAAATTCGTTTTACGACACAAATATGGTGGTGATACCAAAACCAGGCAAAGCAAAAACAGAGAAAGAAAATTATAGACCAATCTCCCTAATGAATATTGATGCTAAAATCTTAAATAAGATATTAGCAAGGAGATTACAGCAAGTGATCACCAGGATAATACACTATGACCAGGTGGGATTTATACCAGGAATGCAGGGCTGGTTCAACATTAGGAAAACTATTAACATAATCAACCACATCAATAAGAAAACCAACCAAAATCATATGATTATCTCAATAGATGCAGAGAAAGCTTTTGACAAAGTACAGCACCCATTCCTAATAAAAACACTAGAGAGTTTAGGAATAGGGGGAGCTTTCCTTAGAATAATAAACAGTATCTACCTAAAGCCATCAGCAAGTATTATATGCAATGGAGATAAATTAGAGGCCTTCCCAATAAGATCAGGGGTGAAACAGGGATGTCCATTATCACCCCTATTATTTAATATTGTCCTAGAAATGTTAGCTTTAGCAATCAGAGAAGAGAAAGGAATTAAAGGAATTAGAATAGGCAAGGAGGAAACAAAACTATCACTCTTTGCAGATGATATGATGGTATACTTAAGGAATCCTCGAGAATCAAGTCAAAAATTACTTGAAACAATTAACAACCTTAGCAAAGTAGCAGGATATAAAATAAATCCACATAAATCATCAGCATTTCTATACATGACCAACAAAGTCCAGCAGCAAGAGATAGAAAGAGAAATTCCATTTAAAGTAACGGTAGGTAATATAAAATACTTGGGAGTTTACTTGCCAAGACAAACCCAGGAACTCTATGAACACAACTACCAAACACTCTTCACACAAATCAAATCAGATCTAAATAATTGGAAAGATATCAATTGCTCATGGATAGGCAGAGCTAATATAGTAAAAATGACAATACTGCCTAAATTAATTTACTTATTCAGTGCCATACCAATCAGGCTACCTAAAAATTATTTTATACAGCTAGAAAAAATAATAACAAAATTCATCTGGAAAAACAAAAAATCAAGAATATCCAGGGAAATAATGAAAAAAAATTCACAGGAAGGTGGGTTAGCGGTACCAAACCTGGAGCTTTACTATAAAGCGGCAGTCATCAAAACTATCTGGTACTGGCTAAAAAATAGAGTGGTAGATCAATGGAATAGGCTAGGCTCAGGAAATGCAGTAGTAAATGACACTAGTAATGTAGTGTTTGATAAACCCAAAGACTCCAGCTTCTGGGATAGGAACTCAGTATTTGACAAAAACTGCTGGGAAAACTGGAAGATAGTATGGCAGAAATTAGGCTTAGACCAACATCTTACACCTTATACTAAAATAAGGTCAAAATGGATACATGATTTAGACATAAGAGGTGATACCATAGGTAAATTAGGAGAGAAAGGAATAGTGTACCTATCAGATCTTTGGAAAGGAGAACAGTTTTTGACCAAACATGAGATAGAGTATATTATAAAATGCAAAGTGGATGATTTTGATTATATTAAATTAAAAAATTTTTGTACAAACAGAAGCAATGCATCCAAAATTAGAAGGGAGGCAGAAAGCTGGGAAACAATTTTTGAGGCCAGTGCTTCTGATAAAGGCCTCATCTCTAAAATATATAGGGAATTAAATCAAATTTATAAGAATCCAAGTCATTCCCCAATTGAGAAATGGTCAAAGGATATGAACAGGCAGTTTTCTGATGAAGAAACCAAAGCTATCTATTCCCATATGAAAAAATGCTCTAAATCTCTAATGATTAGAGAGATGCAAATTAAAACAACTCTGAGGTACCACCTGACACCTATCAGATTGGCTAAAATGACAAAAAAGGAAGATAATAAATGTTGGAGAGGCTGTGGGAAAATTGGAACACTAATGCATTGTTGGTGGAGCTGTGAGCTGATCCAACCATTCTGGAGAGCAATTTGGAATTATGCCCAAAGGGCGATAAAGCTGTGCATACCCTTTGACCCAGCAATCCCACTTTTAGGTCTTTTGCCCAAAGAAATCATGGAAGGGGGAAAGGGACCCACATGTACAAAAATATTTATAGCTGCTCTTTACGTGGTAGCAAGGAATTGGAAGTTGAGGGGGTGCCCATCAATTGGGGAATGGCTGGACAAGTTGTGGTATATGAATACAATGGAATACTATTGTGCTGTAAGAAATGATGAGCAGGAAGAGTTCAGAGAAACCTGGAGGGTCTTACGTGAGCTGATGATGAGTGAGATGAGCAGAACCAGAAGAACATTGTACACCGTATCATCAACATTGAGTGTTGACCTACTGTGATGGACTATATTCTTCTCACCAATGCAATGGTACAGAAGAGTTCCAGGGAACTCATGATAGAAGAGGATCTCCAAATCCAAGAAAAAAAAAGAAAGAAAGAACTGTGGAGTATAGATGCTGATTGAACCATATTATTTCTTTTGTTTTGGGTGCTGTTGTTTTTTTTTCTATTTTGAGGTTTTGCATCACTGCTCTGATTCTTTCTCTTGTAACAGGATTAATGCAGAAATAGGATTAATGTTATTATGTGTATATATATGTGTGTGTATATATATATCTATATGTATATGTATAGATATATATAGATATAACCTATATCAGATTACCTGCTGTCTAGGGGAGGGGGGGGAGGGAGGGGAGGGAGGGAGGGAGAAAAATCTGAAATTGTAAAGCATGTATAAACAAAAGTTGAGAACTATCTTTACATGTAACGGAAAAAATAAAATATCTCAAAAAAATATATATATAATACAGTTTCAGGGCAGCTAGATGGTGCAGACACTTGACAATTACTAGCTGTGTGACCCTGGGCAAGTCACTTAACCCTCATTACACAGCTCCCCCAAACAAATATACATATACACATGTATACATGCATAAATACATACAAATACATACACATATTATATATAATATACGTGTGTGTATGTATGTATGTATGTATATATATATATATATATATATATATATATATATACTGTTTGTAAATTTTTCTCCTTTGATCTTGGGATGGTATATATGTGACTTCTGTGTTCCCTTTTGCAATCTTACTTCCTGCTATTGCAACTTTATATTGGCTACTTATAAACTTACCATACTAAATAGAAGGGAGGTGGGTGGTCTGGTAGAAGAACAAGATAATGATGTGAACACACACACTCACCCCTGTTGTCAATTTTCAGAATATACTCTCCATTAATTTCCATATTAATGTAAAATGTAAGGTCTTTGTGAATTGGAATATAACCAAAACCCAATATAGCACCTTTGCTGATAGTAGGTGCTTAATAAAATAATGACTGTTGAATTGAAATGAAGCAGTCTCTGCGTTCAAAGACATTTCATTTCACTGGGATATGGGTAGGGAGAGAATATAACACCTACATAGCAAAATATAGTTCCCTATAAAGTATGAGTAGGTCAAAGGAGAAATACAGAAAAAGGCTAAGGAAAATCGGTTCATATTGCTATGGTCATAGAGTTGGAAGTGTCTTATTAAAAGCCCTACAACAACTTTAATAGTTCCCTGTGTTGCAGCAATAAAAGTTGGTTTATACCACCATTCCAACATATTTCTAGACAGATGTAAAAGAGTTCCCTCTTCGCTTGCTACAAAGGGTGCATTTATATCCAGTAGCCATGTGTCAGGTGTTCTGTGAGAGTAACACCTTCAGTGCTTTTTTTGTAGGTAGAAAATGACTCTATAGCCTTTTTATTACTGAAGCTCTCCAGTGTGGAGCTTTAAAATTCTACAAGGCAGGACACTTATAAGAGGAAACTTAACATTTGTATCACAACTCACAAACTGATACTATAACAAGATGGTGAGAAGGGTTTATTTCAGACCCAATTTGAGTTATTGAGCACATACCAACAAGTCTGCCAGCATTCATTACTTTCGAGAGACAGATGGTCTGGACTGAACAACCAATTAATGTAAAATGTGTTCTTTGTGGCACTTACCACAGAGACAGAGCAAGAACTGTACTTTCTTTCTTTTTTTTTTCTTTCTTTCTTTCATCTTTATTTGAACCATCTCATTCAAATTTATTCTATTTCAATATTAATATTCTTTTAAGGATCAAATAAAAAATGTGTCTATATATAAACTTCCTGACAATGTACATTTTATATGCATTACAAGCATTAATACCTATATATTTTATAAGAATATAGTTCATGGGGTTTGGGCCTATGATTTCTTTGGTAGAGGGAACCTCTAGGGAAAGAAAGGGAAGATCAGCATCTTCTCTGCAGATTATAGCCTTAGAGAATTGCATAAGTCACTGAAAACTTAAGTAATTTGTTTGTGGTCAGAGTTGTGTCTTGAAAGCAGTTCTTCCTGACTTCATAACTATCACTTTAGCCAGTACATCAAGCTGCCTCTCATATATATTTTCATGCTCTGTGAGTGTACATATTATGTATATATGCATATGTACATATTGTAAGTATATCAATATATCTACACTATATACTGAATGGTTGCTGTCTGTAAATTCTAGCTAGTCTGTCTAAAAAATCTAATGGGTGGTCGCCAATAAATTAGAAGTTTTAGCAAGAGTTTAGACTTTTTAGCATTTATTAAGGAGCATAAGAATTTGGTAAAGAGAGAGAAAGAGGCCTAGATGCCTACATCTAGCTGTCTCAGGGAGCCAGCATTTCTAGCTCCACTCCCCACAAGGTCCTGACGAAAGAGAGAAAAGAGCGAGTTTTGCCCGTTCTTCCTCCCAGAAGTCTCCTGTGAAAACCAGAAACATCCCATCCACATGCACACACAGCTCCAAGCTAATTGGCTGGTAGCTTTGATAGACAGTACCCACAAGCAAACATCACTTCCTTACGCCAAGGAACTGCCCTTCCAAGTCACATGGCTTGCCCTCAGATGCCTTCTCCTCATGGCAGAGCTTTCCTACTGTCACTCTCCAGCAGGTGGTGTCACTGCTATTGTCACAGTACATATGTGTATGAGCATAATTACAGACATATGTGTAAGTATATAATAATTTCATATATATCTATGAAAATACACACATACACACATACACACACACACACACACACATATATATATATATATACACACACACACACACATATACATAACACATATGCAAATATTACACATATATACACATCTATACCCTTACCTGGCATTCATTACTTCTCTTGGTCTGGGTCTCTGTGTCTGTGTCTGTATGTCTGTTTGTATGTCTGTCTGCCTGTCTCTCTCTGTCTCTCTATCTTTCTATCTTTCTTTCTTTCTGTCTCTCTCTGTATCTCCGTCTCTGTCTCTTTCTGTCTCTCCATATCTCTGTCTCTCTATCTCACTCTGTCTCTCTCTGTAATAACAGTGGTTAGCACAGTACAGGTCCTGCTGGACTGCTGGAGAAAAATCTTCACATAAAATCCAATAAATTAAGACAAGCCATTCTATACAAAGATACAAAGTTCAAAGATACAAAGTTCAGGTGGAAAAAGAAATCTGCAGTATTTTATTTTCAAACCTGTCATCCCATTTGTTAAATAAAATTTCATTCTTAAGGGCATCAGCCATTTTCTGAGATCAATTAATCATCTTCATGAAGGTGTATAATAATACAATGTAATTACATCATGAAGGTCTCTCACCAAAGAATTTACATTATTTTCCAATTATTGTCAGTGCAATTTTGTAAAATTTATGTTTGCTTTCCTTCTCAAAGATAAGTTGTGGTTAAAATAATTTGGTTCTTTTCTGTTGATGCATTAAAAGTTCGCCAAATCCTTTCAGCACAAATTGTTTTTGGCCAGCTTGTCTTTGATTAAGTAAAACTTATAAGTCTAAGGTTTGGAAGTCATTTGGGATGCAACTGTTTAATAATAATACAGTGAGTGGTTGACACTGCTATACTTATATCTTCTAGACAAAATGATTACACATACTTCACATCAATCACTTGACATAGCTAAAATATAGCCAGTTTAATAGAACAATATCGTATGATAAATACCACCCTCCTTAAAACTTCCAATCTTTGCCTCTTTGTTTATATGTGATTAATGAATTCCTTTCACCTTGATAGTCCTTCCCTCTTCTCAGTTACTCAGAGAACATCATCTTGTAATATTTCATGGAATTTTTTAACATTCCTTAATTTAAGACAGTTTTCTTTCTCCTTTCCCCACTTTATTTTGGTTTTAGAATTGTACTGATTTTTTTGCTTTTAATAACACATTTATTTCTGAATCTAGCCTACAATTCCTACCCACCCCAAACATTTATGTGCATATACAAATAAATAGAGAGCTTTCCCATAGAACAAGAACAACAACAACAGTTAATAATCCAATTGGTACACTGACATATATAACAATGTGTACAATTTTCTATTTTCATAGTTTCAAACATCTCTGAACAAGGAAGAGAAGATGACATTTCTTTATTTCTTCTTTGGGTCCAAGGCACATCATTACCATTATATAACTTTCATGTTCATTCTAGGGTTTTTTAAATTAATGTCATTGAATTCATTGTGAGTACAATTTTCCTGATTCTGAATTATTTCCTTCTGTTTCAATATATCCAAGTCTTCCTTTTTTTAAATGTGCATACTCATTCTTTCTTCAAAACTATTAATGAGAATATAGAATTAAATTTCTCGGTTAACTATATCTATAGTTAAATCCCTTTGGAAAGTAGCAAAGTGGAAACATTAGCCACTTCCTCTCTACCACCTCTAAACAGGCCATTTCTCTAAAAAGTACTACTAAAGAAACAAAGGGGAAAAATTAGTATCTGATTGTGCTTTAGAAAATTACCCTTCAAAATCAAAGCCCTTTTGAGGATTTAAGTAGAAAATGTAAAGGAAAACTTTCCTTCCAGCAATAAATCCACTGAGCATACTATTCTAGTTTGATAATTACTGACAATTCCTACCATATCTGGTGAGTGGAAGAAGAGAGTTCAAATATGGCCTCAGGCACTTACTAACTGTGAGACCTTAGGCAAGTCATTTAATGCTGATTGCCTCAGTCTCTTTATCTGTAATATGAGGAGGAGTAAGAAATGAAAAACCACTCCGGAAAATTTTCCAAGAAAATCACCAATGGGGTCACAAAGAGATGTATATGATTGAAAAATGACTGAACAACAGCATGACAAAGACATCATCAGTTTTTTCTTTTTTTTTAAATTATGAAGCCACAATGTTTTAACATGAAGGGAATAATGTGAAGGTAAGGGAAATTGAGGGATTGACAGATGCATTGACAAGAGACATTAGGTTCAGTCCCCTTCAGCAAGTAGACTTTACAAAGAACAAGGGTGCACGGGCAAGGAGTGATAGGCATGAGTAAGAAATTTCTTTTTTTCACTAACCAATGTCTCCTGTCCATTTCATATATCTTCATCATATCTTAGGGCTCAGAAGTCTCATGCAGGTGTCTAGTTTCTCTAAACATCTCTAGCTTTAGTTTTGTGGTTTTCTGATATCTCTTAGGCATTTTGGAATAGTCTGATTTTCAAAGAAACTTTCTAGCAAATCTGTTTCTCTAATTTACATCTCTTACAGAGATCTCTTTTCTGCTAAAATTGTTTGGAAAATAAATCTTTTTTTTTCAATAAAAGTATTTTATTATTTTCCAGTTACACATGGAGATAGTTTGCAACATTTGTTTTTATAAGATTTCTAGTTTCAATTTTTTCCCTCCATCCCCTCCCTCCCCCCTCCCCAAAACAGCAAGCAAACTGATATAGGTTATATATGTACAATCACATTAAACATATTTCTGCATTAGTTATGCTGTGCAAGAAGAATCAAAGCAAAAAGGAAAAACCTCAAAAAAACAAAAACAAAAACAAAATAGGGGGCAGCTAGGTGGGAAACAATTTTTATAGCCAGTATTTCTGACAAAGGCTTCATTTCTAAAATATATCAGGAACTAAATCAAATTTATAATAATCCAAGTCATTCCCCAAATGAGAAATATTCAAAGGATATGAAAAGGCATTTTTCTGATGAAGAAATCAAGGCTATCTATTGCCATATGAACAAATGTTCTAAATCACTATCGATTAGAGAAATGCAAATTAAAACAACTCTGAGGTACCACCTGACATCTACCAGATTGGCTAATATGACAACAAAGGAAAAAAATAAATGTAGGAGAGGCTGTGGAAAAATTGGAACACTAATGCATTGTAGGTGGCACTGTGAACTGATCCAACTATTCTGGAGAGCAATTGGAAATTATGCCCAAAGGGCATTTTTATTATATTAGCTTGGCCCTATCCATGAGCAATTGATATTTTTCCAATTATTTAGATCTGATTTGATTTTTGTGAAAAGTGTTTTGTAATTGTGTTCATAGAATTCCTGGGTTTGTCTTGGCAGGTAGATTCCCAAGTATTTTATATTTTCTTACATTAATTTATTTTATTTTTTTTGCCTTTTTTTCAGGGCAATGGGGGTTAAATGACTTACACAGGGTCACACAGCTAGTAAGTGTCAAGTGTCTGTAGCCAGATTGGAACTCAGGTCCTCCTGAACTCAGGGCTCTTCCAAGAAGGCTTTTTTGAGACCAATTCATCTTCCCTCTTGGGGCTTCACATGCAGTCAATTTGAGAGTATTGTCCTCACCCAAGTTTGTGTTTAGCATTTCCCTTTCAACACAGAAGTGCTCAATGGTAAGAGCTCTTTTTTGTTTCTTACTCATATTGCAGCTTATTTTTATTTTAAAGTTGAGATCTGCTCCTGGGGCACCAGGATCACTGTTTCTTTTTTTTTCCTTTGCAACGAACATTTATTTTCTTTTTTTCCAGTTACATGTAAGGATAGTTTTCAACACAGATTTTTATAAGATTTAGTCTTCCAAATTCTTCTCCCTCCCTCCCTCCCTTTCCTCCTCCCTCCACAAGATATCAACCAGGTTATATATGTACATTCCACATGTTCTCTTTTTATCATTTCTTTCTATGGGGATGGATAGTATGCTTCATCATTAGTCCCTTAGGATTGTTTTGGATCATTGTATTGCTGAGAGTAGTTAAGCCATTCACAATTGCTCATCAAACAATACTGCTGTCACTATGCACAATGTCCTCCCAGTTCTGCTCACTTCACTATACTTCAGTCCATATGAGTCCTTCCAGGTTTTTATGGGATCATCCTGTTTGTCATTTCCTATAGCACAATAACATTCCACTACAATCATATACCACAGCTTCTTCAGTCATTCCTCAATTGATGGACATTCCCTTGATTCCCAATTCTTAGCCACCACAAAGAGTTGCTATAAATATTTTTGTACAATTTTCCCCCTTTTCTCTTTTTCATGATTACTAATGTTAACTGTTAACCTCTATCCTATTCCCTTCACCATGATATTTACTCCAGTATCTATCTTCTTTCACCTTATCCCTCTTCAAAAGGGATTTGCTTCTGTCTGCCCCTCACCCAATCTGCCCTCCCTTCTTTTGCCTCTCTTTATCCCCTTCCTCTTCTATTTTTGTGCAAGATTACATAGTTTACTCCACCCAATTCAGTGTGTATGTTATTCTCTTCTTGAGCCAATTCTGATGAGATTGAGGTCTTTGAACCTATTCTGAATGAGTGTAAAATTCATTTACTGCCCTGATCCTCCTCCATCTCTTCCCCTACTACATAAGCCCTATCCTGTTTCTTTCATATGGGATTTTACCCCATGCTACCTTTGTCCTTCCCATTCCCTAGTGCATTCCCCTCAACCCTCAATTTAACCCTAAAGATGTCATCATGGGGCAGCTAGGTGTCACAGTGGACAAAGCATCCACCCTACACCCAGGAAGATCCCAGCCAAAACCTGACCTCAGACACAATACAGTCACCCACTGAATGGCCCCAGGTATGTCCCCAACTCCAATTTTTATGGTTCTTTAGGGTCTTGTATTTTAAAGTCAAATTTGCCATTCAGTTCAGTTCTTTTTATCATGAATACCCAGAAGCCCTCTTTTTCATTAAAGTCTCATTTTTTCCTCTGAAAGATTATGTTGAGTTTTAATGGATACATGATTCTTGCCTGTAATCCCAATTCCTTTGCCCTCTGGAATATCATATGCCATGCCCTCTGGTCCTTTAATGTAGAAGCTGCTAGATCTTGTGCTATCCTGGGGCTCCGCAGTACTTGAATTCTTTCTTATTGGCAGCATGCAATATTTTCTCCTTGACCTGAGAGCTCTGGAATTCGGTTATAATATTCCTAGGAGTTTTCCTTTTGGGATTTATTTCGGGAGGTGATTGATGAATTCTCTCAATTTCTATTTTATCTTCTGCTTCTAGAATATCAGGGCAATTTTCCCTGACACTTTCTTGGAAGATGATGTGTAAACTATCTCCTTGACCATGGTTTTCAGGCAAACCAATAATTTTCAAATTATCTCTCCTGGACCTATTTTCCAGGTCAGCAGTTTTCCCAAGAAGATATTTCACATTGCCCTGTATTTTTTTATTCATTTGGATTTGCTTAATTGTGTCTTGAATTCTCATAAAGTCACTAGATTCCATTTATTCAATCTGAATTCTTAGGCAATTATTTTCATCAGAGATATTTTGTACCTCCTTTTCCATTTGGCCAATTTAGCTTTTCAAGATATTGACTTTTTCTCATGTCTTTGCTGCATCACCCTCATTTCTCTTTCCATTTTTTCCTCTACCTCTCTAACTTCATCTTCAAAGTCCTTTTTGAGCACCTCTATGTCCTGAGACCAATTCATATTTTTCTTGGAAGCTTTAGTGATAGGGACCCTGTCATTGACATCTTCCTCTGAGGGTGCACCTCAATCTTCCTTGTCACTAAAGAAATTTTCTTTGGTCCTCACCCTTCTCTTTCTGTTCATCTTGCCTTTCTTTTGCTTGACTTTTAGCTCCTTAAAGTGGGGCACTGTTTCCAGGCTGTACTATCCCAAGCTTCAAGATGTCACAAGTGGTATGATTTAAGGAGGATCAGTTTCTTCACTTGCCTGGTCCGTAGATGACCCCAGACCAACTTGCTAATCAACCAGCTTTGTGTGTTGTGGTTGTCAGCTGTGACTACCCCCTGCCCCTCCCCTATCTGGGCCACTGATACTCAAGCCTACCTCTTGGTTCCCATCAGGGGTGAAAAACCCAAGTTCTGCCTCAGCACCAGCATAGACCCCTGTAATCTCCCCCCTGCCAAGGCCTCAGCCCTCTCACTAGACTGTGAGCTTAGTTCCAGCAGATGACACTGGTGGTGAAACTGATTCAGAGCCTCTGGGGGGGAGGGTAGTAGGGGGGCGGGGCATCTCTTTCTCTGGCAATGCCTTCCTGGGACTGGATCTGTGTCAATGTGACTGTGCATTTGGGCTCCCCTCTTGTCCCAGCACAGCAGATCCCTCCTTCTAACCTTCCAGGCTCTCCTTGGTTAGAACATGATTTCAGCACATTCTTCAGTGACTTTTGCTGCTCCAGGAATTGTCCTATGGCATTATTTGGATGTTTTATGGAGTGATCATGTAATGAGTTCCAGGGTCACTGTTTCAAGTTTCTTATGCTGGGGGACAAGGTCTGTGTCACTGGCTTTCTACTCTGAGGCCTCTATGACTTGTGGACTTCTCACCACGCTGGGCTTGCTTCCTGTGCTTGCTCCACATTTGCTGGGATTGCCAGGCTTGGTCAAGCCTGTTGTGTGGGTGGCCCTCTAGCTGGCAGCCTGCCCTCTCAGCAAGCCAGCTTGCTGAGCCAGGATCAAGGGGGATCAGTTAGTCAGCTGAGGCCTAGATCTTCCTGCTGAATTTCCCAGACCCACTCCAAGCTGTGCTGGGCTGAGGTGTGTTGTGCTCCCCTTTTGCCTGGGTGAGACAGACCTTTCCTGAAGTCTTATAAATTATCTTGGGTTGGAAGATTGTGTCTCTTTGTCTTTTTGTATGTTCTGTGGTTTTAGAATCCCTTTAAAGGCTTGATTTAATGTTCTTTTTGAGGGAACCAAAGGAGAGCTCAAGCAACTTGCTGGATTTTCTCTGCCCTCTTGGCTCTGCCCCCCTGCAAAATAAATCTTTATCCAAATTTATAGTCTTTTTAATTTACTATGCTAATAACTTGGTTATGTGGTGAGATCTAGCTCAAACCTTAAAGTTCTAATAAGAACATCAAATTAGGAACCTCTAGTCTAGTTAATGTTCCTTTTTCTATGTACCTTGCTGTTCTTATCTTTACATAAGTCAGATACTTGATTTAGAAACTGCCAACAACAGGCTAAGGTGAGAATCTAAAAGAATCTATGAAGATATGACTTAAAGAATAATCTGTTCCAGTTAATTTAAAAATATATTTACCCTACTTATTTATTTTATTTATGCCCTTTTGGCTACTCACACTCAAAGATCAATTGAAATAAATAATGGGTACAAATATACTAACATGTTATAAGCAATTGTTTATGAATGTACAGCAAAAATCTTAATATGCTTAGGCTTGGTCAGGAATATATAGCATGATCATGTAATAAGAATTAGATAGAATGTCACGCTATTATCCAACAAGTAAGGAAAAATTCTGTGGCAGAATTATGGGAAAACAGGGAAAGGAATTTGACAAGATGAGAATTCATAGATCAAGCTATAATCTGTTCCTAAAGAAAATTGAACTCATACTGATGAAATTAAAGATCCATGGAAGTGTGTGTGTGTGTGCGTGTGTGTGCGTGTGTATGTGTATGTGTGTGTGTGTTTGTTGAGGGGGAAGCATTAGTCAGAAGAGCACTATTGAATGGAGAAGAATATCAAGACAGTAATTTTTGCTATGGGTCAGACTTTGTTTTTAATATAATCCTCCAAGGTCCTTCACCAAAAGGCATACTCAAAGATCAAATCTTCTGGACAAGAAACACCCCAAGTTAATGGATTCTGTGCACCCATACTCCTAAAATTATATATCATAGTGTTCTACCTATATGTTTACCTTTGAATAAGTAGCCATAAGACATAATTAGCTAAAAACAAAGGGATTTCTTGAGATCACATACTAGTGAAATTGCAACAAAAATCATCCCAGCAAACTGAAGTGGGGTAGAATCATACATATATCAAACATTGATGAAGTACAGGTCCACAGATAGAGAACATAGGAAAAGGCACACATACATAAAACGTCTGGCTCAGACATGTGCTAGGTTAATTAACATATCTTTACTACTATAGGCATAGAGAGACATAGCTCTCTCCAAATAGTTCTTTTTTCATCCTCTAAAGGATGCTACATCACTAGATATAAGGTCTTTAACACCTGCAGTTTCCTTTTGGTTCAGCTGAAATTTTTAATAGCTTTGAACTCCAAGTAGGATGATACACAGGAACCATCATATGAACCATCACATGAACTATCATCTTCTTTCAAGGAACAGGATGCATCCTAATATTTATTTATTTTCCTCTTTGGTATAAGACCAAGTGCATGGAAATTTCAGAATCAAGTACTGTTGAAGTTGAAGTTACCTATGAAGAAACTCTCAAAGTGTGTTCCAGCTTTAAACTCTATTTTTTTCCAGAAGGCTAGAAATTAGATTATGTTCTAGAGAACTGAAAATATTGCCTGTTCCAAGTAGAAGGTGGCATTCCTAAACAATGTTCTTGTAGTCCTATCTCAGGCTATGCTCTAGCAGTTGTCTCAAAGGGTTATATGCTTCTGCTGAAGGAAATAATAGTGAATGGTGGGGAAGAGAAAAAAAGAAACTCCTTCCCCTTAGATATATCACCTAACTGAACCAAGCAAGCTTTTGAGAGTTGAAAATATTCTAAAGAGCTAGATTTCTTCTTAACATTATCTAAGATAATTCCCCTATTCAGAAATTCACATTTTCTATCATTTGCCCATGTAAATGGGTGGGCACAGAAAAATCAGTGAAGCAATCTCCACTCGTGGATAGAGCTATTGTCTTTTCCAATTATCACCTTCATTTTTGGTCTCATAGGCAAATGGCTTAATTAAAGTCTAACACCCTTACAAGTTTCATATAAGCCATTAAACATTTCAAAAAACCCTTCATTTCTTTTATCACTTTGGAAGACTCAAGTGATAAGGAACACCCTAATTAATCCCCCAGCTACATATGTGTATACAGAGGTATTGTATATATTGACAGACAAATGAAACTATAAACTATATGGTGTATTAAAATATGGATTTGGAGGATCCAGATTAAAATCCTGCCTCAACCACTTATTAGTTGGGTCAACTTAGGCAAGTGACTAATACATTTGTGCTCTCATTTACCTCTCTTCAAAATAAAGGTGATGGACTTTAAGGTCCCTGAAATCTTTCCAATTCCAAACCCTATAAATAATGTGAAAAGATCAGAACTTGACAATATTTTGCATAGAACAGAATTTCATTAAGTATAATTTTAAGAATGCAGAAAATTAGGCTTTTTATAATGTAAGTTTTTACCAGCCAATCTTGATTCTTTATTTAATTCATTCATTTTATAAGATAAATTTTATTCTTTTAATTGGTTTCCTAAGCTACATTTGAGATTGGTCCTCTCTCTGCTATTCTTTTTTTTAAACAACTGCAAGAAATAGGTTCATAAAAGGAGGTTATGCTAATGAATGAATTGTACAGGAGAATGTTCTTTTCATTGCATGTTTTCCCCTATTTTAATTACTCACTTAACAAAGAGAATCTCCATCTTCATTGTACCACAATAGAACAAACTGCTGAAAAAAGAAAGCCTGCATGGGGTGTATTTCTACTGATAGTCTGTGTCAGTTAGCACATGTATTTGTTTGTGATTTAATTTCAGGCGGGCCGTACTTCTCATTTAAATATATTCAAATGAGCCTTCTTAGGTTTAAATAGTCTGAGTGAAACATAAGCCTTATATTCATCACAATCCAGTCAATTTTCATGCTGGGCTTGGGTCATTTGGGAGAAAAACTGAAGCTTATATTAGAAAATATTTTTGTACAGAAGGAATTATTAATCAGAAAAATGCCCTCAACTTACTAAGTAAGAATATCCTTGCTTAAAAATATGTGTGAAGGATTTCTCTATTAATTATGCCCATTGAGATTTCCACAGTAACAACAAAAAAAGGCCATGCATGCATGTACTACATAATTATCAGGTCCCTGAATATTAGAAATCATTGGTATTATCCTCCTCATGTTCTTGAAGTAAGTCAAGAGAATTGTTTTTAAAAATAATACAATGTTAATTGTGAGAGATGGTAAAACAGAGAGGTTAAAGTGATGACCAGTTATCTCACCAAGAACAATTCTAAAACCTTGAATGAGTCAAACTGATTTTAACGTGAGAAAGAGAATCATTATTATTAATATTTTACACAACAAGGTTTCCAACTGGCTAACATCACATCAAGGTCCATTTAAAAGAATTGCTTTGTGGTTCTACTATCTTCTTCTGTTTACAGTTCTGAAAACAGTATTTTGACAAAAGAGAGAGGAGAGAGGGGAAAGTGAAAGAGAGAGAGAGAGAGAGAGAGAGAGAGAGAGAGAGAGAGAGAGAGAGAGAGAGAGAGAGAGAGAGAGAGACAGGAAGAGAAGGAAGAGAATTTTTATTTTCTTAGATTTTTCTAAAAATATGAAATTATAAAATTCATAGTCTAAGATTGTTTTCTTGCTTTAGATGAAAATGACTTTACTCTTGATTGAAAAATTAAATAGCAATATCTTACTATCTTAGGAGGAAAGATAGAGGTCATCTGGTCCAACCTGAACCTGAATAGCTCTCTACTCTACAGCCTCACTGACCACTTGAAGACCTCAATAATGGGGGCCCCACTAACATTCCACTTTGGAAAGGGGGTAACTGTTAAGGAATTGTTCCTTTTATTGATTCTAAATCTGTCTCTGAACCTTACTTCCTTACTTCTCTGCTGTTGTCAATATATAGTGGGTGCTTAGATAGATAATAGATAGATGGAGAGAGAGAGAGAGAGAGAGAGAGAGAGAGAGAGAGAGAGAGAGAGAGAGAGAGAGAGAGAGAGAGAGAGAGAGAGAGAGAGATCAGACTATCACACTTCAGGTTTGGGAAGGTAGAGATGGGGAGCTAGGTGAGAGAAGGGATCATACTAGAACATGAATAAACTTAGTGATATGTCTGATAGTGCCTACACTTGTCTCTCAAGGTTGTGAATGAGTTCTAATAGAAATACTTGAATGACATGGGAAAGAAGCAAGGTTTCCATTTTGAAACCATGTCTATTATTTTATGCATATTAGTGCATTGGGGAAAGTGTAAGAGATGGTAATTCTGTTATTTTAGGATATAAATAAGGTATGATCTTCAAAGAAAATATAAACCTCCCATTTTTCACTGTATCCTTCAAAGCTTCACAAGAGTAATATCCATGGAAAAGTAATTATGCTAGAAATGTGAGAATTTTAGCAGGTCAAGGGGGTAAGCTTAGATTTACATCAAAGATAATTTTTCTTGCAAAATTTTCATGTGTATATTTTCATAGTACCCCCTCATTCATTTCAGTTCTTGTCCATTGGTGGACCAGTTCCTGGAGGAAAGTGGAGTACTTTTACTTTTGACTTAGAGAGTTAGATAAGCAACGCCCCTTATAAAAAGCTTCTCAGAACATCTAAAAAAATAATTAGGCGGGGCAGCTAGGTGGTGCAGTGGATAGGGCACTGGCCCTGGAGTAAGGAGTACCTGGGTTCAAATCCGGCCTCAGACACTTAACACTTACTAGCTGTGTGACCCTGGGCAAGTCACTTAACCCTAATTGCCTCACTTAAAAAAACAAAAACAAAAAATATAATTAGGCAAAATCTTGAAGAAGAAATTCAAGAAAAGTATTTTGGCTTGTGTATACGTGTGTGGATATACATACATGTGTACACACCTATGTAGGAATATGTGTGTATGTGTACATATATGTATGTACACATATACACATCAGGTTAACATGGGGAGAAAGACACTGAAGTCTGACAAGACTGGAGATGTCTTTCCTATGCAGCCCCTTCCATAAAAGAGCATAGAGTTTAGAATGTGTCATTCCAGAAGGAGTAATATATAGGTTAAAAAGGATATAGGTTGTGGATATAGATATAGATATAGATATAGATATAGATATATAGATATAACCTATATCAGATTACCTGCAGTCTAGGGGAGGGGGGAGGGAGAGGAGGGGAGGGAGAAAAATCTGAAATTGTAAAGCTTGTATAAACAAAAGTTGAGAACTATCTTTACATGTAATGGAAAAAATAAAATACCTTATATGTAAAAAATAAATAAATAAAAATAAAAATAAAATAAAATAAAATAAAGGATATAGGTGTACAGGCAAGAATAACTTACCCAACAGAACTGAGTAGAATTCTACCAAGGAAAAATAATATTTAATGAAATAGAGGACTTCCAAGCATTCCAGATGAGAAGACCAGATATGTGTAGAAACTGTGAAGTTCAAATCCAGGAAATGAAAGAAAGATAAAAGGAAACAGGAATAAGCAATAAAATGGACTAAGCAAGGATGAATGACTTACATTTAATAGAGGAAGATGAGACCTGTCCTCTTGGAAACTGATCATCATGAGGGAGACTAATTAGAAGAGGTCTGGGAATTGTTCTTTTATATCTACATCTTAAGATAAGAAAAGAAAGAGATGAAGAGAAATACACTGGATGACAGGGAGGGAAAGGGATTTTAGGGAAAACTATCTCGCACAATCACATCTATACAAAGAGAAAGCAGGAGTTAGTGGTGGAGCAGCCGACGTTCGAAACTTACTTTCATCTGAACTGATCAAAGGAGGGAAGAATACATGCACAGAAGACTGTATGCACGTGAACCTATCTATGCATACATGAATACACACAGACAGCATTGAGTATATTTTTAGTTGAAAGGGAAATAAAAAGTTGGGAGAAAGGGATAATGTGGATTGGGATGGTAGATTAAGGAAGGTATTAATGGTGAGTAAAACAATTTCAAAATATAACACAGAAGCTATTTCAAAAGAGGAATATTTTATGTCTTTGCTTCAACATGTGGGAGGCATAATCCTTCCCATTTGCACGATTTTAGCCTTTGGGAAGGGGAAGAGTATTAGATTCATAATTCTGTTCATTTCTCATGGAGCAAAGACTCAGTTCTAATTCCAAATGCCCCCTGGACTTCAGACCTTGGTTTCTCAGGGGTTCTATGCCTAGATGGTTGGCCACTATATCCCCACGCCCTACAAACCTTGATTGAAGGATGCCATGGCATGAAGTCCCCATACTTTAACGATCACTTTGGGCACCTGAAAATGAGGACAAACAACACAGTGTAGAAACAACCACAGTCTGGCCCACTTGGTTCAAAAAAGGGAAAACAGAAGGCAAATCCCTGCCCCTCTCCAAGGTTCAGCTCATCATTCTTGCAGGTCAAAGCAGGTAAGAGTCACCAAAAATAACTCATGGTGCATTTCCACTGATAGTCATCAGCACATATACTCATTTTATTGAATGTCAGGCAGAATATGATATTTCTCATTTGAATATATTCATTTGATATGATAGACTTGGCTCTTCTCACTAATACAATATCCAAGACAATTCCAAAGAATTGTAAAGAATTGTTATTGGAAGTTTTTATGACCCCATCTTTTGGCTAGAATTAAAAAAAAACGTCAGCACACACTGGCCTGGGGCTCCACAAAGGGCATGGTGCTCCACCCACTGGTTGTAGCCGTTGCTGTGACGCTGGCACCTCAAGTCATCACCACTCACAGATGCCTACATGGGCCTGGCAAAATTATAATGCCTGGAAGCCCAGTGAGGGCAGTCATGTGACTGTCAGAGCGGGCAGCCAATTGACTGGGGGCTGTGTGTGGTCAGCCTGGGGTCTGCTGGGAAGAAGAGAGTTGGGTTGTTTTTTTTTTTTAATTCTAGCCAAAAGATGGGGTCATACAAACCTCAAATAACAATTAGTTCGTTTAAGGACTCATGATGGAAAATGTTCTCCACATCCCGAAAAATGAACTGTGGAATCTGAATATAGATTGAACCATACTAATTGTACTTTTTTCCCCCTTTTATTGAGGTTTTCCCCTTTTGTTCTGATTCTTCTTTCACAACACGACTAATGCAGAAATATGCTTAATGTGATTGTACATATATAACCTGTATCAGATTTCTTTCTGCCTTGGGAAGGGGTGAGGGAAAAGAGGGAGAGAGAAAGATTTGGAACTCAAAATTTTATAAAAACAAATGTTGAAAACTACCTTTACATGTAATTGGAAAACAATAAAATACTTTTATAATAAAAATATATATTCATTTGAGCCTTCTAAAGGTATGGGTGAAACATAAACCTTATATTCATCACAATCCAGTCAGTGTTCATTCTGGGCTTGAATCATCTGAGAGAAAAACTAAAGCTTATAGTAGAAAATATGGTGGGAAGCAAGGAAACAACTTTTCTTATCAATTTTATGTACACATACAGTGAAACAAGGAAGCTATCCTCACCCATATAGTAGGAAACTCAGTGGGCTCCAGGTTAGCCAAACTGATTATGCTAGAAAAAATATATGTATATTTAGCCTATGTTTCTTTGAGGATATCATATACGTATAATACATAAATACATATATATATGTGCATATGTATGTATATGTGTGTATATGTATGTATATGTATGTGTGATGGGCTGCCCATAAATTGGGGAATGATCTAACAAGTTATGGTATATAAGGTTGATAGAATATTAATAGGCTGCAAGATGTGATGAAACAGTTTCAAAGTAACAGGGAAGACATATGACCTACTTCAGGATGAAATGAACAGAACCAAGAGAAAAAACATTATATACTGATAAAAACATGGTAAAGATATGCAAGTTTGAAAAAAACAGGGACTGATCAGGGTAATGACCAACTGTGATTCCATATCCTAAAGATGAAACATGCTCCTGCAGCCTACTTGCTAAGAGGAGGACTCAGAGTATAGAAAGACATATTTCTTTAGTATTTGATTAACTCAGAAATTTGTTTTATTTGATTATACATTCTTATAACAGCAATTTTGACTTTCTTTCCTTCTCAATGTGTATGGGGAGTTGCCATTTCCTTCTCAAGCTCATTTTACAGTTGAAAAACTGAGGCAACCAGGGTTAAGTGACTTGCCCAGGGTCACGCAGTTAGTAAGTGTTTGAGGCTGAATATGAACTCATGAAGATGAGTCTTCCTGATTCCAAGCCCAGTGCTCTATCCACTGTAATACCTACCTCTATCCAAACCACTGATAAAAATACTAAACAGCACAGAGCAAAGGAGCGACAAGTCCTGGGACATACGAATATCATTTAAATAAGAATGAAAAAAAATGTTAATACTAATTTTTCTGATACTACTTTTCTGACAGAATGGGTTTATTTTAGTAGAAATACAACTCATTCAAATTTCAAGGCAACTTGGTTATTACAATTCTTGAATATACTATTTCTTTTTTCTTCAAATCATGGTAAGCTTTACAGGAACGAAAATAGAACTTTCAATTTTATGTTAATCCATTCATTTTTGGGCTTTGAGTCTTCAACCAGTCCATCTAACTAAGAATGGTGATCTAATCTATATCTTTATGTCATATTCACAGGGATGGAAAGAAAAACTGTCAAATGCTTTGGTCCCTGTCCCTAGTGAAAACAAGGTTCCAATCTTTCCACTATTCTTACACATTAATTACTCTAAGCACTCTGTCATTTACCTATGTTGACTTACTTGTTGTTTCTCACATATAATACCCTATATCTCCATTTATTGCATTTGTACTGGCCATTTTGCATATCTGTACTGCTCCCTTTCCTTACATCTAAGTCATAGCTTCCCTGACTTCCTTCTGGAATCGGCTCAAATTTCATCTCTTCTAATGATGCTTTTCCTGATCTTCTTCACTCTGCCCATATACATCCATTAGTATCTTTCCTGTAATATTATCTTCCATTTCTGCTGACTATATGTTGTCTGTATATTGTTGTTAGCATATTGTTTCCCCTACTAGAATGTGAGCATCTTGAAAGCGGGGCCTTTTTTTTTTTTTTACTCTGTTCCTAGTGTTTTGTACAATGACAGGTAGATTGTAAGTACTTAATATTTATCATTGATTGTTGTTCAGTCTCAATGGACCAAGGAAGACAATAGTGATGGAGGGTATCAGTTTTAGGAAATAAAGGATAAGCAATGAAACTGGCACAATGCTGAAATGGTTGATTTTGTCCCAAGGTTACTACACTCTCCTTGCCTAAGTGTAGGATTAGACTCATTGGTTGAAGGTGGGACTGAAGTAACGTTTAGGAATTAAATAGTCCTGGCTGTGGCTGTCAAGGTTAGAGAAATGTGAGGCTATAGGGAAAAGGGCAGACTCATTAAAAATGCTGATTACAATGTACACAATGTAATAAAACCAAATAAATGCAAGCTTTTCTGGTGGTCCTCTTTTTCACAAATAAAAAGAAATTTTAGTAACACTAGAGCTGGCTCATTTTTCCAAGGTGCACCTCTGCTATTAAAATTTCTGAAGATACCAATTCATCAGTGATGGAGATAAGTTTTCCTCCTCTAATAAAATATTAATGTTCATTCTTTGTAATTCAAAGGATTGTCTTCGAGCAACTTCCTCCTGCCATTAATTAAAATAATGAGCAATGTAATATTAAATGTATAATTCTCGAACAAGTACTCAAGTGTTTGCCTAGAAGTCCCTTTCTACCTAAAACATCTGGAAAATAATATGGTAAATTAAAATCTGATGCTTTAATATACTACAGGGTAATCCCAGAGTCTAGGTAGGCAAAGAGCCAAACTGGCAATGCTACTGTTCTTGGCACAGTGCCATCACTTCATCATTTTTCCTGACATAATGGAAGAAGCTTCTCCCTTTCACTATTTTCACTACTTTACTTATCACATAAGAAAATGGCAACCAACCTGTTTCACATCTGGCTAGGTTCTCTACGTGAGACAGGCCATGTCTCTGGAGGGCAAAACTGCCATAAACATTTAACTGTGCTCTTGTTTTAACATACTTTAGAAGGCAGTGTAGTTAGTAAAAAATTGTTGCCTGACTTCTGCCATGGTAATAAAAGT
Source organism: Dromiciops gliroides (assembly GCF_019393635.1). Classification (NCBI taxonomy): domain Eukaryota; kingdom Metazoa; phylum Chordata; class Mammalia; order Microbiotheria; family Microbiotheriidae; genus Dromiciops; species Dromiciops gliroides. The sequence goes on along the minus strand of NC_057862.1, from coordinate 625,041,780 downwards.
AAATTGCTCACTCTCACTCCATTTTACATTCTCTGGCAGATTCATTTTAATGGTGCTCAGTTGCATGTAACCTCCCCTGTGTCTGCATGGCTTTGCATACATGCTTCTTTTATTTTTTTACTTTTTCACCTTTCTATCTCTTTTCTTTTGGAAACTTATATTATGAAAATGGAGGTTTTAAAAGGAATGATCAAAACCTGCTTGAAAATGTATGTCGATTCCCCAAGTTTTCCTCACTTTTGATAACTAGTGTGGAGCAAACATGATGTGATACACAGTGTACCTCTAGATCCTTCCTTGATAGCAGAAGTGGTTATGAGCATTTGTGTATGACAAATTGAAAAGATTGACAAATTGAAAACAAAACAAAACAAAACAAAACCTAAGAACAAAATACTGTTAGGTTATAGGAAACTAATCCCATTCTCTGTGTGTATGTATATACACACATGAATTTATGTACACATAATTATATATATGCTTACATACATAATTATATGTACACAGAGACATGTACATATAATGATACATGCATTTATATTATATGGCTAAACGTGTATACATATAAGTATATGTATACAAATAAATATGTGCATGTGTTTGTATTTATTGTGGGAGTCAGTAACATTTTAGAGTGGTACAGCTGAAAGGAATTATAATTAAAGAGCCCAGGTTCAAATCCCTCTTTAGCTGCTTGCTACCTTCTCTACCTTCTGGCAACCATACAGTCTTTTGGAATTTTAATTTCCTCTGTTCTAAAATGAAGAGATTGGCCCAGATGATTCCTAAGGTCCTTTGCAAAGAGCAATTTTGTTTAGATATAGGATGAACTGCCTGACTTGTTGGGGACTTTGTATATTCTATGAAGATGATTACAGCTTATTTTCCAAAAAATTTGCAAAAGATGCAGAGACAAAGACATTTTATGAGAAACATGTTGATATTGTCAAAACAGAATTTACAATGTTATTTGATGACAAATTTTCAAGTGATTATAAGGGAGTATTAAAAAACACATTTGAGCACAGTTTAGGAGATCAAGAAATGCATGTTATTTTAAAATTGTTGACTTCTTAAAAGCCTTAAATACATATAGCATGACTACTGAATTGTGAAGAGAAGCAGAATGGTACTTCAGGAAAAAAAGATGTGAGGCATGGAAAACAGTGAAAAATATCACAATTTTTTTTTTTGGTGAGGCAGTTGGGGTTAAGTGACTTGACCAGGGTCACACAGCTAGTAAGTGTCAAGTGTCTGAGGCCGGATTTGAACTCAGGTCCTCCTGAATCCAGGGCCAGTGCTCTATCCACTGTACCACCTAGCTGCCCTACAATTAAAAAAAAATCAACAAATAATAAAATTATACCTAACATACTTTATGTCTCTTAATCAACTGTGTGACTGCAAAGATACAATTAAAAATTACTGAATAGGGGGCAGCTAGGTCACGCAGTAGATAGGGCACTGGCCCTGGGGTCAGGAGGACCTGAGTTCAAATCCGACCTTAGACACTTAACACTTACTAGCTGTGTGACCCTGGACAAGTCACATAACCCCAATTGCCTCACTTAAAAAAAATTACTGAATAGGAGGCAGCTAAGTGGTGCAGTGGATAAAGCACTGGCCCTGGATTCAGGAAGACCTGAGTTCAAATCTGGCCTCAGACACATGACACTTACTAGCTGTGTGACCCTGGGCAAGTCACTTAACCCTCATTGCCCCACCTCCAAAAAAATTACTGAATTAGCATAACTCTTCCCTTCCTACATTTCATCAAGAATACCTTTGATTTGTGCATTTGCTACTTTCATGAAGGTTTCATAAGGACAAGACTGTAGGCATATGGATCAGTACATACTGCTGACTTATAAATGCTTTTGTTGTAGTTTGTCATAGTAGTATGTAGCATCATTTTCATTATCTTAGAATATTTTATATTTGAAATATCTTAACATTCAATATTGATCAACCAAGATTCCAGAATGCCAAAAGTGGTTCTATGTGATATCTGCCTCCAGAAAGAAAGAGAATAGCAACAAGATTGATGACAATGCATATCTTTTTATATGGCTAATGTGAAATTTGTTTTTCTTGACTCTGCATAATGCTTATAAGGATTTTCTTTTGTCTTTTCTGTTGGGAGAGGGAGAGGAATAAAAAAAGAGAGAAAATAAATTCTGGTTAATTGAAAGAAACTAAAAGAAGGTATTTTTAAAAGAAAGCCAATACCTGAATGATACCGAGAGCTCTTGTATCAAATATTCTTTATTCCTAAGCATAAAGCACTCAGTATGACTTTGAAGGCCTTCTCACTTATCTAACTGATTCTCCCCATTCTAAGTATCTAGGAACTTCATATTTTAGACCGCTGTGCTTATTTTCACTAATCCCCCCTCACCACTGGCAAGCACCAAATTAAATGGTTTCATTAATGATCACAATATTTGTAAGTAAATTAGAGAAGCATACAAATAAAAATCACATTACAAACCATAAAGATCATAACATTCAGCAGTGAACACTTTTCCCCAGAGGCCACTATAACCTCAGATATTAATAATCTATGAATCTATGAAAATGGGGATGATGTTAACTTGGAGGACCAGACTCACTGAGTTGCCATGGGGAGAGATATGTGCTATATAAATGCAAATTATTTTATTATCACGCAGAATCAAATGAAATAGGCGAAGGCAATAACCATGGATAAGTCCAGACTCAAAGTCAACAACAGTTCTTAGATCATTAACAGGTAGCCATGATGTAGAGATACAGTCCTGAGTCAAGAAAATAGGGCCTAACTTTTTGGATTTTCTACTACAAAATGACCTCTCTGAAATTCTTTCCATGGTATGGATGCACTTAACTAGGAAACCTGAGAAGTGCAAGTAATTACACATCCTGTGGCCTGTGAGATCTTTGAATTGAAAACAACTTTAATTTCTCCCTTTTTTTCTGGAATAAAGGAATTATTTCTAGTTCTCAATCTTTACATTATAAAGTTGCTTATTATTTTAAAAAATGCTTTGTTCAATTGAAATTTATCATAAACTCTGGCAACTTATTAACTAACTCTTTCTTGGATTTATATACTCACTCTCAGATGTGGTGGTTTGCTACTTCCCTTTGGAGAAATCTGAGTTGTGCATCCAACTTAGGAGATACTAATTGTGGCTCAGAAAGAATTAAGTTGGAGTAATTCAGAATGACCCAACAACTCCCCATTCCATTACAACCTTTACTTTGGAGCCTGATATTGCAGCCTCACATTAGAAAATGGTAAAACACACTAGAATTGAAATTACTAGGTGTAATTTCCAATCATAGCACCATTAAGAGTGACCTATAGGGGCAGCTCTGTGGTGCAGTGGATAAAGCACTGGCCCAGGATTCAGCAGGACCTGAGTTCAAATCCGGCCTCAGACACTTGACACTCACTAGCTGTGTGACTCTGGGCAAGTCACTTAACCCCAATTGCCTCACCCCCCCCCAAAAAAAAAAGAGTGACCTATGAAAATAGTTTCACCTCTCTGGGCCTCAGTTCCCTCATGTCTGAAATGAAGGTGTTAGACGACACTATCTTTAAGCTCCCTTCCAGTTCTAAGTCTTATGGAATTATGGAAATTAGCTAACTGATTCTAGGTCCTCAATATGTCTTGCAAACATTTATTTCTATTAATATCTGTGAAGTCACCTTCTCTAGGGATTTAAATGAAATTGTTTCAATAAGGAGGCATAGGGATGTCAATTTGGCAAGCCTTGGCCACTTATTGAATGTAAGGATTGAAGGAGAGGGGAGAGATGAGAATAACTCCAATGGCAATTAAGATGATACTGAGCTCTCACATGTTACATATTAAAATGAATTGAATTAAATTAGGTCATCTTAATGTAAATATTAGGTTTCAGGAAAACGAACTAGAGAAAGCAGTACTGTAGCATCAAGAAAAGTCAATATAGTTTTGTGTTTCAGTAGGAGTGGCATAGCTTCCAGGAACATGGAGATGATAATCCCACAGTACTCTACACGTGTCAGACTTCAGTTGTATTATTCTGCTCAGTTCTTATAATGTCATTCTATGAAGAACTTTGATAAGTTGGAAAATATCCAAAGGAGGGCAAACATAATTAAGCGTTGTGAGTTCATGGTATGAGAATTGGCAGAACAGAGCATATTTAACCTATAGAAAAGAATACTCATTGGGGTAATATGTTAGCTTTGTTTAAGTGTCTTAATGGGTTGCCTAATGGCAGAGGGATTAGACTTGTTTGTATGGTCTCAGGACACAAATAGAAACTAGGGGTAAAAGATGAAAAGATATCCATTTAGGCTTATTATTCTGAAAATTAATAATTAGATCTGTACGAAAATACAATGCCCTATGTTAAGATGTGATAGATTTCTCTTCCCTTGAAATGTTCAAGCAAATACTGGAAAATAATTTATTGGATATGTCATAATGGGGATTTTTCTGTATGTGAATTGTGCTATAAATGCCTGCTAAAGTTTCTTCCAAATCTCAGATAATGCAATTTTGTTATTTGGTAATTAATGAACTACTTACTATGCAACTGGGGAAGCAATGGGAAAAAAAATAAGTCAGTCTCTGATGGACTCCAAGAGGACAATTAAAAAAGCAATGTTGACATAAAGAGCTGGCCACATACATCCAGAATTAAATTTCAAATGAATTCTAAATGACACTTTTTAAAAAATTTCATTTTGTCTAACCTAACAAGGGGAATATACTTATGGCATAAACTCAGAAACCAAGTGATTTAGGGATAAGCCTATATTGAGTTGGGGGTGAAATAAACTAAGTAGGACAATGAAACTGGTAGAATGAAACTGTTTCAGTGGATGATTTTATGCCATTAATACAATAAAGAAAACTAATATATCAGAAATAAACACAGGAGGGAAACGACAGAGAGGTGAAGGACAAATGTTGCAGCTACAACACAACTATAAGTTCCATGGGCATTATGCCATCTTCTCTAAATTATGGGATAACAACAGAATTTGTTATATTAGGGAGGATATCTAAAAGGTGATTGCTAAATAAGAAAAAATATAGTGAGAATCAGGGCTCACATTTTGATACTGTTTTGCTGGCATTACCTCTTTGCTAGGTAGGTAGTTCAGTGGCATTATCCCTATTATCCCCATTTTACATATTATAAAATTAGTGTGGGGCAGCTAGGTGGTACAGTAGATAAAGCAACAGGCCTGGATTTAGGAGGACCTGAGTTCAAATTTGGCCTCAGACACTTGACACTTACTAGCTGTGTGACCCTGAGCATATCACTTAATCCTCATTGCCCTGCCAAAAAAAAAATCCTTATTAAAAAATTGGTCAAAGAAAAGATCAAAGAAAAAATGGGGGAAATTTGTATGTATACAGATATTTTAGCAGCTTTTTTGTAGTGCAAATAATTGAAAATTGAGGGTGCTTATCAATTAAGGAATCTCTGAAAAAGTTGCAGCATATGATGGTGATGAAATGCTGTTGTGTTATAAAAAATGATGAGGCAGATAGTTTTAGAAAAAACAAACAAAAAACTTGGCAAGACCCACATGAACTTATACAAAGTGAAATGAGAAGAATAGGAAGGTCATGGTGCACAGTACCAACAATGTTTTGATGATGATCAACTGTGATATACTTGCTACTCTGATAAATACAGTAATTCAAAATGATTCTAAAGATTCATATTTTAAAAATGCTATCTACCTCCAAAGAGAGAGTTGATTAACTTTGAGTACAATTTAAAGTATAAATTTCTCTTTTCCTAATTTATCTTGCTTTTTTTTTCAATATGGCCACCAAAGAAAAAATTTTGCATGATTTTAAATGTATAATTGATATATTTTACTTGCCTTCTCCTTGGGTGGGGTAAGGGTAGGATGGAGGGTGAGAATTCAAAACAAAATGTAAAAAGAAAATAATGCTAAAATCTATCTATCTATCTATCAATCTATCTATCTAGTTGCTTCATTTGCAGAGTATTAGTAAGATGTGACACTACTCTCTGGGGCCCAGGGAAAACATTAAGTAAATTTTTATTGAATGACTGACTGACTCTGGGCTTTCTCCATCATGCCCTAACAGTTTCTTGCAAAAAGAGGTTCATTCTGTTCCTAAACTGTCCTCAACCTGGCAGTTCATTCTGCCCCTGTGTTCAACTCACCCTGGAAGTACACAGTGTCCCTTTGTTTCCATCAGATTAATAGCTTTATTCCAGAACTACTATTTGGAAGGAAGTGCCCAGGCCAGGTTTGCCTTCATTTTTCTCCTGGGTCAACATATGATTCTCTCAACTTTCTCTACCATGCTCTCATGAAAGTACTTTCTCCCCACCCCACCCCTGCTTTTCAACCAACTTTTATTTGTTGTCTTTCCTCTTTAGAATGTAAGTGTCTTGATGTCAGAGACATTCTATTTACTTTCTTGGTATTCCCAGCATTTAGCACAGTTCCTGAAATGTTAATCCTTTAATGAATGGTTATTGATTAAACTTGAGAGAAAAGTTCACATGAATAAGACTTGAGGGTTTAGTATAATACTGCCTAAGCAGATCACAGTGTGACAAGGCAGGCAAAAACAAACAAAAAACAAAACAAAACCCAAAGTAACAACAACAACGACAACGAGAACAAAAACCAAATTGTTTATACAGACATAAGTCTTATTACTTAGACAATATGTAGATTAATATGTTCACTTCTGGGTACAAATTTATAGGAAGGAAATTGATAAATTGAAAAATATTTGGGGATAGTTATTATGGTAAGGGACACAATGTCATATATTCAGTCAAACAATAGGGATATTTAGCTGAAAGACAAAGGAATACTTTCCATAATATGAAGTTTGTTCATTTCATTAATGAGGTTTGTTTCAATTAATGTTTACAGTAAAATATTGTTCAGTTTCTTTGGAATTTTGATAATTGTGTTGTAGAAAATATTGACTAGAAAATTCATCTAGCTTTTTAATGAGCATATTTAGAATTGTAATCATACACACAAACATACACAAACACACAGCTACTACACAGAATCTGTTAGCAATAACTAGTTATTTTCCAGCAACCAGATTTGTTTGTTTGTTTCATGCTGATGAAGCTATAGTTCCTTTTAACCTTGGTGAATGCATAGTGTTTCCCCAATTTAATTGTTATTGCCTAGAGCGTCAATCTAAACTGAATGGGATGACAGCTTTGAAAAAACAACAATGAACTAAGGGGAGGAAACAGGAAGGGGAGAGGAGGAGAAGAGGGCTAAGGGAAACAAAGAAATGTGGTAGTGTTGGAACAGATGGATAAGGAGAAAGAGAGGAGGAATCAAAGGACAAAGAGGTAGAGTTTTTGATCATAGGGTCATTTACTTGTCTCTGAAAGTGACTTAAGTAAGTATTCAGTGTAACATTTATTTTAGTGATGAGACAAAAACATAAAGCCCAGAAAGCTTGAAAATAAGAACAACAGCAACAAAAACACCCTCAAAGTCCTAAGTAACATCCCTGAGATCTCAATCTTTATCATCTCATTCTAAGTTTATCATTCTTTACAGTGTTAGAGAAGAATGAGAAGAGGAGGAGAATGAGGGGGAAAAGGATTGAAGTGGAAGAGGCACTGTCAGTATTAGGGAGAGAAATGAGGGAGAAAGTAAAGAGTTTTGGTCACAAATATGATGTTAATTGTTTAAACAAAAAACAAACAGCCTTATGAATGCTCATTTTGGCTCATTTTCCACAAATATTACCTTTCACCAACAGAATGAGTTGGGAATATTATAATTTTTGACAAGTAGTTATTTAAAGATAAAATTCTGAAATGGAAGAACAGCCTTGTTTTGGTTTATAGAATAGAATGAGTTTTCCTTTAATCCTAATAAATTTTAAGGGATTAAATTTTAGAATGTTTTTCTTTTCTAATTTAAATTGTGATGTTTAAAATCTAATGTGAGTCCTTACCTGGCCCCCCTCCAGTTTTGGGGAGAAACTAGGTAAGATTTACTGATAAATTCAGCAAGAGTTTAGGCTTTTAAGGATTTATTAAAGAGTAAAGGCAATGCATGGAGTCCCGTAAAACACAGGAAAAGTCTATCTACTTTCCTCTCTCTTTTTCTATCTGCCACAAACCCAAAGTCCCAGATGAAAAAAAGGGGCAGATCCTCAGTGGCTTCTCCCAGAAGCCACCTGTGAAACAGGAAACAGGGTCGTCCACACATATAGCTCCAAGCTAATTGGCTGATAGCATTGATTGACATGACTTACAGGTGGTTCTATAGACATAACTTCGGTTGCCAGGAAACTTCCAGATGCCAAGTCACATGCTGTCTCCTCAGGTTGGAGCTGCCCTTGTTCTCACAATGTCTTTCTCAGCAGGGGGTGGCACCCTGATTCTCACAAAGCCTAGAAATCATTTCATGGGGAAATAGAGAACAAGACTTTGAGTAATGGGTGCAAATTTATAGATTACAACTCAATATAAGGAAACACTCCCTAATAATTAGTACTGTTCTAATTAAAGTGAAGGAAGGCTGGTCTTATTCAAATAGAAAAGTATAAGAATTTCAGGCTTAAATTAGGAAGATATTTGGTTATATAGGGAAGATCCAATATTTTAAAAAACATAACAGCAAGAATCTTATTCCAATATGTGCCCAATTATACATATGAAGAATTATCCTTACATGGTTTTGTCCTGTTTTTCGGGGCAATGGAGCATATGACAAGTCATAAATTTTTACATTCAAATTTAGTGTGTTTGTGTGGGGGGATTCTTTTTTTGTTGTTGTTATTGGATGACAGTTTATTATTTGTTGGTTATCCCATAAAAAATGAGTCGTATATCAATGATACATTAAGCATTATGAGGATTTAAAAAAAAAAGTAAAAGGTCTTCTAAGAATTGCAAATGTTATTCAAGCTGCCCAAATATAGACTAGGATATCACTGGAGACAGGGGGTTCCCTATGACTAGAGGCTTTCAAATAGAGACTAGAGGACTACTTTTCAGATGAAGATTCCTTTTTAAGTCTAAATAGGACTAGGCCATTTCAGTTTTTAGACAAGGTTAATACAAGTTCCCGGCACAAATTCTTGGCATCCTCACCAAATTATTCTCTCTTATTAGACAGTCAAAAGACTTGCTTGATGAATTTTTAAAAATAACCTACTAATAATTGTAGCAATGATATTTTATAAATATTAAATCTGGGATTCATTCTCCCCTTTAAATAAAGACAACTCTCAGGGGAAAGAGTAGACACATAAAGGGATTACATTCAGCAAAAGCACACATATAAAGGACATGTCTTGTCAGGGCACATACATGGAAAGCCAGCTCACTTTTATGGTGATGTAGGGACCATATGTAATTTCTTATGACATTACCCCACTGTACTACTCCCATTGGTCCTGCTGTCTGCTTTGCTTTGCAAAGTATGTAGACTCTGTGATGATCAAAAATATGAGACATAGATCTGGGTAATTTAAGCTTTTTATTAATAGGCTGTTGGTTTATTAATAAAAAGAGGTCTATTGGCCATCTCAGATCAAAGACCCCTCAATGGCAGTGAGGTCAGAGTTCATATACCCTTCCAACTGCAGAAGGTCTATCCCATAGCAATCAAAGCAAATTGGTGAACAATAATCAAATTTAATTGGTTGAAATGAATGGAGGTGGAATATATTAAAATGAAGTCCAGAGATATGATTTAGATGACATCAGGGAGAGAATGTAGATTCCAAAAGGTTTCTACCTAGATATTTGGTTAATCTCATCAGTCCTTCAGCAATCTAGACAAAAGGTTCTATCTCCCCCCCAGGATTTGTAAGTGTGAGTTGGGCTTGACCAAGATGAGGACATTTGATGGAATCTCTCAAGGAGAGTTGCCTTTGAATGGGGGTAGGGAGAGAGGACTAAGAAAGGAGAGATCACTTGGTCCCCCAAGATGTTGATTATTAATAATTATTTCTCACCCTGACAAGCATATATTCTAAAATGAGGATATGTTTATGAATTGTTCTTTATATTGTACATTGTTCCCTGCTGGTCTCAAGAAAGCATTAATGTTTTATACTCTGCTGGGGTGTGTGTAGGTATGTGTGACTTACGTTCTACATAGGCATCTATGGGCTTTTGGTATTGAGCTCTGTACAGCCTCTGAGGCCATCATTGTATCTTAGCAAATTAAAATAATAGAGACTTATAATGAGGAACCAAAAGAGGTGAGAAAGCATGTTAGCAATTTTGGAATAATGTGCCCTCAAAATTTTTAAATTTCGGGAACACATTTATGTGAACAAATAATTACTATATAATTGTATTGTGGCTAAATCTACTGGTTCTCTCTTATGTTTTCCCTACTAAACATTTTTGCACACCAGAATGTTTTAAATCCCAGGAAAAAAATACAACAGCTTTGCCCTGTGGCTTCCTAAATAAATGCCAGTAAGGGAAAGAAACAATGAGGGAGAGAAAAACTGGAAGTTGGCAGCCAATAATTCTACATGTTTTGCATGACTGCTTGGTAATACAGGCTCCAGGTCACAGGTGGAAGAAGTTGAGGGTCATTATGCAACATAAATGTTAACAATATATCATAATTAGAGGCACACCTGTGGTAAAAAACTTTGAGATGTTCCACCAAAAAGACCTAAAAATGCTCAGGAGAGGAAGAAAAATAAACTTCTAATCTCTTTCTAAGGGTTGGATGGTATTCAGAATATTTGTGATTTATATTTTTATATTCAGGGACAATCTTTAGACAACACTTTCAGGTAGGGCAGGTTTGTTTTGCTTCTATTTTCCCAGTGCCTCACTATCTCTATGGAACTCCAAATCACTTGTGACTTCCTTCTGTGGAAATGGCCTATACACTGTATCTTTCCTTTGGCCTGACCTCAATCAATCAATTAATCAGTCAACATTCACTTAAAGTCTACTATGTGCCAGGCACTGTGCCAAGCACATTGCATTTAAAAAAGAGGTGAAGAACAGTCCCTACCCTCAAGGAATTTACAAGCTAATGGGAGAGACAACATACAAACAAATACATATAAGGCAAGCTATATAAAGGAAAAAAAGAGGAAATGATTTACAGAGACAAAGTGCTAGAATTAGGAAGGGTTGGGGAAGACTTCGAGTAAAATTTGGAATTTTATTTGGTGTTTAAAAGAAGTCAGAGAGGTCAATAGGTGGTGGAGAAAAAGAGCATTTATGGAATGAGGGATAGCTGGACAAAATGTCCAAAGCTGAGAGATGGAAAATCTTGTTCAAGTAATAGAGAGGAGATCAATGTCACTGGATCTAAGAGTAAGTGGTGGAGAGTAAAATATAAGAAGATTGAAGAAGAGGTAGAATAGGTTCTGATATGCAGGGCATTTTGTATTTTATTCTGGAGGTAAGAGGGAACCACTGGGTTTTATTGACGAAGAGGGTGGCATGTTGGACTTGTGCTTTAGGAAAACTTAAATAGTTAAATGGAAGACAAGGTGGAGTGGAAAGATACTTGAGGCAGGTAGATCTAACCAGAAGGCTAATACTACAGTCCAGGTATGAAATGATGAAAGCTTGCACTAGAATGGTAGCAGTATCAGAGGAGAGAAGAGGGCCTATTCAAGAGATGTTGCAAAGGTGAAATTTATAGGCCTTAAAAACAGCTTGGATATTAGCAGTGTGAGATAGTGAGGAGTTTCAGATAAATTCCAGGTTGTTAACCAGAGTGACTTAAAGGTTGGTATTGCCCTCTACATTACGTGGGGAGGGGATGGTTTAAGAAAAAAAATAATGAGTATTGTTTTGGACATAATGACTTTCTGATATCAACTGAATATCTAGTTCAAGATGCTTGAAAGTTAGTTGGATAGGTGAGATTGGAATTCAGCAGAAAGTTTGGGGTAGATAGGTAAACTTGAGAATCAACAGCATAGAGATGATAATAAAATACATAAGACCTGATGAGATCACCAAATGAAGTAGTTTAGAGGGAGAACAGAAAAGTGCCCAGGACTTAACCCTAAATTATATCTATGGTTAGAGGACATGATCTGCAAGAGGATCTATCAACACAGCCAGAGGAGAGATTAGATAAGTAGGACAAATACCTAGAGAGAATGGTATTCTAAAATCCTAAACAGAACAGAATAAATCAAAACCCTATCTGCCCTTTGTTCCATTGTTTTAGGTCTTTGCTGACTGACTTGTGGAAAGCTAATTCCATACTTCAATATTAAGAAATAAACCATTTAAATTTATATCAGGGATTTCATTGATTTAACTGAGGACTATGAGAATTTCAGGCAGATTAAGTATGTTGATTTGGTAAGGGTTCTTCCTGATTCTCTCAAATCACCTGAAATTATGATTTACTTCTACTTAAGGTAAATGCAAATCTTTTCGTTTCAGAGCTCTAACTTTCCCACTTTAATGTTTTTATATGACTCACAAGAAAAATGAATTATGGATATGTCACTAGGACCCTGAACCACCATAACATTCTTTTCCCAATCAAATGGGAATCATTTTCACACCTTTCCCTATTAATTACTTATTTTTATTTAACTATTCAGAAGTGACCTCTTTCCATCTCTCTTCAATCTGATGTGTAATTTATATCTCTTTCCAAATGGCTACTTTGTCAAACAGTTCCAGTTTCATAGGATAAACTATTTTCTATTAAATGACATACGAATTACAAAATACACTTTAATTATAAGTATATTTAAGATATGAATTGAAAAGAAACACTAGACTAATAAACAGCTAACATTGATATTACACTTTACTGTCATCAAGAGTAGCACTACTAGTAGGAATAGCAGTACTAAAATAGAAGTAGTAATAGTATTAGTAGCAGTAATAGTAGTAGTAGTTGTGGTAGCACAAGCAGTACTAATTGACCTTGTTTTTGTCATTTTGTCATTGTCCTCATCATCACCATCATGGTTTTACCATCACTGTCTTAGTAGTAAGTTAGCAAGCACATAAATAACTTAACATATCTGCACCTCATACTCTGCTGAAAGATGTATACTATGTGTATTACTGTATAATCTCCATTTCCCATTGAGAAAATTATAAAAATGTGTAGATCCCATTTTGGTATAAGTAACAAGTAAAATACAAAATAATAATATGAATCATAATAGATTTTAATGATGTAGACATATAAATTTAATTTATATTTTCAGATACATTAATCTAAATATTAGCCATAGCAATACTCTGAATAAGGAGACTGATAAATAATTGAGTAGATATTGAATCTTTGACCATGGTTTCCCATGAAACAAAGTTGTGAATTTTTTTGGTTCTTTTCTACATCTATAGTGACATTGTAAAGGTAGCCCAAAAAAATAAAAACAAAACAACACAAAAACAACTTGCTAAAAACTTCATGGTTGAGAACATATTTTCTTTTCAAATCTACTTAAACAAAAAGTCTAAATAGGGATAAAATTTCTTCTTACTTTTCCAGTATCCTTCCCTCCCCCAGGGGTGTTTAATACATAGGAATGCAAATTTTAAACTTACTCACAAGTAAACACACATTGAAAAGGACACGTATAAATGTTAAAAATGAATGTATAAATTAAAATGCATTTCTTAAGTATTCTCTATGTTCTAAGCACTTTGCTAAGTGCTGAAAATAGGAAGAACTAGAACATCCATACTCTCAAAAAATTTCACACTAATGAGACAGATGACACATAAAAGAAAGGGCATCTGTAGGTCATCTGCAAAAACAAAACAAAACAAAACAAAAAAACAAGTCCCAAAGGTTTACACGGAGACATATGGTAAAGCTCAGAATTCCTTAGTGAATATCAGTTATTCATAGGACAATGTTGGGTGTTTGTAACATATAGATGTAGTGCAAATAATAAGGCTTGGAGAACCTTATGAGGGAATGACATGGCAGATGATGACTGCACTTTGCAGAACCCCTGCTCCCCTGAAAACTCAAGCACCAGTGCTTCTCTTGGCCCTGGTCCTGTGACTAAGCTAGCTACTTTCCTGCAGCCACAACTACTACTGTTTTTCCCTAACTTGGAATTGAGACCATGGAACCTTTCTTAAAATGATAAGTAATATCTAACTAAAACCAAGAGCAAGCATTATCTATAATGGGGATAAATTAGAAGCTTTCCCAACAAGATCGAGGATTAAGCAAGGATGCACATCATAACCACTATTATTCAATATTGTATTAGGAATTCTAGCTGTAGAAATAAGAGAAGAAAATGAAGGAGTAAAAATAGAAAATGATGAAACAAAAATGATTCTTTTTGCAGATGATAGGATAGGTTACTTAGAAGAGCCTAGAAAATCAAGCAAAAAACTAGTTGAAACAATTAGAAACTTTAGCAAAGTTGCAGAATTAAAATAAGCTCACATAAATCATAAGCATTTCTAAATATCAACAACAAAACCCCGCAGCAAGAGATAGAAAGAGAGATTCCATTTAAAAGAACTACAGACCATATTAAATACTTGAAAATCTAGCAGTCAAGACAACGTCAGGAACTATATGAATACAATTAAAAAAAGATTTTGTACAAATAAAGACATCTAAAAAATCAGAGAAACATTAATTGTTCCTGACTTTATTTATTATACTGTCTATGTCAATAGAGTAATAATTACCATTCTAAGTTAATTTATTTAGTGCCATACCACTCAAAGTAGCAAAGAATATAGAGCTCCAAAAAATGAGAAGAAAATACATTTAGAAAAACCAAAAATCAAGGATATCAGGGGATTTAATTTTTAAAAATGTGAAGGAATGTGGCCTAGCAATACTAGATTTCAAACTATAAATACAAAGCAGTAATCATAAAAACAGTCTGGTACTGGCTACATAGTGCTCAATCAGAAGAATAGATTAGATACACATACACCGTAATAAATGATAAAACAAAATTCCATGCTTTGGGGGTAAGAACTCACTATTTGACAAAAACTGCTAAAAAAAATGGAAAGCAGTTTCACAGAAACTAGGTAGAGAACAACATCACATGCCACATAACAAAATAAAGTCAAAATGGATATATGATTTAGCCATGAGGATGATATCATAAGTAAATTAGCGGAGCATAAAAATAATTGCCTTTCAGACCTATGAATAAGGAAAGACAGAAAAAGAGAAAGAGAGAGAGAGTGTGTGAGAGAGAGAGAGAGAAGATCGTGGCATATAAAATGGATAATTTTAACTGCATGAGATTTTAAAGAAAGGTTTTGTAGAAACAAAAATTAGAAGAAAAGCAAGAAACATGGGAAAAAAGTTAAAGGCTTCATTTTTCAAATACATAGAAAGCTGTACCATATTTATAAAAATGAGAGCCATTACCAAATTGCTAAATTGTCAGTGATCATGAATAGTCAGTTTTCAGAAGAAATCAAAGCTATCAATAATCATATAAAATGTTTGAAATTATTATTGATTAGAGAAATGCAAATTAAAATCACTGAAATACTACGCCATACCTAATATAATGGCTAATATGACAGAAAAAGAAAATGACAAATATTAGAGGGGATGTGGAAAAACAGAAACACTTATAAACTTTTGGTGGAGTTGTGAACTGGTCCATCTATTCTAGAGAACAATTTGAAAATATGCCTAAACAGCTATAAAACTGCATACCCTCTGTACCAGTATTAGCACTCTTAAATCTGTATCCCTAAGAGATCAAAGAAAAGGGACTAGGGCCTATTTGTAGAAAGATAGTTACAGCAATTCTTTTTTGTGGTAGCAAAGAATTAGAAATTGAGGATATATCCATTAATTGGGGAATGTCTGAAAAAGTCGTGGTATATGAATGTAATGGAATATTATTGTGCTATAAGAAATGCTTATAAAGATCACTAAAAAAAAAAAAAACAAACAACATGGAGTCAAAGGGAAATAGATGGTAAACTTCCTTAGGTATTCCTTTGTAAAGAATTTCACTCTTATTTCACATCCTGATTAAAGACAAATGAACAGTTTTATTCAGTACAAGGGAACCTGGCCAGGAGAAAAGTTTAGAACATTTTCCTCCCTGAAACAGACTAGGAACAACTATTTTTTAGAGGGTAGATGCAGTGATCACCTGAAAATGGAAAGCCCCTTATTGGGCATGCGTTGGGAGAAGATGGATGAGGGCTGTTGGTTCTGACTTCTGGAGTTATCTGTGTCAGTTTAGCACCACCCAGGCAGCAGCCGTGTCTAATAGGATGATCTCCCGGTGGGTTGTGGGAGGCTTGAATGAGGGGTGCTAGTCCTACCTTCTAGCGTTATCTCAGTCTCAGGCAGGCACCACTTATCTCTCTTGCTTCTTAGGCGTGTCTGTCCTTTAGCTTCTCAAGGAGAAAGTTCTCTGAGTTGCCCTAGAAAACTTCTGACATACCCCAGACCCATATCACTTGGAACTCTTTTGGAACTGATGCAAAGTGAAGGGAGAAGGACTAGGAAAACATTGTACAAAGTAACAGCAATATTGTAACAATGATCAACTCTGAAAGATTTAGTTTCTCTGATCAAGAAAATGACCCAAGACAATTCCAAAAGACTAGTTGAAAAATGTTAACCACCTATAGAACTCTGAAAGCAGATTGAAGCATATTTCTTTTCCCTTTCTTTTAAAATGTCAATGATCAGGGACTTAGAGACTTTGAAGATTTGACAATTTTAATTTGATGAGCTAAACTTAGAGGGCCTTAAGTAAGGGATAATTTACTTAATGTAGCTTCTCTTTTGACCCTCTGGATTTCTTGCTCTGCAATGCTCCAGTGGGAAATATTCTCTCCGCTTTACTCATCTTGTTTCCCCTTTGCCTCTGTTTTCATCTATTTTTTTTCTTTCAGCTTCCTTTTATATGTTGGCTTCTCTAATTAGAATATAAGCACCTTTAGGGCAAGGACTGTCTTTCTATTTGTATTTTAGAGGATGTAGCACAGAATCTGACACACAGTAAATGAACTGCTCACTGAAATGACTTGGTGTCGTATCCAACATTCTTATGGATTTTGATTGGCTCTAAACATATCCCTGGATCTGAGCAAAATGATTGGTCTGTTATATATGGGTCACACACACACACACACACACACACACACAGAGACAAACAAACAAACTTGGGTCACATATTCTTACATGCACTTTAAAAAAATGTCTTTGAATACTATATTATGATAAACTATAAAATTACCTTTTAAACATTTTCATGGATAAAAATGGTACCTGGATTAGATCAGCTACCAACATTTATTAATCATATGTGCTAAGAAGTATACTATAATCAAGGCCTATAAAGAGAAATGTGAAGTATTTCCTGACCTCATGGGACTTATATTCTTTCAATCAAGTCAAATCATACATGTATAAATAAAAACAAAATAAGTTGAAGCTAACTTAAAAGTGTGGAGGTTAGCAGATGGATGTATTAGGAAGGGCCTCATAGATAGGTTGAGAACAGTTTCTTCTTTGAAAGTACATTAGATAAGAAAGGTCTGCACTCTGAACATTTCCACTATAGAATTCATAAATTAGAATTATCCTCATCCCCTGTACCTCATTCCTGAAGATTGAATGGCTCCTCCCTGAATGTCTCTTGAAGGAGGACATTTAGGCCAGCCATCCCTTTGGTTTTTACCAGACAACAATCAAAATATTTTTGTCATGCTCTCTCACCTGGTATCTTTGTTCTTCCATTACTCCCACCCCTTTCAGCTTTTTAAAATTTTTCTTCCCCCATAAGAATCCTCCTTGAAGACAGAGATTCTCTTTCATTTTGCTTAGCATACTGGCTGGCATGTAGTGTGCATTTAGAAAATGCATATGGACTTATGGGACTGATGGAATTCTAGGCAAAGGGAATCGCCTGTTCAAAGACACATTGGGAGAAGTTGGGTACAGTTGTTAAGGGAACAACTGGAGAAGATTTTATTATAAGAGAGAATTAGTGAAGGGTAATATCATATATAATAAATCTAGTAAGCAGATTATAACAATATGAAAGGTTTATAAATGTGACTGAATAATCTAAAAAAGTGAAGGGACTTTGTAGTTTGGTTTACACTTGTTCTTTCTGAGAATCTAATGGAGGTTTTGTTTTGTTTTTAACATACTG
Organism: Dromiciops gliroides; assembly: GCF_019393635.1. Taxonomy (NCBI): domain Eukaryota; kingdom Metazoa; phylum Chordata; class Mammalia; order Microbiotheria; family Microbiotheriidae; genus Dromiciops; species Dromiciops gliroides. The sequence continues at coordinate 625,023,652 of NC_057862.1, read as the reverse complement.
CTCATATGTAGCAGAGGGATAAACCACCTTTTCCCATTTCCTTAGAATTCTCCATTTCTTTTTTTTTTTGCTTTGAACAGAATTTTATTTTCCAAAATATATGTAAAAACAAATTTTAACATCAGTTTTTAAAACTTTGTGTTCAAACTTCTCTTTTTCCCTCCATTCCTACCCCCCATCCACAAGAACTCAAGCAATTCAAAATAAGTTATACATCAGTAGTCATGGAAAAATTCCCATATTAGCTAGTTGTGAGAGAAAACAGTCTCTTTTTCTATCTTCTTCCTTGTGCCTATGTTGGACACATGCTCTAGATTTCCTGGGACTGTTGCCCTTATAAATATGTAGTCCCATTGTGCCCATAAACCATTAAAATGTCCCAAGAATGACCTCATTTGGGGAAATGGGCCAGTCATTAGTCAATGCCGAGAAACAGGTTCAACATATTGGAATCAGGCAAGCATATTTCCCATGTTCGAAGGATGGGCCCTCATTGGCCAGTTTCACTCATTACAAATATCTACTCATTATACTCATGTCACACAACTAAACTCATACAATTTTATGTCATTGCCACACCAACGACCTTTCTCAGAACATTTGAAACAATTATAAAATTGGTAGAACAAATGCAAATTGTAAACTTCTTGAGATTTCTCAGAAGAGGCAACTTGGGATATATTATAGCAAATCTAATTGAAGCACATTATTTTCCCCCTTCCTGGATTTTCATTTCATTTTTTATTTTTTTGGTGAGGCAATTAGGGTTAAGTGACTTGCCCAGGGTCACACAGTTAGTAAGTGTCAAGTATCTGAGGCCGGATTTGAACTCAGGTCCTCCTGACTCCAGGGCTGGTGCTCTATTCACTGCACCACCTAGCTGTCCCTTGGATTTTCATTTCAGATGTACACTGAACTCACTTTTGGTGTCCTTGGAAAGTAGACAGCAAAAGCCTAAAGGCCCGGTGGAGTCTGAAGTTGATATGGTCTTAAGAAACAATTCAAAATTGGTACTGCATGAGCCCTGTGAGGAAGAAACAGTCTGATGCCACTTCAACAGGGAAATTAATGAGGCAAAGGATATAAAGCCTAATAGAGGGCTAAACCTACTAATGTTGTGAAGGCTCATCACTTACCCTAAGCTAATTAGTCTACGAAGAGAAGAATACACAGGAGAAGGGGAAATTGAAACAAAGGGTGGAAATTAATAGTTAATTGTATAATTAGTATATATAAATCTAAAGGTTATAAATAAGTGTAGAATATCTCTAAGAATTGGGGGTGGGGGATTCAAGAAATTTCAATATTACTGGGATAAGAATAATTCACATAAAAAGATTGTAATCTACCCTCAAGTAAAGCTCATTAGAAATATATATAGATATACACACACATATTATGTGTGTATATATTATGTATATATGTATGTATATACATACACACACATGATGAGATGAGATTATCTCGCTAAAATAGCATTAGGATTTGTGATTTCATTGTTTTGAGTATTTTTTCATCCTATGTGGATAAAGAGAGGAAAAACTAAGTCGCAATGGTCAGTTTTCTAAATATGAGGTTTCTCTTATTAACATTGGTCTTTGAAAAATGGAGAAATAGTCTTTTACTTGTTCTGTAACCTGAACTCTTTTCATCTAGGTAGGATTTGACAAATGTTGTTCTATACTGAATATCCTTGAGAAGTTAGACAATTACGCTACCATGATGAGGCATAGGAAGGAGATAGTGGAAGAGCTAAATTAGATTATAAATTCTCACAAACTGAAACCTGTTAATGGTTTAGCCAATTCAATTAAAGGCATATGTATTCAGTACTAACTATCAGCAAGGCATTGTTAAGAACTCAGAAGATTAAAAAGATAAATAAGACATAGACTTTACCATCAAGAAAATATTCATTTAATGGAGGTAAAATGAGATACTGACAAAAAGTAAAACTTACAGAGAAATGTAACATTATATTTGACCTCTTAATTTCATTTATTTTTTTCTTTTATTTAAGTCTACTTATACAAAATGATTAACATGGAAATATTCCACACAATTGCACATGTATAACCTATATGTGATTGCTTATAACCTCACGGATGAGGCAGGGGAGGCAGGGAGAAGGGGATAGAATTTGGAACTCAAAATTTTAAATATATTTTTTTAAATGGAGTGTCAAAGAGTAAGGATGTCTTAGGATATCTCCACTGCTTAGAGTCAGATGACAATATCTTTATGGGAGACTTTTCAGAATCTTCTCATCTTTATATCCATGATGTTCAAACCAGACTTTCTTGGGACAAGTTAATGTTGAAAAATTGTTCCTTTATGTTTAATATTAACAAGAATTAGGTGCAGGCTAACAAACCTATGTCAAATCACTATATTAAAAAGACAGACCCACAAATATTATTGAGATTTGAAAAAAACACAACTTCACAGAGACTACAAAAAGTCATAGATCAAATTGGAGGTCTATAATTGTCCAGACATATAATTGACCCACAAAATATTTAAGAATAAATGTTTTAACACATGTATATAAAGTAATGACATATAATGTTCAAATTAAATTTAATGAAAAAACTTTCAAAACCTAGCGAGCCAACAGAAGATATCAAAACCATGTTGTGACATGAATAAGTATATTTCTTTCCCAAATTTCTATTCCTATACACCACTGTAGTTGTCGAAAAATTTACCCCAGTTTATCAATAGCCATTGAGTCTATAACCAAAGCTTTCATACAGTTATGTATATGTATATATGTATACACACATATATGTGTGAATATGTATATATGCATAGGTATATATACATATATACACATGAGTATATTTACATGTACACAAATATATATGCACATATATTGAATATATACGTCTATATGTATCTATGTTGAATATATATATGTATGTATACATATATATGTATATATATATATGTCCCTGATATGTCTTAAAATAAAAGAGCACCATTTATTCTGATTTTATCCTCACTAAACAAATTTATTATCTTATTTTGTGTAGAATAAATTGCCTAAGTGCCTTCAGGTTGGAGGCAGAGGATGCTATTGATATAAGGCATCTCATTTTACTTGTTCCTCATTTCTCAGCATATGATAAAGTGGAATTTCTGGTCCATTGCTTAGTATCTTAAGAATTTGGCTATGTGGATACAACCCTCAGAACCTTTATATCTTTGAGTGAAATGAAAAACTTCAGTTCCTGAACACATAAAACTAAGAATCAGACTAAGGTGTAGACATCTAGAAATGTGTGGATCTACTAAGACATAAGTTTTAGAGACACCAATTACAAGTAGGAAGATTATTAACAGAATAGGCAGAGAGGAGGTGGTGACAAAAGCTCCAGATGCTTTATAAACCCATATGGAATGGATGGAACTCCTGGGTTTTGTTTTGAGTTTGACTTTGCCATATGGGTTCAGACAAAACCGCAATGCAAAACATAATTCTGATAGTATGAAACTGTGAACTAAAACTGCCAAATTTTATATGGCTTCAGTTTTTAGGTGGCAATAACATAGGAAGTTCGTTATCAAATAACTAAAAAACAAGATCCTTATCTCCAGAATCTATTCAGAGACAATAGAGCTTAAGGAGGAAAAGAGTGTTTGCCTTAAGATCTGTATATGAACTATGCTTATGAAGACTGAGTTGATGGTATTTAATGATTAATATTATCTGTGTTGCTTTGGACATCGATCATGAGCAGACATCTTTGATATATGTAGAGGAGCATTTTAATATTTATCTAATCACAGATAGCACATCCAAGTTAAGTCATGCTTTGCCTTCAGTATTTGTGAATATGGGTCAATTAGATCACAAGGGTATTCCCTTCTAATTTGACTTCATTGGAGTTATGTCCTCATCATGATTTTTTATAGACCTATATAGAGGAGAAAAAAGACCAAAAGATCACTTCAAATTTATCTTTTTTCATTTCTTACTACTATCTACATTTAAACCTTCTATTGGGTTAGAGAAGGCAAGGTATAATGCTCAACATATACCCTCAAAAAACCAATAAAAGTTGATCATCCTTTTTTATCCTGTTATGCTATTGAGACAAATTAATATTTTTCCTTGTGTTATTTTGATCAAGAGCATATATCTTTCTCTTTAGTTTTCTAATGTCTTGAAAAATCACTTTCAGAAGGAAAACTGCAAAAGAAATCTGCTGAATCAATAAAATAGTCTTTCCACAGTGCCATGTGATTTTCTTCTTCCTTCCCTTTTGTTTTTTCACTGGTTTGTCCCTTGGCATATGTCAGAGGTGTTAACATTTCTCTTTACAAGCAAGGAAGTAAAAATACTGTTCTGGATTTTGTCTTAAAGAAGTCAATATAGTTAATAGAATCATAGAATTGTAAAGTAGAAGGGAACAGAGAGATTGTGTACAGTAGTGGTTAGCAAAATTTTATTTGCTGTGATTAAATCATTTATTTTAAACAAACAGGCAAAAGTATAACAGGACACATTTATTTTTTTGGGGGGGCAGCGCAAAGAGGGTTAAGTGACTTGCCCAGGGTCACACAGCTAGTAAGTGTCACCTGTCTAATGCTGGATTTGAACTGAGGTCCTCCTGAATCCAGGACCAATACTCTATCCACTGTGCCACCTAGCTGCCCCCAGGACACATTTTCAAACTCATTCAAGTGACTCTATATAACTTCAAGAATCAGTCAATCACTTTTTTGGGGGGGGCGGGTAGGGGATTTACTTTGTGCCAGAAACTATGCAAAGTTCTAAGAATCAGACACACACACACACACATTACAAAGTAGCAAAAGTAATTTATAGCATAAAGCTGATATAATCACATGTAAATATTTGTATTTGAATACACACTTGTAAAAATTGATTGTTTTCTTCCCAATTTGGTTTTACTCTCAGTAATCCTCATGACATGTGCATTGCTCTGTTTCTTTTCTCATAGTTACAGAATAGTCATAAATGAGTTTATAAACAACTGAAATTATAACAATCATAATACAGGGGGGTATAAAATGAGGTTTTATATAGTGTCTATTATACTTCATAAGGTATAGTAAGCCTTTTATAAATATTATTTCATTTGACCCCCATGACTATCCTTTGACATCAATGCCATTTTACATCCATTTTAGACTTGAGATAAATGAGGCAAATTGGTGTGGCCTAGGGTCCCACAGCTGGTAAGTGTCTGATTATTTGAAATTACTTCTTCCTGATTCCAGATCCAGTGCTCTATCTACTGTGCCACCTTGCTGCCTCAAAATATAGAGAACTTAATAACTTATTTTCAATAACTCTGAAGGAATATATGATGCTTTGAAAAAAAAATGACTCGGCATACTGGCTTATGTAAGTAAAGGGGAAACTAAAAACTGTGAAAGATTTTATTGGTGACCAATCACATGGAGTGTTTTTATCACTTAAGAAGTATTGATTGCTATTGAGCAATTGCATATACATAGAGAGATGTCAATGTTGTTCCAAATCTAAAAATATTTTAACCAACATAATGAAAACGATATAATTGGTAAGTATCTCTAAGTACTTCAAAATTGATAATAATACTCATTTTGATAGTAAAATGATTCATAATTTTTATTTTTGCCTTTACTTAAATGTCATTATTCAGGATAATTATTTCAGATCATCTCATTTTGGTTTAGAAACACAGTGTTTGTTTTTGGTCTCTACATTTTTGTGGTCATTTATAAGCCAATTTATAATTTTACAAGGACTATTAAATATAGCTTGAGACACTGTAAGTAAACCCAAATTGAGAAGAAAAACACAATTTCATTTTAATTTAATTTTAAATTCCACTTCACATTTTAGTCATAGAGTCAGAGGCAAGGAGGCAGGCCAAATATTAGTCATTTAATTATTAATTTCACTCTGAGAAATGACAGTTGTCATACAAAAATTATATTCAGCTTTTCTATATCCACCCTCAGAATAGAGAAATTTCAAAATTACTTCCTGTAGTGGGGGGGGGGAGGTTGTATATTTCCACATCATGTCTCCATTAGCCCATTTTTTCCCCTAAGAATCCATGGATATTGAGTAGCCCAGAATTACCATAAATGTATTTCTTTCTAGTGTTTAGAATATTTGTGAAATCTCAGGTTTTACCACTTTATGCCCCCAGAAGACAATTTTCCCTTCTCCTACTCAATCTACTAAAGTGTAAAACCAGAGATACAAAGCTGAAGACCTTAAGAAGGCTTTTAGCATAGATCAAGTGACAGAAAAACAGATTGTTCTGTCTCCTACCTAAATGCCAACGTAAAAGCAAAGTTAATGTCGAGCAAAAGATGTAGATGTAGAAGTCTCCATTCCCTAAAGAAAGTGCCTTTATTTCCTTTTATTCTTATTCCTTTTCCCTAAGAGATTTGAGATAATAAATGATTAAAGTTGATTAATAATGTTTTTTTTTAATTCAGCAATATCTTAATTAGTTAATGGCTAGAATATATCTGGTCATGACACACTCTTGCCTGGTAAATTACAGTGGATTTTACTATTAACTTTAGGATCAATTAACAATTCCATTATTTGTATTGGAAGGTCCTCTAGACATGGCTCTAAACTATCTTTCCAGCTATATTCCAGCTATATTATTTCTTTTCACACATGAGCTGGCAAACTGACTTTCTTTTTGTTCCTCACACATGATGTTCCATTTCTCATTTCTGCTATTTGCCCAGGGGGTGTCCATTCCTGAAATATTCTCAACTCAGTCTCTTAGAATCCCTAGTTTTGTTGGATGATCATCCAAACACCATTACATTCCTGAAGGCTTTCAGGATTCCTCCCAGCTTCTTGATCCTCTTCCTGAAAACATAAATTCCTCTCTTCTTCTGATGTTTTATTTATTTTGTACGTGTGTAGTTTGAATGGGGGTGTGGCAGGGAGAGACAAGAATTTATTAAGTGCCTTCTCCACCCCAGGCACTGTGTTAAGTTCTTTATAAATACTATTTCATTTTGATTTGCATAATTACTCTGTGAGCTCGGGACTGCTATTATCTCCATTTTACAATTAAGGAAACTGAGGCAGGCCGAAGTTAAATAATCTGTCTAGGGACATAGAGCTAGTAAGTATCTTAGGCCAGAATTAAATTTGTCTTCCTGACTACAGGTCCAATGTTTACCAATATACCATCAAACTACTTATATGATCTCATATTGTATCCCCTATAGAATTGTAAATTCCATTGAGGAGAGGAATAATTTCCTTTTTTTTTTTTTTTTTTAGCTTTCTTCCTATTCTCAGTGCTTTTTTACATTACTGGCCAGATACCAATCATGTAATAAATACATGCTGATAGCTTGATTGAAAACTAGAATTAATAATTAGTATTATATATAGGTGATTCCCCTGCTTAACCAAGATTAGAACAGAAAACTATTTTATTAGTTTGTAAATATATTTCTAAAGTGTATCATTAGAATTCTTGCCTTTGCAAGTCAGATTGGCATCTCATTGGGTTTGAAGGCACCTGAGAATTCATGAGACGACACCCAATATAGATGTATAGGAGACAGACCTGGATGTATAATGATTACATCCAGGATAGGAATACCATGAGGTTTTATTTTTTTTCTTCTTGTTTTTATTTTATTTCTAATTAAATTCCTGACATCAACTTCCTTTTCATCACTTCCCCTCATTCTAGCAAAAGTGGAGATTATGGGGGGAAAAATCTGATTTAACTGAGTTCTTAGAAAATCACTATTTTTTTTTTTTCACCTCAGTGTCTACTTTAGGGGCAACTCAGCACTGTGGATAGCAGCTGAGCCTAGAATCAGGAAGATCTGAGTTTGAATCTAGCCTCACTTACTGGCCGAATGTGCCCTTCCCCTTCCTTCTTCACAGGATTGCTGTGAGGAAAGTACTTTATACACTTTAAGGTAATAGAAATAGGATTTCTTTTTATTATTTGGATAAACTTATAATTTTGCCACTATAGAGAACTCACAGAATGGAAAGTTATTCCACTAAGAGATTAGCAATTCCTCGATAATTTATAGTTTTAAGATATATCCTGGGGTCACATGGTGTGTGGGTGGGTTGGGGCACTGAAATTAAGTGATGCGCCCATGTCTCTTATGCAGCTGCACTGTGTTTCAGGTAATAGGAAAATTCAAGTCTTCCTGACTTCAAAATGAGATCTCTCACAATTTCTTGTTCAGTTGTATCTGACTCTTCTTGACTCCACCTTAGTTTTTCTTGGCAAAGATACTGGAGTAGTTTGCCATTTCCTTCGCCAGCTCATTTTACAAATGAGGAAACTGAGGCAAACAAGGTTAAGTAACTCTCCCAGGGTCACAAAGCTAGTAAGTGTCTGAGGCCAGATTTGAACTCAGCAAAATGAGACTTCCTGAGTTCAGGGCCAGGATTCTATCCACTGTGCCATGTAGCACACCTAGCTGGTTGTGTTGTCTTTATATTCATTAACATTTTTAGACTACATATGAAAAATTCCTCTACCAATGGTGATTATCACCTGCTCTGCACTTTATAACTCTAAAGAAATCCTGGAGGAATTGAGAACATAAATGACTTGTACAAGGCTACACATCCAGGAAATAACAGAGCCCCCGTGAGTCCTGATTTCAAGGCAAGCTAGGATAGTATGTCTGTTATTGCAATTATAATAATTTTAGCCCATGGTCCTAATACTACCTCACTACTTTGGTAAGTAGAGTCCCTAGAGGATGGCTACAGTATCCAAGCTAGAGCTAACCCTGAAGGCCTGGGGTGGGGGGTGTATTTTTTTTAATGTGGACAAATCTCTAGATGCTATTGCCCTAGACATAATTAGGAAACTGATAGCAAGATGAGAAATACCAAATCTTTCTGACTCCTTGAACTATAAATCCTACTCTGGTCTCTGTGTGTGTAGGTGTGTCTGTGGGGAGGAAATGACCATAACTGAATCTTAAGTACTCTCCTTCCCTCTTTCCTTTTTTCCCTTCCCCTATAACTATTTTTAGAAGATTTGGCCAGCATTGCTCTCTCCAATTTACTATTTGCTCAAATCTGTTTTATTTCTAGAACAGACAAATACTTTATTGAGGATCTGCAGGTCCATATAATATAAGGAGTTTCTTTAGTCAATCCAGACTTATATCAGTTCATGAAATGGCTTTCAGGATTTTATACACTTAAATACTCTAATTGATGCATTGAATGACTTATTATTCACCTGATATACTTTCAGAATTTATAATCTTATCCTTCAGTTTAGGTGAGAGAGGGAAAATGTCATTGATTGACCCTATCCTTACATAATATTATATAATATGTACTGAGAAAATGTAAAGGGAAATTCTTTAGCATCAATTCCCATTTCACAATTAAAAAAAAAATTACGAGGCAATGAGGAGTAAGTGACTTGCCCAAGGTCACACAGCTATTAAGTGTTAAGTGTCTGAGGCCAGATTTGAACTCAGGTCCTCCTGAATCCAGGGCCAGTGCTCTATCCACTGCACCACCTAGCTGCCCCCCATTTCACAATTTTTAAGTAATTCTCTGACAAACAGGACCTTCTAGACCCTATGCTGTATACTCAGGTAAATGAATACTTGAAGACATGCTCTCTAATATATTGGCACATGAAAAACTCCCTCTATTATTTCTGGGAGTAGATTTCAGAGAATGGACAGACTCATAAAACTTCTTCCTTCTTTTTCTTTATTGCAGGGCAGTGGGGGTTAAGTGACTTGCCCAGGGTCACACAGCTAGTAAGTGTCAAGTGTCTGAGGCTGGATTTGAACTCAGTTCCTCCTGAATCCATGGCCGGTGCTTTATCCACTGCACCACCTACCTGCCCCCACTTCTTCCTTCTTGATTGTTCCATCACTCATGTTTGCTAGTTTTTCGTTTGGACTTGTAATCTCATTTACCTCTTGAAAAAAAAATTGTAAGTTAATGTGTAAAATTAAGAGACAGAAGGGTGTAATGGATATAAGAATCTGCCTTGGAGTCAAGAAGACTGGGTCCAAGTTGACCTCTGGCGCATAATATAGATGTGAACTTGAACAAGTCACAACCTTGCCATGCCTTGGTGAGTTCTCTAAAGCCATTAGTTGCAAAGAAAGGATATATATCTGCATTTCTCGGAACTTTGTACCTCAGTATAATTAATTATACTGTGTGTGTGTGTGTGTGTGTGTGTGTGTGTGTGTGTGTGTGTGTGGTTTGAAAGACAGAGACAGAGGAGATAAGGAGAAGAGAGAAACAGAGAGACTGGGACACACACACACACAGAGACATTTGGGGTAGTGATAGATGAAGCTGATTTGTACAAGGCCACAGAGCTAGTATGTGTGTAGATAGTAATTGAACCCAGGTCTTTCTTATCCTCTCAACCAAGATGCCTCATATTTAAATAGGATTAACATTTACATATATAGGGCTTACAAAAGCAACAACAAAAGCAATCGTACTTTTTTGCAGCAGCAATTTCTCACTGAAAATTTAAAAAGAAAAAAAAATAACAAACACTCCTCTGAGGAATGTATCTACCTACTACAGATGAAAAATGAGAAAATGAAACCAGAGTATAGTGAAGTAATTTTCTCAAGGTCACATAGTAGTTTAGTGGTGGGACCAATGGAAGATTCCTGATCCTCTGAATCTAGGGCTAATTCCCCTCCCCTTTGATGCTGTGCATCCTCAGTGCAGAGCCCATTATTCAAGCTATTAGGCAGCCCTAGCTTCTGTCTGTGCTTTATACCACTTGGTCAACCTACTTCCAGGAAGATAAATTAACCCAAGAATATAATTTCTACACAATTTTTCTTTTCATTGAAGAATTTCTTTGGGGATTCACAGCGACCCAGCATTAATTTTGTAAAACCCAAGGAAACAATGGAGTGTTTAAAGTACTCCACAATGATTATTTCATGGAGTTATTACTGTATTAGACGTGACATTTATCTTACATGTGATTACAACAAATGGCTAATTTCAATGTTGTTTTCCTTGCCCATTAAGTCAATATGGAAGAATCCCATATCTAAGCACCTCTTTTCTTCTGCAGTCTTTTCCCACTAAAAGCATTTATTTGTATTTCCAAAGAAAAGTCAGGACTCCATTGTTTTCCACCAAGAGTGAAAGGAACAGGCGCAAGTAGAGTGGTGTGCACAGTGCATCTAAAACACTGATACCTCGGGGCCTAGGGCGTCATGGTACATAAATGCTATTTGCTCACAGCGTAAATAGGCAACTCAAAATGTTCATTTCAGTCAACAAGTACTTATTTAGCACTTGCTCTTTGTCAGACAATGTGCTAAAGTTTGGGGATAAAAGAAAGGTCAAAAACTACCCATGTTCTCAAAGCTCACATTCTTATAAATGAATAACCTATAAACTGCTATGTGCATATAAGAAAGATACAGTATAAAGGGAAAATAATTTCAGAGAGAAAGCATTAGGCAAGGGCAGGAGGGTTGGGTTAGAAAAGGTATCTAGCAGAAGAGTTTGGAATTAATCCTCAATGTCCCTGGAGCTTTTGAATAAAATATTAAAAATCTGTTAAAGTATTTGAGCATCACTGTTATGTTCCATAGTTTCCCATTACCACAGTTCCACATTACTCATGTAACAAAGGACCAATAAGCTTGGTCATGTACTTTTTGTCTGGAGCAGGAAACTAAATGGGTGTGTAAATGTAGACCGTGACTTTTATTCATGGTACAGCACTATAATTTGGACATGTTGCTGAGTATCAATAAACCAGATGAGTTGGGAAGGATGTATAACAGGAGTGTTTAGGCAAATAGTCCAAATCCCTAGATTTAAATATCATTGTTTCCAATCCTAGATCTTCCACTTATTCCTGCTGTTACCTTGAACAAACCATAACATCTTTCCAGCGATGTTTTCTCATCTATAAAATGAGGGGATTGGACTAGATATTCCATTCAATTTTAAATATATGTCCTTGTGTACCACAGAAAGAGCCCAAGCATCACAAAAAATGGTAGTACAACATGACTACATATATTGACAACGGGGTGATGTGAGAAAATAATGAGGTTTTGGGACTCCCAGAGGCCCCTGATGGAGGGCCTAACCCAGCAAGCCTGGCTTGACCTTTCTTAAGGTCAGCCCAGAGCCAGGAAACTACCTCACTCAAAACCACACCCACCTGAAAGCCTGTTCTCTGGGCTCTGACATCAGCACACACTGTGCAGAACCACCCTCAAATCCAGTGAACCAACAGATTTGAATAATGCTAGCCAATTAGCTTTAAGCAGTGTGTAAGGGCTGTCTCTTGTCCTTCCCTCAGGGAGCTTACATTCTCTGATTGCTCTCTTGGCCCAGGAACTTAGAGGGAGCAGATGTAGCCCACTATGGGTCCCCATTACCTCTCCTTAACTTTTTGAGCCATGTGCTCTCTTTCCTAATATTTAATATGTTTTAATAAATGCTTAATGCCCCCAAACTGGTGCAGTAGCCTCTACTTCCTAAGTAACAAATATATGATAAACCCTAGTTACGTTGCCTAAACTTGGGACAGTTATAGGGCCATTCAATATAATTTTATTTGCAACAGTGACAGTTCTGACTTATATAGATTATTACTTTGTGGAGCTTTATCTGACCTGAACCACTTCTTAAAGGGATATGATGAACAGGCATTGATTTTCTGAAGCAAGTAAACACATAAGAAGGTAAAAGGAAATGACAAATGTGTGTATTCAAATGTGAGAAATGCATTATATTATATAAATTAAAAGCTGATCATTTTCAAATAAGGTCAAAATGGGTTTTTATTATGTTGTAAAATCAAGACTAAAAAAAAAAGTAATAAAGGACTAGAACATAAAAATAATTTTCACTTGGACCTTTCCTTTGTCACACTTAAGTAAGGGCATGCCTTCATTTGCTTTTCAATAGAACATAAAATAGATTAACAATCAAATTATCCTTCCAACTCTGACATTTAAATGGATCCAAAGTTACCAATGATCTTTTAATCACTTAATCTAATGACCTTTTCTTTTTTTATAATAATAAACATTGTTATTTATAGTTTTGTGTTCATGTCTTCCCTCTTTCCTTACCTCCCCTCCCTGCTTCCTGAGGTGGTAAATAATTATATATGTGTTATGCAAGTATGATTATGTAAAACATTACCATATTTATCATTTTATACCATAAAACTTTATTAAAAGAAAGTGAAAAATATCATGCTTCGGTCTGTTTCATCAATATCAGTTATTTCTTTGGAGGTAGATAGTATGTTTCATCAATAGTCCTTTGGGATTGTCTTGAATAATTGTATTGTTGAGAATAATCAAGTCCTTCACAGTTCTTCATCAAACAATATTGCTGTCTTTGTGTACACTGTTCTCTTGGTTCTGCACACTTCACAATACATCATTTTGTACATGTCTTTCAAGGCCATTCTGAAGTTATCCTGCTTGTCATTTCTTATAGCACAATAATATTCCATCACCTTCATATACCACTTTTTGTTTAGCCATTCCCCAATTGATGGACATTCCTTTGATTTACAGTTCTTAGCCACCAGAAAAAGAACTGCTATAAATGGTTTTTTACAAATAGGTCCTTGTCCTAATTACCTTTTCTTGAACCCTTACCTTTCCTGTTGTCCTTGTAGTGCTTGACACTCTCAATTTCCATCTTCTCCTTGATACTCTCTTCTCTCTATATTAATGTGACTATTGTCTTCTAGTTCTCCTGAGGTCTGACAACTTGTTCCTTCTCTGTCTCTTTTACTGGATCTTCATTCGAGTCATGTCTTTTAAACATGGGAGACCCCAAACACTATGTCCTGGGTTCTCTTCTCTTCTCTCTCTTTATTATTTTACTTGATGAGCTTATCAATACCCATAAATTCAATGATTTCCATACAGATGACTCTCAGATTTATTTGTCCAACCATAACCTCTCTCCAGAATTCTAGTTTCTCATCTTCAACTACCTATATTAAACATTTCAAATTAAAGTTTCTGAATAGTTATTTTAACATGTCCAAAACTAAACTCATTTTCACTCCACCCACACTCACACATAGACACACACATGCATACATCTGTAAGGGGATAAAATTCTAGCTATACTGTCTAAAATATCTAATGAGTGGTTACCAATAAATTATAAACTTTAGCAAGAGTTTAGACTTTTAAGCATTAAGGAGAATAAGAATTTGGTGAAGAGACAGAAAGAGGCCTAGATTCCTATCTGTCTCAAGGAGCCTGCATTTTTTTTGCTCCACTATCCACAAGAGACCTGACAAAAAAGAAAGACAGAGCAAGCATCGCCCCTTCTTCATCCCATAAACCTCCTGTGGAACCAGAATCATCCCATCCACATGCACACATAGCTCCAAGCAAATTGGCTGGTAGCTTGGATTGAAAGTATCCACGAGAAAACTTCACTTCCTGACACCAAGGAACTGACCTTACAAACCACATGGCTTGCCCTCAGACGCCATCTCCTCATGGTGGAGCTTTCCTACAGTAACTCTCCAGCATGTGTCATCACTCCAATCGTTACATATCCCCTTCCAAACTTCCTTAATACTGTCAGGGACACCACCATTCTCTCAGTCAACCAGGCTTACAACTTAGGTGTTGTCCACAACTCCTCATATTCTCTTATGTGCAATATTTTGCTAAGTCCTGTCAATTTTTATCTTTGTAATATCACTTATCTATGTCCTATTCTCTCCTCTGACATGGCTACCACCTTGTTTCTGGCCTTAATCATTTCTTGCCTGGATGGCACTATCATGCTGGTTGGTCTCTTCCTAAACTAGGCTTTTCCTTTCTTTACAATCTTCTTACACTCCACACTGACACCCCATTCCCCTACTCAGTGATCCAGAGATACTGTCCTTATTAGTTTTTCACACTAGGCAAGCCATCTCCTCTAACTTTCTCTTTTTTTTTTTTTTTTTGGCCTTGCTGTCCTCAATGCCTAGAACTTTTTCCTTCCTCATTTCAACATCTTAGCTCCTCTCATTTCTTTCAAGCTTCAGCTAAAGTCCCACCTTCTTCAAGAAGTGTGCTCTAACTCTACTTATTGCTAATGTATTTCCTCTGTTTGCCATCTTTAATTTATCCTGTCTAGATCTTGTTAATGCATAATTTTTTGCATGTTGTCTCATCTATTAGACTGTGAGCTCCTTCAGAGCAAAGACTGCCTTTTGATTTCTTCTTTATTCCTAGTGATTAGCATAGTGCCTGGCACATAGTAGGTACTTAATTCATACTAATTGGTAAGCTGACTAATTGATCCATGATTTTATGGATTTGGGTACAAAAACAAAAGTAAGTATCAGTTATCAGAAACTGAGGAATCTTGGCAGGCTTGTGATCATTTGTTAAATAATTTCTCAGTGAAGACAACAATCTTCCATATTACTCATGCTAGTATTACAAAGGGCTGCATCAGTAGAAAATTATAACCAGCTTGTTGTTTCTCCTAAGGGTAGTTAGGAGATTCCTTGAATCTGCTTTTACTTTAGCATTCTGAGTAATATAGCACCCTGATGCTTTAAAAGACCTATAAGCACCATCTTTGGGAATAATTCCAATGATAAAAAAGAAATCAATTCCTTTTTTTTTCCTACCATGTCATTTTCTTCCATTTTCCAACCAGTTCATAACGACTTTAATTTCCTTGTAGAATTATTTTTTGAGGCAATTAGGGTTAAATGACTTACCCAGGGTCACATAGTTGGTAAGATTGTTTATTTCTTTATTAAATTTGAGATTATTTCTTTAAATAATTATCTGATTATATCTTCCATTCTTTGTAATAATTTAGAAAATAGAAAGACCTAATTTTGTTTCTATCTCCCTCTCTATTTCTTTCTCTCATATATATAAAGATGTATTTATGTCTATATCTATCTATGCATCTATGTATATATATGTATGTATGTATGTATGTATGTATCTATCATATATCTATGGAAACCAGCCTATTTTTGCAATACTTTAGACTTAATTCCCTTTTCAAGGGAAAGACAAAGCATATATATTGTGGATCAGTATAATAATTCTGTCAATGGTATCAGTTCAATATATCAGAATAAAATATACCTTGTAAACTTCCATTACAAATTAGCAACTTAGAACATGTATTTACTGTGAAAACTTCTCTATGTCAGTTGGTTCCCTTCATACTTGGCTACTTCAGCTAAACTCTGAAAGTATTGATATTTAACATACCTTTCAGGTATCTATCTCCACATAAATTCTTTTGACCATATATCTGATTTGTTAGCATAGGAACTGGTTCTAAGGAAATTTTTTTCTTTCTTTTCAAAACTGTAATGAGAAAACAGTAGGTAAAAGAAGAGTGGTAGAAAAGGATTTTATTAGAGGAAAAAGTTATAATTACCTTGTTGACTAAAAAATGTGAAAATTATTAGATTCCCAATTGTTTGAATGAGCATTATTTTTTACATATTCTGAATCAAATCTTTTAGTAGAAAAATAACATTAGATATGTTCATTCCCAGAAACTTAAATATCTATGGGAAAGTTTGGCACTCTGCAAATGTGCTCTTAAGGATCTTAATCATATTGTGAAGTGTAAAATTTAACATGTGGTCACCTTATTCTTGTCCCAAGTGTAGGGAGAATTAGCTAGGGTTTCTAATATATTTGTTACTTATAAATTAGAAGCTTTAGCACCAGTTTTGGGGTATTAAGCATTTATTAAAGCAAAATCAAGTATTAGTAAAAAGAGAACACTTGGCTCAGAGAGTTAAGAAAAGGCCTATCTAGGCTAGAGTTCCAGCCTGCCTGGTTCTTCCTCAAGTCTTCCTCCATTAGCCTGTTTCCTAGAGCAACTGCCAGTCGAAGTTCCTTCTGTGTTCTGAGGAGAGGCAGTCCTTATACACTGCTTCAAGCTAATTGGCTAGCATCACCCAAATGCGTTGGTTCACTGGACTTCAGGATGATCCCGTGTTGAGGTCAGAGTCTACACTCCCTGTGAGCCAGCATCTCAGATAGGTATGGTTTCAATGAAGTCAACTTCAAGTGAGTCAAATAGCAGAGTCAGTCAATCTAACCAACCCAATCAATCCAAATGAATCCCCTTGAACTGGGGCCATTGGGCATGTGTGTGTGTGTATGTATATATATGTATATGTATGTATATGTATGTATGTATGTATGTATGGAGAGAGAGAATGCATAATCAAAAGCACACTTGGATTTCTACAAACTGACCTCCCAAGAATGTTTTATTTCTAAGAGTTTTATTTTTTCCTTCCTCTTTGCTCAACAGTGTCTGATTTTAGTCAGACCTGTATCTACCTTCTCATATTCTTTCCTTTGCAGAAAATATATTGACAGATATAAATGTTTTCTGATATGTGGATTTATCATATGCACAGTATTTGTCAGTATCTCATATCCTCAATCTTGTCAACTTCTACAGAAGAGATTCAAAAGCTTGAGAAGGATCCTCAATCTCTAAATATAAAAGGTATTTGAATGGGACATGTTCTTTCTCTTTTTGCATTTTACTTGTACATTTCATTATATCCTGAGACCACCAAAAGAAGGACAATGACAATGCCTCAGGACGATAGGGTATGTCTACTCTCCTTTGAGAAGAATTTCTGCTAGAAACAAACATTTTCTATAGTAATGCCTTCTTTTTATGTTTTTAAAGGATTTACCTCTGTAATTTTCCAACAAGAGATTTCCTTAAAATTGAGTTCTACATGGTAAATTTTGAAATCCGCCTTTCTCAGTTGGTTTTGACGAGAAAAAAAAAAGCAACTTAATACTAAAAAAAAAATAGTATTCTGGAAAAATGTTGCAGGTATAGGATCTGAAAACCAGCATTGTTCAACAATTCTTTTTTTTTTTGTTTATTTTCAATGCTTTGTTATTTTCTAAATGCTTTGATAGCCTTCCATTATCAGAAATAGAAGTATCAAGGGACAAAACAATATTACACAAAAGATAGAAATGACAGGGTCCGCTAGCTAGGTTCAGGCTGGGCCTGGAGTCAGGAAGACTCATCTTCTGGAATTCATACACTTACTAGCTATGCGATCCTGGGCAAGTCACAACCATATTTGTCCTATTTCTTCATCTATAAAATGAGCTGGGGAAGGAAATGTCAAACCACTCCAG
This sequence comes from Dromiciops gliroides, assembly GCF_019393635.1. NCBI lineage: Eukaryota > Metazoa > Chordata > Mammalia > Microbiotheria > Microbiotheriidae > Dromiciops > Dromiciops gliroides. The sequence goes on along the minus strand of NC_057862.1, from coordinate 625,005,481 downwards.
TACTTTGCTAAGAAAACCGCAAATGGGGTCATGAAGATTCTGATATGACTGAATAACAAGCACAGGAAGGACGGATAAGTACAGATCAAAGAGTTTAAAGCTGGAATGGACCTTAAAAATTATTTCTGTTTATATATTAGAAAAATGAGAGCATTTGCTTGTCAAAGCTCAGAAAAGTAGTATGTAGCCAAGTTGGATTTACACTAACCTCTTTTAGTATGATATATGGGGTGATGGGTTTAGATAGAAAGGACCTGGATTCAAAGCACAGCTCTACCATACTACCTGTGTGACCTTAGACAAAGCACTTAAGGCTGTTCCTCAGCTTCCTTAACTCTATGATTCCATGAATCCAGATTCATTGTTTTTGCTATTCACATAATTCAAATTCAGCTTCAAATGTCTTACATGTTAAAATCTTTAAGGACAGGAAAAATGGATGCTCGTAGAAAAACTCAATAAATGGGCAAAAATATATATCTAAGGATTTTTCCCTCATTAGACACTGTTTTCTTATCTTTTCTTACTCTTAGACTACTTTTTTTTTTTTTTTTGCAGGCAATGAAGGTTAAGTGACTTGCCCAGGGTCACACACCTAGAAAGTGGCAAGTGTTTGAGGCTGGATTTGAACTCAGGTCCTCCTGAATCTAGGGCTGGTGCTTCATCCAGTGAGCTACCTATCCCATCTTATACTACTTTTTATATTTCTTATATGCATAAAGAAAATTAGGTTGTTAGGGCACTGGGCCTGTAGATGATGAGTTCATATTCAGCCTCAGAGACTTAACAGTTATGTTATCTTAGGCAAAATCACTTAACTGTTGCTTACCTCATTTTCCTCAACTATTAAATGGGAATCATAATAGCACCTAACACACACACACACACACACACAAACACACACAATTGTTGTCAGGAACAAATTAGATAATATTTAGAAATTGATTAGGCCTACAGGTTTGTTATAAATGTACCTTCCTCTCTCCTTCCTGCCTTATTCCTTTCCTTTCCTCCCTCCCTCCCACTTTCTTTCTCTTTCTTTCTTTCTTTCTTTCTTTCTTTCTTTCTTTCTTTCTTTCTTTCTTTCTTTCTTTCTCTCTCCCTTCCTTCCTTCCTTCCTTCCTTCCTTCCTTCCTTCCTTCCTTCCTTCCTTCCTTCCTTCCTTCCTTCCTTCCTTCCTTCCTTTCTTTCTTTCTTTCTTTCTTTCTTTCTTTCTTTCTTTCTTTCTTTCTTTCTTTCTTTCTTCTTTTTCCCTTCCTTTATTCCTTCCTCCCTCCTTCTTTCCTTCCTCTCCTCTCACCCTCCTTGCTTCCCTCCTTCCTTCTTTTCCTCTCTCCCTCTATCCCTCCCTCTCTTCCTTGTTCCTTCCTTCCTTCCTTCCTTCCTTCCTTCCTTCCTTCCTTCCTTCCTTCCTTTCCTCTTTCCTTCCTCCTTCCCTTCCTTGCATTTTTTCCTTTTGGGGAGACAGTATGACACATTGGAAAGACCCTTTCTCTAAATTCATAGAATTTAGGTTCAAATTGAGGCTCTGATATTTACTCACTAAATTACTTTGGATGAAACATTCAGTCTCCTTGAGTCACAATTTTCTCACCTGTAAGATGATTGGATTAGAATAAATGTCATTTTTGGTTTCTTCTAACTCTGGACTTATCCTAATATTCCATAAGGCTGTGAAATCCTTCATATGGGCAATGTCTCCAAGAATGCTAATCACGCAAAATAAAACCATTTCATAAAGGATTACAGCCATTATCAGCAATGATACCATTAGTCAGGAATGAGTGGGAGAAAAGATAGCAGGCATAAATGATGACAAAGGGCAAATGGAAGGACTGTTGAATTGTAGTATGGGCTGTGACTCCATAGGAAGACACAGAAATTAATGGTTATAAGGTTATGTAGTACAGGCTTTAGTCCCTCTAGTCTTCCTGTGAGAATGGATTGAATGTAGAGCCTTTGCTGAGCCCACAGTGGTGCTGAACTACCTGAATGGGAGGAAACCAGTGATGAAGAGTACATGTCACTGTTCATGCCAGCCCATTTGTTCAGTAGCTATAATGTACTGGGAGAAAAAAAAAAAAAAAAACTTGGCAAGCTGCTTATAGGAGACACCTTCCTGTCATTCCCCCAGCTTTAATTATACCGGAGAGTGCATCGTATTTCTACTCATTGAAAAATAAAAGCTGATAGGATTTGGCAGTATCCAAAGGGATCCCTGTGGCAGCTTTCCTATCAACTCTTTGAAGTATACCATTTAATATAAATATTATGGTGGGCTTATTAATTTTTGACAACTGTAAATAACTTTGAAACTTTTATTCTTATTAATTTGTTCTAATATCTAAGATACTGTAGCTAGGAAATGGGGGAAGGGAAAGAGAATAAGCATTTATAAAGCAAGTATTATATGCCAGGCACTGTGATAAGCATTATTAATTTTGTTCCTCACAACAACCTTGGGAGGTAGGTGCTATTGTTTTCTCATTTTACACACGAAAAAACTGAGATTCACGAAGGGTAAGTCTCTTACTCAGAATCGCACAAGTAGTAAGTGTCTGAAGCTGGATTTGAAAACAGTTGTTTCTGACTCCAGGCCCCTCTATCTACTTTACCACCTACCTGCCCCCAGTAAGTAAAATATAAGTTGTTTTGTTGCTTTAAGAAATACATATATATATACATAAATATATGTATATACACACACACAAATATATACACATACATACATGCACACACACATGCGCGCACACACACACACACACACACACACACACATATATATATATATATGCATATCCAAAAATATTTAGATCATATTGTGATCAGTTCTTGATGCTGCATCTTGGGAAAATTATTGAAAAGTCAGACCAGGTCCAGACAAAAGGGAGCAGGTTAATGATGAGGATTGAATAATATACCATAGTTCAGACAATAAAAGGAACTTCTCAAGGGGCTTCCATTCTCTTCAGATAAATATATTTCAATACTAATAGCATATCAAATTTTCTAGACTTGGTGTTAGGAAAGCTTTTTGTTATATTCCTAGTTCAAATATTTACTTGTTCTGTGACCTCCAACAAATCATTTAACCTCTCCAGGTTCATTTTCCGCATATGTATAATAGGGATAATAATAGCACCTCTGTCAGGTGTTGTGAGAAAAAAAGGAAATAATAATGTATGTAACAGACTTTGAAAAATTAAAAATGTTACATGAATGTTAGTCCTTAGGCATTTGTTGCTGAAATTGCAAAAAAAAAAAAAAAAATCCACAGTGCTAGAGAAAAGATTAAAAAAAAGAAAAAAAAACAACTTTTCAAGTGGCCTTATGGAAAAGGGATAATCTGAACTGATGTTTAAATAAAATGAAGACAGAACAAAAGGGCTATTAATAAGGGATGGGCAGCTTGGAGAGGAGCATTTCAGCATTTCAGTTCTGAAAGTATGTCCAATGTGAACAGGACAATTAGCCTTTAGTAGCAGCAGGAATGGCAAATTGGAGCTAAATTATGGAGGGACTTAATTATAATTTATATTAATAAAGAATTTGTCACAAAAATAATGAATGAATCAATCAATGAGTCAATAACTCAATAAGAATGTACTACTGGGGCTACTATTTTAAAGGCTGTTATAGGTTTTAGGAATACCAAAACTAAGCAAAAGCTGTTCTAGGCCTCAAAAATGTTTACATTTTAATGAATTACACTTTCTGTCCATTTCAAAATATTTATACAGAATAAAAGGTAGGTAATTTTAGATGGGAAGGTACTGGAAAGTGGAGGAGTCCCAGGAAGAAAGACCTCTTATAGAAAATGTCATTTTAAGCTGAGTCTTGGTGGGAAACTGGTATTTTAAGAGGCAGAGGGAATTAGGGAGTGCACTCCAGGCATGTAGTTCATCTAGTGCAAAGGCATGGAAATGAGAGATGAAGCAGGTGTGTGTCTGTGTGTGTGTGTGTGTGTCTGTGTCTGTGTCTGTGTCAGAAGGTAAGTATGGTTGGAATATGGAATATGTGGAAGATAATGCCTTCTAAATCTCTTTTTGTGATTCTATTCCTCTTTATATAATGCATAAAAAGCTTGGAAAGTTAGAAAAGGTAAAAATTGTGTAGACCTTTAAATGTCAAACAAAGGTGCTCATATTTGATCTTGGAGGTAATAGGGAGCCACTGAAAGGTCCAAGATGAGGAGACTCTGAACTATGGTAATGTCTATGAGAAGGTAGTGAAGAAGATAAATGCTATAGATTTTAAGGAAGAAAAAATGACAAAATCAGGTAACAAATTGGATACATGAAATAAATGAGAGTGAGAAGTTGTGAAGCTCATAACTCACCCTTTCTGCCTATTGGTCACTTGCTGCCTGCCCAGAAAACTGTTTCAGAAGGAGTGGCAGCAATGCTTGACTGCTTCTGTGACTCTATTTTCCAAATTTCCTTTTCTCCTTCTTGCTAACTACTTCTTCCCTTTCCCTCTATCTCTGTTCCATTTTTTTGTTGTATCACCCTATAGATGTTCAATGATGACTAGCACTTCTGGTTTGAAGACTCGCTAAGCATTTTCAGGGTTACTCATCCAGCTTTGGTGTCCACCTTCACCCAACTCTCACCTGTACCTCTAAGGAGCTATAGCATGCTCAGTGGCCACACACTGGTAAAATTATCTAAGATGGACAAACCAGGTTGAGAGTAACTGACAGGCTTCAAACCTGTTAGGGAGTAAAGACGATGTCTACTCCAATCACGTGAAAATTTCTGCAGATGGAATGGACAGATGAGAATAATTTTTCTCAAAATTCATGAAGGCTGCCAAACCAAGTGCTATGGGACACTTAGAACTTGTTCAGACATATAAGATGCCAAAGTCATTGACTGCATCCCAGGACATTGGCAATCATCTTGACTTTTGTCCTTCCACTGGACTTCTGTAGCTCAGGAAGAGAAAGTGAGGGTGACAACTTTGCACAACGCTCCACTACTTAAATAGAATTCACTGACAAGTCCACACATCATGTGATGATACTCTTCAAAAATGAAGGATGAGAGGCAGCTAGGTGCTACAGTGGCTAAAGCACCGTCCCTGGATTCAGGAGGACTTGAGTTCAAATTTGGCTTGAGACATTTGACACTTATTAGCTGTGTGACCCTGGGCAAGTCACTTAACCCTCATTGTCCTGGAAAAAAAATGAAGGATGAACAACCATCATCCCATAAGAATGTAAGTTCCCAAAGAAAAGAGACAATTTTGTTTGTTTTTATTTGAACTGTATCTGGAATATAGTAAATATTCAAAGTCTTCCCTTCTTCCCTTCCTTCTTTCCTTCCCACCTTCTTCCCTCCCTCCTTTCCTTTATTCCTTCCTTCCTTCCTTCCCTGCTCTATCTCTCTATCCAGCTATGCATCTATGTTTCTATATATCTATTTAGCCATTTATCTATCCAGAATAATTGTTCCATCCTTAGAACTAATAGGAAAGTTTCGAAGAGGATTAAGTTTAAGGAGTAAGAGAATTATTATTATTATTATTATTATTATTATTATTATTAAATTTTGGACATATTGCATTTGATATATTTATAGTAAATCCAATGGAAAATATCCAATAGATAATTTTGATACACAACCAGAGTTCACAAGAAAGACTAGTGCTGATATGAGCATATTAACATTATCTATGTAAAGATGATAGCTGAATATATGGGAGCTGATGAAATTACCAAACAAGAGAGTATAGAGAAAAGAACAGATGGACCAAGGCAGAATCTTGGAGAATGCCCATAATTAATGGATGTGAGGATGGAAATCTAGCAGAGGAGACTGAGACTGAGTAATCATACAAAATTAAAACAAACAAAACAAAAACAGAATGACAAAATATTCCAAAAATGAGAGAGAGAGAGGAGAGATTGACAGACAGACAGACAGAGCCAGAGACATAGACAGAGAGAATCTTAGAAGTTTCTCAACAGGGTCAAAAAATAACCATCAAAAATGACAAAAAACAACCATCACATTTTTATTAGGTTTTAAAGTTTGTAATTGTTTCTAAATAAAATCCTTTCATTTTGCCTGTTGACTTAGACAGCAAAAGTATTATAATTTTCATTTTAGAGATGGGAAAATGGGGTCTCAAAGAGTCTAAGTAACTTTGGCCAACTTTGCATGATGGTTAGGTGATAGAAAGAATCAGAAAAGAGTGATGTGTAATGTCAATGCAGACAAATATGATAACAAGGAATGAATATTGTCAAATACTGTCAATTACTGAGCTTTTAAATGCCCAGGGCCTATGTTGCTAATAATAACATTAACCAAGTGGTAAGACTACATACAGGCTCTTAAGAAATACAGAAACAAGGTCCTTATATTTTATCCTTTTCTAGAAAAGATCTGACCAAAGCAGAATACAATGGGATTATCACCAACCTCACTCGGGATATGATACCTTTCTTATGTCAGCCTAAGATATCATTAGTTTGTTTGGTTTCTGACACTACTGTTTTCTAATACTGTTTCCAATTTATGAAAAAAACAACACAAAACATCATTTTATAAAGGAATCACTACTTAGTCATGTTTCCTTCATTGTGTATTTGTGAAGTAAGTTTTATGAATCTAAGGTTAAGAACTTACATTTATTTATATTAAATTTCAATTTGTTTGATTTAGTCTGTACTGGCCTAAGTTCTGTTAAGATTGGTTTAGATTTGGAACCTGTGATATGTTAAATATTCCTCTGATGTTTGTAACAGCTCTAAATTTGATAATGATAATTTATTCATTTATCCAAATAATTAAGAAAAATATGACACAGTACAAGAAGTCCAAATTCTTATGGCATTGTTTAAGTATTCATTTATAAGTAATTTTCTCAGATTTTTTTTCGTTTTTTTTTGTTTTGAATAGAATTTTATTTTCCAAAATATATGTAAAAACAGATTTTAACATCAATTTTTTAAAACTTTGTGTTCCAATTTCTCTTCCGCCCTCCATTCCCACCCCCCACCCCCAAGAACTCAAGCAATTCAAAATAAGTTATACATTAGTAGTCATGGAAAAAAATCCCACATTGGCTAGTTGTGAGAGAAAACAGTCAAAATAACCCCCAAAACTTCAGATTAAGGAATTGTCAAAGAGGAGAAGAAAAAAAAAATTAAAAAAATGTGTTTCCATCTGTTTTCAAATACTATCAGTTTTTTCTCTGCATATGGGCTGCAATCTTCATAAGTCCTTCAGGGTTATATTGGATCATTGCCTTGCTGAAAATAACCACATGCTTCCTAGCAGATTATCCCACACTATTGCTGTTATTTTGTAGATAGTACATTTCACTCTGCTTCAGTTCATGTAGGTCTTTCCAGGTTTTTCTAATAGTATCCTTGTCATCATAACCTGTATATAGTACCGTAAGCTTGACAGATCATTTTCTTCATAATAGCCCAGCAAAGTAGGTACCATACCTTTTGCCATTATAATCAATTATCATAACTATTAACCTCCATCCCACTCCCTGCCCATGACATTTACTTTATCTTCTTTTTACCTATTCATCCTCAAAAGTGTTTTACTTCTGACTATCCCCTCCCCTGCTCTGCACTCCATTATTTGAAAAGCATGCCTGTGCTTTAATAAAGAGATACTTTTCTTAAATCAAAAAGTTGCCTGATAAGTTTGTGGGAAATGAATATTGTCTAAGTTTTAGCAATGAATGTTTATTGAAATATTTGAAACATAGAGTTAAATTATCACTAAGTAAATTTTGCCTTCTAGTGTCAATTAAAAAAACAAAAACCCCAAACCAAAAACCTTTGGACAACCTCAGAGAGATATATGACAATATCTTTTAGGGCATGGGTATACATGTCCACTATGTAATTCCTCAAATATAGTAACAATTAAATTTTAAAAAAGAAATTATATTTTATTACATTTAAAATATATCCTCAAAACACAATTGTGAGGTGAATAAAGCATCTAGATGGTACAGAAAATATAGTGCTGGGCCTAGAGTCAGGAAGTCATGAGTTCAAATTTAGCCTCATATACTTAACTAGCTGTGTGACCTCAGGGAAGTCAATTAACCTATTTCCTCATCTGTTAAATGTGAATAATGACAGAACCTAACTCTTAGTCTTATCAGGGTCAAATTTGTAAATGGCCACTTCCCATATAGTAATGTTAGCCATTATCATTATTTTACAAATAATAAAACTCAGAAGAAAAAAGATTAAATTACTTACTCAAGGTCATATGGCTCACAAATGGCAAAACCAGTATTTCAACTAAGATTATCCAACTTTAAATTTTAGTGTTCTTTCTACTTTATTAACCATCAGAACTGAGATATTCGAGATAGTTTTTAAATGGACCTCTCAAATGAGTAAGGGATAAGTATACATTAAAAAAATAAAGCTTTGATTTATGAAATAATCTACCATAGAGTCAGTTATACTTTCACATTGGCTATTTCATCATTTGAATTATTGATATCCAAATTTATAAGCTCCTTTTATTATGAGACAGCTTGTATCAGTAATCTCTAACATTGATTTAGCATATAATTCCATGGATCCAAGTTGACATTACCAAATTACAGTAACTAAAGTTTAATGTGTTAGCCAAAGTTTAAACTCTTATTTAATAGCAGCCTAAATGTTATTAATTCAGTGTTGTTGCTTAGAGGAAATGCTCAGCCAATCTACCGAAATTCTGTCACTTTTACTCATTCATTTTGATCAAGGAGCCAGTATTTGGCTCTATTCTTTGTGTTTTCCAATATCTCTTTTCCAACCTTCAGACAAACCCTGAAATCTCAAGCTTCCCTAATAATCTGATTTTCTGTACTGCAAATAGCTCCATTACAATCACTGTGGTTGTGATTGCCATTTAGAACCCAGATCTTGAAAGGACTTTAAAATTTACTTATTTCTAGTCTCTGATAATAGGGAGATTATGTACTGAGGAGCCAGTAGCTTAAGCCCAAATTTACAAAATAAACTATTTGTGGAGATAAGAGAAGAATTTACATCACTTCACAGCAAACCATGTCTCCTTCATTCTCATCCTGTTGACAACTCTAAGTAGATATTTTAGTTTGTATGCCTTTTAGAGGAGAGGACAGAATTATGCTCAATGTGCTCTATTTCAGGGTTAATGGACAATGAATCATCTCCTATGAATTAGGTCAGCAATTGCCAATCAGGTAATACTTATCAGCAAGTCAAATTGGAAAACATATATGCTCAGTATCTCTAATTCAGCTGCTGTTGCCAAACAACTCTTTCTATAGATTTTGGAGATTCCCGTAGTAAGGAAAGATCAATCAATCAAGAAGCATTGATTAAGTGCTCATTCAGTGCTGGACCCTTGAGCTAAATGCTATGAATATAAAGAAAAAAAAACACAAAGAACTTGTAGAGAATTTGTACTTCTTATAGTAAATGCCCAGACCTTGAAAAAAGATAAACATTTCATGGAGTCACTTTATTTCCTACATAGAAATGTATGTTTTATTACAATTTCTTTCATAAGTAATAACTGTTAAACTATTTTGAAACTTCCAAGTTGTGGATTCCCATTTATATAAATAAGTTACTTAAGGATGAAATATCACAAAAATGACATGTTAATGTTTTTTTTTTACATAAGTTGTACATTTGTAGAGATAGCAGCTAGGTACATTAAGAAGACAGATGATAGATCTAGCAATATAATTTTAAAATATAATAAAGAGCACATTAGAAGAGCACATGTTTCCATTTTTGATGCCTTAATTGATGTTGACACTCATGGATCATTGAACAAATTATTTTAGTGATTATATCTGTTATGGAAACTTGTATGATTTTAACATATGTGTGCAAGACACTGTGGTAGAGGAGAGCATTTAAAGCTGGTTTGTTTTAATGAATCACATGTTTAGTTTTGTTAATTTGGCAAATAATGCACAAAGCAGGTTGTTATACTTTGTGTTCTTTTTTGTTGGGTACATTGTATGACTGAAGTTATAATATATTGTAGAAAATCATCTGGAAAATGTTTATGTTAATTTTATTTAAATATATATTCATGACAGCCATCCTTGATGCTTTGTATAGACCATTGTCATAAGGAATTTATAAACATGAGAAAGTGGGCCCATGTAGATAATTTCTTTCTTACCTTTTATGTTTTTATGAAAGTAGCATTTCAGAATGTTTCCATTATTGTATAACTTTCTCCAGTGTGAGATCATATGAAATCTTAAGTTTTAATGTGTTTAAAGCTGCATTATTTGTGACATGACTTTTTTTTCTATTTGGTGATATCTGAACACTTTTTGGCAGAGAGGTGGGACAGTGGATAGAATGCTGGGCCTAAAGTCAGAACTCATCTTCCTGAATTCAAATCTGACCTCAGACACTTACTAGTTGTGTGACTGTGAGTAAGTCACTTAATCCTGTATGCCTCAGTTTCCTCATCTATAAAATGAGCTGGAGAAGGAAATGCAAACCACTTCAATATCGTTGGCAAGAATCCCCCAAATTGGGTCATGAAGAGTCAAACATGACTGAAAAATGACTGAACAGGGCATTCTTCTTTGGAATGGAGGGATTTTAAATCGAGAAGATGGATAGGCCAACTGCTGTACTGGAATTTATGAAATATTAAAAGAAACTCAGGAAACTTTCTAGAACAATGAGTAAATACTTCATGGAGGATCAGGGGAAGGAATAATATAACAAATGCTTGTATAGAATAAGGAAGTAAAAAGGGTTTTGTTTGTTTTGGTTTTGGGGTTTTTTTGCAGGGCAATGGGGGTTAAGTGACTTGCCCAGGGTCACACAGCTATTGAGTGTCAAGAGTCTGAGGAGGAATTTCAATTCCAGGGCTGGTACTTTATCCACTGTGCCACCTAGCTGCCCCAGTAAGACAGGTTTTAATCTCTGCTAATGAGATTTTCTACACTTAGATATAAAGTCAAGGAAGTTTCACATGCATATTTCTTGAAATATGACTGAGTTACTTCCTTTACATAGCACATATTTACTGGATGATATCCTTTGTGATACTTCTTTAGGGCAAGTAACCATTAGTAAGATGCTAGTGTACAAAGACTTATAATAGGGTGGTCATACTTTCTGCCTGTGCTTCCTGCCTCTGTGCCTCTTTCCCAACTTCAAAGCACCCTTAGTACACTTTACTCTCCCTCCCCCTCCAGCTGCATCCACATACTCTTCTATTTATTGATGTTGGTTTCCTTTCTTCTTGTCACACAACATCTTCCTTGTCCTGATTGTAGGCAATTTCACTTGATGTCTCCCATACCTGAAATGTTCTTGCTACACCCCTATGTCTCCTGGCTTTTCTGGCTCCTCTGATTTCCTTTGAATCCAAGCTAAAACCCCTACCTTCTACAAGAAGCTTTTCCTAATCGCTCTTTACTTCAATTCCTCACCTCAGTCCATGATTGCCATTTTATCCTGATTGGACACACTTATTTATATAGTGGCTATGACATTAGACTACATCTTCCAATTAGAGACTTTTGCCTTTCTTTAAATACCCAACACTTAGCATTGTTCCTGGCATGTGTTGGTGTTTAATAAATGCTTATTGTCAAAACAAAAACAAAAAAGATGCTCATTGTCTGACTCTCAAATGATGAAACTCCCAATTTTGCAGATTGGAAACTATAAATTATAGTCTTAGAAAAGTGCTTAAGAGGGGCAGCTAGGTGGCACAGTGGATAGAGCACTGGCCCTGGATTCAGGACATCCTGAGTTCAAATCTAGCTTCAGACACTTGATCCTTACAAGCTGTGTGACTCTGGGCAAGTCACTTAACCCCAATTGCCCCACCAAAAGGAAAGAAAGAAAGAAAGAAAGAAAGAAAGAAAGAAAGAAAGAAAGAAAGAAAGAAAGAAAGAAAGAAAGAAAGGAAAAGTGCTTAAGGCATTGAACACTAATGACTTACTAATGATAACACAACCAGTAGCTCTGAGAAAAGGGAATTGAAACCAGGTCTTCTTTGTCCCCAAATCATCTCTTTATTCATTATGGAAAGACAATTTTCTCATTTCATCTTTATGATAGGTTGATATTATTATGCCCATTTTACAAACTAAGTAACAGTGGTTCAGGAAGGGGTAACTAACAAGCTCATGAAGCTAGTAAGAGGTAGAAGTAGGATTTGAACCCATGTCTTCTTAGTGCTGAGTTCAGAAGCATAAATACTACATTATCATCTATTTCAATAATATGGAACCAAAAATTTAAAAACAAAGAAACAAAAATCTTTGGATCAAACCCAAGTTCAGCTGTTTATTTACCAGGGTTAAATTTATTTATCTCTTTATTTAGCACTCTCTTGCCCTCTGCCAGTTTTGTCTTTCAAAAAATGAAGAGTAATCCATATTTTAATTTATTTAGCACTTTATTGCTCATTGCCTCAGTTTCTTCTATAAAAAATGAGAATAACAATGCTTATTTCATAGTTATTGTGAGAATTAAATAAGATAATGAATAAAAAAGTTCTTTCACATTATCATACACTAAAAATTTGATGTATTATTAGTTCCTACCAAAATTCTTTGGATATTTCAGAAAAAGTCAGTAAGAATTTGGTGAATTGAATAGTAATTTTGAATTACCATTAGAAAAGTTGGAGAAATATTAATACTGGCTCTTTGGGCAAAAAATAAAATAACTATCCTGACAACCAATTTATTGTGAGATCACAGGAAAGAATGTTTCTTTTCAAAGTTGATCAACTTAAACATTAGAGAGATTATATACTATACCCATATATTCTGCCTCAAATTCCTCACCAACCACCCACTACCAAATCACCATATGGAAGCATGTACAGATATAAAAGAAAGTTCAAGGTTAAATAGCAATTGCGGACATTTGATGTCCTAATGGATAAATTTTAGAATGCAATAATTGTATAAGTATTTATTATAATACTTTCTCAGGCAATCTTTATGCCAATCTACTAGGTAGGGCAAAACATTTTGAATGAGTACTCATCAAATCAGGTCTTTTCAGGGACAAAATTTTCAAACTGTTTCTGACCTAAACATCCTGAAACATCTCATTTCACAATATTTGTATTCAATATTTTGCAAATATTCCCTTATGTCTATGAATTCTCATACCTTGTTAGAATGTAATAGTAGTTGTTGACAACATGTATATAGAGAAGCTAATAATGACATGATTATCAAATGTTCAGATGACCCAAGACTGAGAGAGATAGTTACTGTATTGGGTAACAGAATCAAGATATAGAATGACCTTGACAGGTAAAAAAACAAAAACAAAAACAAACAAACAAAAACCTAGATATAAACAGCAATAAATGTAAAGTCCTTTTTTTAAAAAAAAAGTAACAATCATATAGACTATGTGGGGATTTGACATCAGTAGTTATTGTAAAAAAAGACCAGCTGTTTTAATTCACTATGAACTTGATAATAATCCCTATGATGTAACTGAACAGCAGCATGATTTTAGGCTTTAGATATATAAACTGTGAGAGTCAGCATGGAATAGTGGATAGCAAATAGGCTTCCTAGACAGAAATATTCTTTTTCATTTCATTTTCAAACTGTGCCTTTGAATCATACTGGCACTGTGACACGGTCCAAGTGACCTAACCTCTCAGTGTGTTAGGCAACTCTCTAAGACTATTAGAAGAATAGTAACTGCCAACTAATATAATCTTTGTCCTTAACCGAAGGTTCCCCATAGCAATGAAATAGAGGGGCAATACCTCCCTGTATCATCAAAGTAAAGGGTATTTAGTGAAGTAGCACCAATATATTGAAGAATAATGCCACAAAAATGCAAATGGATGCAATTAAAGATGTTGAGCCCAGAGAAAGTTAACTAAGGAGAGAAATGATGTCTGTGTTCAAGCATTTCAAAAACTGTAATAGAAAACAAAGAATCAGTTTACATTTTTTTTCTTTTCTTTGTAGGGACAAAAAATGGATAAGAACTCAATATAAAACTTTGTAACATTTAGGTATAATAGTATTCAAGGAAGCAATAATCATGAAATAGTGAATTTCCTGTATTTGGAAGTATTCAGAGACTAAATAATAGGACTCATTATCACCATGCCCCTACAAATTACCCCTCCTACGGAGGGGTTACCTGAGACAGGTAACACTATACTTCGGATCTTCTAGTTTCTCAAACTCAATAACGTCATTGACTCTTACTTCCTCTTTACCCCCTATATCCAATCAATTGCCAAATCTTGTTGGTTTTACCTCTACAAAATCCCTCACATTGATCCCTTTCTTTCTACTGATACAGCTATGCAAGTTCAGGCCCTCAATACCTTGAACCTGAACTATTGCAGGAGTCTCCTAATTGGTCTCTTTGTTTCCAATCTCTTCTTAAATTGACATCGCACAGCATAGCCAAAATGAGCTTTCTAATTCTGACTCTTTTACTGTCCTCTTCAAAATTCCTCAATGAATGCATATTATGTCTCAAATGAGACAATAATTTCTTTAGAATGGCATTTATAGATCACACTCTACACCCTTCTTGCACTTAGCAGGCTTTAACCCTCCTTGTCAGGCTTTTTTGTTACCTTGTTTCAAGCACTAAGTGTTTCAGCTAAAATACATTTTGAGGGGGCAACTAGTTGGTGCAGTGGATAAAGCACCAGCCCTGGATTCAGGAGGACCTGAGTTCAAATGTGCCCTTAGACACTTGACACTTACTAGCTGTGTGACCCTGAGCAAGTCACTTAACCCTCATTGCCCTGCAAAACAAACAAACAAACAAAATACATTTGGAGTTCTTTTATCTCCTTGTTTCATGACTTCCTCAAAAATAATCTCCTTCACACTCCCTCCGCCAAACTGTTGTGTACTCTCTCCTTTGCTTACTAAAATCCTTAATTTCCTTTAGTTTAGGTATCAAATACTATAGGAAGTATTACTCAATCTATCTAGCTGTTATGATTACTCACATTTTATTTACTTACCTGGGCACATGATTTGTTTCCAACTTCACTGGAAGTTCCTTATGGCTAGAGACCTTCATATCCCTAGAATTAAGCACACTAATTTAGCCACATTAGTTAATTAATTGCATGTGTGTTGAATTAAATGGAATGAAGTTCAACGGAATGAAAATTTTTTTTTCCTTTTTTTTTTTGGGGGGAATTGCTATACAATGGATTTCAATATTGACTGAAACCAGTTAGGATACAAATAAAAATAATAATCACCAAATTACACAGAATCTTACTCCAATGCCTTCACCTAACACTGGATCATGAATTCTTGACGTCTATACAAATGGATCAGTCTCTATGATAAGGGAAAGTGTTTTTTTAAGGACTAGGAAAATGATTTTTCCTTTCTAAAAGACCTCGTACCTCCAGATGGAGAAAATGTTCTCTTGTAGATTTTTAAAAGATAATTTTTTGATAATGGTGAATCATAAACTATCAAGCATCAAGCATTTATGACCTACTTAAAATTTTGTTCCACTGTACTATCCCCAGGTGATATATAGAAATTGAATGAGAAAGTGATTACCATGAAGGAATTTACATTCCTTTGGAAGAGAATGCACATACATAAATATGTGCACAATCAATAAAAATAATGTAAAAAAATTTTTAAAAAGAAATATCCTTCAATCAAGTGATTCATTCCTTTTGTTTCTTCAATAATAGTGCTAGAGTGGCATAAAATGCATCAGAATATGGAAAGAATCAAACATTTCCTAGGCCTTTAACATTAACTCTGTTAATGTTGATTCTCTAAATTCAAGGTACTTCTCTAATATCACATAAGTTGACTTGCTAGTAGAAATAAATTATACCAAATTGGCATTTTCACTATAAAAGAAACCATAAAATAAAATAGGAAGTTAGAATCAAATGGAAGCATGATTCACATTTTCTCTTTGGAGAAGTAAATAAAGGGGTTGGTGCATTATTATATCAAAAGGCAAGGAAGATTAGCTATCCATGGTACATCTTTATATCTCACATTATAATACTTATGATGGATATTTGTAAAAAGACCATCATGAAAGTAATTTCTGCTCATGTACCAATATCAACTGCAGAATGAATGTTAGGAAGATTCTATGATATACTCTATAATATCTTCCAAATTAATTCAGCATGTTTTGATAAATCATGGCTTTAATATGTAAGTGGGAATAGAGCACAGCCAAAAGAAAATTAGAAAATGTGAAGGAGTAAGAAATGAGAATTGAAAAAAGTTTATAGATATTATATAATACCTTTTTGAAAATAAGTTTGGGTGATATAAAATAATATCCCAATTATGGGAATTGATTATTTTTCCACTCAGTTTCTTCTTGGACTTCATAATCTACAGGAGCTCACCATCCTACAAGATGAAATTAAGTCTATAAGTCACAGGTTCCTCACATCATTTTCTGTTCCTAGATAAGGAACCTCATCATTCACTCACAGTGGAGCATGCCACCCCCTTGTCAGCTTCTTTTTTACATATTCTATCCCTTCTTTAAATTGTAAAATCATTGAGAGCAAGCACTTTCTTTTACCTCTCTATTCCTAGTGCACAGTATGTAGCACGTAGTAGGCACTTAAGTCTTGATTGCCTATTAGAAAGGAAATGGTTACTTACTAATTGGAGTCATTACTGAATCAACTTGTATAAAAATTTGGTCTCTAAATTATAAGACAGAATCTCAAAATCAATACCAAATTAGAATAAAAAAATAAGAAAAACATGTAATGGAGGAAACTCTAACTTGAAATATTTTAACAAGCTATTGATGCTAAAAATAATGAAATAGGTTAAAAACTGTAGACACCAAGACAAAATATCACTATTTCCTAATGAAATCCAGCTGATGTAAATCAATCTCCAAAATGAGAATACAAAGAGTTCAGAAACTGCTAGAACAAACAAATAGCTGATCTCTTTGCCAAATGAGAATATTGTATACAAGACCAATTAGGTTTTTCAAAATTATAAAATAATTTTTAAAATTATAAACTCACTTCTTTGTGGGCCTACTCTTTCCTCACTTGTAAAATAAGAAAAGAAATAAGTATTTATTAAGTACCTACCTAATGTGAGGCACTATGCTAACATCTTGACATGTATTATCTCATTTAAAATTCACCATAACCTTGGAGCTATTATTATTTCCATTTTACAGTTGAAAAAAATTATTGTGAACTAAAGTTAATGGACTTGCTCAGGAAAACACAACTCACTTTGAATTTAGTATTATTGATTCTTGGTCCAGCACTCTCTCCACTGTACCATCTAGCTAACTGTACCATCTAGCTAACTTCATAAAGAGGATTAAAATAAAGAGATTGAACTACATGATCACTAAAACAAATCCATTTCTCTAAAAATATCCAAAGGAGAATTATTATTTTTTAATCTTTAATGATAAAACTTGAGGAACTAAGATCCTCTTTCTTGCAACTCAATTCTGTTATCAAAATTTCTCCCTAACAGACCTATTTTAGTCATTGAGTACCACCATTGTTTATGAATTATATATTTACTCTTTTGTGTTGTTTTAAACAACTAGACTCTTGCCCTATCTGCTCGCCTATTCTCTCCTATCGGGCTGTAGACAAAGTCCATGATAATATCTTTGGATATTGAGTAAAAGTTCTGAGTAAACAGATGGAGAACTTAAAAAGTCCTTTGCAATATTTATTTTGAAACCAAATACCACATTCATAAAAATGTTGCAAATTCCATCTTTCTGGAAACATAAGCATTTAAAATAAAGAAAAAAAGCTCTCTACTTTGGTGGAGGCACAGTAGCTGAAATATTGTAATTGCTTTTAAGTGCCAAGGCAGTTTGAATAATAAAAGAGAAAATTACAGTGACTGTTTCCCTTGTGAAAAGCCATTCTTTTAGTAATTCAGTAAACAAAGGCACTTATATAATCCTGTTCATCTGTGAAAAATACTTTATGACAAAGATGTCTCTGTGATAAGAATTAATTAAGACCAGCCATCTGGTTTGAAGAGTTCTTCTAGGAGTGAAATAAGTATGTATGTATGTATGTATGTATGTATGTATGCATGCATGCATATATGTCTGTATATAAATATATAGATGTGTAAGTGTGTGTATAATTATTCTTAAATGGTCCTACTCATTAGAGAGTACTGTATAATCTCTTTCAAAAATCATAAATTATTTGAGGGGGAAGGCAAAAATATATGCAAATATATATATGAAAATACATCTGATATATTATATATACATATATATGCATATCTATTGCATATGTATTCCATTTGATGAAGTGAATAAATACATCGTTAGTAGAGAAAAGAAAAAACTATGAGAATTTGTTTTACTTTTTCCATGTATCTGTATGTCTTAATATTCCACATTTGTAGTAATTTATGTTCCTCCAAAGGATTAGTTAATATAAACAATATAACAGTCATTTATATACATATATGCATATGTGTGTGCATACACGCATATTTTTCCACTTGAGCACATGTTCCTTGTCAAAAACTATTTTTCTCTATTCTATAATCCAAGTTCAACAACCATGACATTCTCTTGTCACACCTACTTGAAAGATTGGAATGCTTGGAAGAGTATGAGCCTTCTTTGAACTCATCGTCAATTACTTATACACTGGCTGTTTCAGGATATGATAATCTAATTTACTTCTTCTTTTTTTTTTTTAGTGAGGCAATTGGGGTTAAGTGACTTGCCTAGGGTCACACAGCTAGTAAGTGTTAAGTGTCTGAGGCCGGATTTGAACTCAGGTACTCCTGACTCCAGGGCCGGTGCTCTATCCACTGCACCACCTAGCTGCCCCATCTAATTTACTTCTTAAAAAATACTTCACATAAAGGAAATTCAGTTAGCAAAAATAACTGTGAAATGATCAACAGGATGTTCTCAGAAAAACCTGGAAAAGCTTACATGAGCTGATACAAAGTGAGATGTACTGTATACAAAGTAACAGCAATATTGTACGATGATCAGCTGTGAATAACTTGGGTATTAGGAGAAATACAATGATCCAAGACAACTCTGAAGGACTTATAAAAAATGTGATACATATTTTAAAAATTTCTTTTTCTTAAGGTTTTTGTCAGTTTTCTTTTACAACCTGACTAATGTGGAAATGTTCTGTATAACTTAATATTGACTTGTTTGCATTGTTGGGGGGGAAAAGAAGAGAATTTGGAACACAAAGTTTTTTTTTTTTTAAATGGATGTTACATTTGTTTTTACATGTAAATGGGGAAAATAAAATTCTAAATAATTTTTTCAAAAGAAAAAAATACTCCACATAGTAGAATTTACCAAATTCCTCTGAAAAAACAAATCCACAATTTAAAAACTTCTATTGTCAGGGAATTAATTTTTCTCCTTAGCATTGATCTCTCTTAATATAGCATTATTCTCATTCTGTCCCCTATGTAGATGGAGAGTTGAAAATCTTCAACCTTCTCTATTAATGCTGTTTTATGATGGATATAATATAAATCATCACCTAAATTCATCTCTATATAATTTGTTTCATAGTGTCAAAATAAAATGGTCTCCATAAAAGTAGATCCATGGGGGGAGGCTAGATAGCACAGTGGATAAAGCACTGGCCATGGATTCAGAAGTACCTGAGCTCAAATCCAGCCTCGGACACTTGACACTTACTAGCTGTACTAATTTTATTTAATCTCTTATTGTGGGAAAACTACTCTGTAATGTTATCTCTATTTCAAATCTGACAATGAATCCTTTTTTTTCTCATTTCTACTTATATCAATTAATCAAATCAAATATTGCTAAATATGTTGTGTATAACACGATATTTTACTGCCATAATAAAAGAATAATATTTGTTCAATATTTATCTCATAGACTAAGCCTTAAAAAACTTTCAGAATCCCTCTAGACCAAGCCTAGGTCCTATGACTAGATTTCCAGAGAAGTAGAGGGTCTATGTACTTTGTTGGAAAAATATATTTTTTTCATTACCCAATGTTGTCTTAGTTATTCTATATATTATTTTATTTACTTAAAAATCACTATTCTGAAAAGGATTTGAAAGTTTCACCAGATTGACAAAAGGTGTCCAGAATATAAAATATAGGTTAATAACATATGATCTTATAATATGTTGCAATAAAAATGAGGAAACAGATCTCCATATGAGTTATTTGACATACCAAATGTCACATAGATTATAAATATAGAATTATAGTAGGGATCCTCATCAATCTAATGAAAATCTTCTATCCAAAGTTACCAATGATCTAATTGTCAAATCCAAAGTCCCTTTCTCAACCCCCATTCATCTTGACATCTCTGCAACTTTTGATAATACTGATCATTCTCCTTGAAATTCCCATTTCTCTAGATTCACTATTCACTCTTGTTTCTCTTCTTATCCATATGCTCACTCTTTCTCAGTCTCCTTTTCTGGATTCTCTTCTAGTCCACACCCTCCAACCATAGATATCACTTAGGATTCTATCCTAGGCCATTTTCTCTTCTCCCTCTATATCAATTCACCAAGTGATGTTATTAGCTTACATGGATTAAATTACCATTTCTGTGATAATGATTCTCACAACCACTGTATCTGGGCTCCTAAACTTTCTGCTGATGTCCAAATTCATATCTCTAACTCTTTCAGCCATCTTGAACTGGATGTCAAATAGACATCTTAAACTCAACATGCCCAACACAGAATTCCTTATCTTTCCACAAAAACTCTCCCCACTACCTGATTTGCCTATTATTGCATAAAGCAACACCATCTTCCCAGTACCTCAATCTCATATCTTAAGTATTGTCCCCAGTTCTTCATGATCTTTCCCCCTACTCCCCTTATATGCAACCTGTTGCAAAGGCCTGTAAATTTCACCTTTGTAACATCTCTCAAATTATACCTCCTTCTTTTCGCTGACATTGCCTTCTTCCTTTTGTAAGCCCTCAATACTTCATGCCTGGAATATTACAATACCCTAATGGTAATTCTGTCTGGTTCAAGTCTTTCTCCAGTCCGAATTGTGCTCCACTTAGCTTCAAAAGGGAGTTTCCTAAAGTCCATGTGTAACCATGTCACTGACTTAATCAATAAACTCTTATTATGGGTTATTGCCTCCAGAATCAAATGCAAAATCCTTTGTTTGGTGTTCAAAACTCTTTATAACCTACTCACCCAACCCCCTTGAGCACATGTACAAATACACACACACACTCACACACACACACAGCCCTACACACAGAGCTGTATAGTCATCTTGCATCTTACTTGTGGCTATATTCTCTTTGATCCTGTGACATTGGTTTCCTTGCTGTTCCACAAAAAGTGACATTCGATCTCTTGGATCCAGGTATTTTCTCTAGTTGTCCGCCATGCCTGGAATGCTCTCCCTCCTCACTTCTTCTCAAAGATTTGTTTGGCTTCCTTAGAGTCCTCTCCCCCCAAAAAAAATTCTTATATAGGAAGCCTTTCCTAACACCTCTTGATTCTATATCTTTTTTTAAATCGTTTCCTATATAGTTTGTTTGTATATATTTATTTGCTTGTTGTCTCCCCATTTGTGTGTGTGTCTATGTTAATTTAGCTGACCCTAGCCTTGAGATGTTAGTGGAGGAAATGATTAAAGTAAGGCATATTGAGGAAGAAGAAGGATGGAAGCACAGACAAAGAAGGAATACATGTAGATATCCAGGAGTAGTGAGTGTGTACAGCAGAGAGATTCAGCATAAGGGTATATGTAAAGTTTAGTGCACCCTAGACCTCCAATGGAGCCTCAAAAAGAGATTCTGTGCAGCATTTTGCATGTCTGCCACCCTTACAACCAGAAATGGGGAACAATGCTGCAATACTGTTTAGCAGATTATTCTCTCTAATATTTATACTGTTTAAAAAGTTTTCAGAACTTCCTACAATTTCTACAAAGAAAATGGAAAGCTATAGGGATTGGGGTCTGCAAATGTGCAGGCATAAGAACAAAATTTATTCTGAGGGATTCTTTGACAGAAAACTAATCTGTGATCTGCTTCCCCAAAATCTCTGCTGCAAAAACAGCCATTCTCTCATAAGCTAACATTACAATAGCATTTTCTCTCCTGCCTATCATCCTCATCTGAAAGCATTTTGAATACTATTTGAAAGCTGTTCATGATTTGGCAGGAGTGAGTTTTTCTTTTGGACTTTCTAATCCTCTTTTTTTGCCAATGTTTTTTGTTTGCTTGCCTAATTAGCTAGTTGAATAATAGTCACCTTTGAATTGTGATTAAGTTTATTTGCAATAATTTTTATTTTCCAAGACTTTTTTCTCCTCATCTTCACTTTCTCTCCTCCTTATACTCCTTTCAATTTGCTATATAATGAATGTATGACTCATGATTTATTTCATTTAAAATTCTGAATTTTCATCCCCTCATAGTCATGTATACTGTATAGTAGGTACAATGGGCCAGAGTTCATCATTTCCTTAACATATATTCAGTCTTTACTAATATAGACCAGGATACTAAGATTGTCCTTGAATTGAAATATAAACAATGGGTCAAAATATACTATAAAGATATAGAGTAATTAGATTCCATTCACTTGATAGAACGGGCTTTGCATGCCCAAATAAATTTTCAAGGTCATTTGTTTGCAGATGATTTTAAATTCATTTTCTTTGTGATTAGCATTTATTTCATGAAAACTTAATTTTCACTTAATTCCAAGGAGCTCTGGTTTCTTTGCTCTGGATATGACCTCATCCAATGATAACTGACATTTATATAGCACTTATAATTTAACAATGAACTTTGCATACCACCATGTCATTTGGAACTCATAACAACCCTTTAAGGTATCTAATTCCCACCCTCACATCCACTGTCCCAAACACATGTGATTTCACTGGGCTAGGAAGCATTTATGTGATGAACCTATTTCACTAAATTAGATGGACAACTCATCTTACAGAATTGCCTGGCCCTTTGGGAGATGGGAGATTTTATTTCTTGATAATGTTTAAGCACTATCTTTTACATGATACCTCTTATAATTGCCTCAGTTGTTAAACTCTTTCTTACAAATTTCATTATATTTAATGACTTTGTACTGATCCTCTTTATTTTAATTATTTATGTAATTAATTGTGCTCTTATTATTATCCCCATTAGAACGTAAGTTCTTTGAGAGTAGAGTTTGTTTCTTTCTTTTTATTCATATTTGGTCTTTGATTTCAGTCTTAATACAAGCATAGCAATAACAACTTTGATTTAAAAAGAATGTTTTGTGTTCCTAAGAATAACCTGATGAGAGAGGTAGGGAAATGATTATTATTTTAATTTTATCCAGAAGGAAGTTGAAAGTCAGAGTGAAGTGATTTGGATAGATACAAGTAATGAGCCATTTTTAGAAGCATTATTCACACTAAAGTCTTATTGAGTACTCTGATATTGTTTATCTGACAACATGGTCTCTTTACAAGTAAGTTTTTATTTTCAGGTTGTGCTTTTGTATGAGTCAAGTATATATTCTAAATATATGGGGAAGCACAAAATAATCTTCATCTTTCCCATGGTAATATACTTATTTCCAATCCCTTTTACAGCAAGGTTTGTGTCAGATCAAACACTCATTTCCGCTATTTCCTTTTTTCCTTCCTTCACTCTTCTTGAGTCTATTGTGCCTATTAGATAAACAACATTTCAATTATGTTCACACTCCTCCTTCTTTCCATAAACTTTAATATCTTCCCTCATCCCCATCATTGGTAAAAATTAAAGAGATCTAGACAGTGAAAGCAAGCCTTTCCCATCATTTTTATTCTCACTAAATAATCTGGAAATGTATGGGATGACCAATCTTTCAGAATACTATATTAAAAGTCCTCCTTATCAAATTTGCAGTTGATATAGGAGGAAAAATGAGTAAAATATGTTGTCAAAACATTGACTCAAATTGACTACTAGATCTCTAATGACATGCTGAAACTACCTTCCCATAATGCAGTAGGAATGCATGTGAAGTCCTGTATTTAGATTCAAAGAATTGATTGAACAAGTATAAGATTTATAAAATGTAATTAAATAGAAATTCATGATAAAACTAGTTGCCTTAGGTTATTAAAAACAATAAGATGGAATTGTTTTAATTTCAGTCTCATTTATCCTCCTGAGATTAAAATTCTATGAGTGTTATACAATACCAGGGTGATAATGCCACTCAGAAAGAAAAAGGAGTTTGAACTACCAGAAAAGCAAAGTCACATGAAATATAATTGAAGGATCCAAGAAAGTTTAATCTACAATAAAAAATAATTTAGGAAGCACTTGAAAGTGCTCCTCTCTAGGGGCCAGCTAGGTGGCACAGTGGATAAAGCACTGGCCTTGGATTCAGGAGGAGCTGAATTCAAATCTGACCTCAGACACTTGACACTTACTGTCTGTGTGACCCTGGGCAAGTCACTTAACCCCCGTTGCCCCACCTGCCCCCCCAAAAAACCCAAAAACAAACAAAAAAGAAAAAAGAAAAAAAGAAACTGCTTCTCTCTCTCTCTCTCTCTCTCTCTCTCTCTCTCTCTCTCTCTCTCTCTCTCTCTCTCTCTTTCTCTGATATGTATGTGTGTGTGTGTGTGTGTGTACTGTAAGTAATTAATTGTGATTCGGGGGTTTCTATGACCCTCTTTGTTTCATTATGGTCAGACTGAAAGATGTAACCTTGGAAAAGCCCCACCTAGGAATTCCTCCAGGCCCACATGGGCCAGGCAAAAATATAATGGGGACAGCCCTGGGGGTATGTTGAACTAATTGGAGGCTCAGCAAAGCTAAGAACCTGCCTTCTGGTTGGGGAGGCAGGAAGGGAGCTAGAGAGAAAGGTAGAGACGAGCTGGTGTGTGGACCTTTGGACTGAACCGGGGGATACTGCACAGCTGATTCTCCTCAGAAATACTGATTCCAGGTGGTGGTGAGTTTGTCTATCCACTTTCTCATGTTCCCTGACTTTATTAACTTCATTTGTGTTGTAAATTTGTTCCCATTAATAAAACCTGATTTGTTTGTGGAAAAGAGGCTATTGGGGCAGCTAGATGGTACAGTGGATAAAGCACTGGCCCTGGATTCAGGAGTACCTGAGTTCAAATCCGGCCTCAGACACTTAATACTTATTAGCTGTGTGACTCTGGGCAAGTCACTTAACCCCAATTGCCTCACCCCCTCAAAAAAAATTTTAAAAAAGAGGCTGTTAATCTTCTTTCTTATCAGTCTGAGAGAAATAACTAAAACAAAAGGCAGTTTTATTTTCTGAACCCCTAATATTATGGCGAGCTGCCCAATTAACTCTCCCCATACTGAATTTGCCCCTTACAGTATTCTTATGTGTGTGTGTGTGTGTGTGTGTGTGTGTGTGTGTGGTTAGGATGACATCTCCACATAGAAAATATCTAGATATTGATGTAGAGATGAACTTAATTGATCAAATTGGTTGTGAAGTATCCCAAAGATTTACAAGACTCAGTGACTCAGTTTCCAGTTTTATTAGAATACCGTGCTGACCACAAGGAGAATCATCAAATGTGTCTTGAAAAGGGAGAGGAAAAATGGTTATATTTACAGTGAGAAAAGTAGGTTATCTCCTCATTATCTTCATCTCCTCCTTAGTGGGGTTTCATATCCATATTTGGACTTCCTGGGGTCCTACAACGTCCTCCAAGTTGGGTATCTTTTTCCCAAGTGGTGTGTTATTGGGGTTTAAACATGATAAGGTTAACCTGACACATTTGGTCTTTCTTTGCATGTTCCTAAAGGCATGTTAAAACTTGTCAGCGCTAGAGTGTCTCTTTGTTTATTATATCTCTTTAAGATCTGGTTTCTAGGTGCCCTATGTTAATATGAATGTATGGATCACCTGGATTTGATGGAGGTGCCTTATTATCCAAATGGACCTTATGAGACCCTGGATTAATAGGAGCAAAATGCCCTTTGCTCAAAGACTTCAAACTGAAACCAGACAGTCCCTATTTAGTTTTCATAAGAGAATAAACAAATTTAAATGCCCCTTTGGAATTCTTATTCAATGTCTTCTTTCCCCAAAAAATATAGATCTGATTGTTCTCCTGATCAACTATCTAGACCTTCTTGTATTTGATAATACTCTTCCTTTTCCCACATAATCTAATCGTACCATCTGCTTTAAGTTGAGCTGTTAAACTGATTTTTATTGATTTACATTTTTAGTATTTGCTTTGGCTTTATTTGTATCAAGCTAAAGAAGTTATTCTATAACCTGTGAGCAAAGAAATCTTAAAACACTGAGAAAAGAATGGGTCTCTGAGCCCTTTTGGGAAGGATCTCCAGCAGGATCATGCTTATATTTCTTCTTGGAACAAAAATTAAATTGGTATAATGTTTTATCTGTCTGTCTCTGATTTGGTTTAAGTTGTAGGAGTTATTAAGTTCTCTGATCTGGTTTTTAGCCATGTTCTCTGATCTGTTTGTAGGAGACAGGCAAATTATACTATATATTTAATATTCAACACCTGTCATCTAGGAATATTAATGGCTATTAATGGTTAATGGTCCCTGGTTACCTTCCCTAAGCTTCTGTTGATATTGTTGATTGATAGTAACCCTCTGGTTCCTAAGATCTTAGGTTTTCTGTTAACCCTTCTGTTATCTGTTAACTCTTTTAGCTACTATTGATTAGAGCTTGGGTCTTAGAGCTCAGGTCTTAGGTTGTCTGTTAACCCTTTTAAGTCTCCTCCATCACTTCCCCCTTTTCATATACCCCAGGAAACGGGACAAAGTTCATTTCTTTTGTATCTACTTCCTGCTGAATGGGGGTGACATGGGGGCCCACAGGAGGGTTGGGGAGGGTCCTATAGGGGTCTATGAGTTGAGAGAGATCTAGGAGCCAGAGTTACAAATGCAAGGGCCACAGCACAAAACAAAAAGGATTAACAGACAGTTAATCGTTTTGAATGAATTTCAGCCATCCAGGTGGACTTGGTGTTCAACCTTCTGAGAACTGTTGATGTACACACAGCAGGAGGTGTTCTATGGCCAACAGATAGTCCAAGGCAATCCAGTTTTCCAGGACCACATTTACCAGATATTTTAAAGACTCTTCCAATTATTATAACCCTAATGCTGTAGAATTAGAAATTTGTTCTATTGCCACAGTTAAATTTATAAGCACAGCCTCATGTTAAAGATGCCCAAACCAGGAGATAGTCAGGGCACCTGTTTTAATCTCCTCCTTTCTATAGGAAGGGGAGATATTTTGGGGTACAATAGGGTGCCAGGGGACCAGATCTAGGGTGGACAGGTCAATGGACCTTGCAACTGATCTAACAACAAGGTCTGCCCTGTGATTTCCTTATGCTTTGGAATTGATAGTTTGGTGCCCTTGGCAGTACTTAACGGAGATCTGACTAGGCAGATTTATGGCCTCAAGTAAATCCAGAATTTCCTTTCCATGATTAACAGGATAATTCTTTTGAGGTCAATATTCCTCTTAGTTACCATCCTCCCTCTTTGTAATGGGGAGGAATTTCACTTTCTTCTAAACCAAAAAGATACCCAGTTAATTTAGCCTTATCATAATACCATGTAAACATTAGCAGGCAGATGGCAAACCTAAGTATTAATATACCAAGTTGTTTGGCATATCAGGTGGTCACACATTAAGATTGAAAACAGTAAGATCTTACATACTTGCATTGTTCTCATTTCTTCTACTTACTACTTGCTCTTATTTTAGAAATCTGTTATAAAAGAAAAATCAGGGACATGATAATAAGGCCAGGATAAAACATTCTTAGCTCTGTTTGATTTCAGATAAGAGTCACAGATAACCACAATCATGAAGTAATAGCCAAATGGATTCAGGAATATCCAGGTGGGAAACAATTCCTATTCAGCAGGAAAACAATGAGTCAGAAGGGTTGATTGAGATTGAAATTGTACTCTTGGCTTTTTCCCAGATATCTCTACCTATAAGCAGCACATTCTCTCTTATAGCATTGATTTGTGGCATTCTCTCCAGTGGTGGATTACTGGCTTAGTGATCCAGAGAACTATACCTGAATTCAAAACTCAAAATAGTATAAATTACAGTCCCAAAATATTTTATTTTGAATATCAAACCTCTACTCTCATGGGGTTGCAATAAGCAAAAAAGTTTACCAGGAGAGACACACATATTGCTTGGTTTTCCTTTCCTTTTTCTTGAGTTTAAATTTACCCTAGTGTAAAAATCAACCATTAGAAATTACTTTTATATAATAACCAACCTTATCAATTCTGACTAAGACCATTCCTTGTCTAGGAATTTCACAACCCATAACAAGCTCCATTCTGGCAAGTTTACAAATTAAAAGAATTCTAGAAATTTTTTTCTATGTAATTATTTAATTTAATTTAATTTAAATTAAAGTTCTTTCCTCTATGTCTTAGAGGAAAAAAATAATAAATAGTCAACAAAAATAAGTAGGAGTCCAAAAATTTACAATTATTTCTAATTTTAACACACATACCCAAATTTAAAAGCAACTGTGAAATACAACAGTATTTTAGCCCTCTTTTAGTTTTCAAACTAAATTATTATTTATTCTTTTCCAGAATTCATAAACCTTGAAATTGCTGGTGAACAAGAAAGCTCTTAAAGTGACCACATACTAAGTGATGGAGGAGGCTAAAAGGGTTAAAAGATAATCTAAGACTTGATCAATCCTATCTAAAAGGGTTAACAGAGAAACTAAGGTTTGTGTTCTTATCAACAGTACAGTAACAGAGGGTTAAGTCCCTATCAACAAATAATATCAAGAAAAGCTTAGGGATGGTAACCAGGGACCATCAACCAT
Source organism: Dromiciops gliroides (assembly GCF_019393635.1). Classification (NCBI taxonomy): domain Eukaryota; kingdom Metazoa; phylum Chordata; class Mammalia; order Microbiotheria; family Microbiotheriidae; genus Dromiciops; species Dromiciops gliroides. Next base: position 624,976,630 of record NC_057862.1, on the reverse strand, counting down.
TAATAGCCATTAATATTCCTAGACTAACGGAAACAGAAACTGTACCTAGAAACCAGATCTTAAAGAGATATCATAAACAAAGAGACCCTTGGGCTCTGACAAGTTTGAGCATGTCTTTAAAAACATGCATAGAAAAGAACAAATGTGTCCTTAGGTTCACTTTATGATGTTTAAACCCCCAAAACACACCCCTAGTAAGAAAGGTACCCACCTTGGAGCAGGTCATAGGACCCCACAAAGTCCAAATTAGGATAAGGAGATTAAAATAATGAAAATATCACCTACTTTTCTCACTATAAATTTAACCCTACTCAAGACACCTCCAGGTGGTCTCCCTGTGAGCTCATAGTATTTTAATAAAACTTGGGAAACTGAGTCACTGAGTCTTGTAATTCTTTGAGATGCCTCATGATCAATTTGATCAATTAAATCCATTCCCCTACTTCACTTCCGTAAGTTAACCATAGGGAATACACTCAAAATATTAGTGAACTTTTTCACTTTCACTTAATGTTATGGGAACACTAGTGTAGCACAAGGTTGGACCTCTTATTAATTGTTCCTAACCTTCACCATGCTACCATTACAGATTTTTTTATATCATAGATAGTTTTTTACATCTTTTACTCAAACCATTTTTCATAGTTACTTATGTTTTATATGTTGCAGTTGTTCATATGCCCAACATTTACTTACTTTAGGGGGTAATCTTATTTCAAACATTCTTTGGAGATCATTGTATGCCATAATTCTAGTTATACAGCATTAACAGAAGAAAAATGATATAAAACTCTGGGTGGTGGTTTTTGTTTTTTATTTCACCTGTTATTGTTGTTGTTGATTTGTTTGAAATAAGAAGTTTGGGGTCAATAAAGGAGCCTTTTAATTTCTATGAAAAATTGAGAAACTACCTCTTATTTGATTCTGGGTGCTAGAGAGGCAGATTGTCAACATATTGGCCTTGAGGTAAAGACTTTTTAACTGAAGAATTCCCCTTTAATGTTTCATTGAATATATATATATATATATATATATATATATATATATATACATACAAACACACACATACATATATATATAGTTTACCTTCTCTCTCTCTCTCTCTCTCTCTCTCTCTCTCTCTCTCTCTCTATATATATATATATATATATATATATATATATATGTGTGTGTGTGTGTGTGTGTGTAATAGATGGAGAGATGATAGATCAATTGATTGATTTTGTTTGCATATAGTTGTTTGCATGTTATCTCTTCTATTATACTATGAGTTCCCTGAGAACTGGGACAGGGTTTTGTATCTTTGGTACATGATAAATGCTTGTTGATTTGACTTAATATAGTCCTGTTAGAATAGTGTCAGAAGCAGTTTAACTCAGAAAAAGCTGAGCTTTGTAAGGAATGTGAAGCAAAATTTTTGTTTTATCTATATGGAAAAATGAAGAACCAAAACTGAGAGAAAATTGTTCTGCTTAGTGGAAATGGGATGGTGATATTTGATGAAGGCAAGAAGAAAAAGCTCAATACTGAAACCCTCCACTCTTATTTTATATATATATTTTCTAGGCCATTGAGAATAATATTTTGATAGGAAGAAGCAGATATTTAAAACAACAACAACATATGATTGTTATTGCCCAAGAAAAGTACGAAGGCAGTAAGAGAGTATTAGTGTCCCTGATGAAATCATATCATTAGGCCAAGGGTATAGAGGGCAGAAAAAATTGCTGATCTATTGTCACTGATCATTTAAAGACAGTATAGAAAAATAAGAACTCTAAAGAATAGCAAATTTTGTGATATTTTTTTAAAATGGAAAGTAGAATCTGCTACCTATAGGTCAGTGATTTGTTGTATTAAAAATTTGAAAGACATAATTTCTAGGTAATTATTTATTTAATTAATTATAGCTAGCAAATAATAAAACTGACAGTCATTTGGCCATCTCTTTTGAACCAAAGATGAATCTTGTCTACCTATTGATATTTATATGCCCTTGGAAGAGTGGGTGTTCCCAACAGATGACAATCAAATTTAATTGGTTAACAAAGATAAAATTAATATTATAGTGACAGGTGGGCCTATTCTAATGAGGGGCCAGGAGCCATGACTTTGACTATATGACTCTTACTTATCTGTACCCAGACCACCCCAGGGCCCAGGAAATCTAGACCACCCAGCAACCAAAACTTGAGTAAAACACACTGGGCTGCAATTCACCTAGATTAAATTCTGTTTTTCTTTTTAATCAGAACTAATCTTTCCCACTTGGGTATAGTCTGAACAAGATTGAAGAGAAACTTAATCCAATCTCATTATCAGAAATGTCCTTCAGATGCTGGCTGAATAAACTACAATGGGCTGATTTCTGAACCAAGAAATAGTAAGGGGAAAAACCTTAGTCCTAATTCCATAATTGGTTATTCATATGAAATAATCCTTTTTTTCAGTGATCTTGGCTCTGATTTTTGACAAAAATATCTGCAATATATTATTTGAATGAAATGAATGATTAGTAAATATTTACAAAAGGAAGCAATGCTTATAAAGAGCTTTTTTGCTTTATTTTGAACAGAATCACCTCATGTCATTTTTGGACAGGCTTACAAGACTTTTAGGAAATATTATAGCAACGACTAATGGCCTGGTAGGGGCAGCACTGGGTCTGGTGCAGGGGACAGAACACTGGATCTGGAATCAGGAACAACTGAATGCAAAATTTGGCCTCCTACACTTACTAGTTGTGTAACCCTGGGAAAGTCATTTAATCTCTATTTGCCTCAGTACCTCATCTGTAAAATTGGGACACACTTGTAGAAAAATGACAAACCACTTCATTATCTTTACCAAGAAAACTCAATGGATAAAGTTCATAGGGTCACATAGAGTAGACACAATTGACATACTGAAGAACAATATCAACAACAGTGGCCTAGTGAATCGGAGACTGATTTTGGAATCAGAATGAACTGGATTCAAATTCTGCTTCATACACTTGGTGTGTGACCCTGGGCAATTCTCTTAACTTCCTTACATGTCTGAATTTATCACTTGAAAAATGAAGGGGCAAACTCAGAGACTTTTGTTTTGTTTTTGGTGAGGCAATTGGGGTTAAATGACTTGCCCAGGGTCACCCAGGTAGTAAGTGTCAAGTGTCTGAGGTTGGATTTGAACTCAGGTCCTCCTGAGTAGAGGGCTGGTGCTTTATCCACTGTGCCACCTAGCTGCCCTCAAACTCAGGAACTTTTAAGATCCATTCCATCCATGTCTGTGATCTAGGAACAACTTCAGTGACAATAACTTATTTTTGTAGTATGTTAAAATTTCAAAATAACTTTGTTTTAATTATCTCATTTGCTTCTTTGTAAAGTAATAAAACTATATGTGTTTATATACAAGGCAAAATACTAGTTACAAATATGAATTAGACACAGCCTTTGCTATCTACAAGCTTAGAGTCTAATATGAGAAATCAGATAAGTACACAAATGATACCATAACCGCAGAAGGGAATAAAATGGCCTATAGTATAAATAAGACAGTCTTCATGGAGGAGGGAGTAATTGAGTTGAGCCAAGACTTAGAAAATGTGTTGAATTTCAATTAGAAATGATAAGGAAGAAAATTATAAATGGAGGAAATAGCATGAATTAAAATTGAGCGTTGAGAAAGTGCAGGGTATATTCTGGTATAAGGTGGTTCACCTTTTATATTTAGACATTTAATTTATAAAAAGAAGCAGAAACAAAGAATGTTTGTGGAAGACACTGAGAAAAACAGCCTTTTTTAGCATTTGGTCAGGGACAGGCAGTTCTAAGAACGTGAAATAAAACATCAAATAAAATTACTGTAAGGACCTGAAAGAAAACAGCTCCTTGGGGCAAAGAGTACCTTGTTTACTAAAAACAAATATGACTGAAGTACATTATTTCCTAAAAGCTAATTCACATATGTGGTTTTTTTAGGGCTATGAAGTATGTGGATGAGGACTATGGGACAATGTTTAGTAAATATTTGTATCATTATTTGGATTTTAGATTTTTGAATCCAAAATAAAGATGAGCCAATATATACAAGGAGACATTTATTTGTCAGGAACATAATTAAGAATATAAAGTAATAGATGGTAGGAGCCTATGAGAGAAGCTACTTTAAGAAGAAGGAGAAGAAGAAGAAGAAGAAGACGAAGAAGACGAAGAAGAAGAAGAAGAAGAAGAAGACGAAGAAGACGAAGAAGACGAAGAAGAAGAAGAAGAAGAAGAAGAAGAAGAAGAAGAAGAAGAAGAAGAAGAAGAAGAAGAAGAAGAAGAAGAAGAAGAAGAAGAAGAAGAAGAAGAAGAAGAAGAAGAAGAGGAAAAGAGAACTGAGAATATGACAGATGTGAAAAGGCAACAGAATTATAACACAGCTGGTACCAGCTGCTAAGAGAGAGGATATGCAGTTGATGTGGGGAGGTGGTCCCATTGGAGAAAAGCTCTAGTTGGAGGGAATCATCTTATTAGAGAAAGTAAACTACTTCACTATTTGAATAGCTGTTTAATAAAGGCTATATTACTCTCTAGTGCCACCTGTAGCTTAAGAGTATGGAATCTTTTCATACATTTCTTTATGGTTACTCTTTACTCCCCTTTATATGTTGAGAGGGAGTAGCCCCTTGTCATAAACACAGATCAAAACTGGATGGCTTTGAAAGAACTTAAAGAAACTATTTTTCACTGAAAGAGTGCAATACTACCTTATTTTGTATGTAGCAAAAGGAACAGACATGGGGTGTTATATGTCCTAAGTATAAAAGTGGTGTTTCCTTTAAGAAAAAAAGTATGAAAATGTGTCAGTGTCCTGGTTTTTCACATCAGGAGAGTAACGAGTTCCAGAATACTTGTAGTTTCATCTAACAAGTAATAAATGGGGCAGATACTTCCCTAAAGATACCAATTACATTCAAGACTATGGTCCAGAATTATGGGTTCCTTAGGCCCATGGGTTTCCATATTAATATTTTTCAGAGTTGATTTCTGTAAATTTTGTCGTCACTTTCCCCCATGGTCACAAATATGCATTGATGAGGGAGTATGACCTAGAGTTTCAGGTATACTATTATGTTATTTTATTATTAGTTTTGCTTTATTGAGCCAATTTTGTCATTTTAGCTGAGTTGATTAAATGAGCAGCAGACTCTGATTAGGTTCAGGAGCTAAAGGCATTATTTGTATACATGTGCCTTCCTCCCTACAATGTTCATCTCTAGGATACTGAAAAATAGGTACAGTTGCCTGGTTTCCCCAAAGTGGGACTCAACCTAAAACTTTCAGTATGGGTGTAGGTAGAGTGAATATATCAACTCCAGCCCAACAAAAGAAATCCTAGAGAGTACTGGACCCTGACACTGTGCCCTTGCTCATATGACAATAGCAATTAAATAGCAATTAGTAAAATCCAACTAGAATAAACTTGATTCTTCATGACTTATTATGGATTGGAAGTCACTCTGATTTATCAATAGCTACTTCAGAAGAAAACTCTGTTAGGTCTGAGCAAGCTAGAAAGTTTCCAAAAGTTGAATAGGAAGTAGCATGATTGATTTTATTATGTATTTATTCATTCATTCATTTATCTATTTATTTATTCATTCATTCATTTATCTATCTATCTCTCTATTTGTTTGTTTGTTTATTTGTAGAAGACTTAAATATAAATTTATTTTAGTCCAGTTTCAGTTTACTATATATCCCTAACCTTGGGTTCACCACTGGCATTTCTATACCTCGCCTAAAAGTATGGTATGACTGATCCACCTCAGGCTCCAGCTTCCCCCACCTCCACCCACATCCCTAACCCTTAAAAAGGGGATATGGTGGGCAGGGGAGGCATGGCTCCTTAGCTAAAGAACTTTGGTAAATGTTCTCAGAAGACTGGCATGCACCTCAGGGCAACCTGGGCAATGATAAGGTTTGGCCCATGCAGAAAGCCTAGAGTCTGACTCCCTGGTCACTGGCTCCACAGTATAAACAAGACTCTTGGATAATCACTGTTGCCATGGCATACTGGCTGGATTACCAGCTCAGGCACATTCAAACTGAGCTAGGGTTGCTGTCCAGTAAGAATGAGGTCCTGTGGACTCCCCCTCCAAAAAGGATCTCAGGATCCATTTTGTGTAGCTACTATTGGCTGCTGCTTTTCCAGAAAACACAGGAATAGAGTCCCTCAATCAGAACCCCCCCCCAAAAAAAAAGAGGGTAGGGAAATTCTACAAGTGGCACTAGGGGAAAACTGAGGGAAGCTTGAGTAGGAGGGTCATTAAAATGAGGAAATATATCTCAAGACCTTTGCAAACTAAGTAAATGTTAGCTATTATTCGTTTGCTAAATTGAGAAATATCATCAGGAAGGTGCTTCTTGAATGGGTTTCCGATGAGGGAATAGTCCTGGGGCCTGTTCCCACTTAGCTGCTCATAGAGCCTGCGGCCTGGGTTATGTGGGAAGACAAAAGAACAGAGAGGTAGCTGTCTTGGGAAAGAAGAAAGCTGATACACCCAACTCAAATAGCTAGAGTTGGACTTTTTTCTTAGCAGGGATCCCTGGCTGATGCTAGAGGAAGGAGGTGGAGCTGAACACATAATGGCTAGGCAGCAAAGCCATTCCCCAAGAAGGAGGATGGGAAAGGATGGGGAACTGAGAGGACCTTTGGGAAGGTGGGAAGGAAGGTCAACTTTGCTTTCCAGGCATAGATCACAGTCTTCATTTCTCCATGAGAGAGACATTGATCTTGAAACAGCTCAGATGTGTATTATCATTGCTTAGAATGATCTGAGCATAGTAGTTGCCACTGCTGAGAGAAGGCAGCATCTTCATGGGAGGTATTTGGAATCTGGTCTTGGGCAGGGAGTAGGTCCCCTTCTTAAAGGGGCAGTAGCAAGGCAGGCCAAAGGTATGGAGAGACTTGGGGCAAGGCTCCCCAGGTGGGATGAAGGAGTCAATTGTCTCACATATATCTCTATAGGTGCAGCTTCCAATATTTTTCAAACAGGGGATTTGCAACCAGAAGCCACTTTTTTCTCCAGTTACCACTGCCTTCACAGAAGTGAGAGGTACAGTTGTCTTGGTCTCCATGCAAATAGTTGCTTTTCCAAGGGTGCAGCTTGGAACTGGTTCTATGAAAATGGCAGAGAGAAGCCAGGAAGTTTCCTGGGCTTTCCCGTGTTTCCCTCAAAAACAACATTAAATCAAGTCTCCAAACAGATTCGGAACTATAGAACCTACAAAAAGAGACACAATCATCCTTCTTGAGATAATTTAGAAGACTTAAGGAAAGATCTACCTTACCCAGGTGAAAGGGGAGGGTAGCTAAGCACTGCTGCAACTCGACACAGCTGAGAGTGAGGCAGCGGAGAGCAGTAAGAAGCTTGCAATAGTGAACAATGTGCCCCAGGAGCAGACTTCAACTTTAGAATTTTAAAAATAGGCTACAACATGAGAAAGAAACAAAAAAGGACCCTTACCATTGACAGCTTCTATGGTGAAAGTGAAGACCAAAACTCAAACTCAGATGAATTTGTCAAAATGCCTAAAAGTGAAGACTCAAGTGAGATGATCTTGTCTCAAGGCCAAAAAGCCTTCTTTGAAGAGCTCAAAAAGACTTTTAAAAACCAAATGAGATGGGGCAGCTAGATGGAGCAGTAGATAGAGCACTGGCCCTGGAGTTAGGAGTACCTGAGTTCAAATCTGGCCTCAGACACCTAACAATTGCTAGCTGTATGACTCTGGGCAAGTCACTTAACCCCAATTGCCTCACTAAAAAAACAAAAACAAAACAAAAACAAAACAAATGAAAGGGGTAGAAGAAAAAAATGGAAAGAGAAATTAGAGTTACATAAACTGGTTCTACCTCCAGGCTGCTGAACAATACTGGGTCATGACCATAATCACAGTTTTGCCATAAGAAATCACTGACCTTGTCCAAACAGAATGAATCTTTGTCAGCAGGAGCAGGCCATGACAGAGACATGACCAAAACCACACCTAGAGAAAGGGGCTTCATGATGTCTGACAGCAAATCACATAACTATTTTTAAAGGTCAGCTGTCTTGTCATTTTCTTTCTTTCTTTCTCTCTCTCTCTTTCTCTCTCTCTTTCTTCCTTCCTTCCTTCCTTCCTTCCTTCCTTCCTTCCTTCCTTCCTTCCTTCCTTCCTTCCTTCCTTCCTTCCTTTTTCTTTCTTTCTACAACTCATGAGGCCATCTATTAAAGCATTATAAGATTGTCTGTATCAGTGGCAAAATGAATTATTGAATGAAAAATATTTATCAATTGCCCTCATTGATGATACCCAAGACCTTTTGAATTATCAGACCATGATATGCTTGAAACTTAGGAAAGTTAGACAAAGCTTAATAGGAAAATTAATAACAAATTTAAAAGGACCTTGAATGTCACATTAAAAAATGGATTTTATTCTATAGACAATATCAAGGGAGGAAATGAGTATGATCATAAATGTGTATTAGAAAGATGACTATAGAGAGGAGGCACACTGAAGGTGAGGAGGTGGCATAAATAAGAGGTATAATATGTTTAAATTATGCCAATCCCAAATAAATTCATGCTTAAATTATGAAAGATAATTTTGAAGGAATAGGTTTATCTGCAATACTTGAAACCACTTAAATGGCCCAGAAAAATAATTTTGATATATAGAATTGGTTTTCAAGATGCACCTTAGACAGTAACTCAAAGTATTGTGTTACTGAACTGCATGTTGAGATCTGCCCACCACAGCTTCCACACAAAAGGCTAAAGGAATAGAAAATTACAGTCACACTCATCTTGCTTTTAGTGGTGAGGAACAATTTGGGTTTTTGTAAAACTATTATGAGCTTTTGTGGGGAATCTATGGCCTAAAATCTATGGTATATGGGGGAAGTTTTGTCTAAAGTGTATCTTAGGAGTCAAACTCACAGTGAATTATGGAGGAGAAGGGGAACAATAGATTTTAGAAGGAAAAAAAAACAGACATTGAACATTTGGGTAAAATTCCTCCCAAGGAGTTTGTCTAGCCATTTTTTTGCCCTTTCTTTTCAATAAATTATACTCATTCAAAAACTTAGTTTATTTAGTGAAGCTGCTGCTTTCTGATAGGCTTTCAGTCATTCATCCAAATCTACATTGCCTTTCTTTTACTTAGAGCTAGAGGGGATTAAAAGTGTGATTAAATTCAATTTTATTAGTTTTTCCCCCATCATCTAGACTAAGAATAGCTGACACTTAAAGAGCACATTAAGATTTTCAAAGCATTTTACAGACACAGAAGGACCAAAATTTAAGAATACCTCAAAGGACCAAGACATGTCAGTTGACACAGTGCATGTTTTTATGCATAAGGGGAAGACAACAGAGATAGGATGAAGATGTTTATTTAAAAAATAGAGATAGCATGAAACATTTTATTTTTAAATAAAATTATAATAAAACTTTCATGTCAATTGATGCACTTTGTCCTAGTGTTACATAACTCTATAAGGAAGGCACTACATGAATGTATATCTTTTACAGATGAAATTGCATCTCAGAGATATTAAATGACTTCCCTAGGGTCACACAGCTAGTAAGTAAGTATCAGAGGCCAAATTGCAATCCAGTTTCTCTTGGCTCCAAGTCCCATGACTGTCAAAATACTCTACCGTTTCATATCCCACAATCATTAGGTTTACAACTTAATAATCAACTTACTTGGAAAATTCACAAAAAGCAATATATTCTATGACAGACTATTTCTATCATTTTGAGAAGGAAATTCAATTCACAAAATCATAGAATCTGAGTTTATTGGAAGTCATGATCATATAGACCAGTCATAAATCCTATATCAGACAGCTAAGTGGTTCAGTGGATAGAGCACTGGCCCTGGAGTCAAGAGGACCTGATTTCACATCTCATGTCAGACACTAGCTATGTGACCCTGGGCAAGTCACTTAACCCCAATTGCCTTAAACATCAGGGGCCACCTCCCATCGTCCTGATATATATCTTGCCACTGGATTCAGATGTCTCTGGAGGAGAGAGTGATGTTGGTTAACCTTGCACAGCAGTCACTCACTTAAATTCAATTCAGTACAAGTCATGACATCAGCCTGATGTCATGGTTCTCTTCATGAACAAACTACAAACAACAACAACATCTTCTATATTACCTTAATATGGTCATGAATCCTCTGATTGGAAATCTCTATTGATAGGGAAAACATTATTTCTTGCTAGAGGTCATGCTACTTTTGTATTGCTATAATCATTATTACTATTATGATTCTTTTTTATTCAATTGAAATCAACCTCTCCCCAGTTTCCTCCCTTTGTTCCTAGTTGTTTACTCTGAAGGTAAGTAGAACAAGTCTAATTCCTTTCTCAGATGACAGGTCATTAACAACTTTAAAAACAACTAAGATGTCCTCATTATGTCTTATCTTCTAAAGTGAAACATATTTGGTTCCTTCAACCAATGCTTATTTAACATAGATTTATATCCTCTTGTTATTTTATGCATCCTTTCCTGATGTAGCTTGTTAAGGTCTTTCATGGAATTTAGTGCTCAGATCTGACTACAATCCTTCAAATGTGATTACAGAATACATTAGGTCATCCACCTTACTCCTTCTAGATATTATGTCTTTTTGTAATTGAATTCTGAGATAATATTATTCTGTTTATCCACTATAGCAGACTGTCAAGTCTTATTGAGGGTGCCAGTCAGTAAACCTCTAGGAATTTTATCAAATAAACTATGGCCACACCCAATATATACTCATGGAGTTGATTTTTTGAACAAAGTGTACTACTTTACATTTTATGTCTTGAAATTTTACCACAATGCTTAAGGTGAAGCTCAATACTGAATAATTTTTGTGTCATCCACACATACATAATAAAGCAGAAAATTGGGATAAAAGTGACAAATTAAAGTCGATACACCTTAGTGGTTTGGTTCCTTTGCTTATTTTCTAACAATTCATTTGTATTAAAGATGAAAAAAACCTTCAGATGAAGAAAAATGGCAGCCCTAAGACCCAGAGTTTTCTTGTGGAGGTTGTAGGAAAGGTAATCTCTAGAGTGATATAGATTAGACTTTAGGTAAATAAGATTGAGATTTCTAACAGTGATCCTTTATTTGATCACAACAAAGGAAGAGAGAGAGAGAAAGACAGAGAGACAGAAAGAGACAGAGAGACAGAGAGAGACAGAGGGAGACAGAGAAAGACAGAGAGATTGATTTAAAGCCTTAAAGCCCATGGACAACACTGAGCCTTCTACTTTTTCTTGATTCTGATATTTCCCTTTCTCTACCAGGATAAAATTTTGGGAGTAGAAAAGCAAAACTGCTGTTTTCCTCCTCTTAGGCTAAAAAATGAATTAATAAGTGTTCTGCTTTTCTAAAAATATTATATTTTAAACCTTTGAGCTTTAACCTAAAGGAGATGTCATGCCCATTCTTCCAATTATGGGACAATGTATCATCTCAGCTGGGGACTCCAGCAGGAGCTAGAAACTAGAAGAAAATAGAATCTCCATTTTGTTTCAGGGAACCATGCATAGCAGCAAACAACAGTGACTATGGGAACAACAGAGAACTATCCAACCATGACCCCAGAAAGACTAGAAGAGAGAAACACGTGATATACTTGACTGCGTTGAAGAAATGATGCATCATGATATATCAGGGGAGAACTTGTATGTAACATCTTGAAACCCCCCAAGCAGGAGCACTATGTTGATCAACAGAAGATACCTTTGATCCCATTGCCTTAGAATTGTGAATTACCTCTGTGTGAATTTGCTTTGTCTATAACTGTTGCCTACACGTATGTCTCTTCACATGTTTAATCTGATCACAAAACTATCTTACATGTTTGCCCTTCTCAATATGTAACCTGCCCATATGTATTCTGTACATGTGTACCTCTCAACGCAAATGCCTAAGAGATAGGTACCCCTATTTGTGTGCTTTTTGAATTGTGCTAAGGTTTATCTAATTTTTCCACTGATGGCACATCCATGTGTGACAAACTGTATCCCAGTGTTTTTCTGGCAAATATTTCATTCCTTTGTTATAATCCCATTTTGGAAATGACTTAGCTTTAAATCAATGAGGTCCTCTGGCTGAGAAGTAAAAGTAAATACATTAGAGTGTAATCATTTTGAACAGAACACATAGACGATCTCAAAGCTTGGAAGTATGTCTGGGAAAACCTATATGAGAAGTTAGTAGTGCCTTCAAGTCGTCTACATATATTCAGTCTAAAATTTTAGCATGTCATAAACTTTTTTGAATACCATTTATCTTTGGAAAATCAATTTGAGGGGGAGTTCTTCCCAATTTCATTATATCTTTACATTTGCTCAAGTATGACATCTATTACCTTTATTCAGACCATTGACATTCTTGAACGGAACAAGGACAAAGCTAACTTTCCCTTCACTAACATCAAAGTGGGGGAGGAACAAGGATTTATTAAGTATTTACTATATACCAGGCATTAGATTAAACACTTTAGAACTATTTCATTTGATCCTCCCAACAATACTGGGAGTAGGTTTGATTTTTATACCCATTTTAAAGCTGAGGAAACAGAAGATGTTAAGTAGCATAAAAGGAAATGTAACTAGTAACTTCTGAGGCTCAGTTGAACTCAGGTCTTCCTGACTCCAACTCCAGAGTTGTATTTACTATCCCATCTAATTCTCTCTAGTGATAATCATTTATCTAACCCTAGAGAAAAGAGATGTTGTTATAAAGATCTACTTTCTCTGTACCTGTTTGATCCTAAGAGTTTGTAAAACTTAACCATTAACTAGATGTTCAGCCCCAGATCTAACTCTATGACCAATCCTGTCATCAGATATGAAGCCCAAGCCTAGGATCTCAGGAACTGAAAAGTGAATCAGTTTTGCCTCTAGTTCCTAACCTTGCGCAGTCTAATAAATTTTGCTCTATTTTATCATGCCCTCCAACTTCTCCCTTCCAAATTCAGGAACCAAGTCTCTATTTATCCTCTCTCTCTCTCTCTCTCTCTCTCTCTCTCTCTCTCTCTCTCTCTCTCTCTCTCTCTCTCTCTCCTGTGTTTCTTCTTCAACATCATCATCATTGTCAGCATCCCCCTCCTCTTCATCCAATCTAGCATATCTATGTTGTTACTATGTGCCAGGCACTGAGCTATGCATTTTATAAATACTATATGCATTTGGTTCTCACAAGCCTGGGAAGTAAATGCTATCATTATACCCAATTAGAAACTGCAGAAATTGATGCAAACCAAGATTACATGACTTACTCAATTTGATACAAATAGTAAGTATATGAGACGAAATTTGAAGGCAGATCTTCCTTACTGCATCTCTTAGCACAGTGTTTGGGACATAATAGATACTTAATAAGTGTTTATCAGTTGATTAAATTCAGATCCAACACGATCCACTGTGCCATCATCAAGCTCTCTGATCTCTCTTTCCATATATGTATCCATTTGTGGAATTATGTCTCTGTCATCTATCACCATTTAATTCTTGCCTTAATCCTTGTTTTCACATGTTTGCACAATGGGTTAGCGGTTGTGAGAATAAGATCCTACCTGGCTCTGCCACTCTTTTCAGAAACTGAAGTTCTGTCCGAACCAGAAACACCTTGGTTGAATTCATGTTCATGTTCAATTCTGTCAGAACTGCCTAAAAATGACCACCTGATTACATGAGCTCAGTTGAAATATAGTACTAGATGTCCTCTCACTTCCTTCCACTTGCACACCCAATAACAGAACTTCCCTATATCAATTATTCCCCTGCTCTTCTTGTCACATTAAACTGGGACAACTACACATATTTGATTTACAAGTGCAAATTTGTCTGGTTTTTGGATCTTAACTATTTCTGTTTTGATCAGTTAAGATAGTGACTACAAAAGGAATTAAGATAATAGAATCATCAACAATTAAATTAAGAAGTCTTATAAATCACCTGATATCTTCCCCACCCATTTTTCTAAAAGAGACATGACATACACAGGTGAAAATAAGGAAAAATAAGGATAATTTTGAAGGTGAAAATTGATTAATACAATAGTAGAGTAATCAATAAATTGTGAGCAATGATTTTGAATAGTTAAATGGTTGGGAAGTGTAGGGATCAATAATCTTAGAAATAGCTTCTCCTTCAATAATTACACATGACTTGAGCTTCACAGATCTAATTTTTATTCTTCAATAGTTCCAGGACAAGGGCAACTGCAATTTATTTGGCACTTTCAAGTTTGGAAAGTGTTTTATGTGCATTATCTTATTGGGGTCTCACAAGAATTCTATGAGGTTAATGCTAAAATTATTATGCCCCAAATCTTTCTATTGAAAGATGTCTTTTTCTTTTCCAGAGGCATGAGCTAAGGTAATTATTGCTTGAAATGAACTTAAATCAACTTTGTAAATGCTTATGTGTTCTGGACCAGTAACTGTTTCTGTCAAGCCAGTAGTAAACACTTTTGATTTTATATATTTTTCTATCCGGATACTATTGTTTTGTTTTTGTTTTTGTTTTTGTTTTTTTGGTGGGGCAATGGGGGTTAAATGACTAGCCCAGGGTCACACAGCTAGTAAGTGTCAAGTGTCTGAGGCTGGATTTGAATTTAGGTACTCTTGAATCCAGGGCTGGTGCTTTATCCACTGCACCACCTAGCTGCCCCGATACTATTGATAGTAAGGTCTTTGAAAACATAATCACATCTCCATACCTGGTAAACTCTCCTATGGTAGCCAATATGGAACTATGCACAGAGTTGGTCCTCTAATAATTGTGAGCAACACTATAGATTAGTATATTTTATATTAATCTTCAAGGCCAGGTTAAATATATAAATTTATTTCTCAAAACAATGGAAAACTAAAGAATTTGTTTTTAGTCTAGTATTATTGAAACTCTAATCTCAGTGACTGTGGTCTGTATTTTATTGCTATGTTTGACCCTAATTTTAGAGTTCCTTGTTCATGGAAAAGCCAGAAAAATACTTATGTGGTTCCTCCTTCCACCAATGCAGATTTCAGTCGTTCCAGAAGTTAGTAGATGTTTTCAAAAGTTGTTGTGGCTAAAATTAGAAACACATTTATTTTATTTTGTATGAATATTAAATCTAGAACCCAAAGCCTTAAGAAATCCTAAATAAATCTATTAACACTAAAATCAATATGTCCATTTTATAGTTGAGGAAAGTGAAGTTCAGATATGTTAAGAGACTTCTTTATGGGCCCAAAGCTAATAAATATTCAAGATGGAATTTTAACCTTTTTCTTCCTGAATCCAGCTCTAGTCATATATCCACTATTGCTATTCTGTTTTTCTAATATCTGTCTGAATGTGGCTCAAAGGATGTTATGAAGATACATCTATATTATGTCCTCCCCAACCATTCTCCAAGGGTTGCTATAACCATAAAATTCATTATCCCTTGGACTAATATAATAAGGATCTTCTCTGTACTTGGCAGCACATGACTCATTTGTGGACTCAAAACTACACCCCCACCACATATTAACCACTCCTTGAAAAATGTAGTAATATTTCATGGTGGAAAGAACAATTGATTTGGAGTCAAAAGAAATGAGTTTGAATCCTTGCTTTGATACTTTTTGCTTTTGATATTTATCATATAATTTAATTTTCCTGGAGTTTAATTTTAGTATCTGCAAAATGGGAGCAGGGTACATGCTGTATAGTCCTTTCCTGGTCTAATTGTCATTATCCATCTATCAATCTATCTAATACAAATACCAAAAACTAAAATTTTATTTAAAAACACCACACAATCACTGTTTATGGCATTATAAATCCACTTGGACAGAGTAATTTACATTTATTATTTCCTGTATTTAACTCAAAACTTTGAATTAATTTTATAGAATATTTTAAAACCAATACAGCTTCCTAGTATTCATCAAATTATTCTTTTCTTGCCATGGAATAATGTTGATTTTAAATGGGAAATATGGACAAAGTGACTCTTGTTAATCTTAGCACATACAACAGACTTCTTTTTCCTTCACGAAGAATATTGGGAAATGCACACTTGTAATATACAGGAAAGCCCAAGAATAGAATAAGGTGGCACAGTATAATAGATAGTGAAATCGACTTGAAATCATGAAGATCTGAGTTCAAATGTAGCTTTTAGATTCAATAACTCTGTGACCCTGAGAAAATAACTAAGCATCACCATGCCTAAATTTTCTCTGTTATCAATTGTACAAGTAAGACCTACTGGCCTTTAAGATATATTTAAGCATTTATTCTTTAATCTGGTAAAAAATGTGTAGGATCTCTACACTTGCCTTAGGAATGATTGCCTTCTCTTCCTATAATTTCTTGAGTTTTAAACTTTTTGATTACCATGCAAATTATGTGTAAATCCAAGCATTTATTAAGTACTTATTATGTGCTAGGCACAGTACTAAATATCGAGGATATTCAAGTTCAAAAATGAAGTCCCTGCCCCCAAGGAATTCAAGTTCTAATGGAGGAGAGAACTTGAAAAAAATACATACATATAACTTATGAACCATATAAATGGGAGGTAATCCCAAAGGGCAGGCACTACCTTATACTTCAGAGTACGATAAAGGGGACCAGGAAAGGTCTTTTAATGAAGGTGCAATTTAAGCTGTGACTTTCTTGAATCTAAGGAAGCCACAATGTGGATGTGGGGAGGCAAGCATCACAGGTGTGGTGGACATTTCATTTATAAACAAACAAATAAATATAAAATTCAGAGATTAGTTGTTTTGTTTGAGCAACAAGAAAAGGAATGAATCAGGTGGTATTAATGGTATGTGTATGAAAGTAATTTAAGAAGATTAGAAAGATAGATTCTGGAAAATCATGAAATTTTAAAAGCCACATAGCATTTCATATATAATTCTAGAAGTAATAGGAACCCATTAAAGTTTATCCAGCAGGGGAGTGACATTGTGAGACTTGCATTTTAGGAAGGTTGCTTGACATCTGAGTGAAGTGAATTAAGGAGATATATTGAGGGAAGGAGACCAAGCAGAAGCAACTGATATATATATATATATATATATATATATATATATATATATATATATATATATATATATATATATATATATATATATATATGTGTGTGTATGTATGTATCAGGAATGAGTTAATGAGGGCTTGCATCAATGTTGAAACGGCAGGTGAAAGAAAGGGGATCTATACAAAGGATGTTGTAAAGGTAGGAACAATTACTGTTGTGGTTGACTTATTTCATGTACAACTCTTCTGACCCTATTTGGGTTTTCTTGGCAAAGATATCAGAGTGGTTTGCTATTTCCTTCTCCATCCCATTTTATATATGTGGGGCTGAGGCAAATAGGGTAGACTTGTTCAGGGTCACACAGCTAGTAAGTGTCTGAGGCCAGATTTGAACTTATGAAGATTAGTCTTCCTGATTTCAAGCCCATTGCTCTATCCACTATGCTACCAAACTTTTCCAATATTGTAGAAATAACACAACCTGGAAAAACATTGGAATATGGGGTGAGTGAGAATGAAGAAGAAATAGAAGATGACATTGAGATTACACGTCTAGGTAACTTTAAAAATGAAAGCCCACTTAATAGTAATGGGAAAGTTCAGAAGAGAGGAGGGTTTGGGAGGAAAGATAATGAGTTCTGTTTTGACATGTTTTGGGTTTAAAGTTTCTATAAGGAATCTAGGAAGAGATGTACAACAAGCAATTGATGATACAAGCCTGGAAGAGAGAAAAAATGTTTAGATATGTAAAGAATTAATTGTTATTTGAGGTTTTTATACTTTGGCACGCACTGGCCTGGGGTTTCACAAACTGCCAACCTAGTGAGCTTCCAATCATTATAATTTTGCCAGGCCCACGTAGGCATCGGCGAGTGGTGATGATGTGAGGTGCTAGAGCCCTGGCAATAGCTACAACCAGAGGGTGGAGCACTGTGCGGTTTGTGGAGCCCCAGGCCAGTGCGTGCCAAGGCATAAAAACCTCAAATAACAATTAATTCTTTACAGGTATAGATAAATAGACCTGAGAATAATCTGCATAGAGACAGTGATTGAATCCATTTTAACTAATAAAAGCATCATACAATATAATACAAAAGGCAATGAGATGAGCATGTAGGATGTCTTGATGATAGACACCCATAAAAGATGGGCTATGAAATAGATGCCAAGTTAGGCAAAGGGAATTAGAAGAAGTGGTCAGATAGGAGAACTACAGAAATTCATATCACAAAAACTTATAGAGGAGAGAATATCCAGAGAAAGAAGGTGATTGAAAGTATCAAAGAATGCAGAGAAATAATTAAAAACAAAAAGTTGATGATTGAGTAAAGACCATTAAGCTTATTGATTAAGAGATCATTGGAAAGGAGAACAGTTTTTGACCAAACAAGAGATAGAGTAT
This sequence comes from Dromiciops gliroides, assembly GCF_019393635.1. Lineage (NCBI taxonomy): Eukaryota > Metazoa > Chordata > Mammalia > Microbiotheria > Microbiotheriidae > Dromiciops > Dromiciops gliroides. The sequence goes on along the minus strand of NC_057862.1, from coordinate 624,958,166 downwards.
ATTATAAAATGCAAAGTGGATGATTTTGATTACATTAAATTAAAAAATTTTTGTACAAACAGAAGCAATGCATCCAAAATTAGAAGGGAGGCAGAAATCTGGGAAACAATTTTTGAGGCCAGTACTTCTGATAAAGGCCTCATCTCTAAAATATATAGGGAACTAAGTCAAATTTATAAGAACCCAAGTCATTCCCCAATTGAGAAATGGTCAAAGGATATGAACAGGCAGTTTTCTGATGAAGAAACCAAAGCTATCTATTCCCATATGAAAAAATGCTCTAAATCTCTAATGATTAGAGAGATGCAAATAAAAACAACTCTAAGGTACCACCTGACACCTATGAGATTGGCTAGAATGACAAAAAAGGAAAATAATAAATGTTGGAGAAGCTGTGGGAAAATTGGAACACTAATCCATTGTTGGTGGAGCTGTGAACTGATCCAACCATTCTGGAGAGCAATTTGGAAAGATGCCCAAAGGGCGATAAAACTTTCCATACCTTTTGACCCAGCAATACCACTTTTGGGTCTTTTTCCCAAAGAGATCATGGAAGGGGGAAAGGGACCCACATATACAAAAATATTTATAGCTGCTCCTTATGTGGTGGCAAAGAATTGGAAGTTGAGGGGGTGCCCATCAATTGGGGAGTGGCTGGACAAGTTGTGGTATATGAATACAATGGAATATTATTGTTCTATAAGAAACAATAAGCAGGAGGAGTTCAGAGAAACCTGGAGGGTCTTGCGTGGGCTGATGATGAGTGAGATGAGCAGAACTAGAAGAACATTGTACACAGTAACATCAACATTAAGTGTTGATCTACTGTGATGGACTATATTCTTCTCACCAATGCAATGGCACAGAAGAGTTCCAGGGAACTTGTGATGGAAGAGGATCTCCAAATCTAGGAAAAAAAAAAAGAACTGCGGAGAATAGATGGTAAATGAACCATACTATTTCTTTTGTTTTTGATGCTGTTGTTTTTTTCCTATTTAGAGGTTATCCATCATTGCTCTGATTTTTTTCTCTTATAACATGACTAATGCAGAAATAGGATTAATGTTATTATGTGTGTGTGTGTATATATATATATATATATATATATATATATAAAACCTATATCAGATTACCTGCTGTTTGGGGGGGGAGGGGAGGGAGGGAGAAAAAAGTAAAATTGTAAAGCTTGTATAAACAAAGGTTGAGAACTATCTTTACATGTAACGGGAAAAAAAATAAAATACTTAGTAATTTAAAAAAAAAAGTAAAAATAATCCTGAAACCCAGACACAGAGTTTACTTGGAATTATAATCCCATCATTCTTCTTCTTCAGAATGGCGTTTAAAATTGCTCCTTAATAACAAATAAAAAATGGAACTTGTTTTAGCCATAAAAAAAAGAGATCATTGGTAGTTTTGGAGAAGATAACTTTAATTGAATGATTATATCAGAAGCCTTTCTGTAACAAATTGAGGAGAAAGTGAAAAATATGGAGGACTCAATTTTATATGGTTTTATCAAGGAATTTTAGTCACAAATAGGAGGAGAGATATAAGATGAAACCTAGATTATGATATTAGCAAATAAAGTATTTATACTTGTTGTAGAATGGGAGAGACAAAAGCATATTTGTAGGCAGCAAGAAGTAACCCATAGATAGAAAATAAGTAGGAAAGTAGGGATAATGAAGGAGGAGAGATACTGGAGAATACACAATGAAATGGGATATGTGAACATATAGATAAATTTACCTTGAAAAGCAGAAAGTGTTAGGGAGGCAAGATGGTGGAGGAAAGGCAATCTTTCCTGAGGTCTCCCCCAAGACCCTTCCAAATACCTTCAAATAATGCCATAAGACAAATCATAGAGCAGCACAACCCACCAAAAGACAGGTTAAAATAAGGTTCTAGCCAAAGACAACTTAGAAGGTCAGCAGGAAAGTTCTGTTGTACAGGGGTGAAAATGGAGCACAACCCAGCTCAGGCTGCACCAGTACAGACCCAGCACCAGTGCACACCCAACCCCATCCCCAAAAAACCAGGAGCAGGCCTTGCAGAATCAGTAACTGCTTCTGGAACTCAGCCTACAGACTGTAAGATGGTTGAAGATTCATCAGAAGGGGATTATAGGGATCTCTTTGATAGAACTGAGGCAGGACTCTGTTGTTTTTCCCATACTCTGATCCAGGTCACAGTCGTAGCTCGTGGTGCCAGGTGGGGAAAGAACACAAGCACACATGAGCTTGCAGCCATAGTGGAGTAGGACTCTGTTCATAGATTCAGCCCCAGGCAGGCTGCACCTCCAGAGCCTTGGGATCTTCAGCGGCTTCTTCTGAAACTCAGCTCAGAGACTGGTGAGAGGATCTAGCAGTTGGCCAGAGGGTTGGGGGGGAATAGCTGTGATCTCTGCTGGAGTGAAGGTGGAGCACCCATATTCTGAACCAGTAAGCAGACTTGAGCAGCAGTGGCCCAGTGCAGGGAGGGCACAGGCACAGCAAGCTACTAACCATAGAGAATCAAATTTCAATCAGACTTCTACTTCCAGGTTAAAGAGAAAGCAGGCTGTGTTTACCTACAGGCCAGGCAGGATGAGAATGAGCCTAATAGTACCCCCTGGGACCCTATGTAGCTTGGGACAATGTGTCCTGGAAATAGTGCTATACAATAAGAAGTAGTTAAAAGCCAAGGAATAGGCAGTCAAGATGAGCAGGTAGAGAAAGCAGCAGATCATTGGGAGCTTATTTTGTTAGCAAGGTAGATCAAAATACACCCTCAGAAGAAGATAATAACAAAGTCAAAGCTACTACATCCAAGGTTTCCAAGAAAAATATGAATTGGTCTCAGGCCATGGAAGCACTCAAAAAGGACATTGAAGATAAAGAGAGGTAGAAGGAAAAGTAAGAGAGGTAGAGAAAAAAATAGAAAGAGAAATGAGAGTGATGCAGGAGGGTCATGAAAAAAGGCAACAGCTTGAAAAGCCAAATTGGCCAAATGGAAAAGGAGGTACATAAACACTCTGAACGAAATCATTCTTTAAGAATTAGGATAGAACTAATAGAAGCAAATGACTTAATGAGAAATCAAGATAAAATAAAGCAAATACAAATTAATTTTTAAAAATAGAGGACAATATGAAAAATCTCCTTGGAAAACAGCTGACCTGGAAAATAGATCCAGGAGAGATCATTTGAAAACTATTGGACTACCTGAAAACCATGACCCAAAAAAGAGCCTAGACATCATCTTCCAAGAAATTATCTGGGAAAATTGCCCTGAAATTCTAGAAGCAGAAGGTAAAATAGAAATTTAAAGAATCCACTGAATACTTCCTGAAAGAGAGCCCAAAAGGAAAACTTCCAGGAAGACTATAGCCAAATTCAAGAGATGCCACCTCAAAGAGAAAATATTGCAAGCAACCTGAAAGAAATAATTCAAATATTTTGGAGCCATGGTAAGGATAGCACAGGATCTAGCTGCTTCTACATTAAAGGACTGGAGGGCACAGAGTATGATATTCCAGAAGGCAAAGGAATTGGGATAACAACCAAAAATCACCTTCCCAGCAAAACTGTGTATAATCTTTCAGGGGAAAAATGGTACTTAAATGAAAAATGACTTTCAGGAATTTGTGATGAAGAGACCTGAAATGAGTAGAAAATTTGATTTTCAGATACAAAACTCTAGAGTAGCTTTAAAAAGTAAACAGAAAAAAGACATCATGAGGGATAATAAAAAGTTAAACTGTTTACATTCCTACATGGGAAGATAATACTTCTAACTCATAAGAAGTTTCTCAGTGTTAGGGTAGCTGAAAGGAATATACTTAGATGGCACTGTTGTGAATTGAATATGAAGGGATGATATCTGTAGAGCATTTTTTTGTTTATTCTTGTTTTTTGTTGGGCAGGCAGGGTGGGTTGGCTTATGTCTGGGGCCGGATTTGGGCTCACAGCCTCCTGGGTCTAGGGCTGGTGCTTTGGCTACTGTGTCACCTAGTTGACCCATGATGGCATCTTTTTTTTTTTTTTTTAGTGAGGCAATTGGGGTTAACTTGCCCAGGGTCACACAGCTAGTAAGTGTTAAGTGTCTGAGACCATATTTGAGCTCAGGTACTCCTGACTCCAGGGCCAGTGGTCTATCCACTGTGCCACCTAGCTGCCCCCACCATGATGGCATCTTTAAAATAAAGTTAAGGGTTCCAAAGAATGCACCGGAAGAAAGGGAAAGGGAGAGGTGGAAGGTGGTAAAGTAGCTCGCATAAAAGGAACAAGAAAAAACTTGTTGAGTGGAGGGGAAGATGGGGAAGGAACAGGGGAATGAATGAGCCTTACTCTCATCAGAAGTGGCTCAAAGAAGGAATACCATTAACACTCAAGTGAGTATAGTGATATATTTTTCCTTGAGGGAGAGTGGCAAGGGAAGTGGATAAGGGGGGGAGAGGTGAAGGAAGGGAGGGCAAATTGGGTGAGGGTCCAGTAAAAAACAAAACACTTTCTAGGAGAGATAGGGTGAAGAGGATAGAAAATAGAGTAAATATCAAGTTGAGGGAATAGGATGGAGGGCTATACAGTTAACAATAGTAACTGTGAAAGAAATGATGAGCAGGATGCTATCTGAAGGACAAATGAAAAATATAATCAACAGAGAAATACCTGATGGAATACAGATTGAAGTGTAATTTTATTTGTTAGTTCCTCTTTCTAAAGTTATTTTGTCTATTTTCTTTTACAACCTGACTAATGTGAAGATGTTTTGCATGACTGCACATGTATAACTTTCATTGAATTGTTTGATTTTTTAGGGAGGGTTGAGGAGGCAGGGAGGAATAAAATTTAGAACATAAAGTTTTTAAAAATCAATGTTAAAAATTTGTTTTCTTTCTACATGTAAAATAAAAAAAACTATTTTAAAGAAAACAAAGAAACAAAGATTTAAAGTCAAGAAATAGGCTGTGAAAATGGGCAAACAGAAAAAAAATGCTGAGCCTAGAATGTTTCTATGGTGACAAGTTTCTATGATGATCAAAATACAGCCCCAGAAAATAACAAAATCAAAGCTCTGACATACAAAGCTTCTAAGAAAAATAAGAATTGGTCTCAGGCCATTGAAGCACTCAAAAAGGACTCTGAAAATAAAATAAGACCTAACCCCAGAGAACCAGGCCTTGGGAGCCTCTGAATCAGCTGTAGCAGCACCTGCTTCTGGAACTCAGCCCACAGATGACAAGGTGGTTGAGCATTTGGCCAAGGGGAGATTACAGGGATCTCTTAGTTGGTGCTGAGACAGGACTGTGTTGCTTTGCCTGTGCTCGCATCTAGGTCTCAATCTTTGGTGGTGGTCTCAGGTGAGGGAGGCGCACAAGCACACCAGAGGTTGTAACTACAGTGAAACAGAGCTCAGTTCCAGGTTCCAGGACAGAGAAGCAGGCCTGTGGTTGCTTGCAGAGCACAGCATAGGTCAGGAGAGTGGTGAGTGTACCTCTCCTTAAATCATACCAGCTTGGAAGAACTAAGGACTTACAAATTCCTAGAAATGGAGAACAGATGCTCAAACTCTCTGAAGTTTGGGACAGTTCACTCTCTACCCTGGAAGCAGTGGCCCATTTTATTTTATTTTTTTATTTTTTTGGTGAGGCAATGGGGGTTAAGTGATGTGCCCAGGGTCACACAGCCACTAAGTGTTAAGTGTCTGAGGCCAGATTTGAACTCAGGTCTTCCTGACTCTAGGGCTGGTGCTCTATGCACTGCATTACCTAGCTGACCAGGCTCATTTTAACAAAGAATTAAAAGTCAATAAATAAGTTGGAAAAATGAGCAAACAGAAAAAAAATGCGGAGCTTAGAAAGTTTTTATGGTGACAAGGAAGGTCAAACACAACCTCAGAAGAAAATAACAGACAAAGCTCCTACATACAAAGCTTCCAAGAAAAATGTGATTTGGTGTCAGGCAATAGAAGCACTCAAAAAGGACTTTGAGGTGACTGTTAGGTGGCACAGTGGATAAAGCACCAGTCCTGGATTCAGGAGTACCTGAGTTCAAGTCTGGCCCCAGACATTTGACACGTACTAGCTGTGTGGCTCTGGACAAGTCACTTAACCCTCATTGCCCTGCCTCCCCCACCCAAAAAAAAAAGGGACTTTGAAAATAAAATAAGATAGGTAGAGGAAAAAATAGAAAGAGAAATAAGAGCAATTTGGAATTATGCCCAAAGAACTATAAAGCTGTGCATGCCCTCTGACCCAGCAATAACACTATTAGGTCTTTATCCAAGAAAAGCTCATAAAAAGGGAAAAAGGACCCACATGTACAAAAATATTTGTAGCTGATCTTTTTGAGGCGGTAAGGAATTGGAAATTGAGGGGATGCCCATCAAATGGGCAATGGCTGAGCATGTGATGTATGAATGAAATGGAATACTATTGTGCTGTAAGAAATGATGAACAGGCAGATTTCAGAGAAGCCTGGAAGGACTTACATGAATTGATGCTGAGTAAGATGAGCAGAACCAGGAGAACATTGTACACAGTATCAACAATATTGTGTGTTGCTCAACTGTGATAAACTTTACCCTTAGCAGTACAATTGTCCAGGATAGTTCCAAAGGACTCATGATGGAAAATGTTCTCCAAATCCAGATGAAAAAGAACTATGGAATCTATATACGTATTAAACCATACTCTTTCAATTTTTTGTTTTGTTTTTCATTTTTAAGGTTTTTCTTTTTTTTTTTTTTTGGTGAGGCAATTGGGGTTAAGTGACTTGCCCAGGGTTACACAGCTATTAAATGTCAAGTGTCTGAGGTCGGATTTGAACTTAGGTCTTCCTGAATCCAAGGCTGGTGCTCTATCCACTGCACCACGTAGCTGTCCTGGTTTTTCTTTTTTGCTCTTTTTCTTATTACACAGCATGACTAATGAAGAAATAAGTTTAATGTGATTGTATATATATATAACCTATACCAGATTGCTTGTTGTCTTGGGTGGGGGAGAGGGAGTGGTGGGAAGGAGAAAAAATTTGAAACTAGAAATCTTATAAAAACAAATGTTGAAAACTATCTCTATGTGTAACTGGAAAATAATAAAATACTGTTATAAAAAGAGAGAAATGAGAGTGATGCAAGAAAATCATGAAAAAGAAGTCAACAGCTTGAAAAGCAGAATTGACCAAATAGAGAATACCGTAAATGGCATGGGGAGGGAATAAGATGGAGGGAAATATAGTTAGCAATATTATGTGTGAAAAATTTTTGAAGCAAGTTTGAGTGACAAAGGCCCATTTCTCAAACAAATAGAGGTGAGTCAAATATATTAAAATAAGAGCTATTCAGGGGCAGCTAGGGGGCACAGTGGATAAACCCTGGATGCAGGAGGACCTGAGTTCAAATCTGCCCTCAGACACTTGACACTTACTAGCTATGTGACCCTGGGCAATTCACTTAACCCTCATTGCCTCACAAAAGAAAAAAAAAGAAAAAAAGAGCCATTCCCCAATTGATAACCATCAAAACATATGGAGAGTTTTCAGATGAAATAACCAAAGCTATCTATAGCCATCTGACAAAAAATTCTAACTTAACATTTACTAGAAAGATTCAAGTCAAAACAATCCTGGGGTACTACCTCATACCTATTAAATTGGATAATAAGACAGCAGAGGAAAATGACAGATGTTGTAGGGGATATTGGGGAAATGAGACATTAATGCATTGTTGGTAGAGGTATAAACTGATTTAAACATTCTGTAGAGCAATTTGGAACTATGGCCAAAGGGCTATAAAAACATGCAAACCCTTTGACCTAGTAATACCACTACTAGGTTGCTATCCAAAAAGAGATAAAACACTTGGCACTTACTAGCTGTGTGACTCTGGGCAAATAAAAAACAAATAAAAAAAGAAGAAATGATGAGTAGCATGCTCTCAGAAAAACCTGGAAAGAGGGGAAGGACTAGTTTCTGTCTTTGTACTTCTGACACAGCACCTAATAAATAGTAGGTACATAACAAATGTTTATGGTAGTCAAATGAATTGAATCTAAACAAAATATAATACATAACTGAAACAATATTAAGATAAAATGTCATGGAGAACAAGTTATTTTCAAATATTTTAAGGGAATTAGGATCTCATCAAACAAGCATATCATGAATATGAAAGATTAGTCTTTATAAATTTATACTCAAAGTAGCTGGAGAGCAATATCACTATTGACTGCTGAAGATACTTTTCCTTACTGAAAAGCTTGTTAGAATAAATATAATCTAATACACAATTGACAACATGAATCATGATGCCACATGTCTACTATTTCACTGTGTTTTTTTTTTCCCACAACCAAATAAATATAATTAAATACTTTCAGTTGATATTTGCCTGGATATTTAAAAAGTCTCTTCTACTTTCTAATTCTCTGATGAGGTGAGAAAGCACCTTGATTATATGGTGGATCAGTGGTTGCATCTATCTGAATATACCTCTTCTCACCCCCCCCTTCCATATTTTTCCAAATTATAAAGCCTCCATTCTTTCTAAACCTATGAGCTTTTTATTTATGTCTTTCCAGAATCCTGACTCAGTAGAGAAAGAGTTCTGCCTGGGGTCAAGAAGACCTGAGTTAAAATCTGGAATTAAGCACTTACTAGTTGGGCTAGTCATTTAAACTTTATTGTGCCAACTCTACTCAAGTATAAAATATGAATAATAATACTACCTTTATCACAATGTTGTTCTGATAAGCAAATGAGATGACATTTGTAAATGGCTTTTCATAGAGCTTGACACATACTAAGTGCTTTATGAAGTTTCATTCCCTTCCCATCCCCAAATAAAGCTTCTATAAAAGAACCTCTGATACCTTATAGGATTCCCACACTGGAACATGGGGTAATTAGGTAGCACAGTGTATAGAACACTGGACCTGAATTTAGGAAGACCTGAGTTTAAATATGACATCAGAAATTTCTTAGAGATACAAACTTGGAAAACAACTTCAGTTTGTCTCATTTTTCTCATCTGTTAAATGGGAATAATAATAGCACCTACCTCCAGGTTTTTTGTGAAGATCAAATGAGATAACAATTGTAAAGTAATTAGCACAATGCCTGTCACATAGTAAACACATAATAATAATCATAATAAGTATAATAATTATTATTCATAAACATTCATCATATCATACCCAGATCCATATATATGTATCTGCCATCTTATTTCACAATTTTAATTTCATTCTTCTTATACCCTAACCTTCTTGCTCTGCTTTGCCATTCTAGCTCTGAGATCAGTAGTCAAATTAGCACAACCACTCCTGGAAAGGAAATATAAATCAAGTATGCAATGATTCCAATCACAATCCCTCTGACTCCTTTGTTCAACATTTGTCAATTTGTGTTGTCTATATAGTAGAATGTAAGCATGGCAAGAACTGTTTTATTTACTTATATTTATATCTCCAATGTTTAGCACAATGCCAAAAATAAAAGAAATGTTTAGGAAATAGCTCATTTGCTAGCTTATCTAGATAAATTCTTTTCATGTATGGATATTATCAATAATCTATTGGGGGCAGCTAGGTGGCACAGTGGATAGAGCACCGGCCCTGGAGACAGGGGGACCTGAGTTCAAATCCGGCCTCAGACACTTGACACTTACTAGCTGTGTGACCCTGGGCAAGTCACTTAATCCCCATTGCCTCACCAAAAAAAAAAAAAAAAAGAATAATCTATTAACAGCTAATGGGTATAATTTACTTTTAAAAACTTTAACATCTTATGATGGTAGCTATTACTAAAATTCTTAGGAAGAGGAAGATTGGGCTTGTGGTAAAATATTAAAATTTGGCAGACGCCCAGGGGTCCAACTTGATTGACTTAGTACTGTTTGAATTGGGTGTGAATGAAGAACTACTAAGTACCCACTTAAAGGTGATTAGATTTTAGCCACACCTGGCCTGCCCTGTTAGCCACCTAGTTTATATTAAGCCAACCCTCAGAAGAGTGTGTTCTCAGAGGCAACATCAACAGGAGACCATTCTCAGTTAGTCAACTTGAAGAACCTCCCATTTCTGGGAGGAGGACAGGAAATAGGAAGCTGAGGCTGGCGGGGATGGGATCTTTCTTTGTTGGTCTGAGACACTGACTTGGTGACAGGACTTCACATGGCCTATTTGGAAAGCTAGGATTTCTATGCTATAAGGAATCTGTTATCAATCTTTCTCTTCCCTATCTTATATCTTTTAATAAAACCTCAAAAGCTTAAACTCTTGCTGAATTTCTCAGTGATTTTAGCCAGTTTCCCCCCAAAACTAGGGGGGACAGATCAGAACCCATATTTAGATTTTTAAAGAATGCAGACTAGATCCCATTTGGAAATTGTGCAGTGTTTTCACTATTCAAATGAGCTGCAATCCTAAATATCCATTTATCTTAAATATATATATATATATATATATATATATATATATACATATATATATTTTTAATTTGTCCTATGAGATTGTGAGTTCTGGACCACTATAAATTGGAAAAATCAAAATTATACATCAGGCAAAATATATTTACAATATGAATAATGGAAATAAATAGTATGTAACTAATTTGAAATTAAGAAACATTACAAATGATACTCGTGAAATAATATACGATTTGAAAGTGAAATGAACCATTTTTCTATGAGGAGACATCTCATATAGACAGTAGGTTTGGTAACCAAGAGATATTAGGAGAATAGAAAGAAAGCTTCCACAGGCTTGGGGTTTTGTCTATATCATTTATCAATTCAATACCTAGTTCACAATTTTTCTCCTCTCTCCAACTCCCATTATCATAGTAGGCAACTATACATGTTGGCTCTCCCTTAAACATTTAAACTACTCAGTTCTTTACTGACTTCCCATGACCTACTCCTCCATGCCACCTCATTTACTAAGATAATCATATCTTTTATCTTGCCAACACACACACACAGACACAAATGAATCGTCTCTATTTTTAAGAATTCCAAAATCCCTTTTATCTGACCATAATCTTTAGGCTCTCTACCTCTCCCTCTGCCTAACCTTACAAAGTCTTACTCTTATCCACACAATGGCCTCCAATCTCTCAACCACTTAGTTTTCTCTTAAGCCTTCTCCCCTGCATTAGCCACTGTCTTCTCTCTTTCTCACCTTGACTTGTGAATAAGTTCAACTCTACTTTATAATCTTTTCTTGAGTTCCTATCTTCCTTAATCATATAACCAATTATGCCTAGCCAAGCCTCAACTTTGGATATCTCCCACCATCCTCTGATTTTGCTCCTATACATATGCAACTGAAGGTCGGTCAAGACAGCATCCACTACAAATATATGTCACACAAGTTTAATTGGGCCTTCGCTGCTTCCATACTTCCCTTATCAATTTCTATCTTATTCTTCACAGTGGCTCTTCCAAAACTTTTTGTCGCTGCTCAAACCTTTCATGGATTCCTCTCTTCTCTCCTTCTTAGCTAAGAACTTTGCCCACATTTTACAGAAAAAAATTGAGGTCATTCGCCATGAATTATTTCTCTCTTTTTTATTTCATTTCATTCAGATGTCTTCAGCAACTATCTCTATCTTCACCCCCAGGTGGCCTTATTACCTACTAAGGCCCAACCCTCCATCTATACAAGCAATCCTATTCTATCCCAACTTTCCAACAGATTTCCACCTTCCAATACAGCTACTCTATTATTCATCTTCAAACTCTTCCTGCTGGCTCCTTGCCTACTGCCTACAATCATGTACAACTCCATTGAGTCCCTATTGCCTTAAATATCAAATACAATATCTAGTCTGGCATTCAAAATCAACTTCCACCTTTTTTTGGTCTTTCTACATTTTATAATCCCCCACATACTCTTTGGTTCAGTGATGCTGGCTTCCTGGATGTTCCTAGAAAAAATCACACTCTCTCCCTGCTCCAGGCTTTTGCTGGTTTTTACTTTATGTCCAGAGGACTCTCCCTCTTCCCTTCTGCCTACTGGATTCTCTGGCTGCCTTCAAGTCCCTAATAAAAATCTTGTCTTTTGCAGGAAGCCTCTCCCACCATCTGTTAATTCTAGTGCTTTCTGTTATTAAATATTTTCCATTTTTTCCTGTATATACCTTGTTTCTACATATTTGCTTGTTGTCTCCCCTATTAGATTGTGGGTCCATTGAGGGAAGTGATTGTCTTTTTCATCTTTTTACATCCTCAGTACTTGGCATAGTGCCTAGGATGTAGTAGGTGCTTAATAAATGTTTATCAAAGACTGACAAACACATTGATGGATTTTCCTCATAACAAATAATCATTTCAACTATGAGGTAAGTTGTTGACCTAAACTTGTATACCAGAAAATTCCTTTCCTCTTTTCCCAACAATTCATTATGGTTTGTTCAAGTTTGTAAAGAACCCTAGTGATAAGTTGACTGATTTGGTGGTAAATTTGGAGAATATCTTAGGTAGTATCATCATCATTATTATATTGGTGTAGCTCAGCCATAACCAAAGCATACCTGTCAAATTATTTAGATCTTTCTTTTTGTCATTTTTTTTTGCATTTATATTTCTACATGTCCTATCTCTGTGTGTTGTTAAAATAACTACCAATGTGTCTCTTGTTAGCTTAATGAATGTTTTTATTTTAATTGGGGTTTTTATTGCTATCTCTCCCAACTGTTTCTTTTTTTCTTGTTGTTAATAACATACAGAAATGCTGATGATTTTTGTTGTTGTTGTTTTTTGTATTTTGTCACTTAACTATCATTTGCTTCAACATTTTTTATTTCAATTATTTTGGAGTGGAAACATGAAAATATCTGACCTTGGAGTCAAAAATACCTGAGACATTTTAATGATCTTCATATATAGCATTATAATATTGAGGGGAATTTTTCAGGGCTATCTCTTATGGGATTTCCCATTTTTTGTTCCTTCAATAATGCTTAGGCAAGATGGAACACTAAAAGACTCTTGTCTCCTATATGCAACATATAAACTTTGAATTATGACCACAGTTATGCTAGAGCAAGCCCTAACCTGCTTGGGATAATTGTGTTAATATTTTAGTTAGAATATCTATCTATCTATCTATCTATCTATCTATCTATCTATCTATCTATCTATCTATATCTATATATCTATAGATATAGATATCTATTATATATATCTATTTACTTTAGAAACCTTAATCATTACAAATTGGGGCTTGATTTATTGTTTTATTGAATTTTAAAATTAAATATGTGACTAATTTAAATTAAGCCTAAAATTATTCATATATTTTTGTTGCTATACATTTCCAAGCATATCCCTATATTTCTTTGTAAATATTGCTTGGGTTTAGCAGGAGTGAAGTAGAAAGCTCAAGGAATGAGGTAATGAAGGTCATCACCATATTAGAGGCCTGGTAACTCTAGACTCTAGGCTACTACAGCTGCTGCTGCTACAACTATTATCAACTGGTATTTATGTAGTATTTTAACATTTGTTAAATACACTGCATCTGTTATTTCATTTGAGCCTCAATCCACCCCTAGTTCTCCCTCAGAATTTTCATGCTATTTAGACTTTTTGCCTTTACTGTTTAACTTTGTTTCTTTTAAATTCCAAAGAATCTAATAGTGTTTGATTTCTATAAAGAAATAATCAAAAGTCTATCTCATTTTCTCCATATGCTAATTCAGTTTAGTTGTTTTCAAGTGGTATCCAACTCTTTATGACCATATTTGAGATTTCCTAGGTAAAGATACTAGAGTTGCTTTCCATTTCCTTTTTGAGCTCATTTTATAGATGAAGAACTTAGGAAAACAAGATGAAGTGACTTGCCCAAAGTCACACAGCTAGTAATCCAGATTTGAACTCACAAATATACATCATCCTGACTCTAGGGCCAACACTCTTTCCACTGTACCAATTAGTTGCCCAGATATAGGAATATGATTATAGTATTTAGACATTCTATCCTATGTTGCCATAATTTATTTTTGTTTAATATCATATTACCATTTCTTTCATTTTTATTATTAATTACAAAATTTGGTCAAATCAAATGAATCTCCCTTAATATAAAATTGGTTGTTTCTGAGAACCTGTATCTGAAAATATTTCTTTCAAAGAAAAAAAAAATTGGTGAGACACATGATGAAATAGCTAGATAATATACTCTTCTGGAATTCATGAATACTACCATTCAAATACTGCTTCTGACATTTACCAACTCTGTGACTGTGCACTCATTGCAGCCTTTGAAGCCTCTGAGGTGCAGTAGAGTATGGATTGATTTTCTACTGCTTGTGCTAATTTTGACCTAACAATTAACACCAAGAAAACAAAGGAACTCCACCAGCCAGCACCATACCATTGACATGTGGAATCATAGGTTACAACAAATTGAGAAGTTTTGAATTCTGTGAATAAGTTCACTTACCTTGGCAGTGTACTTTCTAAGCATGTACACATTGAAAATGAGGTTGATGCACACAATGCTAGAGCTAGCATAATGTTTGGGAGGCTCAGAAGGAATGTGTGGGAGATTACCAAACTGAAGGTCTCAGAGCCATTGCATTGACCTCATTGTTGTAGGTTTATGAAACCTGGACAGTATACCTATACCATGCCAGGAAACTAATTCACTTCCATTTCAATTGTCTTGGGAAAATTCTGAAGATCACCTTGGAGGATAAGGTACTGGATATGGAGGGCATTTTCCAAAGTAAAGTCATCAACATTCAAACTTTAGTGGAGAGACAACTCTGATGGGCTACTCAAGTTGTTCAAATGTCAAATGTATGCTTGTCTAAAAGACTGTTTTATGGAGAATTCACACAAGACAGGTGCTCACACGGTGGTCAGAAGAAGTGATACAAGCACACTCTCAAGGTCTCTCTGAAGAACTTTAGCATTGACTATGGGATATGGGAGACACTGACACAGGAATGCCCTGCATGGCATGCCCTCATCAAAGAAAGTGCCGTGCTCTATGAACAAAACAGAATGAAATAGCTGAAAAGAAATATTAGATGTACAAATTTAGATAATCCAACCCAAATGTTCATGTGGCATATTTGTGCCTGGGTTGTGGTAGAGCATTCTGAACTTGTATTAGTCTGATCAGTCTCAATCAGCCAAACTGTAACCAGACTCTAAGATAGTGATTTAATTTTGGTCCCCTTTTAGAATGGAGGACAACCACCAACCAACCCATTGTTCCAGAATTTACCACCTACTCATAGTAATGAGAAGAATCTGATTCACGTCTCTTCCATTTAAAAAAAAAAGTGATATTGTATTCTAAATTCAGGTCCTATATCAATTTTGAATGTACTATTGAATATGTATGAGGTGTCAGTTTGTCTAATTTCTTCTTGACTGCCAATTTTATAAGCAGTCATAATAAAATAGAGAATTATTTGCTTGGTATTTATTTTTTCATGTTTGTATAATACTGAATCACTGTGTTTACTTTTTTTTATTCTTTCTTTTCTAATCTGTTCCACTAATCTTCTTTGTTTATGTTTTTCTATAACAGTACCAGTTTTTTTGTTATTGTTACAATATAATATATATTAATTTCCAGCCATTCTGTATTTCCCACATTTCCTCCAAATACCTACATTTTCATGATTTTTTTCTTAATATTCCAGTTGTACTCTCCCATCACACTATCTTCTTTATGATATTATCAACTCTCATGGACTCCATTATTATCTTTTTGCATATTATTCCCAGATTTATAAACCAACCTAATGATTATCTTTCTCCTGACTGCTAGTCTCCCGTTACCAATTGTCCTTTGGATATTTCCAAGTAGTTATCCTTTAAGCATCTCAAAATCAATATGTACAAAAATATCCCATTATCTTTCCCCTTAAATATAACTCATTATCATATTTCCCTAAACCCTTACTTCTTATAAACTTCCCTATTACTATTGAAGGCATCCTCTAAATCACCCAGCATCACAACCTTGGTATCATGATTCCTCTTTTTTACTTATCCCACTCTTTAACTCTCTTCACACATTCAACCTGCTGCCAAGTCTTGTCCTTTCTAACTTTTCATTTCACAATTTCTTCTCTCTACTCTTTTAGTGGTGAGCCTGATGTAGTTCCTCATAACTTCTTACCAGACCTAGATTAATTCTCTTCTGATCAGTCTCTGTCCTATGTGTTTCCCCATTCTAATCTATCCTCTACTTAGTTGCCAAAGATATTTTCCTAAATTGCATTATGATTATGTCACTGAATCCTGTCTCTTTTACTCTCTCTCTCTATCTGTCTCTGTCTCTGTTTCTCTCTTTGTGTCTCTGTGTCTTTCCGTCTCTCTGTCTCTCTCTGTCTCTCTGTCTCTCTCTCTCAAACACACACACACACACACACACACATACACACACCCCTCTATTACTTACAAGAGGGCAGATGGGTGGCACAGTGGGCATCAGACACACTTATCTTTGTGACTTCAGATTCAGCCTTAGACACTTGCCCTATGACCCTGGGCAAGACACAATCCTGTTTGCCTCTGTTATTCATTTGTAAGATGAAACAGAGAAGGAAATGGCAAACCATTCCAGTTATCTTTGCCAATAAAATACCAAA
Organism: Dromiciops gliroides; assembly: GCF_019393635.1. Lineage (NCBI taxonomy): Eukaryota > Metazoa > Chordata > Mammalia > Microbiotheria > Microbiotheriidae > Dromiciops > Dromiciops gliroides. Next base: position 624,941,568 of record NC_057862.1, on the reverse strand, counting down.
ATGGTGCCATAAAAAGTCAGACAATTGAAAACCCGAAAGTTTCTAATTTGATTTTGAAGGTAATGTTATTCAGCCTTTTTTAGTCATGTCTGACTCTTTGTGACCCTAGCACTCTATTCATTCTGCCACCTAGCTGCCCCAAATATAAAATACTTGTATATTTTTCACAATATCTGCCATAACTATATTTCATGAGTTTTCATAAATTGTCTCACCTGTCTCACCTTCTTTCCCTTTGTCCCCTGACTTCCTTTAACAATCAGCTCAAATATCTCTTTCTTTGGGGCAGCTAGGTTGCACAGTGGATAAAGCACTGGCCCTGGATTCAGAAGGACATGAGTTCAAATCCAGACCTAGACACTTACTAGCTGTGTGACCTTGAGCAAGTCCCTTAACACTCATTGCCCTGCCCCACCCCCAAAAAAACTCCTTCTTTTGGGAGACCAGGCCCTCTACTCTGAATGATAATGTAAGAAATTAATTCTGATTTGGGGTTTCTATGACTCCATCTTTGGCTAAAATTAGAAACCCCAGTGCACAGCCATGCATGCTGACCTAACACTGGACAGCCGCACTCCTACATGGACCTGGCCAAATTATACTGTAGGGAAGCCCCGCCATGATGAGAAGCCTGGTGAGGACAGGTCAGATGGTCTTCAGTGTCCAGAAGCTAGCTGGCTTGCATTTGTATAGCAGCCTGTTAGTTCTGTCCATCAGGGCTGCCAGCCAATTAGCTTGGGTTTATGTGTGTGGATGGCCCTGTTTCCTGTAGGAGAGAGGATTTTGGGGAGAAAGCAGGGGAGGAGAGGTATCACTCTGGCCAGAGAGAGAGAGGGAGAGAGACTGCGCAGCTGGTTCTCCGCCTCTCTTGCGCACTCCTATTTGGCCAGGTCCATATAGGAGTGCGGGTGTCCAGTGTGAGGTCAGCGTCCACGGGCATGCACCGGCGTTTCTAATCTTAGCCAAAGATAGGGTCATAGAAACCCCAAATCACAATTAATTCCTTACACTAGAGCTTTACTCTTAGATTATGTTCTACCTTCACTTTATATATCTTGTATGTAAATTTATAGGCAGGTAGGTGGTTCAGTGGAAAGAATCCAGGACCTGAAGTAAGGAAGAGTTCAAATCTGCCCTCAAACATTTACTAGCTGTGTGACCCTAGATAACTTACTTAAACCTGTCTCAGTTTCCTAATCTGTAAAACAATTATCTATTTAGTTTTCCCATTATTTAACTGAATTGCCTTTTCTAATTGAATATGTACAAGTATTGACCATTGTCATTTTATTAAATCGATTGACTCCCTTATATTTTAAGCATTTATGGTTACTTCAATTGAGAACTGCCTTTCTATTGTTATCTTATTGATTTTGATATTATTAAATAGAAATGTGGATTTCTGTGGATTTATTATGAAAATTTGTGCAAATATTAATTCTCTAAATAAGTTTCATTATTAATTTCCCATATTTACTGGGAGAGCTTGTGATGATCCCTCATTGTATAAAATGTTTGCTTTTAATTTTACATAGGTTAATTTTATCATATTAAAAGTTTATTCTAACCAAATGATTAGTATCAAAAATGAAAGGGGTGAAGAATTAAAACAATCGGAGAGTCTTATTCTGGGACCCAAGTCTGCTGGAAGCAGTGAAGGTAGAGAACCCCTATGCTCACCAGTTCTTTTGGATCCTTTCACTGTGTCACATGGTCATGTCTGAGGAAAAAAAAATGAAAGGAAGCTATACTACAAAGCTCAATCCTCTGATGATGAGATATTAGTTACTTCAGCCAGGAACTTTGGCTTTGTGTTCTGTTCATACACTCCAAAGAAAATTACCATTCAGGGGCACCTAGGTGGTGCAGTGGATAGAACACTGGCCCTGGAGTTAGGAGGACCTGAGTTCAAATTCGGCCTCAGACACTTAACACTTACTAGCTGTGTGACCCTGGACAAGTCACTTTACCCCAATTGCCTCAACAACAACAACAACAAAAAAGAAATGAAAATTACCATTCATTATCTCCTGGCCACTCTGGACCAACAATATTCGCAAACACAAGTCAGTCATAGTACAGAATCCAGAAGGAAAGACCTGACTATATTGCAAAACTGCTGACACTATCCTAGAGGAGAGACTCCACCCATCCAAACAAGAACTACTCAATACTATCAATGATCACCTGAATGAATATGCAGGGGATGGGCTACAGACTTTGGTCCTGGCCTACAAGGATATGGAAGAATGTTACTATGAGGAATGGGCAGAAAGATGACTCAGAGTCTGCTTGGCCCATGACAGTGCGGAGGACAGTCTGGCTAATGTCTATGTGGAAGTTGAAAATGGCATGATGCTGCTGGGTTCAAAATCCATCGAGGACAGGTTACAATAAGGGGTACCAGATGATTGCTCTTCTGACTCTGGTCAATATTAAGATGTGGGTGCTAAGTGGAGATAAGCAAAAGACTGCAGTAAATATTGGCTACTCCTGCAAGATATTGACAGATGATATGACTGTTATGTTTAATGTCACTGGACACACTGTTCTGGAGGTGCAAGAGGAATTCAGGAAAGCCCAGGAGAAGATGGTAGAGTCATCACACACAGTGGGAAATGGCTTCTCTTACCAGGAGAAACTTTCCTCTTCCAAGCTCACCTCTGTCCTGGAGGCTATCACTACATAGTATGCCCTTGTCATCAGTGGTCATAGCCTGGCCCATGCCCTGGAAGCAGATATGGAACTGGAGTTGCTAACACAGCCTGTGCTTGCAAAGCTGTCATTTGATTCTGGATGACCTGCTTGCAGAAAGCCCAAGTACTGGAACTGGGTGAAGTACACGAAGGCTGTGACCTTTGACACTTGGGATGGTGCCAATGACTTCAGCATGATCAAGACTGTCCACACTGGAGTGGGGATCAGTGGACAGTAAGGGATACAGGCAGTGCTGGTCTCATATTACTCCTCTCAGTTCAAGTTTCTTCTGCAGTGCCTTCTGCTGTTGCATGGGCCTTGGTCCCACCTTTGCATGTGCAAGTTTCTTTGTTATGTCTTCTATAAGAATTTTGCTTTCACCATGTTCTACTTCTGGTTTGGTTTCGTCTGGAGCTTCTTACGTCAGACTGTCTATGATTAATATTTCATCATGCTTTATAATATCATATATGGGGCTCTTCAATCAGGATGTACTTGAACAGCAGAGCATGGAGTAATCAAAACTCTATGAACCAGGTCTGCTCAACCTTCTCTTTAACAAGGGGAAGTTTTAATCTGCAAAACCCAAGGCATCTACACTTCAGTACTCCTATTCTTCATCCCCTATGGCATGCTTCTTGAGGCTTGTTTCTCTTCAGTTGGCTGATTACCAATCCTTTGCTGCCACTGTGTCCATCTCCCTGGTCACTGTAGTCAGTGTACAGATTGGGCTGGATACAGGATACTGAAGAGACATCAGCCACTTCTTCATCTGGGAAAGCCTGGCCATTTGCTTAACATAGGTACCCACCTGACACTAAGGAAGCTGTTTCTGTTTTCCCTTTTTTTAGGTGGTGTTCCCCTTTGGTCTCTCCACCAACATTCTTTCCTTTCATTTTTCTGATCCAACTAAGGATGACTGAGAACATCCTCAGCTGAGGGAGCTCAAAAAATAGGCTGGAGAGTATTGAGGTACTGAGAGGAAAGCTGGGATCAAAGAGGACCAGTTTCATTAGGGGGAGACAGATGTGGAACCAAAAAGGAAAAAAAAAAGAGAAAAGGACCTATTGCAGAAAGAGAGCTGTTCCTACTCTGCCTAGAAGTCCACAGGTTGAATGGATGAAAGGAGAAAGTGGGATTCAATAAATATTATTTTTTTGCTCCTAATCCTTGGAGGGGACCACAAGATTCACTGTTCTTGAATTACACAAGAATGTATTATGCTGGGAAGCCCAAAAGCTTGCAGGACCTGGGGCCCCTCACACACTGTCATGTGTCATGTATAACTTCATGTTTCTGTATGGTTTGGTTTTTTGTGAGAATCAGGGTGCATCCTCACTGCTGAGAAAGACAGTGAGGGAACCAGGGCAACACCCCCTTGAGGAGAAAGCATGTAACTAAAATCTGGAAGTTACATCTATTCATAGAAATGCCTTTAAGTCATGCCAATCAATGCTATCAGTCAATTAGCTTGGAGTTGTGTGTGGGCACTACCCCCTCTTGCGTCCTGCAAGGGACTTCTCTTCTAGGAGACTGGAGGATCTGCCTTCTTTTGGTTGGTGCTCTTGGTGGTGGCAGTAGGGCGAAGGTAGCTAGGCTTTTTCTTTGTGAACTCCATGTGTTCTTCCTCTCTCTTTTGCTAACTTCTAATATACTTTAATAAATGCTTAATGTCCAAAGAATGGTGCTATAAGTTTCTAATTTAAGGCAACCACACATTACATTTTTTGTCATAACAGTTAGATTTTAAACATAACATTATTTTCTTACTTGTTAAGTGGAGGAAGCCTTTATAATGATTTCTGTGTTCTGGTTGGTATCATGAGTCCTGGAGAGGAAAGTTGAAGCAGACAGTTCCCCTCTCAGGGTCTAGGCCCCATGTGGAGGCACATACAGAAGAACATTTGTCTGAGGGTATTTGTTTTAGCTTTCAAGCAGTTTTGGAATAGCTTAGACAATTGTGGGAATAGCCTACCTAAGGGGCAGCCTGGAGGGGATGTGCTAATCCTTTTACCTTCTCAATTTGGGGTTCAAGTGCATCATCCTCCTGTTCTAGAACTTGGCCCTTGGGGTCCTTGCCTGTACCCCTGGGCACAAGGATCATATGAGTGCTGGCTGGGGCCTGAGTGATTCTAGGGAATAGCATTTATTAAGCTATAGCCAAGGAGAACTGCAGTTCAGAAGAAAAAGGTTTGGGTTTTTCTTTATTTTTTGATCCAAAATATTTTGGAGTTAAACTCCCTCCCTCAACAGCCTAAATATGACTATACCAATCTCTGTTTGTCGAGGGCCTTAGTCTCAGTAGAAAGGTGAACTTGATCCTACTGCTCATCACTCTTTCCCCTTTCTTTCCCTGAATGTGAATTAGATGATTCCCCAATCTCTTACAGCTCTGAGATGAGAAGCAAGGCGGGCCATGCCTCAGTTCTGAATCCTCCCTGATCCCTCCAAGCAGCCTCTGAAGGAACTACTTTGGTGGGTCTACGTGGTATGTTGTTTCTTGTACCCATCAATCAATATAAGTTTTATAAGAGGTACTTTGCCTAGAACTCAAGGAGAGGACTCAGTGGACATGGGACAGCCCTAGGGTTGGCATGTACAGAACACAGCTTTAGAAGGACAGTTTGTCTCTGCCTCTTTGTGCTGGGCACTCATCACCCACAATGGTAGTTTTCTTCCATTACCAAATCAATCTTGGGGAAACCTCCTTCCCTCTTTCAGGGAATGTGTGAATTTTCATGCTTTGATTTGGAGGCTTGTTAGGAAGAGTTTTACTGGGGCAAAGGGAAGTGTGGTCCAGAATGGATGGAGTCTGGAGAAGAATGGCACTGTTAGCCCTAGAGTCTACAAACTTTACATCATGTCTTTAAGTCTCTCTCAGGCAAGATTTTTATACAAAAGAGGAAATTATTTTTTAATGTTTAGTTTGTCTAATATATACATATACATATAAGTATGTATATGTGTGCACATACATACACATATGTATGTGCACACACATATGTATACACGAGTGTGCATACAGTTGTAGTGCATATCTATGCACTACGAGTGTGCATACAGTTGTAGTGCATATCTATGCACATGTTTATGTACAATATGTACATGCATATATGCATGTGTGTATGTACACACATTGTAATATATTATTTTTGGTTCTCTCTCTTGTTTTTTTGGAAGGGGGAAGTGCTGAGTTATATTGAGCTGTAATTAAGGAACATTCTACATAATTTATGATACATTTATATATGTGAAAAATTGTATCATTTTATGGGTATAAAAAGAAAGCCTTTTATTAAATAAATAATCAAAGAATGAATGAATAAGTAAATGAACTACTAAATAAAAAAATAAATAAGCAAATGATAAAGTGCAAAAATAAACTAGGCAAATAAATGAATGAATAACTAAATAAATAGATAAATAGATGCATAGATACATAGATAGAAATATGCTAGCTAGCTAGCTAGCTAGATAGATAGATAGCTTGTGTGGTAAAAATTATTTGTGGTAAAGATTAAAATCGGAAGTTTTAGCTGAATCATTTGGCAGATTGTGCATGCTACTTGAAGTGGCCTTTGAAGGACCAACCATTTTGGGAGGAAAACATGAAAATGCTAGGAACTTCCAGGAACACCAACTTAAAATTGAGGCAGGAATGGAATTTCGCTCTCTCTCTAGCTGTTAAACTTAGCTGTGGTGGTGCTCTGGTGAGAGGAGTTCAGAAACACATGGTTGGTGTTCAGTCGTTGGATATGCTGGTTCGCAGCCTGGTGGGCAATTTTGGATTTTGGTGAGTTTTATAAAGGAAAATCCTAAATTCCTTTAAACCAGCTTAATCTCTGGGATTGAATAAACTAAATTTAGATCTAAGATTATTCATCTCTATCTCTACTTCCTTATTTCCCTAATTGGTTTCACCTTTGTTATCTAATTAATTCCCAAGCAATAAAAAACTGATCCCTCACAGATTAAAGCTCAGAGGCTTCTTTTCTTATTGGCCTGGGATATATATATATATATATATATATATATATATATATATATATATATAAAAGGGAAAGTTTAAAGGGGGAGATTAATGCTCCGTATATCCAATTTTGAGTCTCACACTACCTAGCTAGCTAGCTAGCTAGATTAATGAATGAATGTGAACAATATAAAATATTTGGGCATTCACATGCCAAGAAAAACTCAGGAACTACATGAACAGAACTGTAAATCACTTTTCACACAAATGAAGTCAGTTCTAAAAAATTAGAAAAATATTAATTGCTCATGGTTAGGCAGAGCCAATACAATAAAAGATGACAATCCTATATAAATTAATGTATTTAGTACCATACCAATCAAACTATATATACATGCATACATACATACATACATACATATGTACATATATATATATATGTCTGTGTGTATGTGTGTGTGTGTGAGAGAGAGAGAGAGAGAGAGAAACTTTTATGGAACCAGACAAATTAATAACAAAATAAAAAATAAGTCTGGAAGAACAAAAGCTCAAGTGTATAAAGGGAAATAATAAAAAGAAATGTGAAAAATATCACTTAGGAAAAGGGAAGTGCAGCACAGGTCAGCATAGTGGGAAAGGGGGATTGGGTATGTCAGCAGGAGGCTCTTAGCAACAGCACAGATCAACAGCTGAGGCCCTTTGGTTCAGGATGAAGCAGTAGGCTAGTTGTGGGACACTCCAGCCCTGGGTGAGAAGACCAAACTGACAGCTAGAGAACTACTCACAGGATAGGAACAATTACGCCAAGTCATCCCAGCACTAGGAGCCAGCCCAGGGCAGTGAGGAATCCCCAAGACATAGAGGCCTCAGAGCAGAAAACCAGTGACCAGGCCTCTATCTCTTAGTACAAGAAGTCTGCAACAGTGGCCCCTGTGTCCCATGCAATGACCTCAACTTTAAAAGTTAAAAAATAGGCTATAAATATGAGTAAGAAATAGTGGCAACAGTGAAGAACAAAACGCAAATTAACGTGAGGACAATACTGTAAAAATGTCTACATGTGAAGAAACAAGGGGGAAAATGAATTGGTCTTCAGATCGAAAAGCCTTCTTGGAAGAGTTCAAAAAAGGATTTAAAAAATAAAATCAGAGAGATAGAAGAATAATGAGAAAAAATGAGAGTTACTCAAGAAAATTATGGGGAAAAAAAGAGTCAACTACTTGGGAAAAGAAGCACAAAAATGGACTGAAGAAAACAATTCATTAAAAAATACAATTGGCCAAATGGGGGAAAAATGGTCAAATGGAAAAAGAGGTGCAAAAGCTAATTGAAGAAAATAATTACTGCCCCTAAATAATAAAATCCATCTGGAATAACAAAAAAATCAAGAATACTAAATCTGAAGCTATAGTATGAAGTGTCAGGCATCAAAGTTATTTGGTATTGGCTAAGAAATAGAGTGATGGATCAATGGAATAGTTTAGGCACAGGAGAAACAGTAGTAAATGACTTTAGTGATCTACTGTTTGATAAACCCAAAGACTCCAGATTATGGGATAAGAACTCCGTATTTTTCAAAAACTGCTGAGAAAACTGGAAAATAGTATGTCAGGAACTAGGTATAGACCAACATCATATACTGTATACCAAAATAAGGTCAAAATGACACATGATTTAGACATAAACGATGATACCATAGGTAAATTTGGAGACGAAGGAGTAGTTTACCTCTCAGAACTATGGAGAGGTAAAGAATTTATGAGCCAACAAAAGATAGAGAATATTATTAAATAGAAAATAGATCATTTTATCACCTTAAATTAAAAAAAGATTTTTGTCCAAACAGAAGAAATGCAACCAAAATTAGAAGGAAAGGAGAAAACAGAGAAACAATTTTTAGTCAGTATTTCTGATAAAGGCATCATTTCTAAAATATATAGGGAATGAAAACAAATTTATAAGAATGCAAGTCTTTCCACAATTTAGATATGGTCAAAGGATATGAACAGGCAGTTTTCAGATGAAGAAATCTAAGCTATCACCATATGAAAAAAAAAATGTTCTAAATCACTATTGATTAGAGAAATGCAAATTAAAATAACTCTTAGTTACTACCTGACACATATCAGATTGGATAATATGACAAACAAAGGAAAATAATAAATGTTGGGGAAGCTGTGGAAAAATTGGAACACTAATGCATTGTTGGTGGAGTTGTGAACTGATTCAGCCATTTTTTAGAGCAGTTTAAAACTATGCCCAAATGGCTATGGGGCCCTGAATCCTCTTTGACCCAGGAATAATGCCACTACTAGGTCTGTCTCCCAAACTGATCATAAAAAATGAGAAAAGATCCACATGTACAAAAATATTTATATCAGCTCTCTTTGTAGTGGCAAAGAATTGGAAAGTGAAGAAATGCCCATGAACTGGGGAATGGTTGAACAAGTCGTGGTATATGAATATAATGGAATACTATTGTATTATCAGAAATTAATGAACAGAAGAATTTCAGAAATAACTGAGAAAGACTTTAATGGACTGATGCTGAGTGAAGTGAGCAAAACCAGTAGAATGTCATACACAGTAATAGCAACAATGTGTGATGATCAACTGTGATATACTTAACTCATCTCAGCAATACAATAATCCAACACAATTCCAAAGGACTTTTGAAGGAAAATGCTCTCCATATTCAGAAAAAAGAACTGTGGAATCTGAATATAGATTGAATCAAATTGTTTCTACTTTTTTATTTTTGTTTTTTGATGTTTTTCCCTTTTGTTCTGATTTTTCTTTCAAAACATGGCTAATGCAGAAATATGCTTAATGTGATTATATATATATATGTGTGTGTATACATACACATACATATATACATATCCATTTATCAGATTGCTTTCTGTCTTGGGAAGGGGGGAGGGAAGGGAAAAATGGAGAAAATTTTGGAAGTCAATATCTTATAAAGGCAAACATTGAAAAATATTTTTAACTGGAAAATAATAAAATACTTTTAAGATTAAAAAAAAAAACAGAGAGCATGAAATAATTTAGCTGTCAGACAGAGGAAGAATTTAGCACCAAAGAAGACATAGAGAAAAATATAAAATATATTCTTTTGATAATATAAAATTTAAAAGCTTTTGCACAATCAAAACTAATCTAACAAGGAATATAATGAAAGAAAACTGAGAAAATTAAAAAAAAACTCTCTCTGATAAAGGCTTCATTTCTCAAATATGAAGACAACTGAGTCAAATGTATAAAAATACACATCATTCCCCCAGTTGATAAATGGTCAAAGTAAATGAACAGGCTGCTTTCAAACAACTCAAATCTATCTATAGTTATATGAAAACATGCTCTAAATCACTATTCATCAGAGAAATGCAAATGAAGACAACTCTGAGGTATTACCTCACACCTATGAGAGTGACAAATGTAGCAAAAAAGGAAAATGTTGGATTTTGGAAGGGATGTTGGAAAACTGGCACACTATAAAACTGTGGGTGGAATTTTGAATGGATCCAATCCTTCTGAAGAGCAATTCATAACTATATCCAAAGGGCTATAAAACTATGCAAACTCTTTGATGTACTGCTAGGTTTATATTTCAAAGACATCCCCCAAAAGAAAAAGGCCTATTTGTAAATATATGTATATATATACATATGTGTGGATAAAGATATAGATATAGATATAGATATAGATATATAGATATCTGCTCCTTTTACTGTGGCTTACAATTGGAAATCAAAGGAATGCCTATCAATTGTGGAATCGCTAAATAAACAGTGGTATACCATTGTGATGGAATATTATTGTGATTTAAGAAATGACTAACAGGATAATTTCAGAAAGGCCTGGAAAAACTTATATGAATTGAAGCATACTGAAGTGATCAGAATCAGGAGAATGTTGTACACAGACACAGCAATAGTGTTTGGTGAAAAACTGATGAAAAACTTTACTATTCTTAGCAATATAATGATTCAAAGCAATCCCAAAGGACTAATAATAAAGCATACCATCCACCTCCATAAAAAGAACTGATATTTGTTTAACATAGACTGTAACATGTAATTTTTCACTTTCATTTTTTCTTTTATTCAAGTTTTCTTATAGAAAATGACTAATATGTCAATGCTTTTATATAACTCCACATGTATAATCCATATCTGATTGCATACTACCTCAGGGATGTACTAGAGGAGGGATGGAGGTAGGAATAGAACTTGGACCTCAAAACTCTAAAAGTGTTTATTATTATTTTTAAAAATTTATTCTATATGCTAGAATTCTCCTGTGTATCCTTCTGGACCAGGGATGCTTTCTGTTGTGAGATCCTTTACAACTTACTCTATTTCCTTTTTTTGAAATATAATTATCTAAGACCTTTATTTTTTATTCAAATAGTTTGAGTATTCAATATCAATTAATCAACCAATAGAACAACACTTATTAAATGTCTACTTAAGTGGGAAAGAATAGAGTTTGAAAAATCCAAAGCAATGGTCACTTACTACTAAAGACTTGTGCATCTCATGACCTTGCTATCAGCGTCAGTGTCTTTTGTTTGCCTAAATGCAGTAAAACTTTGTGGATGTACCCTCACAGAAAACACTAGCATTTAATAGACCATGTCATTGTAAGGAGAAGAGACAGACAAGATATGAAAATGTCTAAGGTGATGTGTGATATGGAGAGCTGGATTGATAATAGGCTTATGCTAAGTTTAATATTCACATTCAACAAAAGTAGTAGCCCCAAGGCAAGACTAGCAGCAGAATTAATGCCAATAGATTAAAATGCTTCTCTGAACATGAACAATTCATTGCTAACTTAGAGGGAAAGCTGAGCCAACACATGGTTGGCCACAGTGGAACAGAAAAGGATTGGGCAGCTTTTAGAGATTTGGTATACAGCTCCGCACTTACTCATCTAGGCCAGCCTACTTACAAACATCAAGACTGGTTTAACAAAAATGGTGGCGAAATTCATAGTTCTTCTGTCTCTACGGAGGCAGTGTTTAACTCCATTAAAATTAAAGTGTAGGGGGCAGCTAGATGGCGCAGTGGATAGAGCACCGGCCCTGGAGTCAGGAGTACCTGAGTTCAAATCCGGCCTCAGACACTTAACACTTACTAGCTGTGTGACCCTGGGCAAGTCACTTAACCCCAATTGCCTCACTAAAAAAAAAAAAAATTAAAGTGTAAATGAAAGTTAGAGAGATGCAGGGTTTTTTGGCTCAGTAAAAAGTTAGATAAAATTCAGTTTTACGTTGATAGTAACAAACAAAAGCACTTTTTGATGCCCTGATGGATATTTATGGTCCAAAGACTATGATGCATCTCAAACATTCAATGCTGATTGAGCCACATTGATTAATGATAAGGACATGTTCCTAGACAGATGGGACGTACACTTCCATAGTGTTCTCAACAGACAATCAATCAATGTTGGAGCCATTGATGATATACCTCAGGATGAAGTCATTCCTTTTCTAGCTGAATTTCCATCTGAAGATAAGGATTTGAATATCATCAGGGTCATATCTTGTGAGTCTATTACAGCTGAGATTTATAAGGTTGGGAATCCACTGCTCATATAAAAGCTGACTGAAATCTCCCCGGTTATATGAAAAGAGTAAAGAATCCTCCAGGTGTTCAAGGATCCCACCATTGTCCATCTCTATAAAGGTAAAGGAAATAGATTGTCCTGTGACAATCACAAGTTGGTCTCTCTCTTAGTTATTGCTGGCAAGATTCTTGCCTGTCTTCCTTAATAGGCTAATCCTTTACCTGGAAGATGGTTATCTACCTGAGAGCCAGTGTGACTTCAAAAAGGGCTGATTCATATGATGTTTGCTTCCCAACAATTCTAGAAGAAATGCCAGGAACAGAACAGAGATCTATACAGAATATATAGATCTGACCATAGCCTTAGATCCTGTCTGTCACGAGGGCTTTTGGAAAATTATGGCAAAATTTGGTCACCTGAAGAAATTCATCAGTATTGTACATCAGTTTCATGAAAGAATGCTTGTATGAGTTTTGGATGATGGATGAAGCTCTTGAACTTTCTCGGTCATCAGTGCGATGCTCTGTACTTTCTCCCATGCTTTTTAGCATGATATTTTTGGCAATGTTGTCAGATACCTTCAATGATGATGAAAACATCATCAAGGTCAGCTACCATAACGACAGAAAATTATTTAACTTGAAAAGTCTACAATCCAAGACTAAAGTGAAGGGAGAGTTGGCAGGTGATTTTTTGTTTTCTTATGATTCTACCCTCAAAACAGCCCCTAAGGCTGAGATACAACAGCATATTGACTGATTCTCTGGTATGTGTGTTAACTTTTGCATAACAATTAACAGCAAGAGAATACAGATGTTCTACCAGTCAGCACTACAACATTAATATAAATAACCCTTGGTTACAGCAAATGGAGACATATTAATGATGTGGATAAGTTCACTTACCATGGTCTATACTATCCAGGGATGTATACACATATGATGAGGTTCACACACTTATTCCCACACCTAGCTCAGTGTTTGGGAGGCTCAGAAGGAGAGTGTGAGAGAGAAGAGGTATTATGACAGCCTACCATCCTGCAGGTCAGCAGAACCATTGTGCTGTCCTCATTGTTGTAAGCCTGTGAATTCTGGACAGTGTTACTAGCAACATGCCAGGAAACTGAACCACTTCCATCTGAATTGTCTTCAGGAGATTCTGAAGATCATAAGGCAAGATAAGGTACTTCACACTGAGGTCCTTTCTCAAGCTAAACTGCCAATCATCCAACTCTGTTGCAAAGAGCATAACTCCAATGGACTGGCCACAATATCTAAATGCCAAATGTGTGTTTGCCTAAAAATCTATTTTCCAGAGAATTCACATAAGGCAAACACACTGGGGTCAGAAGAAGTGATACAAAAACCTTCTGAAGGTCTCTATGAAGAACTTTTGAATAAATTGTTAGACAAAGAAGACACTGGTATAGGACTGCCCAGGATGGCATGCTCCCATAAAATAATGTGCCATGTACTATGATGAAAGCAGAGTTACAGTAGCTCAAAAGAAAGATGAGATGTATAAATTTAGAGACATAACCCACTCCAAATACCAAAATGGATTATTTGTGCCTATTCTGTATGGTCTGAGAAGCCACAGTCAGACACACTGTGCCTTGACATCAACATAGTGATGTCATTTTGGTATTCTTTGAGAATTGTGGGAATTTATTGTGATTTGGGGACCTTGCCTTTGGACTGAGATTAAAAAGCCTTAGACCTTCAGGGATTTTTTCTGTGTAAGAGGGGCTGGTGCCCCTCCCCCTCCACTTGAGCGGAGTTGAAAAGCCCCATGGGCCTTAAGAAACACCTGCCAGGTGGATGGAGATCCTGGGCTTGCCCTGCCAGTCCCGGGCGCACAGCAGGGGGCACGCCCCCCTTTCCTCCAAATCCCTAGCTGGGCCAGCGAATTAGCTTAGCATGTGTGGGGCTGCAGGGAGCCTGAGGCTTGAGGGGAGAGAAGGAAGATATATACCGGGGAGTTAGACAGTAAGGGCTGATGGGAGAAAGAGAGAGAGGGCAGACTAACAGAGTAGACAGACAGAGAAAGAACAGTATGGAGAAAAGGTTTTTTTTAGTGAGTTAGACTGCAGGATGCAGGAGGACTAAGAGGTCTGTAGGATAGAGACATGTGGAAAGCTGTCGGGTCTTGTATAACTTTGCATTTCTTATCGCTTACATTAATTTTTTTAAATAAACCGTGCTTTGATTATTTAGTTAAGAGGATTCTTAATTGTTTGCTTATCAATTTGGGAGCAGAGCTGTGTGGAGAAATTTTAAAAATGTCCTAACAGATTGGCTTAGGAAATTAATAGCAGCCAGATAGTCAGCCAGTCAAAAGTCCCCAGATTAGGCACCCACTTAGATTAGGTCCCAGCAAGTGAGTAAAATATTTTTACATTTGAATGGCAACCAGGAAGGGATTTATGGCCCATTTATAATTTTTCTATACTTATACTTTTTCATGTAGTCTTAATTTTTCATATAAGTCCAATTAAATAATTTTTCAGATTAGCTAAGTAATTTTTTTTTTTTTACAGAATGAAGGACATAAAGTACTAACCACCATGTGCCAGACACTGTGCTAAGAACTAAGGATAAAAAAAGAATCATGGAAATCTCCTGCCCTCAAGAAACTCATAATCTAATAGGGAAAATAACAAACACATAAGTAAAAAAAAAAAATTGAAAGATAGAAAAAAATAATTAACAGAGAGGAGGCACTAGTATTAGGGTTTAAGAAAGCCTTCCTATATTAAATGGCTTATGTGTTTGGACTTAAAAGAAGCTAAGGGCAGGTAGGAAATATAGTGGGTAAAGCAGTGGGCCCAAAGTTAAGAAGACCTAAATTCAAATCCAGCCTCAAACACTGACTCACGGTGTAATATGAGCCAAGTCACTTAAACAATTTTGCCTGTTTCCTCATCTATAAAATGAACTGAAGAAGGAGATGGCAAACCACTTCAGGGTCCTCAAGAAAAACCCAAATGAGTTCACAAAGTGTCAGATATGATTGAAATTTTATTGAACAACAACAAATTAAATCAATTGGAAAAGATGTGAAAGAGGAGAGTTTCAGGCACAGGTGATAGCCAGAGAAAATGCCCAGAGCAAAGAGATGACCTTTCTTATTTGTGGAACAGCAAGGAGGCCTGTATCATTGTACCTAACAGTACATGGTGGGGAGTAAGGTGTAAGAAGACTTGAAAGATAGGAGGGAGCTAAGTTTGATGGGCTTTGAATGCCAATCAGATGGTTTATTTTGGAAGGTTTCTTTTGCTTTCTCAATTTTATTTGAATGGAAAAGTCTTTAATATGTTCTGATTTTGATATATTTTTTAGTTTTGTTGCTGTTCTACAATATTCATTTTGGATTTCTTGATTTGATTATTGACTATTATATTTAAAATTCATTTTAGTTATATCTCTTCTTCTATATCTCCCCAATTTCTCTTTGTATTTCTTTAACTTCTCTCTCCTAGAACTATCCAATAGATAATATATATATATATATATATAATATTATCATGTGACATCATAATATAATATAAAACACATGTGATATTATTGTATATATAGTTATACAAGTATAATTATAGTGTATATTATTTTTATTGTTAATAATGTAGAATATGTTATATAAGATATTTAATATAAATTTATTATCAATTGCACTATATGCCATATTAAATATTACATTACATATAATTATTCATGTATAACTTTTATTTATTTTTAGATAGTTCTATTAGAGTAAGGAAGTGGAAAGATATAAGAAATTGAGGTGATATAGAAACAAAATAAATGAAAAAAATTTGTAAAATTGTACATATATATGAAATAAGAAGTAAGAAGAAAAAAGTCAGTAAAACTGATCATTTCATTGAAAAATTCTCAAAATATATGTAATATTTCCACCTATTAATTGTCTGCAAAATAACCATTTCTCCCTTTTCTTTTGTGTTATTCGGGCTAAGGAATTAGCATTTTTTGCTACTGTTTTTGAATAACGAACTTTTAGGTTTTGATTTTCATAAATAAATTCCTCTAATCTTAAGGCTTCCTTATATGCAGTGTTATTTTAAAATTTGTGATCGATCTGTTGCCTTTCAAATTGTAATCACATTTTCAATTGAATATACTTTCTTTTTAAAAATCAGTCACTTTCTTGGCTTTCCATTTTTGTTTAGAAAAAGGCCAATCTCAGGGCAGCTACGTGGTGCTGTGGATAAAGCACTGGTCCTGGATTCAGGAGGACCTGAGTTCAAATCCAGCCTCAGACACTTGACACTTACTAGTTGTGTAACCCTGGGCAAGTCACTTAACCCTCTTTGTCCCAAAAAACAAAACAAAAATCACTTTATGCATTTAGCATCCTTTTTCTCTGAAATTTTTTTACCTACATACTAGACATTTCAATATGCTACCCCATAATTATAATTGTCTTTTATATAATTATTAATTTTTATTTAATTTGCTTTTTACCTAATTGATATTAAGATTTTTATTATTAAGCCTCCATTTAAAATATCTTTTGTTTGTGCTCCATTAACTTAATTACAATATTTGTCCTATAATAGGATTTAAATGATGTTTAGCATTTTTGTCTTTTTGTTTATTTGCAAAATCTCTTCAAGGTCAATTTCTTTCTTTCTGAATGCATCAAATTTCTTGAATGATCAAAGCATATCTTTTAAACTTTCTTATTTCTTTTTCTCCTGTGTTTTTTTCTTACAGTATGACTAATATGGAAATGTTTTATTTGACTCCACATTCATAAACTATATCAAATTGTTTGCCTTCTCGATGATGGGAGAATACTGATAGAGAAAGGAAGAGTTTGGAACTCAAAATTTTAAAAACATGATGGATGAATAGTTTTTACATATAATTGCGAACAATAAAATATTTTCTTTAAAAAAGAAAACTATTGGTCTCTTTTCCTGGGCACACATTTCTAGGATATTCACATCCTTCAACATACCTTGATTATATAGAAGACATAGAATTTCAATTTGTTGTGAAATTGAAGGGCATTCAATTTCATTTAAGAAGTAGTTACTAAATAAAACAAACAAAAATCAGAGGATTCAGATTTCATAAGAACATTAGAGATCAAGTAATCACACTACTTATTTTACCAATAAGGGAATTGTGGCACAAAAAGATTGTGATTTATTCAGCGTCATATAGGTATTAAACAGCATTACATGTTTGTTTCTGAGTTATTTCTAAGTTAATTTTTCTTGTTATTTTGGTTATTAGAATATTATGTTTTGAGTATACTTTTCTGGGCTTATAGAATTTAGGTTTAGCATGTTTGACATTTAATGACCAGTGTCAAGAGTTGAAAAGGAAAAGATGAGCACTAGCTCTTTAATTGGTTCAAATGTTCTCATGAAGGCAAGGTGTCATTTTCTTTCTTTTTAAAAAATAAAAGTATTTTCTTTTTTTCCAATTATATGTAGAGATAGTTTCAAACTCTTTTTTTTTAAGAATTCCACTTTTAAAATTTTTCTCCCTCCCTCCTCTACCTCTCCCCCTCCCAAGACATCAGGTAATCTGATATTGGTTATATATGTACAATAACATTAAACATTTCTGCATTAGTCATGTTATCAGAGAAGAATCAGAACGAAAAGGAAAAGTCTCAAAATAGAAAAACAGCACCAAAAACAAAAGAAATAGTATGGTTCAATCAGCATCCATATTCCACAGTTATTTTTTTTCTGGATTTGGAGAGCCTTTTCTGTCATGAGTCCTTTGGAACTTCCTTGGTCAGAAGAATCAAATCTATCACAGCTGATCAACACATAATGATGATACTGTTTACAATGTTCTCTTGGTTCTGCTCATCTCACTCAGCATCACTTCATGCAAGTCCTTCCAGGTTTCTCTGAACTCCTCCTGTTCATCATTTCTTATAGCACAATAGAATTCTTTTTTTTTATGTATGAGGTATTTTTATTTTTTCCATTACATGTAAAGATAGTTCTTAACTTTTGTTTATACATGCTTTACAATTTCAGATTTTTCTCCCTGCCACCCCTCCCTCCCCCCTCCCCTAGACAGCAGGTAATCTGATATAGGTTATATCTATATATCTCTATACATATACATATAGATATATATATACACACACACATATATATACACATAATAACATTAATCCTATTTCTGCATTAATCCTGTTAATAGAATTCTATTACATTTATATACCACAACTTGTCCAGTCATTCCCCAATTGATGGGCAGCCCCTCAATTTCCAATTCCTTGCCACCACAAAAAGAACAGCTCTAAATATTTTTGTACATGTGTATCCTTTTCCCTTTTTTATGATCTCTTTGGGAAAAAGACCCAAAAGTGGTATTGCTGAGTCAAAGGGTATGCACCGCTTTATATCCCTTTGGGCATAATTCCAAATTGCTCTCCAGAATGGTTCGATCAAGACGATAACAAGGGACCACTTGATGAAACTGGAAGTAGGACTGTTGTATTGCCCATGTGTGATTCCAGGTCTAAGGTGGAGAAAAAAGCACTAGTAGGAGCAGAGACCCTGCAAGCAGTTCCAGGATATAAAAGTGTTCATTGTAGTTCAGAGACCAGAACACAGTCCAGGAAAGCATTGATTAATTCTTAGATTACTTCTTAGATCGTAGCACCTTGGAAGAACTAAGAAACTATAGATCCCAGGAAGTAATATTAAGAGAAATGTCAAAAAAAGGGCTGAAACTTTGGACTATGTCTCCTATAGTCCAGGAGCAGAGTCTCACTTTAAGAGAGTTGAAAGTCAAGAAAGAAGATGTGAAAATTAACAAACACAACAACAACAACAAACAACCCAGAAACTGACCATAGAATATTACTTTGATGACAGGGAAGATCAAAACACAAGCTCAGAAGAAATGTCAAAACAACTACATGTAAAGCTTCAAAGAAAAATGTGAAATTATCTCAGTACCCAAAAATAATTTCTGAAAGAAATAGAAATCAAATAAGTGAAGAAGAGGAAAAGTTGGGAAAATAAACAGGAGTGATGATAGAAAATCATGAAAAACTCAACAACTTTATAAAGGAGACACAAAAATAGTAAGGGAAATATCACCTTAAACATTATAGGGCAATGATATAAGAGGCCCAAAAGCCACTGAAGAGAACTCCTTAAAAATGTAGAAATGGCCAAATGGAAAAGGTATTTTTAAAAATCTCAGTGAAGAAAATGATTGCTTAAAAATTAGAATTGGATTGTTGAAAGCTAATGACTCCATGAGATATCAAGAAACAATAAAACAAAACTAAACGATTTTTTTTAAAGAAGAAAATGTGGAATATTTTCTTACACAAAACCTGACCTGGAGGGCATCTAGGTGGCACAGTGGATAAAGCACAAGTCAAAAGGTGCTCAGTTCAAATCTGGCCTCAGACACTTGACACTTACTAGCTGTGTGACCCTGGGCAAGTCACTTAACCCTCATTGCCCTACCAAGGACAAACAAACAAAAACAAAAACAAAACAAAAACAAAAAACAAACAAAACTGGCGTGGAAAATATGTTGAAGAGTGATAATCTTGGAATTAACTTAATACCTGAAAACCATGATTAAAACCAAAATAGGCCAGACATCATATTTCAAGGAATTATAAAAGAACACTGCCCTGATATCCCAGTACCAGACAGTCAGATTAAAATTGAAACATTTCAACATCACTTTCTGAAAAAGATCTCAAAATGAAAACCCCCATTAACATTATAACTAAATTCCAGATCTCCCAGGTCAAGGAGAAAACATTTCTAACAGTAAAAAAGAAAGAATTCAAATAACATTTAACCACAGTAAGGCTCACACAAGATTTAGCAACTTTCACATTAAAAGAGTAGAGGCCTTGAAATTTGATATTCTGTAGGGCAAAGGATCTAGGATTAC
This sequence comes from Dromiciops gliroides, assembly GCF_019393635.1. Taxonomy (NCBI): domain Eukaryota; kingdom Metazoa; phylum Chordata; class Mammalia; order Microbiotheria; family Microbiotheriidae; genus Dromiciops; species Dromiciops gliroides. Next base: position 624,921,396 of record NC_057862.1, on the reverse strand, counting down.
AATGAAGAATTAACTAGGAGCATAATTGAATATAATTCTTCAGAAGAAAAATGGATATTTATTGAAAATAGGACTTTGAAGCATTTTAGATGAAAAGACCAGAAATGAAAAACAAATGACTTTCTCATATGAGATTCAAGAGAAGCATAAAAAGTTTAAAAGGAAAGAGAAATCATAAGGCCATAAATAAGGTTAACTGTTCACTTTCATACATGAGAAGATAATACCTGTAATAACTAATAGAAAAAAAGGATAAAAAAAAGGGATATGCAAGAGAAGGAAAAAGGGAGAGGTAGAAGGGGGCAAATTATCTCATAGGAAAAAACACACTGAAAAGAGGGTTTAGAGCAAAGCAGAAAATGAGAGGTGGGGTGACAGACAAGGCTTCAATCTTACTCTCAAACAATTGGCTCAAAGAGGGAACAGCATAGATACACATTCACTTCATTATAGAAATGTATCTTACCCTACAGGGAAATAGGAGCATGAGGGCTGATAGAAGGAGACTGGGGAAGATGATGGTCAGAAACAAAACACTTTTGCATTTTTTCTTTTCTTTTTGTTTTTGGTGAGGCAATTGGGGTTAAGTAAATTGCCCAGGATCACACAGCTAGTAAGTGTCTGAGGTCAGATTTGAACTCAGGTCCTCCTGAATCCAAGGGCCGGTGCTTTATCCACTGCACCAACTAGCTGCCCCAATGAAACACTTTGGGAAAGTACAGGGTGAAAAGAGGGGAAAAAAGAGAAGTATAATCAGAAGAAAACTATAGGATGAAGAGAGATAAATAATAAATCACAACTGAATGTGAATGGGATGGACTCACCTACAAAATAGAAGCAGAGAACAAAGTGGGTTACAAGATTTAGGTCTGAAGGGTAATATCATAAACAAATAGGGGAGCATGGAATAGTTTTCCTGTCAGATCTGTGGAAAAGAAAAGACTTTATGACCAAAGAAGAGGTAGAGAGCGTTGTGAGATATAAACTGGATAATTTTGATTATATAAAATTTAAAAGATTTTGCACAAATAAATCACTGCAGCCAAGATTACAATGAAAGCTGGGAAAAAATACTGTTATTATTTTTTTTTTTTACTGAGAATGGGCTGATTATTCAAATATATAGAGAACTGAGTAAAGTTTATAATAATTCAAGTCATTTCCAACCTAAAAATGGTTAAAAGAAATGAACAAGCAGATATGAGATGAAGAAATCAAAGTTATTTGAGTCATGAAAAAATGCTGTAAATCACTATTGGTTAAAAAAAACACAAATTAAAACAATTTTGAGGTACCACTTCACACCTTTTAGATTGTCTAATATGACAGAAAAAAATGACAAATGTTGGTGTGCATCTGGAGAAATCCACATACTAATAATGTACCATTGGTGGAGTTGTGAATTGAACCAACCATTCTGGAAATTAATTATGAACTATGCTCAAAGGTTTATAAATCTATACATGCCCTTTGCCCCAGCAATAAAATTACTATGTTTATATTCCAGAGAGATTTTTAAAAGTGAAAAATGTCCCATATGTACAAAACTATGTATAGCAGCTCTTTTTGTTGTAACAAAGGATAGTAAATTATGGTGATGCCCATCATTTGGGAAATAGCTGAAGAAGTTGTAATATATGCTTGTGATTGAATACTATTGTGATATAAAAAATGATGTATAGGGTACTTTCAGGAAAAAAAAAAGACCTGGAAAGAGTTAGATGAACTGATGTAAACTGAATTGAGCAGAACTAGGAGATCATTGTACACAATAAAAGCAATATTATATGATAATCAATTGTGGATGACTTAACTATTCTCAGTAATACAATGCTCTTAGAAAATTCTGAATGACCCATGACGAACAATGCTATCCACCTCCAGTGGTACGGGGTGATGTGGGAAGGAGGTTGGGAGAGAATTTGGAATTCAAAGTAAAAAAAAAAATAAAGGTTCTTTTAAAATATTTATTTGGGGGGCAGCTAGGTAGCACAGTGGACTGGTCCTGGATTCAGGAGTACCTGAGTTCAAATCCAGCCTCAGACACTTGACACTTACTAGCTGTGTGACCCTGGGCAAGTCACTTAACCCTCATTGTCCTGCAAAAAAAAATTATTTAGAAAAAAATTAAAATAAAATAAATTCCTTGTTGGTGGTGTCTGATAAGAAACTGATCTTTGTCATTTTATACCCAGAACCTAGCACTATGACTAGGTACTTAACATACTAGTACTTAACAAATACTTGTTTTGTTGGGTTCCTTTGTTTGTTTGTTTGTTTTAGTAAAGCAGTTAGGGTTAAGTGACTTGCCCAGGGTCACAGAGCTAGTAAGTATCAGTGTCTGAGACCAGATTTGAACTCAGGTCCTCCTGAATCCAGGGTCAGTATTCTATCCACTGCACCACCTAGCTGCCCCAGTGCTTTTTTAATGAATACTATTGGTAGCAAAGTCTCTTAGTACAGTCACAAAAGTTATGAGTTATGAGTTATGAGACTTCAGGAACCATTTAAAAAGACTAGACCCTAAAAAACAATCTCCTAGATCCCCTATATGATCATCCAATTTTTTTTCTTGAAAGCCTCTAATGATGGAAGGGGCAATGTATTCAGAGACAGTACATTATTCTTTCAACTACAATTATTAATTTTTCTTCATAGAAAAAGTATTATTTTAAAGTAGAAGAACACATTTAAAACTTCTTCCCAGAGAAACATTTCAGATACTTGAGTGCTATCTTTTTCCCCTTTTGTGTCAGCTTGTAAAGTGGATTAAACACTGTGCCTAAAAGCAGGTATTGCTAAGTTCCAATATGGCCTCATGTAGACACTAATTATCTATGTGACCTTATGTAAGTCATGTCACCCCTGCCTCAGTTTCCTTAGCTATAAGTGGAAATAATAGTACCCACCTCATAGGGTTGATGTGAGGATAAAATTAGACTACATTTGTTTTTTGCAGATTTTCTAAAAATATAGCAGGTTTAACATATGCTTTTGCCTTCCCCCACCTCCCAACAAGGTTTCTCTTCTCATATTACTTCAAATTATCTTCATATGAGTCTTAAATTTTCCTTTTTACAATTTTACAGAAAATACCCAACTATCCAATGTCCTTCCCAAAACGTTATACCCAGAATTGAACAAAATTTTATGGAATCTAACCATGATTAAGTGCTATGGGTTAAGACCACCCTAGCCTTAGGTATTTGGCATATTAGAAAAAAAAAATCTAAGAGAACTTATTGGTTTGGCTGTCATATTGTACTATTGACTCACATGGAGCTTTCAGTTCATTAATTTCATCATTTTTCTCCCCTCAGGATAATAGCTGTCTAGCAATATTTGTGCTGTACTGTACTCAAACAGTGGATCTCTTTTTCTGAGCCCATTTTTAAGACCTTTCATTTATTCTTATTACGTTTCAATGTTTTCAATTCAGCCTATGTTCTTTGCTGTCAAGATTTTTTTTTTTTTTTGGATCTTGACTCCTTCATCTAACATATCAGACTATTTGCTCGACAGAAGTATAACATCAATGTTACAGAAATAATACGTGGTCTTCACATATCATAAGAAAGCAGAAAGCAAAAGATATGGACTTGACATGAGTGTTACCATCAGAATTTCAATACCAATTTTGTGATCTTATAAAGAATTGAAAGCTTTCTGAAAGACAGGCTACATTTGCATAATCTTAAGTGCCTTCAAAGTGGATAAAAAGTATTTAAATTTTGTCCATTTTTGAAAAACTTACTGAAAACTACTGGACAAATTAAGATACTTTAAATACATTTAGAGTAGACATAATTGCCCATGAAAAGGGTAGTTTTGAGGGTATTAAATTAATACAAATGCATATATTAAGTACAGAGCAGTGAAAAAAAAACTCAAGTTGTCAGCTAAAGTGTATGTTGGGAGTAAGAAAAACATAAAAAAACCAAAAGTAATGAAAATTATACAGTTATATGAGAATAAAACATTTAGTTGGTATCAAATCCTTTTAAAAGTTTATCCTTCTAATGGTATTCATATATTCCCCTGTCAAAATATCCCACATATTAGAGCTGCAGTTTATTTTAACAAAATAATAAATAGAATAATATTTAATCAAAATTTCTCACAGATATGACAAAAATAAGGCCCATAAAGGATAAGAAAAAAAGACATTTAAAGCTAGATTACAGAATTTAGAGTCAAGAAAACCTGGATTCAGGTCCTACTTTGGCAAATTACTGTCTCTAGGAAAATCATTGAACTTTTATTTTTTAAAAAAATCTATTTTCCCCCAAATATAAAAAAGATAATAATAGAACATAATTTAGAGAATTATGGCATCAAATGAGTTTGTATGTGAAAAGTACTTCGCAGATTTTAAATGACTGTGATTATAGATAAGATGATGATGATGATGATTTATGATATGTGCCAAAGAGAACACAAATCATTAAAAGAGCCTTGGTAAAGATTCAATTTTACACCCTCCTATCCTAGTGCACTTTTGAGAACACCAAGTATATAAGTATGATACAGATCTCTCTGTAGAACAAGCTTCACTTTCTGCTTTGGGAAAGCATATTGTGATGCAAATCTTGAACCCATGGGTAGAAAAATTATAATTGTATATAGCTGGACTATTGATCCATGAATAAGTCATTAGTAAGTGCCCACCTTACCATGCAAAATATGTCAAGAATTCATTTGCTGCTTAAAGGAGCTTAATGTAAAAAAAAATGCGTATATAATCATAAAAATATAATTAATTTTTATCCTAATTTCTCATTAATTTTAGTTATTGCCCTTTAAAAACTTAGCGATTATTTTTTAAGGGAAACTAGAATCACTGTTTTTTAATATTAATAATTAACAATGAAATATTTTTCTAGTTATTTTGGCTGTTCATTTAATTATTATATTTTACAACTTCTGAGAATGTTGATTCCCTTGGCCTGTCTTCCCTGAGGTATGTATAACATCCATGTGGTATAAATATGTGTCAGTTATTCAAGAGAAGTGGTAGTCTATTGACCATATTATTCAGTCATCAGGAAACTTGTGTGTATAATATGTGGAGTGGATGGATGATAGACTTGGAATCAGAAGCTTCAACATATGTAAATAATGATGAGCATTTCTGTAACAGAAAGGTATAACACTTTTCTGGGGTGAACACTGAAGCAAGCAGCCTAAAGTATAACTTTTGCAACAATTCCTCACTTATTAATTATTGATAAGTTCAAAAAATGCTGCCTTCCAAAGGGATCTACATGAGTTGATGCGTTTTGGTAATAATCCCAGTGCCTCTTTCAGATTTGTACTTGAGCAGTGGATAGAAAGGTGCCTTTTTCACTAAATGTTTGTTAATTTAGAAAAGGAAGATATATCCAGGTATTTAAAAGAAGTTTGTTGTTCAAGTGGAGACCTGTCAGAGGGAAATCCATGTAGATAATTGTAAAAGATTGCCTTTGGAGTTCTCATTCAGCTCTTACTGTGCTATGATTCTATGGTGGCATAATGAAAGTGTTTATAAGTTTCTCAATGGAAGGTGTTATTGCCCCATGGCTTGAATAAGCTTCAAAGAACTTCATATTTATGCAAAATGCAATCATCTTTTATATCTGGTTAACTGAAATAGGTGGAGGAGTAAGGGAAAACAATGGAGTAGTTCTCTGGATGTTGTAAATAGGAATTGAATAAGAGTACTAAAAAAAACTGTCTTTCCACAGTCTTTTAACTCTCAGAATGTATTGGCACTTCATTTAATAGTTGTATGATAAATGCTAAAAGTACAGCTTTGTCTTATTGAGCACAAGCTATTGTGGACACAAGAAGACTCAAGAGTGGGAAATGTCATCACAATGGAAGGAGGGTGTAAGTTTTATCATTCTAACTTATGTCTATTATATTTCAAAACTCTGGATTTAGTGTTAAATTATCTTAGCACACAACCATATTGATAAAATCATTATACACATAGTTTACAATTAAAACCAGCACTAGTATCAAATAATCTAAAAAGATATTATTGAGAAAAATGTTATTTATTTAATGCTGTAGTTATTTTATAGCTACTATTATTTTATTAAACTACATGGTAAGCATGACACCAAATCCAGGAAAAGTATGGCACATATTATTATGTAGATATTTTCATGTTAATGCCTATACAAGGTGGTAGTTATCTTAGTAAAATAAAAATATGTTTTATATACGAGTATATTAGACAGATTATCCTCCATTCTTTTTTCCTCTTTTCAAAAAAATAATAAACATTTTTATTTAAATTTTGAGTTCCAAATTTTATTCCTTCTTCCCTCCCTCCTCTCTTAGGCAGTAAGCAATCAGATATAGGTTATACATGTACTATTATGTAAAACACTATGATATGAGTCATTTTGAAAAGAAAATTAATAAAGGAAAAAAAGAGTAAAATATAGCATGCATCTGTCCATATTCAATTAATATCAGTTCTTTTTTGGGAGGTGGTTTGTATGCTTCATCATTATTCCTCCATTATTTTTAAAGGGTTACCATTCATGATGACTAACATAGACATAGCATATTTGATTTTAGCAAAACATTAAAAAAAATGAATCTCTCATAATGCCCTTGTAGACAAGTTGCTATTATAGTTATTTAGAACTGCCTAAATGACTGAGTGAGGCAAACAGGAATGGTTAATGGATTATTGTTAACACAGAAGCAGATGTCCATCAGAGTAACAAAATTTTTTTTCAAGAAAAATGTCATTCAAAATTTTTATCAATTACTTGGATGATTTTATATTGGGCATACTTAGCAAATTTTCAGAGAATATGAATCTAGAAACATTGCCAATACTGTATGTATGTAAAGTTATAAAATGACACTGGTTTAAAAGAATGGGCCAATAAAATATTAATTATAATACATATGAAATCCAACACTTAGGTTAAAAACATAAATTTCATGAATACTGTATGGGAAGAGAAGAGCTAGATAAGAGTTCATATTGAAAAATACCTCACAGCAGTCACTTTGTCATAACATATACAGGATATTCCAAAAGTCTCAGTGCTTCCTGTCCTCATTTCTGATTCCAGACTCGTGGCTTGTTTCTCAGCTGAAACCCCACTTTCCTCTTCAAGCCTTTTCTGATCCCTCTTAATGCTTGTTCCTTCTATCTGTTGATTATTTCCAATTTCTTGCATATATAACTTTTTCTATACGTAGTGGATTTCCTGTTGTCTCCCCTATTAGACTGTTACTTCCTTGACAGCAGGAACTGTCCTTTAGTTCTCTTTGTATCCTCATTGCTTAGCACACTGTCTGATACATTGTCGACACTCAAGAAAATTTATTAATTGACTGAATGACCATTCGTCAGAATATTGTTAAAAGGATGTATGCTTCAGATATGGTTTGGAATAAATAACCTCAGAAGTCCCTTCAAACTTTGAGTATTCATCATGTTATAATTCTATTAAGTATAAAGTGCAGAGTTTCTATTCTTTTCTTTTTTTTTTTTAAGTGAGGCAATTGGGGTTAAGTGACTTGCCCAGGGTCACACAGCTAGTAAGTGTTAAGTGCCTGAGGCCAAATTTGAACTCAGGTCCTCCTGACTCCAGGGCGGGTTCTCCATCCACTGTGCCATCTAACTGCCCCAGAGTTTATTTTCTTAAGAACAATCTTAGGCAATGACTTTCCCAGGACTCAAATTCCTTTATAAAATGAGGACACTGGATTAAATGGTCTCCAATGCCCTATCAAGCTTTTTATCTATGACCTTAATGACTTAATAAGATGCTTGAAGTACAGAGAGCTTAAGTATTTTTTCAGAGAATGTCAGAGGCAACACAAGACTCCAGGTATTTCTGAATCCAAAATTAACACTCCCAAATTTGGGGAAAATCAGCTGGTGTTTCTCATATATTGTTACTCATAAATTAGAAGCTTTAGCACCAATTTGGGGGCATTAAGCATTTATTAAAGTATATTAGATATTAGTAAAGAGAGATCGCACATGGCTCAGAAAGTTTGAAAAGCCTAGCTAGGATAGAGGAGGAGAGAGAAAAAGGTACCACCACCTATGAGTCTCAGGCCAAAATGAAAGTCCCTATGCCTCTGTGAGTAGAAGCTTCCTGCAGGCCCAGATGAGAGGCAGTCCCTACACACCACTCCAAGCTAATTGGCCAGTGTCACCCAAATCCATTGGTTCACTGGATTTGAAGGTGGTCCATGACCAGAACATCCTGAGGTCAGAGCTCAGAAAACACACCCACTGAGGGTCAGTCCCTCAGGTAGGCATGATTTCAACCAAGTCTAATTCAAGTGAGTTAATCAGCAAAGTCACTCCAATCAATCTCAATATTATCCCCTTGATGAGGGGCCTCTTAGTGACCCCAAACCCACCATTTTCTCACAAACCCTCCTTTGCTTTGTTAAGAAATATGGTGTCCTTAAATGAAGAAATAATATTACAGATACTTATATGATGACTAACAATGTAAAGGAGAATGAAAAGAGAGAAGAGAATTTCAGCAACATATTAAGAAAAAAAAACTAAAGGGGGCAGTCCCCTTTAGGAAGTATATATATATATATATATATATATATATATATATGTGTATGTATATATATATATATATATATATATATATATATATATAAACCACCACCACCACCACCACCAAAACCCTAAAGGGGACAGTCCCCTTTAGGAGGTGGATATTACAAATAGTGTATGCAATAGTAAAAGGGAAACAGAAAAAAGGCCATTTAAGTCTTTCGAAAGATGATTCTGGGGATGTTATCTGGGTGTAGCTCTGGATTCTGGCTCTGGATTCTGGGCATGGTTTCAGGTGTGGCTGTAGACAAGTCTTTTAGGTGTTTCAGATGCTGATGATCAGCTAGAAAGTCACCTCAGCTAGATAATTTCATACAAAATTGATCTTAACACAACTTTAAATAGCTTTGCCAATAACCAAAGCAAACAATGAGAGTTATCAAATACATGTCTAAGGAAATTCATTATCTTTTAGAAATTTTACAATTATGTATTGTCCAGTTGTTAACATATGAAAAAGATAAAATAATGACAAAATGTAATATAAAAGTTTTCAGATTAATTTCAGTTATAACTTTTAACAAAAGTGGATGTCTCCTTAAGTTACTTGGAAGAGAGTCCATAAGTTATGCTGATTATATCAGGGCTAAGATAATTGTGATATTAATTAAGAAAAGAATTTCTGTCCTGGATTGGTTACTTTTTGCATCATCTGCCCAATTATCCTCCTACCATTATGAAAAATTAAAGAATTTAATATAACTGGTAACAGATATCAAGGCCAAATCCAACATTTTATCCATCATGACATCTGAGATAATTGTAGGGTTATCATAAGAGAACAGAGAAAGAATAAAAATGAGGGTTGCCAAACATAGTGGCTCCGAAGACAGCCAATGAAGTATGTTGAAGGGAAACTGAGTCAAGCTTAATCAGATGCATGGGATTGAGAAGTCCATCATGTCCATCAGGCATGTAGGAGGGAGGATCGAAGTCAGGTGTAAAATGAGATGGCTGGGATGAAAATGCCTAGTAACCTATATTACATAGTCAAAATGTCAGGTGCTATGTGGGGGGAAATGAAGCCAAAAGAATCTAACCTCAGCCCTTGCCAATGGCTGTTCTCTCAGCCTTTCTGAAGGAAGTGAACTACCTGTACTTTATGTGTGTCTCCTCTCCCGTGACAGTTCAATGCCTGCTCTTGTATGTGTTATTCTCATTGATGGATAGCATCTTGGCTGCTTTTATCTGATAACTCAGAATAAAGGAAATTAGTGTCTCAAATGGTAAATTCCCATAATCCAAGGCTCATATGGATTTAACAACTAAAGATGATGATGACAGCAAAAATGTGAATTAATTGAAAAATATAATTACAATCACATAGATAGTAGATGACAAATGTAAATGATTGACGTTATTCATTATTACATCATTTCCATGAATGCATTACTTGTCAAATGTTGATACTGATTTTATGTGGGAACAATGGATCCAAGAGTCCTTCTCTCTGATTTTGATGGCAGTTGGAGTCGTAAACAATACCTGGAAAGGACTTTCCAAGCTGGCTGGTTCCCAGTAGTCCACTGAAAATTTTTTATATATATCCTGTCTCCTGTGTTCAAATCATAGAAGGAGAAGTCCAAGAGGCCAGCCTGTACTGCTGCTCCTCCCTCGTGGAATTCATGTAGCCTGGCTTGTAATTCCTGTATATAGGAAGCAACGGAGGTATCCCCCTACTAATGATGTATATACTGTGGGAAAAGGTTTTGCTTGGATAGGGGGTGGCCAAAAAACATCTCAAAAGGTGATATATGTAGTTTTTCTCTTGGCCTGCTGTGCAGATAGAATAGTGCCAATGGTAGAACATCAGGCTACTTCAAATGAATTTCAGTGCATAATTTGCTAATCATGCTCTTAAGGTCTTTATTCATATGTTCCACATGGCCTAAGCTTTGTGGGTCGTAGTTTGTATGGAACCGTGGAGTTACTCTCAGGAAAGAGTAGATTTGGGATAGAACAGAATCAGTGAAATGTGTGCTTTTGTCAGAATCAATGCAGGCTGGTTGACCAAAATGAGGGACAATCTCTTTAAGGAGAATTTTGGCAACAAATGCAGCAGTGGCCCCAGGGGCTTGGGAAAGACTCCATCCACTGTGTAAGTTGATCAACAATAACAAGACAAAACTTTTAATGTCCCACCTTAGACATTGTAATATAATCAATTTATAGATATCCAAAAGGTGTATATGCTAAAGGATGCCCTCCATAAGCTTTAGCATGGAAGGCATATTTATTATAAGTCTGACAGGAAGATAAAGAGGCACACACTCACAAAGCTATGTTGGTAACCCTTGGGCCAACCAAAGCCCTTTTAATTGAGTCCACAATTCCTTGTGTGGCCAATTGGCCATTCCTGTGATTAGATAGGCATACCTGGTGGTAGAGACTCTGAAGGAGAAGCGGCTTTCCCTCCACAGTCATCTAGACCCCTTTGACCTGTTTAGCCTTGAATTTCTTTTTTGAATTCTCTACTTCAGACTTATCATAAGTAAGAGATATGGAAACATCATCAGAAGACGAGAGGTTAAATACATATTCAGGGGCTCTCAAGGAAGCAATCTTAGCAGCAGTATCAGCCTGTGCATTCCTTTTTGAGACAGAGTCATTCTTCCCTGTGTGGGTAGAAGAATGAACATCAGTTAGGGCAGAGAGAAGCTTCAAGACAGATAGAATGATTTTGCCAGGAGAGGTTAAAAATCCTCTCTGCAGCCATAATATTTCTACAGCATGGCAGACACTAAATGCATATCTGGAATCAGTGTAAACAGTAGTAGCCTGGCTAGGTGACAGGCTTCTTTGAGAGCCAAAAGTTCAGCAGCCTGTGCACTAAGATGGGAGGGCAGAGAAGCTGCCCAGACAGTATCATAATCAGAAACAACAGCAGCACCTATATAGTGGATTCCCTCACATAGAAAAGAGCATCCAAAAGTATAGAAAATAAAATCAGGGTTCTCTACAGATGTGTCAAAAGGATCAAAACTAGGTTTCTCAAAGACTTTCCTGATAATGGCAAGTCAGGAAGCAGTGTTGCTGGTTTAAGCACTGTACAAGGCTTTAAAGTGATTCTCTCATTTCCTAGCAGGGTTACTTCACACCTACTGAGCCTTTAATTTGAAAAAGCCTGTGTCCTGCAATGCAGTAAAAGAGCCTCAACTTCATAAGGGAATTGTACGATTGTAGGGTTACCTAGGACCAGATCAGAGGCTTTTCCGGCCAGCAGAGCAGTAGCAGCCAAAGCCCACAGGCAGGGTGGTGCTCTAGCAGCTACAGATTCAAGTTGGTCAGAATAATAGGATATTGGGTGTTTGGTAGGTCCTAACTTTTGATTCAGGACCCCAGAAGCCACTCCTCTCTGTTCATGTACAAAAAGAATAAAAGACTTACTGTATTCTGGGAGTCCTAGTGCACGTGCTGATAACAAGGCCCATTTTAATTCTGATATAGCTGAATGATGCTGGGGATCCAATTGTAAAGGTTTAGTGAAAGAACTTTTGGTTAGAGATATAAGAGGCTTAGTAATTTCATCAAAAGATGATATCCATTGTCTGCAATACCCAGATACTCCCATATTAACCCTTAGCTGCTTCTTAGTAGAGGGAGCAGAAATCTGTTGAATAGTCTGTACAGTCTTAGGAAAGATGGATTGCATGCCAACAGCCAAAACAAAATGCAAATATTTCACCTGAGGTAGGCACCTTTTACCTTTGACTTAGAGACCTTGTGGCCTCTCTGATGCAGCTCTAGCAAAAAATGCCAGCTGTATTCCTGGCAAATCTCAGCATTGGGTGCAGCCAGGAGTAAATCATCTATATATTGAACTAAGGTAGAACTTTTAAAAGTAATGGAAGCTAAATCCTGCCACAAAATTTGAGAGAATAGTATGGGACTGTCAACAAATCACTGTGGGTGTCTGGTCCAAGTTCACTGTGTATTTTTCCAGGTAAAAGAAAACAAGTATCGGGAGTCTTGATGTACTGCTATTGAAAAGAAAACAGAATAGAGATTTACCAATGTGAAGCATGTTGCCTCATGCAGGATTGAGGAAATGATAATAGCAGGATTGGGCACTATCCAATGTCTAGGTACAACATAAGAATTAATTGCTCACAGAACTAGTACAAAATAATAAACAGGTTTGCCATCTGGCCCAGGCTCAGACTTCTTAACTGGCAAAATGGGAGTATTACATGGGTAATGATGGCATGGGATGATAATATCATGGTTTTTCAAAGCCTCAGTTATAGGTGCAATTCACTCAATGTCTTCCCTAAATATGGGATATTTTGGAATGGATGGTGGTAGGCCACCTTTGGTCTTAATAGTAACAGGCTCAGAATATTTAAGGAGACCTACATCAGAAGAAAAAGAAGCCCACATGGAGTCAGGAATATCAGAAAGAATTTCAAAAGTATCTTTTACTGTTTCCTGAGTGTCTGTGATCAAAATTGGCAGCAAGTGGGCAGTGTCCTCTGGCAATTTCAGAGAAATGCCACCATCTGGAGAATAAGATATGGTTGCTCTAAGTTTACAAATGGCACCATGACCTAATAGATTTTCAGGAGAGTTGGGCTTAAGTAGAAATTAATGTTTTACTGTTAATGGGCCCATAGTTACCATGTGAGGGATTAATTTCACAACAGTTTGAGTTTTCCCTGAGACACCAACTACATTTGGAGATCCAATAGATATACATTCGGGGTCAGATTTGCTCACTAGTACTGATCTTGAAACTCCTGTATCTAATAAAAAATCATAATAAGTGTCTCCAACCCTAATGGTCACATGGGGTTCATTATTCTGGGGAGGTGAATGGACTGACACAAGGGGACTAAGGATATCAGGGTCTGGAAAGGTAAAGCCTTCAGATTCCAACATACTTTCCCCTCCCCTTCATTGTCAGTACTCTGTACCTCTCTGAGAGAATCTAGAACTGTTTTGATTCTGCCCCTGAAGGAGTTTCTATATTCACCAGTCATCATTTGTCTAAGCTCCTTTTGCTTAATCCTACAGTCCCTCAACATCTGTCCCCATCAATTGCAGTAATAGCAAAATCTGGGTGGTTGATGCCAATTCTCAACTGCCTGACCTTGTTGCCTCATGGTTTCCTGTAATGGAGCCAAAATGTTCTGGGATGTGATTGTTTCCTCAGCCTTGCCTTATAATATCTTCTTTCTGTCTGTCCCTTTCTTCCCTCTCCTTTCCTTCATAAATATGTGTTGCTATTTCTTTAATCTTGTCTATACTCAGGGCAATCCAACCTGGACACTGCCTTTCAAAATATTTCCATATATCTGGAAAGGATTGGTGAACAAAGTGAATTTAATGGATCTAATCCAGCATAATGTTTAGTACTTTTGTGTAATCTATCATAAAATCTGTTAGGCTTTTTATTAGGTTTCTGAATGGTGTCTACAAAATTTTGCCAGTTATCAGTTTTGATAGCACAGGATTCCCTTGCCTTTAACAATGTTTCCCTTGCCTCCTGAAAATTATCAAAATGCTCAGGGATATTGCGGTCCCAGTTAGGGTCTTCTAAAGGACATTGTATAGCAGCTTTTCCTGATGTGGCTAAGTAGTTTGCTGTCACTATTATATCAGCTCTTTCACCTGGGGATAATATAATTTCCATGAAATCAGTATCATCACCCCAAGTGGGCTGATATACTCTTAATATTGCCTTAAACTGGCTGATAACTGTTGTGGGATCCTCATTAAATTTAGGAATATCTCATATCCATGAACTTAAATCTTTGGGACCAAATGATGTGTTTTGTCTGAGCCTCACTACAGCAAGCTTTTGATCATGGGTGAGGATCTCTTGGAAGGGAAGAATTTTGGGCTTTTCTGTCTCCTTTAAAAGCAGATTTTCTTCTGTGGTTGGTGTAGAGGAAATAGAGGGAGAAGCTGGCATCTCCTCCTGTATGAGATCCTTGCTCACTCTACTCCAGATTTCCAAAAAAATTAAATATTTGGGTGATGCATTGCACAAGATAATTTGCAAATTCCTCAATGTTTGAGGATCAGATGACCCAAATTGTGGCCATTGTTCCTCTAAGAAGCTATGGCACCAAAAACACACTTTGATAAGCTTTCTTATTGTCATGTCTGATTTCACTGTTATTTTACCCTCCTCCCAATCAATGAATAAAATTCCTAATGGAGAGTCCTGGGGAATTTCACAAGGTATTATGATTTTTCTAATCCCCATTATGTAATTCAAAATTTGACCAGGAGAAAAACAAAAATAAAAATAGAAATCTACAAAAACAAAGCATTAACATGATCTTATGAAATTACAGCCTAGAACAGTCTCAAAAAACTTTTCCTCCTGAGAAAAGGTGGTTGGGGAAAGAAAAAATCCACAGGAAAGCAGCAAGAATGGGCCTTTGGTGATTTAGATATATAGGCACAAAAAATCAGTGAAAATAGGAGAAACATGCAAACAGAATTTCTTATCCAGCTTGTTTGAAGAGATCAGAAGATTTCAGAGTCCAGTACCCACTTTGTAGTCACCAAAACTGTGGCATTTATAATTATATGTGGTTATCTTAGTTCTGTCCCAAGTTTAGGTAAAATTAGCTGGGATTTCTAATATATTGCTATTTATAAATTATAAACTTTAGCACCATTAAGCATTTATTAAATTATATTAGATATTAGTAAAGAGAGCTATCACATGGCTCAGAAAGTTAGGAAAGCCTAGCTAGGATAGAGGAGGATAGAGAAAAAGGCACCATCACCTAGGAATCTCAGGCCAAAAAGGAAAAAGTCCCTATGCCTCTGTGAGTGGAAGCTTCCTGTGGGTCCGGACTAGAGGCAGTCCCAACACACCATAACAAGCTAATCAGCCAGCATCACCCAAATCCATTGGTTCACTGGAATTGAGGTTGGTCCATGAGGAGAACATCCTGAGGTCAGAGCTCAGAAAACACACCCTCTGAGGGCCAGTCCCTCAGGTAGGCATGGTTTCAACCAAGTCAACTTCAAGTGAGTTAATCAGCAAAGTCAATCCAATCAATCTCAATATTATCCCTTCAAGCATGGGCCTCTGGGCATCCCAAAACCCACCATTTTCTCACACCACTATGTATGTATATATGTATGTATGTATATACATATGCATTTTGAAATCTATATATATATACACATACATGCATTTTACATGGATACATAAATATGTATCAAACACTGTTGCAAGTATACAAGTATATATGTGTGTGTTTCTATGCTGTACATATGTAGTATATAAGATATATTTATATAATTCTTTAAATGTTGTTTGAATCTAATTATGTTTAAGGCACATATAGAAATCCTTATTTATATAAAAAAATTTGGAGTAACATTTTTTTTAACATCACAGTGTTTCAAAAATTATGTTTTCTATTCATAACATATACTTCATTTAGCATCAGCTGATTTGAGGCACCCAACTACCCTTTGGGAGCCACTTGGCTTTTCCTATAAATGTGTAATTTTCAGCTTGAAATAAAATTGGCACCTTTAGGGGATGATGTGTTTTCCTATGGCTGTAGTTGGTTATCTTATTTCTTTTTTCAAGTAACCAACAATAAAATACTACAATACCATAAAAGGCACAAGTTAAAGGATGTTGTTTATTAGTACAATAAATTTCTTTTTTTCTTTTCTTTTTTTTTAATTGGAAATACTGAAGAAAAAAACTAACAATTGTGCTTATTCAAAGCATTTGTTTAATTCAACCCAATGACTGATAAGCAGATAAAGAACCCACACTAGGTTTTTTTTTGTTTGTGTTTGTGCGTGTAAAAAACTTGGACAAGAGTCATACATGATACATGATTGATTACTTGTAAAGTAGAAATACATACTGTTGAGGGCTAAAATTCTAGCTAAACTGTCTAAAATATCTAATGAGTGGTCGCCAATAAATTATAAGCTTTAGCAAGAGTTAGACTTTTAAGCATTTATTAAGGAGAATAAGAATTTGGTAAAGAGAGAGAAAAAGGCCTAAATTCCTAGCTATTAAAGGGAGAGCACATTTTTAGCTCCGCTCTCCACCAGAGTCCAAAGGAAAAAGCCCGCGAGACTGAGCGCCAGTCTCTTCCTTCCTTCCTCCTCCCACTCGTCCGCGTCACTTCCTGATGCCTGGTCTTGCCCTCAAAGACCTTCGCTTCATGGGCAGAACTCTTCTACAGTAAGTATCCAGCAGGTGGCGTTATTCCAATCGTTACAGTCCCCCCTGTTGTTCCTCAAGAAACAAAATGTTTCCTTGACGGAACAGTAAAAACAATATAATAACTATTGCTAACTAATAATATGTGAACAACAATATAGAAAAGGAAGAGAGGAAAGTTTTGTCCAGAGGAGCGATTTTTTGTCCTCATGAACCGACGCTTTGACATTAGTCTTGCAAAGGGAGGGCCTCTGCAGAGAATACATGTTACAGATGGTGTATATTATAACAGAAAGAGAAAAAAAACAACAAAAACAACAAATCAAAACTGTTCATTTAAAGTCTCTGAAAGTCTTTTCTCAGATGTCCTCTAGGTGTAGTCGTGGAATGGAAGTCTTTTCAGGGGTTGATGAGTGGATAGTGGTAATCAGCCAGGAAATTTCCTACAAAATTGAGCTTAACACAACTTTAAAATAGCTTTGTCAATAATCAAATCAAACAATGAAAGTTCTCAAAAACATGTCTAAGGGAATTCAGAATCTTAGTTGTTACACATGAAACATATAATAAAACAAAAATTGAACCATTCTTTAAAATTATAATATTACTATAGTCCCCCCTTATGGAGGGTAATTGAGAAGACAATTGCTGCGATATTAATTATTAAAAATAATTTTTTATCTTTGTTTCATCACTTTTTGCATCATCTGCCTAATTATCCTCATGCCATTATGAGAAATTAAAAAATCTAATATAATTGGTAACAGGTGTCAAGGCCAAATTCAACACTGTATTTATCATGACACCTGAGATAATTATGGGGGTTACCATAAAAGAACAGAGAAATGATGGGATATGAGCATTCCCACACTTGAGCAATATGTACTGCCCATACAGTATGCCAGGCTTAAAATAGGTGGATGGAATATATGTCCATGCCACCGAACATATTGGAAGAAACTGAGTCAGACTTAATCAGATGCATGGGACTGAGATGTCCATGGCATCAGGCATATAGGAGGGAGCATGGAAGCCAGGTGTAGAAGTGAGATGGGTGGGATGAATACTTCCAGCCATCTGTACAATATTGTGGGGAAAAATAAAATAAAATATTAAACCAAGAGAATCCAACCTCAACATTTGTCAAAAGCCGTTCCCTCGGCCATACCTTGACTTCATGCATGTCTCCCCTCATGTGACAGTTCAGTGTCTGCTCTTGCATGTATTCCTCTTGTGATTGGATGGCATCTTGGCCAACTGGCATCTGATAACTCAGAATAAAGTCAATTAATGTCTTAAATGATAAGTTCCCATAATCCAAGTCTCATATGGATTTAAAAATTGAGGATAATAAATGATTGCAAAAAATGCGAATACGTCTTGACTCAAAATATAATATATAATTATGCAACAATTTCAAATAATACCCTTTTTTTTACTTAGTATACAATTACTTTTGTGAAAAATCAGAACATATTTAAATACAAGTTAAAGCACAACAGAATCTCAAAGAACTTTTTTTTTTTGAAAATAGAAAACTTTTACAAATGTTCCCCTCTTTTTTTTTTTTTTTGGGAATATGCTTATCAAAAATAATACTTCTAGAATCAATTTACACTTGCCATGGCAACCAATTTGCCAGGGAAATGCTTTAAAGAGTTTGATCAAATAATCAGTTGAGAAAAAATAACAAAAACAAACAACTCAGAATATGGGAGCACAATACTCCTAGAATTAACATTGTATAATAAAATCAAAACCATCTTGCAATGTTTCAAAATTAGATAGACAAATGAATAGAAGAAAATACACATGGAACAATAAAAGACAATGAAATTCAAACTAAGGAAATCTAAATGAATATGAACTTAATATTAATAAGAGTATTACAAAATATAAACTTGATCGCATGACTATAAAAAGCTTTTACAAATATTCTCCTTGTTTTAGAAACTAAGTATAAGACACAATCTCAAAAGCATTAAAATCTCTATGAAAATAAACCTATACCATTAATTCCAAAATGTATATGTAATAGCATAGAAATCCTATGTAACCTCTGAACTGACATTAATAATCTGAGTGAATTCAGAACACTCTTGATTCCGATATCTAAAATCCCCAATACTCATATCAATACCTTGCTGCTTACTTCTACATTTCTGTAAAATATATACCCTTCCATGGCAAAAGCAGAGTCTTGAACTATGTTGATGATTGTCATTCTTATTCAGCTTAAGTTTTTCTTCTTTAACCCCTCTATATTGTCTGTCGGGCTTTTCACCATACAAATGCTTTATAAGATTACTAATTAAAGACAAAAGCAGGTTAGCAAAATTATGAACAAAAGGAGTATATCTGGAATTTAAAGGGCTTTCTAAGGTTGTCTCAGAAGCACAGCCAGGCTGGGGAAGGGCTGAGCCTGAAGCTGCAAATGTAGTTAGAGAAAGTTGAGCATGCGCATCAGATCTCTGGACTTCCCTGGCAGGGGAAGCTATGGGCTTGGCCATAGGAGGAGTAGAGGGTGGGGTCTGGAGAGGAGGGGAGGGACCAGCGCAATTTGAATCAGACTTGATTTTGAACTCAGGCCTGGATTCCTCTTCCCCCACTTTGCCTCCAGGTGCTAGGGGATTAAAAGCTTCTAGAGGGTGGGTCATTGCCTCCAGGCATGCAAAATTAAAGCAACAATTACTGTTAGAACTGGGAAAAGCTGCGGGAATCTCTTCAGGTTTCTCTGAAAAAGCATGGTTGGGAGAGGGAGAGATATTTCCTTGTGTGAGTAAGTTGCTGGCTCTTTTAACAAAAATAAAAAGAAAAATAGAAAATCCACAAAAACAAAGCATTAACATGATCTTATCTCCCATTTGTCTGGTTAAACAGACTAAAATAAAAAATAGGGTAATTAGGGAGTTTAAAAGGTCCATTCGAAAAAATTTAAAGGAAAACACAGCCAGTGCGCCAGTACTTAGCAGTTAAAGGGAGAGGGAGGGGAAATTTCTTACCCAACCAGCAGATCAGAAGACTGAGGGTTAGCTTTCCTCTTCGTGGTCAGCCATCTGTTAAGGGTTAAAATTCTAGCTAAACTGTCTAAAATATCTAATGAGTGGTCGCCAATAAATTATAAGCTTTAGCAAGAGTTAGACTTTTAAGCATTTATTAAGGAGAATAAGAATTTGGTAAAGAGAGAGAAAAAGGCCTAAATTCCTAGCTATTAAAGGGAGAGCACATTTTTAGCTCCGCTCTCCACCAGAGTCCAAAGGAAAAAGCCCGCGAGACTGAGCGCCAGTCTCTTCCTTCCTTCCTCCTCCCACTCGTCCGCGTCACTTCCTGATGCCTGGTCTTGCCCTCAAAGACCTTCGCTTCATGGGCAGAACTCTTCTACAGTAAGTATCCAGCAGGTGGCGTTATTCCAATCGTTACAATACATTTCTATAATCATAGAGCCATTGAAACAGCGAAATTTAAGTAACTGTATCCAAAATAATATAGTACAGATATCTTCAAGGCTAAAAATTCTGATCACTGGAGCTTCCCTTTTATAAGTAAGTGTATAGAAGAGAGAAAAAAAGGGAGGAAAACCTATCTTTAGATACAGAATAGTATTCACGTATTAATATATTTTTGATATAATATACAGTTTAAATTTTTATTCTTATGATATTTCTTTTAAGTATATGATTTATTATAACATTCTTTTCTTTTTAAATGTTAAGTTCCAATTTATCTCCTTCCCTCCCACCATCTCCCATACCCAATGAAAAGACAAGCAATGTATCAATTCCACACTTGAAATTATGCAAAAAAAGATAACCATATTTCCAAAAAATTAAGAAAAATAAAGTGAGGAAGTTGTATTTAAATAAGCACTCAGAGTTTATCAGTTCTATCTCTGGAGGTGGATATTTTTTCTTGAGTCCTTTGGAATTGTTTTGGATCATTGTTTTGATCAGAGTAGCAATATCTTTCTCAGTTTATCTTAATTACACTAGTATTGCTCCTGTTCACAATGATTCCCAATTCTTCTCATTGACTTTATATCACTTCTTATAGGTCTTCTCCAACTGATGCATAGCCCCTCAATTTCTGATTCTTTGCCACCACAAGAAAACAACTGCCATAAATATTTTTATACATGTAAGGCCTTTTCCCTTTTCTTGGATATCTTTGGGATATATACATAATAGTTGTTTTGCTAGGTCAAAAGTTATGCACAGAAGAGTTCAGAGAAACCTGGAGGTTCTTACGTGAGCTGATGATGAGTGAGATGAGCAGAACCAGAAGAACATTGTACACAGTATCATCAACATTGAGTGTTGACCTACTGTGACAGACTATATTCTTCTCACCAATGCAATGGTACAGAAGAGTTCCAGGGAACTCATGATAGAAGAGGATCTCCAAATCCAAGAAAAAAAAAGAAAGAAAGAACTGTGGAGTATAGATGCTGATTGAACCATATTATTTCTTTTGTTTTGGGTGCTGTTTTTTTTTTTTTCTATTTTGAGGTTTTGCATCACTGCTCTGATTCTTTCTCTTGTAACAGGATTAATGCAGAAATAGGATTAATGTTATTATGTGTATATATATATATGTGTGTATATATATATGTATATGTATAGAGATATATAGATATAACCTATATCAGATTACCTGCTGTCTAGGGGAGGGGGAGGGAGGGAGAAAAATCTGAAATTGTAAAGCATGTATAAACAAAAGTTGAGAACTATCTTTACATGTAACGGAAAAAATAAAATACCTCATACATTAAAAAAAAAAGTTATGCACAGGTTTATAGTCCTTTGGGAAAAGTTTGAAATTGTTCTTCAGAATTGTTGGATAACTTCACTATTTCAACAACAATTAGTTAACATATTGCCACCCCATGCCCTCCAGCATTTGTCATTTCTGACACTTATGAGATGATACCTGAGTTATTTTAATTAGCTTTTCTCTAATCAATGATGATTTAAGCATTTATTCAGGATGATAAATAACATTGATTTCTTTCATTCACTTATTTATTTATTCATGTATCTACCCATCTGTTTATTTGTTTGTTTGTTTGCTCATTCATTTGTTTGTTCATTTATTTATTTATGATTTCCTCCAAGTTACATGTAAAAATTCAAATTTTTTCATAATGAATTTTAAAAAACCTTCGTGTTCCAAATTTTCTTTCTCTCTCCCTCCTCATCCCTCCCTAAGAAATCAAGCAATTCAATGTAAGTTATACATGTGCAGTCATGCAAAGCATATCCACATTAGGTCGTGAAAGAAAACAGACAAAATAACTTTAGAAAGAGGAACTAACAAAAAATATACTTCAATTTGTATTCATATGCCATCTTTCTCTGTAGATGGATTGCATTTTTCATACATCCTTCTGATAACAACAAACTCATTATTTCTTTCACAATTACTATTGCTAACTGTATTATCCTCCATCCTATTCCGTCCCCTTGATAATTACTCTATTTTCTATCTTCTTTTCCCCTATACCTCCTCAAAAGTATTTTGCTTTTTACTGCCCCTTACTCCAATCTACCCTCCATTCTTTTGCCTCTCCCAACTCTGCTCACCTAGGGCACTAGGGGGCACTGTTGCAAAATTCAGATCTTTTCATGTTGCATATTTCAGAATTAGTTTTGGGGACTTCAAATTCTTTGTATATACAAAGTGGTATGATCTTGGGAGAGGTATGGTCACTGCTTTCTTTCTCTGACTTCTGGTATTTATCCAGAAGTATTCTTTATCTCTTGCAGTCACAAATGCTAGTACTTTTCTTTGTTTTGGTACTGAAACCAGGATTTCCATTCCCTTGTGCCTGACAACCAGCTCTCCTCACCACCTTGGACCTGGGATCCAGAACTGCCTATGGACAATAGAATTGCCAAACAGCACCTGCTTTACCCAATGCTGGCAAAGGGTCTGCTATAATATCTTTCTTTGGTGGGGCAGGGCAATGAGGGTTAAGCGACTTGCCCAGGGTAACACAGTTAGTATGCATCAGGTGTCTGAGGTTAGATTTGAACTCAGGTTCACTTGAATCCAAGGTTTGTGCTTTATTCACTGCGCCACCTAGCTGCCCCTATAATATCTTTCTTACCAAGTTGGATGCCATTATTATCTCTGGGCTAAGAGTCTTGAAGCTGGTGCTGCTTGCACCTCTTTTGCTGACTCCTGCCCTCCTGTGATATCAGGACAGGCATCCATCAGGAAGTCATTTTTTTTCTCCTGCTGAACTTGTTTTCTTAGGCTGAAAAAGCCTCTCACCTTGACCTTTTGTTGGCTCTGCTGCTCCAAAATTTAATTTGAGGAATCATTTTAAAGTTTTTTGGAAGGGAATGTCAAGAAAGGTTCAGCTGAGTTTCTGCTTCTAATCGGTTTCATTTATGTAAGAACACAGAGATTTCTTGGTACACAAATATTATCAAATTAATTAGGCTTAAGAAAATAATGGTGCTGCATTATAAGAGCAATTATTTTAATAAAAATTGACATTAAATCCAATAGCTCTCTCTCTCTCTCTCTCTCTCTCTCTCTCTCTCTCTCTCTCTCTCTCTCTCTCTCTCTCTCTCTCTCTCTCCCTCCCTCCCTCTCTCTCTCTCTCTCTCTCTCTCTCTCTCTCTCTCTCTCTCTCTCTCTCTCTCTCTTTCTCTCTCTCTCTTTCTCTTAAAACCTTATTATATGTAAGGTATTGTACGAATCCCTGGAGATACAAAGCTCATATATACCCAAATAGTTTCTGCCATCAAATAGCTTCCAGTACAGGGGCAAGGGGATTTGAAATTTGAACATTAATAAATACAAGTTGTCCCTTTTTCCCCACAGAAGTGGGGAAATAAGGTTATGGAATAATAGCAAATACTAACAATAATTGTTGATAAGTGCTTGAAATTACTGAACTACTTTTTAGTCTTCCTTTTTTATATACTTTATACCAATGGTTGGTTCACTGTATGTGGATGGGCCGGGCATGCATTCAGGAATGGAGGTAGTACAAAATCAAAAGATATAAATAAAACTTTTTAAAGGTACTGTTTTTTTGTTTTGTTTTGTTTTGTTTTAGTGATCATTTGGAGATTATGGGAAACACTGCATTTTTTTTTCAAGTGAAAACCTCCATGCTCTTTTCTTTGTATCTGTTTCTTGACCCTATATGTTTTACTTCGGAAGAATCTGTCCAAAACTTTTGTACTTTGTTATTAAAGGCTATTCATTTAAATATATATGTCACTGTTTAGAAATCAGACATTGTACATGTTGTTGTCTACTGTTCCCCCAAATTTATGGCAAGACTGAACTGTTTCATGTCCTTGTGAATAATACTTAACAGTCTCTGTAGTGTTCAGGGGTTTGATGGAACTGGGAAAAATTCACTTGTTATTGGAAATATTAAAAGGACTTCGCAATTCACTGTGAATCCATTTTCTTTCTGGAATCTGCCTCTGTAAGAGTAGCAAAGAATTATGGGTATTAAAATATCCATTATATTCAGTTTATAATTATTGGATTATCAAGTGAAATTATTTTTGTTGTTAGATGTAACATGAGATTTGTATTATCTTAGCCTATATAGGAGATATCATGGTATTTTAAAAAAATGAAATACTGTAAGGATTTAGCTTGGATTTTCATTAATGTCATTCATTAAAGTACACAAAAATATGAGTTGGGAACAATTGGCTATAATGGTATTGTCTAAAGATGGGATTTAGGATTCAGAATCATAGTTTAAAATATAAATATAATAGATTATTGGTCAGATATGTAGTACATGTAAAAAGACCAATAAGGCATTTACTCTGACTCTTCCTCACCAAGCTGACATTTAAATTGAACTTTTGGTGCATTAACATACTGAAGTTTTCTGCAGACAAACTTCTGTATATGCATCTGTCATTTTCCATTAATTAAGGTTATTTTGAGGGACCAAAGTACAGGGTTTATAGTTATTCTTCTTGAATTTCATGTTATCAGATTTAACTCAATGTTCTAAATTGACAGTATATGTTCCAGTACTTTTTCTTTTATACAGACCTCCAAAGTACATATGGTCTTCTGAACAAAGGGTTTGAGAGAGAGAATTAAGGCTCTTTTCTTCTCCCACCCAAGTCATTTCCTTTAAGGGGTTTAGCTCATCTGTGCTCTTTTGGTTCACAACTGCAATCTATTGAGTTCTAAATGAGTCTGATATTTTATGTAACACTCACAGAATGTGACCAATTATGTTTAAACACATTTTCTTTGAAGTACAGTTGATTTCATCCAATGGCAGTGCAGCAATCACATTTAGATTTTAATATCAGAGTACTAGATGAATTAAGTAATTAGTTTCCTTTAGGAACATTTGTTTCACAATTTGAGAGCAAACCTAGGCATCCCTTCATTATATGTCTAAGTGGAAGATGACTCTACATATGTAGTGGTAGCAAGGGCAGAAATACAAATATTGCATCACTGAGGCAAGCATTTTCAGCATCCTCCATCCTGATTAATTCATTAATTCATGTTTCAATGGAAATGTTGATTGAGTTCCATTTTGGTTTTGAGATAATGCTGTGATTTGAGCCTTGATGAAGGACTGGAATTAAGAAAGAAGTTCATGTAGTATTTATATATTTTGAAATCACCTGGAAGAACATTAGAAATGAATGCTTGGGGCAGCTAGGTGGTTCAGTGGATAGAGCACCGGCCCTGGATTCAGGAGTACCTGAGTTCAAATCCAGCCTCACACACTTAACACTTACTAGCTGTGTGACTCTGGACAAGTCACTTGACCCCAATTGCCTCACTTAAAAAAAAAAAAAAGAAAAGAAATGAATGCTTAGGAGTTGATGAGATCGCCAAAACAAGTACAAAGAGAAAAGAACAAATAAAGAAGTCCTAAGTCAAAGCCTCAAAGAAAACCAAAAACCTAGTAGGAAAGTAATGGCAGAAGAAAATGAGAAGAATAAATGCAAGTAAGAAGACATCCAAGAGAAATTATTGTCACAGTACTAGGGGAAGAAAGAAAAAAAATTCAGAAGGAAATGATGGTTAAAAGTGTCAAAGCTTTGGGGCAGCTAGGTGGCACAGTGGATAAAGCACTGGCCCTCGATTTAGGAAGACCTGAGTTCAAATCTGGCCTCAGACACTTGACACTAGCTGTGTGACCCTGGGCAAGTCACTTAACCCCCATTGCCTCACCAAAAAAAAAAGTGTCAAAGCTTTAAAAATATCAATGGCTAATAAAATGCTATTGAATTTAACCTTTATGATATTTGACATCTTAGCTTCAAGGGATGCTGGGGTCATGAAAATTTTGGGGAGTTCTTATATTTAATGTGAATTGTAATAGTCAGCAAAACAATATCAATTAGATAAATACTAAAGTTGAGAGAAAGAGAATTGTTGGTAGTTCAAGCACTTAGAAGAGAAATCAGATGAGAAAACAAAGGGCTGATGCAGGGGAGTTGCCTTTGTAAAAGGCTGCTGAAGGAAATGTGATAGTCATCCGAGGTAGAATAAATTGATTTCTGAGTACTAATGAGGACCCAGCTGAGATAAGAGAACAGAGATTTTGATTATAGGGATGTACCACCAAATCTGCCTGAAAGATATATTTTATACAAAAGTTAAAACAATTTTGTGTCATTCATTAGCTCAATTTTCTGATCCTTGTCTGCTAAGGTAATTTAATATCATGTCAATATTTTAAATATTAGCTGCTTTTACAATTTATTTGTTGCATTACAATATTTCAAAAAGGATATTTCAGAGTAGGTATGGCTACATTTTTATTAGTCAGTTGAAAAAGTCTGAAAAGTTCATTGCAAATATATATATATTTAAGAATTTGCTGGAGGGGGGAGGAAAAACACTATAGGAAATAGTTCTATTTTCCAAAACAAGTATATAATACAAGATAAAGGCATCTTTCCGATATGATAAAATCATTTTTCTTAGCTTCAAAGTGTTAGATTAAAACAGGAAAGAGAAAATAAAATCTTAATCGAACACAATTCTTTCAGTTATCCACAAAGCATAACCACATGCATCAAAAAAAATTATATTTCTCCATAGATAATTTTCACTTCATTTTCATTTCTATTTATATCCTTTCTTTGAATCTTCCATTTATGAATACTCTTCAAAATTTATAGAGGATTTAGATTAAAAAGAGATTCATGCAAAAGATGAAAAATATAGCTTTGTCAAATGTAGAGTACCATAATAAATTATGTAATATGAAAGGTGAATGAGAAGGCTCTCAAATATATTTGTTGGTAAAACAAAAATCTTTTGGGAATGAACACAGAATTGTTTATCTTTTTAAAACTTTTCCTAAATGCAGAGTTCTTGTTTTCATGTCTCAAGATTTTCATTGAATAACATTCTAGTGATATCACTCATGGTGATGGAAGGAAATAAAACCAATTGATTTAAATACATGTGCATTAATGATGGTATACAGATGGGAACTTGGAAATATCTGAAGGTCTATTATTAAATGGATTGAAGTCCAAAGCATATCACAGACTGAACCAAATGAGTATTGAATTTTAGGCCTTTAGGTAGAATAGAGGGGTTGGCTTACATGGAAAGGACCTTAAAATAGCATAAATCTTGGCATACATGACTCAGAAGCTGGAAGTCCATCATTCATGAGAAGGGTACTGAGTAGAAGACAAATTCCCAAGTTGCATCTAAATTAAGTAGTAGATGATTTTTCCAGTTTCCCCCAAGTTTCTACTCTCACATATGTCAAGTAAGGAAAGAATTTATCATATTCCTTCAGAAGTAAGACCACAAAAAAGGTGGCAGCTAGGTGGCTCAGTGGATAAAGCACTGGCCCTGGGTTTAGGAGGACCTGAGTTCAAATCCAGCCTCAGACATGACATTTACAAGCTGTGTGATTACCCCCCACAAAAAACAAACAAACAAACAAAAAAGAAGGCCAAAGCTAAAGATTTTGTGTGCCCTCATCAAGCACCTCATACCAGAGTAGTTGGGGAGAAGACTTACTCCATTCCCTGGGAATGGTAAACTGACAATATAAGTCCCATTCTGAGTAGTCCATTAACACTGCTTAGTAACACACCATGTGACAGCTTCCTAGTTTGGTTCTTTTTTTCCTAAATATTTAACTTGACACTTTCCACTTGGTATGCACAGAAAAATGAAACAACTACTAGAGGTAGAGGTAGGAATGAGATATGGAATGGTAAGCTTTATAATAAATAGTTGCATGATGTACAGGAGGGATCTGAAAGGAAACTTGAAACTGAACACCTAAATATTTACAGTATTAAGATGGAATCTTATAATTGTAATTCAGCTTTATCATATAGTCTAATGTCTCACTTTATAGTGGAGGAAACTTAAGTACTTAGAGTTCAGACAGGACTTCTGCAAGGTCTACAAGCAAGATTACAATTACCACTTAATATAATTGAGACTGAGCACAGACACAGTTAAATAGAATCCAACCTTCCCTAAATCATAGACCTTTAGTGCTAAATTTGATTTTAGAAATGGCCTTGTCTAATTTATTAATTTATAAAATATAAAATGGGATACTATAGTTCATATAACAACACAAGTTAAAAGTCATACCTCCAGATAGGTAGGAGGAGAATTGGGGGAAAAAGCAATATTGTAGAAACTGAGAGAGAAGAAAACATTAAGGGGAAGAGGATGATTAACAGTGGTTTTTTGGGTTGTTTTTCTTTTGTTTTGTTTTGTTTTGTTTTTTAGGCATTTGGGGTTAAGTGACTTGCCCAGGATCACACAGCTAGTAAGTGTTAAGTGTCTGAGGCTGGATTTGAACTCAGGTACTCCTGACTCCAGGGCCGGTGCTCTATCCACTGTGCAACCTAGCTGACAGTGTTAAAGATACAAATATCAAGAAAGAAAAAAGGTTGGGAAAAAGCTTTTAGATTTGGTGAGTTTGTGGTCATTGCTAACTTTCAAGAGAATAGTTTATTTTCAATAAGGTAAGAAATCAAGTTTCAGAGCAATAAAATTGAGTGAGTGGAATCACAGTAGAGATACTAATTATAGATGACCTTCTCAATGAGTCTAGTCACTAGTGGGAACAGAAATCTAGAATGATAATTACTGGGTATAGACATTAAGGAAAAGGATAGTTTTGGGGGATAAGGGAGACATGGGAATACTTTTAAAGAGCAGCCAGTAGAAAGGAACGGTTTGAAAAGCAGTAAAATAATGAGGCAGAAAGTATGGCAATTTTATGGAGAATAACAGAAGAAACTAATTTGTGTATGTGTATTTTAGTTGTTATTTTATTTAAAGGGTATTTTATTGGCAAGGTAAAGGACTACATTTCTTTGTGTAAAAGAAAGATTAAGGAGAATAGAGTTCTAGAATTGATCTGAGCATTTTGACATGAGGCAAAGAGAAGATGGAGCTCAAGATGAATTCTCATTTTTTTTTTCACTGTGAAACTTGTCATGATTCTTTGTTAAGAGGGTGGTGGTTGGAAAAATCAAGGTAGGGTTGAAGAAGTTCAAAAGCATTTATAAAAGCTCCTGCAGTGAGTATGGTAGTAAATAAATGAGTGATATTTTAAAAATTGCTTTGTCATAGTGGGGGCCCCACTGAGATTATGTGAAATTAATTTGTAGTGGACCCAAATGATATGGTATTTAATAATTTTCTCCACTTTTTTTTAGTAACATGTAAATAGATGTGAATTCAATAAATGATACAAATAACTCAAGGTTGGGCCATGATAAGAAAAATTTATGGGATAAGTGGCAAAGGCACTGGAGATAAGATGATATTGTCAACTTTTATAGGTAAACCAATAAATAACATGAGAAAGGAAGAGAAATTAGCCAATGTGGGCATGATGACTTGGGAAAGAACTGAGAAGGTCACAGTGAAGACAATGATCAGGTTTAGGGCTTGTTAAATGGAGGGGAAATGAAATGATAAAATATTATGATAAGATAAAAATTCATAGTTCATGATCATGGAAATGGAACAATTCTGTTTGATGGCATGATCAAGGGTATGATTATATCTTTATGTAGCTGAGGTAATGCTGAATCAGCATGTATGCTGAATTTCCCTAATATGAAATTAGGTGTTGAGGAGAAAATTACTGCGTGCAATACAATGATCTTTTTAAGGAAGGGAGGAGAGTGTTTTGGATT
Organism: Dromiciops gliroides; assembly: GCF_019393635.1. Taxonomy (NCBI): domain Eukaryota; kingdom Metazoa; phylum Chordata; class Mammalia; order Microbiotheria; family Microbiotheriidae; genus Dromiciops; species Dromiciops gliroides. The sequence goes on along the minus strand of NC_057862.1, from coordinate 624,891,473 downwards.
TGATTGGATAAAAGTTCTTAGAATCCTAATTACATGATATAAATGATTAGAATGAACCACAAGGAAAGAATATTACTGAATAATAGTGATAGAGCAAGAGTCTGGAAGCAGCAATAGAGATCAGGAAATATTCTAACTTCTTCACTGACCCAAACATTCTGTCTCAGGGGAAAGAGATTATATGTGAAAGGGCAACTAGTAAAGGAAAGAGTGTCCAGGTCAGCTGTCATCATAAATGAGCCAAATTTGAATGAGTGTAAGAAGGTAGAAGGAGAAGATAAAAGGTGCAAGCTAAAAGGGGAAACTAGGAAATATCCATTTATATATCCCCTGCTAGGTGTCAGGGACTGTGCTAAGCATTTTTGCAAATTTTATCTCATATTTTCCTTACAACAACCCTGTGAGATAGCTGATAATATCCCTATTTTAGAGTTGAGGAAAATGAGACAGATGTAGGTTAAATTAGTTGTCTAGGATCACATAGCAAGTATCTGTGGTCATGTTTGAACTTATGTCTTTCTTACTCCAGGCCCAGTGCTCTATCCACTGTGCCACCTAGCTGTCTCAAAAGTGAAATGGAAACCATAAGACAAGAAATTGTAATAAGAAGGGTCATATAACCTATATCAGATTACCTGCTATCTAGGGGAGGGGGAAGGGAGGGGAGGGAGGGAAAAAAGTTTGAAGTTGGAAATCTTATCTAAACAAATGTTGAAAACTAAAATAAATAAATAAATTGTAAAAAATAAGAAGGGTCATAATCAATGACTACATGAAAGACATAATTAGAAGAAGAGAAAATCATGATTCCACAGTTGTGAATCTCTCCAAATGAATGATAGGTCAAAATATTTAGCATATAAATATAATGAAGTAAAAGAAAACTGGCAAAAAGAGAAGCAAAAGATAATACAAAAACAAATATAATTTATTATGTGAGCAAAAAAAAAAAAAACATTGACCTCAAAGACAACATTTTGAAAAGAAAACATGAGGATAATAATTTTCCCAAGAGAATATGACAAAGCAAGAAAATTGGTCCTCATAATACAAATAATACAAGAAATCTACTCCAAACTTGTAGATACAATAAACAAAGCACCAATCAAAATAAGCCAAGATAGCCTAAAAACAAACAAAAAACCCATAGCAAATAGTCAGAATTAACAGTTTTAATACCATAAAACCTCAAATATAACTGGAATGTATGTAAATTAAAGAAATTCTTCATGCAGAAACACAGAAGGGAATGGGATAACTATATTAAAAATAAAAATAAAGGACTCATGATGCAACTCAAAACAACAATTTATAAAACAGCTTAATAATCAATTAATATAAATGGTTATTCAAAGTACAGTATTTGAAGAAATCCTGGAAGTGAGTGGCAATGTGGGGAGTTCATGTGAGATTATTTGAGCTGGAAACACTCCAAACAACACAATCACAGGAAAGGTTTAAAAAGCTAAATAAATATGACTGATTTGGAAAACTCACTAGAACAGAGAAGATGAGACAGAGAGAAAAAAAATCACACCTATGAGAAAGTATAAGGATTTGTAGTTTCTGAAGAAGCCACAGAAAGAGGTGATTTGCTGATCTAAGAGCAGATACCTCACAACCTTGCCAAACTAACTCATCTGTCAACTTTAAATTTAGAGTTTCATCTTTTATTCTGAAAGATGTTGATGAATAATCAGTCATTAGATAAACTTTTGTTACACCTACTAGCCTCAGTATCACAGGAGCAAAAGAGGTATTTTTTTTTAAATGAAAATTTGAAATAGTCAGGTGTTGGCGACAGATGGGATATTAGGTTTAAGAAATAAATATAAGAAATGTTTGTCCCTTTTTTAAAGAGGACAAATCATGGGGTGATGTCTTGAGTTGCATATGAATTAGATTTAAGCTAAATAGAATTACACAAAATCATCACCCTCACTCTTTCAGAGTTCTTGAATTCTGGTGGCAAGACACAAGTTAGAGTGACCAGTGATGGCCGAGGATGCAGTACATGACCTTATCTCTGATGTCTGACCAAACTCAAATGGTTTTCATCCACCCATTCTGGAAGGGGAAAGTTTCACATGCTTGTGGTAAACATCCGCCTGATGCATCAATGATTATGAGGCTTGTCAGTTACCCTCAATCAGCTTTACTTGTCTATCCTGAGGCTTTTGCCTGGATATCTCCACTGTGCATGCTATAGCTTCTTGCAACCACAGTTGAGAATTGGGTGAATGTGTACACCAATGGTGGATAAGCAGCCTTGAAAAGGGCTCATCAAACTCTCACTTGAGGTGCTGGTCTTCTCCAAACATTCCACACACCTGAGTACATGCTTACAATCAATCCCCGCCTGAAGTCACTGAATATGAGGGGTGATAGCATTAGTTAATTTCTAGGGCCCCTCTCAGCATTTTCTAGGTCTTCTATTCATCAATATCTGCTCCCAGGAAAGGGTTTCAAAAATTTAACTGGCTAAATTATCAATGACTTCTAAAAACTAATGTGTGATCCTTTCTAGGTACATTTGTATTTCAACAGTGGGAGTAAATCATCTCCCCAAACACTTGACCTTCTTTGTTTATTAAGCCAAAAGAAATTCAGGCATTGAAAAATGCAGTAGATTAAGTATTTTGGATCAGTGCTAAAATCACACCCTATAAGCAGTCCCTGAAGAACTAGTCCTGGTGTTTTCCTAATTGTATTTAGAAAACCATAGTGTCATTTTAATGGAAAATGGTGTACCTCAAGGAGAGGCCATAAATAGTTTCAGTACTCCAAACATTTACTACATACCTGGTCAGTGCAAACCCCTGGGTTAAGTGATGGAGACACAAATCAATATAAGTATGTGATAGGAGCAAAGAAGGTTCCCATGTTCCACAAAAGCTTTCCAATTTTCTAGCTGAGGAATCAGGGAACCTTTCACAAATTTGGTTGATATGATCTGGAGAAAGAATTTAATAGAATCACAGGGAAAGAACTAGAAATAGTCTCAGGAATTATCTATTCCTATGTATCTAAAAGAAAAAAGAAAAGAGAAGAAAAAAAGAAAGAAAAAAGAAATAGTGAAAAGTCAAAGATGATGCCTACATTGTTAACCTGGGGGATTGGCAGGATGACAATGTCCTTGAATGTAATGGGGAGATTTCTGGGAGCAAAGAAAAGGTAGCATAATAAAGAAAGTACTCAGCTGAGCTCTCCCAACATTCTGCTCCCAAAACTTAAAATAATACCTCAAATTAAATTCTAGAGTGGTAGAGGCAACAAAGGTTCAGAATAAGATAATCTTCTAGCCCAAGACAACATAGGTAGTGGGAAAGAGATCTCAGATGTAGGGGATGGTTGAAACAAAAATAGTGGGCTATGTAGTGCCAACAGCAACAGCAGCAACTGGAGGAGCTCTCAAGCCAAAGGCCAAAGATCAAGTTACCCCTGCCCTAGCACTGGATGAAGGACCAAGGAACAGTGACCACACTTATCCCCAGATCACACCACTTTAGAATTATCAAAAACTTTCAAACCCTTCTATTACTTCTGAAAACAAAAGCCATAAAAAGCCTCAAGGCTGAAACAGTGGCCCTCCCAATCTCTCGATCCCCAAGCTCAGGGAACAGAATTCAACACTAGAATAAAATTCCAAATTAAGAAAGAAGGTGAAAAGATGAAAAAATTAAAAACTAGACCTTTAAAAATCTGATATTTTGACAGGGAAGTTCTAAACTCAAAGTCAGAAAACAATGAAATCAAAAGTTAGCTGAAAAGTCTCAAATGAAAAAAAGTGAATTGGACAAAAGTCCCAGAAGATTGCTTAAAGACAAAAATGATTTTCAAAACCAAATAAGTATGGTAGAAGAAAAAATGGGTAGAAAACAAAGGAATAAAATTATATTAAAAAAAAACAGCCAGGAAAAAGTAGCATGAAAATACTAAAGAAAATAATATGATAAAAGAAAATTAGCAACATGAAAAACTGGCAGTAAAATCCACTGAAGAAAAGAACTCCTTAAAAAGCAAAATGAGATAAATGGAAAAAGAGGTAGAAAAGCTCAATGAAGAAATAATTCCTCAAAAATTAGAATTGGGCAAGTGGAAGCTAGCAATTGTTAATGACTTAACTACTCAGCAATACAATGATCCAGGACAATCCCAAAGGACTAATTATAAATCATATACTATCCAACTCCAGAGAAAGCACTGATATTGATTGAACAGACTGAAGCATGCTATTTTGTATCTTCTTTTATTTTTTCAATTGAGTCTTTTTATATAAAATTAATTATATGGCAATATTTTACATAATTGCACATGTATAACCTATATCTGATTGCTTACCACCTTAGGGAGGGGGTAGGGTAGTGAGGGAGGGAATGAGAGAGGGATAGAACTCAAAACTCTAAATAAATAAAGATAAAAATAAAATAAATGTAGACAATATAAATATGTGAGAATCTACTTTCTAAGGAAAACTCAGGAATTAAAGGAACAATATTACACTTTTTTCCCATAAAACCATCTAAGCAATAGGAAAAAATATTAAATGTTTATGGAGAGACTCAACCAATATAAGAAAATGGCAATTCTAGCTAAATTAATTTACTTTTTCAGTGGCAGCATACCAATCTACCAAAAAATATTTTGAAGTTAGAAAAAAATAATATAGTAAAGTTAATCTGAAAAAACAATATATTAAGAATATCAAGAAAACTAATGAAGAAAAAAGGATTAGGAAAGGTAGTCTTGGATTTCCATATTTCAAACTATAGTAGAAAGTAGTAATCAAAATAATTTGATACTGGTTAAGAAAATAGAAGTACATTAGACATAGAGTATACAGTAGTAAATTATTATATATTATATTATATATTATTATAATAATATTGTGTTTGATAGATCCAAAGATGCCCAGATTTTAGGGTAATAATTTACTATTCAACAAAAAGTACTGGAGAAATCTGAAAATATTTTGACCAAAACTAGGCCTAGACCGACATCTCACATAGCATACAAAAATATGGATGTTAATATGGATGAGTTTAGTGATAAATGCTGATCTTATAAGTAAATTAGGAGAACATGGAAAAGAAATTATTCATTTATTCATTTAGTTAGAAATTCACGTCTTTACTCATCTTTTGATTTTATTTATTTGTTTGTTTGCTTGCTTGCTTATTTATTTATTTTTAGTGTTAATCATTTTTAGTTTTGGGTTTAATTTTTATCCTTCCTTCCCTCCCTCCCTCTCCTCTCCCTGTACATGTATGATTATTTAAAACATTGCCATATTAGTCATTTTACATAAGAAAACTTGAATAAAAGGAGAAAAAATTAAAGAAAGTGAAAAATAACATGCTTCAGTCTGTGTTCCATCAATATCAGTTCTTTCTTTCAAGGTGGATAGTATGTTTCATCAATAGTCCATTGGGATTGTCTTGGATCATTGTATTGTTGAGAATAGATAAGTCATTCACAGTTCCTTATGATATAACATAAAATATATAATTTATGACAAAAAAGAGATGAAAAGGATTATAGGAGGTAAAATAGATAATTTTGTTTACATGAAGTTTTTTAAAAAGTTTTTGCACTTATAAGATTCATGTGGCAAAATAGGAGGAAAATAGGAAACTGGGAAATAATTTAGATAAAGTTTCTATGATAAAGGCCTTATTGCTCAAATATTTAGAGAACTGAGCCGAATTTACAAAATATGAAGCTATTTCCCAATTGTGTATTTTTTTTTGCATTGTGGCTTATATGGAAATGTTTTATATGATTTCACATTAATTATTAACAATAAATTGTTTGCTTTCTTAAGAAGGAGGTGGTAAAGGCATTAGGGAGAGAATTTTGAACTCAAGAATTATATATATGTGTGTGTGTGTGTGTGTGTGTGTACATATATATATATTCATTTACTTGGCAAATATTTAAAAAATAAATATGAACAGTTTTAAAATAATGTAATTGGGAAGTTTAAAGGGAAGGAAACAGGTTTAAAGTGAAGGACAAATGATTTATGTTTTGGACATGTTGTCTGCTGTATATCTGGTGTGAGGTGTCTTATAAACATTGGAGATGTGAACTATGAGTTTAGCAGAGTGATTAGAGCTGGATAAGTAAATTTGAGAATCACCAGAATAGAAATAGTTATCTCTATCCATGGGAGCCAAGTGAAGTAACATAGAGGGTGAAGAAGTGTTTTCAATTAAACAAGTAAAGGGGAACAAAGAGTGATTAAGAGTTAATTGATGCATTTTTTTCTTTGAATTCTCAGGAACTTTTCAAACTTACATTTGTTACAATTTTTGGTTTTGATTATTTTTCTTGCCTAAATTCATCAACAGGACACAATTTCACATTGACTTTAAGTCATATATTGCTACTGCCTTAGCAACTTACATCAAATCATTTAACTACTGTCTGCCTAGATTTCCTCATCTTTAAAATTAGCATAATAATACTACCTCCCAGGATTGTTGTGAATATAAAATGATATAAAAATTTTTAAGCACTTTAAAAACAGTTAAAGTGATGATTAAATGCTAGCTATAAGTATTTATTTTATTGTCATTGATGTGCTACTTCCTTTCCTTCTCCTAATATCATGCCAATTCTATAAACTAAGGAAAGAAGGAAGGAAAAAAAAACATATTTAGAAGCCAGATTGTGAAGACATTTATATACCAAACTAAGGATTTTGTATTTTATTCTGCTGGCAATAGGAAGCAACTGAGGATATTTGAATAGAATAGTATCTTGAGAGAATTATTTGATTCTATATAAATTCATTAGATAAGTGCACTCTCACTACTAATGTAGAGCATGAATCTACCCATGTGTTGTTATTTGATATGACTTGGATCCATTATCTAATCAATGCTGAATTCCAGATGTCACTGAAAAAAGGTTAGGATTGGGTGTTTGAGAAGCAGAATAGGAAGACTGTAACCTTTACTATTAATTTAGTATTCTGAGAAGAGGAATGTAATAAACAAGAATAACAGCAAAGTCCTAGAGGATTTTACAGATTCATTCTTTTTTTGAGAGAGTATAGTAGGTAATTATAAAACTATCAAGCCTCTAAACCTATAAATTTAATTAAGGATAAAGATGGGCAAGAATCTAAATACTAATGAGGAAATGTTGTTTGGATGTAATTGTAGAATCTTCTTATTTTGAAGGAAAACAGCCTATTTCTATGGCCCTAGCTAATGTAATCAGACTCAAGTTCTACTGCATGCCCTTTAAACCCTGTAAGACACATATTAGAGCTATGCTCCCTCCAGCAGGACTGTGCCCTTGGAATTCATTAATAGAAAAGCAAGGTCAATTCTCTTATTCAGGAGGAATTTTAAGCAGACTGAATATAAGTTAAATAAACACATTCAAAAATCCCAGGTCCCATCTATTTATTCTACTTGTACCAGTCTCCCAGGGACGTGGATTTCACAAGAACATTTGCAAATGTCAAAATAGGCAATTTGATATCTTATTTATCTCTTATCTTTTCAAGTGGCATTGCCATTAGCTTTCTTCTACTTCTTAGTTGCTTCTTCTAGACTCTCCCAAAGACCCTAGTTCTATTGTTGATTTTAGGAATATACCCTTGATTCCATACTTCAAATTCCATGACCATACTTTTCCACTAAAGTCTTCCCAATGCCTCATCATATTTTGAAGAAGTCTGAGGTATTTTGAAATCTATGTTATGAGAATATCAGTCCCTACCAAGTTGATAATGGGGCCAGAAGGAATCTATGTCTATTATCTGAGGACAAGCTTAAGTAAATTTAGAAAGATTCACCCTCAGGTTTGCAGTAGAGTGATGATTTTTGTCAGATATAGCACATGTCAAAGATGTGACCAAATGAGTCATAGTGGAGTTGTTGCTGTTACTGTTGTTATTGGTTATTAGGATTTGAATTTTCAAAAGAAAGTTCTATGCTAGTGATACCACCTTATACTTTCAGCCAGTTCTTTTCTGTGACTTGTGTGACATTTAAAATCTAATTGTATGGTCGCCTTTTTTCTGCCCCCAGTATGTGTTTGGGGGAAACTAACTGGAGTTTACTTATAACTTAGAAGTGTTAGCAACAGTTTTTGGCATTAAGTATTTATTAAAGAATAACGAGAGAACACCTGGGCCAGAAAACCAAGAAAAAGTCTATGTGTCCTATAGGAGAAAAAAGGGTTCAAAATGACCTCCTTCTTCTCCCCAGTCCTCTACCACGAGAATGTTTGAGAACCAAACTGAGAGAGGAAACAGCCCTTCCTCTTCTTTCCTCCCTCCCCTGGAAGAGGCTGTCCTTCAAACTGATTGGTCAGCATCACCCAAATCCTTTGGTTCACTGGACTTGAGGGTAGGTTTTTGTTGAGTCCAAAGTCCATAGCTTCTGAGAACAATACCCTATAGAGGGCCAGACAGGTGTGGTTTTTATTTATTTAACTTTAAGTAAGTTAATCAGCAAAGTCAATCACTCTCAGTCAGGCTAATTTAATTCAATCAGTCTAGATTAATCTTCTCTTGTTGGGGACTTTGCACATTGTTAAAAAGCTCATTATATCTTACATTCATTGACCACTATTAGACTAAGACACACCCTCCACATTGGACATGCAATCACAGACCCCATTCACCTCAAAATCTGTTGTTTTGATGGGAATATTTGGGAAAACCAACAGGATAAGATATCCTCCCTACCTCCTAAAGATGTATGTGACAAACTATTGGAGGAAGAAGAAACATACTTATTTGACCTTTTCTACCATTTTTGTTCCAGGCTGGACTCTGATTCATGAAGCAGGAGTGCTCAAATATCTATCTCTCTCTATATGTATCTTATCTCCCTCTCCCTTTCCTTCTCTCTCTCTCTCTCTCTCTCTCTCTCTCTCTCTCTCTCTCTCTCTCTCTCTCTCTCTCTTTCTCTCTCCATCTCCATCTCCATCTCTATCTCTATCTCATCACCATCATCATCATCATCATCATCATCATCATCATCATCATCATCTATCTCATCTCATCCCCAGTGAGTGTGTGCATTAAAATAGGGCACTTGAAGAAACGAGACTTTCCATTTAGAGTTCAGTGTTCCAGTACAAAACCAACTGAAAATGTTGGCAGATATCTTTTTGGAAAGGTACTATAGAGTGCTACCATTTTGGGTAGAGTTGGGTCCCTGATACACTGAGATATCTAAGTACATGAATATTATAACAAATGAGTTCTCAGGGCCTAAATGTAATATTTAGAGCCAAATAATCATGAACAAGTGCCACATGATGTTGTAGACATAGCCCTAAATGAGCTTACTCCAAATGAGATGAGAAAAAATCTGATAAACTTGTAAGGTTACCTAAATATTTCAAGGGCACAATTATTAGTTTGCCTATTCAGTCATTCATACAGTAATACTAAGAATGAATTACCTTTTACCTTAGTTTTGTTTTGTTTTAAAGTAAATAGGTCAAAATAAGCTACTCACATTAATTGCTAGTCACTTCAGTAGACCCCATGAAAATATTACCTAGTAGGTCAGAGAATGAGAATGCTATTTTGTTTAATAAAGAAGACAGGGCTCCCTTTTGTCAAGGCTGACTTTTTCCTTGGAAAATAGAAAACCTCCCCTGATATTTGAAACTTTGGGAAAAGTACCCAGCAGGAAGGAAAATGAGTAAATGGAGGTGATTTGACTTTAACAGAAATAATAAGTAGAGTTCTAAGACAACAATCTCGGGATTTTTATTGTCCTTGCTTTCTTGCCTCGCAATTGGCAACAAAAGTAGGAAGTTGGTTCTGCTTTAGTGTACTAATCAATCATGTATTTATTGGCCAAAAAATAATGGCTATTTTATGTCTGGGTTCAATTGATTTTCTTTCTCCCCTTCCATTCAGTCTTAGGACTTTTACATTCTTCTTCTATTTTCTTGGTTAGCCAGAAATAAAACTTTAGATCCTCTTTTCCAGGTGATAACATAGCATTCTCTTATGAGCCTAGGGATAGAATCAAGTATTGATTTCTATTCTTTCAGGAATAACTATTTCCCTCTCCTTTTCCTCCTCTTCCTTCTTTTCATTCTGCTTTATTTCTTCTCCTTCCCATTCCCTTTCCATTTCTTTTCCATTTCCTTCATTTTCTTCTCCTTCCCCTTCTTATTTTTTTCCTTTCCTTTTCACTTCCTCTTTCCCTTATCTATTCCCTCCTCCATCTTCTCTCCTTCTCTTATTGTTGTTATTTTTATTGTTCTTTTATAATATTATTTTATTATGTTGAACAAGATTATCATATTATCATTGAATTATGTATTGTTGAATACTATGATTATTTAATTTTTATTACATATAAACTCAAATTTTATATTCATGTTTGTAATAAGCTAATGTTATAATTCTTTGGGCTACTACTTTCACAAATGATATTTGCTTTGCTAAGTTTGGTTGTCAGAGGCTGGCTGATACTCATAACCAGATTTTTAGGGGGTAGCCCTGAATAGCTAGGTTTCTAAATACACACAAGTCTCCAAAATTGTATTTTTGAGTCACTAACAGTCTGTTGCCTAAAAATATGATATAACTGTGGCCATACTGAGGTCGCACTCTCATCTCAAATATACTCTATTCCTAGGAAAACTAGGCTCAAATTTAAAGTCATAAGGTACAAATGTATGGAATACAGTTGGCAAAGTGACACCTTCAAAGTCCTTAAATTGTGATTTGTTTTTCTTGTTTTGCAAATTCCTCATAAATGTGTTCTTAGGAATAGTTTTCTGTTGGACTCTGTGTACTTGTGCTTTTCTAGATTTTATAGCTATTATTCTCTCCATTGGGGGAGGTTACACTCCCTAAAACTGCTTTATTTCTTAGGCAGCTATCTTTCTATTCCTGCTTTTTTTTTCCTTCTCTTCAGTGTGTCTTTCCAAAATCCTGTTTAGACATAGTGTTTTCTTATGTGCTTGTCTCTCCAATATTATGGTGAAAAGAGATAGTGAAAGAGAGAGGAAAAAATTTCTCTAGTCCCCCTAAAATCTATTCTCCTCAGATACTAAGCCCAAATGAGAATACTAATACCAATTCAGATATTACTGTAGCAAAGTATAGACAAGCTCAATTGCACGTGATGTGTTTGACTTATTTGTTCTGTAACTAAATCAAAGAAGAATTTTTATTTATTTTTAATTTTTTTCCAGATCACAGTATTAGGCAAAGAGCACCTTACTAATTGAAGTAGGGGTAGACCAATGCACTTCATGCCAGACAAGTTCCTTTATAATATTTTGCTTCTGAGGTATCCATTTTTTTTTTGGGGGTGGGGAGGGGAGACTTACTGAGCAAAGGAAAACTTCTGTAGTCTGTTTGGATTAGAAGTTGGGAGATTCCAGAGAGAAGGCAAGATCATTATTATTTTTTTTCTCTCCAAAATCTTTGAATGTACTTTGGAGTAGAAAGGAGAGAACAAAAGTTGTTAATAAAGAGTTAATACACTTGAATGTGGAGAGACTGGGACAGAACATCTAACTGCCTTTGAATCTTTGATAAAGGAGCCCAGAAAAAGGGAAAAAAGTAGAAGGAAGTGATTATAACTTAGTCCAGAAGAACTCTAGTGCAAAATATGAGAAGTTGTGAGTTCAACCAATTTCAATAGTCTTTGATAGATTACTAAGAATCAATTGGATAATTGCTAAAAAACAATATAAACAGGGGGCAGCTAGGTGGCGCAATGGATAGAGCACTGGCCCTGGAGTCAGGAGTACCTGAGTTCAAATCAGGCCTCAGACATTTGACACTTACTAGCTGTGTGACCCTGAGCAAGTCACTTAACCCCCGTTGCCTGGCAAAAAACCCCGAAAAAACAAAACAAAAAAACCCCAATATAAACAAAGATAAACAGTGATTCATGGATGCCATGGAACATTGCCATGTGATAAGAAAATGTATCTGAAGAATTCAGAGTAGGATGATAAGGCATATGAAGTGATGCAGAATGAAGTAAGCAATACTAAGAAAATAAGCTGGAAGGATGACAAGTTTGGTTCAGGCATGTTAAGTTTATTTTTTTTTCTATGCTTGTGATTACATGTTATCAATCAATCAAAAAATTCTTAAGTACCTATTATGTATGCATCACTGTATGATATGCTCAGACAATTGTGTTGTCTATATTCCTTTGTCCCATTACAAGGGGAGTGTAAGCAAGGATAATCAAACTGAACTGTGTGTTTTCAAGAACTCAGTCATCTGCTTGTTCTGGGTACGATCAAAAATCTCGGGGCATCTAGGTGGGACAGTGGATAGAGCACTGGCCCTGGAGTCAGGAGTACTTGAGTTCAAATCCGGCCTCAGACACTTAACATTTATTAGCTGTGTGACCCTGGGCAAGTCACTTAACCCCAATTGCCTCACTTTAAAAAAATTTTAAAAATATCTCTCTGGCTATTGAGGAATCTGCAGGTTCACAGCTATGCCAAATCACTTTTTAAAAACTTATAATTTTATTGAATACCTGTGAAAAATAAAACACTATATATAAAGAGTATTAAGCATATTCTTTCTGTTTTAGTAGAGTAGGAGCTCCATATTTCCAATGTCATATGACTAGGGTTCAATAAAACATATCAGTTTTATCGAGGTTTTAGTAAAATGGAGGCTTAAGGCTCATTGTATTGAGTTAAAAAAAAATACAAAAATTATTGCCTAGACTTAGTGAATATGCCTGTTCATGCAAATAGAGTTAGAGGTAAGCAATAAAAGATTATCTTTTCTCTTAGAAGTTGGAACTCCTCCCATATACAACCTCAAAAGAGTTATTCAATAACAGCTTCTAGGGTGAGTTTGTGATATATCCTGATTTATATCTATCCTGTGGCATTAGATGAGGAAACTTATTGGTGTATATCTTATATCACTTCTCAGTACAATGTAGCTTAAACACAGACTTTTTCCTCCTTTTTTATTCCTAGAACCAGCAAGTTACATTGAATATCGTAGGCACTAATTAGTTACATATTAAATGAGTGAATGAATGTATAAATGAATGAAGTTTCTGATTGATAATATTATTATAGTTTGATTTTTTTTAGTTAATATTGCTTATTTTCCTACATCTTCTAAAATCCTAAATGAGGTACCATGCTGGGTATGGAAAGGTTTTGAAATTTCTCATTTTTTGCTATTTAAAATTGTACTTCCTTGAAATTTCTCCAGTACCACTATATATATATATATATATATATATATATATATATATATATATATATATATATATATGTGTGTGTGTGTGTGTGTGTGTGCGCGTGTGTGTGTGTGTATATATATGTGTGTGTGTGTGCATGCTAACACATATACATGTTATCAATATAATACAATACAATATAATATAATATAACCATATTAATATACTATATGATACTATACTAAATAATTACATTAATATAATTAAAATTAATTAAATCTATTAAGGCACATGTGTATATATATGTATGTGCATTTGTATGTGTATGTATACACACACATATGCATAGGCATTTGCTCCACCTATACATCCTATTCAGAAGTTAGAGGGAAGAATGGGATCTCATATGGAAAGGAAACAGATTAGAGATTATCTCTGAAGCAGGAATGACAATATGAGACAAGATACATAGCTAATCAGCCGAAAACATACAGCAGGTGATGTGATGAAAATCTGATTGTGAGAAATGTAATAACAGTTTGATGTGCCTAATTCACTTTTCCCAAGGAGCACCTGCACATCTGTTCTGGAGCTAGTAGAAATTCTAAAATGGAAGAAGGCCATTATATATTCCCCTTGACAAATTTCTTTAGGGCCTGGCTTGTCCTTAACTTGTTGTTGTTAGCTGGTTTGTCTTGTTTAGATTTGCAACAGCACCATAGACTCAGAACATTGCTCTGTGAATTAAAGTACTCTATATACCTTATTCTCTATTGACCTCGATTAGATGGAATCCACTCTCTTCTAAACTGAGCACAACTCCAAAAAGGTATCTTATTTAAAAATACTCCAATTATCAAATTTTTCAATGTATGTGATGGATTTAAAATAGCAGAGATTCAGTCTAGTGTTTAATGTAACTTCCTTATTAGTTAAAAGTATACTTATTATAGTTTAATCTAATATAATACCTTTCTTTGAATTTTCAGTATCTACCCTCACCTATATGGGTTTAAACACATAATATTTTTCATCTATTTTATAACAATATATTTATCATATTGCACCTAAGTGGTATGGTAGATACAACAATAGATTTAGACTCAGTATACACTCATCAAATTCTGTATGAGATCCTTCCTAGTTGTGCAGGTCACAACCTCCCTGGGACTGTGTTCTTATTTGTTAAGTTATTAATTGAATGATTGTATTTTAGGTCTCAAACTCTCATTCTTTCACTACCATTTTTTACATCACAGCAACAATCCATTTTGTAGCACTTATAAGCAGAGGGGGAATTCATCCAACTCCTACTTGCTTGTCTAGGTGGATTTCAGAGCAAGTCTAGCTATAAATTCTATAGTCTTCAATCCAATTCTCATTCTCACTGAAGATTGAAGGATATAGAACAAACTCACATCTGTTCCTCTATGTTCCAGGGATATTCTTTCCCATTTAGAGTTATCCTTTCCAAAGATATTTGCTCAAATACATATTCTGCTGTGTTCTCCTGAACATTAATCATGAGCTATATCTTTATTATCCTCTAACCAGTGCTAATGAATATCTTCCTTAAGACATTGATGATTGATGAGTTCCCCAATATAGTTTAACTGTTTAATATCAATTAGCATAAAAGAGGATATATATATATATGTATATATATATATATATAATATACACCTAATATGCAAGTAAAATACATCCTCCTGAACCAGAGAATTGAAATCTCTCATCTTACTTCCTAAGAATAATGGGCTCAGACTTAAAGTAATTTCTATTGTTGAAATGTTAATATAATTTTTTATCTGCCTGTCTCCTACAAACAGAATTAATAAACTTGGGGCAGCTAGGTGGCACAGTGGATATAGCACCAGCCCTGGATTCAGAAGTACCTGAGTTCAAATCTGGCCTCGGACACCTAACACTTACTAGCTGTGTGACCCTGGGGCAAGTCACTTAACCCCAATTGCCCCGCAAAAAAAAAAAAAAAGAATTAATAAACTTATCAGAGAAATTAAATTTTTTTTTAATATTGTGATGTTTAAAATCCATATATGTGGTTGCCTTAAATTAGAAGCTTTAGCACCAGTCTTTGGGCATTAAGCATTTATTATAGCATACTAGGTATTAGTAAAAAGGAAAACACATAGAGTTCAGAAAGTTAAGAAAAGGCCTATCTAGCCTAGAGTTCCAGCCTGATCTGGTTCTTTCTCAATTCCTCCACCATGAGCCTGCTTCAACCACAAACAGCCCCTCAAACTGAGTGTGGAAGCTTTTTATAGCTCTGGAGCAGAGGCAGTCTTTACACAGTGCTTCAAGTTGATTGGTTAGCATTATCCAAATCCATTGGTTCACTGGACTTGTAGGTGGTCTCATGTTGAGTTCAAAGTCTTTAGCTTCTGTGAACAATACCTTCTTAAGGGCTAGCCAGGCGTGGTTATAATCTAGTTAATTTGAAGTAGACTAATCAGCAAAATCAAACACTCTCACTTAATTCAATCAGTTTAGATTGCTCTCCAAGGGGGCCTTTGAGTATCTGCTAAATCCCAATATTTTCTCACAATATCTCCTACAATTTGTTTCCATACATGTCCTCCTACAAAAACCGGGTTCAGAAAAGCACATTACTTAAAACCAGATCAAAGACAGAAAAAAAGACAACATAATAACAATTTAATTTGTCCCAAGAAGAAATACAACATGATCATGTTGGAGACCCTCCTCCTCAGATGGGCACTCCTAGACCCCTCCTTTCTCCGGGTGTTTAAGGTTTCTTTCCTCCCAGGTTACAGAATAACTTCATTAGCATGATACATATCAACCCAAAGTAAATACTTTACTAGAATGGATGTAATAGAAGCATCATGATAAAATTACAGGATTAAAAAAAAAAAAGGCTTGGCAATGATGACAGCCAGATTTCCCCATAAGATAGGGACTTACTATTCTGAGGAAAGAAGTCACCAGGTAAGGACTTTTATCAGCTAGCTATCTGGGTTCAGTTTGGCATTCAGTTGAAGGGCAATTTGGTCCTATTAACCTAGGGTTTCATAAAAAATACTTTTGTATAATAAGGTACCTACATCAAATCCAGGTCATCCATATACTCATATTAACATGAGAAAGCATTTGTCTCCACTAAGTCCCCTTCCAAATATGATATTCCACAAGGAATTCGTGGCAGGCTTTCAGAAATAAATATTTTGGTGTCAAGTCAATGTCATACTAATTGAGAAGGCTTTGATCTCCTCCAAATTCACCTGTCCATAAAATATAGCAGGGACTATTGTTTCAGGATCCCTGGTGCTCTCCTGACCTTTCAAGGGTCACAAGACTAGCTATTATCATTGTTATTGTTATCACATTGTAATTTTTGTTATTCAAGAGATATTTCAATTATGATTCCCAAAGTTATTAATGACTTAATACATTTTATATGGTTGCTTATAATTTGGAATTCTTACTTTGAAAATAACCTCTTCAAATTTTTTGAATATATATATATATATACATATTCATATACTTATGCATACACATGCACACACATATGTGTGCGTGTATATATATGTGTGTGTATGTGTGTGTATGGAGGGGAATTGATCTTTTAAAATTTTATCCAAAACAAGCTCTTTATTTTTTTCTTGGTTAGAGGTTTACCTCCTCATTTGAACTATATTGATTTTATTTTGTTATTTAAAATAACATTTTATTTCAGAAAGGTTTTTATTTTTTTAATGTTCATTCATTTATTTTCATTATTTTTTATTTTTTAATTTTTTTGTGGGGCAATGGGGGTTAAGTGACTTGCCCAGGGTCACACAGCTAGTATGTGTCAAGTGTCTGAGGCCAGATTTGAACTCAGGTACTCCTGAATCCAGGGCCAGTACTTTATCCACTGCACCACCTAGCTGCCCCTTTAATTATTTTTAATAAACATTTTTATTTATATTTTTGATTTCCAATTTTTATGGCTCCTTCCCTTTCTCCCCTCTCCCCTCCCTGAGGTGGTAAGTAATCAGATATAGGTTATACATGTATGATTATATAAAACATTGCTCTATTTGTCATTTTGTATAAGAAAACTTGAATAAAAGAAAAAATGAGAGAAAATAAAAAATAGCATGCTTCAGTCTGTGTATGATCAATATCAGTTCTTTCTTTGGAGGTGGATAGTATGTCTCATCAATAGTGCTTTGGGATTGTCTTACATCATTGTATTGTTGAGAATAGTTATGTCACTCAGAGTTCTTAATCAAACAATATTGCTGTCCCTGTGTACAGTGTTCTCTTGGTTCTGCTTACATCACTAAACATCAGTTCGTACAAGTCTTTCCAGGCCTTTATGAAATCATCCTGCTTGTCAGTACTTATCTCACAATTATATTTCATCACCATCATATAACAAAGCTTGTTTTGCCATTTCCCAATTGATGGGCATTCCTTTGATTTCCAATTCTTAGCCAACACAAAAAGAACTTCTATAAATATTTTTGCACAAATAGATCTTTTGCAATTTTTGACTATGGCTGTGGGATATAAACCTAGTAGTGCTATTGCTGGACCCAGATAGTGCTGGAGGAGATAGAGAGGTGGTGACTTTGCATAGCCCTGCCTCAAATAAATCCCATTCACTTGAAAGTCATGATATCACCTTCACAATTTCACAGTTCTCTTCAAGAATGAAGGACAAATAATAAAAAAAAAATTGTAAGTAGTAGTAGTACCACTGGGGACCCATCTGGCCAGCTCTAGCTGGACAATGCAGCTCCCTTCATTCTTCCTGTCTTCCCTTCCTCTCTCTTAACCCTTAACTGCTGGTATTCTGCCCAAAGGAATATATATTTTTATCACCAAAACCTGATAAGATGTCAGCAAGATTTGTTACTGGCTAGATTTCTCTTAAGGGCCATTCCTTAAATCCAAATCACTCTAGCTTTCATTGATTGGTCAACAATAGTTCCCTGAGCTAGCCACATTTGGCCATTGTTTGAGTTCACAGTAGCTATAAATAGCGATTGTTTATTTTTTAAGTAGAATCCCTAAGGTTCATCCCCTCCCAGACTGATTTTGAGTAGGTAAAAGAGGCAATTATTTGCCTCATTTCTTATCTAGTTTTAATTCCTGAATTGGCTTTGCTTCAGACAAACTGAGACCTGTGAAATAGCTTAAAAATCCAAGGTTTCTGGGGACAGCTACGTGACACAGTGGATAAAGCACCAGCCCTGGATTGAGGAGGACCTGAGTTCAAATCTGGCCTCAAACACTTGACACTCACTATCTGTGTGACCCTGGGCAAGTCACTTAATACTCATTCCCTCACCCCCCCAAAAAAAAGGTCAATGTCTCCCACTGCATCCTGGTCCATCTCCAGTTTCCTGATGTATATCCTGCCACTGGACCCAGAAGGCTAGGGAGGAGAATGTGAGGCTGGTGACTTTGCTCAGCCCTGCCTCCCTTAAATCCAAGTCACTTGGATATTATGACATCACCTTTCTGATGTCATGGTTCTCTTTGAGACTGAAGGAGGAACGACAACAAACATTACTTGATGGAATTCATAGTATTATTAAAATACATTCAATCTGAGTCCATTCTCACTGTGATAGGGGAAATGCTTGGGTGTAGGGATTCTTAGGGATTTTTCTTTAAAGCATTACCCCCTCTCACACACAAATCCAATTAGAATAAAATAATCTTTTATTTGAGTGCTGGAGAAAGGATACCTCAAGAGAAGTCTTAAGGGGAGATAGTTCCAGAGATGTTGTTCTCTGAGATACCTATCTCCCTGAACAGAAGAAAGGTAAAACCTTTGATAGATGACAGATGAGGTGATCACCACCTGACAATGGAAAGTTCCCTTTGGGGGTGGGGGAAGCTGGAATGAGGGGAGGTGGTCTTGACTTCAGGAGTTATCTGTCCCCTTTGCAACATTCGGGCAGCAGCCAAGCCTAATGGACTTATCTCTCTTGCTTCCCAAGGTGTATCTATTTTCTCAAAGTGTGTTACCCTAGACCCCTGTCCTTTAGTTAAGCTTGGTCAATTTAAACTTTAATAGTCCTAACCCCATAACATTTACCAGAAACTGAAATGGCCTGGGAAAGACTACCCCAGTTACTGGGAGGAATGTTTATAAGACTTCTGTCATACCTTCTCATTTCAAAACTTTTTTCTTCAATCAAATGTTAATTGATTAAATAGAACTGAAATGCTAACTATTGGTGGTTTAGGATGGGGAGAATGAATATAGAAAAAGGGGGACTCAAGAGAAATAGCGTTAGAGAAGAACTACACAAAATAGAAAAGATAGGTGGCACAGTGGATTGAACATCTGGCCTGGAATCAGGAAGACTCATCTTTTTTAGTTCAAATCTGGCCTCTGACTTTTACTAGCTGTGTCATCCTGACAAAGTCACCCAATGTAGTTTGCCTCATTTACACATCTGTAAAGTGAGCTGGAGAAGGAAATGGCAAACCACAACAGAATCTTTGCCAAGAAATACTCAAATGGCACATAGAGTCAGACATGACTGAAACAGCTGAATAAAAGCAAAAGTCCTCCACTGTCCCTTAACAAACCTAAAATGCTAAAAATAGAATGTATCCAACTTCTCTTCAGGAAAGAAGAAGGGTTTTATTATGTAAACCAAGCCAAACCTCTCTTAAAAGGAATTTAGATCTCTCATTCCCAAAGGGAAAGACTGCAAAATGCAAAGGCCAGTTATCTAGAGAACATTAAGGCCAGTTTTTGAGACGTAAATCCCCTTCTTCTTAAAGGGAAAAAGGTGATACAAT
This sequence comes from Dromiciops gliroides, assembly GCF_019393635.1. Lineage (NCBI taxonomy): Eukaryota > Metazoa > Chordata > Mammalia > Microbiotheria > Microbiotheriidae > Dromiciops > Dromiciops gliroides. The sequence goes on along the minus strand of NC_057862.1, from coordinate 624,871,503 downwards.
AGGTAAATTAGGAGAGGAAAGAATAGTTTACCTCTCAGACTTGTGGAAAGGAGAACAGTTTATAACCAAACAAGAGATAGAGAATATTATGAATTATATTAAATTAAAAAGGTTTTGTAGAAACAGAAGCAATGCATTCAAATTTAGAAGGAAAACAGAAAGCTGGGAAACGATTTTTATAGCCAGTACTTATGATAAAGGCCTTATTTGTAAAATATATCAGGAATTCAAACAAATTTATAAGAATCCAAGTCATTCCCCAATTGAGAAATGGTCAAAGGATATGAACAGGCAGTTTTCTAATGAAGAAATCTAAGCTATCCATTGCCATGTGAAAAATTTCTCTAAATCACTATTGATTAGAGAAATGCAAATTAAAACAACTCTGAGGTACCATCTCACACCTATCAGATTGGCTAATATGGCAACAAAGGAAAAGAATAAATGTTGGAGAAGCTATGGAAAAATTAGAACACTACTGCATTATTTATGGAGCTGTGAACTGATCTATCCATTCTGGAGAGCAATTTGGAACTATATCCAAAGAGCTATAGAGCTGTGCATACCCTTTGACCCAGCAATACAACTATTAAGTCTTTTTCCCAAAGAGATCATAAAAATGGGAAAAGGACCCACATGTACAAAAATATTTATATCTGCTCTTTTTGTGGTGGCAAGGAATTGGTCATTGAGGAGATTCCCATCAACTGGGGAATTGCTGAACAAGTTGTGGTGTATTAGTATAATGGAATACTATTGTGTTCTAAAGAAACAATGAGCAGGCGAATTTCAGAGAAAACTGGAAGGACTTACATGAACTGATGCTGAGTGAGGTGAGCAGAACCAGGAGAACATTGTACACAGTATCAACAAAATTGTATGTTGATAAACTGATACACTTGACTCTTCTCAACAATATAGTAGTCCAGGAGGGCAGCTAGGTGGCACGGTGGAAGAAGCACCTGTCCTGGATTCAGTAGTACCTGAGTTGAAATCTGGCTTCAGACACTTGACACTTACTAGCTGTGTGACCCTGGGCAAGTCACTTGACCCCTATTGCCACGCAAAAAACCAAACCAAACCAAAACAAAACAAAAAACAAACCAATACAGTGATCCAAGTTTGTTCCAAAGGACTCCTTATGGAAAATGCTCTCCAAATCCAGGAAAAAAAGAACTTTAAATATAGATGCAGATTGAACCACACTATTTTTTTTTTGTTCTTTTCCCTTATTGAGGTTTTTCCATTTGGCTCTAATTCTTCTTTCACAGCATGACTAATGCAGAAATATATTTAATGTGATTGTACATATGTAAGCTATATCAGATTGCTTGCTATCTTGAGGAGCGGGGAGGGAGAAAAACGTGAAACTACATGAAATTATTAACAACTTTAGCAACATTTCAGGATACAAAATATAAATCATAAGCATTTTATATATGAGCAATAAATGCCAGCAACAACAGATAGAAAAAGAAATTCCGTTTAAAATATCTGTGGCCAATATAAAATAGTTGGGAGTCTACCTCCCAACACAAACTCAGCAACTATATGACCAGAACTACAAAGCCCTTTGCATAGAAGTAATGTCAGATCAAAACAATTGGAAAACTATTAATTGCTTATAGGTAGGCAAAACCAATATATAAAAAAAAGAAATGATAATCCTGCCTAAGTCAATTTATTTGTTTAGTGCTATACCAAACTATCAAAAATATTTTATAGAGCTAGAATACATAATAACAAAACTCATGTAGAAAAACAAAAGTTCATGAATATCATGGGAATCAATGAAGAAAATACAAAAGTAAGTGGTCTATCACTACCAGATTTCAAACTGTATTATAAAGCAGTATTTATTCAAAATAATCTATTAATAGCTAAGAAATAGATAGATCAGTGGATTAGAATAGATAGAAATGACTCTATAGTTATTAACTATAGTAATCTTATATATGATATACCCAAATATCCAAGAATTTAGAACAAAAACTCATTATTTGAAAAAAACTGCTGGGGAAACTGGAAAACTGTATGCCAGAAACTAGGTATATACCAACATCTCACATTGTATACTAAAGCAAGGTCACAATGGGTACATGATTTATACATAAAGGATGATATCATAAGAAAAAGGAGTAGGGAATTATTTATCTGTCAGATTTATGGGTAGGGGAAGAATTTAAGACCAAAAATATATAGAGAATAGAATTATAGGTAAAATAGATAATTTTAATATAAAATTTTTAAAAAGCTTTTGCATACAGGAAACTAATATAACCAAGATTACAGGGGAAGTAGAAAATTGTGAAATGATTTTTAAATAAATATCTCTGATAAAGGCCTCGTTTCTCAAATATATAGAGAACTGTGTCATATTTATAAAAATACAAGTCATTCCCCAATAAATGGTCAAATGATATGATCAGGCAATTTTCAGACAAAGAAATCATAGCTATATACAATCATCTGAAAAAATCCTCTAGATCATTATTGATCAGAGAAATGCAAATTAAAAAAAACTCTGAGGTATCCCCTCACATCTATCATAGTGTCAATATAACAAAAATGGAAAATAGCGGATATTAGAGAGGATGTGGGAAAGCTTGGATCCATTGTTGGAGGATTTGTGAAAATACCCAACTTTTCTGGTGAGCAATTTGGAACTATGCCCAAAGGGTTATAGAACTGTGCATACCCTTTGATCCAGCAATACCATTGCTAGGTTTATATCCCAAAGATATCCCCAAAAATGAGCAAAAGACTCATTCATACAAAAATATTTATAGCAGCTCTTTTTGTGGTGGCTAAGAATTGGAAAAAGAAATGCCCATCAATTGGGGAATGATGAAACAAACTATAGTATATGATGTTGATGGGATATTATTGTGCTATAAGAAATGACAAGCCATATGACTTTAGAAAGGCCTGGAAAGACATGTATGAAATGATGTAATGTGAAGTCAAGAGAACCAAGAGAACATTTCACACAGATACAGCAATAGTGTTTGATGAGGAACTGTGAATGACTTGACTATTCTCAACTATACAATGATCCAAGACAATCCCAAAGGAATATTGATAAAACATACAATCCACCTCCAAAGAAAGAAGTAATATTGATGGAATATACTGAAGCATGCCTTTTTTAACTTTCTTTATTTTATTTTTTTTTTTTTGGTGAGGCAATTGGGGTTAAGTGACTTGCCCAGGATCATACAGCTAGTGTTAAGTGTCTGAGGTCGGATTTGAATTCAGGTACTCCTGACTCCAGGGCTGGTGCTCTATCCATTGTGCCACCTAGCTGCCCCTTCTTTCATTTTTTAAAATCAATTTCCCTTTATAGAATGACAAGTATTGTTATGTTTTACATAATCATACATGTATAACCCATATCTGATTATTTGCTCCCTCAGGGAGGAGTAAGGGGAAGGAGGAAAAGAAGTATAAAAATTGGAATCCCAAACCATAAATAAAAATGTATGTTATTTTAAAAAAAGAAAAATGGAATGATAAATTAAATAATAAACTAGGCTCCACCCAAAGCCGTCCTTCATACAGGACAAAAACTGGACCTTCCTGCTCACTCCATATTTATTTTAAAAAATATATTTTTAAAAATTTTATGTTACTTCATAATAATAAAAGATGATTGCACCTGAATCTATAAATTTACTACATATAACTTGCTATTCCTTGTAAGTATACAACACAGTTATCACATAATTTCTTGTTTTTTTTCCTTTCTTTTCCTATTCATTTCTTCCCACAAACCAACCTAGGGATGGCTACCATGAGAAACAGATATGCATGTGTAAAATTATTTTATATTTCTAATTATCAATTCTTTCTCTGGATGAAAATTATCATGGGAGAAATTGTTGATGGTTGGTATACTTAGGTATCCCTCTTTAAAGAATTATACCCTCTTGCACACAAATCCAAGTAGCATCAAATCAGCTTTTATGTAAGTACTGGAGAAAAGAGCCCAAGAGAGAAATCAAGGACTTCTCTCAAGGGGAGATGGTTCAGAGAGATGATTCTCAACTATATCTTCCAACAGAAGAAAAGGAAAAGCTTTTATAGGTGGTACTTGGGGTAGACAGATGGGGTGACCACCTGACAATTCAGAGTTCCCTTTGCTGGTGGGGAAAGGCCTGAATGAGAGGAAGTGCTTAGAACTTCTGGAATTATCTCTGTCCCCTGGCTCAGATCAGGCAGCTGCCACACCTAATGGTCTTATCTCCCTTATTTGTTAGGGGTGTCCATTCTGATACCTTAGCTTCTCAAGGAGAGTTACCCTAGACCCATGTCCTTTAGTTTAACTGTCCAGTTTCAACTTTAATAGTCACAAATTCCTTGATATATCTCAACCCCATAACGCAGATAATGTCTCTTTTGGGGTTCATCACATTCCATCTGCAATTCTGTTTGCTCTCAATTCTCTGGAACAAGATGCCCCACCTATAATGAGCTGATCTCCAGAAATCTCCTTTCCATGAGTTTTGTCAGCCTTTCATATAGTCAGAACCTCCTTCAGTCTATACCATCAGCTTCTTCTTCTGTCGCATTGGAGGGCTGGAGGATGGAACATTAAACTCCTGTCACAGCTTTCCTTTATACAGATCTGGACAATGCATATCACTCTGATTTCCATTTGTAGCCCTGTTGTTCTCAATTCCACATAAGATAGCCCCTGGTGCCCTTTCTCCAGTGCTTTCCAACTTCCCTCTCTGTGTTGTATTTCTTCTTTCAGATTTCAAGTTCCTTAAGGTCAAGGACTGTAATTCCTCTTCTTATTTTTATCTACAACACTTACGATAGTGCAGGCTCATAGTAGGTGCTTAATAAATGTTTATTGAATTAATTATGACCTAACTTATGGAGAGGTTGTTAACAAAGTGCTATGCTAATTGTTGGAATATGAGCAATCGTCAGTAATATGAGTTATACAAATGGGGGTAAAATTGGCAGTGAGATTTGCCCCAAAGATGTAGGTTTTGTGCCCTTCCAAATCTCATTTAAAAAAAAAAACGGTCAAAGACCAGTCTTATTCTTCTAAAAGCATCTGCTTCATTTTTAATCTCCTGGACTGACATGTCATTACTCGTTTGTTTATGGACCAAATCATTCACATCATTGTAAACAACTCCTATAATGTTGTTCTCTCAGCTGTGTAAATATTCAATAAAGCACAATAATGAGTGGGTTGTGTAACTTCTGCTTATCTAGTTTATTGTGGAATGTGCCAATGGCTTCAGTTTATTAAGGAGGCTGGCAGTGGAACGAAATCTCTTTTCTTCCTAGCTTTAGATAAGGGGAAGAGCTTAAATTCATGAGAATATTTGGAGACTCATTAAAAAAGAACCCCTTAAATTATAGAATTATTGACTCCCACAAATAATTCATATTATCTTTGGTGTTCTAGTGTGGATTTGCACTCTGTGTATAAATTTTACAAAGTTTTGTTTCTCATCTATTCTGAAGGGAGTGTAATAGTAACACTTGAACTGAGGAAGCCTTTCCCTGGCCTTGTCACAGTGATCTTGACCTAGAGTAAACCAAGCTGGACATGCAGGGAATCAGTAACCCTGAAACCATTTAAAGACGTAATCAGACTGCAGGTTATGCATCAAGGGCTTATCTGACTGCAGGATATGTGGCTATGGATATGTACCTTATCATCAGCTATTCTCTATCTTTGGAACAATTATTTTCTTTTTGAATAAATCTGCATAACCAAGGCTGTAATTGAACTGCCTAACACTAATGCCTTCTGATTGTGTATCAAAAGGTCTGATCCTGCACCCCTGGAATTTCTCATATAATTCCCTTGCCTTTGGGAATGGCCCTTTCTAAATTCACCTTCCCTCCAGATTTCTGGCCTTCCTTTGTTTAAACTGTATAAAAACCCTGAAAGCCTATTGCATATTTGGCAATAGGCTGAACAATAGCCATACTAATAGGATATTTTCTTTCTTGATTAATAAAATCTTTCTCTTAATTTTTACAAGGCATTCTCTTTCTCTGGTTTCCCTTCCTTTTTTCTTTTTTATTTATTATCATAAAAGTATTTTATTATTTTCTAGTTACATGTAGAAATAGTATTCAATACTAGCTTTTGTAAGATTTCTAGTTTCAAATTTTTCTCCCTTCTTCCCCTCCCTCCCTCCTCCCCCCAAAACCAAGCAATCTGATATAGGGTATATATGTACAATCACAGTAAACATAATTCTGCATTAATCATGTAATAAAGGAAGAATCAGAGCAAAAGGGAAAAACCTCAAAAAACAAAACAAAACAAAACAAAAAAAGCAGAAACAGTATGGTTCAATCTAAATCTAGATTCCATGGTTCTTTTTTTTTTCTGGATATGGAGAGCATTTTCCATCATGAGTCCTTTGGAACTATCTTGGGCCATTGTATACCTGAGAAGAGTCAAGTCTATCTCACAGTTTATCAAAACACAATGTTGTTGATACTATGTACAATGTTCTCCTGGTTCTGCTCCTCTCACTCAGCATAAGTTCATGTAAGTTCTTCCAGGATTCTCTGAAATCTGCCCCCTCAACTTTTCTTGCAGGACAATAGTATTCCATTACAATCACATACCAAAACGTGTTAAGCCACTCCCCAAATGATGAGCATCACATCAATTTCCAACTCCTTGCCACCACAAAAAGAGCAGCTATAAATATTTTTGTAGATGTGAGTCCTTTTCCCTTTTTAATGATTTCTTTGGGGAAAAGACCTAATAGTTGTATTGTTGAGTCAAAGGGTGAGCACAGCTTTATAGCCCTTTGGGTTGTGATGAAATAATGGGATTTCACAGATACTCAAAGACCCACCTGGAGATTAATCTAGACTGATTGAATCAAGTGAGAGTGATTGACTGCTGATTAGCCTACTTCAAGTTAATTGGATTGTAATCACATCTGGCTATCCCTTAAGAAGGTATTGTTCTCAGAAGCTAGATTGTGAACTCAACTTGAGAACACCTTCAAAACCAATGGATTTGAAGGATGCCAACCAATCAGCTTGAAGCAGTGTGTAAGGATTGCCTCTGTTCCAGACCTATAAAAAGCTTCCACAATCAGCTTTCTGGGGAGTTCCTGATTAAAGCAGGCTCCTGGAGGAGGACTTGAGGAAGAACCCAACCAGGCTGGAACTCTATGCAAGATAGGCCTTTTCTTAACTTTCTGAACTCCATGTTAATACCTGTATGCCTTAATAAATGTTTAATGCACAAAGACTGGTGCTAAAGCTTCTAATTTAAGGCGATCACACAATATAGATTTTAAATATCACAGGGTATAGTTCCAAATTGCTCTCCAGAATGGTTGGATCAGTTCACAGCTCTAGCAAAAATTCATTAGTGTCCCATTTTTTTCCATAGTTTCTCCAACATTTGTTCTTTTCCCTTTGTCATATCAGACAATCTGATAGGTATGAGATGGTACCTCACAGTAGTTTTAATTTGCATTTCTCTAGTCAATAATGATTTAGAGCTTTTTTTCATATGACAATAGATATCTTTGATTTCTTCATCGGAAAACTGCCTATTCCTATCCTTTGACCATTTCTCAATTGGGGAATGACATGGATTTTTATAACTTTGGTTTATTTCCCAATATATTTTAGAAATGAGGCCCTTATCAGAAGTACTGGCTGTAAAAGGTGCTTTCCTGCTTTCTGTTTTCTTTCTAATTTTGGATGCATTGCTTCTGTCTCTACAAAAACTTTTAAATTTAATATAATAAAAATCATTCATTTTGCATTTTATAATATTCTCTATCTCTTGCTTGGTCATAAACTGTTCTCCTTTCCATTGATCTGAGAGGTAAACTATTCCTTCTTCTCCTAATTTATGTGTAGTATGACCCTTTATGGCTAAATCATGGACCCCACCTTATTTTAGTATAAGGTGTAAGATGTTGGTCTGTGCCTAGTTTCTGCCATAACATCTTCCAGTTTTCCCAGCAGTTTTTGTCAAATACTGAGTTCCTATCCCAGAAGCTGGAGTCTTTGGGTTTATCAAACATTACATTACTAAAGTAATTTTCTACAGTGTCTCCTGCACCTAACCTATTCCATTGATCTACCACTGTATTTCTTAGCCAGTACCAAATAGTTTTGATGACTGCTGCTTTATAGTAAAGCTTCAGATTTGGTAGAGATAGCCTACTTTCCTGTGTATTTTTTCATTAGTTCCCTTAATATTCTTGGCATTTTTTCTTCCAGATGAATTTTGTAATTATTTTTTCTAGCTCTATATAATATTTTTAGGTAGTCTGATTGGTATGGCACTGAATAAGTAAATTAATTTAGGTAGAATTGTCATTTTTATTAAATTAGCTCAGTCTATCCATGATCAATTAATATTATTCCAATTATTTAGATCTGATTTGATTTGTGTGAAAAGTTTTGTAATTGTGTTCATAGAGTTGCTGGGTTTGTCTTGGCAGGTAGACTCCCAAGTATTTTATATTGTCTACCATTATTTTAAATGGAATTTCTCTTTCCATCTCCTGCTGCTGGACTTTGTTGGTCATGTATAGAAATGCTGATGATTTATGTGGATTAATTTTATATCCTGCTATTTTGCTAAAGTAGTTAATTTTTCAAGTAGTTTTTTATTTGAATCTCTAGGATTCTCTAAGTATACCATCATATCATCTGCAAAGAGTGATAGTTTTCTTTCCTACTTTCCTGTTCTAATTTCTTTAATTCCTTTTTCATCTCTGATTACTAAAACTAACATTTCTAGTACAATATTAAATGATAGAGGTGATAATGGGCATCCCTGTTTCACCCCTGATCTTATTGGGAAGACCTCTAACTTATCTCCTTTACATATAATGCTTGCTGATGGCTTTAGGTAGATACTGCTTACTATTTTAAGGAAAGATCCAACTATTCCTAAACTCTCTAATGTTTTTATTAGGAATGGGTGCTATATTTTGTCAAAAGCTTTCTGTGCATCTATTGAAATAATCATATGATTTTAGTTTTTTTTGTTATTGATTTTGTTAATTAGGTTGGTAGTTTTACTAATTTTGAACCAGCCTTGCATTCCTGGCATAAATCCCACCTGGTCATATAGTATTATCCTGATAATCCCTTGATATAATCTACTTGATAATATCTTATTTAAATTTTTGCATCAAAATTCATTAAGGAAATTGGTCTATAATTTACTTTCTCTGTTTTTGCTCAGCCTGGTTTTGATATCAACACCAGAATTGTGTGATAAAAGTAATTTGGTAGAACTCCATCTTCACCTGTTTTTCCAAATAATTTGCATAGTATTGGAAATAATTGGTCTTTAAATATTTGGTAGAATTCATTTGGAAACCTATCTGGCCATGGAGATTTTTTCTTAGGGAATTCATTAAAAGCTTGTTCATTTCCTTTTCTTATATGGGCTTATTTAAGGATTTTATTTCCTCTTCACTTAATCTGGGCAATTTGTATTTTTGTAGATATTTATACATTTTATTTAGATTGTCAAATGTATTGACATACAGTTGGGCAATATTATTCCTAATTGCTGCTTTAATTTCTACTTCATTGGTGGTGAAATCACCCCTTTCATTTTGATACTGGCAATTTGTATTTTTCTTTTTTTTTTAACCAATTAACCAAAGATTTATCTATAAATTTTTTTTATAAAACCAGCTCTTGGTTTTCTTGATTTATTCTCTGCTTTTCTTGCTTTAAATTTTAACATCTCATTTCATTTTCAGGATTTCTTTTTTTCCATAAGAATATTTTATTATTTTCCACTTACATTTAGAGATAATTTTCAACATTTTAATAAGATTTTTAAAAAAAAATAATTTTATAATTTTCTTGCTTTCAATTTTATAATTTTCTCCTTTGTTTTTCAGGATTTCTAATTCAGTATTTAATTGGGGATTTTTAATTTGTTCTTTTTCTAGCTTTTTTATTTCAATGCCCAATCACTGATCTACTCTTTCTTTTTTTATTAATGTAGGAATTTGGAGAAATACAATTTCCCCTGAGCAGTGCTTTGGCTGCATCCCATAGGTTCTGGTATGTTGTCTCATTATTGTCATTCTATTGGATGAAGTTATTGATTGTTTCTATGATTTGTTGTTTGACCCACTCATTCTTTAGGATGAGATTATTTAGTTTCCAATTGCTTTTCAGTGTACCTTTCCATGGCTCTTTATTACATGTAATTTTTATTGTATCATGATCTGAGAAGGATGCATTTGCTATTTCTGCCTTTCTATATTTGACTATGAGGTTTTTGTGACCTAGTACATGGTCAATTTTTGAATATGTGCCATGAACTGTTGAGAAAAAGATATATTCCTTTCTATCCCTATTCAATTTTCTCCACACATCTATCTTATCTAATTTTTCTAACTTTCTTTTCACCTCTGTAACTTCTTTCTTATTTATTTTATGACTAGATTTATCTATTTCTGAGAGCAGAAGATTCAGATCCCCCGCTAGCATAGTTTTGCTGTCTGTTTCCTCTTGTAACTCATTTAAGTTCTCTGTGAATTTGGATGCTATACCACTCGGTGCAAACATGTTTAGTATTGACATTACTTCATTATCTATTGTACATTTTAGCAATATGTAGTTTCCTTCCTTATCTCTTTTTTTAAAATTCTAAATAGAATTTTATTTTCCAAAATATATGTAAAAACAAAATTTTAACAACAATTTTTAAAAACTTTGTGTTCCAACTTCTTTTCCCCTCTCCATTCCCACCCCTCACCCACAAGAACTCAATCAATTCCAAATAAGTTATACATGAGTAGTCATGGAAAAATTCTCATATTAGCTAGTTGTGAGAGAAAAAAAAAAACAGTCAAAAAACCTGAAAACTTCAGAATAAGGAATTGTCAAAGAGTAAATGAAAAAAAAAATTTTAAATGTGTTTCCATCTGTTTTCAGATCTTTCTCTGCAGACAGGGATGGACATCCTCATCTCTTTTAATGAGTTCTATTTTTGTCTTTGACAAAGGTCTGAGATAAAGATTGCCACCCATGCTTTATTTATTTATTTTTTTAGTGAGGCAATTGGGATTAAGTGACTTGCCCAGGGTCACCCAGCTAGTAAGTGTTAAGTGTCTGAGGCCGGATTTGAACTCAGGTACTCCTGAATCCAGGGCTGGTGCTCTGTCCACTGCTCCATGTAGCTGGCCCACCACCCATGCTTTTTTGACTACAGCTGAAGCATAACATATTCTGCACCAACCTTTTACCTTTACTCTGTGATTATCTCTCTTATTCAAATGTATGTCTTGTAAACAGCATATTGTAGGATTCTGGATTTTTTTTTGAATAGAATTATATTTTCCAAAATATATGTAAAAACAAATTTTAACATCAATTTAAAAAAAAATTGTTCCAACTTCTCTTCCTCCTCTATTCCCACCCCCCACCCACTAGAACTCAAGCATTTCAAAATAAGTTATACATGAGAAGTCATGGAAAACATTCCCACATTAGCTAGGTTGTGAGAAAAAAACAGTCAAAAAACTCCCAAAACTTCAGACTAAGGAATTGTCAAAAAAAATGTGTCTCCAGGGGCAGCTAGGTGGTGCAGTGGACAGAGCACTGGCCCTGGAACCAGGAGCACCGGAGCCCAAATCCAGCCCCAGACACCCAACACCCACCAGCCGCATGACCCTGGGCAAGCCACCCAACCCCAATTGCCTCACCAAAAAAGAAAAAAAAAAGAAAAGAAAAAAATGTGTTTCCATCTATTTTCAAATACTATCACTTCTTTCTCTGTAGATGGGTTACCATTTTCGTAAGTCCTTCAGTGTTATATTGGACCATTGCCTTGCTGAAAATGACCACATGCTTCCCAGCAGATCATTTTACACTATTGCTATTATTTTGTATACAGTGCATTTCACTCTGCTTCAGTTCATGTAGGTCTTTCCAGGTTTTTCTAATAGTATCCTGTTCATCATAACCTAAATAAAGTACCTAAAACTTGACAAAGAATTTTTTTCATATTAGCCCAGCAAAGTCATCATAACTATTTCCCTCCATATTATTCCCTTCCCATGATATTTACTCTATTTTCTATCTTCTTGTAAACTATTCCTCCTCAAAAGTATTTTACTTCTGACTGTCCCCTCCCCTACTCTGCACTCCCTTTTTTTCACCTTTCCTTCCTTATCCTCTTCCCCTCATACTTTCCTTTAGGGTTAAATAGATTACTCCTCCCAACTGGATGTGAATGTTATTCCCTCCATGAGCCAACTCTGATGAGTTTAAGGTCTTTGAGCTAATTCTATGTTCCAAATTTTCTTCATCCCTCTATCCTCAACCCTCCCTATGAAATCAAGCAATTCAATATTTCATACTTGTGCCATTATGCAGAACATCTTCACCTTCCTTGAACGTATTTTGCTTTTTACTACTCTCTCCCAGAATCTGCCCTTCTCTCCTTCCCCTCTTCCCCCACCCCCTTATCTCCCTCCCCTCCCTCAGGGCAAAATATATTACTATACCCACTTGACTATGTATGTTAGTCCTTTTTTGAGTCAATTCTGATTATATTAAGGTTCAATCACTCCCCAATTCCTTCCCCCTCTTCCCCTCCCCTCCATAAGCTTTTTTCTTGTTTCCTTCATGTTAACAACCTCTCCCCAGACCATCTCTCCCCTTCCCCCTCCCCCAGTCTATTTCTCCTACACCTCAACCCTATTTTAAGGATGTCATTATGGGTTAGTTAGGTGGCACAGTGGACAATGCACCAGCCCTGGACGCAGGAGGCCCCAAACCCAAATCCGGCCCCATACATAAGACACCCCACAAAGAACAAAACCTAACATCCCTTCATATTCAGTTCAGACCTGTGTCCTCTGTATTATCTTCCCATATAGGAATGTTAACAGTTTGATCCTTTAATATCCCTCATGAAGTCTTTTCCTGTTTATCTTTTTATGCTTCTCCAGGGTCTTGTATTTGAAAGTCAAACTTTCTATTCAGTTCAGGTCTTTTCATAACAAATGCCTGAAAGTCTTCTTTCTCCTTGAAGTTCCATGTTTGCCTCTGAAAGATGATGCTTAGTTTTGCTGGGTACGTGATTTTTGGCTGTAGTCCCAGTTCCTTTGCCCTCTGGAATATCATATTCCATGCCCTCCGGTCCTTTAATGTAGAAGCTGCTCGATCTTGCTTTATGCTTATTGGAGATCCACAGTATTTAAATTCCTTTTTTCTAGCTGCTTGCAATATTTTCTCCTTGACCTGGGAGTTCTGGAATTTGGATGTAATATTCCTGGAGGTTTTCTTTTTGGGATCTCTTTCAGGAGGTGATCGGTGGATTCTTTCAATTTCTATTTTAGCTTCTGCTTCTAGAATATCAGGGCAATTTTCCCTCACAATCTCTTGGAGGATGGTGTCTAAACTCTTGTTTTGGTCATGGTTTTCAGGTAGTCCAGTGATTTTCAAATTATCTCTCCTAGATTTATTTTCTAGGTCAGCTTTCTTTCCAAGGAGATATTTCACATTGCCCTCTATTTTTTCATTCAGTTGGATTTGCTTTACTGTGTCTTGGTTTCTCATAAGGTCACTAGCTTCCATTTGTTCAATCCTAATTCGTAGGCAATTATTTTCAGCAGACAGTTTTTTAATCTCCTTTTCCATTTGGCTTTTCAAACTGTTGACTTTTTTCTCATGACTCTCCTGCACTGCTCTCATTTCTCTTTCCATTCCTTCCTCTCTTTCTCTGCATCTTCATTCTATCTCTCCTACTTTCTCTTCAAAGTCCCTTTTGAGAGCTTCCATGGCCTGAGACCAGTTCATATTTTTCTTGGAAGCTTTGGATGTTGGAGCTTTGACCCTATTATTATCTTCTTCTTCTGAGGATGTATTGTGGTCTACCTTTCCCCCAAAGAATTGATGGTCTTCTGCTTTCTCTGCCTACTCATGCTGGCTTACTGTTTCTTGGCTTTTTACTCCTAAAAGTGTAGCGCTGCTTCCCGGACACACTGTTCGTGCTACAGAGTGGCCCAGGGGGTGATTGGGCTTCTTCTCAGCCTGCCTGGCTTGTGAGTAATCACAGCTGCTTTCTCTTTGACCCAGAAAGAGAAGTCTGATTGAGCTCTGATTCTCTATGGTCGGAAGCTTGACATGCTTTTACCCCTCCCCCACTGGGCCACCACCACTCGATTCAGCCCACTGGTTCAGACCCAGGGCATTTTGCCCCAACTCCAGTAGATACTGCCTCCACTTCATCCCGGCCTACCTCCCAACCCCCTCACCAGTCTGTGATCAGAGCCTCAGAAGCTGCTGGTGCGGAAAACTTTGACATGCGCTGGAAGTAGTGTCCCTGGCTGAGTCCGGACCATGCGCTGAGCTGTTCAGCCTGATCAGTAGGTGATCAGAATTGCCCTCTTTTGCGGAGAAACAGTCTCACTCTGTTCTTATGTGCATTAGGCTGTTCTGGGTTTTGAATTTTACCGCATTATTTGGGCGTGAATGGACGGGTTTATCTGGAGCTTGTGGGAGTCACAGCCTCTACTCTGCCATCTTGTCTCCGCCCCCCCCCCAGGGATTCTGGATTTTAATCCACTCTGCTATTTGCTTCTGCTTTATGGCAGAGTTCATCCCATTCATACTCACAGTTATTATTAATAATTGTCTATTTCCCTCTTTCCTATTTACCCCCTTTGTACTTTTTCCCCTTCTTTCACTCTATTTCTCCTCACCAGTGTTTTGCTTCCTACACCTGCTTTCCCCAATCTGCCTTCCCTTTTATCAGGCTGCCTCCCTTTTCTTTAGCATTTTCTCCCCTGCTTCTACCCTCCCTTCTGTTAGTGCCCCCCTTTTCCCCTTAACCTTTTACTTCCTTAAAAATTAAGCTAAATTTATTTATCCAAATGAGCATATAACTTATTACCTCTTTGGACCAAACTGGATGAGAGCAAGGTTGGAACAGTGTTCACCACTCCCTTCTTTCCCTCTATTTTAATAGTTCTATGTACCTCTTCATATGTTGTAATTAAGCCTATTTTAACTACTCTTTCCTCTTCTCCCCATATACCCCTTTTTTGACCTCTTAATTTTCTTTATATCATCACATAAAACACAACTTATATTTATACCCTTTATGTATACTATTTCTATCTGCACAGAGATACAGTTCTCATGAGTTATAAATATTATCTTTCCATGTAGGGATGTAGACAGTTTAACCTTATTGAGTAATTTTCCCCCTGTTTACCTTTTTATATGACTCTTGAGTTTTGTATGTTAAGATCAAATTTTCTATTAATTTCTGGTCTTTTCATCAGGAAACTTTGAAAGTACCCTATTTCATTGAATGTCCATCTTTTCTCCTGAAAGAGAATAAACAGTTTTGCTTTGTAGCTGATTCTTGGTTGCATTCCAAGTTCCTTTGCCTTCCAGAATATTGTATTCCAAGACTTCAGATTCTATACTGTTGAAGCTGCCTAGTTCTGTGCAATCCTGCCTCTGGCTCCATAATATTTAAATTCCTTCTTTCTTGCTGCTTGGAGTATTTTCTCCTTCACCTGGTAATTGTGGAATTAATGTACAATATTCCTTGGAGTTTTTCTTTTGGGATCTCTTTCAGTAGATGAATGGTAGGCTCTTTCAATTATGAATTTATCTTCTTATTCTATAATATCAGTGCAGTTCTCTTTGATAATTTCCTGGAATATGCTGGCTGGACTCATTTTCTGATCATGGCTTTCAGGTAGTCTAATAATTCTCAAATTGAGTTTCCTATATCTATTTTCCAGGTCAGTTTCCTTTCCAATGATGTATTTCACAGTTTTTTTTTTTTTGGTTTGTTTTTTTTTGGTGAGGCAATTGGCGTTAAGTGACTTGTCTAGGGTCACACAGCTAGTAAGTGTTAAGTGTCTGAGGCCAGATTTGAACTCAGGTCCTCCTGACTTCAGGGATGGTGCTCTACCCACTGTGCTACCTAGCTGCCCCCACAATTTTTGTCTATTTGTTCATTCTTTTGATTCTGTTTGACTGATTCCTTGTGTCTCATGGAGTCATTAGCTTCCATCTGTCCATTTCAAATTTTTAAGGCATATTTTTCTTCAGTAAGCTTTTGCACCTCCTTTTCCTTTTGGCCAAATTATTTTTTTAAGGAATTGCTTTCTTCAGTTAATCTTTGTGCTTCCTTTTCCAAGCTGTTAATTCTTTTTTCATATTTTTCCTGTGTTGCTTTCATTTCTCTCCCCATTTTTTTAACTCTCTCAGTTGATTTTTTAAATCCTTTTTGTGCTCTTCCAAGAAGACTTTTTGGTCTTGATACCAATTCATCTTCCCTCCTGAGGCTTCACATGTAGTCAATTTGATAGTATTTTCCTCATCTGAGTTTGTATTTTGTTCTTCTGTGTCAACACAGAAGCTCTCAATGGTAAGAGCTCTTTTCTGTTTCTTACTCATATTGTGGCTTATTTTTTAAAGTTGTGGACTGCTCCTGGGGCTCAATGGTAACTGTTTCAAACTTGTTGTGCTAGGGATAGGGGCTGTTCACTGGCTTTCTACTATGAGGCATCTCTTGATTGTGGATTCCTCACTGCCCTAGGTTTTCTCCCTGTGCTTGCTCTAGGCACTGGGATCACCTGGCTCAGTTGTGCCTGCCCCATGGATGGCCCTGCAGCTGTTAGATTGCCCTCTCAGCTGTTACTTGTGGATTTTACAACTGTCCCACTGACCCACCAGCTTGCTGAGCCAAGATCAAGGGGCCTCAGTTGCTTTGCTGTGGCTAAGGGCTTCCTGCTGACTTTCCCAGACCTCTTCAGTGCTATGCAGTGCTGTGCTGTGTTGTGCTGAACTCCCCTTCTGCCCAAGTGAGACCGACCTTCCCTGAAGTCTTCTAAATTATCTCAAGTTGGAAGATTGTGTTTCTGTCTTTCTGTAAATTCTGTAGTTTCAGAATCCATTCAGAGACTTGATTTAATATTCTTTTTGAGGGAACTACATCACAGCTCACACAACTTGCTGGCTTCTCTCTGCCATATTGCCTTGCCTCTATAGTGAACATTTCTATTACAATATTAAATAATAGAGGTGAGAATGGGCATCCTGGCTTTGCCCCTGAATTTATTGGGAAGGCTTATGTTATCCCCATTACAGGTAATGCTTACTTATGCTTTTAGATAAACAGTACATATCATTTTAAGGTAAGAACCTTTTATTTCTATTGCAATTTATGGGCAATGTGGGTTAGGTGACTTGCCCAGGTTCACATAGTTAGTAAATGTCAAGTGTCTGAGGCTGGATCTCAACTCAGGTCCTCCTGAATCCAGAGTTGGTTCTTTTCGCATTGTACCACCTTAGCTTCCCCTCTCATTAATAATTTCTTGAAAAATATAGTCCTGGCTTTATTTATTTATTTATTTGGTCATGACTTTCAGGTAGTCCAATAATTCTTATAATATCTCTCTTGGATCTATTTTCTACATCAGTTGTTTTTTTTTCCTGATGAGAAATTTCACATTTTATTCTAGTTTTATTTTTACCTTTTTACTTTCATTTTATTGTATCTTAATGTCTCACAGTCAGTTTCAATTTGTTCAATTTTAATTTTTAAAGTATTCTTTTTTTCTGTGATGCTTTGTAGTTCCTTCCCCTTTGACTAAATCTTTTTTTTAGGGAATTATTTTCCTCAGTAAATTTATGTATTTCTTTTTCATGGTTCGTTTCCATTATTTATAATTCTTTCCCCAATTTTTCTTCTACTTCTCTAATTTGATTTTTAAAGTCCTTTTTAAGTTCTTCCAGCAATTCTTTCTCAGCCTGAGACAACTTGCATTTTTCTTAGAAACTTCACCTCTGGCCATATTGTTATTATTGTCCTCCTCTATGTTTATACCTTGATTTTCCCTGTAACCTTAGTAACTGTCAATAGTCAAGCTTTTCTGTTGTGTTTTTTGCTCATTTCTGTGCCTTTTTTGTGCCTTGGTGTTTTTATTTGGTTTTGGTTCTATTCCTAAACTGTCCCAATGTTTATGCTGAGTTTCTTGGTCTAATTTGTGGTTTTCACTGGACTTCAGGGCTTACCTATGTAATGATTGGAATGACGCCACCTGCTGGAGGCCTACTGTAGAAAAGCTCCACCATGAGGTGAAGGTCTCTGAGGACAAGACCATGTGTCTTTTCTTTGGCGTCAGGAAGTGACGTTTGCTTGTGGGAGGAAGAGGGGGAGCCTGGCGCTCTGACTCTCTCTTTTTCCTGTGGACTTTGGTGGAGAGCCAAGGTAGAAATGCTCTCTCCCTTTAATAGATAGAAGAATCTAGGCCTTTCTCTCTCTCTTTACAAAATTCTTATTCTCCTTAATAAATACTTAAAAGTCTAACTCTTGCTAAAGCTTATAATTTATTGGCGATGACTCATTAGATATTTTAGACAGTATAGCTAGAATTTTAGCCTTTAGACCTACATGCTTTTCCTAGGTTGATAAAGTTAACTAAGTCTTTGTGGTAGCTGGCCCTGGAGGTGTGATCTTGCTGTTAGTCTGCCTCAGGGCCTTGTTGCTGTAGGACCTCTCTGTTAGCTGGCCCTGGAGGACTAATTTAGTTTCCAATCTGCCCACATGTATGGGTGTGTGTGTTGGTGGTCTCTTGCGGCTGGGTTGCTATGGTAATTAGCCACTCTGCTAGCTGGCCCTGGAAGGGTAATTTTGTTGTGATCTGCTGAGCCCTGCTGCTTCTTTACCCTAGAAACCATTTCCCTACTGAGAAGTCACAGGGGCGGAAACTTGCTGTTGACCTACTTGGTTGGGGCTTTACTACTGGTAAGCAGTGGGGTCAAACCCTCCCTGAGGGTCCCTGATCGCTGTGGGGTGCCTGGTAAGGGATCTTACTATGCTGCCCAGACTGCTCACTTGCCCAGGGAGCTACTGGTTTGCAGCTGGGTGGAGCCTCACTGGTGGAATTTTCCAGGCTCAGAACTTTGCTTCAGGCCCCTTGCTATGAATGCAGAAGCTGTCGCTGATGCTCCTAGACCTCATTTCCCTCCTATACAGGTAGAACAGACCTTTCCTGCTGGGCTGATAGGCTGTTTCCCTGCTCCTGGGATGTTTAAGAGTCAGTTTTATGTTGGTTTGGAGGGGAAATCTGGGTGAGCTTCAGTGCATTGCTTCCTCACTAGGACATCTTGGCACATGAAGTACTATTTTATTTTTCACCAAAGAGTTGAAGACCAAGAAAAGTAACATTACTTACTTGTCCCAGTCTTGAAATGTAGATGTAAATTACAATGGAAAATGGAGTCATAGCAAAAGGAGGTAAGATTTGTGTCAACGTATAGCTAATAAAATTGTAGATAATTTATACATACCTTGGTGAAACATTTGGCATCAATGAGTATAGTAACTCAATTGTTCCAGACAGAACTTAGCTTCATTCAACAGTAAATAAGTAATAACATTAAAAGTATGATAATAACACAGGTCCACATACACACAAATACCCAATAAATATGTACTATTAAAAAGAATTATGCACACATACAGAGCTAAGCATACAGAGATATTATACATGACTTCTATTTACCAATATCAATGCTTAAGTGTTTATTTTTTTACCTAATTGCTTCTTACCTAATTAAAATTATAATTTGGAAACTAATTGGTATGTTCCTATAAAAAAAAATACTGTCTTTTTTCCATATGATGACCAAGTCTTCATTATACTTCATAAAGAGAGGAAGGTCTCATTTTATTTACTAACAATATAATCAGAAATTTTATATCTATAATATTGATTATATTGTGGAATAATTTGTCAGAGACTTTAGAGTGTCTGCCTAGGCACTGACATCAGGAAAATTTTAATTTAAAGAACAAAACAAATTAATATTACCATCTGCAGGAATAGCCCATTTTTTCCCTATGCAATAATTGTTTTAATTTAATACACAATATTTTTCATAAGTCTGATGAAACATTCAAGGTCACCCAAAGAACACAAACTTAAGCTTTAGCTTAAAGATTTAGCTTTTGGGATGCCTTATGCAGAAAATTAATTGAATGCTTTTAATCCAACAAATGTCCAAGAATAGTATTCTTATGTTTGTCTCCTTTAAAAATTTCTTTTGTAAGGTATTGAGCGATAATCAATACTTACTTGCTATAGAACTCAAAGTCTTTGCTGTTGGGCATCTCATTTTTAAAATGTTTTGATAATGTCAAGCTTTTTCTACTAGCCTCTAATTTGAGGTAACTGCCTCCTATTCTACCTGAAAAAGAATTCATCAACCTTAACATGAAATTTTTCCATTTAATTTAATGCTATGAGCCAAGTCAGATTCTAAATTCTGAAGATACAAAGCAACAGAAAAAGTAAACTTTAAAGGAATTCACAAATTAATATAGAATGCAAATAACTCTGTAAATACAAGATAGATTTAGGGAGAATTGCAGATAACTTTAGAGAGAAGAAACTAACATTAATGAAAATAAAGGCTTTTTGTAAAAGATGAGCAAGATATCCAAAGCAGGCATTGTCCTTTACTCATAAAAAAGTGCCAATATATCTCTACTAATCCTTATTTCCATTAAGTCAATCACAGATTACCCTGTGCACCTGTATTTGATGCAGAAAGATGGAATATACCTGACAAGAAAGAATAAAGATGAATAGAATGGTGAATCAGATTCCAAGGATGACTTTTGTAACTAAGACAGTGGAAGTGATCATGAATGAAGAAGGTAATTGTAAATTTTTAAGGAATTGATAAGAAATCCTTTGGAAACTAATTTTTATTAAATATTTCATCCAACTTCCCTTGCATGGACAGAATAATGTCTCATTTTGCTCTATGTTTACAACATGATTTAACAAGTTTAATTCAATTCAATAAACTTTTTTTTTTTTTGTAGCAGTAGTCACATTCTGTGCTAAATGCTCTTGAAAAATACTCTGTACTCAAAAGGAATAAAATTTAGGAAATCCTGCCAATCTTATATAAGATTTAATTTTTATTCTTAGTAATATATTAAAATAACTTATTTAATTTCTTATTATACTGAAAGCCAGTTGTTTCATATACATAATTAAATTATTATAATAATAACTAGAATTCAGAGATGGAGATAATTGATATCATGAGTGCTACATGAAGGTGTATAAGTTCTTTAACCTCTAACTAGAAAAGTCTATTTTCCCCTTTGATGGCTCTTTCACTCTGATCTCTGGTAATCTATATTTTTGTGATGCAGTGTGACTAAACTCTTCTAGTGCATTAAAAATTAACACCACTGGTTACTGTTTTCTATAATATGCTAAAGCTCAAAATGTATGTTTTTACTGGAGAAGACAAAGTATGTCAAAATTATGGAGAGAAATTGCATAGTGAAAATGACAGAATATTGAAGGAAACAAAAGAACCAAGTATATCATTTATCAGCTCCATTATCACCATGTTCCCAAGGCTTTGTTTCTACATTCTCATCCTGTATCATTTTTTTTTAAATGAGGGAATGACAAGGTAATGGAAAGGTTATTAGCTTTAATGTACTCCCCTTTCATGTTTGTTGTTAGGCCAAATTGGGAATAATTTTCACCCTAGCTATTTTTCTTTGTGTGTGTATATTGTAACAAATGTGAAAATTGCTTGTGTAAGTGTCATCGATCAATTGAGCTAAATGAAAGTAGAGTTAAATGAGTCTCTAATAAACCTCCATAAGGCTGCCTTATTCTATAGTGACATTACAATTGCTAGCAGTTTTTTATGAGTATAGTATTCTGAAGATTCTAATTTGCATTAAATAGCACACATTATATTTTTTTTTCTAAAAAGTGACTCCTAATAAATCAGGATATTAAAAATTGTTCCCATTTGTTAAAAAATCATTTTGATAGTATTTGTAGAACAAGTATTTTTAATGTCATCAGTATATAAGTAATAGTAAAATCTGAGAATGTATAAATATATTCAAATGCTAATAACAGTAAAAACCAGTGATTTTTTTTTAATCACATCATGACTAGCTCAGGAAGCTTGCACAAATGATATGATCTCTCAGTGTTCTAGGTATTTTGCTTTATGTTACACACATTCTAGTTACTAGTTGAAGAAGTTTTTATACCAGAAATTCTTCCTATGGGTCAAATCGGACATCCTAGACAAAATAAAGCATATACAAGAAATCACTAATGCATTTTGGTTTTTTGTTTTTTTAGTGAGGCAATTGGGATTAAGTGACTTGCCCAGGGTCACACAGCTAGTAAGTGTTAAGTGTCTGAGGCCAAATTTGAACCCAGGTACTCCTGACTCCAGGTCCAGTGCTCTATCCACTTCTCCACCTAGCTGCCCCACTAATGCATTTTGAAACAAACTACAAAACCAAACAAAAACAAACCCTGCCATATGAACCATTTACAGTATTTTTAGGGGCAGCTAGATGGCACAGTGGATAGAGCACTAGCCCTGGATTCAGGAGAACCTGAGGTCAATCCGGCCTCAGTCACTGGATACTTATTTTTTTAAAAATCAATCTTAAAATTTATATTTTTGGCAGGACAAAGAAAGTAGAAATCTAATTTGATGTATGACAGGAAGAAAAAAAATTAATTATGAAATCCAAATAAGCTTTTCCTTGAAGAAACTGGTAACCAGGAAGCTATTATTATTTTTTTCACCAATTTTAAAACTTCCCAAAAATATAAGGAGAGGGAGATGAAGGATTAACCATTTATTGCTCTAGAGTTCCCATACAAAGTGGGTGCCATTTCAGTGTCATTAATGTCTTGTGAATAAATAGAAACCTGGCAAAGGATCTAACATGTAAAATCCAAGGGTTTTGACATTAGATACACCAAACCAGAAAATTTCTATGGAGTTGCACAATGAGTAAGCCAGGGGTAAACTTTAGCCAGTTTAAAACCACCCAGGATTGTTCAATTTTCAGCATGTGTTTTTAATACCTTGAAAATCAACATAAATTATAAATTATGTCTTGGTTTATTGTTATGTTGATTGTTTATAATTAAGAAATTTATAAATAAAGTGTTAATTTTGGAATAAACTTATAGTTAAATTTATATTAAAACTTAAAATTGGCTCCTCTATACAGTATCTTCCCCTGTCCCCGAGTTGATTGTTAAAAATTTACCAGCGTGCCATTGAAGCAAACCAAATGATTTGGACAAATGGGGAGAACTATGGAATAGAAGCTAGGTGTCAAAAACACAAGGATCCCCAAAGTACCCCAAACTGAATTTTTGAATGAACACATTGTTAAATAATTATGAGGTTAATTTGGAGCCTGAACTGAGAATTTCTCTGAGCAGAAAACAGTAAAGTTCTGGCATTTATTGGCAAAATGCATTTAACATTTCACATTTCAAATTGTTTCCTAGCATGATAGGTTTTAGTTGTAAAATATATTTTAATAAAAGTCTGCTATATAGAAGGAGCTATGTAGAATATATATATATATATATATATATATATATATATATATATATATATATATATATATATATATATAATTTCAAGTGTCTCTTAAGCCACAAAAATATTTATAGTGTGAAATTAATCATCTCTTCTGTTTAGAAAATACTTGACTTGAACTTATATACCTTCAGGACATATGGATCACTGAAATATGAAAAGAAATAGAAAGGGCAGCTATGTGGCAAAGTGGATAAAGCACTGTTCCTGGATTCAGGAGGACCTGAGTTCAAATCCAGCGTCAGACACATGACACTTACTAGCTGTGTGACCCTGAAGAAGTCACTTAATCCTCAATGCCCTGAAAAAAAAAAAGCAGCAAAAAAAAAAAAAAGTAGCAGAAAAGAAATAGAAAGCTGGACCTTTGAATATGAATATATCGACTTCCTTTTGAACAAGTGCCCTTTTTTGAACATTGTTAGCTGATAAAATGGCTTAAATTTAAAATGAAGGCTTTCTTAACATGTAGCTGTGGGAATTTATTGTGATTTGAGGACCCTGCCTTTAGACTGAGATTAAAAAGCCTTAGACCCTTAGGGTTTTTCTTTCTGTGAGAGGGGCTGGCGCCCCCCCCTCCCCCCCCTCTGCTTCAGCTGCCTAGCTGAGAAGCCCTGTGATACTTAAGGGGTGCCAGCCAGGCTGGAAGGCTGGGGAAAGCCCCAGCTCTCTCTGCTCTGAGGGGATCTGCCTGGGAGTTCCTGGGCTAGCCCGGGGAGTGGCCCAGGAAGAGTGAGGAGGTCCCAGGTGCTCAGCAGGGGGCACAGTTCCTTGGAGCCCTGGGTGTGTTATGCAAGGCTCACTCAAGCCCCACAGCCATGGCACTAAGAGGCCAGCGAATTAGCTTTGTGTGTACAGGGGTTCAGGGAGCCTGAAGTCTGAGGGGAGAGAAGGGATATATAGCATTGGAGGCAGAGATGCTGGGTTGTTGCTATGGTACAGAGAATTAAAGTGATACAGCGGGGTTGTTGCTATGGTAGTGAGAGAGAAGTTAAAGAGTGAAGCAGGGGGCTTTTTGCAGTGAGGGGATGGAGAAGCTAGAGAGACTGGATGGAAAGTGGAGGACACTAAGAAAGTTGCAGGCCCAGAAAAGATTAAGTGCAAGAGGCTGCAGGACAGAGACGTGCCTGAAAGCAATAGCTTTACATTTATTTTTCCTTATCTCTTACATTTATTTTTATAAATAAACCCTGCTTTAATTATTTAATTAAAAGAGGCATTTGCTTATCAATTTGGGAGAAGCAGTTGTAGGGGAAAATTTTAAAGGCCCTAACAGACTGGCTTAGGCAATTAATAGCAGTTAGATAACTAGGCAGTCAAAAGTCCACAGATTGAGGCCCACCAGTTAGTTAAAATATTTTTACATTGGAAAAAAAGGATATGATGCATAATCTTTTTTTGATAAACATCATTATTTATGAAGAAAACAGTACATTACATAGATTTTATTATATGTGACATAAAACAAGTTGATTAAAAGGACTTATATTTACATAGCTCTGAAAATTTTATTAAGTTTTCTCCTTATAGCAATATTGGGAGCAAGGTAGTATAATGTTTATTGTGCAAATTTTAGAGATATGAAACTTGAAGACTAAAGTAACTTCCCAAAGGCCATATAGCTAGAAGGTATAAGGAACCAAACAATCTCTTCTTTTTCTTATTTTCAGGTAGACACAAACTTTTAGCATTTGCTTTTAGAAACCACCAGGAAACATTATCTGTAATGGGGATAAGGTACAATCCTTTCTAAGAAAATTAAGGGTAAAGCAAGGATGCCCATTATCACTACTACCCTTCAATATTGTTTTAGAAATGCTGGTTATAATAATAAGGCAAGAATAAGAAAGTGAGGGAATGAAAATATACAATGAAAAACAAAACTTTCAGTCTTTGGAGATAATATGATAGAGAAACCTAGAAAATCAAGTTGAAATAATTAACAATAAGATGAAAAATAAATTGATGGAATTAGAATAGACAATGAGAAAAAAACTATCACTCTTTGCATATAATATAACAGTATGCTTAGAGGATCCTGGAGAATCAACTAAAAATAGAAGAAATAATTAACATTTTCAGCAAATTTACAGGAAATAAAATTAACCCCAATAAAACATTAGGATTCAGATAGATAGATAGATAGATAGATAGATAGATAGATAGATAGATAGATAGATAGATAGATAGATAGATAGAGGGAGGGAGGAAGGAGGAAGGGAGAAAGAGAGAGGGAGAGAAAGAGACAGAGAAAGAGACAGAGAGACAGAGACAGAGAGAGAGAGAAAATAAAAGTCAGAAAGTTATATTTCAATCTTTTCTCTGGGTTAATCAGTTAGCTCTCTGTAGGTGTACAGCTTTTTTTTTTTTTTTTCTCATGAGTCCTTTGGAATTGTCTTAGATCATTGTATTGATCATAGTAGACAAGTATTTCATAGGTGATCAACATTAAAACATTGCTATTACTGTGCACAATTATCTCCTAATTCTTCTCACTTCACTTTGCATCATTTTAGCTCAAACCACCCTCTCATCATTTGTTTTTTGGTGAGGCAAATGGGATTAAGTGTCTTGCGTAGGGTCACACCGTTAGCAAATGTCAAGGGTCTGAGGCTGGATTTGAACTCAGGTTCTCCTGAATCCAGGGCCGGTGCTCTATCTACTATGCCACCTAGCTGCCCCCCTCTCATCATTTCTTAAAGAACAGTAGTATTCCATCACAAGCATATCCCACAAACTGTTAAGCCATTTCACAATTGAAGAGCATTCCCCTCATTTTCTAATTGTTTGCCACCACAAAAAGAGATGCTATAAATATTGTGTACATGTAGTCATTTTACTTTTTTTTCTCTTTGGGTTACAGGCCTAGTAGTGAAATTGATGCATTAAAGGGTAATGCACAGTTTACAGCTCTTTGGACATAGTTCCAGATTGTTCTCCAGAAGGGTTGAACAAGTTGACTACACAACCAAATATTTATGAATGTACATTTTTCCTTCATTCCTCCCATTTGTGATTTCTGATGGGCATGCTGCGGCATGTAAGTGTTCTTTTGATTTGCTTTTCTCTAATCCACAGTTATTTAAAGTATTTTTTCATGTGATTATTGATAGCTTTAATTTCATGTTCTGAAAATGGACTCTTCATATTCTTTGACCATTTGTCAACTGGGGAATGGCCTTTTTTAAATAATAAATTTGACTCATGTCCCTATATATTTGAGAAATAAAGCCTTTAACCTAGAAACTTGAAGCAATTTCCCCTATTTTCTTTTCCTTCTAATGTTAGCTGTATTAATTGTGTTTCTGCAAATGTATTTTAATTTCATTTAATCAAAATTCTATCTCAATCCCTTCTTAATTCCTCTTCTTTTGTCACAAACTCTTCCATTATTAATAAATCTGACAGGTACATTTTCCCATACTCCGTCAAAATAATTCATCCATTTTGATCTTATCTTGTGAAAATGTGTGAGATGTTGGTCTATGTCTAGTTTCTGCCAAATTGCTTTTCAGTTTTACCAGAATTTTTTTTGTCAAATGTTGAGTTTTTACCCCTAAACTTGGATATTTGGGTTTATCAAAAACTAGATTATTATGGTTATTTACTACTATATATTGTGTACCTAATCTATTCCACCGATCTATTTCTTAACATTTTTTCTTAGCCTGTATCAAATTTATAATTGACACTTTATAATAGAGTTTGAAATCTGATACTGGTAGGTCATCTCATTACTTTTTATATCACAATAGTGTTCCATTACACTCACATACCACAATTTATTTAGCCATTCCCCAATTAATGGGCATCTCCTCATTTTCCAATTCTTTGCCACCAGAAAAAGACTTGCTACAAATATTTTTGTACATATAGGTCCTTTTCCTCCTTAATTTTTTTTTTGACACAGACCTAATAGTTTTGTTGTTAAGTCAAAGGTTACATATAGCTTTATAGTCCTTTGGACATAGTTCCACATTGCTCTAAAGAATGGTTGAATCAGTTAACAACTCCAACAACAGTGCATTAATGTCTCAGTTTTCCCACACGCCTTCAGACATTTGTCATTTTCCTTTTCTTTCCTACTAGTCCATCTAAAAGGCATGAAGTATTACCTCATAATTGTTTTAGTTTGTATTTTTCTAATCAATAGTGATTTAGAGCATTTTTTTCATATGGCTATACATAACTTTGATTGCTTCATCTGAAAACTACACATGTCTTTTGATCATCTATCAATTAGGGAATGGCTCTTATTTCAATAAATTTGATTCAGCTCTCCATATGCTTGAGTAATGAGGCCTTTTTCAGAGAAATTTGCTTCAATTTTTTTTTCAGTTATGATTGCCAATTCTTGTTCCATCCATCCTATTTCCTCCTCTGTTTATTCTATTATCTCTTTCATTTCACTCTTTCCCTCCTCAAGATATTTTGCTTCTAACACATCTCCCAAACTCTCTCCCTTCTAATTAACCAAATTGTCCCTTTCCCCTCCTACTTTCTGAAGGCTAAGATAGATTTGTATACTGAATTAACTCTGTTTGTCATTTCCTATATGAGACAATTCAATGAGAATAAGTTCAATCACTCACACCCTCCTCTATCTTCATTGTAAAATTTCTTTTGGGTCTCTTTTATGTCAGATAATTTTCCTCATTCTACCTTCCCTTTCCCTTCTCCCTATGCATTCTTCTCTCACACTTTAATTTTCATTTTTAAATGTCATCTCTTCACATAGGCCTTTTAACTGCCCTAATAATGAAAAATTACTTAGGACTTTCAAGTATTATCTTCCCATGAAGGAATATAAACTTTTTAACCTTATTAAGTATCTTATTATTTTTCTTTTCTGTTTACCCTTTTATGCTTCTCTTGAGTCTTGTATTTTAAAGTAATATTTTCTATTTAGCTCTGGTCTTTTTATCAAAAATGCATAAAAGTCCTTTTTTAATTGAATATCCATTTTTCCCCAAGTGATTATACTCAGTTTTGCTGGGTAGGTGATATTTGTTTCAATCCTTGCTCCTTTGCCCTCTGGAATAATATATTTAAAGTCCTCTCTAGCTTTAAAGTAGTAGCTGCTAAATCTTGTGTTATCCTGACTGTGGTTTCATGATACTTGAGGTGTTTCTTTCTAGCCCTTGCAAATTTTCCTCCTTGACCCAGGAGCCCCAGGATTTGGCTATAATATTCCTGGGAGTTTTCATTGTGGGATATCTTTTAGTAGATGAGTGGTAGATTTTTAATTTTTTACTTTACCCTCTGTTTTTAGAATATCAGGGAAATTTTTGTTAATAATTTTTTGAAATATGGTGTCTAGTATTTTTTTTTCTTTTTGTTTTTTTTTAATAATTGCTTCTTAGTTGTCCAATAATTTAAAATTATCTCTCCTGGACATATTTTCAAGATTAGTCATATTCTCACTGTGATGTTTCATATTATCTTCTGTTTTTCATTATTCAGGTTTTGTTTTATTTCTTGATTTCTCAAAAAGCCATTAGATTCAGCTTGCTCAATTCTAATTTAAGGAATTATTTTCTTCAGTTAGTTTGTGCACCCCCTTTTTCCATGTGGCCAATTCTACTTTTTCACATTTTATATTTTTCTTCAGTGAATTTCAGTGCCTCTTTTTTTCATTTGGTCAATTCTGCTCTTCAATGCATTCTTCTTGTTGGGTTTAAGTACCTATTTTATCATTTGGCCTAGTTTGTGTTTAAAGTGTTATTTTTTCAGTATTTTTGTGACTCTTTTACCAAGCTATTAATTCTTTTTTTTTATAATTCTATTGCATCATTAATATTTCTTCTCAATTTTTCCTCTTCCTATATTACTTTATTTTCAAAGTCCTTTTTGAGCCCTTCCATGTAATGAGACAAATTCATATTTTTCTTAGAGGATTTGGATGTTGCTGATTTGCCTTTTTTATCTTTTTCTGAGTGTGTTTTGATCCTCCTTGTCACTGTAGTAACTTTCTATGGTCAGAGGTTTTTCTCTCGTTTCCTCATCTTTCCAGCTTATTTCTTGATTCTTAACTGTTTGTTATAGTGGGCCTCTTCTTCCAAGGTGGAGGATGCATTTTTCCAAGCTTCAGGGGTTTTGTGCAGCTATTTTCAGAGATACTTCTAGGGACCTGTATGTTTTTAATTCTTCCAAGGTGGCATGATCTAAGAGGCAGTGTGTTTAACACTGTTCTGGCCTGTGCCCTGCTCTGCAAGTGAAGATAAACACCATTTATTGATCTGGTACTGTGAAGAACATCTCCATTTTGCTGTGGCTTCAAGCTATGGTTTGTTAGGGACCCTCCTTGCTCTGGCACTATCCCCCAGAAGTGTGACCAGGATCTGAATATGAGCAAAGCAACAGAGTTCTTCCTCCAATGCCAACAAAGAGACTTGAGTGATATTCTGATCTGTTATTCAACCCCCTTACTGTCTATGGACTAAGATCTTTGGAAGCAGCTGTTGCTGCTCCTGATTCAGTGGCTCCCAAGGCCTGCTTCTGTTTTTCTGGGGCTAGGGTTATGCTGGTGTGGCCTGTGCTGTATTGTTTTCCTCTCTTACCTGGTGTAAGGGCTAAAATCCTAGCTAAACTATCTAAAATCTAATGAGTGGTTGCCAGTAAATTATAAGCTTTAGCAAGAGTATTTAAATGTATAAGTATTTATTAAAGAGCATTAGGATCAGAGAGAAAGGTAAAAATCTAACTATTTCTAAGAGATCCTATCATCTGACCCACCATGGCGAGATGAGGAACCAAAAAGAAACCGAACCCCTCCGCCAGCGTCTGCTTCCTACTTTATGTCCAACTCCCAGAAATGAGAGGCTCCTAAAGTTGATTGACTGGTAGCCTTGATAGACAGTACCCACAAGAAAACGTCTCTTCCTGATGCTAAGGACCTTGACCACCTGGCTTGCCCTCAGAGGCCTTCACCTCATAGTGGCGCTTTGCTATAGTAAGTCTCCAGCAGGTGGCGTCATTCCAATCATTACAGTCCCCCCTTTGTTTCTTCAAGAAACAGGTGTTTCCTTGATGAAACAGTCAAAAATAACAGAATATCATACCCTATGCTAACTAACAATATGTTAATAACAATATAGAAAAAGGAGAGAGGAAAGTTTTGTCCAGAGGGGTGGTTGCTCATGAACTGGAACTTTGACATTGGTCTTGCAAAGGGAGGACCTCTGCGAAAAATACATGTTACAAATGGTGTATATAATAACAGAAGGGAAAAAAGAAAAACAACAAAACCAAACTGTTCATTTAAAGTCTTTGAAAGGGTTTTCTCAGATGATTCTTGGGACGTCCTCTGGGTGTAATGATGGAATGGAATTCTTTTCAGGGGTTGATGTGTGGATGCTGGTAATAAGCCAGGAATCTTTCCTACAAAATTGAGCTTAACATAACCTTAAAATAGCTTTGTCAATAATCAAATAAAACAATGAAAGTTCTCAAAGACATGTCTAAGGGAATTCAAAAACTTAGTTGTTACACATGAAATATATAATAAAACAAAAATTGAAACATTCTCTAAAACTTAATATTACTATAGTCCCCCCTTGTGGAGGATAAATTGAGAAGACAATTGCTGTGATATTAATTTTTTTAAAATAATTTTTATCATTGTTTCATTACTTTTTGGATCATCTACCTAATTATCCTCATGCCATTATGAGAAATTTAAAATCTAATATAATTGGTAACAGATGTCAAGGCCAAATTCAACACTGTATTTATCATGACACCTGAGATAATTATGGAGGTTACCATAAAAGAACAGAGAAATGTTGGGATATGAGCATTCCCACAGTTGAGCAATATATACTGCCCATGCAGTATGCCAGGCTTAAAATAGGTGGATGGAATATATGTCCATGCCATGGAACATCTTATCGTAGCAAAGCACCACCATGAGGTGAAGGCCTCTGAGGGCAAGCCACGTGGTCAAGGTCCTTAGCGTCATTCCAATCATTACACTGGGTAGGGCATACCTTTTCTGTGGACCTTCTGTATGTTTTTTTGTCTGGAAAATTATTTTGCCTTTTTCTTTTGTGGGTGCTGCATCTCAAGAAATTGTTGTATGGAATTAATTAAAGGTTTTGAGAAAGTTCTGTGGGATTGAACAGGTGAGTTGTCTTTTCACTGCTATCTTGGCCCTACACATTATCTGTTTCTCTTTACATATAATATACAAATGTACATATTGTATGCAACATTTATATCAATATAACATATTTACATCTATTTGTATACATATTTTCATTCTAAATATAGCTGTATATGTACTCATATACATATACATATAGGTGTGTATGTAATTTAATACCTAATTTATGTGTTCATGTATGTGTGCATATATACACAAATATGTATTATGTGCATATTTGAATTCATGTTCTTGTTTGCATAAACTTATGTGACATATTTTAAATAAATGACTTTGAAGAACCCAAGTAAAGGATGTACTTATTGAGATGTATAATAAAGAATATACATTGATCATGTTATAAGGATGAAGGATGAAATCCCTTATGCTCACCTAATGCCCTGATAATACTAGGAGAAAAATGGATAGCCTCCACTCTTTTGTCTAGATGTCCTTGAGCAAATGCATGGGAAAACTTGGCTACGAGCTACATAAGCTGGGTAAGCATTCATGGCTTTATTTCTGCATCATTGGAGGAAATATTCAAGTTGGCAAACATTGATTCATTTGAGTATTTGTTTAATTTAATGCTGAGAAAAGGAGAAATGATTGTCTTGTTTTCTGTGCTGTTCAGAGCATATCTGGATTATTGTATTTGATTCTTGGCCATACATTTAAAAAGAACATTTAAATATGAAGAAACATCCCAAAGATGGTGATAAAATATAACTCATTGAAAAATAATACATTATGTATGTATAAAGCACTGTGAAAAGTGATAGGAAAAAGTAGAAAAGGAGATGATGTTTCATGTCCTCAAAGAACTTACATTCTATCAAGGAGAGACTATACATATTGCTGGTTTCAGATGCATATCAGAAGGAATGTACAGTAGATCCTTGAAGAATATTAGTAGAAAAGATGGTAATAGACATTAACTAGTTATTTTCTATTAATAAAAAACATGTTGTTGTTTAATGTTCAACCATTCGATATTTCTAATGACCTGGGAAGTGAGATTTTTTTTTTCCTGAGGTACTTAGTTGGCATATTATATAAAGCACTGGCCCTGGAGTCAGGAAAACATATTTTCAAATCTGGCCCAAAGCACTTACTAGCAATTTGTATCACATGAAAAGTCACATAATCTCTCTGCCTTAGTTTCCTCAACTTTTAATGATGAAGATGAAGAAGAAGATGATGAAGATGATGAAAATGATGATAATATAATTGTTGTTAGGATCAACTAAAATATTTATATAGAACTTAGCATATTACATGGAAGATAGTAGGTGCTAAACAAGTCCTTTTTTCTTTTTCTTAAGTGTGAGAAAATGTTGAAGGATATGAAGACTTTGGCAATTAAGTGGCAGAATGGATTGGGCACTTCTCCTGGGGTAAGGAAGAACTGAGTTCAAATCTTACCTCAGATGTTTGCTAGCTGTGTGACCCTGGTCAAGTCACTTAACCCAATTGTCTTGAACATCCAGGACAATCTCTAGTCATTCTGATATTTTTTTTTCCAAATTTTTCTCCCTCTCTCCCTTTCCTTCCCCCCCTCCACAAGACAACAACCAATCTAGTAAGGGTTATATATGTTCAATCCACAAGTGCTCTTTTTTATCAGTTTTTTCTATGGCAATGGATAGTATACTTCATCATTAGTCCATTGGTATTGTCTTAGATCATTGTATTGCTGAGAGTAGTTGAGACATTCACAATTGCTCCCCTAACAATACTTCTATCACTATGCACAATGTCCTCCAATTCTGCTCATTTCACTATAAATCAGTTCATATGAATCTTTCCAGGTTTCTCTGGGATCATCCTATTTGTCATTTCCTATAACACAATGCCATTCCACTACAATAATATAACAACACAGCTTCTTCAGTCATTCCTCAAATGATGGACATTCCCTTGATTCCCAATTCTTAGCCACCACAGAGTTGCTATAAATATTTTTGGACAATTTTCTCCCCTTTTCTTTTTTTTCATGATTACTATTGTTTACTGTTTCCTTCAATCCTGCTCCCTTCCCCAAGATATTTACTCTATTATCTATCTTCTTTCACCCTCTACCTCTTCAAAAGGAATTTGCTTCTGTCTGTTTCCTTCCCCCAATCTACCCTCCCTTCTTTTGCCACTCTCTCTTTATCACCTTCCCATCCTATTTTCCTGCAGGGAGTGTGTATATGATTCTCTCCTTGAGCCAATTCTGATGAGATTAAGGTCTTTGAGACAATTCTGATGAGTGTAAAGTTCATTTACTGCCCTACTCCTCCCCCATCTCTTCCCCCATTCCATAAGCCCTTTTCTCTTTCTTTAATGTGGGAATTTCACCCCATACTATCTCTGCCCTTACCCCTCCACCAATGCATTCCTCTCACCCCTCATTTTTACCCTAAAGATGTCATCATGGGGCAATATCCACCCTCGACCCAGGGGGACACCATCCAAAAGCCAGAACTCAGAAACAAAACACTGACCTACTGCATGGCCCCAGGTATGTTCTGCAGCTCCATTTTTTATAGTTCTCTAGGATCTTCTATTTGAAAATAAAATTTTCCATTCAGTTCAGGTCTTTTCATCACAAATACTGGAAAGTCCTCTTTTTAATTGAAATCCCATTTTTTCCTCTTAAAAATTATAATCAATTTTGCTGGATACATGATTCTTGGTTGTAAACCCAATTCCTTTGCCCTCTGGAATATCATATTCCATGCCCTCCAGTCTTTTAATGTAGAAGCTGCTTTATCTCATGCTATCCAGACTGGGACTCCACAATACTTGACTTTTTTCTTTTTGACAGCTTGAAATATTTTCTCCTTGACCTGGGAGCTCTGGAATTTGACTATAATATTCCTAGGAGTTTTCTTTTTGGGATCACTTTCAGGAGGTTATTGGCACATTCTGCAATTTCTATTTTACCTTATGCTTCTAGAATATCATTGCAGTTTTCCCAGTCAATTTCTTGTAAGATGATGTCTAAGCTCTTTCCTTGATCATGGTTTTCAGTTAGACTAATAATTTATTTTCTAGGTCAGTGGTTTTTCCATGAAAATATTTCACATTACCCTATATTTTTTATTCATTTGGATTTGCTTTATTATTTCTTGGTTTCTCATAAAGTCACTGGCTTCCATTTGTTCAATCCTAATTCTTAGGTAATTATTTTAGTCAGAGAGCTTTTCCATTTGGCTTGTCAAGCTGTTGATTTTTTCTCATATCTTTCCTATATCATCCTCATTTCTCTTTCCATTTTTTCCTCTACCTCTTTAACTTTATATTCAAAGTCCTTTTTGAGCCCCTCTGTGGCCTGAGACCAATTCATATTTTTCTTGGAAGTTTTAGATATAGGGGACCTGGTGTTGACATCTTCCTCTGAGGGTGCACCTAGATGTTCCTCGTCACTAACGAAACTTTCTGTGGTCCTCACCTTTCTCTGTCTGCTCATCTTGCTTTTCTTTCTTTTTTCTTTTTCTTTTCTTTTCTTTTCTTTTTTTTTTTGAGGCAATGAGGGTTAAGTGACTTGCCCAGGATCACATACCTAGTAAGTGTCAAGTGTCTGAGGCTGCATTTGAACTCAGGTCCTCCTGAATCCAGGGCTGGTGCTTTATCCACTGTGCCACCTAGCTGCCCTCCACCCCAAAGTTGCCTTTCTTTTACTTGACTTTTAGCTCCTTAAAGTGGGGCATTCGGGGGCAGCTAGGTGGCACAGTGGATAGAGCACGACCCTGGAGTCTGGAGTACCTGAGTTCAAATCTGGCCTCAGATGCTTAACACTTACTAGCTGTGTGACCCTGGGCAAGTCACTTAACCCCAAATGCCTCACTAAAAAAAAAAAAAAAAAGTGGGGCACTGTTTCCATGTTGCACTATCTCAAGTTTCAGGAGTTCCCAGGTGGTATGATTTAAGGAGGAACAGGTTCTTCACTTGTTTGGCCTGTTCCCTGGTCCATAGATTACCCCAGACCCACTTGCTCATCAACCAGCTTTTTCTGCTGTGGTTATCAGCTCCAATGAGCCTGTGTCCCTCCCCAACCTGGGCTACTTTTGCTCAAGCCTACCTCCTGGTCCCTAGCAGGGGTGAAAAAACCAAGTTCTGCCTCAGCACCAGCAGAGAACCCTGTAATCTCCCCCATGCCAAGAGCTCAGCCCTCTCAGCAGATTGTGAGTTTAGTTCAGACAACACTGGCACTGCAGCTAATTCAGAGGCTCTGCATCTCTCTCTTTCTCTGGCAAGGCCTTCCTGGGATTGGATCTGTGTCAGGGTGATGGTGGGGTTGGGCTCCACTCCTGTCTCAGCACAGTAGTTCCTTCCTTCCTACCTTCCAAACCATCCTTGCTTGGCAAATGATCTCAGCACATTCTTCTGTGGATTTTGCTGCTCCAAGAATTGTCCTATGGCATTATTTGGATGTTTTTTTGAGCAATAATGTAGTGAGTTTGAGAGCTCACTCTCTTTCCTCTGCAATCTGGGCTCTGTTCCTGAAATGGATTTCCTGATGTATTTCTTCCCACTGGACCCAGACGACTCTGGAGGAGAGTGAGGTAGCTGACCTTGCATAGTCCTCCGTCACTTAAATCCAATTCAGTGTAGATCATGACATCACCCCAATGTCATGGTCCACTTCAGGAATGAAGGACAAACAACAGCAATAGCAACAACAACAACAATGAAGGACCAGGGAATCTTTAGCCTGGAAAAAAAGTCAAATTACGGAGAATATCATAGCTATCATCAAATGTTTGAAGGATCGTCGAATGTAAAAAGGAATTGATTGGCTGAATCTTGCAGAAAAAGGATTGGTTTTTGAAAATTATCTGAAAACAGTTTTTGATTCAATTAACTATTACAAAATGCAAAAAGGTACTGACTTCATGTCCTGTCACTACAACTGTTCAAGTTCAGGGTAGACACAGCTATGTGAATAGTTTTATGTAAAGTAGGTTGCATCTGCAAGAAGTCCTTAGATTACATGAACTATAAGGTTTTGTGTATGTAAAAAAGTTTAAATAAGCTATTCTTTGTCACTTTTGTAACTGCTTTTCCCTGATAGTGGACTAATTTCCATAATTTTATCTAAAAGAACAGGATTTGACAGAGTTTGGAGGTAAAATAAATTTATAATAGGAGTAATAAAAGAAGTGGCAGGAACAAGGTTCAGGAAATGGAATAGGGCCCTACTCCCATTTAGGTTTCTTCCCCCTTGTATAGAGAAGTAGTAGTTCTGCCAGGATAAAGTGTGATTATAATTTAAATAGTTTCTTAATTAACTCATCATTGCATTGTATTTTATCTTTTTATTTTAAAATATTCTTATTTTCAGTTCCAAATGCTCTCTTTCCCTGCATCCACCTCTAACCATTGATGAGCAAAAAAAACCCCATCATAGATAGATATACATATATATATATATATATATATATATATATATATATATATATGTATATATATGTATATATATATATACATATATAGACACAAATATAAATATATTACATTATACACATACATATATATGTATACACATACACATAAATCATATATCCACATTAGTCCTGATATGGAAAAAGAGTATGAAAAATAAGGAGTAAAGAAAATATTTTTCAATCTCCACTCAATCATCCATCAATTCTCTATTGGGTGGTAATTAGTATTTTCCATCATGAATACTTTGGAATTTTAATGGAATATTTTATTGATCAGTTTTGCTAATTAGGTTTGTCATAGTTTATTATCACTATAATATTGCTGTGAGATTTAAAATTGGATACTAGAGCATTAACCTCCCTTTTTAACTGTTTCCCTTATTTATCTCCCAGAATAGTAAATGGAAGAAGCCTCTGGTCTCTAGTTAGAGCTTTTATTGTTTGGAAATTACAAGGTGATGTTGATTAGAGGGATAGGAAAGTAGAAATACAAAACAAATAGTCTTAAGTCTAAGCTTAGTCTCTATTCCATATAAAACTCACCAAAAACTCAAGGCCACCTTTGGGGGTGAAAGCCAAGTCAAGCACATGCTGTTACAGCAAGCCGAGCCGAGTCCAACCTCCGTCAGCCTCTCTGTGTGTGCAGCCGAAAAGAGAGAGAGCCTACTTCCATTCTCTCCTTGCCTTTTAAGCTCACACCCCAGAAGTGGAGTGCCTAGCAGCCGGACTAGCGTGCGTAGCCCATGCATGGCCTTTGGTCTCCTCCCCGAAAGGGTGGTCCTTCAAAAACTGGCATCTTTCTGTATTCACTAACCGACTATTAAAAACTTTTTA
This sequence comes from Dromiciops gliroides, assembly GCF_019393635.1. Classification (NCBI taxonomy): domain Eukaryota; kingdom Metazoa; phylum Chordata; class Mammalia; order Microbiotheria; family Microbiotheriidae; genus Dromiciops; species Dromiciops gliroides. The sequence continues at coordinate 624,833,649 of NC_057862.1, read as the reverse complement.
CCACATTGCTATTATTACATATGTTATTTTACTGGTCCTGCTAACTTCTTTTTGTATTTGTTCCTCTCTCAATCCAGGTTTTACTGATTGAATCACCACCATCATTTCTTGTATTACAATAGTATTCCATTCCAATCACATACCATAACTTCTTTAACCATTCCCCAATTAATGAATGTCCCCTCAGTTTCTAATTCTTTTACAGCACAAAAAGAACTATTATAGCTAGTTTGTATATATGAACTCTTTTTTTCCTCTCATTGGGAGACACATTCAAAGTATTGCTTTGTCACACTGTATTTACAGTTTTATAGCCCTTTTGATATAGTTCCAGAATGTTTGAACTAATTCACAGTTCTACCAATAATAAGTTAATGGATGTGTTTTCTTTCATCTCTTCTAGCCTTTGTTATTTTCCTATTCTGTCATCTTAGCCATTCTTCTGGGTATAAGATGGTACCTCACATTTGTTTGAATTTGCATTTCTGTAATTATTAGTGATTTAGAGAATTTTAAAGAATGTATTCTTTTATCTTACAAATTCTCTCCTCTACAGCATCAACCTCCACCCATTGAGAAAGCAAGTGATATTATACTCAATATATGTGAAGTCATATTTTCATATTAACCATGTTGTATATATATGCATATATGTATATGAGTATATAAATATATATGTGTATATATGTATACATTTATTTATGTATGTATGAATGAATGTATGTATACAGTCAGTTATCTCTATGAAGGTGAATACCATTTTACATCAAGAGCCCTTATATATAACCTATATCATATTGATTTACATCTTGGGGAGAGAGGACAGAGGGAGGTTGGGAAAAAAAAAATTTGGAACTAAAAATTGTACAAAAAAAATGTTGAAAACTGTATCATGAGCCCTTTCTAATTGCTGTCAATGATTATCTTGATCATAGTAGTTGTCTTTACCAGTTGATCATAATTCAGGTATTGCTCTTGTTTTACAAAAAGATCTGGTTCTCCTCACTTCACTCTTCGTTGTTCTTACAAATCTTCCCAGCTTTTCCCCCTGAATCCAGACCCTTTATCAAGGTTAAGAGCACAATTATGTTCCTTAAAAGTCATATGCCAAATGCAAATTGTTCAGTCATTCCCTACTTGATGATTAATTAATTTTCAATTCTTTGCTGCCACAAAAAGAGTTGCAATAAATACTATTATACATTTAACTCTTTTTCTCTTTGGAAAAGCGGCCTATTCTCAGTATTGCTTGGTCACAGGATATAAACAGTTTAGAGTCCTTTGTGCATAATTCCAAATTGTTCTACAGAAAGATTGAACTAGTTCACAACTCCACCAAATTTCATTATTGTCCCAATTTTTCTGAGTACTGTCCAGCATTCATTATTTTCCTTTTCTGTCATATTAGTTAATCTGATAGTTGTGGGGTAGTACCTCAGCATTGTTATAATGAACCTTTCTCTCATTATTAGTGATTAAGATAATTTTTAAAATTTGGATATTGATAGCTCTGATTTCTTCTTCAGCAAACTGTCTGTTCATATATATGTTCATATACATGTGTTCATATATATCAGGCATCAATTGGAGAATAGTTCTTATTTTTTAAAACAATTTTCCTTGGTTCACAATATATTTGAGAAATGACACATTTATCTGAGAAGTATGCTGAAACCTTTTTGGTTCATTTTCCTGCTTTTCTTCTAAATATGATTCCATTGAATTTATTTGTGAAAAAATTAATATAATCAAACATATCCATTTTAAATCTTGTTATCCTTTTCTACCTCTTGTTTAGACACAAAGACATAGTATATATTTTATATATACTATAGTATATATTTTATATATAACATATCACACCATAGACATAGTATATGTTTTCCATGTTCTTCTAATTTGATATCAGTCTTTATGTCTGCATTATGTTTCTATTTTAAACAATTTATCTTAGCATATAGTATGACATATTGGTGTATGACTATTTTTTTTGCCAGACTGTTTAAAAGTTTTACCATATTTTTCTGTCAAATCGGGAGCTATTTCCCCAAGATCTGTGATCTTGGGGTTTCCTCAAACAATAGTTTACCATACATTTGTGTACCTAAAGTATTCCATTAATCAACCACTGTATTTTTTTCTCCAGTGCCAAATTGTTTAGATGATTACTGTTTTGAAATATAGTTTGAGTTTTACTAATACCAGACTCTCATCCTTTATATTTTTCAATTATAGTGTTTAGCTTTTATTCCTCCAGATGAATTTCTTTATTTTTTCTACCTCAATTAAAAATATTTTGTAGTTTGATTGGTATGGCCTTGGAAAAGTAAATTTATTTAGGTACTATTGTCATTTGTATAATATATATATGTGTGTGTGTACCTATATCTATACACACACATACATATACATATATGCATACACACATACATATATGTGTGTATATGTGTATACATATATACATACACATGTATATGTATGTATAAACACATATATAGGCTTTGCCTGCCTATGAACAACATATATTTCTCCAATTACTTAGAATTGTTTTTATTTTTGTTAAAAGTGTTTTGTATTTTCATTCATATACTTCTTACATGTGCCTTGGCATGTAGATTCCACAGCATTTTATTCTGTTCATAATTATTTTAAAGGAAATTTATCTTACTAGCTTTTCATGCTGGTTTTTATGTATGATAAACTATATTAGATTCCAGTTTATTCCCATGACATATTATGGGTACCCTTAGATTTATTTAGATACTACTTATAATTTTAAGAAAAGCTCCAATTTTCTATGCTTTCTACTATTTTAAAGGAATAGGTTTTGTTTTGTTAAATACTTTTTATACATTTGTGAAATTATTGTATACATTTTTCTTATTGGTTTTGTGATAGATGTGGACATCTATGTTTATACTTTTCCTAACATTCAAATAGCCTTAAATTCCTAGATAAAATCCAAACAGATTATAGTGCATATTTGTGATGTTTTCCTATAATTTCCTAGCTAGTATTTTATTTAAATGTTTACATCATTATTCATTAGATAAATTGGCCTATTGTTTTCTTTCTCTGTTTGCATTTTACCTTGTTTAGGAATTACAACCATATTTGCATCACAGAATGATTTTTTTCAATTATTTATTTACTAATTTTAAAAATAGAATATATATTTCTTTAAAAAGAGAAACATTTCTTAGAATTCCTCTGTAAATTTATTTTGTCCCAATTTAACCAAATATTTAAGGAACAGTTAGTCCCAATACTATATAAACAAGTTGGAGGAAAAATGATTAAGAATTCCTAAGAAATTCCTTTTGTTACTCAAATATAGTATTGATACCAAATCCAGGGAGAACAAAAATATAGAAAGGAAAATGTTGATCCAATTCCTTAATGAATAACAATGTTAAAATATTAAATAAAATTCTATCAAGGAGATTACAGCAATATATGACAAAGATCATAAAATATGAGTGGGTGGGATTTATACAAGTAATGCACAATTAGTTGAATATTAGAAAAAATCAGTATAATTATACATGTCAATAAAATAATATATTTACAAAAATAAAAATTGCCCAGCATAATGGAAGAGAAAATAAAATCCTTAAATAAACCCATTGCAGAAAAAGAAATTGAACAAGCCATCAATGACCTTCCTAAGAAAAAAATCTTCAGGGCCATATGGGTTTACAAGTGAATCCTAACAAACATTTAAAGAACAATTCCAATACTACATAAATAATTTGGAAAAATTGGTGAAGAAGGAGTTCTACCAAATTTCTTTCATGACACAAATATGATGTTGATACCTCAACCAGGAAGAGCCAAAACAGAGAAAGAAAATCACAGACTAATTTTCCTAATGAATATCGATGGAAAAATCTCAAATAAAATATTAACAAGGAGTTTACAGCAAGTGGTCACCAGGATAATACACTATGGCCAGGTGAGATTTATACCAGGAATGCAAGGCTGGTTCAACATTAGGAAAACTATCAACATAATCAACAACATAAATAACAAAACTACTGAAATTATTTGATTATCTCAATAGATGCAGAGAAAGATTTTGGCAAAATATAACACTCATTCCAATTAAAAACACTAGAGAGCATAGGAATAGGTGGAGCTTTACTTAAAATAATAAGCAGTATCTACCTAAAGCTATCAGCAAGCATTATATGCAATGAAGATAAGTTAGAGGCATTCCGAATAAGTTCAGGAGTGAAACTGGGATGTCCATTATCACCTCTCATTTAATATTGTAGTAGAAATATTAGCTTTAGCAATCAGAGAAGAAAAATAAATTAAAGGAATTAGAGTAGACATGGGGAAACCAAACTATCATTCTTTGCAGATTATATGATGGTATACTTAGGCTTATACTCAAATTTCTAAGAATCTAATTGATTCCCCAATTGAGAAATGGTCAAAGGATATGAACAGGCAGTTTTCAGATGAAGAAATCAAAGCTAGCAATTGCCATATGAAAAAAAAATATGCTCTAAATCACTATTGATTAGAGAGATGCAAATTCAAACAACTCTGAGGTATCACCTGACAACTATCAGATTGGCTAATATGACAAAAGAGGAGAACAATGAATGTTGGAGAAGCTCTGGATAAAAGTAGAACACTAATGAATTTTTGGTGGAGGTGTGAACTGATCCAGCCATTCTGGAGAGCAATTTGGAACTATGCACAAAATGCTATGGGACTTTTCATACCATTTGACCCATTGGTACCACTGCTAGGTCTGCATCCCAAACAATTCATAGAAGAGGGAAAAGGACCCACATATACAAAATATTTATAGCAGCTCTCTTTGTTGTGGCAAAAATTTGGAAATCAAGCCAATGCCCATCAATTGAGGAATGGCTAAACAATTTGTGGTAGTCATAGGCTTCCACCAGTCGTGGACGACCGTGGATCAGTGCCTTGAAGAGCCACAGGCCACAGTGTGGCTGTGCAGTCCGATGAGGGAGTTGCAGCTCCTGCCGCAGTGAGGACATTGGAAAACTGCGCTCTCTGTTGCCCATCGGTTCCTGCATTTCAATCGTTTTTCTTCCTCCCAAGCTTGAAGGCCCATCTCAGATGCGAGCAAGCTGCTCCTGAGTACTGAATTCCATCGGGCGATGTAAGAAAAGATGAGCAGGAGGATTTCAGGGAAACCTTGAAGGACTTGCATGAACTAATGCTGACTGAGTGGAGCAGAACCAGTAGAAAATTGTACACAGTAACAGTAACATTATGGGATGAAAAACTGTGATAGTTATGGCTCTTCTCAATAGTATAATGATCCAAAACAATTTCATAGAACTTAGGACAGAAAATGTTCTCAATATCTAGAAAAAAGAACTGCGCATTATGAATGCAGATTGAATCATACTGTTTCTACTTTGGGGCTGTTTTTCCCCCCATGTTTTCCTTTTTCCCCCCTTGTGATCTTATTCTTCTTTCAGAATATGACTAATGCAGAAATATGTTTAAAGTGATTTTACCTATATAACGTGTCAGATTGCTTTCTGTCTTGGGGAGGAGGGAGGGAAGGGAAGATGGGAGAAAAATTTGGAACTAAAAATCTTCTGAATGGGGGTAGTTAGGTGGTGCAGTGGATAAAGCACTAGCCCTGGATTCAGGAGGACTGGAGTTCAAATCCAGCCTCAGGCACTTGGCACTTACTAGTTGTGTGACCCTAGGAAAATCACTTAACCCTCATTGCCCTGCAAAAAAAAAAAAAGGAAAGGATTAAAAAAATCTTATGAAAACAGATATTGAAAACTATCTTAATATGGAACTGGAAAATAATAAAATACTTTTATCTTAAAATGAAAGAAAGAAAAATGTTTTAAATCACTATTGATTAGAGAAATAAAAATAACTCTGAGGTACCACTTCAGAGCTACCAAATGGGCTAACATGACATAAAAGGAAACTGAAAAAAACAGCACTGGAGTATAGGTAGAAAAATTGAAACACTAAAGTACTTTTGGTGGAATTGTGAACCAATTCACCAATTCTGGGAAATTATATACATCCATACCCAAAGGGTATAAAACAGTGTATACTTTAGCCACAGGAATGCTACTATTAGATCTGTATTCACAAGAGATCAAAGAAAAAAAAAGTAAAAGACCTATTTGTACAAAAACATTTGTAATAGCTCTTTTGTGTTGGCATAGAAGTGAAAATCAAGGGATTTCCTATCACTTGGTGACTGGCTGAACAAGTAGTGGTAAATGATTGAGATGGAATATAATTGTGTTATAAGAAATTATAATCAGGATGGTTTCAGAAAAAATCTGAGAAGTATTCTATGAACTCATGTAAAGTCAAATGAGGAAAATCAGGAGAATATTTCACACAGTAACAGCAACACTATAATGATGATTAATTCTGAATGACTTAGGATTCTGATCAAGACAACAATCCAAGGGGGCAGCTACGTGGTACAGTGGATAAAGCACCAGCCATGGACTCAGGAGAACTTGAGTTCAAATGCAGCCTCAGACACTTGACACTAGCTGTGTGACCCTGGGCAAGTCACTTAACCCTCATTGCCTCACCCTCTACTCCAAAAAAAAGAAAAAAAGGACAACAATCCAAGACAATTCCAAATGACCTTTGTCAGAGAAAGAACAAAGATACTGTGGTAAAATATGAAAGTTTTTAACAGTCAGTTAGGATAACTGAAAGACGCCAGTTTTTCAAGGACCACCCTTTTGGGGAGGAGATGAACAGTCCGCCTGCTGCGCATGTCAGACTGCCTGCCGGGGTTTTTTGACTTCCGGGGTGGAGAGAAAGAGGGTAGCCTTTTTTGCCGACTTGGCGGGACTCCTGGCGGCGCGGCAGAGACGGTCTGACTCACTCCAAAGGTGGCCTAAATCGGTTTGGTGAGTTTTTATAAGGAATATAGACTAAGCCTAGATTTAAGACGATTTGTACTGTATTTCTATTTTCCTATCCTTCTAATCAACAACACCTTATATACAATAAAGGCTCTATCTAGAAAACCAGAAGCTTCTTCCATTTACTAGTCTGGGAGATAAATTAAGGGAAGGGTTAAGTAGGGGAGATTTATGATCTAATATCCAATTTTAAATCTCACAGTTTGGCGACCCCGAAGGGACCTTAAGGACCCTCCCACCCTCCCTAGTTTGGCCATAAGCCGGCTAATTCGGTGGATTTTCCAAATACCCCCCCCCCACGGACTTTCCCTTTGTCTAATCTCCCTTAAAGACTTTAAGCCTCTAAAAGTCTTGCTTTAAACAGAAAAGCCAGCCCAGTTTAAAGGGCAAGATGCTCGAATATTCTACTATCCCTTTGATTTTTCTCATCGGAATGTATTGGGACAGCATAACATCCCGACTTAGAGGAATAGTTTACTCAATGGTCCTTCATAACATTATTGGTTTTTTCCTCATTCAGGCAGCAAAAAGTTTTTTGTATAATAGTATACGTGAGAATCTTTGGGAAAATACGTTTAATATAAGTAGAAATTTTATGCCTGCAATTGAAATACCTTTTAATACCACATCCATAGTTCATACGACTAAGGATTTTATTTTTTTTTGTTTTTTTTTTTTTTGTTTTTGTTATTATCATTGTTTTTGTTATTATCATTGTTATGATATGGGGGAAACTCTCACATATGGAGAGAGACCTCAAAATGGCTGTTTCTACTAGAGATGATCCAAGTTCAGAATCAGATCAGCAGAAACTACTCCCTCTGCAGGAAGCTATAGAACATAGTAAGAAGGGAGTGCCAATTCAAGTCAGAAAATACAGCCCCTTTAGACCAAGTGACTTGAGCGCATGGAAATCAATCATCCCTAGTTTTGAGAAAAATCCAAACACTGTAATTTCACAGTTAAGGACTATATTTAATGCATATCAACCCAGTTGGGCTGATGTTACTTGCCTTTTGGAAACTTTACTGTCCCCAACTGAGATTACAGATATTATCTCAGCAGGAAATGCCCATGTTGCAAAAGGTAAGGCCGATGGGGAATGGCCTCTAAAGGATCCAGAGTGGAATTATAATGATGATAGGGATTTCCAAAGATTAAAAGATGCTAGAGAAACACTTCTGAAGGGAATGGAATCTTGCTCTAGAAAACCGGAAAACTGGCAGAAATTTTTAAGCCTACCTCAGGAGGCTAATGAAAGACCAAACAGATTTTATGATAGACTTTGTGAGGCCGCTAGACAGTACACCAGATTGGATCCAGTAGATTTAAGAGATTCCTGTATCATTCTCAACACATTTGTTTATAATTCACTGCCAGAAATACGCAGATACTTTCTGAAACAATGTCCAGACTGGAGAAATCTCTCAGTAGATAGAATTAAGGAACTTGCAAATTATGTCTTTGACTCACGTGAGGAAGATCCAGATCACCCTAAACAGAGCATTCTGGCACCAGCGATTCCTAGTCAGCCATGTGGACACCGGAGCAAGGACACTAAGGTGTGTTGTTACTGTCGTAAGGAGGGGCATGAATTGAGAGAATGTAGGACTTGGAGAAGAAATTCTAATTCTAATTACAGGCGAAATCAAAATAGAAATAGATCTTTTTGGAGGAATACAGAAAGGCAGTACCAGAATAATGGTAACCAAGACCCCCCTCAGAAGAGGACACAGGAATGATGGTGTCTTGGGGAGGAATGGAACATAGATAATGAAAGCCATATATTCCCAGATCCGGATTTTTTTAATGCACTTGTGCCAGTCCATTCACCTCCCCAGAGTAATGAACCACATGTCACCTTAAAAGTGGGGGAGACTTATTATGATTGTCTGCTAGACACAGGAGCCTCTAAATCAGTATTAGTAAGCAAACCAGATGGTGGGTGTAGACCTGTAGGATTTTTGAATGTAGTGGGAGTCTCAGGAAAGAGCCAGAGAGTGGCAAAATTGAATCCTCGCATGGTATCTATGGGGCCCTTAACAGTAGAACATTCATTTTTACTCATTCCTGATGCCCCTGTAAATTTATTAGGTCGTGATCTCCTTTGCAAGCTTAGAGCAACCATATCTTGTGCTCCAGATGGGGCTGTCTCCTTACAATTGCCAGAGGATACTGTTCATTTATTACCAATTTTACTTACAGAAGCTCAAGGAACAGCAGGGGAGGTATCCAAAATCCCCTCTGACATTCCTGAGTCTTTATGGGCCTCATCCCCTAATGAGGTGGGGCTCCTTAAGTCTGCCATGCCTGTTACCTTTAAAATTAAGGGGGGACCACCCCCCTCCATTCCACAGTATCCATTGTCTAGGGAAGCAATAGAAGGGATCACCCCTATAATTGAGGCTTTGAAAAGCCAGGGTATTATTATTCCATGTCATCACTCTCCATGCAATACTCCCATTTTGCCAGTTAAAAAACCCAAGCCTGGGCCAGATGGTGAACCTGTTTATCGTTTTGTGCAAGATCTTAGAGCGATTAATAATTATGTTATTCCTAGACATTCCATAGTTCCAAACCCGGCTACGATAATTTCATCGATTCCCTATGAATCTACATGTTTCACAGTAGACCTTTGCTCTGCCTTTTTCTCCATACCAGTACATGAGGACTTCCAATATTTATTTGCTTTTACCTGGAAAAATAGACAGTGGACCTGGACTAGACTCCCACAGGGATTTGTAGACAGTCCCACATTATTTTCCCAAATTTTACAGCAGGATCTGGCCTCTATTACCTTTAAGGGCTCCATACTAGTACAATATGTTGATGACTTACTTTTGGCCTCTCCTAATGCTGAAATTTGTCAGGAAGATAGCCGTCACTTACTGCTGGAGCTGCACAAGAGAGGACACAAGGTTTCCAAGACAAAGGTACAATGGTGTTTGCCCCAGGTAGAATATTTAGGATTTATTTTGGCTGCTGGAACTCGCTCTGTCTCTTCTAAGTGAGTCCAGGCCATTCAACAACTCTCTGCCCCCACTACTAAGAGGCAGTTGAGAGCCATTCTGGGAGCAGCTGGGTACTGTAGACAATGGATACCCTCTTTTGGTGAAATTACTAAACCCCTCATAGCTCTTACAAAAAGTTCTGTTCCAGACATTTTACAGTTGGATCCCCAGCATCTCTCAGCCATAAAAGAATTAAAACGGGCCTTGTTATCAGCACCTGCCCTAGGACTGCCAGATTATAGTAAGCCTTTCACTCTCTTTGTGCATGAACAAAGGGGGGTGGCTTCTGGAGTCCTGACTCAGTCACTGGGGCCTAACCAGCGTCCTATAGCCTACTATTCAATTCAGCTGGACCCTGTAGCGGCTGGAGCGCCACCTTGCCTTAGAGCAGTGGCGGCCACAGCGCTTTTGGTAGAAAAAGCCTCTGATTTGGTCCTAGGTAACCCTCTAACTGTGCAATGCCCTCACGAAGTGGAGGCTCTCTTACTACGTCACAGGACACAAGCCTTTTCAGATCAAAGGCTGGCTAAGTATGAAATAACCCTGTTAGGTAATGAGAATATCACTTTAAAACGCTGCACAGTTCTTAATCCAGCAACACTACTCCCTAACTTACCATTCTCGGGGGAACCGTTGCATGACTGTGCTTCTTTAGTTGATATGGCTGAAAAACCCCGTGACGATCTTTTTGATACACCTTTAGAAAATCCTGATCTTGTCCTCTATACAGATGGTTCCTCATTTATGAGAGAGGGAACCCGTTTTACTGGAGCTGCTGTAGTTTCTGATTATGACACCCTCTGGGCAGCTTCTCTGCCTTCCCATTTTAGTGCACAGGCTGCTGAACTTGTGGCTCTTACACAGGCCTGTAATATAGCTAAAGATAAGAGTGCCACCATTTTTACTGACTCGAAATATGGCTTTGGCATATGCCACTTTATTGGTATGATTTGGCGTCAACGAGGCTTTCTAACATCCTCGGGCAAGGCTATTGCCAATGGGGACCTTATCAAGGACCTCTTAGATGCCCTAAAACTGCCTTCTTCCCTAGCCGTTGTACATTGCCCTGCCCACACAGGGAATAGTGATCCTGTTTCAAAGGGAAATGCACGAGCCGATTCTGCAGCCAAGCTTGCTGCATTAGAAGCTCCTGAACATGTATTTAACCTTTCACCTTCTGAGGATATGCCTTCCAACCTAACCTATGACGATTCTGAAGTAGAAAAGTGGAAAAAGAAATTTAAGGCGAAACAGATCAATGGCATCTGGGTGTCTCCGGAAGGTAAGCCATTTCTTCCCCGGAAATTCTACCACCAGGTATGCCTCTCTGTTCACAGAAAAGGCCATTTTGGTACACAAGGCATTGTAGACTCTATTAAGAGAACCTGGATAGCACCAGGTGTGACTAATACAGCATCTCGAATCTGCTCGGGCTGCTCCACATGTCAGTCTTATAGTCAGTATGCTTTTAAGGCCAAAGCTTATGGAGGGCGTCCTCTAGCATATACACCTTTTGAGCACTTACAAATTGATTATATTACTATGCCAAAAGCAGGACATTATAAATTTTGCCTTGTTATAGTTGATCAGCTCACTCGGTGGGTGGAGGCCTTTCCCAGCCCCCGAGCCACAGCTGCCTTTGTTGCCAAAATTCTTCTTAAAGAGATAGTACCTCGTTTTGGCCCACCAGCCCGCATCGATTCTGACAAAGGCACACATTTCACTGATTCGATTTTATCCCAAATCTACTCTTTCTTGGGAGTGACTCCAAAATTCCACACGCCCTACCATCCACAAAGTTCAGGCCAAGTCGAACGTATGAATAAAGAGCTTAAGAGTATGATTGGCAAATTATGTACTGAAACCCATTTGAAATGGCCTGATGTTTTACCATTGGCATTATTCTATCTACGAAGTAGACCAAGAGGAGAACTTCATATATCTCCTTATGAAATGCTTTTTGGTCACCCTCCTATCCAAGCTAAAACTTTTTCCCCAGTTTATACATCACTGGTGGGAGGTGATACTTCTGTTGCTTCCTATATACAGGAATTACAGACGAGGCTACGTGAACTCCATGAGGCAGGAGCTGTGGTCCAGGCAGGACCATTAGACTTTTCATTGCATAACTTCAACCCAGGAGATAAAATATATGTAAAGAATTTTCAGAGAACCAGTGGAACTCAACCTGCCTGGGAAGGACCTTTTCAGGTATTATTGACAACTCCTACTGCCATTAAAATTGGTGAAAAAGACTCATGGATTCATTGCTCTCATATAAAGCCTGCACCATTCATAGGTGAAGAGATTTCAGATAGACCTGAGGTAGACGCTAAAGAGGTAAAAACCCTAAAGATAGCAACTGTTAAAGAGCAAAGAGAGTTCAGAGGAAAAAGGCAGTTCCCATTTAATAATCCCACTGATCAGTTAAATGCTTTGGGACTCAGTCTTCGTAAAGTATCAGGAGACGGAAATTGCCTTTTTAGGGCTTTAGCAGACCAGCTAGAAGGTCACTGTAGAAATCATCTCAGACACAGACAAGAAGCTGCTTCTTATATGATTAACCATAGACAAGAGTTTGAGTCTTTTATAGTAAATGACTCCCCTTTTGAAGAATATGTTGATGAATTAAAGAAATTTGGAAAGTGGGGAGGAAATGATACAATTGTAGCATTTGCTAAACAGCATCAGCTGAATGTTGTGGTTCATCAATTAAATCAGCCTTTATTGAAAATCAGTGGCACAGACAAAACTGATGCTACAGAACTCCACATTTTCTACCATAAAGAACATTATGACAGCATTAGGAAGATCAATGACAATTCAGAAACCCCTGCCACTTTGGCATGCAGAGAATTGGGGAACCAGTTAAAACAATGTGGCATACCCCAAACTCTAGCAGCTTAAATACCTTAAAATTTAACAAGCATTTCCTTCCACAGGCAAAAGCACTGAAGCACATGGCCTAGTTTTCTGGCCCACCTCAATTTCTCCCACCCTTTTCCCTACCCTATACCTATTTTTTTTTTAATCCTTTTTGCTTTTTGTTTTGTTTTGACTTTTGAAAGGCACTGAAAAGACCTGGAATTCACCACACCTTTAAATTCTTTAAGAGCACAAAAGGGTGCTTAGCGAATCTTTTGCCTTTTATTTTTGGTTTTTGGTTTTGCTTTGTTGTTTTTTTTTTTACTTTTGTTTCTTTTGCTTTTCTTTAAAAACCTGATTTTGTAAACTAAGTGACTTTTCAAGGGGCATTTTAAGTATATGCTATTGAATATTGAATCTTGCTTATTGAAGTCTTAGTTCTTTTTGATGAATTAATCACCACTTTAAGTATCTGCTACTGTTATACTAGAGAATTCATGTATAAGATGATGTGGTCTACTTGCTAAAAGAAGATTATGTAACAATGTCTAATATAATCAGCTATTTACATTCGTTTATTATTTATATGTCATTATACTCTGGGTATGGTTTGGAATGATTGTATATATCACTAATATATTCTCAGTTATGCAGCATAGCACACATTTTTACCATCATATTGTCTTTGGTGAAATTAATGAGATTTCAGAAATATGGAAACTTATCATTTCAGAGACTAACTTGCTGTGAACTCTGATGCAGGCCCTGGAGAGAATATATGTGCAACAAAAGGAGAGACAGGTATACATAAGTCCATGGTTTGCTTATGATGGTGACTATGTAGAGCACAATTACTAGGCACAGTCCAGTATTCATCCTCTCTCCCTCCTAATTTAACCTAATTTAACTGAACTTACTTATCTTTTTATCTCACTCAGTTGAATTCACCTGTGGCCTAGCACAATCACTGGCTGTCTCGGAACCATGAGATATGGTATGATAACCTTTCCATAACATTTTCAGGTGTCATGAACACATACTAAATTTGACTTTGATCCAGACACATGGTGGTAAAAAGTGTTACTGATTGCAAAATGCTATGCTAAGGTTTAGTAAAAAAAAAATATATATATATATATATATATATATATATATATATACAGCAATTCAAACAGTTAAAGAAGAAATCCAGCTTTCCAGACCAGAGTCCAGAGTCCAGAATCCAGACCAGAGTCCAGAATCCAGTTTTCCAGACCAGAATCCAGTTTCCTCCTGATGACATCTTACCACTTCAAGAAGAAGAGAACTCAGAGACTTTATATGAACTGTTTTGCTTTATTAGCTTTTACTATCTCCTTTCTGTTATATACTATCTGTAACATGTACTCTCTGCAGAGGCTCTCCCTTTGCAAGACAAATGTCAAAGCGTCGGTTCATGAGGAAAGAAAAAAAATCGCCCCTCTGGACAAAACTTTCCTCTCTTCCTTTTCTGTATTGTTGTTCGCATATTATTAGTCAGCAAAAGTTATTATATTCTTTTTACTGGTCCATCAAGGAAACATTCCATTTCTTGAGGAAGCAAAGGGGGGAAATGTGGTAAAATATGAAAGTTTTTAACAGTCGGTTAGGATAACTGAAAGACGCCAGTTTTTCAAGGACCACCCTTTTGGGGAGGAGATGAACAGTCCCCCTGCTGCGCGTGTCAGACTGCCTGCCGGGGTTTTTTGACTTCCGGGGTGGAGAGAAAGAGGGTAGCCTTTTTTGCCGGCTTGGCGGGACTCCTGGCGGCGCGGCACAGATGGTCTGACTCACTCCAAAGGTGGCCTAAATCGGTTTGGTGAGTTTTTATAAGGAATATAGACTAAGCCTAGATTTAAGACGATTTGTACTGTATTTCTATTTTCCTATCCTTCTAATCAACAGCACCTTATATACAATAAAGGCTCTATCTAGAAAACCAGAAGCTTCTTCCATTTACTAGTCTGGGAGATAAATTAAGGGAAGGGTTAAGTAGGGGAGATTTATGATCTAATATCCAATTTTAAATCTCACAATACTCTGAATGTAGATTGTTACATACTTATTTTTTTTTAATTTTGCATTATTTTTTCTTTGTTTGGGTCTATTTTTCTCATTGAACATTGCTAAAACTGACATTTGTTCTACATGATTTCATACATAATCAATATCAAATAGCTTCTCATGGAGAGGGTTCAGTCAAGAGGAAGAGAAATAATTTGAAATTGAAACTTCAAAAAAAGAATGTAAAATTTTTAATTATTACTAGGAAAAATTAATATATATTGAAATATTTTATATCATTTGGTCTTAATTTTTCTTTTATTTCATTTTCCCTCAAGAGTTTATTTATGGTTTATTGTGTTTCTTTTTCTGACAAAGTCAATCTAGACAAACTATTTTTTTAATTGTTCATTTATTTTATTTAGATTTTCAGTTTTATTGCCATAAAATATGTCCAAATAGTGCCTAGTTTTTGCTTTAATTTCATAGTAATGTTCGAAAATTCAACCTTTTTATTTTTTATACTCAAGAGTTTTTTCTTTATATTCTGAAATCAAATTACCATGTGGTTTATCAAATTTATTATTATTATTTCTTCTTAAAACTAGGTCTGGGTTGTATTATTTTCTATTTTAAAATTTTTCCATTTTATTAATCACTTTGGTTTTCAGAATTTCCATTTTTGGTATTTAAGGGATTTTCTAGTTTTTAAATATAATTCAAAATTCATTGAATTCCTAATTCCCTCTTTCCCTCTTTTTAAAAATAAAAATTTAGATATCAAAATTTTACCCCAAATATTGCTTTGGCAGCATCTCATAAATTTTGGTATATTTTCACATTGTTGTCACCTTTAATACATTAATTGCTTGTTTCTAGTATTTATTATTTGACCCACACATTTTTAAGGATCAGATTATTGCTGCCAATTAATTTTTATTAATGAATTAATCAATCACTCAATGAATTAATTAATTGGTTTATTTATTTATCTATTTTTCCAGGAAATAAAAATTAAGTGACTTGCCCATGGTCACACAACTAGAAAGTGTCATGTGTCTTATGCTGATTTGAACTCAGGTCCTCCTGAATCTGGACCAATGCTCTATGGACTGCTCCACCTAGCTGCCCTCTTATGAACTTTTAATCGATGCTTCAAAGACTCTGTCTTAAATATAACTTTTTTTTTCTAGTTATCAAAGGGTGCATTTAATATATTCTTTTTTCCCCTAAATTTGTATGTGAGTTTTATATTCCAAATACTTGGTCAATTTTTTAAGTACCATGCACAACTGAGAAATTGAAATGTTCCATTTCCCATTCTTTATTTCCCACGTTTATCACATCTAATATTTCTAAAATGTAATTCTTCACCCCATCTTTTTTCTTATTAATTTTATAATTACATTTATCTAGGTCTGAAAGGGGTAAACTGAGTTCCAAGATTTGTATAGTTTAACTATCTATTTCCTCCTATAGCACAATTAAATTTTAAATTAGGAATTTAAATACTATACCATTTTGTGGTTATATGTTCAATTTTAGTATTACTTCATTTTTTGTGGTGCCTTTTAGCTAAATACAGTTTCAGTTTCCCCGATTTTCTCTTTTAATTAGTACTTTTTTGCTGTTTTTGATTTTTCTGAAAGAATTATTGCTTCCTTTCCCTTTTATTTCAGCCTAAGCTTAATTGATGCTGCTCTATTTTAACTTTAGTTTAATGTTGTATGTTTCTTTCTGTTTCAAGTACTTACATGTAAACATCATGTTATTGCATTCTGGTGTCTAATCCATTCTGCTATTGTTTTTATATTTCATAACTACATTTGGTTAACATTGTTAACTGTATTTCTGCCACTCATATTCACTTTTATTTATACTTCATTTTGACATTTTCTTTTCCTCAAAAATCTGTTTTCCTTTTGAGCACTATCTCCATTTTTCTACCTTCATTCTTATGATCTCACTCCTCCTCTTAGCCCCTTGTCCTCTTATTTCCCTGTTTGGCAAGATTAATTTTTATACCCAGTTCTGTGTTATATATAGGCTGTTAACTTTTTGAACCAGTTCAGGATATTGTCCCCTGAATTAAAATTTTTTATTTTTATTTTTATTTTTGCACAACTCTTTTATGTGTGATATTTTTTCCCCTTTCTTCTTATCCTTTTCTCATTTTTCACTGTGTTCCTATTTTTATCATTCCTTTCTTTCTTGTATCATTCCATGATAGATTTACCCTCATAATCTCTGTGTAGTTGACTTCTTCTGCCATACTAAAAATCTTCTTCTTCTTCTTCTTCTTCTTCTTCTTCTTCTTCTTCTACTTCTCTCTCTCTCTCTCTCTCTCTCTCTCTCTCTCTCTCTCTCTCTCTCTCTCTTTCTCTCTCTTTCTCTCTCTCTCGCGCGCGTGTGCTTTCTTTCTCTTCAGGGCTTGAGAGTTAAGTGACTCGTCCAAGGTCATACAGGTAGAGCTGATAAATGTCAAGTGGCTGATGCTGGATTTGAACTCAGGTCCTCCTGAATTCAGTGCCATTACTTTAACCACTGCACCCCCCAGCTGCCCCCTAAAATATATTCTTAAAAGGTGCATGCATCCATTTCCCTTGTGAGGAATTAAATCATTTAATATTTTCAACTCCTTCATTATCTTTGCCTGTTTATGCTTCTCCTGAGTCATATTATATTTGAAAGTCACTTTTTCTATCCAGCTTTGGACTTTAAATCAGGAATGCTTGAAAGTCTTCTATTTCATTATATGTCCATTCCCAACCCTGCCCCCTACATAAAATTATAGTCAGTTTTGCTGAGTAAGTTATCATGGTTTGTAATTCTAACTCCTGAACCTTCTGGCGAATTATATTTCAAACTTTATACTCTTTTAGAGTGGTATTGCTCAATCTTATGTTGCTGATTGTGACTCCATGATATTTAAATTTGCTTTGTTTATAATACTTAATCCTTTACATGGGTGCTCTCAAATTTGGCTATAATATTCTTCATGGTTTATTTTTTTTCCAGATGAGAATGGTAGATTCTTTTAATTTCTTCTTTACTCAATGATTCTAAGATACCAGAGAAGTTTTTTTCCCCCTCATTTTGCATTAAATTATGATCCTTTGACCTTACTTTAATCATGGCTTTCAGGTAGTACAATTATTCTTTTTATTATTTAAATATTATTGATGTATTTAGAATTTTCCCCAAGTTAATGTAAAAAAAATCACATCAATTTTTAAATATTTGTGTTCCAAATTCTCTTCCTCCCACTCTCCTCACCCCTCTTTAAGAACTCAGACCATTTAATATGTTATACATTTTCAGTTCTCCAAAACATTTTCCCATTAGTACAAAAATATTATATTTCACTCTGTATTCAGGTACCATTAAGTTATTTTCCTCTACATGTATTGCATTTTTCATAAGTCATTATGATAGCATCCTGCTCATCATTTCTTATAGAACAATAGTGGTCCATCCTAATCTCATTCAACATTTTGTTCAGCAATTCCCCAATTGATGGGAATCACCTCAATTTTGAATTCGACTTTCTTTAAAATCTCTTTTAGGGTACCACCCTAGTAGTGATGTTGCTAGGTCAAAGAGTATGCATGGTTTTATAGTCCTTTGGCCATAGTTCCAAATTATTCTATGGAATGTTTGAATCAGTTTAAAACTTTACCAAGAATTTATTAATGTCTCATTTTCCCCATGCACCCACACTTGTCATTTTGCTCTCTTGTCCTATTTTCCCTTCTAATAGGTGTGAGGTGGTACCTGGAATTGTTTTGAGGAGAATCTCTCCAATCAATAGTGAGTTAGAACATTTTTTTTAATATGGCTATAGGTGGCTTTGATTATTCTGTCTGAAAACTTTATGTCTTCTGAAATCTATCAATTGGGGAACGGTTCTCTTTTTAACACATTTGACTCAGTTCTCTATGTGTTTGAGAACTAAGGCCTATCAGACAAACTTGCTTCAAATATTTTTTTGTCACAGTTACCATTGCTAACTGTATTACCCTCCATCCTATTCCCTCCCCTTGATATGTACTCTATTTTCTATCTTCTTTCACCTTATCCCTCCTCAAAATATTTTGCTTCTTACGGTCTCCTCCCCCAATCCATTCTCCCTTCCTTCACCCTTCTCCCCTTATCAACTTCCCCTCTCACTTTACTGCAGAGCAAGATATATTATTATACCCATTTAAGTGTGTGTGTTATTCCCTTTTTGAGCCAATTCTGATAAGAGTAAGGCTTACTCATTACCCTGCTCCTCCCCCATCATCCCCTTCACTCTATAAACATTTTCTTGTTTCTTTTATGTGTGATACTTTATACCATTCCATCTCTCCCTTTCCCTTTCTCTCAGTGCATTCCTCTTGCCCATTACTTTTATTTTAAAGATGTCATCATGGGGAAGCAAGGTGAAACAACAGTTGACAAAGCACCAGTCCTGGACCCAGGAGGACCCAAGCCCAAATCTGACCTCAGATATATGACACCCAACCGCTGCAGAACCCTGTGCAAGTCACCCACCCCCAACTGCCCCACAAAAATAAAATGAAAAAAATGCTTTGGAGATATCATCCCTCCATAATCAATTCATATCTGTGCCCTCTGTCTAAATATATTCCATTAATGTGCCCTAATACTGAGAAAGTTCTTGTGAATTAGAAGTATCATCTTCCCATGTAGGAATGTAAACAGTTTAAGATTATAACATCCCTCATGATTTCTTTTTCCTGTTTACCTTTTTAAATTTCTCTAGGGGCTTGTATTTGAAAGTCAAATTTTCTATACAGTTCAGTTCTGTTCATCACAAATGATGGAAAGTCCTGTTTTTCATTGAAGTCCCATTCTTTTCCCTGAAACATTATACTGTTTTGCTGGGTAGATGATTTTTGTTTGTAATCCCAATTCCTTTGCCCTCCAAAATATCATATTTCATGGCCTCTAATCCTTTAATATAGAAGCTGCTAGATCTTGTGTTATCCTGACTGTGGCTCCACCATACTTGAATTGTTTCTTTCTGGCTGTTTGCAATATTTTCTCCTTGACCTGGAAGCACTGGAATTTGACTATAATATTTCTGGAAGTTTTCCTTTTGGGATCTCTTTCAAGAAGTTATTGGTGGAATTTTATTTTGGTGATATACATTTATATTTCATATATATCAACAACAGATATTCCATATAGATAGATAGATACACACATATACATGCATGACATATATAATGTAAATTTTCTACACTATTCCATTTACCTAGATATATTATAATATATATATAACTTAATATTTTAAATCTTTAAAAAATTTTATAAATAACATATACATATCAATTTATATAAATAATAAATATGACAAATTTGTTTAAATATAATTATTATATAAATAAGACCTAAATAACTCATATGTGCACAACATATATATTTATGTGTGTATATAACTACATATAAACCTTCTGAACCCTTTCCAGCACACTCCTGATGTCTAAGCTCTTTTTTTTGATCATGGCTTTCAGGTAGTCCAATAATTTTAAAATTATTTCTCCTGGATCTTTTTTCTAGGTCAGCTGTTTTTCCAAGGAG
Organism: Dromiciops gliroides; assembly: GCF_019393635.1. Taxonomy (NCBI): domain Eukaryota; kingdom Metazoa; phylum Chordata; class Mammalia; order Microbiotheria; family Microbiotheriidae; genus Dromiciops; species Dromiciops gliroides. Next base: position 624,813,245 of record NC_057862.1, on the reverse strand, counting down.
ATATTCCATATTGTCTTCTATTTTCTCATTCATTTTGATATGCTTTACTGTGTCTTGATTTCTCATAACATCATTAGCTTCCATTTGTTCAATCCTAATTCTTAAGCAGTTATTTTCTTCAGAGGGCTTTTGTATCTCCTTTTCCAATTGGCTTTTCAAGCCGTTGACTTTTTTCATGCCTTTCCTGAATCACTGTCGTTTCTCTTTCCATTTTTTTCCTCCATGTCTCTTACTTTATCTTCAAAGTCTTTTTGAGCACATCTATAGCTTGAGAACCATTCATATTTTTCTTCAAAACCTTGGATGTAGGATCTTTAACTTAGTTATCTTCTTCTGAGGGTGTATTTTGATCTTCCTTATTATAAAAGCAACTTTCTATGGTCAGTTTTTTTTTTCTGTCTGTTCATTTTCCTGCCCTATTTCTTGACTTTTAAGTCCTTCTTAAAGTGGAGCACTGCTTCCTCAGTGCACTGTCACAAGCTTCAATGGGTTCAAAGTGGTACGATTTGGGGCCAGCTAGGTGTCACAGTGTATAGAACACCGGCCCTGGAGTCAGGAGGAACTGAGTTCAAATCCAGCCTCAGACACTTAACACATACCAGCTGTGTGACCCTGGGCAAGTCACTTAACCCCAATTGCCTCACTAAAAAAAAGAAAAACAATCCTAAACTCTTCCTGGATTTATCAGTGATTTTAGCCAGCTTCCCCCCAAAAAACTGGGGGGGGGTAGGTTAGGAACCACATTTAGATTTTAAACATCACAGTTTGGCCCACCATGAGGAGGAAAGCTGAACCTCAATCTTCTGATCTTCCTGTTGGGTGAGAAATTTTCCCTACCCTGTCCTTTTTAAATTCCAAAGTACTGCTAAGTATTGGCTCTTTTCCCTTTAAATTTTAAATGGGTTTTTTAAACTTCTTAATTACCGCTTTTCTAACTGTAGCTTGGCTAACCAGACAAGCAGAGGAAAAGGTCATGTTGACCCTTGCTCAGTTTGAATTTAATGAATATTTTAATTCCTATTTGTTTTGCCGAGCTTTGTTATGTGGTATAGGAAGTTCAGAAGGTCATGTAGAGATTAGAATGAGTGAGATTCCCCAGGATTCCCCATTAGGAACACTACTCATGGATTGGGATAAGGGAAAATTTATAGCAAAAATGAACATGACCAGAGGAAAACTTATCGAACTGTGTTTTATGTGGCTTAAGGCATTCCAGGAAGAATGGCTCAAACATGGGTCATTTAATCCCCAAACACTGAAGTATTTGCAAAGAATCCTATGCCAATGTCCACCTGAACATTCACTTTATTGGAAAATCTGGGTCAGAGAAAGCAGGGATTATGATACTGGGGATATAGGACAAGGAGAATTCAGGCCCCATCTTAAATCTGAGCCTGTTTCTCAGACTGAAACAATAAATGATTTACCTCAATCCAAGAACGAGCTTAATTGCAAGACCTCTCAGACTGAAACTCCCAATGATCTGACTTAATCCAAGCCCAAGATTAAATGCAAGACCTCTCAGACTGAAATGGACAATCATCTGACTCAATCCAAGCCCCTCTCAGACCAAAATGCCCAGTAATCCAATTCAATTCAAGCCTGAGATTGAATGCAATGCCTCTCAGACTGAAATTCCAAATGAAATAACTCCTATTCCCTCTCCCTCTATTTCCTCCATGCCAACCAAAAAAAAAATAAGTAAGGAAATAAATGATTCACCTGTAGAGGAGACAGAGAAGATCAAAATATTTCCCCTTCAAGAGATCCTTACCCATGGTCAAAAAGGCACTATACGGAAGCTCAGACAATGCACACATTTTGCACCCAATGATTTGATTTCATGGAAATAAAATATTCCTAAATTTTATGAGGATCCCAGAGCAGTTATTAGCCAGTTTAGGGCAATTTTTAGAGCATATCAGCCCACTTTGAATGATGTTACTGATATCATAGAAACAACACTATCCTCAGGGGAAAGAGCTGATATAATAGCTGCAGCAAACTCGTTAGACACCTCAGGAAAAGTTGCTATTGGATGGCCTTAAGAAGAACCTGACAGGGAGCTCAACATTCCTGAGCATTTGGATAAGTTGCAGGAAGCAAGGGAAACTTTCTTGAAGGCAATGGAATCCTGTGCTAGAAAGACTGATTACTGGCAAAAATTTTTAGATATAGTTCAAGAACCTAATGAAAGACCTAATAGATTCTATGACAGACTGTGTAAGCATGCCAGGCAATATGCTGGACTAGGCCCATTAGATGCTGGAGATGCCTATGTTATCTGTTCTCATGTTATACACCAGTCCTTATAAGAAATAATGAAATATTTTGAAAGGCAGTGTGCAGGGTGGAATAGTTTGAGTCCTGACAGACTTACAGAAAAAGCAACATATATCTATGAAGGAAATGAGAAGGAAGAAAGGAACAGACAGGGCATTTTAGCTCCAGTACAGGAAACAACAAGGCAGCAAGGCCATGAAATTCAGAATCACAATTAACCCCAGTATTGCTATCAAACCCCTAGATTTTGCTATTACTGCCAATAAACAGGGGCACATAATGTGGTACTGTAGGAACATGCAAAGGGAACAGAACCAAAACAGATATAATTTCTCTCAGAGGAGTACAGAGAGACAGAATCAAAATAGATATAGATCTTTTCAGGCATATATGGAGGGGTGGAGTCAACACAGTTATAGCCCTTTTTCAGAAAGATATAGAGGAGAAAAATAAGAAAAGTTGCAGACCCTCTCAAAGGGGTACAGATCAGAGAAATATAGGGGACTGATAGTGTAGGGGAGGGGAAAGGATAGTAGAATCTGAAAACTTTATCTTTCCAGACCATGAAATTTTTGGCCAGTCTTGAGCCAGTCCATTCACCTCCCCAATATAATGAACGCCACATAACCCTTAGGGTTGGAGATACTTATTATGATTGTTTATTAGATATAGGAACCTCAAAATCAGTTGCCTGACTCTTCTGCAAACATATTAGGTCGTGACCTCCTTTGTAAACTTAAAGCAACCATATCTTGTTCTCCAGATGAAGGCATTTCCCTGGAATTGCCAGAGGATACTGTCCACTTACTGCCAATTTTGATCTCAGACACTCAGGATAAAGTGGGAAATACATTTGAAATCCCTTCTGATACTCCTGAGTCCCTCAGGGCTTGCTCCTCTACTGATATAGGTCTCCTTAAATATGCTGTGCCTGTTACCATGAAGACCAAAGATGGCCCACCACCATCCATTCCACAATATCCCTTATCTAGAGAAGCCATTGAGGGAATTTCTCCTATAAGTGAGGCTTTGAGAAACCAAAAAAATAAATCAGAATTCACTGTTATGCAATATTTTAAAGATGTTTTGAAAGGGATTTTGGTGACTTAGTCTGTGTTGCTGCCTCTACTCATCTATCTTACTTAAGTCTCCTGTTTGCTCACTTTTTAGCCTAATTCTTATCTTTGTATTTTATTTTAGAGTTGGCCTTTGCTCAGCTTTGGAGAGATTCACTTAGCTGTGAATCTTTCTTTTATGTATTTCAATTTTCATAGCTCAATAATGGGATGTATAAGTTTTTATGCTTCCAATACATTGTGAACCAGGTAAGGTCATGTCAGTTTCCCCTTTCTCTCCATTCTGTATATTATACAGGTAGGACCCTGTTTCCTTTTGACTATGATCACCCCTCTACATCCTGGAAGTTCGTACCAAAATTGGGTAATGGGTGACAAAGCTACCAAATGGTACCTGCTCCTAGGGCCATTGGTACTATGGTCTTCCCCTGAGACCTCTTTGTGATGAAGAGTTCAGTCTCCTTACGATGCATGGGTATTGTTGCTGCCCCACAGACCATAGATGATGCAACTAACAGCATTCTGATCTTCTGGCCAAATCTTACCCCACTAACGTAGAACTTTTTGTCTGCCTAAGTTGCCTTGGGCTAGAAAAATAAGATTCACTGTGATTATTTTCTTGACTTTTCCAGCCTCAATTGTGTTTGGTGTTTCCTGTAGTCATTTTATAGGAAGAGGTTTTAGGGGGAAGTTTAGCAGTAATTACTTTTCAATGTGCCATCATGATTCCCACTTTTTGTATTCTTATTCTTAAGAGGATGGGAATGATACAATAAAAGAACAAGGCTAAATTTGCTATCCTAGCATGTGGGTTCAGATTCCAGGTTTTCTATTCACTCTACTTTAGATTCAGGGATAATCATTTAACCTCTTCCAGCCTCAATTTTCTTATGTGACAATGATGATGACAAAGAAAGATTTAAGGCTTATTTATATCTTATTTATACATTGGGACTCATGTTGTCTGACTCAAAAGACTGGTCTATTTTTGATCAGAGAATATCTTTTGAATTTCTTTATCTAGCATTTGGCACTTTTCTAAGCACATTTTAAGTACTTAAATCAATCATTATTTACTGGCTGACTGAGAGGTATATAGCATCAGGTAAAGAGACAGGGCGGCCTTATTTTGCCACCAAGGAGCTCACAGAAGGTTTTGAATAACTAACTTCTAGATATAAGGAAAACCGATTAAGAAATTGGCTGGGCATCATTGTGTTAGCCTATTCAGTGACACGATAACTTGTATTGAATCATCTCTTCTTTAAGACTCTCAACCAATTAGAAGTCTTTTTAATTATCACTTCGTTACAACCACTTTGCCAACCATGGCTGAAAGTAGGCACACTAAATTTTGGCAGGTTTGAATTGAAGTTATTCAGAGTATATATGGACAATCTTTGTCCAGTGCCCTATTGCAGAATTTTTAGATAAGATTTTTTGAGTCAAATGTAAATAGCAACAGACTAAGAAAGTGCCATGCAGCATGCTATTGAATATGCCACTTTTAGAGTTGAAATACGTGAGTACAAATATTAATTTAAACTATCTGGCCCTTCATTTTTTTATATATAAAATAAGAATTTTCAAATATATGGCATGTAAGGTCCTTTCCTTTTTCCATATTTCTGTAGTTTTTTTTTGTTTGTTTTGTTTTATTTTGTGTTGTTTTTGGTGAGGCAATTGGGGTTAAGTGGTCACACAGCTCTAAATGTTAAGTGTCTGAGGTTGGATTTGAACTCAGACCCTTTTGAATCCAGGGCCAGTACTTTATCCACTGCACCAACTAGATGTCCCTCTGCTCCTGTTTTTAATGATTTTTTTTTTGCCAGTGTCTGAAGAAATGTTAATGAACAAATGGAAATCTTAAAAGTTAGCCATAATCCTGAAATTTGTAAATACCTTATATTACAATAGATATTTAAAAAGTCATTTATTTGAGGGGCAGCTAGGTGGTGCAGTGGATAGAGCACCGGCCCTGGATTCAGGAGTACCTGAGTTCAAATCCAGCCTCAGACACGTAATACTTACTAGCTGTGTGACCCTGGGCAAGTCACTTAACCCCAATTGCCTCACTAAAAAAAAAAAAGCCATTTATTTGGAAGAATGGTATTGGTCAATGATAAAACTCGCATTGATTTTAAATCAGAAAAATAAATATTTTGTAAAAGGAAAACTTGTACTCCTACCAGAGATCAAGTATCATCAACACTTTAAAATATGTCCTCTGTTATCCAAGAAAAGAAAGTATGTCCCTGTGTGCACATAATTGAACATTTATAAAGCTTATATTTCAAAACTTCTAAGGAGAATGTATATATATATATATATATATTTTTTTTTTTTCCCTGCGACATTTGATTCTAGTGAAAGCTTGAGTTGAATATATTGTTGTGAGGCTATTAGGAGTGATTTGGGGTAGACCAATTTAGAGGTCACTTAGGCATGAAAATACTGTGCAAGAAATTGTATACCTAATGAAACAATATCAGTAATAGCATATTTAAATGAACAATATCAGCAGTAGCATATTTTAAATGTTTCATTAAGCCTGAATTGTTATATTCTAGTACAACGGCTTAATAGCTTCTACTTTCTTTAACAAGTGTTTTCATATTAGTAAAATTGTGTCCTTTTACTGAAGTCAGAGAACCCTCAAATGTCACAATATTTTAATCATATGTTTTATTGCAATTTTATATTATATGCTTCCTTTTAAAATTCTGTATTTTATGTAAGATACAGAATATCGTTCTATGGAAACAATATATATATATATATATATATATATATATATATATATATATATAATGTTTTTCACAGTTTAGTTATGAAATTTATATCCTTTTATTAGGTCATTGCCTTATGATGTTAAAAGTTTCCAGATCTTCTTTCTGTGAGTATAAAGCAGTGTGACTAGCAATAATATGTTTGTATTCATTTTATTTTGAATCAAGTAAAGGCATATGATTCACTTCAAGCTTAAGGGAAATGGTTCTCTATCTATTCTTAAAATATTTTATTGTTATTGATTACATGAAACCCATTCAATATTGATGTCCACTCAAGACCACGCAGGCAAGTAGCACTTTTTACTCAGAATTCATCAGATCCCCAACTTCCATAATTACTGGAGTAGAAGGTGCTGAAGAAAATATTTCTGCCAATAAAACTTCAGAAGCCCTTCTGTCACAAAGGTAATATCTCACCATCCACCCTCTGCTTAAAGGTTATCTAATGATGTTTAAAACAAGATATTTTATTTTCGATAACTCTAATTGTTAGGGAAGTTTTTTGTTTCTTTTAGTTTTGTGTTTCCCTGACACCAAACTTGAATTTGTTTCTTTGCAGCTGCCTTTAATTTTTCTTAATTCTACATGCTAGCTCCATATAAAACATATCTGATACTGCTTCCATGTAATAGGCCTTCAAATACTTGATTTGCATGACTTCTAATGTATAACTTAAACTGAATTGCTTGAATTCTTTGGGGGGGGTGGGGTGGGAAGGGAGGGAGGAAGAAAAGTTGTAACACAAAGTTTTAAAAAGCTGATGTCAAAATTTGCTTTTATATGTAATTTGGAAAAAATTCTAAATCAATAAAAAATCAAATACTTCATGATTGTTTATCATGTCACCCTCAGTGTTCTTCTCCTGAAGTTAAAGTTTATTAGTTTCTTTATAGATTCAGCGATGACATGGATTAAAAGCCATTCAAAATACTGATTGCCTTTCTGAGGATGGTCTTAAACTTGTTAATATCATTCAAAAACTGCAGAAAACACCATTGAAGATAATATTTCAAGTGAACTTTGACCACAAACATTGACTATATGTGTGAGGAGAGCAGGGTCCTGAAAGATATCCCCTCAAGCCTCTTGTCTTCTCCTCGTATGCTATTTTCTGTTGACTGTACATTCCATGGATTTAATTGTTCACTCTTTGCTGGTTATTCCTGATCTACTTCCTCAGCTTTAACTTCCATCCTGACCTCCACTTGCACATTTCCACCTGCTTGTTGGATAGCTTCAAATAAATATTTTGTATATATATATATTAAACTCAAATATAAAAAATTGAATTCATTATCTTTATTAAATTCCCTATCACAATCCAAGACAACACCATTTTCCTGGTCTTATAGTCTCATGTATTGGGTATCACTCTTGAATCTTGAAACTCTTTCATATACCATTTCTAATTTCTTGATAAGTCTTGTCAACTTTAACTTTTCAACATATTTACTATATGTTGACCTTCTTTTCTCTGACATTGTCACTACTCTGGTATAGACCATTGTCATCATATGCCTAGTCTTCTGCAAGAATATTGTGGTTAAGGGCAGCTAGGTGGCACAGTGGATAGAGCATTGGCCCTGGAGTCAGGAGTACCTGAGTTCAAGTCCAGCCTCAGACACTTGACACTTGCTTACTAGCTGTGTGATCCTGGGGAAGTCAACCCCAATTGCCTCACAAAAAAAAAAAAAAAAAAAGAATATTGTGGTTGGACTTCCAATCTCAAGCCTCTTTCAACTTTAGTTCATTCTCCACTTATAGGTCAAATTAATCTTCCTAAAACATAGGGACAAACATGTTAGTCCCTATTCAATAAATCACAGTAGTTTCCTATCACCTCCAGGATGAATTAGAACCCTACATTTCACATGCAAAAGCCCTTTATAGCTGGGCCTCTTCCTAACTTCCCAATTGTCTTTCGCCTTACTTACACTGTCTCCCATCATTCCGCACTTTTATTAGCTTTCACTAATGCTTGGAATGCTCTCTCTTCATCTCAACCTCTTCATCTCCCTGGTTTCCTTCAAGTCACAGTTACAACCATTTTATTTAGGATGCCTATGAATGCACTCTTAACTTTTTATATAAAATAAACTTTTTTTTTTTTGCGGGGCAATTGGGGTTAAGTGACTTGCCCAGGGTCACACAGCTAGTGAGTGTTAAGTGTTTGAGGCCGGATTTGAAATCAGGTACTCCTGAATCCAGGTCCGCTGCTCTATCCACTGTGCCATCTAGCTGCCCCTTAAAATAAACTTCTTAATGATGAGTAGAGAAAACCATATAGACATTAGGGATCATTCTATCAGTTATTAGGCTGAAAATGATCTAGTTATTATAATAGGGTATTATATAAATAGTATCTTCAACTCTATTCATTTTATTAGATTAAATCCAATGCTCTAGCTTATCATGATGTCTTTGAATTTTTTATGTGGTATCAAATTTCTTAACTCTTGCTGCAGCTTAGTGTTACTTATAGATTTAATAAGTATATACCACTTATACCTCTGTTCAAATCATTGTTTAAAATATTAAATAACACCAAAGCAGCACAGATCCCTGAGATGTTCCACTGAAGTCCTTTTCAAAATATGGTGTCAAACCATTAAATAATGATTTTTAAGTTATCTCTCTAATTTTGAACCCATCTATTCATGTAATATATTTCATAAAATTCCATTTTCTCAGCAAAATAGTATCAAAAACTTTGCTAAAATTTAGGCAAATTATATTTTATTTCTTGAAGTTTTCAATTATACACCTAATAATATCTGGGTACACATAGATATATCTACATTTTTTTCCTAAACTTTCATCAAGAAATAAAACCAAGGGGTGGATCCAAGATGTTGGAGAAAAGGTAGGGACTCACATGAGTTCTAAATTCCTCCCAAAACAACTTTTGCCTCAAAATGAATTGTAGAGTGTCAGAATACACAAAAGATTGAAGTAAAACAATTTTCTAGCCCAAGACAACTTAAAAGTTTGACAGAAAAGGAATGTTACACCATGGTGAGTGTGGTGTCCATCCCTGGTTGTACCAGAGCATGTCTGGCACAAGTAAAGCATCAACAGGCCTTGGGGGTGACTAAACAAATTGTGGTTGCAGCTGCTTATTTAAGTTCTCAGCCCATAGATGGTAAAGATTACCGTTTTATAATACTCTTTGAGATCTGGTAAGGACAGGCCAATTTCACTTTTTTATCATGGATTTCCTTGATTTTATTGAACTTTTTTTCTTCCAGATGTATTTAGCTATTATTTTTCCTAGCTCTATAAAGTGTTTTGGTAGTTTGAATGATATGGTATTGAATAAGTAATTTTGGTAGAATTGACATTTTTATTATATTGGCTTGGTCTGCCCATGACAAATTAATATATTCCACTTTTTCAAATTGGACTTTATTTGTGTGGGAAGTGTTTTATAATTTTTTCTATAGTTCCTGGGTTTGTCTTGGCAGGTAGACCCACAAATATTATATATTGAATAGTTTTTTAAAATGGTTTTTCTTTTTCTATTTCTTGCTGCTGGACTCTGTTGCTAATATATAGAAATACTTATGATTTATGTGAGTTTATTTTGTATCCTGCAACATTGCTAATGATAATTATTTAAAGTAGTTTTTAAGTGTATTATCTAAGATCTTCTAAGTATACCAATATATCATCTGCAAAGTGTTTGTTTTGTTTCCTCATTGCCTATTCTACTTCCTTCAATTTCTTTTTCTTCTCTTATTGCTATAGCTAGCTTTTCTAGTACAATATTGAATAATATTAGTGATTTTTTGGGAAGCCTTCAAGCTTATCCACATTACAGATAATGCTTGCTGATGGTTTTAGATAAGTATTGTTTATAATTTTAATGAAAGCCAATGCTCAACAATTTTTAAATAAGAATTGGCATTGTATTTTGTCAAAGGATTTTTTGCATCTATTGGATAATCATATGATTCCTGCTGGTATTTTTACTGATACAGTCCATTATACTGATAGTTTTACTACTTTTGAAGCAGCATTCCTGGTAGAAATTTCACCTAATCATAGTGTATGATCCTTGTGATATATTGACATAATCTCTTTACTCATATTTACGTTAACATTTTGCATCAGTTTTCATTAGGGAAATTTGTCTATAGTTTTATTTCTCTTTTTAGGTCATTCCTGGTTTATTTATCAACTTTGCTGCATCACTATCCTTTCTCTTTCCATTTTTTCCTCTACCTCTCTTACTTTATCTTCAAAGTCCTTTCTGAGCACTTCTATGACTTGAGACCAATTCATATTTTTCTTGGGAGATTTGGATGTAGAATCTTTGACTTTGTGATATTCTTCAGAGGCTGTATTTTGTTCTTCCTTGTCACAAAAGAAACTTTCTATGGTCTGCATTTTTTTCTGTCTGTTCATGTTTCTAGCCTATCTCTTGACATTTAAATCCTTCTTAAGGTTGGGCACTAGTTCTAGGGTACACTGTTCCAAGCTTCAGGGGGTCCCAGGTGGTATGATTTAATGAGACACAGTTTCTCCACTTGCCTGGCATGTGCTCTGGTCTTTAAATAACACCAGGTTTACTTGCTCTTTAACCCGGAAACAAAATTCTATTTTCACTATGGTTGCTAGCTCTGGTGAGCCTGTGTGCCACTCCCACCTGGGATGCCATTCAAAACTGCTTCCTGGTTCCCAGCATGGGTAGAACAACCTGAGTTCCACCTCAGCACCAGGAGAGACCCTGTTATCCCCCCACCCAACCACTCAGCCCTCTCACCAAACCATGAGCTTAGTTCCAAAACAAGCCAGCACTGCAACCTATTCAGAAACTCTAGGGGTCTCCTTCTCTGGCATGGCCAGCCTAAGGCTGGATCTGCATGCACAACCCTGGGCTTGTGCTTCACAATGGGCTTTTAAGATGTCTTTGGCTAGAGAATGATCTCACCCCATCCCACAGGTTCAGAATTACATAATAGTGTGCACCTTTTGCTCTTCACTTGTATACCTCAATGTTGGACAAGTGGAAAAAATATTTTTAACACTAATGCATTTTTTTTTGGTGAGGCATTTGGGGTTAAGTAACTTGCCCAGGATCACACAGCTAGTAACTGTTAAGTATATGAGGCCTGATTTGAACTCAGGTCCTCCCGAATCCAGGGTCAGTCCTCACACTAATGTGTTTTGGTGGAGGTGTGAAGGTGGAAAGTGAGGGGTTCCCCTTCAATTGGATAATGGCTGAAGATGTTGTGGTATATGAAAGTACTGGAATTCTAGTATGCTGGAAGAAATGATGAGGAGGCAGATTTCAGAGAAACCTGGAAGGACTTGCATGAACTGATGATGAGTGAGATGAACAGAATCAGGAGAACATTGTACATGGTATCAACAACATTGTTTATTGATCAACTGTGATAGACTTGATTCTTCTCAGCAATACAATGGTCAAAGATATTTCCAAAGGACTTGTGATGGAAAATGCTCTCCAAATCCAGAGGGGAAAAAAGAGCTGTTGAATATGGATGCAGATAGAAGCATAATATTTCTATTATTTTTCTTGTTGTTGTTTTTCTTTTTTGATGTTTTTCCTTTTTGCTCTGATTCTTCTCTTATAATATGACTAATGCTGAAATATGTTTAATATTATTGTACATATATATCCTATATCAGATTACTTGATATCTTGGGGAGGGCAGTGGGAGGGGATGGATGGAGAAAAATTTGAAACTAGAAATCTTATAAAAACAAATGTTGAAAATTATCTCTAAATATAACTGGAAAATAATAAAATATTTATATGGAAAAAAAGAAAAAAGTACAGAAAAATGGGGCAGCTAGGTGTCACAGTGGATAAATCACCAGCCCTGGATTCAGGGGGATCTGAGTTCAAATATGGCCTCTGACATTTGATACTTATTAGCTGTGTGACCTTGGGCAAGTCATTTAACCCTCATTGCCCCACAAAAAAAAAAGAAAAATAAAAAGAATATAAGTAAAGATGGTCTGAGTCCAAATCGAAACGAGGGATAATTTCATATTAATATTAACAGAGGCTACAAAACTTAGAGGTTTGGTTTTTTTGGTTTAAGCAAAATAATATAATAAAATTAACCTAATGTTGGCCCACCCATGAGAATCAAAGAAACATTTTCATGAAACCATTCAAGTGTGGAGAAAGATATACAGTTCTTAATTGGATTAATCTAAAAAGGTTTCTGCCTTTGTCTGGTCAGTCTGTCTTGAGAGAGATGAGAGTTGATCCTTGAACTTTGACTTAATTCATTGTACTAACTTGTCCAGTCTTTGACAAGTTTGAAAAAAGGTTTTTAAAACTAGGACACTGATATTTCTTGCCTTAATATTTCTAAAACAGAGTGAGGAAAAGAAGTGTTAGTTGGAATTGACAAATAGATCCAACATGTAGTAAATGTGTCATAATAGAATGTGTTAGAATTGAAGGTACCAAATATCAGGGTTGTATTCTTCGCTCTGATACACACTAACTCTATTACAAACATCAGTTTCATTATCTGTAATATGAGGATAATAATAATAATAATAATAATAATAATAATAATAATATTATGTGACTATTTGGCATCTTATGACCAACAGTATATGACTATTATATTATGTCTAATAATATGTGACAGAGATAGAATGTAAAAAGGTGCCTATATATATTCTTGTTATGACTATTTTTGTATTTGTTTTTATTTCTGACAAATAAGTGGACGTTAGGGTGAGGGTAATGCTTCTGAAACTAATTCAGCTACCTATATTACTCAGTCCACCTAACATTTGTGCATATATTCAAGAAACACATGCAAAAGTATTTTAATTGGGTTATGCATATTTCTCCTTTACTATCAAACCACTAGGAACCCAAGAACAAGGGAAAGTATTCCAAATCATTGATAGTATGTAATTCTGTGATGGTTGGATCCCAACTATCATCCTAATGATTTGCTGAAGAGACTGGAAACATTTTATACTATATCAGCTCCCTAGATAACGTCTGAAGATAGCATAATGTTGGTCTTTATTTTGTACCTTTTACAGCTATATTCCTGTTGGAATCAATCTAATAAGCCATGTATGATACTATAATTCCTATTTATTTAAACTGCATCTGCTAGATTGATAAAATAATTTTGGAAGACCATTTTGTGTTCTGTGGTTTCAGTCTTTTAAATAAAAACAGGAAGCAATGCAGCTCACAGGGGATTGCAGTGGGGATCTATGGGATACAAACAAACAGACACACACATTTAAACTTGAGAAAAGTAGGAAATGGTTGCAATAACTAGCTTCAGGGAAGAGATATTTGTAAACCATGATTATAAATTTAACACTTATGGTGCAGAAGTCAAAGCTATTCTCTGTTGACTAATAATGCATGCCCTGGGCTCTCTTGCTCCAGAATGACATTATCTCAAATAATCACAATTTACTAACTTAATTTTCCAAATTATTTTGTGGGAGTTTTAAGCAAGTTAGTTCTTGAGTGAAGGCATGTAAATCCCATTTCTCTCCCCTTTCTCTCTCCTGCTTCATTGTTACGTTCTGGATTGTGGCTGCATTGAATTTAACACCCCTACTCATACCAATCTGAGAAATAAAGTATAAAATAAATTACCAAGGAAAGAGGACAGTTCCATAATATCCAAAGAGAACTGGAATTGGTACTTCAAAAATTTACTATGACGTTGTACATATTATGTACAAGGCATTATATGTGTTAGGTTCTGTCGATGATTACAAGGTAATTAGGACTTAACCCCTATTCTAAAGGAATTTACAGTCTGGTAGGAAAGATGAATCACATATCCTCATTTGACATTTAGACATGCATGATTTCCATTGGTGAAAGCACACCGACCATTAATTCATATTACAACTTGTGTAATTACTCACCCTATAAGATTGTCATTCATAATTGTCCATATTCTATATAATATACATTGAATACAATGAAAATATTTTTATGAGTCTCTTAGGAAGTACTCGTGTGCCACTTAGGAACCATAGCTATCATCTATCATTTTTATATTACTGGACCACACTATTTAATAGTTTTATATGTATATACATATGCACATTTATGTATGCATATATATTTATATATACATTTGCATATATGCACTAGATACATGTACACACACACACACACATATATATATATATATATAATTTCTTTTTCACTGCTTCTCATACATTTTATTTTATATATGGGAGTAAAATTTTACTCTCCTATTTCTCTTATCAGTATTTGTTAAGACTTTGGAAAGACATTGATATTTTCTGACTGTGGTATTCCTTAATCCATACCTATGTAGTATTTCTAGGAGATTATTAGCTTTTATATGATAGGTTTTAGCAGTGTCAAGGATATTGAAATAATTTAAAATAGACACATTGATTTAAAGATGGATGCGACCTTATGAATTATCTAGTGGTTTTAGGTTCAAGGGGTGAATATTTAGCGATTATGAGAAATTATTGGTCTCATTTTCATCATGTAGTAGCAAATACTTTCAAAATCAATATTTATGGAGAGGCAAAGCCAAGATAGCAAAGAAATGGCTGCAGCTCCTCTGAGCTCTCCCCGAAACCTCTCTAAACACCTTTAAACAATGCCAGAAAACAATTCTTGGAGCAGTAGAGTCCACAAAAGGAGTTGAAATAATTTTCCAGCCAAAAAACCAACAACAATAAAACTTAGAAGGTCCACAGGAAAGGTCTGTTGAACCTGGATAAAAGTGAAACATAGTTTAGCACAGGACTTGGGATCCACTGCAGCAGCAGCAGCAGCAGCTGTTTCCAAAGATCTCAGCCCACAGACAGTAAGTGGTTCAAACAGCTGATCAGCAAGAGAATACAAGGGTCTCTTTGCTAGACCAAGGATCAGGACTCTCCTGCTTTCTTCATACTCAGATCTGGGTCACAGCCTTGGTGTCAATACTAGTACAAGGAGGAGCACTAGCACACTACAACACAGTGGAGTGGGGATCTTTGTCACAGTTCCAAGCCAGAAAAGAGGGCTTGTGGTGGCACACAGAGCAGAGCACAGGCCAGGAGAGTAGTAAAAACAACTCTCCTTACACCATACTAACTTAAAACAATTAAAAATTAACAGGTACCTAGAAGTATCTCTGGAAACAGTTTTATACAACCTCTGAAACTTGGGACAGCACACCCTTCACTCTGAAAGCAGAATGCCACTTTAAGAAAGAGTTAAAAGTCAAGAAATAGAGTAGAAGAATGAGGAACAACACACAAAAAAAACCTTTCTGACCATAGAAAATACTATTGTGAAAAGGAAGATCAAAACACATACTCAGAAGAAGAAAACAAGGTAGAAGCTGCAATATGCAAAGCCTCCAAGAAAAATATGTATTGGTCTCAGACAATGGAAGAGCTCAAAAAGGATTTTGAAAATAAAGTAAGAGAAGTAGAATAAAAATTGGGAAGAGAAATTAGAATTATACAAGAAAACAATGAAAAATGAATCAACTGGGGGCAGCTAGGTGGTACAGCAGATAAAGCACTGGCCCTGGATTCTGGAGGACCTGAGTTCAAATCTAGGCTCAGATACTTGACACTTACTAGCTGTGTGACCCTGAGCAAGTCACTTAAGCCTCATTGCCCTACAAACAAATAGAAAAAAATTAATCAACAGCTTAGTAAAGGACAACAAAAATATAGAAATTAATACCTTAAAAACAGACTAGGCCAGTTGGTAAAAGAGGCACAAAAAGCCAATAAGGGAAGAATGCCTTGAAAAACAAAACTAGTCAAATGGAAAAAGAGGCACAAAATTAATTAAAGGAAAAAAAAACCTCCTTTAAAAAGTAGAATTGGCCAAATGGAAAAGAAGGGACAAAAACTCAATTAAGAAAATAATTCCTTAACAATCACTAATGAGCTAATGGAAGCTAATGACTTTAGGAGAAATCACGTGACAATAAAACAAAACAAAAAGAAGGAAAAATAGAAGGCAATATGAAATATCTTGTTTGAAATACAATGGACCTGGAAAACTAATTTAAGAATTATCATGCTACCTGAAAGCTATGATAAAAAAGGAGCCTAGACATCCTTTTTTTTTCTTCTTTTTTTTTCAGGCCAATGGGGGTTAAGTGACTTGCCTAGGATCACACAGCTAGTGTCAAGTGTCTGAGGCCATATTTGAACTCAGGTCCCCCTGAATCCAGGGCCAGTGCTTTATCTACTGCTCCACCTAGCTGTCCCCTTGATGTCATATTTCAAGAAATTAGCAAGGACAACTGCCCTGATATTCTAGAACCAAAAGGTAAAACAGACATTGAAAGAATCTACCACTCACCTCCTTAAAGAGATCCTAAAATGAAAACTCCCAGGAATATTATAGCCAAATTTCAGAGCTCCCATGTCAAAGAGAAAATATTATAAGCAGCCAGAAGGAAACAATTCAAGTTCCATGGAACCACTGTCAGTATCTCCCAAGATTTATCAGATTCCACATTAAGCAACTGGTGGATTTGGAACATAATATTTAGGAGGGCAAAGGAAGTGGATTACAATCAAGAATCACCTTCCCAATAAGGGGAATCAAGTTGTCACAGTGGATAGAACACTAGCCCTGAAATTGGGAGGACCTGAGTTCAATTCTGATCTCAGGCACTTTCTAGCTAGATGACCCCTGGCAAGTCACTTATCCCATTGCCTAAAAACATCCAGGACCATCCCCAGTCATCATGATATGTATCTTGCCACTGGACACAGATAGTTCTGGAAGAAAGTGAGGCTGGTGATTTTGCACATCCTTTCCTCACTTATATTCAATTCACTACAGGTCATGACATCACCCCAATGTCATGGTCCTTTTCAGGAACAAAGGACACGCAGCAACAACAACAAACTACCCAGTAAAACTCAGTATAATCCTTCTGGGGGAAAATTGATATTAAATGAAATAGAGGACTTTCAAGGATTCTAGATGAAACAACAAGAACTGAACAGAAAATTCGACTTTCAACAGAAGCATAAAATGGTAAACTGGAAATGGATATCATAAGGGACTTAGTATGATTGGACAGCTTATATTCCTAAATGGGAAGTCAATACTATGCCTCATAAAAGAAAAACTTTCTCATTATTAGGGCAGCTAGAAAATTAGTGAGATAGATGATAGATGATAGATAGATAGATAGATAGATAGATAGATAGATAGATAGATAGATGATAGAGGGCACAGGTGTGAGTTGAATATGAATAGGAAGGGATGATTATCAAAAAAAAATTAAGGGGTAAAAAAGAATGCACTGGAAGAAGGGGGAAAGAAGTTGAATGGGGGTAAATTATCTTACATAAAAGAGGCCTGGAAGAGATTTTACAGTGGAATAGAAGATGGGGGAGATGCAGGGGAGTGAGTGAGCCTTTTTTTCATCAGAACACAAAGAGGGAATAATATACACATTAGATTGGGTATAGAAATCTATGTTAGCCTCCAGGAAAGTAGGAGTGGAAGTGGGTAAAAGAAGGAGGGGGTGATAGAAGGGAGGGTAGATTGTGGGAGGTGCTAGTCAGAAGTAAAATAATTTTGAGGAGGGACAGAGTGAAAGGAGAGAGAGAGAATGGAATAAAATGGGGTGAGGAAATAGGATGGAAAGAAATATAATTAAAAATGGCAAATGTGAAAAAAATTGAAGAAAATTTCTTTGGTAAAGGTCTTATTTCTCAAATATATAAATAACTGAGTAAATTTATGAAAATAAGAGCTATTCCCCAATTGATAAATGATAAAAAGTTATCAATAGTTTTCAGATGAGGTAATTGAAGCTATCTATAGCCTATGGGGGAAAATGTTCTTATTCACTATTGATTGGATAAATGCAAACTAAAACAATTCTCAGGTATTAAAATATACATATCAGTTTGGCTAATAAGAAAGAAAAGGAAAATGACAAATGATGAAAAGGATATGGGGAAAAATTAGATATGAATGCATTGTTGGTGGAGTTGTGAATTGATTCAATCATTCTTTATTGACATTTGGAACTATGCTGAAAGAACTTTAAAACTTTTTACTCTTTGACCAAGTAATGCCACTATTAGGTCTTTACCCAAAAAGAGACTAAAAAGAAAAAAAATTAAAAGTACTTACATGTACAAAAATATCTATATCAGTTCTTGTCTTGTGGCAAATAATTGAAAATTGAAGAGATGCTCATCAATTGGGGAATGGTTGAACAAATTGTGCTATGTGATTGTGACGGAATACTATTGTGCTGTAAGAAATGATGAGCAGGAGGCTCTCAGAAAAACCTGGAAAGGCTTACACAAGCTAATGTGAAGTGAAAGGTACTGTGTACAGAGTAACAGCAATATTGCAAGATCAGCATCTGTGAATGACTTAGCTATTCTTGGAAATACAATAATCCAAGATAACTCTGAAGGATTTATGATGAAAAAGGCTATCCATCCCAATACAAAGAACTGATGGTCTCTGAATACAGATTGAAGTATACAGGACTAATAGGGCAATATGTTTTGCATGACTATTGTGTAATTTTAAATTCTAAATTCGGGTACTAATCTGTCCCCCCAGTTTTGGGGGGAAACTGACTAAAATCACTGATAAACGGGTTTATGTTTTTAAGGATTTATTGAAAAAATAGTAAAAGAAAGAAAGATTGAGAACAGATTTCCTGTAACCTGGCAAATCTAGCCTTCCTAATCTCCCCCTCTGGAGTTCTCTGCCACACCAATGTCTCACAGCCAAAGAGGAAGAACTCTCTCCGCAGTGTCTGCTTCCTGCTTCATGTTCCCCTCCTAGAAATAAGAGGTTCTTCAAGCTGATTTGCTAGTGTCATTCAAATTCATTGGTTCACTGGACCCAAAGGTGGTCTCCATTTAAAGTTCGAAGTTTTTAGCTTCTGAGACCAATTACTTTCTTAAGTACCCCTAAGTACCAGCCAGATGTGTTTACAATCTAGTTAACTGGAAGTAAGCCAGTAATCCAGTCAACAGTCAGTCTCTTTATCCAATTCAATCAGTTCAAACCAATCTCCAGGTGGGCCCCTGAGTATCTGCTAAATCTCATCTATCATATTCCATTATCTTGACATACTATTAATGTAAAACCTATATCAAATTGTGTGCCTTCCCACTGAGGATTGTGAGGATGGAGGAATGGAGAATTTGGAACTCAAAGTTTTCAAAACATTAAAAATCATTTTTACATATAATTTGGGAAAAATAAAAATAAATTATCTGAATCAGAGATATAAAACTCACAAACAAAAGGACCCTCAAAAATTGTGAATGAAATAGAACCATATTAAAATGTAATTGGGAAAATTTAATATATAAACTTTTTAAAAATCAATGTTTATATAATGTCTATATTAGTGTGAGGAGAGAAAAATAATACTATAATCCTCATATTGTGAATATCCAAGAAAATTGTTTTGGAGTATAACAGAGCCAATTCAGCCCTATGATGATGGGAATAGGTTTTGGGAAAGTGATTTCCTTGAAAGTTCCTTCAACATGTGTAACAAATCTTCATGTCTAAATACTAAAAGTAAACTGCTTTGTCTATGCAGGACAATGAAAAATACATGTTGACTTGGCTTTTCAGTTTTTATAAATCAGCAATTGTTTTCAGTCAGTTACCAGTAAGCATCTAATTAACAATAAACAGACAGTCACTTTGCTAAATCCTAAAGATACAAAAATAAGTAAAAGGTTTTGGGGAGTTTTTTTTTTTCTTTTCTCTCTTTATTTGTTAGCCTAGTTAATGATAATTGATGGTCAGTGGTCTTTCCCAGTAACCAAATACACCAAATGTAGATAATGAATGTCTTAAATATGTTTTTTTAAAAGATAATGTCCCTTAAAGGAGAAATCAACCCCAACTGGTCAACATTTAAATGATGAGATGGGCTAAAAGTCTTCAGCTCCTCATGCTGAGAACTTGGCTTTATCATGAAACTCATTCTTCTCTAGTACTCTGGAATAAGGGACCCAACTTCACCCAGATGACTATGGTTGCTTTTTTCCTTCAAGGGCAGAGTTAGCTTAAACTCCTGGGGAGGCATATAAGGTCATGGGATTAATGCTTTGGGGCTGGAATTCACCTAGATTTGATCCTATTTACATTCTAAATGGAAGTAAGGTCTCCTACTTGGGTGATGTACTTCTCAAAATCTATCTATATTCATGTTGCCAGAGGATTCGGGAAATCTCATCTATCTGCCAGGGAAATCTCATCTATCTATCAGAGACTGGCTTACTGACCTACAGGGGCTGGTCCTTGGATGAAAAAGAAAATAAAAAGCCTATTTCTTAATTAATAATGAGTTTTTAATATAATAGAAAATAATAATTTACCTTATTACTTTTAATAGAGATGGCCTACTTGTAGGGCGTTCCAGACAGATTGCTTAACTACATGCCTTTACATTGTTTGAAGTGGAAGTACAGGAAAAAATGTCCTTCATTACTTGGGAGCATGAGGATTAAGAAGATGAAAATTAAAAGCAAAACCCAAAACATTTTCTTTACCCATATTATTAATTTTATGTGAATTTTTACTTGATACTGAACCCTCTATCCTTTACATTTTTTAAAAAAACAATTTATTTTCTGAATCAAAATAGAGAACTTTACATTTGCTCCTACTAAGTATCCTCTTGAAATGTATAGTGGAGTGACTGATGGGAGCATATAGTGGAAATATATAGTGGAATACCTGAAACTGAGGTCAAGTTGTTCCTAAGATAGTTATTAGTTATGTGACAACAAGAGTATGATCCCCAGTGTCTTATTTCCCTTCTCTATCTGTGGCTTTCTTGGCTTCCTGTAGTGATATGTTTAAATCCCTCCTTCTGCAATCCATATTCCCATCTATTTCTAAATCTTCCATTAATTTCACTCTAAGATTAACTCCCAATTATATTGTGCATATGTGGTATTTAAATAGATGTTTGCACATTGCCTCCTATATGATGTGGGTTCCTTGAGGGCAGAAACATTGATTTTGCTCTATTTATCTATTTCTTTCTTTATTTGTGTGAAAAGTGTTTTGTAATTGTGTTCATAGAGATCCTGGGTTTGTCTTGGCAAATAGACTCCCAGGAATTTTGTCTACAGTAACTTTAAATGGAATTTCTCTTTCTATCTCTTGCTTCTGGGCGTTGTTGGTCATGTATAGAATTGCTGATGATTTATGTGGGTTCATGTATTTATATTTATTTTATATCCTGCAACTTTGCTAAAGTTGTTAATTGTTTCAAGTAGTTTTTAGTTGATTCTCTAGGACTCTCTAAGTAAACCATCATATCATCTGCAAAGAGTGATAGTTTTGTATCTTCCTTGCCTATTGTAATGCCTTTAATTCCTTTTCTTCTCTTATTGCTAAAGCTAACATTTCTAGTACAATATTAAATAATAGAGGTGCCAATGGACATACCTATTTCACCCCTGATCTTATTGGAGATGCTTCTAATATATTGCCATTACATATAAGGTTTGCTGATCGGCTTAGGTGGATACTACTTATTGTTTTAAGGAAAACTCCACCTATTCCCATTCTCTCTAGTGGTTTTATTAGGAACGGGTGCTATATTTTGTCAAAAGCTTTCTCTGTATCTATTGAGATAATGATTTTAGTTAGTTTTGTTATTGACATGGTTCATTATGTTGATAGTTTTCCTAATTTTGAATGCCCTGCATTCCTGGTATAAATCCCACCTGCTCTTAATGTATTATCTTGGTGATTATTTGCTGTAATCTCCTTGCTAATATCATATTTAAGATTTTTGAATTGACATTCATTAGTTAAATTGGGCTATACTTTTATTTCTCTGATTTAGTTCTGGCTGGTTTTGGTATCATCACCATATTGATGTGATAAAAGGAACTTGGTAGAATTGTTTCCTCACCTATTTTTCCAAATAATTTGTATAGTATTGGAATTAATTGTTTTTAAGTGTTTGGTACAATTCACTGAAAAATCTATTTGGCCATGGAGATGTTTTTCTTAGGTAATTCATTAATAGCTTATTCAATTTCTTTTTTCTAATATGGGCTTATTAAAGAATTTTATTTCCTCTTAAGTTAACCTTGGCAATTTGTATTTTTGTAAATATTTATCTATTTTTACACTGTCAAATTTATTGGCATATATTTGGAAAAAATAGTTACTAATTATTAGTTTAATTTCCACTTCATTAGTAGTGAATTTATCCCTTTCATTTTTGGTACAGGTAATTTGGTTTTCTGCTTTCTTTTTTTAAAAATAAAATTGACCAAAGGTTTATCTATTTTATTGTTTTTTTTAATAAAACCAACTCTTAGTTTTATTGATTAATTGTATAGTTTTCTTCCTTTCAATTTTAATAATTTCTCCTTTGAAGTTCAGGATTTCCAATTTAGTATTTAATTGGGGATTTTTATTTGTTCTTTTTCTAGCTTTTTAAGTTGCATGCCTAATTCATTGATCTCCTCTTTCTCTTTTTTATTCATGTAAGCATTTACTGATTTAAAATTTCCCCTAAGCACTGCTTTGGCTGCATCCCATAGATTTTGGTATGTTGTCTCATTGTGAAGTTATCAATAGTTTCTATGATTTGTTGTTTGATCTATTCATTCTTTGGGATAAGATTATTTAGTATCCATTGTTTCTAACATTCTATTCACCTCTTCAACTTCTTTCTTATTTGTTTTGTGGCTAGATTTATCTAATTCTGAGAGGGAAAGATTCGGATCCCCCACTAGTATAGTTTTGATGTCTATTTCCTCTTGTAACTCATTTAACTTCTCTACGAATTTGGATGCTATACCACTTGTCACATATATTGTTAGTATTGATATTACTTTGTTATTTGCAATACCTTTTATCAAATGTAGTTTCCTTCCTTATCTCTTTTAAGTAGATCTATTTTTGCCTTTGCTTTGTCTGAGATAAGGATTGCTACTCCTGCTTTTTTTAACTTTAGCTGAAGCAAAATATATTCTGCTTCAACCTCTTACCTTTACTTTGTGTGTATCTCTCTGCTTCAAATGTGTTTCTTGTAAACACTATATCGTCAGATTCTGGTTTTTAATTCACTCTGCTATTTGCTTCTGTTTTATGGCAGAGTTCATCCCATTCACATTCAGAGTTATTATTACTGTCTATTCCTTTTTATACTATTTACCCTCTTTGTACTTTTCTCCCCTTCTTTCACTCTCTTCCTTCTTACCAGCTTCCAAGCACTGCCTCCCCGCATATGCCCTCCCTCTTATCAACTCCTCCCTTTTCTTGACTCTTTTCTCCCCTGCTTCTGCCCTTACTTTTATCAGAATCCCCCTTTCCCCTTTTACATAGCTAAAGAATAAGATAAATTTCTTTATCCAAATGAACATATATGTTATTCCCTCTTTGAACCAAATATGATGAGAGTAAGGTTGAAAAAATGCTGACCCCTCCATTCTTTCCCTCTATTGTAATAGGTTCTATGACCTCTTCATATGATGTAATTAACCCCATTCTACCTCCCCTTTCCTCTTCTCCCCATATACTCCTTTTTTCATACCATAATTTTCTTTATATAATCATATCTGTCTGCCCAAATTGAGATAGAGGTCTAAAGAGTTATAAGTATTATCTTCTCATGTAGGTATGTAGACAGTTTAACCTTATTGAATAATTTTTCCCCTGTTTAACTTTTCATACTTTTCTTGAGTCTTGTACGTTAAGATCAAATTTTCAATTCAGTTCTTGTCTTTTCTTCAGGAAACCTTGGAATCCCCTGTTTCACTGAATGTACATCTTTTTCCCTGAAAGAGATTGATCTGTTTTGCTGGGTAGTTGATTCTTGGTTTCAATCCAAGCTCCTTTGCCTTCCAGGATATCATATTCTAAGCCTTGTGATCCTTTAATGTTGAAGCTGCCAGGTCTTGTGCAATCCTGACTATGTCTCCATGATATTTAAATTGCTTATTTCTGACTGCTTGGAGTATTTTCTCCTTCACCAGATAATTCTGGAATTTGGCTACAATATGCCATGTAATTTTCCATTTGGAGTCTTTCTCAAGAGGTGATCGGTGGATTCTTTCAATGATGATTTTATCCTCAGAATTCTACAATATCAAGGCAGTTATCCTTCATAATTTCCTGGAATATGGTGTCTAGACTTTTTTTTTTATCATGGCTTTCAGGTATTCCAATAATTCTCAAATTGTCTCTCCTGGATCCATTTTCCAGGTCAATTGTCTTTCCAATGAGGTATTTCATATTTATTTATTTTTTTTTAATTTATTCTGTTTGACTGATTCCTGGTGTTTCATGGAGTCATTAGCTTCCATCTCTCCAAGTCAAATTTTTAAGGCATCGTTTGGTTCAGTAAGCTTTTGCACTTCCTTTTCCATTTGGCCAATTCAATTTTTTAAGGAATTGTTTTCTTCAGAGAATCTCTCTGCTTCCTTTTCCAAGCTGTTGATTCTTTTTTTTTTCCATATTTTTTTGTGTAGCTTTCATTTCTCTCCCCCATTTTTTTCTTCTACCTCTCTCACTTGATTTTTAAAATCCTTTTTGAGCTCTTCCAAGAAGGCTTTTTGGTCTTCAGACCAATTAATTTTCCCTCTTGAGGCTTCACATGTAAGTGATTTGAGAGTATTGTCTTCATCTGAGTATCTGTTTTGCTCTTCTCAGGCCACACAGAAAATCTCAATGGTAAGAGCCTTCTTCTGTTTCTTTCTCATAATCTGCTTTATGTTTTAAAGTTGAGGTCTGCTCCTGGGGCACAAGAGTCACTGTTTCCAGCTTCTTGTCCTGAGGGATAGGTGTTGTGTCACTGGCTTTCTACTTTGAGGCCTCTGTGGCTTTGGATTCCTCACTGCTCTGAGCTTGCTCCCTGTGCTTGCTCCAGGTGCTGCGATGGCCCAGCTCAGTTGTGCCTGTCCTGTGGGTGTCCCTCTAGCTGGCAGCTGACCTTTCAGCTGGCGCTGGTGGATCTCACAACTGGTCCACTGTGCCACCAGCTTGCTGAGCCAGGATCGGGTGACCTTAGTTGCTTTGCTATGGCCATGACCTTACTACTGACTTGCCCATATACCCTCTGTGCTGTGCTTAGCTGCACTTTTCTCCCCTTTTTACTGAGTGAGACCGACCTTTCCTAACATCTTCTAAATTATCTCAAGTTGGAAGATTGTGTCTCTCTGTCTTTTTGTAGGTTCTGTAGTTTCAGAATCTGTTTTGATGCTTGAATTAATGTTCTTTTTGAGGGATCCTTAGAAAAGCTCAGGCAAGTTGCTGGCTTATCTCCACCATCTGCCCAGTAATATAATTTTGGCCAGTTGTTTGGCCCCCTTATCATCTGTGAGCTTAGAGCTCTGGAAGTAGTCACTGCCAATGCTGATACAATGGCTCCCAAGGCTTGCTCCTGAGTTGTTGGGGCCCATTTTCTGCTGATGAGTCATACCCTGGACTGTTTTCCACTCTCACCCAAGTATGCCAGACCTTTCCTCTGGATGTTATAAGTTGTTGTTGGCTGGAAAAATTTTCACCTTGTTCTTTTTTAGGTTTTGCTTCTCTGGGAATTGTCTTATGACATTCTTTGGTGGTATTTGGAAGGGTTTTGGGTACAGCTCAGGTGACTTACTCCCTTTCCTCCAGCATGTTGGCTCCACCCTGTTTTATCATTTTGATGATAACCTTTTTATTCATTATGTATCATAATTTAAAATTGTTCTTATTTAAATTGCTTTGTTACTTATGAATTTATATAATATTTATCATTCATTTTCTCTTTATTCATTTGAGCTGTCTTTTATTCCCTGGGAATCTTGAGGAATAATTGTACATAGACCCTAGAGTTTAGGGAGAATGATATTTCCACAACTAGGGAATTGGACATAAGCTATTATATAGGGTATCTATGCTAATTGACTCTAGGAATCAATGATTTCCCCAAGATTACTAAGCTTTTTACCATTCATTAAAACATGTGCTTTTTAATGTCCAAAAGAAATTTTTACTTACCCATATTATGTTCTTCCTCTTTCATAGAAATTCTAAAAATGACCAACAGTGAACTCCTTGGAGGGTGCCTGGATCAAGATTTGCTCCAGCTTCTAGTCTACTATGGCAGAGCACTGATGAAATTAAGCAATGCCAATAACTTGGCAGAAGTGTCCAGAGTGGATTGCCTAGGGTCATTTGACCCGGGCCAATATTTCTCTTTTTCAGCATTCTGAACTTACACAAAACACAAGAGAACTATTCAGAAGACCAGGAGAATATTGCCCTATAGCTGACTTGTGGCAAGATGCATGAATAAATATCCCAGTATATCTAAATTAAACCTTAGGAATGTCTATTTTTTATCCCTCAAGAGAAGAAGAAAGAACAAGAGGGGAAGAGAGAGAGGGAGAGGGAGAGAGAGAGAGAAAGAGAATTAGCTTATTTCTTTTTCTTCTTAGATAAATTATTTTTTCTTGATATCACTCTAAAATACACTTGATTTTGAATTAAAATCAGAGATTTTTGACATTAAAGAATGCTGTGTGCTTCTTTTAATGACAGTATTGTTTGATGTTTGCCTTCCTTTTGGCTTTCATCATCATCATCATTACTCTAGCAAACTCAGAGTCAAGAGGACATCTATGAGTTATTGGGTATAGGAGAGCTAGAGAAAAGGCCTGTCTGGATAATTTAGAATACATTTGGGATAATCGAGGATTAGCTGTCTGCATATTCCCCAGATAATTACTTGTGCTAAGATCCATTTAATGCTGCATAGACATATTTAAGTGCCTGAAAGTCCAATTTCCTTCCTCAAATGTCTGCCGTATGTCCTTTCTAAATACTTTCTCTGTCACTCAGACAATTTATGTTCATCAAACTGATTTGTTTTCATTAGTTACCCACTTTTATGACTTGTGTTCCTAACTATAATTGGCAATACTATATTCCTACAGTGCCTTGGTAGTTAAATTCACATATTACTACCAGTCTGGCCTTTTTAATATAATGTGTTTATTTGCACTATCATTTCCCAGTACAGTTGTTTATTTCCTAGTCCAGCTGTAGATTAATTATAATGCCTATGTTTATGTTCTTCTGGGTGCTGTTCCATAGTAATTTTTAAGCCAGTTATTTAAATTCTTAATGAAATTTAAAATGACTTTATTTTAAATAGAAAGAACCCTAAGTTTAAAACTTCCAAGTTGCAATTCAAAAAGACAACAAAATGTTATTACATTGTCTTCAGGAAAATTTACAAGAATTGAGGTAAATATGATGTGATTTCCAACAATGTAGAAAATATTTGTTAAAAGGAATTATTGTTTAACAGAAATTGCATTTATATTGGATGTCAGGAAAACTGAGTTAAGTTCCAGCTCCATGATTAATTGTGTGATCCTCAACAAGTATCTTAAATTTTTTTCTGGTATACTATATTTAGCTATCACAAGCCATTCTTCACTTTACACCCTGGTCACACTCTTGATGTTTTTCTTTTTTTTTACACATAACTGATCCTTATTTTCTAACTCTGGAAGCATAATGAAATCAATATTGCCATTGTCACTAGAAAGGGTGTGTCATTCTGTTCTCATCATGTCTCTACTCATTATCACTTAGAATATTCATACCCAAACACTGTATCATGGCCAATATTCTCACATAAATAGTATATCCCCTCAGAATTCATCATGTTGCTTGTCATATAAAAGACAATTAATAAATTGTTTTTATTCATTCATTTACCCATCCATCTATCCCTTCATCCATGCATTCTTTCATTCATTATACTTTCCTTTTCTGTAAAATGAAAGAGATGGGCTACCTGGCAACAAACATTCTTCTGAGCTCAAATCTAGGATTCTAGGGAATTAAATTGCATAGAATGTTAATTTCATTGAGGACAACAGTCCTCCCTGCCAATTTTATCTTTGTAAAATAAGAAATATATGTGTGTGTATTAGTCAATTAATAATTGTCTGCTGAACTAAATTAAAATCTTTAATAGCTGATTTATTGTGAAACCTTTTCAACCTCTATATTTTAATTTGGTTTGTCTGTAATCTGTATGTCCTTCAAATATTTCAAAAGTCTTTGATTCCAGATTACAAATCCTTTATGCTTTAGTTAGTAATCTTGTGATAGCCTTATGGTGATGAATTAGTTTCACTTAACTACCATTCTTTTTCATCAGTGGGTACATGTTTAAAACCTTTTCAACTTTTTAGTACCTAATAGATTAGGAACTCTTCTATTTGAATCTTTACTAAAAATATGAGTAGAAAAAGAAGTAGAAGCAGTAACAGCAGCAGTGGCAGTAAAGAACTTGGCATTTGTTATCTCATTAAGTCTATCACTACCTCCTTTCCATGATGAGCAGTGAGGAGGATTTTATTGAAGATTTCATGATAAATAGCCCCATTCAAAATACGTGAGATTTTTAAAAGTTTAATACATTAAGAATGTAAAGATCAATCCTCACAGGTAACTCAGGTACAATATAGTGAGTATCAGGAATGAGATTAATTACTACATGGTTTTTGATAAGAATGTTCTTATTCTGATTAGTTATTACATAACAATTATGCAAATGCCATTTTACCAATTTTTTTTTCTTAATTTCTATTCATTTTGAGCTTAGTGCAAGAAGTTGAAAATAAAGAACATATCCATGTATACAGCATAACATAAGGGGAGCATTGATTATAAAACCTTAAATTTCTATTTCATTCTATTCACTTTTTAAAAAAATATGTAATAAATGCTACACATAATTTTCATAGAGGCCCTTCTTTTTCTGTTTTTCCTTCTAAGTTTTCTTTTGTTTTCTGTCCTCTGTTGTGCACTTTTAATTTTTCCACCTCTTCTCTTCCCTAGAGAAGGCTTCCATTAGACACACATATAGCCATACTATCTATACTTCTATATAATAGCTATGTCTATCATGCATCCATTTTGACCTTACCTTTGTAAGATGTATATTGATTTATGCCCATTTTTTGCCAGACAGCTTTTTATCTTTCCCAATAATTTTACCAAAATGAATTCTTTTTCCAAAAACTTAAATCTTTATATTTGTCAAACACAAGATTGTTATAATCATTATGTATTTTTTTTTGGTCTATTCTACTGATCTACCCTTCTATTTCTTAGTAAGTACCAACTTGTTTTGATAATTACTGTTTTATAATAGAGTTTAAGGTCTGGTACTGGTAAACCTCCTTCCTTTATATTTTTTTTACCATTAATTCCTTTGATATTCTTGATCTTTTGTTCTTCAAAATGATTTTTTTTAGCTGTGTAAAATATTTTTTGGTAATTTAATTTGTATGGCATTGAATAAATGGATTATGTAATATTGTAATTTTTATTGTATTGATTCTGCTTACCTATGAATAATGAATATTTTTCCAATTATTTAAACCTCACTTAACTAAATTCAAATGATCATTTTAATTGCATATCATACAGTGGGAAAATTATGGGACTTAGTGTCATTTTAGTGATAACTTGGTTTCAATTCAAGTCCAGAAATTCATGAGTTTCATATAGTTGCATGATGTTACCTAATTTCCATTTACAATTTTAGAGTCAAAGGGGAGGAGGGGTCAGCTATCATATAATGGCCAATCAGATATACCTGAATTCAAATCCTGCTAAAAGGCCAAATAAATGCCCAACCCTGGGAAATTCTACTTACCTGCTAGGGTTGTTGTGTGTATCAAATGAGGTATTTGTGAAGTACTTAGTACAGTGCCTGCAACATTGAAAGTATTCTATGAATGATTATTCTCCTCTACTCTATTCCCCTCCTAGCCTCCATGTTTATCACTTCCTCTATTATAACATAATTCAATTCAATACAAAACAATACAGTATAACACAGTACAATGCACTGTAACATAAGTTATCTTGGATTCCTTACTGTCGCTTACTCCCTATATTGAACCTGTTACCAAGGCCTGTCAATTTCATCTTTGCAACATCTCTTAAATATGAGCCCTTCTCTCCTCTGATACTGCTACAACTCTGGTGCTGGCATTTATCAACTCATATCTTGATTATTAATTGTAATAACTTCAAGTTTCTCCTCACTCCAGTTCATCCTCCATTCAGCTACTAATGTAATTTTTTCTGAAACACAGGTCTTATCATTTTACCACTCTACTCAATAAACTCCAGTGGCTTCCTCTTGCCTCCATGAGTAAATATGAAATGCTCTGTTTGACATTCTAACCCTTTCATAACCTAGCTTCCTTTTATCTTTTCAATTCTTCATATAGTTTGTTCTTCAACATGAACTCATCAGTTCAGTGACCTTGGCCTGCTGGTTCTTCTAGAAAGAAGACCTCCATCTTTTGGCTTCACCCATTTTCTCTGTGTCCCTCATGCCTGGAATGCGTTCCCTCTAGATTGCTGATTAGGGTGGGAGGGGGCAGATTCCTGTAAGTCCTAACTAAAATCCTATTTTCTACAGGAACTAACTTCTCTTAATTCCAGTACTTTCTCTTTTAAATTTCCTATTTATCTTGTGTATAACTTGCTTTGTAAATATTTGTTCCAGTGTTGTTGCTCCCATTAGATTTTTTTGTGAGACAATTGGGGTTAAGTGACTTACCCAGGGTCACACAGCTACTAAGTGTTGTGTCTGAGGCTGGATTTGAACTCAGGTCCTCCTGACTCAAGGGCCAGGGTTCTATCTACTGTTCCACCTAGCTGCCCCTGCTCCCATTAGATTTTAAGCTTTTTTAAGGTACTATCTTTTACCACTTTTTGCATTTTTGTGCCTAGCACAGCACTTGGCAAGTACTAGTCACTTAATAATATCTATTTATTGATTGATATAAGAAAAAGAAACAAAATGCCATGCTAGGCAATGTCATAACGTGCCATACTACATGATATAATACCATAATATATACCATAAAATACCATTGTATTATATTATCATACCATACTATACACTAAAATGCATATTTATTAAGTACCTATCACATGCCAAGCTCTGTGCTAAGTTCTGAAGGTGCAAATAAGGGGGAAACAGGGTATGTCTTCAGGGAACTTACAATCTAAGTAAGAAAGACAATGCACATGTGCACATACACACACACACACACACACACACAAAGGAAGCTAAAAGGGTAAGAGTAAGTTAGAAAGACCATGGTACAGTCAAATTAAAGGGATATAGCTGGTGAAAAATAAAGAGTTGGCTAGGCTTCTGGGGCCCCTTTAAATGGAGGATTGTGGAGTTCTTTTTTTTTCTTTTTTTTTATTGTGCCTCTAGTTTTACAATCAGAGGAACAGAAACAATTGAGTATGCTGACACCATGTGAGTACCAAATCTGATCCAGTTTCTGTAATGAAATATTACTTGGTGATTATATACATATATTTGTAAATGTATATAAATTTAGACTGAAAGCTGATGCTCTGCAACTTCTTTCTACAAGTATTGGTTTTGCCTTTCAGTGCTAAGTAGAATGAGCCCAATTCCTTTTTCATATGGTACAACTTTAAATACTTGAGAATAGTTGACATTTCTATCTAAGTTTTTCATCTATAAAATGATAGAGGCAGGATTAGATGGTCTCTGAGGTCCCTTTGAGCTCTGGCATTCTATAATTCTATAGGTTGCAATTTAGTGACATTTAATGTTGCTCTACCACCAGCTCACTTTTATGCCAGAGGTGTCTGTGTTTAAGTTTTGGATGAAGTGGTCAATTGGGGAATGAGAAAATTGTTTGTCTCTACTTGAAATCCATCACTTGGATGAAAACCATTCTAAATGAAAACCCATTCTTCTTTGGCCATGGGCTCCCTCTCTGTCTTGACAGCTTACTAAATTTTTCTTACTCTTCTTATTTTTTTCTTCCTGACTTATCTTTGTGGTGGATGAAAATTTTAATGACTATGGGAACCATGGTTCAAGCTTCCAAGTATGAGAGAATAATTATTGATAATGGATTTCTTTGGGGGGGACACTGGTCCCAGTCTTAGCTCTCTCTTCACCCCCCCATTGGAAGGTTTAAGTCCGGAACTCAGGCTGGTCTCTCAGAGGTAGCCCAAAGGTTCAGTAGAGATGTAGTTCTTTGTGACTCAGTAAATAATGGAGATAGTAACCACACCTATCTGAAAGTTTCTTTGCCCTTGGGGGGAGGGGTCTGCCTTTCACTAGACTCTGACCTCATCAAGGTAGAGCTCATTTTAATATGGACCACCCTCAAGTCATGTCAACCAATGGAATCAAATGATGCTAACCAATTAGCTTTGATCAGTGTGGAAGAGCCACTTCTATAGGAAGAGGAAAAGTGATTGGCATCATGAGGTGAATGCCATTCTGGGTGGTATACTAGGAGAGGAAGATTATCTGATTCACGAGCACTCTCCTCTTTATGTAATGTAGATTTTCTGAATTTTGCTTGGAACCATATGCCCTCTCTTATAGATAATATGGTGCTGCGGGATTTTCAGCTTATGTTAAATGCCATAAATGCTCTCTCTCTTGTGACCGAGATGCTCTTGAATTAGCCGCATGTCCTCTCCAGTGGGGAAGTCAGTCAGACATGTGGTGGATACTTTAGTCATATGTGATCTTAATTAATAATAAATGCTTACTGCCAAAACTAGTGCAATAGCCATTAATTTACAAGTAGCAATATTTTAGAAAACCCCAGCCTAGTTCCTCATTAATCAAGAAAGAAACATGCTAGTCCCCCAATATTTTAAATGACATATCACATATGGATTTATTAAGCAATGAATGACAATTGCTTAATAATTGCCCAGACATCCTTAGCTTGGGCATAGACCCTGAATATGAGTGGGTGGGGCAGACTTTTATGCATTGAAAACAATTCTTCAAATAAGGCAATTAATTAAAAGGAAACAATACATTGTTAGATAATCTGATTTATAATTGGATAAAAGTTTAGGTACAATCCAAGTAGGGAGGAAGAGAAAAAACAGGTGAAATTCATTAAATTTAGAAGAAGAGATGTCCCATTCCCCTCAAGTATCTAGAAACATGGAGACACTAACTAATTGATCAAAATGGAATCAGTTTTCAGATAAGACACAGGCGTTGTTTGAGATGTACAATTGTGCAAAAACTCCTTGAATCAGTCTTTGAATATGACTAGGTTATGTTTGGCATAAATTAAGTTCTTGGTACAATTTCTTAAATTTTATTTTCCAGTCCTGAAACTGCAGAAAATGTCAGTTGTTGTTGTTTTTTTAATATACCACTTACTATTTCTATCTTTACTTAAACATTGTATCTGATGTAAGAATCTTAAAACATCAGAATCCACTTCACATAGTGCATAGAATGTAGAACATTTCATTTTCTACTATTGGCTTCATGACAATTCAGGAACCTCCCCTGTAATCAAAACTCAAAACAATGT
Organism: Dromiciops gliroides; assembly: GCF_019393635.1. Taxonomy (NCBI): domain Eukaryota; kingdom Metazoa; phylum Chordata; class Mammalia; order Microbiotheria; family Microbiotheriidae; genus Dromiciops; species Dromiciops gliroides. The sequence continues at coordinate 624,779,701 of NC_057862.1, read as the reverse complement.
AAATTATAATCCCAAAGGGTTTTTACCTCATATAGCAAAATTTCACTAACTACAATTTAGGGCTTAAATACTATTAAATTTCTCATATTTCCCTAATACTTAAATTTCATTTATAATTTACTTATAAGTTAAAACTAACTACATTCTGGTGTTTCAGTCATACAGCAAATTCCTGATATTAGACTCATATTAATAAATTGAGGTTACAACTTTAAACTGCTTGATACATTTACATGATTTTTATATGATAGCCCATTTTTCAAATGAAAACAATTTATTGTAATAAACTTTATATTGTTATTATTTGTTTTAAAACAAAATGTACCTCATTAAATAATAACATTTTCAAATATCTATATTTCTCACATTCTTTTAAAAGTTTAATTAACAGCCTACCATAATCCAGTATAGAGTTTTCACGGATGGAGTTCAAATGAAGAAATAACAATAACATTATTCAACATTTATTTAGTGCTTAGCATATGCCAATCACTGTTCTAAACACTTCACAATCATTCAATCATTTTGATTTTCACAATACTAAGAGGTGAAATTTTACATTTTGACTAGTGGTGGTATTCCAAAGCTTATAATAAGTGAAAGTGTCTTCAAATAATAACACTAAACATGTTATACCTTGTGTGGCCTCTATCTATTTTAATTCTCAAAGGTTTTTTTTTTTTTTCATATTTCCTCATTTCATTTTATGTTCACAACTCAAGAACTACCTGTTTGGTAAATGGGTAGAATTTAAAGATGAATAAATGGAAGCCAGATAGATTAAAAGTCTTGCCTAAAGTCACTTAATTTATTCAGTGAAAATGCTTATAGTAGAATACAGCAATCATAACTTTCAGTACTTTTTCTGTTAGGGTAAAAAGGTAAAGTTTATTGCTAGTATTCCTTGTTAAAATGGAAATTTGTTTATACATTTTCATGATTATTCTATTCTTTCTGACTTTTTTTCTGTTTCCTTAGTTAATTTTTTTTCTTTGTCCTCTCTGTCCTTAACTACAGTCTACATCCCTTTAAGTTTCTATCTTTGGAACACTTCTATCTCTACCCTAATCTGACAAACTCATTTAATTCCATGGTGTCAATTAAATATTTGTAAGCTAATTCTCGAGTTTCAGTCACAAATTTCCAACTTTCTCTTGCACATATTCTTCTGATTATCCTGCAAGCACCCAACATGTCCAACACTGAGTTTATCATAATTTCTCCCCCTACCTTACTTATTACATTTGATCGTTGCACCATGGCCTGCTCATCAGGTCTGAAAATCACCAAGTCTTTTTGAACTCTTCCTCATACCTCTCCTTCAATAGTCAAGTCCTTTTGATTCCATCACCAGTACATCTGTCATAGCCATTCTTTACTTCACACTCCAGCTTTAATTACTGCATTTGAGTTATACTTAATCACCTCCCCCAGAATATTATAAATATCCTAACAGGACCCCAATGTTCTACTTTCTCCTCTTCCCAATTATGAGAATTAGAATGACACCCCCTTCTGGAAGGGACATTGTGAGCTCTGGTCTGAAAAGGAAACATGTGACTTCAGCGTCAAGAAGTTGTGTCTGCCGTCTGTGGGTAGCTGTCAATCAAAGTTACCAGCCAATTATCGTGGAACTGTGTGTGTGGACAGCTCTGTTTCCTGTTTCACAGAAGGCTTCTGGGAGAAGGAGGGAGGAGCGAGGCCTTTTCGGTTACTGACTTGGACTTGGCAGGTATAACAATTAGAATGACACCACCTGCTGGAAACTTACTGTAGAAAAGCTGCACCATGAGGTTGTGAGATTTAAAATTGGATATTAGATCATAAATCTCCCCTACTTAACCTTTCCCTTAATTTATCTCCCAGACTAGTAAATGGAAGAAGCTTTTGGTTTCTAGATAGACCTTTTATTGTTATTGTAGTCACAAGGTGACGTTGATTAGAAGGATAGGAATGTAGAAACACAGTAAAAATCGTCTTAAGTCTAAGCTTAGTCTATATTCCTTATAAAAACTCACCAAACTGAAAGGCCACCTTTGGAGAGAAAGAGACCGTCTGTGCAGCGCAGTCAGGAGACCAGCAGAGCAGGAAAAAGCCCCACTTCCGTTCTCTCCACCCTGGAAGTCGAGTGCGCCACAGGCAGTCTGACGTGCGCAGCAGGTGGACTGTTCGTCTCCTCCCCAAAAGGATGGTCCTTCAAAAACTGGCGTCTTTCAGTTATCCTAACCGACTGTAAAAAACTTTCATATTTTTTACCACAAGGTGAAGGTCTTTGAGGGCAAGACCAGGAATCTTTTCTTTGGCGTCAGGAAGTGACGTTTGCTTGTGGGAGGAAGAAGTGGGGAGCCTGGCACTCTGACTGGGGCTTTTTTCCTGGGGACTCTGGTGGAGAGCAGAGCTAGAAATGTGCTCTCCCTTTAATAGATAGATGAATGTAGGCCTTTCTCTCTCTCTTTACCAAATTCTTTTTCTCCTTAATAAATGCTTAAAAGCCTAACTCTTGCTAAAGCTTATAATTTATTGGCGACCACTCATTAGATATTTTAGACAGACTTGCTAGAATTTTAGCTTTAACAGATGGCTGACCATGAAGAGGAAAACTGAATCTCACTCTTCTGATCTTCTGGTTGGGTAAGAAATTTCCCCTACCCTGTCCCTTTAAATCTGAAGTTATTGATGAATTGCGGGGTATTTTCTCTTTAAATTTTTTTCAAATGGACTTTTTAAACTCCCTAATTACCCTATTTTTTATTTTAGTCTGTTTAACCAGACAAATGGGAGATAAAATCATGTTAATGCTTTGTTTTTGTGGATTTTCTATTTTTATTTTTGTCAGAAGAGCCAGCAAGGTGCTCACACAAGGAAATATCTCCCCTTCTCCCAGCCATGCTTTTTTCTGAGAAGCCTCTTATTTCTGCAGCTTTTCCAAATTCTAACACTAATTGTTGCTCTAATTTTGCATGCCTGGAGGCTTCTCTAGAAGCTATTAATCTAGCAGTGGTGGAAGGGGAACCCAAGCCTGAGTTCAAAATCAAGTCTGATTCAAATTGCCCTGGTCCCTCCCCTCCTTTTCAGACCCCACCTTCTACCCCTCCCTTGGCCAAGCCCATTGCTTCCCCTGCCCTGGAAGTCCAGAGATCTAATGTGCATGCACAGCTTTCTCTACCTGCATTTGCAGCTTTCAGGCTCAGCCCTTCCCCAGCCTGGCTGTGTTTCTGAGACAACCTTAGAAAACCCTTTAAATTCCAAATATTCTCATTTTGTTCATAATTTTGCTAATCTGCTTTTGTCTTTAATTAGTAACCTTCTAAAGCAGTTATATTATGAAAGGACAGACAGACAATATAGAGGGGTTAAAGAAGAAAAACTTAAGATGAATAGTTCAAGACTCCCCTTCTTTTGCCATGGAAGGGTACATATTTTACATAAATGTAGAAGTAAGCAGCAAGGTATTGATATAAGTATTGGGGATTTTAGATACCGGAATCAAAAGTGCTCTGAATTCACTCAGAGTAATAGTATCAGTTCAGAGGTTACATAGGATTTCTATGCTATTACATCTACATTTTAAAATTAATGGCATGCATTTATTTTTATAGAGATTTTAATGCTTTTGAGATTGTGTTTTATACTTAGTTGTTTTTTTTTAAAAGAGAATATTTGGAAAAGCTTTTGTCATGTGATCAAGTTTATATTTTATAATACTCTTATTAATATTAAGTATATATTCATTTAGATTTCCTTATTTTGAATTTCATTGTCTTTTATTGTTCCATGTGTATTTTCTTCTATTCATTCATCTGTCTAATTTTGAAACATTGCAAGATGGTTTTGATTTCATAATACAATGTTAATTCTGGGAGTATTGTGCTCCCATATTCCATATTGTTTGTTTTTGTTATTTTTCTTCTCTCAACTGATTATTTGATCAAACTCTATAAAGCATTTCCCTGGAAAATTGGTTGCCATGGCAAGTATAAATTGATTCTAGAAGTATTATTTTTGATAAGCATATTCAAAAAAAAGAGGGGAACATTTGTAAAAGTTTTCTTTTTTCAAAAAAAGTTTTCTTTGAGATTGTGTTGTGCTTTCATTTGTATTTAAATATGTTCCAATTTTTCACAAAAGTAATTGTATACTAAGTTAAAAAAAAGGTATTATTTGAAATTGTTGCATAATTGTATATTATATTCTGAGTCAAGGTACATTCATATTTTTTGCGATCATTTATTATCCTCAATTTTAAAATCCATATGAGACTTGGATTATGGGAAATTATCATTTAAGACATTAATTGCCTTTATTCTGAGTTATCAGATGCCAGTTGGCCAAGATGCTATCCAATCACAAGAGGAATACATGCAAGAGTAGACATTGAACTGTTACATGAGGGGAGACATGCATGAAGTCAAGGTATGACCGAGGGGATGGCTTTTGACAAATGTTGAGGTTGGATTCTCTTGGTTTAATATTTTATTTTATTTTTCCCCACAATACTGTACAGATGGCTAGAAGTTTTGATCCCACCCATCTCATTCTTCACCTGGCTTCTATGCCCCCTCCTATATGCAAATCTGACGCAGTTTCCTCCAATATGTTCGGTGGCATGAACATATATTCCATCCACCTATTTTGCTTGTGTGGGAATGCTCATATCCCATCATTTCTCTCTTCTTTTATGGTAACTCCCATAATTATCTCAGGTATCATGATAAATAGAGTGTTGAATTTTGCCTTGACACCTGTTACCAATTATATTAGATTTTTCAATTTCTCATAATGGCATGAGGATAATTAGGCAGATGATGCAGAAAGTGATGAAACAAAGATAAAAATTATTTTTAGAAATTAATATCAGAGCAATTGTCTTCTCAATTTACCCTCCATAAGGTGGGACTATAGTAATATTAATTTTAAAGAATGTTTCAATTTTTGTTTTATTATATGTTTCATGTATAACAACTAAGATTCTGAATTCCCTTAGACATGTTTTTGAGAACTCTCATTGTTTGATTTGATTATTGACAAAGCTATTTTCAAGTTGTGTTAAGCTCAGTTTTGTAGGAAATTTTCCTGTCTGATTACCAGCATCCACACATCAACCCCTGAAAAGACTTCCATCCCACGACCATACCTAGAGGACATCTGAGAAAAGACTTTCAGAGACTTTAAATAGTTTTGTTTTGTTGTTGTTGTTTTCTTTTCTCTTTTTCTCTTTCTGTTATAATATACACCATCTGTAACATGTACTTTCTGCAAAGGCCTTCCCTTTGCAAGACCAATATCAAAGTGCCAGTTCATGAGGACAAAAAAAAAATGCCCCTCTGGACAAAACTTTCCTCTCTCCCTTTTCTATATTGTTATTAACATATTGTTAGTTAGCATAGGTTATTATATTCTGTTATTTTTTACTTTTTCATCAAGGAAATGCCCCGATTCTTGAAGAAACAAAGCAGGGACTGTACCGATTGGAATGATGCTACCTGCTGGAGATGTACTGTAGAAAAGTTCCGCCATGAGGTGAAGGTCTTTGAGGGCAAGACCTGTATTCTTTTCTTTGGCATCAGGAAGTGGTGTTTGCTTGTGGGAGGAAGAAGTGGGGAGCCTGTTGCTCTGACTGGGGCTTTTTCCTGGGGACTCTGGTGGGGAGTGGAGCTAGAAATGTGTTCTCCCTTTACTAGATAGATGAATGTAGGCCTTTCTCTCTCTCCTTACCAAATTCTTTGTCTCCTTAATAAATGCTTAAAACTCTAACTCTTGCTAAAGCTTATAATTTATTGGTGACCACTCATTAGATATTTTAGACAGACTAGCTAGAATTTTAGCTTTAACACAGGTCAGATGCTGGGGTCTCTTACATAGCTAGATGAAGTTTGCTTTTTTACCTCTCTCTCTCTGTTCCCTAAATTCTGATGCACTTCAATAAATACTAAAAAGTCTAAACTCTTGCTAAAGCTTCTAATTTAAGGTGCCCACTCATTAGATTTGAAATATCATAGCTAGAATTTTAGGTCCTTACACAATTTATCCTTCACAATGTTCCCTCGATAAGCTTCCATAGGGAGTAAAATCATTATATCACTCCGCCAAGAAATATTTTTGTAGGTTTTATATTACCCATTAACTAAATTGTAAGAGCATTATTCCATCATTCAAGGCCATTTGAAAAGTGGTTTTGACATCCCTTTCCATTCTAACATTAATTTATTTTTGAATTTTAAATCATAGCTTCTTAAAATTCTTTCATATAATAGACATCTTAAAGAGTCTGACAAATTTGGGGCAGGTAGGTGGCACAGTGGATAAAGCCATGGCTTTAGGAGGACCTGAGTTCAAATCCAGATTGAAACACCTGACACTTACTAGCCGTGTAACCTTGGGCAAGTCACTTAACTGTCATCGCCCTGAAAAAAAGACATGAGCACCCTCTTATAATTTCTAAAACAGTAAAAATTGTTAAGAACAGGATTTATCTTTTTCTTGCCTTAGTGTGAAAAACAATTACTTGCACATGTAAAATTATTAATAAAATTTTGTTGAATCTGAATTAGCGCAAATTTTGTCCATATGAAAATGATTATTTAGGATAATAATAATTTTCAGCATAAATCAACTTTCAGTATCATTGAATACTGCCCCCTCAAGTAATCAAACTGTATATTTTCTTTGAGCTAGCTATATACTGCTATTGTTCTATATCTCCAAAAGACAAAAGGAAAAAAGGAAAAAAAAAACCTATTTAGGTACAAAAATAGTTACAAGAGATAGTAACCCACAAACTAATGCTCATGTACTTGGGAATGGCTAAATTTATTATGGTATGTGAGTGCACTGAGATATAATTGTCCGCAAGAAATAACAAAATAGAGAGGTTCAGAACAAGCTGGGAAGACCTTTATGAACAGAATAAAGTGAGCAAAATATGGTGATAAATTTATACAATGATACAATCATAAATTAAAAAAAATAATTTGGAAAGACATTAGAAACCTAATCAATACCATGATAAAACAAAAGCCCAGAAGTCTGAAGATGAATTGGATAGATGAAAACTGCTTCCTGAGAGGTGATGTACTTAAAAAATAATATAAAACATGCATTTTTGGACGTGGGCAATGTGGGAATCTGTTTTGCTTGAGGATGAATGTTATATTTTTTTTGTTCTAATTGTTTATTTGAGGAAAAGAAATAATACTTGCTTGAATGTAAATAGATTGGGTGTCAGAGAATTGGGACTGAAATCAGGAAGATCTGATGTAAAAATTCACCTCTGTACCTTTTTGTCTTTGTGACCTTGAGTAAGTCAATTAATCTCAGTCATTAACTCAGTTCCTCAATTTCTTCAACTATAATTTGGTACTAATAATAGCACCTACCTACTAGGGATATTGTGAGGATCGAATGAGAGAGTATTTGTAAATTTCCTAACACAGTTCTTGTCACATAATATGTGCTATATAAATGCTAGCTTTATATGTACCTATAGATTAATATAGACAAAGACATGAATGTGCATATATATAAATATATGCATATACGTGTATGTATACACAGCTACATATATTTATTTATATATTACTCTATATACATACTATATTATGTGTACATTATATAATACTATATTAGCTCTGTATTCATGTATATGCCTATTCATATAAATATACATATATGTGTACATGTACACATATGGATATAAAGCTGTATATGTATATATGCACTCACATATTTATAATCATTATACCAATATTCAGTAAATATATCTTAGAAAATATATTCTAGCCTTTTCTCTGGACCTCAGTTTCCTTTTCTTAAAATGAGACTATGTATACTATATGGCCTATAGTTTTATGAGCATTGACTACCTTTTATTTTACCCAAAGATATTGTTGCAATTATATTTCTAATAATGGTATTTTATCTATGATGTATTTCTTTCTCTCTGTGTGGACATTTTCCTTTAATAGTTTTAGTTACTTGGCTCTTCAAATTCTTCCCTCTTTTCCAAATCAGACTTTAAAGGGCAGCTATTTAATGGCCCATAAACCTTAAAGTTTGGTCTCATTTCAGAAATTCTCAATCCTGGATGTCAGAGGGGGTTGGTAATGGATGTCTCCATCTGTAGCCAATGTCCATCCATCCATCTATATATCAGGATATTAACAGTTTTTAGCATCCAAGTTTTCAACTTTACTGGGCTCTAAATGTTTCACTTCAAGCCCAAATGAATATTGTCAGAGGTGATTAACTGTGTCACCATCATAGATTAGACTCCTCTCCACTATGATTGGAGCTTTCTGTACCCAGGAAGAATGTTTCATGATAAAAGCCATGGAGGAGAAAGAAGAAATATGCTGAGAGCGAAGAGCCAAATGGACTATTAGCCTATTTGATGTATAAGCCATTGATTTTGGGTTAAGTGGAGGTTCAACAGCTTGGCACTTCTAAAATATGTTAATGATCTGAAAATTGAATTAGAATCAAGTGTTCCATCTATAATGATCCAGGAAATGTTTTTTTTTTAAATAAATAAAACAACAAATATAAAAAGGGGAATTAATCTCTGAGGCTAATGTTATCATAGTAGAAAGAAAGTTGCAAATCAAGTAAATATAGGTTCAAATCCTACTTCTAATACAAACAAGATGTTTGATATGGGAAAGTCATTTGCCCTACCTGAAACTCAGTTCCCTCTTAGTTAAATTTAAAATTATCCTTTCTTTTTATTCTTTCCAATACATCTATTTCTATTTAGAGATGGAAGCATCATCCTTCCAGAAACACAAATTACAAACTTTGAATCAATGTTTACTCTTCATTTTCCCTTTGCCTCAGTATAAATCATTTTCCAAGTCTTATTGCTTCTATCTCTATGTAATTTCTTCAATCCATTGCATTCTCTCTGCTTATGTGGCCACCATCCTAGTTCAGAGTCTCAACAACTCTGTCCTCTAATATTAGAAATGGTACTAAATCTACTTCAGAAATACTGTTTTGAGAGTTAAATGAGATAATTTATGTAATGGGTGTTTTTTTAAAGAAATTTTAAACACCCAGGAAATATATTTCCAAAGTGGTCACATTTTGATGGGGGAAGGGTAGGTAGAGGTCAAAGAGGGGGTATATTAAATTTTATGTACTTGGAATAATTGAAAATATGTGGAATCACATATATTTATTACTATTTAAAACATATTGGACACAAACAATTGTTGGGTTGAATCAAAATATGAAAGAAGCATCACACAGACATTTTGCATTTCAGTAGTTTTTTAAAAAAAAGGGAAAACAAAATGGTAATCTAGTAAGTCTAATGTCTGAGGGTATAATTACTATGCTGCTGATGTGCCACTAAATTAAAGTTGAGACCTTGGAGGGAAGCCAGAAGACCCCATGTTCATTATTGTCATTCTGGTCAGTGGCTTCATTCAGTTATAGCAAAACTCATGACCAACAGTATTTCTCTTTTTCTTTTATATGCCTCTCAGATAAATTGGATTCCAACACTTTAAATCTGGTAGAAAATTTAATGGATCACACAGAATTTAATTCATTAATTTACTCCAGAGAAACTTGTGAGTAGGAAACCAAACCTCCTCAATGACAGTTCCATTGTCTACCATGCAACATATTGTTTCTATGTAGAAGGTCAACCTTTTTGGAATGATAGCATGATATCACAGATAACTCACTGTCATTTGGAGTGTCATGCCTATTTTGGAATTTCAGATAATTGATTTTTGTTTTTGTTTTTTTGTTTTTGTTTTTTTTTGGTGAGGCAATTGAGGTTAAGTGACTTGCCCAGGATCACACAGTAAGTGTCAATTGTCTGAGGCTGGATTTGAACTCAGGTCCTCCTGAATCTAGGGCCAGTGCTCTATCCACTGTGCCACCTAGCTGCCCTGATAATTGATTTTTGAAAGAACAAAGAGGTCAATTCAAATATCCTACTGCAACATTTGGAATACTTGACCAACTAATTGTGCTGCATACATTCTTCTCCCTTATGTGCTCTGTGAATGTGTGTTTATGTGTCTGATGGGTCCTAGGTGAATAAATTTAAAGTTTGAATGGGCCAAGGGTATCATCTAATTTAAAATCTTTACTTCAGACATTAAGAAAATGAGTCATGAGGAGCATAAAGACAAGCTGAACTTCTCCCAAAAGATAAGTGGCAGAGCTGGATTTTGAGCCAAGCAACTGACTAATTCAGTATATTTCTCCACTGCAATATCCAGGTCTGTCATTTCTGCCATTCCCACTATTGATGATTTTTAGTTATTTTATTCTATTTTTAAAAAGCAACTTTATTTCTTTGATGAATTTTCCTTCAATTATCTATCTAATCTATCTATCGATCCATCTATCATCTATCTATCCATCTGTCTATCATCTCTCTGTCTATCTATTTATCTATCTATCTATCTATCTATCTATCTATCTATCTATCTATCTATCTATCTATATCATGTTTCTTTCATGAATTCTGATAAACAGAAGAAATGTCTGAGGTTATTCACTTAATTGGACCAATACCTGAACAAAACAAAACAAAAAAAGATCTTCTACAAGAGGAGTTTTTTGTTTGTTTGTTTGTTTGTTTTGTTTTGTTTTGTTTTGCAGGTCAATGGGGGTTAATTGACTTGCCCCCGGTCACACAGCTAGTAAGTGTCAAGTGTTTGAGGCTGGATTTGAACTCAGGTACTCCTGAATCCAGGGCCCCTGCTTTATTCACTGTGCCACCTTTCAGCCCCTAGGAGTTCTTAATCCCATCTTTTCTTCTTTTTATTGTTATAGATAATTTTGACAGTCTGTCAAAGCGAATGGTCTCCTCAGGAAAAAAAAATAAGATCACTAATTGAAGGAAATACTATATTTCGCTTAGAGACAAATGTAAATAAAGTTGAGTGTCTATGTGTGTCTTTAAGTGTGTGTGTGTATATATTTATGAGTGTCTGTACATCTCTATTGTGTCCCCATATACATACATAGATCTGTGCTTATTTTTGTGTGTATACATACATATATACATATACATGTACACATATGTTTATGTGTGTTAGTATATCATTCACATATAAAATAGCCCCAGATATACCCAGATATATGATCAGCTATAGATATGTATATGTGTACGCACATATATAGTCATAAGTATATGAGGATATATGTGAAGTAAGTTAATTTGTGCATATACATACATACATATATGCATATATACACATAACTATGTATGTGTTTAGTATACTAACACTTATTAATTATATCTATTCTCTTAGAGGGCTCTTATGATAAAACTATTATGAAAAACTGAGAATTTAGTGACTACATTTGAAAAAGTATGTGGGGCAGCTAGGTGGCACAGTGGGTGGAGCAGCAGTCCTGGATTCAGAAGGACCTGAATTCAGATCTGGCCTCAGACACTTTACACACTTACTAGCTCTGTGACCCTGGGCAAGTCCTTAACCCCAATTGCCTCACCAAAAAAAAAAAAAAGGTATGTAATATTTCACACCTGTTGCACTTTCCTTATACCTATTTAAAAATTTCAAATTAAGAGAATTTCATTTTCTCTCTCACTAAAATGACATTGTAAAAGAGAGAGGAAGGAGAGGGAGAGACAGAGACACACAGAGAGGATAAACAAATAAAGAAAGGGAGAGACAGAGACAGGGAGAAATGGAGAGAAAGAGAGAGAAATAGAGACACACACAAAGAGAGACACAGAGAGACAGAAAGACAGACAGAGGGAGAGAGAGAGAGAGAGAGAGAGAGAGAGAGAGAGAGAGAGAGAGAGAGAGAGAGAGAGAGAGGAGAAGAAAAACAAATTTCTTGTTCCAAATATCCATAGTCAAATTCAATGAATCCCCTCACTGGCTACACACACACACACACACACACACACACACACACACACACACACACACACACATACACACACACGTGTCAGCATATATTTGTATATATAAACATGTTATCAGGAGGTGAATAGTATGTTTTAACTTTGAACTTCTGGTTTCTAATATAGTCATTTAATTAATTATAGTTATTACAACGTGTTTCTTTTTTGGTGAGGCAATGAGGGTTAAGGGACTTGGCCAGGGTCATACAGCTTGAAAGTGACAAGTGTCTGAGCTTAGATTTGAACTCAGGTCCTCCTGAATCCAGTGTTGGTGCTTTATCCTTTGTTCCACCTAGCTGCCCCCTCATATTTCTTACAACTTTAAAAGAAAATTTAGATTATTGTTAATGTGCAATCTAATTTTTCCATTTCATTCTTCATCAGTTTATTAAAACCTTCCCCTGGGGCAGCTAGGTGGCACAGTGGATAGAGCACCAACCCTGGAGTCAGGAGTACCTGAGTTCAGATCTGGCCTCAGACAGAGTTGTCTTTTCACCTGAGTAAAGTAAATCTACGAATCTAATAATTTGAAGGGATTTGTAAGGTTAACAGCATAATAACAATGCAAATAGTAAATAATGTATGTACTTTAAAGAACATTTTTGGTCCACATAGAAAAAGTCATAGATATTTCACATCAGGTCACATAAAATCTTGAATATAGTATACTTTTCCCATTGGTACAGCTAAGTGTCATAGTGGATAGAGTGCCCAGTGAACAGTTGACGATATGAGTTCAAATTCAGACTGAGGCAACTATTGGCTGTGTTAACCTGGCTAAGTCACATAAGTTCTGTTTGCTTCAGTCCCGGGGTTTTTGTGAGGATAAAATAAGTTAATAATTTTAAAGTGCTTTGCACAATGCCTAACACATAGTAAACACTGTATAAATGTTATATATTCTTTTTATCACATAACTTTAGAATTGAAAGCATCCTTAGATGCTAGGTAATCCAGTCTCTTCTTTTATAGATGGAGACTTACCCATGAGTAAATTAATTGACCAAGCCAAAACTAGAAACCAGGTCGTGACTCTGAGTCTGGTACTCTTTTTACTATGAAAGGCTGTGTCTTATGATGAGGCAATCAATAATGAGCTCATTATTGAATTTGGCTCAGTTGTACTATTGATTTCCTGTGCACTTTGAGACTGAGAATCAAGGAGTCAGGATTATCCATTTGAGTCCAAACCTTCCATACTTTGCTGACTGTAATATGTACAAACTGAGAATAGGGTCACCATCTACCTTGTTCATATAAAGAAAGCAAAACCAGATTCAAAGTTGGGAATAGTATGTTTCAAAATTATAATATATTTAGAAAAGAGAATAGACTATCCTAGAATAACTAAATTTATCCCTTCTTATTGATTGAAACACTGCACATCTCAAAATCCCATCCAGTCTCTAAAGAAGATCAAGAAAACAGTACTTCTGTCTTATCTACAGAAACAAACGGGGCTTCAAATTCCTGATTCCTTAAGACTTACAATCAAAAGATTCTAAAGCATAGATCTTAACACTAGCTCACATAAAAAAAAATAAAAGACTTTGGGTTTTAGTGAGCTGCAGGCTTAGTGGGTCAACAGTCAGACAAGGTAGCCAAAAGTGCTACCATATGCTTATGCTGCATTAAGAGACATACAGTGCTTAGAATGAGAGAGAGAATAATTCCACTGTACTTAGATCTGTACATTTAAAATTCTGTGTATAGTTTGGGATACCGTATGTTAAAAAGGACATTGAAATAGAGATAGTATGTTGAAGTGAATAAGAGTTTTGTCTTTATAATCAGAAAGACATGGTTTAAAAACCTAGGAATGACACTTACTTGCTTAGTAACTTTGGGAAAGTCTCTTGACTGCAATCTGCCTCCAATAACTCCCTAGGAAAGAGCTTAAAATTGATTTATGTAAGAGATATTGTGGCGAGAGAAATTAAAATATTTCTTTTTTTTTTTAAGTGAGGCAATTGGGGTTAAGTGACTTGCTCAGGGTCACACAGCTAGTAAGTGTTAAGTGTCTGAGGCCGGATTTGAATTCAGGTACTCCTGACTCCAGGGCTGGTGCTCTATCTACTGCGCAACTTAGCTGCACCGATATTAAAATATTTCTAAATTGATTATTTATGTAGAGAGAGCAAGTGAGAGAATTGAGGAGGATATGGGTTGCAAACCTAGGTAAATGGAAGGATGGTAGTTCTTTGGATATTAATAAGGAATTTTAGAAAAAGAATAGGAAACTCCCCATCCATCTTCCCTTTCTTACTCTCCCATCATGGAATTATGTTTATTGTAGACTAGAAAATTTTAAAACTCACTTTTATAAAGTATAGAAGAAAGCTAAATTTCTTCACTTCCTGTTTTCTAATTCAATTAAAAATAATGATTTGAGATTTTAATGTGTCAGACACTACACTAAGGGTAAGGGATAAAAGGTAAAATATTTCCTGCCCTAAAGTAGTTTATAGTCTATCAAAGAAAAAAAATACATTTACATGGATTTACAATGGGTTTTTTTGCGTTTTTTTTTTTTTTTTACAGATGCATGTAAATAATGTGGAAGGTTTTTTTTTTAAATTTCTTTTTGTATATTTGTTGGAGTAGAACATTAACAACTGAATTTATCAGTAAAGACCTCCTATAAGAGGTGGCACCCAGACCCAGAGAGCAATAGGATGAAATGTTCACATTTTCCAACAATCAAAGCAGTATTCTTTCAATATAACATTTATATAATTTGTAAATATTTAATTTTCTTTTTAACAAAAAACTAATTTATATCCTTTCTAAATGTCCTCCCTTCTAAGAAAAAAAAAAGGAAAGCAGAAAGGAAGGAAAAAAAACTGTTAAAAATACATTATCAAGCAAAACAAATTTCTGTTTTGACCATGTCTAGAAATATATATTTGTCAGTCTGCACCTTGATTAGATCTCCTCTTTTTGTTTTTCTCAGATGTGTAGCTCACTGTATCATTGCTTATTTGAAACATGATTGGTTACTTAATTTGTCAAAGCTCTTAAGTCTTTCAAAATTGACTTTATAATGTTATCACATAAATTGTTGTCTTACATTTTTTCACTTCACTCCATATTAGTTCAAAAATTTCTTCTTATGTTTATATAAATATACCCTTTTCATCATTTCTTACAGTAAAATCATATCCCATTTTATTCATATATCATAAATTGTCAACCATTCCAGAACTGATAGACACTCTCATAATTTCCAGTTTTTGCCACCACAAAACAAGAAGATAAATAGATGATAGCAATATACACACATTTAAAAAAAACACATTTTAAACTTTTGTTCTTCCTTTGATCTTTTAGGGTTATACCATAATCTTGATATTGCTGTGTTGAAGGATGCACACAGTTTTTCTAGGTATAATGCCAAGTTGTTTTCTACAATGGCTGAAACAGTTCAGAGCTTTACCCCTAGTGCAGATAATGTTTTAAAGTTTACCAAGTACTTTCCTCACAAAAGCCTTGTGAACTTAATATTGCCATAAATATATATATATATAATGTGTATATATATATACATATACACATATATATGTATATATACATACACACATAGATACATAAATATATACACATACATACATACATACATACATATATATATATATGCAAATTGATGATCAGGTACTTTAGTAAACATGGTCTCAAGTAACTTAGAATGAATTCTTTGGGAGTCCAATTTTTTGTGTCACCAACTAATTTTCTATTAAAGCATGTTGTTCTTCCATATTAGTTAAAAGTAGCTTTAGAATCCTAGTTCCCTTTGTTCTCTACTCTGTGTTCTGGCAAATGATATTATTGGCAAAAGTTCTATTCTTTATAATTCCCATGTGCTACCTAGGGTACTCTAAGCTTCCTTGAATTTCTATTCAGAATTCCACTTACCCCAGCAATCATTTTCAAATATCTAAATTTTCTCTAACATGTATACCTAGTAAAATAGTCATAGCTCAAGCTTATTTGAAAAAAAATGCTTTTACAAAAATGATTTTTCCCCTGAGTTTTCATTGAGAGGACTTTAAGGAAACTAACCCTTAATTTCCCAGTCATTTCTCTTTTCTCTATTTGGGTATTTTCTAAAGTTTTTTTTTTTTTTTCTGACAAGAATTGGGAGGATTCAGGAAAACATTCTCCTATCCTTTGTATCTAAAGATGCAGGGATGCATGACACCTGTCTATAAGATGATTCTTCTCATTTAAAGATGCAGTGGCTGACAAGATAATATTATGTGTTGGCTTGATATCATGTCAGGATTTAACACGTCAAGTGTTCAAATTGTGCTGAATCATTCACACTCACCCCTTGTCAAATTACTCTGACCAGAAAACGTTTATTCAGCAATGATGTGTATTTGTCCCTGAGACAAGTATCCTGGAGAATAACCTAGCTGAAATGAAATCAGATGTGGGAGCAAAAGAGCTACCTTCTTTCAGGGAAATAATCTCATGCAATTGATTTTCGGGCAATCTGGCCAATGATGCTCAGTCATATCAGATAGTATCTCCTTAAGGGGGTGGGACATAATAAACCAGATTGATATGAAATGTTTTGTCAGGTTTTATATGTCATCTTCAGACAATTGGTCCAGATAAAATTGGCTGGGGTTTTCATGAGAGACTGGACATGGGGGAAAGTCAATGATGCTAACTTAGCTAGATACCAGTTATACCACTAGTGAAGAGCCTGTACTATTAATGTTTTTTTTTTTTTTTTTTTTTTTTTTTTTTTGAGATATTTTATTTTTTCCGTTACATGTAAAGATAGTTCTCAACTTTTGTTTATACATGCTTTACAATTTCAGATTTTTCTCCCTCCCTCCCCTCCCTCCCCCCTCCCCTAGACAGCAGGTAATCTGATATAGGTTATATCTATATATATCTATACATGTACATATAGATATATATATATACACACACATATATATATACACATAATAACATTAATCCTATTCCTGCATTAATCCTGTTACAAGAGAAAGAATCAGAGCAGTGATGCAAAACCTCAAAATAGAAAAAAAAAACAACAGCACCCAAAACAAAAGAAATAATATGGTTCAATCAGCATCTATACTCCACAGTTCTTTCTTTCTTTTTTTTTTCTTGGATTTGGAGATCCTCTTCTATCATGAGTTCCCTGGAACTCTTCTGTACCATTGCATTGGTGAGAAGAATATAGTCCATCACAGTAGGTCAACACTCAATGTTGATGATACTGTGTACAATGTTCTTCTGGTTCTGCTCATCTCACTCATCATCAGCTCACGTAAGACCCTCCAGGTTTCTCTGAACTCTTCCTGCTCATCATTTCTTACAGCACAATAGTATTCCATTGTATTCATATACCACAACTTGTCCAGCCATTCCCCAATTGATGGGCACCCCCTCAACTTCCAATTCCTTGCTACCACGTAAAGAGCAGCTATAAATATTTTTGTACATGTGGGTCCCTTTCCCCCTTCCATGATTTCTTTGGGCAAAAGACCTAAAAGTGGGATTGCTGGGTCAAAGGGTATGCACAGCTTTATTGCCCTTTGGGCATAATTCCACATTGCTCTCCAGAATGGTTGGATCAGCTCACAGCTCCACCAACAATGCATTAGTGTTCCAATTTTCCCACAGCCTCTCCAACATTTATTATCTTCCTTTTTTGTCATTTTAGCCAATCTGATAGGTGTCAGGTGGTACCTCAGAGTTGTTTTAATTTGCATCTCTCTAATCATTAGAGATTTAGAGCATTTTTTCATATGGGAATAGATAGCTTTGGTTTCTTCATCAGAAAACTGCCTGTTCATATCCTTTGACCATTTCTCAATTGGGGAATGACTTGGATTCTTATAAATTTGATTTAATTCCCTATATATTTTAGAGATGAGGCCTTTATCAGAAGCACTGGCCTCAAAAATTGTTTCCCAGCTTTCTGCCTCCCTTCTAATTTTGGATGCATTGCTTCTGTTTGTACAAAAATTTTTTAATTTAATATAATCAAAATCATCCACTTTGCATTTTATAATATACTCTATCTCATGTTTGGTCAAAAACTGTTCTCCTTTCCAAAGATCTGATAGGTACACTATTCCTTTCTCTCCTAATTTACCTATGGTATCACCTCTTATGTCTAAATCATGTATCCATTTTGACCTTATTTTAGTATAAGGTGTAAGATGTTGGTCTAAGCCTAATTTCTGCCATACTATCTTCCAGTTTTCCCAGCAGTTTTTGTCAAATACTGAGTTCCTATCCCAGAAGCTGGAGTCATTGGGTTTATCAAACACTACATTACTAGTGTCATTTACTACTGCATTTCCTGAGCCTAGCCTATTCCATTGATCTACCACTCTATTTTTTAGCCAGTACCAGATAGTTTTGATGACTGCCGCTTTATAGTAAAGCTCCAGGTTTGGTACCGCTAACCCACCTTCCTGTGAATTTTTTTTCATTATTTCCCTGGATATTCTTGATTTTTTGTTTTTCCAGATGAATTTTGTTATTATTTTTTCTAGCTGTATAAAATAATTTTTAGGTAGCCTGATTGGTATGGCACTGAATAAGTAAATTAATTTAGGCAGTATTGTCATTTTTACTATATTAGCTCTGCCTATCCATGAGCAATTGATATCTTTCCAATTATTTAGATCTGATTTGATTTGTGTGAAGAGTCTTTGGTAGTTGTGTTCATAGAGTTCCTGGGTTTGTCTTGGCAAGTAGACTCCCAAGTATTTTATATTACCTACCGTTACTTTAAATGGAATTTCTCTTTCTATCTCTTGCTGCTGGACTTTGTTGGTCATGTATAGAAATGCTGATGATTTATGTGGATTTATTTTATATCCTGCTACTTTGCTAAAGTTGTTAATTGTTTCAAGTAATTTTTGACTTGATTCTCGAGGATTCCTTAAGTATACCATCATATCATCTGCAAAGAGTGATAGTTTTGTTTCCTCCTTGCCTATTCTAATTCCTTTAATTCCTTTCTCTTCTCTGATTGCTAAAGCTAACATTTCTAGGACAATATTAAATAATAGGGGTGATAATGGACATCCCTGTTTCACCCCTGATCTTATTGGGAAGGCCTCTAATTTATCTCCATTGCATATAATACTTGCTGATGGCTTTAGGTAGATACTGTTTATTATTCTAAGGAAAGCTCCCCCTATTCCTAAACTCTCTAGTGTTTTTATTAGGAATGGGTGCTGTACTTTGTCAAAAGCTTTCTCTGCATCTATTGAGATAATCATATGATTTTGGTTGGTTTTCTTATTGATGTGGTTGATTATGTTAATAGTTTTCCTAATGTTGAACCAGCCCTGCATTCCTGGTATAAATCCCACCTGGTCGTAGTGTATTATCCTGGTGATCACTTGCTGTAATCTCCTTGCTAATATCTTATTTAAGATTTTAGCATCAATATTCATTAGGGAGATTGGTCTATAATTTTCTTTCTCTGTTTTTGCTTTGCCTGGTTTTGGTATCACCACCATATTTGTGTCATAAAACGAATTTGGTAGAACTCCTTCTTCACCTATTTTTCCAAATAATTTGTATAATATTGGAATTAATTGTTCTTTAAATGTTTGGTAAAATTCACCCGTAAACCCATCTGGCCCTGGGGATTTTTTCTTAGGGAGTTCATTAATAGCTTGTTCAATTTCTTTTTCTAATATGGGTTTATTTAAGGATTTTATTTCCTCTTCAGTTAACCTGGGCAGTTTGTATTTTTGTAAATATTCATCCATTTCATTTAGATTGTCAAATTTATTGGCATACAGTTGGGCAAAATATTTCCTAATTATTGCTTTAATTTCCACTTCATTGGTGGTAACATCACCCTTTTCATTCTTGATACTGGTAATTTGGTTTTCTTCTTTCTTTTTTTTAATCAAATTAACCAGTATTTTATCTATTTTATTGGTTTTTTCATAAAACCAGCTCTTAGTTTTATTGATTAATTCTATAGTTTTTTTGCTTTCAATCTTATTGATTTCTCCTTTAATTTTCAGGATCTCTAATTTAGTGTCTAATTGGGGATTTCTAATTTGTTCTTTTTCTAGCTTTTTAAGTTGCATGCCCAATTCATTAATCTCCTCTTTCTCTTTCTTATTCATGTAAGCATTTAGAGCTATAAATTTTCCCCTAAGCACTGCTTTGGCTGCATCCCATAGATTTTGGTATGTTGTCTCACTATTGTCATTCTCTTGGATAAAGTTATTGATTGTTTCTATGATTTCTTGTTTGGCCCATTCATTCTTTAGAATGAAATTATTTAGTTTCCAATTGATTTTCATTCTACTTTTCCCTGGCTCTTTCTTACATGTAATTTTTATTGCATCATGATCTGAGAAGGATGCATTTACTATTTCTGCCTTTCTACATTTGACTATGATGTTTTTGTGCCCTAATACATGGTCAATTTTTGAAAATGTGCCATGTACTGCTGAGAAAAAGGTATATTCCTTTCTATCCCCATTCAATTTTCTCCAGACATCTATCATGTCTAACTTTTCTAGTAATCTATTCACCTCTTTCACTTCTTTCTTATTTATTTTTTGGCTAGATTTATCTAATTCTGAGAGGGGGAGATTCAGATCCCCCACTAGTATAGTATTACTATCTAATTCCTCTTGTAACTCATTTAACTTCTCCTCTAAGAACTTGGATGCTATACCACTTGGCGCATACATATTCAATATTGATATTACTTCATTATCTATAGTACCTTTAAGTAAGATGTAATTTCCTTCCTTATCTCTTTTAATGAGATCTATTTTTGCCTGCACTTTGTCTGAGATAAGGATTGCTACCCCTGCCTTTTTTACTTTAGCTGAGGCATAATATATTCTGCTCCAGCCTTTTACCTTTACTCTGTGTGTATCTCTCTGCTTCAAATGTGTTTCTTGTAAACAGCATATTGTAGGGTTCTGGTTTTTAATCCACTCTGCAATTCGCTTCCGTTTTATAGCAGAGTTCATCCCATTCACATTCACAGTTATTATTACTGACTGTCTATTCCCCTCCATTCTATTTACCCCCTTTGTACTTTTCCCCCCTTCTTTCACCCTATTCCTCCTCACCGACGTTTTACTTCTTACCCCTGCCTCCCCCGATCTGCCCTCCCTTTTTATCACCCCCCTCTCTTTTCTTTACCCTTTTCTCCCTTGCTTTTGTCCTCCCTTCTCAGTCCCCCCCTTTCCCTTCCCCTTTTGTTTCCCTAAAAGAGTGAGTTAAGTTTCTTTATCCCAATGAACGTATATGTTATTCCCTCTTTGAGTCAAATCTAATGAGAATAGGGTTGAAACCATGTTCCCCCCTCCTTTCTTTCCCTCTATTATAATAGGTTTTTTTCCACCTCTTCATATGATATATTTCATCCCATTCCACCTCCCCTTTCCTCTCCTCCCCATAGACTCCCTTTTTATCCCCTTAATTCTTTTGTATCATCACATCAAAGACAATTTATATTTATACCCTCTATATAAAGTCCTTCTCTCTGCCCAAATACATTTACAGTTCTTAAGAGTTATGAGTATTATCTTCCTGTGTAGGGATATAAACAGTTTAACCTAATAGGGTAACTTTTTTTTCCCCCTCTGTTTACCTTTTTAAACTTCTCTTGAGTCTTGTATGTTGAGATCAAATTTTCTATTCAGTTCTGGTCTTTTCAACAGGAAAGATTGAAAGTCCCCAATGTCATTAAATGTCCATCTTTTCCCCTGAAAGAAAATACACATTTTTGCTGGGTAATAGATTCTCGGCTGCAATCCAATCTCCTTTGCCTTCCGGAATATCATATTCCAAGCCTTGCGGTCCTTTAATGTTGAAGCTGCCAGGTCCTGAGCAATCCTGACTGTGGCTCCATGATATTTAAATTGCTTCTTTCTGGCTGCTTGGAGTATTTTCTCCTTCACCTGATAATTCTGGAATTTGGCTACAATATTCCTTGGAGTTTTCCTTTTGGGGTCTCTTTCAGGAGGTGATCGATGGATTCTTTCAATGATGATTTTATCCTCTGATTCTATGATATCAGGGCAGTTCTCCTTAATAATTTCCTGGAATATGGTATCTAGATTCTTTTTCTGGTCATGGCTTTCAGGCAGTCCAATGATTCTCAAATTGTCTCTCCTCGATCTGTTTTCCAGATCAGTTGTCTTTCCAATGAGGTATTTCACATTTTCTTCTATTTTTTCATTTTTTTTATTCTGCTTGACTGATTCTTGTTGTCTCA
The DNA here is from genome assembly GCF_019393635.1 of Dromiciops gliroides. Taxonomy (NCBI): domain Eukaryota; kingdom Metazoa; phylum Chordata; class Mammalia; order Microbiotheria; family Microbiotheriidae; genus Dromiciops; species Dromiciops gliroides. Next base: position 624,757,556 of record NC_057862.1, on the reverse strand, counting down.
TGGATTCCTTTTCTTCCAACTGTCCCACTTTAATTTTTAAGGCATTGTTTTCTTCAGTGAGATTATGCACCTTTTTTTCCATTTGGCTAAGTGAATTTTTTAAGGTATTGTTTTCTTCAGTGAGATTATGTACCTTTTTTTCCGTTTGGCTAAGTGAATTTTTTAAGGTATTGTTTTCTTCAGTGAGATTATGCAGCTTTTTTTCCATTTGGCCAAATGAATTTTTTAAGGCTTTGTTTTCTTCAGCTTCCTTTTCTAAGCTGCTGATTCTTTTTTCATAGTTTTTTTGTTTTGCTTTCATTTCTCTCCCCATTTTTTCTTCTACCTCTTGCAATTGATTTTTAAAATCCTTTTTGAGCTCTTCCAGGAAGGCTTTTTGTTCTTGCGACCAATTCACCTTCCCTTGTGAGGCTTCAGATGTAGACAATTTGAGGCTATTGTCCTCATCTGAGTTTGTGTTGGCTTCTTCCCTATTGATACAGAAGCTCTCAATGGAGAGGGCTCTTTTTTGCTTCTTACTCATTATTGCAGCTTATTTATTTATTCTTTAAGTTGAGGTCTGCTCTGGGGGCACCAGGGTCCCTGTTTTGGGCTTCTTGTGCAGGTGTATAGGTGCTGTGTGACCGGGCTTTTACTCTGAGGCCTTTATGGTGTGTGGAGATCCCCTGCTCGGCCAGCCAGGCGCCAGACCCCGGCGTCTGATCCCGCCGTTCGTGGCCCTCTTGGCCGGTGCAGGTAGGTTTTTCCACTGTCCTTCTTGGCCACCAGATTTTTGAACCAGGTTCCGGGAGCCTCAGTTGTTCGGCTGTGGCCCGCAGCTCCTGATGACTTGCCCCGACCCCCTCGGTGCTGGGTTGCTGCCCTGCGCTGGGCCTCCCTTTTGCCCGAGTCAGACCGACCTTTTCCTGAAGTCTTCTAAATTATCTCTGGTTGGAGGACTGTGTCTCTCTGTCTCTTTGCAGGTTCTGTAGTTTCAGAATCCGTCCAGAGGCTTGATTTAATGTTCGTTTTGAGGGAACAGAAGGAGAGCTCAGGCAGCTTGCTGCTTCCTCTCCGCCATCTTGGCTCCGCCCCTGTACTATTAATGTTGATGGATTACTTCTTAAAGTATAATTTTTAAAAGAGTATGTTCTGGGGGCAGCTAGATGGCACAGTGGTTAAAGCACCGGCCCTGAATTCAGGAGTACCTGAGTTCAAATGTGGCCTCAGACACTTGACAAACTAGCTGTGTGACCCTGGGCAAGTCACTTAACCCCCATTGCCTGCAGAAAAAAACAAACAAACAAACAAACAAAAAACAAAAACAAAAGAGTATGTTCTGGTCCTTTTGCCTGGATTTTATGCTTTAATGCTTTGATAGCTTATCAATTTGGGTTCTCCATCAAGTGGAACATATCAATAGACTATCTACTCTTCATCTTGTGACATTGTGGTTTTAGTTCTTCACAAAGCATCTACGCAACAAACTGGGGGTAATATTCTAAGTATTTTAACATTCTTTGGACAGAAGTCAGAATTTGGGTAGTTATGGAATCATAACATGATGCTTTTGAAACTTGGAAGGAAAAATTTTAATCACCTGATCCAAAATTTCTCATTTTACCAACAAGGAAATTTGGACTCATAAAGTTCCTTTTTCAAGATCACAGAGAGAAAAGTTGGATGTGAATCCAAATTCTTTGCAACTAAATGCAGCAACAAATTTTCCCTCCTGGAAGTCACAAACATACATCCAGAATTTCTTTTGCTTGACTATGCAAATTTTCACTGGAATTTGCTCCCCCCTCCTTTTTCTAATGTGGTAAATATGGAAGGGATAGGAAAAAATGGAATTCTCTAAATTAAAAAAAATAAGAGACAATGGTCTAGTACTCATGGAAATATTGCATGACTTTTCAACAAGTTCATCACATTATTAGATTTATTTTACTTTGTAACTGTGTTATAAGAGATATCGAGCCAAGTAGAATTAATCTGTAAATATTTGTCATGTAAATATAAAAAACACAAATAAAAAGACTCATAAAATGTTATCTTAATAAATAATTAATACCTATTAAACATAAAAAGGATGAGCCACTGCATCATAAAACCTATGTTGTTAAAATCTGCCTAAAGGGATGAATGGGGCATACATCTGAGATCATGGATTCAGACTAGGAAAAGGCTGCACAAGTCCAAAAATTTGTCTCAGCATTGCACTATGGGAGAGATTAAATTATGCCTCTTCACAAAAAAGTTTTTAATTACTAACTATAGTCCAGCAAAATTTAGTAAACTTCTCTGAACCAATTGCTCCTTTTTCAGTATTCATTTTCTTTCTTAACTAATTTTTGTTTCTCTAGTGCTGATTTGGATTTTGGTATCAGTAAATATCTCTTTATGTCTCACTGGGCAAATCAAATTTCACATATTTATTTCTTCCTCTATATTTAAAACTTTTCCAGATAGAATATGACTACAGAAGCCATCCAGTATTCCTCAAAAATTTAAAGAATTTAAATGATATCCCAATAACTTTACATTTTCTTATCATATCATTGTGAATAAAATCAATGTAGATTTAGTGATATTATAATTAATTGTATTTGGAGGAGGGCAAGATCGCCAAAACCATGGAGTTCACTGTTTGATCAATGCCAAATAGAGGTAAGGAGCAGAATCATTCTGGTTAGTTGCTCTCTGGGGGGAAAAAGAACAAAGGACACATTTTAAGTTTTATCTGCATTGATAACATTTCCTTCATCACTTTCTTAGGTCTAGACAATGAAGAAAACAATAAATCAATCCCCAATCAGTGCAGTTGACTGATTTCTAAAATGTAGTAATCACACTGAAAAGTAACACTTATTGCTCATAACTTAGTTAAAACTGGCTACAGAACACACTGAAAGGGGCAAGGCGTGTCTCATGTATCTATTTTTGTTAGTATTTGGTTAATTCTATAAAGCAACTTTTAGCTTTGGTATCATTAATTTGGATGAAATCATAGATAGCGTTTTTCTGAAACTCAAGAATTAAAAAAAAAAAAGCTTAGCAGAATGACAAATACATTGGATGACTGAGTCCAGATGCAAAAAGTTCTAAGCAGAGGATTGTATCATCTAATACAAGATAAAATTTAATAGCTAAATATACCTTCCTTTCAAGCTTTAATCACTTTCCCAACAAAAGGAACTAATGTGTGTCCAAGTGATGATTGTCATTAAAAAATGACCTGTAGGGGGCAGCTAGGTGGAACAGTGGATAGAGCACCATCCCTGGAGTCAGGAGTACCTGAGTTCAAATCCGGCCTCAGACACTTAACACTTACTAGCTATGTGACCCTGGGCAAGTCACTTAACCCCAATTGCCTCACTTAAAAAAAAATGACCTGTAAATCAATGACTATACATTTTAAGTGACTACTACATACCAGGCACTAGTGTTATGTGTCACAAACAGCAGGAAGATAAGTTTGATTTAATTGTAGAGTGTAGGTAGGAGGGAGATGAATATATAATCTCTTTTGTAATAAGGATAGAAAAGTAGATTTAGGACATTAGGACAGTCAATAATAATTTATTTACTGCTTTGTGATGGACTTTTAAGTGCTGGAAATATAAATAAATACAAAAAGTAGTCTTTGCTCTTGAGAAACCCATAGACTAATGGAGATAACAACCTGCAAAATTTCTGTACAAAACAATCTATATAAAGTATAAATTTTACATAATTTCAGAAGGGGAGATAGGGAAGTCTTCTTGTTGAGTGTATAACTTCTTCTTAAGTTTGGAAAAAGACAGGTAAGTTGGGAGACAGAAGGGAGGAGAGATAAGATTAAGGCCCAGGAAACATGAAGAAAATTACATGGAGTTGAAAGATAATGAGTTCCATTTCAGTGATGTTTACTTTGATATTTGTAAAAGATATCCATTTTAAATGCCCTCAAGACAGGTGGAGCTATGACACGGGAAGTTAGGAGAGAGGTCAGGGTTGTATAAATAGTTAAAAGAATAATCTGAATATAGTATATTGAATCCATGAAGGATGTTAAGAACACCAAAGAAAATAGTATAAAAGAAGAATTAGAATAAGCTTAGGGAAGAGGCTTAGAAGCCACCTAGATTCAGAGGGATGAACCTGGGTGAAAATCTGGAGATAATGCTGAGGAGTGGTCAAGGAGGTAGAACAAGAACCATGAGAGAGCAGTTCTATAAAAATAATGTGAGAAGAAAATATCAAAGAAAGGAGGGTAATTTGATACTGTCAAAGACTACAGAGTGTTCAAAAAGGTTGAAGATTGGGAAGAGGCCATTATATTTGACAACTGGTAACTTTGGAGAGATCAGATTCAACTGAATGATGAAATTGAATTTCAGACTACAGAGAATTAGGAAGAAAATGAGAAGAAAGGAAGGGGGTTACTAATTTCCAATGGCTTCCTCAGGAAGCTTAGCCACAAAAAGAATGAGAGATACAGTACTAAAGAAAGCAGGGATGATTTGATAAAGTCATGAGGGTTTTTTACGTGTGATGGAGAAATAAGTGGTTTCCAGGTAGCAAAAAAGCATCTAGTAACTTAATAATGAAGGATTTAAAACCCTAAACAGGGGAGTTTATATTTGATTCCACATGCAATAGAGAGCCACTGAAGTTTATTGACATGAAAGATGCTATTCATCTCCAAAGAAAGAATTTATGGTGTCTGAATTCATATTGAAGAATACTTTTTCTTTACCTTCTTTATTTTTCTTGTTTTTTAAATCTGTTTTTCACATCATGACTAATATGGAAATATGTTTTATATGACCGCACATGTGTAAACTATATCAAATTGGTTGCCTTATTGATGAGGGGGTCACAGGAGGGAGAAATGGAAATAATTTGGAACTCAACTATATTTTAAAATAAATGATACAAATAATTTTACATGTAATTGGGTAAAATAAAATATTTTATTCCCCCAAAAGTGACTTAAATGTAAGGTATCTAAAAATGCATATATGTATTTATGCATATATTCATATAGTACACACATATATATCATACATGTGAATTTATAATTATAAGTTGTTATAAATGTAGACTTAAAAGAGGTATAGAGATAGTTCTAAAGTGTTAAGTGAAAATTGATATAGCCACACATTTTACTTCTAGTTTACGAGGACAACCCTAGTGTTTCCTTTATAGAGTTGAGGAAAGTAGAGACTTTAAGGCAACAAACTCTACCTCTCTGTTCAAAAGGAAGGTACAAATAGAAGTTCCTTCTTTGTCTGACTGACCTATCTTCTTTTTTAACTACCTGATTCTCTCTTTCTCATTATTTCCTGGTTTTCTGACTGCTGGCATTTATCCTAGATTTTCTGAAACCTCTTTGATCTTCCTTTTGGCTGCTCTATTTGTCCAATCTCAATTGGGTCCTACATTGCTTTCTGCCCCTTCTTACTCTGTTGGCTTCTCCATATCTTTACTTCCATTTCCAATGTAGTTCATACTGATCTTTCCTTTCTAAAAAAGAATTTTTGTATCCACCAACTCTGATCCTGATTGAGGCCATTGGGTTTTAAACCCATACTTCATTTAATACGGCAGCTTCACTGTAAATGACAGATCCATGAAACATACTGCATATAAGAAAATCACTAACACAATTTAGGCAAAAAAGCCAGACAGAACAAAATTTCAGTCTTCCATTTTTTTCTGCCCATTGCTTATCTAAGGGACTCACATAATCATTCGCTCAATGAATTATAAGTAAATACACATAAGGTTATAGAGCAAGTATGTAAAAAGTGAACTATTTTTACTAAAATCAGAGGTGAAGAAATCAAAATAAACACTTTTCCCTTTATGTACCCAACCAGCCACCCAGCCTTCCTAACTGCACAAGCCATTGCAGTTCTTGCCAATAAATTAAGTAAGTGTCAGATGTAGAGACTATTGCCTCCCAGCCCCCAGCCTACTAGCCTGGATTGTCTGCCAGCAAGACAGATGGTACAGCTTGTAAAATATCTTCAGATGTTCCTGATGGTTTACTGCATCCATTTTATGATAGGGATAAATGAAAAAGTGTTCTTTTACTTCTTAGGGTTTTATTAACTTCTAGCATCTCATTATGTCCTTTAAAAATCTGCATACAGAAGGAGGTAAACTTAATTAAACCCTTTCAATAATGAGAAGAATTTAACTTTCTGATGTCAAACTGATCTCATCCTTGTAGTTTACAGTAATCTCACTAACAAATCCACTTTGGGGAGCAGGTTACTGTTGTTGTTGTTGTTTTTAATTCAATTGCTGTTGTTGTTGATTTTTAGTGAGGCAATTGGGGTTAAGTGACTTGCCTAGGGTCACACAGTTAGTAAGTGTTAAGTGTCTGAGGCCGGATTTGAACTCAGGTCCTCCTGACTTCAGGGCCAGTGTTCTATCCACTGCACCACTTAGCTGCCCCTTTTAATGCAATTTTTACAGAGAAGTAGAGTTCTTCATAGAAGGCACTCCTACTATATCTTCATTACACAGAGACAACTTAGAGAGGGGCAGGCTAATATGGTTTGTTATCTTTCCAGGCCCGCTGCTTCCTGAAGCAGCTGAAATAATGGAATAAAAGTCCTTACCACCATCAAACACAGCAATGGCATTACATGTCTTTAATCCTAGGAGCAGTATTTCCAGCATGATGGAGCAAAACAAAGGCTGTTCTTGAAGTAAGGAAGACCTGGGTTCAAAAGCTGCCTGAGTCACTCAGCAGCAGTGTGGTCTTATGAAAGACATTAAATTCCCCATGCAATAATTTCCTTATTTGCAAAACAGTTATAAACAAATAGCTACCTCAAAGTGTTCTTAGAAGGATCATATAAGAAAACATTTGTCAGGTGCTTTGTAAAGTGATATAAATGTGAACTATTGCTACCTCCCGCAGTCATAGAAAACATGGTAGTACATGGAGGAAATAGATCTCCTGCTATTCATATGGTTTTTGTTGCCTATGATTGCATAAATAAACCACCAGTTCCTATTTTATTTAATTCACTTTTGCAGATAATATAAGGGAGTACATTCTTGGATAATGTAGACCACCCCCCAAAAAATCCTGTCCTGCCTTGAATGGGATGGGCTGGAGGTTTTGAAATGTAAGATTCTAAACTTATAAATTAATGAAACACACTATTATTATTTAGAATAGGCTGAATTCTTGGTGAATTACCATATGACAACTATACCAACCTTTCTTCTCCTTTGAAAAGGACATGTATGATTATGAACTTTGGGATGTTTCTTCTGGATAATAGCCCTCTTCTGCCCTTCTTAAGGATTTGTTACTAGAACAATGAAGTTTTTATCAAAATGTTCTTAAATACTGGCTAAGTATATATTTTAAAACAGACAATTTGTGATGCTAGTGTCTGTCCCTCATTTTCTGGTGTACTTGTTACCTGATTTTTCAGTGCCCAACTCAAATGTAACTATTTTAAAAAAATCCTTCTTTAATGTCTCCCTAACCTCCAATCAGGTTAATTCCACCTCTGTAGTTTCAGATCTAATCAGTCCCTTCAGAAAAGTCATCTTATCCTTAAGTTTCCCATTGCAATTTGGATTGACTTCCCATTTGCATTAATATATTATGTTTTAGATATAGCAATTTGTATTCCTTGAACCCCAAACTTTTTTAGATTATAAGAATTTTAAGATGGATATGTAATGATTGGAATGATGCCACCTGCTGGAGATTTACTGTAGGAAAGCTCCACCAAGAGGAGAAAGTGTCTGAGGGCAAGGCCATGCGGTTTTTCTTTGGCTTCAGGAAGTAACATTAACTCGTGGGTACTGTCTATCAAGGCTACCAGCCAATCAACTTGAGGAGCCTCCCATTTCTGGAAGGACACAAAGTAGGAAGTAGATGCTGGGAGAGGGGTTTGCTCTCTTTTTTTGCTTCCTGACCTTGCCATGGTGGGTCAGATGATAGGGTCTCTTAGAAATAGTTAGATTTTCACCTTTCTCTCTGATCCTAATGCTCTTAAATAAATACTTAAACATTTAAATACTCTTGCTAAAACTTATAATTTATTGGCTACCACTCATTAGATTTTATATAGTATAGTTAGATTTTTAGCCCCTTGTATATATAATCACTAATTAATTTATTTTCCTCATTAGTCAATAAATTATCCTTGAAACAGCAGACATTTAATAAATATACATATATTACAGAAATTAAAAATATTTTTTCATTTATCAAATATTCAGTCAGCACACACTATGAGCAATACTCTGCATTGGATTCTTTTGATGGGAATAGTTGCAATAATCAATAAAACATATTTCTTGGTCCATTACAGCTTATAGTCTATCGTGGAAGATAAAAGAGACATAATTTTAAATCACAATATCAGAGTATGTAAAATTTAATCCTGAAAGGGACTTTTGAAAATACAAAATATAAATGTTTCGTTTTTAAAAATTTTTTCAAGCCTTGATATTGTGATATCATTGGAGAAAGATTTCATGAGATGAATGGTATTTATTAACTTTTCCCCCCTGAAAAGTCATTTAAGTTGCTGTCAACCCTGTATATCAAGGTATTAGTAAGGTGTTTTGGTCTGACTGCCTCTTTAACTTAGGAATTATACTTCATTCTATCGTCATCATCATTCTCATCTTTCAATAGCAGGTAGATAGAAATACACCTGAGGTATTTAAATATTTAGCTATTATTATTAATTTATTTTTAATGTATTTTGGGCTACAGCACAAGTAGGCAAAATAACCAACTTTTCTACATCATAACATTCCTAAGATGTAGCCTCATCACCTATAGACTCACTGAGAACACCCTCAGTGCAGCTTCAGTAGCAGAGAGCCAAAGGGAAGACACCAACTTCATCATGTACCTTTCTATAAAGGTTATCTATTTCCTCCCAATATGTAATTCAAGCAGCATTTGTCAAATTCTCATGATGAAGGCAGAATCAGAAGGAGTTCTGCTATTTTCATTTAATGTCTTCATGGGAAATGAATCAATCATTCAGCACTTATTAATTGTCTATTAGTTACCAATTTTTGTGCTAGGTGACAAGGATACAATGACAAAGTTGAAATTATGCCTGCCACTGAGGAGTTTACAATCTATTAGGAGAAAGCCAACACATACATGTCAAGTAAAAATAAAATCAATAAAAGCTAAATTTGAGGGGTACTGGGATGGGAAAAGATAATAACAACTGAAATTATTAGGAAAGATAGGTCAAATAGGTAATAAGTATTTTGATTTTTGACTCTTACTCCTAGAGATTCTGAAACATACAGCTAAAGGGGTGAACACCTTCCTGATATGGGAGACTGTCTATGCAAATAATGGAAGGAGAATATTATGTGTGAAGAATAGCAACATAGACAGTCAGAACCAGATGGGGCCAGAAAGTAGCATAGAAGGATGGGATTCAGAAAAGAGATGGAAGGTTTATATAAACTCTTTAGTTCACTGATTTTTTTCAGGCAAATTGAAGACATCATTTCAAGTTAGTCATTCTTATGGCAACTATGTAACATACTGGACTTGGAATCAGGAAGACCTAAGTTAATATCCTTGCTTCAAACACTTACTAGCTTGTGAGGCTGGGCAAGTTATGACTTTTGCTTACCTCATATCAACTTCCAAAAATACTTGTGGTTATTAAATGAGATATTATTTTAAGTGCTTAGTAAACCTTAAAGCAATATATGAATGTTAGCTATTATTATTAGCCATCACCCATATAAAATGTGAGAAAGATGTACTGAAACATTTTCCTCACTCTGGATATCATAGCTTCCTTCCCCCACAGTTTCTTACCCCTCTTTTTGTTTTCTTCATTTACCTTCTGTTACTGGGCACATCTATAATCGTTCATGACTTCAGAGGGATATGATTATTGCCAATCACACCAATGGAGAAAGTAGGGTCAGGGACATTTTGACAAATATTTAATAATGTGTTATCTGAAAAAAAGTTAAAGTAAACTCTCAAGTTTAATCTGTATTAGTAATATTTTCTTCTTCACTTTCTTTTTTCTTTTGTTTTTTTTTTTGTTTTTGTTTTTTGTTTTGTTTTTTGTTTTCTTTTGTGGGGCAATGAGGGTTAAGTAAGTTGACCATAGTCACACAGCTAGTAAGTGTCAAGTGTCTGAGTCCAGATTTGAACACAGGTCTTCCTGAATCCAGGGTCAGGGCTTTACCCACTGTGCCACCTACCTCCCCCTCTTCTTCACTTTCTTAAGTCTAGACAATCAACAAAACAATAAGTCAATTTCTGACTTGTACCATTTGCCAGTTTCTGAACTATAAATGCTTTCGCTCAATGAATATTTAATAGTTAGCTCTTCAGAAGCCTTTATAAGCTGATTCCAGCACACTCATGGGTCAGGAGAAAAAGAAAATTATAATTTCCTTTTTGTAGGACATAATATTTGTTTCAGAATATTATGTTTCATGTTGAAGATACCTGATCAAATACTTCATTTTCTGCTTTTGAGACATACTCAGAGATACAATATTGCCTAATTTTCATAAAATGTAACAGATAAGTTTGTGAAAATACCATATGACACCATTGTAGTGATTAGAACTATAAGCTGAATGTCACATTTATGTATACAATACTCTTGATAGCTAGGAACTTTCAGTTGAAGAAGGGGCAAAACAATCTACTAAAATATATTTGAAACATATAATTAAAAACATATTTACATAATTTAATATGTTATGATGCCTTGTCATGGGGTTTGATTTCAATTTCCAAAGTCTGTGCTTATGGACTGCAGACTCTGGCTCACCCTAACAAGACAAATATTGTTCAAATATATTAATTTTTTTGATAATCATTACTTGAGTTTGAAGAGATTCAACCCAAGAAGGTTCCAGGATAAATTTGTTTTGGCCACACATTTGCTCATATAGGAAGTCAAGAGTGCTTGGTAAATAAAGGTCGGATGCTGTCACGTTTCCTGGTGATAGGAGTGCCAACATTGCTGGAATAAGTGATACTGAAGTCTAGAGGAAATTTTTGGACATAATTACTTAAAGTAAGTTTCCTTGAAAGCTAATTGAATTCAGGAGAGGTGGGATGATGGTGTTTCCCTTGCTTTTGCATAATATGTGGCAAATACCTCTTCCCTCAGATGGGATTAGGCAATGTCCATGAAAGACAGGTGAAGTCTTGGGAAATTATCTGGTCAAAGAACGCAGGTATAAGAACAGAAAATAGAAGAATCTCTCTCTCGCTCTCTCTCTCCCTTTCCTCAGAGAGAATCACAATTCCCTAAAAAGTCACTCCTGTAATATTAAAGAGTAGAACTAAATATCTATTTTAGAGTATAAACACAGATGCATAAAGTCTGATAAAAGAGAAAATTGTGCAGTTTTCATATCCTTTGCATCAAACTTGACATGGCTTAGTGATCTTAAGGACAAAATTATCTCAATAGTCCATTCATTTAGAGGCCCAAAGAAGGTAGCTATCCTCTAGTGGAAAAGTCTAGATAAGGTATTCCTCTTTCAAGCAAATCTCTTCCATTCCCTTCACCAACCCTCTGCTCTCTCCTCCCCTCCTCAGGCAATCATTCCCTTAAGCAACCTTATTTTGGATATATTTAGATAAAGATACATATTGTAATTATGTAAATGAGTTTGTGCATCAACTTTAATCAGGCTGAAAAAGCTTGTCTTTTTCAGTAAGAAAAATAGAATAAATACTCATTAACACAGATGAGCTCAGGAGCTTAAATTAAATTTCACTTTGAGATAGAAAATTGCTTTAAAAAATAATGTACTAGTAATCTTACCCTCATCCAGTGTTCCATCTCCTCCATCCCAAGAAAATTAATCTGATAAGCAGAACTTTGGGAGCCAAGTGTGATTTTAAGGAAAATGCCAAACGTTTTCCCTTTAGAATTGTTGCCTTTATTGCAAATCCTTGAGATAAGGAAGAGATGAAAACATATTATTTATTTTCCACTAGCTAACTAAGATTCATTCCCAGTCTCAGACACTTAACACTTACTAGCTGTGTGACCCTGGGCAAGTCACTTAAACCCAGTTGACTCACTACAAAAAAAAAAAAAGATTCATTCCTATGACAGGTTTCTAAAACATAAAGCAATTCCTCACTCAAATTCCAAAGAAATTCCAAACTCTTCAAGGTATTTAATAAGGAGTTGGAGAGTCATGACTAGAGGTCAGTAGAGAAGCTAAAGTTGGACTTTCAAGGCAGAGAGATAAATGGCATGACAAAAGTTCATCATCAAATTAATCTGAAAGATTATGAATTTGGAAGTTATGAAGTTATGTATGATGTCAAGATGAAGGGTTTATAACATGTGTATAGCTGAGGTAAGGTGGAGGGGTAGGTCTTGAAGAATAATGAAGTTGAAAAACTTGGAGTTTAGGGTATTTGAGGGAGTATTTATATCTGTGTTGAAGTCCTCCAGTATGCATGCAGGAGTTGGGGAGGAAACAAAGATTCTAAGTTAGTGCTCTATTCATTGAGGAAAGAAGGAGAATGTACTAGTGGTATTTGGACAACAATCTTCAGAATTTGATTTAGTAATAAATGTTGATAGAAAGAATCTAGAAGTGGAGATTATAGAGGGATGTGGAAATATCAATCAGGATAAGAATTCTCATTAATCAACTCCAAATACCAAATTAGAGATCAGAGAGATGAATGGAATTGCAACAAAGCCTGGGAAGGTCAGTAAAGGACACAGTGTCATCAGGAGAGTGCCAGGTTTCAGTGAGTGCAAAAAGGTGAAAGGAGTGGCAAAGGAACACATTTAAGATCAAAGGAAGTTGGCAGAGCCATGATGGCAGAGAGAAGCCAGCAAGTTGCCTGAACTTTCCTTTGAGTTCCCTCAAAAAGAACACTAAATCAAGCCACTGGACAGATTCTGAAAATACAGAACCTGCAGAGACAGAGCAATGCAGTCTCCCAACTAGAGATAATTTAGAAGACTTCAGGAAAGGTCAGTCTCACTTAGTTAAAAGGGAGGCACAGTGTACCACAGTACAGCATGGAGGGGGTCAGGGCATGTCAGAAAGAAGCTGTAGGCCACAGCTGAGCAACTGAGGCCCCTGGATCCTGGCTCTGCAAGCTGGTGGCATACCGGGTCAGTGGTGAAACCCACCACCACCAGCTGAGAGGGCAGTCTGCCAGCTACAGAGCCACCAACAAGACAGGTACAACCAGGCCTGGCCATCCTAGAATGGTAGAAGCAAACCCAGGGTAGTGAGAAATCCACAAGCCATAGAGGCCTCAGTGTAGATAGCCAGTGACATAGCCCCTAAACTCCAGCACAAGAAGCTTGAAACAGGGACCCTGGTTCCCCCAGAGAAAACCTCAACTTTAAAAAAAAAATAAGCTGCAATATGAGTAAGAAACAAAAAAGAGCTCTTACCATTGAGAGCATCTCTGTTCACAGGGAAGAGGCAAACACAAACTCAGATGAGGACAACACTCTCAAATTACCTACATATAAAGACTCAAGAGGGAAGATGAACAAAAAGCCTTCTTGGAAGAGCTCAAAAACAATTTTAAAAATCAATTGAGGGGCAGCTAGATGGCGCAGTGGATAGAGCACTGGTCCTGGAGTCAGGAGTACCTGAGTTCAAATCCGGCCTCAGACACTTAACACTTACTAGCTGTGTGACCCTGGGCAAGTCACTGAACCCCAATTGCCTCACTAAAAAAGAAAAAAACAAAACAAAACAAAAATCAATTGAGAGGTAGAAGAAAAAAGGGGGAGAGAAATGAAAGCAACACAAAAAAGTTATGAAAAAAAATCAGCATCTTGGAAAAAGAAGCACAAAGATTAACTGAAGAAAAAATTGCTTAAAAAAATCATGTGGGCAAATGGAAAAAAGGAGTATAATCTCATTGAAGAAAACAATGACTTAAAAATTAAAATTGAACAGTTGGAAGATAATGACTCCATGAGACACCAGGATTCAGTCAAACCAAATCAAAAGAATGAAAAAAATAGAAGAAAATGTGAAATACCTCACTGGAAAGACAACTGACCTAGAAAATAGGTCCAGGAGAGATAATTTGAGAATTATTGGACTGCCTGAAAGCCATTATCAGAAAAAGATTCTAGATACCATATTTCAGGAAATTATCAAGGAGATCTGCCCTGATATTGTGGAATCAGTGGATAAAATCATCATTGAAAGAATCTACCAAACACCTCCTGAAAGAGACCCCAAATGGAAAAATCCAAGGATTATTGTAGCCAAATTCCAGAATTATCAGGTGAAGGAGAAAATACTCCAAGCAGCCAGAAAGAAGCAATTTAAATATCATGGAGCCACAGTCAGGATTGCACAAGACCTGGCAGCTTCAAAATTAAAGCATTGCAAGGCTTAGAATAGGATATTTGGGAAGGGAAAGTGCTTGGATTGCAGCCAAGAATTTATTACCCAGCAAAAATGATTATACTCTTTCAGGGGAAAAGATGGGCATTCAATGAAATAAGGGACTTTCAAGGTTTCCTGATGAAAAGACCAGAACTGAGTATACAATTCAATCTCAACATACAAGACTCAAGAGAAGTTTAAAAAAGTAAACAGGGGAAAAGTTAATAAAGTTGAACTAATTACATCCCTACACAGGAAAATTATATGTATAAGTCTTGAGAACTGTATATGTTTTGGGGCAGACAGAAGGGTTATACACTGAGGATATAAATATAATTTTTTTTTGTTGTGATGATATAAAGGAAATTAAGGGGTTAAAAGGGAGTTTATGGGGAGAAGAGGAAAGGAGTTGGAATGAGATGAATTACATCATATGAAGATGTGCAAAAAACTATTACAATAGAGGGAAAGAAGGAAGGGGTGAACATAGTTTCAACCTTACTCTCACTATATTTGATACAAAGAGGGAATAATATATATGTTCATTTGGATAAAAAAAACTTAGCTTACTCTTTAGGACAGTAAAAGGGTAAGGGAAAAAGGGGGGCTGATAGAAGGGAGGGCAGAAACAATGTAGAGAAGGGTAAAGAACAGGGAGAGAGGTGATAAAAGGGAATGGAAGATTCAGGGACAGCAGAGGTAAGAAGCAAAATGTTAGTGAGGAGGAATAGGGTGAAAGAAGTGGGGGAACATAAAAAGAGGATAAATAAAATGGAGGGGAATAGAGAGTTAATAATAACTGTGAATGTGAATGGGATGAACTCTTCCATAAAACAGAAGCAAATAGCAGAGTGGATTAAAAACCAGAATCCTACAATATGCTGTTTACAAGAAGCACATTTGAAGCAGAGTGATACACACAGGGTAAAGGAAAAATTTCAAGCAGAATATATTATGCCTCAGGTAAGTAAAAAAAAAAATCAGGGGTAACAATTCTTATCTTAGTCAAAGCAAAGGCAGTAATAGATCAAATTAAAAGAGATAAGGAAGGAAACTACATCTTGTTAAAAGGTACTATAGATAATGAAGTAATATCAATACTAAACATATATGTGCCAAGTAAGAAAGCATTCAAATTCTTAGCGGGGATGTTAAATGAGTTACAAGAGGAAATAGACAGCAAAACTATACTCTTGGGGATCTCAATCTTTCCCTCTCAGGATTAGATAAATCTAGCCACAAAATAAAGAAAGAAGTTAAAGAGGTGAATAGAATATTAGAAAAGTTAGACATGATAGATGTCTGGAGGAAATTGAATGAGTTTAGAAAGGAATATATCATTTTGTCAGCAGTACATGGCACATATTAAAAAATTGACCATGTATTAGGGCACAAAAACATCATAGTCAAATGTAGAAAGGCAGAAATGGTAAATGCATCCTTCTCAGATCTTGATACGATAAAAATTGCATGTAATAATGGCCATGGAAAGGTAGACTGAAAATTAATTGGACACTAAATAATTTCATTATAAAGAATGAGTGGAGAGGCGGGGCCAAGATGGTGGAGAGGAAGCAGCAAGCTGCCTGAGCTCTCCTTCTGTTCCCTCAAAATCGAGCCTCAGGACGATTCTGAAACTACAGAACCTGCAAAGGGACAGAGAGACACAGTCCTCCAACCAGAGATAATTTAGAAGACTTCAGGAAAAGGTTGGTCTGACTGGGGCAAAAAGGAGGCCCAGAGCAGGGCAGCAACCCAGCACCGAGGGGGTCGGGGCAAGTCAGCAGGAGCTGCAGGCCACAGTCGAACAAGTGAGGACCCTGGAACCTGGTTCAAAAATCTGGTGGCTAAGAAGGACAGTGGAAAAACCTACCTGCACCAGCTGGGAGGGCCACAAATGGGTCAAGCAGGAATGGACGGCGGGATCAGGCGCCTGGCTGGCCTAGCGTACTCAGACAGGAAGTGCAGGGTGGGGGATCTCCACACATCATAAAGGCCTCAGAGTAAAAAGCCAGTCACGCAGCACCCATACCCCAGCACAAGAAGCCCAACACAGGGACCCTGGTGCCCCCAGAGCAGTCCTCAACTTAAAAAAATAAATTAATAAGCTGCAATAATGAGTAAGAAGCAAAAAAGAGCCCTCTCCATTGAGAGCTTCTGTATCAATAGGGAAGAAGCCAACACAAACTCAGATGAGGACAATATCCTCAAATTGTCTACATCTGAAGCCTCACGAGGGAAGGTGAATTGGTCTCAAAGACCAAAAAGCCTTCCTGGAAGAGCTCAAAAAGGATTTTTAAAATCAATTGAGAGAGGTAGAAGAAAAAATGGGGAGAGAAATGAAAGCAAAACAAGAAAACTATGAAAAAGAATGAGCAGCTTGGAAAAGGAAGAACATAATTTCACTGAAGAAAACAATGCCTTAAAAAATTCACTTGGCCAAATGGAAAAAAAGGTGCATAATCTCACTGAAGAAAACAATGCCTTAAAAATTAAAATGGGACAGTTGGAAGATAAGGAATCCATGAGACACTGGGAATCAGTCAAGCAGAATAAAAAAATAGAAAATGTGAAATAACTCATTGGAAAGACAACTCATCTGGAAAACAGATCGAGGAGAGACAATTTGAGAATCTTTGGACTGCCTGAAAGCCATGACCAGAAAAAGAATCTAGACACCATATTCCAGGAAATTATTAAGGAGAACTGCCTTGATATCATAGAATCAGAGGATAAAATCATCATTGAAAGAATCCACCAATCACCTCCTGAAAGAGAACCCAAAAGGAAAACTCCAAGGAATATTGTAGCCAAATTCCAGAATTATCAGGTGAAGGAGAAAATACTCCAAGAAACCAGAAAGAAGCAATTTAAATATCATGGAGCCACAGTCAGGATTGCTCAGGACCTGGCAGCTTCAACATTAAAGGACCGCAAGGCTTGGAATATGATATTCCAGAATAAAGAAACTTAACTCATTCTTTAGGGAAGCAAAAGGGGAAGGGAAAGGGGGGGACTGATTGAAGGGAGGACAAAAGCAAGGGAGCAAAGGGTAAAGAAAAGACAGGGGGGTGATAAAAAGGGAGGGCAGATCAGGGGAGGCAGGGGTAAGAAGTAAAATGTTGGTGAGGAGGAATAGGGTGAAAGAAGGGGGGGAAGTACAAAGGGGGTAAATAGAATGGAGGGGAATAGACAGTAATAATAACTGTGAATGTGAATGGGATGAACTCTGCTATAAAACAGAAGCGAATTGCAGAATGGATTAAAAACCAGAATCCTACAATATGTTGTTTACAACAAACACATTTGAAGCAGAGAGATACACACAGAGTAAAGGTAAAAGGTTGGAGAAGACTATATTCTGCTTCAGCTAAAGTAAAAAAAGCAGGGGTAGCAATCCTTATCTCAGACAAAGCACAAGCAAAAATAGATCTCATTAAAAGAGATAAGGAAGGAAATTACATCTTGCTAAAAGGTACTATAGATAATGAAGTAATATCAATATTAAATATGTATGCGCCAACTGGTATAGCATGCAAGATCTTAGAAAAGAAGTTAAATGAGTTACAAGAGGAATTAGACAGTAATACTATATTAGTGGGGGATCTGAATCTCCCCCTCTCAGAATTAGATCAATCTAGAAGTGAAAGAGGTGAATAGATTACTAAAAAAGTTAGACATGATAGATGTCTGGAGAAAATTGAATGGGGATAGAAAGGAATATACTTTTCTCAGCAGTACATGGCACATTTTCTAAAATTGACCATGTATTAGGGCACAAAAACATCATAGTCAAATGTAGAAAGGCAGAAATAGTAAATGCATCCTTCTCAGATGATGATGCAATAAAACTTACATGTAAGAAAGAGCCAGGTAAACGTAGAATGAAAATCAAATGGAAACTAAATAATTTCATTCTAAAGAATGAATGGGCCAAACAAGAAATCATAGGAAAAATCAATAACTATATCCAAGAGAATGACAATAATGAGACAACATACCAAAATCAATGGGATGCAACCAAAGTAGTGCTTAGGGGAAAATGTATACCTCTAAACACTTACATGAATAAAAAAGAGAAAGAGGAGATTAATGAATTGGGCATGCAACTTAAAAAGCTAGAAAAAGAACAAATTAGAAATCTCCAATTAGACACTAAATTAGAGTTCCTGAAAATTAAAGGAGAAATTAATAAGACTGAAAGCAAAAAAAAAAAACACTATAGAATTAATCAATAAAACTAAGAGCGGGTTTTATGAAAAAAACAATAAAATAGATAAAATATTGGTTAATTTGATTAAAAAAAAGAAAGAAGAAAACCAAATTACCAGTATCAAAAATGAAAAAGGGGATATTACCACAAATGAAGTGGAAATTAAATCAATAATTAGGAATTATTTTGCCCAACTGTATGCCAATAAATTTGACAATCTAAATGAAATGGATGAATATTTACAAAAATACAAACTCCCCAGGTTAACTGAAGAGGAAATAAAATCCTTAAATAAACCCATACTAGAAAAAGAAATTGAACAAGCCATTAATGAACTCCATAAGAAAAAATCCCCAGGGCCAGATGGGTTTACGGGTGAATTTTACCAAACATTTAAAGAACAATTAATTCCAATGTTATATAAATTACTTCAAAAAATAGGTGAAGAAGGAGTTCTACCAAATTTGTTTTATGACACCAATATGGTGGTGATAGCAAAACCAGGCAAAGCAAAAACAGAGAATGAAAATTATAGACCAAACTAATGAATATTGATGCTAAAATCTTAAATAAGATATTAGCAAGGAGATTACAGCAAGTGATCTCCAGGATAATACACTATGACCAGGTGGGATTTATACCAGGAATGCAGGGCTGGTCCAACATTAGGAAAACTATTAACATAATCAACCACATCAATAAGAAAACTAACTAAAATCATATGATTATCTCAATAGATGCAGAGAAAACTTTTGACAAAATATAGCACCCATTCCTAATAAAAACACTGGAGAGTTTAGGAATAAGTAGAGCTTCCCTTAAAATAATAAACAGTATCTACCTAAAGCCATCAGCAAGTATTATGTGCAATGGAGATAAATTAGAGGCCTTCCCACTAAAAGCAGGGGTGAAACAGGGATTTCCATTATCACCCCTATTATTTAATATTGTCCTAGAAATGTTAGCTTTAGCAATCAGAGAAGAGAAAGGCATTAAAGGAATTAGAATAGGCAAGGAGGAAACAAAACTATCACTCTTTGCAGATGATATGATGGTATACTTAAGGAATCCTCGAGAATCAAGTCAAAAATTACTTGAAACAATTAACAACTTTAGCAAAGTAGCAGGATATAAAATAAATCCACATAAATCATCAGCATTTCTATACATGACCAACAAAGTCCAGCAGCAAGAGATAGAAAGAGAAATTCCATTTAAAGTAATGGTAGATAATATAAAATACTTGGGAGTCTACTTGCCAAGACAAACCCAGGAACTCTATGAACACAACTACCAAACACTCTTCTCACAAATCTGATCAGATCTAAATAATTGGAAAGATATCAATTGCTCATGGATAGACAGAGCTAATATAGTAAAAATGACAATAGTGCTTAAATGAATTTACTTATTCAGTACCATACCAATCAGACTACCTAAAAATTATTTTATAGAGCTAGAAAAAATAATAACAAAATTCATCTGGAAAAACAAAAAATCAAGAATATCCAGGGAAATAATGAAAAAAAAATTCACAGGAAGGTGGGTTAGTGGTACCAAACCTGGAGCTTTACTATAAAGTGGCAGTCACTAAAACTATCTGATACTGGCTAAAAAATAGAGTGGTAGATCAATGGAATAGGCTACGCTCAGGAAATGTAGTAGTAAATGACACTAGTAATGTAGTGTTTGATAAACCCAAAGACTCCAGCTTCTTGGATAGGAACTCAGTATTTGACAAAAACTGCTGGGAAAACTGGAAGACAGTATGGCAGAAATTAGGCATAGATCAACATCTTACACCTTATACTAAAATAAGGTCAAAATGGATACATGATTTAGACATAAGAGATGATACCATAGGTAAAATAGGAGAGAAAGGAATAGTCTACCTATCAGATCTTTGGAAAGGAAAACAGCTTATGACTGAACAAGAGATAAAGTATATTATAAAATGCAAAATGGAGGGTTTTGATTACATCAAATTAAAAAATTTTTGTACAAACAGAAGCAATGCATCCAAAATTAGAAGGGAGGCAGAAAGCTGGGAAACAATTTTTGTGGCCAGTACTTCTGATAAAGGCCTCATCTCTAAAATATATGAAACTAAATCAAATTTAGAAGAATCCAAGTCATTCCCCAATTGAGAAATGGTCAAAGGATATGAACAGGCAGTTTTCTGATGAAGAAACCAAAGCTATCTATTCCCATATGAAAAAATGCTCTAAATCTCTAATGATTAGAGAGTTGCAAATTAAAACAACTCTGAGGTACCACCTGACACCTATCAGATTGGCTAAAATGACAAAAAAGGAAAACAATAAATGTTGGAGAAGCTGTGGGAAAATTGGAACACTAATTCATTGTTGGTGGAGCTGTGAACTGATCCAACCATTCTGGAGAGCAATTTGGAATTATGCCCAAAAGGCGATAAAGCTGTGCATACCCTTTGACCCAGCAATACCAATTTTAGGTCTTTTTCCCAAAGAAACCATGGAAAGGGGAAAGGGACCCACATGTACAAAAATATTTATAGCTGCTCTTTTCATCTTAGCAAGGAATTGGAAGTTAAGGGGGTGCCCATCAATTGGGGAATGGCTAGACAAGTTGTGGTATATGAATACAATGGAATACTATTGTGCTGTAAGAAATGATGAGCAGGAGGAGTTCAGAGAAGCCTGGAGGGTGTTGCGTGAGCTGATGATGAGTGAGATGAGCAGAACCAGAAGAACATTGTACACAGTATCATCAACATTGAGTGTTGATCTACTCTGATGGACTTTATTCTTCTCACCAATGCAATGGTACAGAAGAGTTCCAGGGAAGTCATGATAGAAGAGGATCTCCAAATCCAAGGAAAAAAAAAATGTACTGTGGAGTATAGATGCTGAATGAACCATACTATTTCTTTTGTTTTTGGTGATGTTGTTTTTTTTTTTCTATTTTGAGGTTTGTCATCATTGCTCTGATTTTTTCTCTTATAGCAGGACTAATGCAGAAATAGGATTAATGTCATTATGTGTATATATATATATATGTGTATATATGTTATTATGTGTATATATATATATGTGTGTGTGTGTGTGTGTATAGATATATATCTATATCTATATGTACAAAGATATATAGATATAACCTATATCAGATTACCTGCTGTCTAGGGGAGAGGGAAGGGAGGGGAGGGAGGGAGAAAAATCTGAAATTGTAAAGCTTGTATAAACAAAAGTTGAGAACTATCTTTGCATGTAACGGAAAAAATAAAATACCTTATATGTAAAAAAAAAAAAAAAAGAATGAGTGGATCAAACAAATCACAGAAACAATCAATAACTTCATCCAAGAGAATGACAATAATGAGACAATATACCAAATCTATGGGATGCAGCTGAAGCAGTGCTTAGGAGAAATTTTATTTCTTTAACTCCTTACATCTATAAAAAAGAGAAACAGGAGATCGATGAATTGGGCATGCAATGTAAAAACTAGAAAAAGAACAAATTAAAAATCTCCAATTAAATACTAAATTAGAAATTCTGAAAATTAAAAAATTAATAAAATTGAAAGCAAGAAAACTATAGAATTAATCAATAAAACCAAGAACTGATTTTATGATAAAACCAATAAAATATATAAACCATTAATTCGATTTAAAAAAAAGAAAAGAAAACCAAATTACCAGTGTCAAAAGTGAAAAGGGTGATTTTACGACCAATGAAGTAGAAATTAAAGCAGTAATTAGGAACTTTTTTGCCAACTGTATGCCAATAAATTTGACAGTCTAAATGGAATGGATAAATATTTACAAAAATACAAACTGCCCAGGTTAACATGGGAGATAATAAAATCCTGAAATAAGACCATATTAGAAAAAGAAATTGAAGAAACCATTATTGAACTCCCTAAGAAAAAATCTCCAGCACCTGATGCGTTTACAAATGAATTCTATCAAACTTTTAAAGAACAATTAATTCCAATATTATACAAATTATTTGGAAAAATAGGGGTTCTACCAAATGCCTTTTATGACAGAAATATGGTGTTAATATCAAAACCAGGCAGAGAATAAACATCTAGAGAAAATTCTAGACCAATTTCCCTAAATGCATATTGATGCAAAAATCTTAAAGAAGATGTTAGCAAGGAAATTACAGCAAGCGATCAACAGGATAATACACTATGACTAGGTGGGATTTATACAGGCCTGGTTCAATATTAGGAAAACTATTAATATAATCAACTACATCAGTAAGAAAAGTAACCAAAATCATATGATTATCTCAATAGCTGCATTGAAAGCTTTTGACAAAATATAGCACCCCTTTCTAATAAAAACTCTATAGAGCTTAGGAATAGGTGGAGCTTTCC
Source organism: Dromiciops gliroides (assembly GCF_019393635.1). Taxonomy (NCBI): domain Eukaryota; kingdom Metazoa; phylum Chordata; class Mammalia; order Microbiotheria; family Microbiotheriidae; genus Dromiciops; species Dromiciops gliroides. The sequence continues at coordinate 624,734,611 of NC_057862.1, read as the reverse complement.
TTAAAAAAATAAGCAGTATCTACCTAAAACCATCAGTAAGCATAATATGTAATGGAGATAAGTTAGAGGCCTTCCCAACAAGATCAGTGGTGAAACAGGGATGTCCATTATCACCTCTATTATTCAATATTGTACTAGAAATGTTAACTTTAGCAATTAGAGAAGAAAAAGGAATTTGAATAAACGAGGAAGAAACAAAACTATCACTTTTTGCAGATGATATTTTGCTTTAATTAGGGAATCCTAGAGAATCAACTAAAAATTACGTGAAACAATTAACAAATTTAGCAAAGTAGCAGAATATAAAATAAATCCACATAAAGAGAAATTCTATTTAAAGTGATGGTAGACAATATAAAATACTTGAGAGTCTACTTGCTAAGACAAACTCAGGAACTCTATGAACACAAGTAGAAAACACCTTTCACACAAATCAAATCAGATCTAAATAATTGAAAAAATATCAATTGCTCATGGATAGACTGAGCTAATATAATAAAAATGACAATTCTACTTAAATTAATTTACCTATTCAGTGCCATACCATTCAGACTACCTAAAAAGTATTTCATAGAGCTAGAAAATATAGTAACAAAATTCATCTGGAAAAACAAAAAGTCAAGAATAACAATGGAACTAATGAAAAAAAAATGCACAGGAAGGTGGGTTAGCTGTACCAAATCTGAAGCTCTACTATAAAGGAGAAGTCATCAAAACTATTTGGTACTGGCTAAGAAATAGAGTGGAGGATCAATGGAATAGGCTAGGCACAGGAGACACAGTAGTAAGTGACTTTAGTAATATATTGTTCGATAAATCCAATGACTCCAGCTTCTGGGATATGAATTCAGTATTTAATAAAAAGTGCTGGGAAAACTGGAAGATAGTATGGCATAAATTAGGCATAGACCAACATCTTATACCTTATACTAAAATAAGGTCAAAATGGGTACATGATTTAGACATAATAGTTGATACCATAGGTAAATGGGAGAAGAAGGAATAGTTTACTTTTAAGATCTTTGGGGAGGAGAACAGTTTATAACCAAACAAGATATAGAGAATATTATAAAATGCAAAATGGATGATTTTGATTACATTAAATTAAAAAGTTTTTGTACAAACAGAAGCAATGCATCCAAAATTAAAAGGGAGGAAGAAAGCTGGGAAACAATGTTTATAGCCAGCATTTCTGATAAAGGCCTCATTTCTAAAATATATTGGGAACGAAATCAAATTTCTAAGAATCCAAGTCATTCCACAATTGAGAAATGGTCAAAGATATTAACAGGCAGTTTTCTCATGAAGAAATCAAGACTAACTATTGACATATGAAAAAAATGCTCTAAATCACTATTTATTAGAGAAATGCAAATTAAAACAATTCTTTAAAAAAAAAGCAAGACCTATCAGATTGCCTAACATGACAAAAAAGGAAAAGTATACATGTTGGAGAAGCTGTGGAAAAAATTCGAACACTAATGCATTGTTGGTGGAGCTGTGAACTGATCTAACCATTCTGGAGAGCAATTTGGAATTATTTTATTTTATTTTATTTATTATTTTTTATTTTATTTTTATTATTTTATTTATAGCTCCCAAAGGGCTACAAATCTCTGCATACCATTTGACCCAGCAATACCACTATTGGGTCTTTCCCCCAAAGAGGTTATAAAAAAGGGTAAAGGACCCACATGTACAGATATATTTGTAGCTCCTCTTTTTGTGGTGTCAAGGAATTGGAAATAGAGGGGCTGCCCATCAATTGGGGAATAGCTGAACAAGTTGTGGTCTATGAATTTAATTGAATTCTGTTGTGTTGTCAGAAACAATGAGCAGGCCTATTTCAGAGATAGCTGGAAGGACTTGCATGAACTGATACTGACTGAGATGAATGGAACCAGGAGAACATTGTACACAGTATCATCACTATTATGTGTTGATCAACTGTGATAGACTTGATTCTTCTCAGCAATACAATAGTCCAAGATAGTTCCAAAGGACTCATGATGGAAAATACTCTCCAAATCTAGAAAAAAAGAATGCACTGTGGAATATGGATGTATATTGCACCATAATATTTCTTTTGTTTTTGGTGCTGTTGTTTTTCTTTTTTGAGATTTTTCCTTTTTGCTCTAATTCTTCTCTTATAACATTACTAATGCAGAAATATGTTTAATGTTATTGTACATAGATGACCTATATCAGATTACTTGCTGTCTTGGGGAGAGGGTGAGGGAAGGGACAGAGGGAGAACAATTTGAAACTAAAAAACTTATAAAACAAATTTTGAAAACTATCTCTACCTGTAAATGGAAAATAATGAAATACTTTTATAATTTAATAAAAACAAAAAACAAACAAACAAAAGAAAGCAAACAAACAAAAAAAATGAAAGGAAGTGTCCTATCTTTACAAGGTTTCCACAGAGCATAGTGGAAGGGTTGAGAGGGTTTTGAATAGATGAGCAATAAAAGGGAGACAAGATTGGGATTTGAAAAAGGGAAGCAGGAGGATAAGAATGACTGGGATTGGTAGGGAATAGCTCATTAGAAGTATGTTTATAATTGAGGAATGAAATCAAGTCATTGACTATTGTCCCTAAAGATTTAACCTGGGAGTGGAGTTTCTAGTGTGTAACTGGAAATTGAGGTATAAACCAATTGCTGTGGGACATAGGTGTTCCCTGTGAAATACCTGGAGTCTGATAAAATAGATATCCTGGAAATCTGGAATGCCTTCCTGAGCAGGCATAGGTAGGCTGACTGTTTTGGAGTTTAGGAGCACAAAGACCCATATGCTTCATTTCAAGTATAAGAATGTCCGTACTACTTGCAGTGGCCAATTGACTCTAGCAAAAGCAACACAAGGTAAGATTATGGTTTCAGATACATTTTTGTAGACAACTGCTCTCCTTTTAATACATGCCTATGTTCCAAGTCTTATATACTCCGCTATGCTAGTTAGCATAATTGACTATTAGTTTGCTGGTTTGTATTCTGTAATCAAGCAAATTGGAACTTCTCTACCCATGATGGAGAACCCTCCTGTTACCTAAACAAATTTCACTTTTGTCAACAATGATTTCAAACTTCTGACAAATGGCTCAATCCAACTGAGAAATAATAGTCTACTTTATAAGAGACACAAGTGATAAGACAATCCTTTCCTGGATGAATGATTTTCTCCTAATACCCAGTTAATAAACATTAGCCACATTTAATTCTATTGAAAGTCATAAAAAAGATATTTATATTTGAGTTTATGTGCATGATTCTGCTTCTGTTATTAAAATAAAGTATTACATGTACAGTAGAAGATTTCTATTTGGGAAAATTATGCCCAAATCAGATAACACAAGTATCTTCAGTTCATCATAAGCAAATGACAGATTGAGAATGTGAGGAGAATTGAAAATGTTCGTAAGGTTCCCAATTTTTGAATGACAGACATAGGCAAAATGGACTACTGTTCTTTGTAGGCAAAGAAAAAGAAAATCTTTCAAGTGCAAACTAAAAATTTTATATTATTCTCCTGTAAATAAAAAGTAAGCTATTGTTTGGAATACTTCAATCTCAGATCTTTTATTAAAGTGTATCATATAGTTCAGGGGTCTGTCATTTATAAAAACCCAACAATATTCAATTTAAATAGTTAAGATTTATATTCTGATTTCAATGGAAATATTGTCCCTTATCAATATTGGTAGCCCATTTAAATAAGTAAGGTTTTTTGTTTTTCTTTTTTTTTTAGTGAGGCAATTGGGCTTAAGTGACTTGCCCAGGGTCACACAGCTAGTAAGTGTTAAGTGTCTGAGGCCAGATTTGAACTAAGGTACTCCTGACTCCAGGGCCAGTACTCTATCCACTGTGCCACCTAGCTGCCCCAGTAGTTAATTTTTGAAGGTAATTAAACCTCCCTTTAAAAATAAAGGATGTTTTCACCTATTCTATTCTCTATCAAGGAATAAAAGTTATCTGTAGACATCAATTCTAATTCTGGTTCTGCAACCAAATTACTCTGAAAGCTTATATAAACACATTTTATTCATATCAGTTCACAACTAAATAATAAGAACCGTAAATATTTGTTTCACCGCAAAGAATATCACAACCATCATCCTTAAAGAACTAACAATTTAATAAGGGATGGAGTGATGTGCAAAAATAAATATTATACAAATTAGGACATTGTTAGTGTATAGCAAAGGGCAAATGGAGTGAAATGAGAGATTCGGGAGGGAGGTGTGGTTTCCAATTGAAGGAATAATAAAGAAGATGACATTTGAATTGAGTCTAAAAGAATAAAAAGATTTTAATTTCCATATATGTGTCAAAGACTAAGAGTTCCAAACACAACAAATAAAATGACCATCTATAGTCAGGAAGTAGAATTCATGACTTTTTGAATGGACAGTAGTCCAATTTAGTTATAATATGGATTAGATGAAAGGAAAGAGTTGTGTGAAATAAAGCTAACAAGATTATTGAAGATCCTTGAATGTACATTTACTTTTGTATGCAGAAGAGAGCCACTCAAGGTGTGTGAGCAAACGAGTGGCAAAATGCATGTTGTCATCCCAGACAATGCCAAAAGACTCATCATGGAAAATGTTCTCCACATTCAGAAAAAGAACTAGGGAGTCTAAATTCATATTGAAGCATATTTTCACTTTTGTTGTTGCTTTTGTGTTATTTATTCTTTCTAGCATTTTCCCCTTTTATTCTGATTCTTTTCTTACAACATGACTAATGTGGAAAAATGTTTAACAGGATTGAAATGTATAACTTATATCAGATTACTTCCTGGCTTCAAGAGGCAAGAGGTAAGGGAGGGTGGGAGAAAAATTTGGAACAAAAAAATCTTTACTTGTAATTGGAAAAAATAATTAAAATTGCATTCTGTTATTTAGGGAAGTCAAATACACACACACACACACATCTCACCTATAAGTGAGAGGAGAGTTTTATTTTTTTTATTGAATAGAATTTTATTTTCCAAAAATATATGTAAAAACAAATTTTAACATCAATTTTTAAAAAAAATTGTGTTCCAACTTCGTCCTCCTCCATTCCCACCCCCCACCCACTAGAATTCAAGTATTTCAAAATAAGTTATACATGAGTAGTCATGGAAAACATTCCCATATTAGCTAGGTTGTGAGAGAAAACAGTCAAAAAACTCCCAAAACTTCAGACTGAGGAATTGTCAAAGAGAAAAAAAAAATTTCTAATGTGTTTCCAGGGGCAGCTAGGTGGCACAGTGGACAGAGCACTGGCCCTGGAACCAGGAGCACCCGAGCCCAAATCTGGCCCCAGACACCCAACACCCACCAGCCGCGTGACGGCGGGCAAGCCACCCAAACCCAATTGCCTCACAAAAAAAAAAAAAAAGAAAAGATAAACAATGTGTTTCCATCTATTTTCAGATACTATCACTTCTTTCTCTGTAGATGGGTTGCCATTTTCATTAGTGCAGAGTAGGGGAGGGGACAGTCAGAAGTAAAACACTTTTGAGGAGGAATAGTTTAAAATAAGATAGAAAATAGAGTAAATATCATTGGAAGGGAATAAGATGGAGGGAAATAGTTATGATGATTGAATATAATGGCAAAACATATGGTACCTACTTTGCTGGGCTAATATGAAGAAAATTCTTTGTCAAGTTTAAGGTACTTTATTTAGGTTATGATGAAGAGGATACTATCAGAAAAACCTGGAAAGACCTACATGAACTGAAGCAGAGTGAAATGTACTATATACAAAATAACAGCAATAGTGTAAGATGATCTACTGGGAAGCATGTGGTTATTTTCAGTAAGGCAATGGTCCAATATAACCCTGAGAAGAGAGTTTTAAACTAGGAGACATTTAATATTTCTTCCACCTGGTTAGAAAAAACAAAACAAAACAAAACAAAAAATACCTTCTGTCTTTTTGAGATGGAGGGCAGTTAGCTCTCTTTATAATTAACCCTGATGATAGTTCTTAAGTAGTCCCAATCCCTTTTATTCTTCAAATTATGATCAATAACTACAATTCCTTTCACACACCCCTCCCCCTACTGGAACTATTTTCCATGCCTTTAATCTTTTCGATTGCTCTCTTTGCACCACTTTCCAGTTTCCTGATCTGCCATATCTGTACAAATAATTTAATAGAGAAATGGGAAAAGGAAAAAAAAAACTTCTAATAGAGACATCAATAGCATTATATTACGGAGGAATGGTTGTGTCCAGAAAAACATTTAAAATTCTGCCTGTATGTTTAGCAAAATTCCAAGGACAGTGTTACCACCTTGCTAAATAAGGCAATACTTTAAAATATAAGTTGAATTTTTCAACTTCCTAAATAGCTGAAATCTTTAACCATAATTTTAAAAAACTGGAAGAGGAAAACAACCAACCAGCTACTTGTTTTAATCTTATATCATTTTATTCTACAAAAAAAAGAAATAACTAAAACAAAAACAACAACACCCAAATGATATCTAATTTCCAACATATCACTCCTATTCTTGAATTTAATAAACCACTGAGGAAATAATCAGAACTCCTTGGAGATGAGAAAGAGGGACCTGTATGATGATGGGAAATTAGATAGAAACTTAGGAAGGATAAAGGGAATGATAAAATAATGGGATATTATCACAAATAAATTATATTCATTAAAATAAGTATTATCCTCCCAAATAAACAACTCCCGTGGGAGGAGCTATATCAACTCTAATGAAACTGTTATTTCTCAGAACTTTGTTGGGAGTAGCCTTCAGAACATTTTCATTTAATTTCAAGTCATTTGAAGAGTAAAATTATGAAAACTGTTTTGTTTTGTTTTGTTTTAATTTTGTCTTATGTATCTCCAATTTATTTTGCCCAGGGTGGATTTTGACTCAACATTTCTTCCTAAGGAGGAGAGCGAATAGGTAGACAGTAACGAGTAGAATGACTAATGAATCAATGAAGGTAGGCCTTGGAGGGAAAAAACAAAAACAAAAAACAAAACAAACAAACAAAAAAAAAACACTCTTCACTCTTGTCTGCATCCTAACATAGAATAATCATCATAGTCATATTAAATTCAGTGAAAAAGCACATAAACTCTATTAAGGCCATGGAATTTGTCATTATTTTGGGTAGGAAATGAAAATTTAAAAAAAATAGTTTTCCTTCTCAACAAGTTTACATTCTATTTACGGAAACAAAATACACTGAGAAAGTTAAAAGCATAACAAAATTATTGGGCAGGGGAATGGGGTGGGAGGCAGGTACTAGAAACTGGAGAGATCAAGATAAGCTTCCTACTGCACAGTACCTGGGATATAGTACTCACTTTATTAATGTTCATCAATAAAAATTCTAATATGCCTCTAACTGGCCATAATATTTGCTCATTTCATTTCATGTCCCTAAATCCATTCCTTCACCTCTATTATGTTCAGTCCCTCTATCTCTCAGTATTTTCTCAATCCCATAACTTTTCTGGCCAAAACTCATGCTCTTTCAATTTCTTTCCATCCAGTCTTAAGCCAATAATTAATCAATTCAACCCCATATTGTTATAAATCTCAAATCTCTCACCTTATTTTCTTGTCACTGCTTATTCCTGACCAAAGGCAGGACTACATTATGCCCATCATCTAACTCCTTCTTTGAACAGAGCCAGAGGAAATCACACAACTGTGTTTAATGGTGTATGGAACAATTTTTTTTTTCTTTTTTTTCTTTTTTTGGTGAGGCAATTGGGGTTAAGTGACTTGCCCAGGGTCACACAGCTAATAAGTGTTAAGTGTCTGAGGCCGGGTTTTGAACTCAGGAACTCCTGACTCCAGGGCAGGTGCTCTATCCACTGCACCACCTAGCTGCCCCCAATGTAGGGACCAATTTTTAATTGGGGAGTGTTAGCTAGGTGGCTTGCGGCAATATTGGGGCAAGGAAGGAGACCAATGGCCTCCCTCAAAAATAGAACAGGATTTATTTAACAAGAACAAACTCAAAAACATAAACAGGATCAGTAGGATTAAGGGAAAGGAATTAAAATGGGGAAACGGAAATAATAAAACCTGAATAACACCACTGCCTAGGAATCCAGCTGAGAACACACAGCAGTATCCTGTCACCTTCCAGCTTCAAGCTAGAATGGTGAAAAACCTCCCTTCTTCCCAGCAGACCCCAGGCTGACCACACATAGCCCCAAGCCAATTGGCTGGCAGTTCTGACTGATAGTCACATGACTGACGTCACTGGGCTCCCAGTAATTATAATTTTGCCAGGCCCATGTAGGTGTAGGTAAGTGGTCCCAGAGCCAGGGTGAGGGCTACAACCAGTGGGTGGAGCACCAGCTATTTGCAGAGGCACTTTGCCTGAGCCTGAGGGTTTTTTAAATTCTAGCCAAAAGATGGGGTAATATAAACCTCAAATAACAATTAATTCTTTACAATGGGTATTCTATAATTCCTAGTAACTAATTACATCTAGTTATTCATTCAATAAAAACCCCTTATATTCCACCCTAATTAATGCCTATCTCGTTCTCCACAGAAATTATCCTAAACTTAATATTCTCAAATTCACTGCATCTCCCCATCTACATACCCTCTCATGTTTTTTTTTTTTTTTTTTTTTTTTTTCATAGTCCTTCAGGGTTATATTGGACCATTGCCTTGCTGAAAATAACCACATGCTTCCCAGCAGATAATTTTACACTATTGCTGTTATTTTGTATACAGTGCATTTCACTCTGCTTCAGTTCATGTAGGTCTTTCCAGGTTTTTCTAATAGTATCCTGTTCATCATACCCTAAATAATGTACCTTAAACTTGACAAAGAATTTTCTTCGTATTAGCCCAGCAAAGTCATCATAACTATTTCCCTCCATCCTATTCCCTTCCCATGATATTTACTCTATTTTCCATCTTCTTTTAAACTATTCCTCCTCAAAAGTATTTTACTTCTGACTGTCCCCTCCCCTACTCTGCACTCCCTTTTTTTTCACCCTTCCTTCCTTATCCTCTTCCCCTCATACTTTCCTGTAAGGTTAAATAGATTACTCCTCCCAACTGGGTGTGAATGTTATTCCCTCCATGAGTCAACTCTGATGAGTTTAAGGTCTTTGAGCTAATTCTGTGTTCCAAATTTTCTTCCTCCCTCTCTCCTCAACCCTCCCTATGAAATCAAGCAATTCAATATTTCATACTTGTGCCGTTATGCAGAACATCTTCACCTTCCTTGAAAGTATTTTGCTTTTTACTACTCTCTCCCAGAATCTGCCCTTCCCTCCTTCCCCTCCCCCCCTTATCTCCCTCCCCTCCCTCAGGGCAAAATATATTACTATACCCACTTGAGTATGTATGTTAGTCCTTCTTTGAGTCAATTCTGATGATATTAAGGTTCAAACACTCCCCAATTCCTTCCCCCTCTTCCCCTCCCCTCCATAAGCTTTTTTCTTGTTTCCTTCATATGAACAACCTCTCCCCAGACAATCGTTCCCCTTCCCCCTCCCCCAGTCTATTTCTCCTACACCTCAACCCTATTTTAAGGATGTCATTATGGGTTAGTTAGATGGCACAGTGGACAATGCACCAGCCCTGGACCCAGGAGGCCCCAAGCCCAAATCCGGCCCCATACATAAGACACCCCACAAAGAACAAAACATAACTTCCCTTCGTATTCAGTTCAGACCTGTGTCCTCTGTATTATCTTCCCATATAGGAATGTTAACAGTTTGATCTTTTAATATCCCTCATGAAGTCTTTTTCCTGTTTATCTTTTTATGCTTCTCCAGGGTGTTGTATTTGAAAGTCAAATTTTCTATTCAGTTCAGGTCTTTTCATAACAAATGCCTGAAAGTCTTCTTTCTCCTTGAAGTTCCAAGTTTGCCTCTGAAAGATGATGCTTAGTTTTGCTGGGTATGTGATTTTTGGCTGTAGTCCCAGTTCCTTTGCCCTCTGGAATATCATATTCCATGCCCTCCGGTCCTTTAATGTAGAAGCTGCTAGATCTTGCTTTATCCTTATTGGAGCTCCACAGTATTTAAATTCCTTTTTTCTAGCTGCTTGCAATATTTTCTCCTTGACCTGGGAGTTCTGGAATTTGGCTATAATATTCCTGGAGGTTTTCCTTTTGGGATCTCTTTCAGGAGGTGATCGGTGGATTCTTTCAATTTCTATTTTAGCTTCTGCTTCTAGAATATCAGGGCAATTTTCCCTCACAATCTCTTGGAGGATGGTGTCTAAACTCTTGTTTTGGTCATGGTTTTCAGGTAGTCCAATGATTTTCAAATTATCTCTCCTAGATTTATTTTCTAGGTCAGCTGTTTTTCCAAGGAGATATTTCACATTGCCTTCTATTTTTTCATTCAATTGGATTTGCTTTACTGTGTCTTGGTTTCTCATAAGCTCACTAGCTTCCATTTGTTCAATCCTAATTCTTAGGCAATTATTTTCAGCAGACAGTTTTTTAATCTCCTTTTCCATTTGGCTTTTCAAACTGTTGACTTTTTTCTCATGACTCTCCTGCATTGCTCTCATTTCTCTTTCCATTCCTTCCTCTCTTTCTCTACATCTTCGTTCTATCTCTCCTACTTTCTCTTCAAAGTCCCTTTTGAGAGCTTCCATGGCCTGAGACCAGTTCGTATTTTTCTTGGAAGCTTTGGATGTTGGAGCTTTGACCCTATTATTATCTTCTTCTTCTGAGGATGTATTGTGGTCTACCTTTCCCCCAAAGAAGTTTTCGATGGTCTTCTGCTTTCTCTGCCTACTCATCCTGGCTTACTGTTTCTTGGCTTTTTACTCCTTAAAGTGTAGCACTGCTTCCCGGACACACTGTTCGTGCTACAGCGTGGCCCAGGGGGTGATTGGGCTTCTTCTCAGCCTGCCTGGCTTGTGAGTAATCACAGCTGCTTTCTCTTTGACCCGGAAACAGAAGTCTGATTGAACTCTGATTCTCTATGGTCGGAAGCTTGGCGTGCTTTTACCCCTCCCCCACTGGGCCACCACCACTCGATTCAGCCCACTGGTTCAGACCCAGGGCGCTTTGCCCCAACTCCAGCAGATACTGCCTCCACTTCACCCCAGCCTACCTCCGAACCCCCTCACCAGTCTGTGATCGGAGCCTCAGAAGCTGCTGGTGCTGAAGACTCTGACGTGTTGGAGGCACTGTCCCTGGCTGGGTCCGGACCGCGCGCTGAGCTGTTCAGCCTGATCAGTAGGTGATCAGAATTGCCCTCTTTTGCGGAGAAACAGTCTCACTCTGTTCTTATGTGCATTAGGCTGTTCTGGGTTTTGATTTTTACCGCATTATTTGGGCGTGAATGGACGGGTTTATCTGGAGCTTGTGGGAGTCACAGCCTCTCCTCCGCCATCTTGGCTCCGCCCCTCTCCATACCCTCTCATGTTAAGAACTTTTAGTTTTAGGGGCAGCTAGGTGGTTCAGTGGATAGAGCACCATCTCTGGAGTCCTCAGGAGGACCTGAGTTCAAATCTGGCCCCAGACACTTAACACTTACTAGCTGTGTGACCCTGGTCGAGTCACTTAATCCCAATTGCCTCACACACACAAAAAGAGAACTTTTAGCTTTTTACTTCATAGAAAAATAAACAAAAATTAGCTCATTCCACTTAAGCTTCCTCTTCTTCCATCTTTATCTCAAAAACCATTAATATTGTCCTCTACTCTAACCTCTTTTCTTTTAACCTCTAATAATTCAGTAGTTATTCACCTTGGTAAGGCTAAGGCTTACCCCTTCCAAGTTTTCAGGCAGATTGTCCACTCAATCATTGTCACCATTTCTTATTTTAAATTGAATCTTATTTTTGCCTCTACCCCTACTGACTTTATGTATGCCCTAGTAACCTCTGATTCAACAATAACAACAACAACAACAACAACAACAAATGAACAAAAAATCCTTCAACAAGCCCAATCCATCCTTCAAAACCATCATACTTTATATTTCTTCTATTTTCAACTAAACACACAGAAAAAAAGCTTTCTTTAATATATACCTGTACCAATTTTAACCATCATGTTTTTTTCTTTGAAATGGAACTTCCAAACCTAGCACTTAAATTAATTATTTTCTCCAAAGTTAACACTGACCTCTAAATTGCCAAAAAAAAAAAATGTTATTTTAGTCCTCACACATGCTGACCATTCTGTTATATTTGCCAATGCTTTCCTCCCTCTAAGATGGAATGAGATAATTCTTTTTTGGTTATATTCCTTCCATCTGACTGCTCCTTCTCATTCTTCTGTGGTTGTTTCCAATTCATATTATATCTTCTAATTATAGGTGTTCTTCAGGACTATGCTCTATTCTCATTTCTCTTCTCTTTGTACAGAATCTCCTTTGAATACCATCACCTCCAAGGAGATCAATGATCATCTCAATGCACATAATTCCCAGTTCTATATATGTAGGTCTTACTTCTCTCCTGAGTTTCAGTTTTTAAATCAGTAATTTCCTTTTGAATGGCTTTAATTTAACATCCCTTAGGCATCTACTATTCAATTGTTTTAAAAATAATTCATTCTCTCCCTTCACACTCAATTCTTATGAATATGTTTAAAATTGTTGAGGGTTCCACTACCTTTCAAGTCACCAATTTTGAACTTCAGTGTCATTTGACTCCTCATTCATAGTCACCTCATTTAATGTTAATTCTTGTTGTCTGTACCTCTTAATGTCTCTTTGAATTTCCCCCTTTTTTTCTTCACATAGCTGTCATCCTAGTTCAAGCCTCTTCATCTATCTTTTAGACAGTTTTAGTAGATTTCTCCTTGGTCTCTATACCTCAAATCTCTAGCTGTCACAGTGATTTTGCTTAAGCCAGCCTAACCATAGCACGCATTCTACTCAATAAACTCCAATGTCTTCCAGTTTCCTTCAGGATAAAATAAAAAGTCATCTTTTTGACATATAAATCATTTATATCCTCTGTCATTCCAACCTTTCCAGCCTTCTCATATGTTTCTCCCTTTCACGAACTTTATTACCTAACCACAATGACCTATCTACTGTTCCTCAAACATAATTCTCCATCTCCCATCTTCATGCATTTGCACTGAATGTCTTCCATATATGTAATACTCACTCCTCACTTTTGCTTCTCAGCTTCCCTGACTTCCTTTAAGATTAAGATCAAACTACATGTTATTCAGGAGGCCTTCCCTGGTCTTTTCATTTTTTATTTTTTTGCATATACCTAGTTACTCACGTGTGTCCACTTTAAGCATATGAGCTTTTTTGTGAAGGAATGGATTTGACCTATATTGCCTGAACTTATTATAGTACCTGACACTTTCATTCATAAATACTTTTTGACTTGAGTTCACTAAATATTTAGTAAACAATTACTATGTTTAAGAACCATTTCTAAATTCTGATTATACAAAGATAAATATAGCTTAGCTACTCTCTTTAAGGAACTTATAATAAGCAGATAGGGGGTAAATGAAATTGAGTGCTTAGCTTTACATCAAGAAAACCTGAACTAAAAGTTTGCCTCAGAAAATCCCTAGCTAAGCAAGTCAGTAAATCTCTCTGAGGATCAGTTTTATCTTCTGTAAAATGGATATTATGATAATCTGACTAAAAAAATGTTGCCGTGAGGATCAAATGAGATGACGTCTGAAAATTATATGGAAACATCGAAATACTATAGAAAGTTGGTGATGCTGTTGTTATTATGAACAAGACAGATCATTTGAGATGACTGTTTTTATTTCCTACTTATACCCTCCTATCACCATTCCCTTTAGTTTTCTGAGTGCTGGTGTATGCAGAAAGTAGGTTGGAAGTTTTTATAAGCATTTGATTTTCCTAACATAACATCTAGTTCAAGTGAATCCTATCCAGATGGTTCCAATTTAGCCATGTGTTAATGCATACATGCAGCTGAATACAAACCAAGTAGAAAGAGGAGAAACAAACAGTAATGAGAGAAGAATGCATCTGTTCATCTGGGTGAAAGGGGTTTCCCCATCAATCTTTCCTTTGAAATTTCTTAAAAACAGACCCAAGTTGAAAAACAATTTAGACAGTTTTGTTTAAGTTTGACCTGGTTCTAGCTGCCAGATCTAGTCATCAATTTACTTCAGTTTATTTCAACCATTGCTTTAAATACCTATTATGTAAAAGTTGTTGTTTATGGCACTTGAAATGGATGTCAATCTATCTAGCTGCCTACTAAGAGAGTGATTTATTCATCTTTAAAATGAATTATGGTTTGGATCCATGTAGTAATTTAATATAGAATATTACTGACGGAAAAAAAATATTTCCACAATTCCAGAAAACATTTTTTTTCTCCTATTCTGTCCAATATCCTGTGTTAGATATTGGTGAATATGTAAACAGTTTACAAAAGTTCCCTGCTCTGGTAGAGCTCATAATACATCACATTTTTATTTTGTAGGTTTGAATTCAGTAGCTTATACACAAACTTTATCATGCTCCAGGGACACATATAACACTTTCATTTATGTACAACCACAAATTAATTTAGAAAGAAATACAATTCAATTGTTCAATTAATTTCTGCTCATTTATATTCCACTTAATAATTTTTATCTATATTATATTTTATCATTTAATGATAATGACCCAATATTTACAGCACTATGTGAAAATAATGTATAGGTATTTTCAATCTATTGTAGGAGGTTCAGTATTGACTATCAGAGAAATGATAGAGGTCATTCCATGGATGCAGATTCTTCAGAAGGCAGCTTAAACAGGAAGGGGTTCTCTTAAGAGTGAAATTCTATGGAAGTTGAGGGAATGTCCATCAATTGGGGAATGGCTGGACAAGTTGTGGTATATGAATATGTGGTATATGAATGCTGTAAGAAACAATGAGCAGGAGGAGTTCAGAGAAACCTGGAGGGTCTTGCGTGGGTTGATGTTGAGTGAGATGAGCAGAACCAGAAGAACATTGTACACAGTATCATCAACATTGTGTGTTCATCTACTGTGATGGATTATATTCTTCTCACTAATGCAATGGTACAAAAGAGTTCCAGGGGACTCATGATGGAAGACGATCTCCACATCCAGGAAAAAAAAAAAACAAACAAACTGTGGATTATAGATGCTGATTGAACCATACTATTTCTTTTGTTTTTGGTGCTATTGTTTTACTATTTTGAGGTTTTTCCTCATTCCCCTAATTTTCTCTTATACTATGACTAATGCAGAAATATATTTAATGTTACTATATATATATATATATATAACCTATATCAGATTACCTGCTGTCTAGGGGAGGGGGCAGGGAGGGATAAAAATATGAAATTGGAAAGCTTGTATAAACAAAAGTTGAGAACTATCTTTACATGTAACTGGAAAAAATACTTTATTAAAAAATAGCATCCAAATAAAAAAAAGGAAATGATAAAAAAAAAGAGTGAAAATGTGAATAAACAAAGGGAAAAAAAATTCAGAGGGGAAGATAGTTGACCCTTGGCTAAAGAAACAAAATTGATGCATAAGGAACATGATAATTTACATGGACATACACACAAATATACACATATATACATAAGTATACATGCATAGACAAACACACACACATACATATGTATACATATATACACACATAAATAATAGCATTTTCTAGCACTTTAAGTTTTGTAAAACACTTTACAAAAATGATCTATTCTACAATAAAAACAATCCTGAAATGTAGGTCATATATTCTTCTTTCTAAAGGTGGGGAAACTAAGACAGTGACCCAAGGTCACAAAGCTGGTAAGTTCCTAAGGTCAGACTTGAACTGAGGTCTTCATGATTTCAATTTGAATGATCTATGCACTGTACCACTTAGGTACCTTTAGGGTTATCAAATGATATAACATATGTAAAAAAGTCTACAAATTTTAAAATGCTATATAAATGGTAGCTACACATTTATACATATGTATGCCAGATGTATATATACATTTATATACATGTGTATGTATATAAGTATGAATATTTTCCTCTCCCAGGCTCTAACAGAGAACCAAAACTTATGACAAATAATGTAAATAAAGAAATGGATAGGTGGATAGGAATGTAGATGAAATTAGTCCAACAAAACCAATGAAAACATCAATTAAGTGTGATGATATATGTAATGCTTCTAATCTACATTTGCTGACTCTCTATAGAAGGAAGGGAGCTATATTTTATACCTATTCTTTAGGCCCAAATTTAATGATTTTGGTCTTGTACATTCCATTTTCATTTTCTATTTGTATATTGTTTTCCTGGTGATGTTTATTTTACTTTGTGAAGTATCTCTCTATATGCTTCATATTTCACATTTCTTAAAATAGTACATTACAGTATGCACTGGAATTTGTTTATTCACTTCTCAATTGATTTGAAGTCATCAAGTCTGCGTTCAAATTATATCTTGTATACTTATTACTTTGCACTTGAAAAAGTTACTTAACCTCTCTTGGCTTCAGTTCCTCCTACCTTAAAATGAGGTTAGATTCAATCAACTCCGAGGTCTCTTCAAGCCCTATATCTATGATGGTATAATAATTCCAGTAAGAGAAATTAATGGAGAATAAATATATAATAGGGAGAAAATCTTGTAAAAATAATGTCAAATTTCAGAATGAGCTAAGACTGTTCCCCTTTCTTATAAAGTTAATCTTCT
The DNA here is from genome assembly GCF_019393635.1 of Dromiciops gliroides. NCBI lineage: Eukaryota > Metazoa > Chordata > Mammalia > Microbiotheria > Microbiotheriidae > Dromiciops > Dromiciops gliroides. The sequence continues at coordinate 624,717,961 of NC_057862.1, read as the reverse complement.
TTACCTCTTTTGGATATTGTAGATTACTTTAATACTTATTTCTTCTTCTTCTTTTTTTTGTATTTTTGCAGGGCAATGAGGGTTAAGTGTCTTTCCCAAGGTCACACAGCTTGTGAGTGTCAAGTGTCTGAGTCCGAATTTGAACTCAGGTCCTCCTGAATCCAGGCCCAGTACTTTATCCACTGTACCACCTATCTGCCCCTTAATGCTTATATCTTATAACAAATGCTTAGTAAAGCTTTCTGTTCCCCTTCAAAGACTTTTTTCTTTCCCTCATAATACATGTATATACTTATCTTTCACACTTTTTTAGCACTTCCCAGTGGAATGTGAACACCTTGAGGCAATCTTATCTTCTCAACTTTATATCCTCCATATGCAGCATAATGAGATGAATATGTTACACCCTAAATGCTTACTAGATTGGACTGGACCAGAATGAATTGGAATAGACTAGACTGGAATGTATTCAATTGTATTGAATATCTGGAATTCTTTGCATGACTCCATGTTGAGTAAATGAGAAAACAAAAGTTTATATTCTATGCTTACCTAAAATGAGCAAGAACAGACAGAGACAAAATGGTAATTCCACTAGCATAGTCTCTCAGATGTATGTCTCCACACAGTATTTTGGAACACTTTCGACATCTTAAAAAGTCATGGAAAATTTTTTTTTAAAAAGTCATGGCTCTAGAAGGCCTGACACCCAAAAACTCCCCTTTCATTTACAAAATATTTTTGGATATATGGTCCCCAAGTTTCAAACTTTTGAAAACAATAATCAATAGGAGAGTCATATAACGATGACCCATGCAGTCTTGAACACTGTAAGACACTTTCTTCATGGAAGATTCTCATAACCCTCATAGGGGCATAGTGCAGAATATGAAATGGACAATTATATTCTTTCAATTTTCTAGTCATCTTGACCTCCATGATTTACTTCCCCTTAAAGAGAGTAATTTGATTTCTAACTAGGAAACTCAATGTTATAGAATGTTAGTAATGTTCATTTAAAAAAATATCCAGTGAATTTAAGCCATTGTGGAACAAAAGACAATATACAAAAGTATATTTTCTCTGGTTGTATATTGATTTTAAAAGTCCATGCTAATATTCAAATGAATAAGAACATCTTTTAGAAAAAACAGTATTAATAGAGTTTAAAGTGTATTGTCTCTTGGAGTTTGTTTCCCAAAGTTGGTACAAATTGTTCCTTTAATTAATGGGTACTTAGGATGTGATAATCAAAAGGGATCAAATGCATAGCTTGTTTGATTCACAAAGCATTTTAATAGGATAGTATTAAATTATAGAGTTACCATTATTAGTTCTATTTATTCATGAGATAATTTGATATCTTACAAAATAAGCCAATACATAGAGTAACCTCTTGCAGACTAATTTTCATGGATGAGCTCTTGCATATTTAATATCCTTGGAGGATATATTTTAACATTGTCTAATTAATGCCTTTTTTCCCTATTTCTATTCATCTTGACACAGACATTTTGGCTAACATAATTTAATTTTTTGTGAATGAAACAAAATAATAAATTTAGCTTATTAAAGTAATAGCTTTTGTTTATTGTACCAGATAGAAGGAATTGCTATTGTTGAGTAAAATAATTTGTAGCTTCCTGATAAAAGGGCCAACATATATTTTCAAATTGTTTTATATTTTCATGGGAATTCCAAATACTTCCCTATTGAATACCCTATTACTGTGATGCATATCAGGACCCCCCCCCCCCAGTTCTTTAGTTAGTTTATGTGGTGAATATAATTCTTCTTAATCACCCAACAATTCATTGTGTGAGTAGTTACAACTCAGAAAGGCAATGTGTTGCACATAAATGAAATATGACTATGGGGTGAAAATATCAGGGTTCAAATACTGAGTCTGACATTTCCTAGTTGCATAACTATATGCAAGTAAACATCTTTAGGATTCAATTTCTTCACATCTCTAACCTATGCTATTCTCATCCAAAAATTACCAATAAAAACATTTGTTCTCTTTCCTCCCTGGGCTCTTCTAAGGAAAGTGATTTGTAAACTTTAAATAAATATGAAATATGAGCTGCTCTTATTGTTACATGTTACTAGAGATGAGACCATATATATGGTGTGATATAGGGCACATCTGCAAAATATTTGTTGAGATACATAATAATTTTATAAACCAACTTAGGGCAGTTTTCCTCTCTGAGACTCCTTGCTAACTTCACCTTGGACTTAACCCAAATTACAACTTTTGGACTAAAGGATCAGAAAACCTTAATAATAAATCCCTTTACTCTCTCCTGATTCTACTTTGCAATTTATAGAAAATGATCTTGTCTTCCAAGGTCTGAGGACATGGTAGTAGTTACCTTTAGAAATTACCTTTAAGTGGTATAGGGGATAGAATTCTGGGCTTGGAGTTCAAATCTGAGAATACAATATGAGTTTTGGAAATAAATTCAAATATGGTCATAAATATTTACCATTGTGATCCTGGGTAAGTCACTAAAAGCACTTACCTCTCATGGTTGGTGTGAGGACCAAATGGGATATTTGTAAAGCACATATCACAGTGACTGGTACTTAGTACTTGCAATATAATTATTTATGTCTACCCCTCCCCACAACTTTATGTCACAACATGTCTGTAACCGTGATAGGCTTTGAATTCTATTATAAACACAGATAAGAAATTCCTATTAATAAGATGCTCTTCATAAGTGAATGAACTTATTAACATAGACACATAGCCATAAAGATGAGTCCATCGTGGATTTCACTATTATTCCATTCTACTCCATAGCATTTTGAAAATACTGATTTGAGAAATTCAAATAGTGCCTTTTGTCACTCTTCACAAAGATTCTCTTTTAAATTGGTTCATTCTTTTTTCTATTTTTTATAGTGATCACACGTTAATACAAAAGAGCATCATCTAATGCTTTTATCCATTCAAATAAAATTCCTAATCAGATGCACAAAACACATTTCTTTTCTCCTCATTTGTCTTTAATCTTTTTATGAACTGACTCAATTATTCATTCCAGAACATTCAAATCTGATTGATGATGACTTTGAATGGTTTGGAAAAGAATAATCAGTCACCAACTTCTTCCTAGTGGTGAGCAAAAATTCAAGGCATAAACAGTTAATATGCTTTGATTCATATTTTTTGTGGAGGCTTTTGAAATTCAAATTGTTTATGTGTCATCCTCTGTAGCCTTGTAATTTAATTTGCATAACCTGAAAAGGTTAGGTTAAGGGGGAAGCCCTCTCACTGAGCACCTAGCCCCCTCTGAAAGATCAAAGAAGAAGGATCTGCCACCAGACTTGAAAAAATTCCCTGCACAATGAAGAGTTTGATATCCCTAATCAAACTCTACATACCAAAGAGGCTTTTGATGGTGAAGAAACAAATGGATTTTCTGAATGACCACAAATCAAGTACTATGAACATTGTTCAATCACTAATGAGGACATGGAGGATCTAAACTGTGTTGGCAGACATGGCCCAAAGGAATAGAAAATCAAAGCTATTATGTAGGTGGGGGATGAGGTTTGGCACATCACCTGAGGTGAATTAGGATGGCAGATTTTAAGTCCATTTCTGCAATCTCAATTAAAGATTCTCAAGTGCTATGTACTAGCAGCACATAATTACAATTTTCAGAGACTTCTGCCTTACTAGCAATGTACTCATTACATAGTAATCGAGAAATTCTGTCTATTGTATGTTTGCACAGCAACATATAATTTATCTTTCCAGAAAACATGCTAGACATTTAATATGTGCAATTAGCAAATTTATTTTTCTTAAGTGCTTATTATCTTTAGTTAGGAGATAAAAGACAAGTAAATATCCTCATTCTTTTTTCCAGCTACCTGAGGGGTTGGGAGTAGGGATAAATTTTAGATGGAAACTATTTTTTTTTTTTACTTTGAGGTATTAATTTTACTTGACGGCAAATCTCAATAAAGGATATTAAACAAAAGACAAGGGAAAGGAAGTTGTTCTATAGGAGCCTAAACAATCAGGTAAATGCTTATCACTGCTAAACTTAGATGTATGAAATTGCTTTAATGGTCTATACTTAGAGGAAAAAGCATGGACAATTAACTCCCCAATAACCCAAGATGTGTTTTAGTCATCATTTCATTTTTAATAATGAAAGCTCTCACTCAAATATTGCTGTAAGTTTGAAAAACTTCTTTTCCTCACAGCAACATTATGAGTTGGATAGAACACATCATTTTACACATAGGGAAACTGAGGCTTGGGCAGTTTGTCCAAAGACACACAATTTCAGAGCTAGTGATCAAATGCAGAATCCAGTTCTCTCTCTCAACTGAAAGTCTGGCACTTTTTCTCCTAGTTCTTGTCCCCTGTAAACTTTTAAAAGGTGTAATAAAATGAAATGTGTTGCACCTCTTTTATTTGATCATCTGAGGGAGAAAAATGTTCAAAAATCAAACCAGAAAAAAGGCAGAATCAAAGAATGTTAACAAAACTACCTTTTTTCTGATTAACCTTTGAGCAAATCAGGAGTAGCCACAGTTGAGATACATAAACCACAGACTGATGCAGTGTGACATGAATCTATAGAGATGGTCAATGGAATTTATGTCATTGAATAACAGCATTAACATATTAGTTCAAGCCATCCTCAATGATTTCCTATAGAAACACCTTCTTCCCATACTAAACTCTTATCCATTTCTAGTATGGTAGTGGTTGAAAAAGTTGACCATATCCCATTGTTAACTAGGAGATGAAATAGAGGGATCACTGTATGAGAAATAAGGAAGAACTTAGTCCAAAACCAGCCACAGATACTTACTAACTGTGTGGCCCTGTATGCTCCAATTAACCTTCATTTGACTCAGCTTTCTTATCATTAAAATGAGCATAATACAAACAACTAAACACCATTGTTTTAGTGGGGAAAAAATGAGATATTTGTAAAGTATCTAGAAAGAATTAAAGACCTTTGGAATCTTCATCAGCATCATGATCATCATTATTATCATCATCCTCATAATTATCTTCAGCATCCCTGACAACTTTCTACCAATTCATAATTATGATACTAGATTGGTTGTTGAACTGTGATATTATATCAGAGTCAATATGTTTCAAATTTTAATACACTTCATAGATAGGTTGATATTTATGAAATATATGGTCTCAGTACATACACATACACATACACATAAAAACTAGCAAATGTGATTTATCATATAATCACCGAATTGGAAAAAGAAGATAAGATACAATCCCATGGTTCATATAATCTGTTCTATAAATTGAAATTATATCTGAGTGTAAATTTTAATGTGTACCTAATTTATAAAGTGTATTCATGTATTTGAAACTGATTTTTCTTCCTCCTCTTTGAAACATTTTTTAACTTCTGGCTCCCTTTGTTTCAACTATATTCACCCTCCAACTCCCAGCCCAAATTGTAAAGATTTCAATTCTCCATTAAGAAACAATGGTCCCCTGGGGGCAGCTGGGTGGCTAGTAGATAGAGCACTGGTATTGGATTCAGGAGGACCTGAGTTCAAATCCAACTTCGGACAGTTGACTCAGACTAGTCGTGTGACCTTGGGCAAGTCACTTAACTGTCCTTGCCCAACAAAAAAAAAAGGAAAAAAAAAGAAAAAATCAACCCATATGTACAAAAATATTTATAGCAGCTCTCTTTGTGGTGTCAAAGAATTGGAAACTGAGAGAGTGACCATCAGTTGGGGAATGGCTGAACAAGTTATGGTATATGAATGTAATAGAGTACTATTGTGCTGTAAGAAATAATGAGCAGTCAGATTTCAGAAAAACCTGAAAAGACTTACATGAACTGATGCTAAGTGAAGTAAACAGAACCAGGAGAACATTCTACACAGTAACAGTAACATCCTATGATGATCAGCTGTGATAGACTTTGCTCTTCTCAGCAGTGCAATGATCTAAGGCAATTCCAAAGAGCTCATGATTGAAAATGTTCTCCACATCCAGATAAAAGAATTATGGTTTCTGAATGTGGATTGGACCATACTGTTTCTACCTTTTGGTTGTTTTTTTTTCCTTTATTGAGGTTTTTCCCTTGTGTTCTGATTCTTCTTTCACAACATGATTAATGCGGAAATAGGTTTCATGTGATTGTACATATATAACGTATATCAGATTGCTTTCTGTTTTGGGAAGGGGCTAGGGAAGGGAAGGAGGGAGAAAAAATTTGGAACTAAAAGTATTATGAAAACAAATGTTGAAAACTATCCTTACATGTAACTGGAAAATAATAAAATACCTTTATCATAAAAAGAAAACAAAAAACTTTTAAAAAGAAAAAAATCTTTAAAATGAGATATAAAAAAGAGACAATGGATAATAAGGATATTTATAATATGGCAAAGAAATATTTTATCATATAACAGTATGAGTTCAAATGTGGCCTCAGACACTAGGTTCATAACCCTGGGCCAGTCACTTAATCCTGTTTGTCTTAGTCCTTCATCTGTGAAATGAGCTAGAGAATTAAGTGGCAAACCACTAGAGTATTTATGTGAAGTGAACTCCAAATGGGGTCACAAAATGTCAGACAGTACTGAAATGACTAAATAAGCAAGATGTTATTAAAGTCTTATCAGAATCATGAATCCCCTGTATCATAGAGTGATTTATTTGAACCTGCATTCAAGCCCCTACTCTCACATATACAGAAAAAGTGACCATAGGGAAGTAATTTAACCTCTCAAGGTTTCTTTTATGCAGCTATCTAAGACTGCAAATTGCAGAGAAAATATCTTGTATTGGAATAGAAAGTTTCTCATTGATAACTTCCAATAAAATCATTAGTGCAATCCTTATTCTTGTCTTATGACATCTAAAAAGTAGAAGAGGTCTTTTAGAAGCAAGCTCATCAAATCCATATGGATAATTGTCGACTCCTTTGTACTACCAAGGAGACAATATGGCCAAGTAGAAAGACCCCCGTACTTGAAGTTAAGTGACCTGCTCAATAACCTGTGATTTCTGTAACAATGGGCAACCTCAAATTGGAAGGAAGAACTAATGCTCCCTCTACAACCTACATATAAGGCTCAGTATGAGACTCAAATAAGATAATGTATGTAAAGTACTTTGTTAAATTTAATGCATCTTACAGATATTAAATACCTTATTAGCATATGTGAACTTCAGTAAGACATTTAACTAATTTTCCTTCTTTTTGAAATGAGCATGGCAGTATCTACATGCATTACTTCATAGGGCTATTGTGAAAAAGATATGTAAATATGATTAATATTAATTTACACACACACACACACACACACACACACTCATGCCCTTGTCTTATTTTACTTTCTTCCCAAATACAGAGCACTTAGTAAGAAATAAGTCAATATTTGTTGAATTGAATCTCAGATTCAATCATTACACATTGATCTATTAATCAAGGTATTGGCTCTAAGACAGTCAAGCACAACATGATTCTTGTTAGATGTTAAGTATGTATAGACTTGAACATAATCATCATTTTTTCCTCAACACAGGATAAACAGCCATGGAAAAAAAAGATGAGACTCATCCCTTTGGTAGGGATGAGAGTGAAATAGTTCTCCTGCCTCTTGGCAGAAAAGTAGTAGATTTCATGTGTAAAATGAGGCATTTATTTTTATATAAGGGCAATATGTTCATCTCCTTTACTTGCCATTATTTCTTTGTTACAAGGGAAAGATCAATTGGAGATTCACTGAAAAATGACAGTTTTATTAAAAAAAGAGTTTAGTAACATATTTGATAAAAAAAAAAAGTTATGGATGAGCTCATTTTCCTACAATAAGGATAAAACTGCTTAATCCTACTTAGTTATTCAATCCATGTGCCACCAAGTACCAAAGAGCAAAAAACCTTTCCATTCTGAACTTACAGCCCCCTAAATATTCAATGATACCCAGTGAGCAGGAAATAGTTGGGAATCAGTGATTACTAAGGAGACCTGGATATGAGGACAGAAAGAAAATCAGATATGAAACATGCAATGTAATATGGAGACATTTCAGGAAAAAAAAATGAAGTGGAACATCTATGGACATCATGTTATGATCTAGAGAATTGATAACACTTCTTGCAACAATACCACTGAGAATTCCCCTAAAACAGTTCATTCTATTCAGCTCCATAATTCCTGTCATCTTATCTCTTTTTCCATTTAATCCACTTAGTGAAATATCCCATGATGCTCAGAAAGGCAGGTATTCAAGCTGGTTCCTATTTTATCTATCATTCCTTTTTTAAAAAAAAAAAATATTCTTAATACTGAATGCCGTCTCTCAATATGTCTTAAGTAAATCAAAAGAATATTTTTTAGGTAATCCTTCAACCTCAGAAACCCACATCATTCTTTAACTTTCATAGTGTCACCTAGTGAGTAATACTCATCAGGTTTTGTTCATGAAAAAAAGCATTAGCTAAGCACATTTTTTCCTTTCTGAGAGAACATCAAAGATAAGACACTACAAAATACCCTATTCCACATGCCCTCTCAGCCAGTATAATACTCTTTGTGTTATTAAAGAATTTCTCTTGAATATTTTTATAAATAGTATTATATATTCTATTTAATGTTCTCATTTCCATCATCAGATCTTTATTTGATTTTTTAATGAAACTGGGTTATGCAAAACTCTTTCCATACCAACACTACTTCCCCTAAACATTAGTATTCCATTTTGATCCTTCATACAACTTTCTACCAATTAGTTATTACTTTGATTATTGAAAGGATTTGATGGAAGTAAAAGGATTGGGCATAGAGTACTTGAACAGTAGATAATAATTGTTTAGGGCCAAATGCTGCATTTTAGTAAGGTCATTGAGGAACTAAAAAAGCATCTAAGTGAAGGTTAACTAGAATACTTGAAGATCAGTTGAATGAAGAGGTGATATTTGCCCTAGAGAATAAATGACAAAAGGAACATTGACCCTACTTGGCTCCAGGGTCTGTTGAAACTTTGTTTCAATCCACAATTCATGTGGCCAATTTCTGGTCTCTTCACCTCATATCATTTTCTAGTGCTGAACTGGCAGTCCAAGGCCAGATAGATCTCTACCTGCCAAGATCTACCTTCTATCTGTCTGTAACTAATGCATATCTTTCTCTGCTCCTGACTATACTGCATTTGGCCTACTGTCCCTCACAAAACACATCATCACTATTCTATGTGATAGAACAATCATGGCTTCCTATAACCTAACCTTGGATTAGTCCCATTATTCATTGTCTTTCTTCCTGTTCATATACTACTACATGGAATGGGGATTGGTGGTGGTGGTGGGGGGGGTGACACTCTGATGATTAGGTTTACTTACTACAAATTTATCTTATGTAATATCAACTGGGTGCTCACTGAAGCAAGGCAATGCTTCTATACTTTCCTAAACAATATATTCCACACAGCACAGAAGTATTCTAAACATTATCACCCTTCCCTAAGCCTCCCATGGAAGACCGTATTCTGATCTTTGCTGAAAACATTGAATCATATTTAACAAAAAATTAAGGCCAATGTGAGCTCCCTCTTCTCCCTTTCTTACTCTATCATATAACTCAGGTGTCATCTCACTTATCTCATTCACAATAATTTCTTTCTTTTTTTTTGGTGAGGCAATTGGGGTTATGTATGGGGTCACCTAGGGTCGCACAGCTAATAAGTGTCAAGTGTCTGAGGCCAGGTTTGAACTCAGGTCATACTGAATCCAGGGCAGGTGCTTTATCCACTGCACCACTTGGCTTGGCTCCAGGGTCTGTGGCTGCATTTCTTATGAAGAGATATTCCTTCTTCTTACCAAGACTAACCTCTCTACACACACCTTAATACCATTTCATTCACCTCCTCCAGTGGATTCATCGCTCTATCATATTCACCCCTCAATCTTGCCCTATTTAATGACTGCATCCCTATTGCCTGCCAAAAACTTACTATACTTAAGAACAAACAAAAACCGTCAACTTATCTTATTATCGCACCTAACTTTGTATATATTGCTCTACCTATATATCTCCTATCATACTATTCTAAAATATCTAATACCTGGCTTCTGTCTTCAATATCCAATTGAATATGCTTTCTCCAAAGTTGCAAATGATCTCTTAGTTGCGAAATTAAAGGGTTTTCTATCAGTTCTACTCCTTCTTGACTTCTCTGTATTCTTTGGCAGTTTTGATTACTCTTTTTGTAGACACTCTGTCTAGTAAAGATTTGTCTGGCACTATGTACTCCTGGTACTCTTCAAAACTTGAGGAAATATTCTTCTCAATCATTAGTTGATTATTGAACTGGGCAATACACACTATCCTTGGATGCCTCCAATGGCATTCTTTTTTACTCTGTCCATACCATCTCGATTGTTGATTTAATCAGTGTCTATGGGTTCAATTATCACATCTATATAGATTTTTTCTAAATGGGCATACTTATCTTACCATCTATACTGAGTTTCAATCTCACATCACCAACTGTGTCTTAGACACCATGAACTGAACCTCTCTTAGGCATGTCAAATTCAGTGTCTCCAAAATCTCTCATCATACAGAACTAATCCTGTCTTATTTTATTCTTCAAATATTCCCTTCTTATGAATTTCCTAATTTACTGTGGGGAGTATTACCATTCTCCCTGCTACTAAGTTTCTCAACTTAGGTTTCAGGGTAAAATGCTTATTCTCACCCCTCCATATCCAATCTCTTGATAATTCGTGCCATTAATACTTATATTAACTTTTCTCTTAGATGCTTCCTTGTCTCCATTCATACATGAACCACATTCATACATTTTCACTAGTCTTTATCACCACAAATTAAAAATTATTTCATATTCTCTTTAATTATGTCCCTTCATTCAAGTCTGAAAACTCAAATATATCCTCTGCTTAGCTTCTAAAATGTTTTTTAAATGAAACACAGGTCTGGTTATTCTAAAACATTTAATAAACTTCCAGTTCTCCCTGTTACCTCAAACATCTAACAAAAAATCTTGTTTTACTTTTGCAGCTTTGTTAAAGGATTATAAAGTGCTACCTACTAATCCAGTCATTTTTCACTTTAAACTATTCCATATAATCTGATATCTACAGATGTTGACCTTCTTAATCTTCAGCATATATGATATTCCATCTACTATATTCCTTTTCAGTGGCTATTGTCATTTCAGTTGCATCTGACTTTTCATGACCCTGGGTTGAATTTTCTTGTTAAAGACACTGGAGTGGTTTGTCATTTCCTTCTCCAGGTATTAGGAAACTGAAGCAAGCATGGTTAAGTGACTTAACAAGTGTCATACTGCTAGTAAGTATCTGAGGCTTGATTTGAACTCAGGTCTTCCTGACTCCAGGTCTGGTACTCTCTTTTCTGTTCCACCTCAATGACTATAGCCCATACTGTAAATATTCTCATCTCATTCTCTGTCTCTTGGCTTTATTTCTTCAAGATTTGGGTCATAAACCACCTTTTAGAGGAAGCCTTTCAAGGTCTCTCTCCCTAACCCTATTCCTCAACCCCCCAGCACTAGTGTCTTTTGTGAGATTACCTTTCATTTATACTGTATATATCTTGTAAGTATATATGTAGATGTATATATGTACGTGTATATACATATTTATATCCATAAGGATAGGTATGTATGTGCATGTATACTTACAAGATATATACAGTATATACATATATATGTATATGTATGTATATAGAGTTAGAGATTAGATAGATAAAGAAATAGAAATAGAGACAGAAAGAGAGATAGATAGAGAAATAGAGATTTGCTAGTTGTCTTCCCCGGTAGAATGAAAGCTCATTTTTGTATTAAAACAATTATTTAATACCCATTGAAAAGCATAATACCCTGCCAAAAAAAAGAACTAATATTTGAAATGATAGTTATTTTCAATTATTTGAAGGGCACATTTCCAAATAATATAACATGCAAAGAAGAAAAAAAAAACAATTTGATATCAGGAAACACTATCATCTATTGAAAGTGGAATAAATAGCATCTAAATAGTGTGATGTTTAAAATCTAATGTGGATCCTAACCTGCCCCCCCACCCAGTTTGGGTAGGAAGCTGGCTAAAATTACTGATAAAGTCAGCAAGCGTTTAGGCTTTTAAATATTTATTAAAGTATATTTGAATTAGTTAAGAGAGAGAATGGAAAACCCTAGCTTAGATCTGTTCAGTATAGCCAGAGAGAAGCCCTTGCTTTTCCTAGTAGCCCATGTGAAGTTCTCCTGCCAAGCTGATGTCCCAGAGAAAAAGAGGGACCCTCTCTTTTTCTCTCTCTCTGTCTCCAAGCTGAAGTCTGAATGAAAAAGAGAAAGAGCCAGTGTGCCACCCTCAACTTCCTACTTCCTGTCTCCCAACCCCCAAAGGGGAAGTCTTTCAAGCTGATTGGTTGATGGTAGTCTCTTGTTGATGTCATAGTCCACAGCCTCTGAGAACAACACAGCACTCAGGGCCACACAGGTGTGGTCTCAATTTAATCAACCTTAAGTATATTCAACTTCTGAGAACAACACCCCACTCAGGCCCAGCCATGTGTGGTCTCATTTAATCATTCTTAAGTAGGTTTTCAGTCAGTTTCTCAGTCTCACCCAATTCAATCAAATCCAAATCAGTCTTCAGGTGGGGCCCCTGGGTGTCTGCCAAATCCCATTATTTTATCACAATATAGCAGGTTCACCTTAAGTGGGTGACTTAAAGATAGACTCATTACATTTAATCTTACTTCCTTCTTTCTCAAATGAGATGAATGAAAAAGCCCAAGAGACAGAGTTTCTAGGTAGTTAATAATCAATATTAATTAGTCTAACTGATAATCAATAAAGTGATGGTCAGCGTTTTCTCTCTGTAACCAAAAGCAAAGCTATGGAGATCACTAAATGCTTTAATACCTTTGGAACAGCACTCAGTGAGTGTCCCTGACAAGTGGAAATCAGCCCTGCTTGGTGAAAAATTAATGGAGAAGACTTTCAAATGAAGAGGTGTGTTGAAAGCCTTCAGCTCCCCCTGCTGAGAACATGGCTTGATCAAAAGATTTAATTACCTCTAGCAATCTGGACAAAGGAATCCATTTCTACTCAGACAACTCTGGTTGGTTTTCCACTTTATGAGCTGGATCACCCTAAACTCCGATGGAGGGTTGCAAGGACAAGGATTTAATACTTTAGAACTGGAATACACCTGGATTGGATTCTGTTTGCACTCTAAACAAAAGCAACATCTTTTAGTTGGGTGGGGTCCTGACCAAAAAAAAAAAAATTAGGAACATGTTGCCAAAGGATCTAGGCAATCTCTTCTATTAGCAATGTCCTTCAAATGCTGACTGAATGGCCTACAGGGACTCTTCCCTAAATGTTAAAGTAGAGAGAAAAGAGTTTAATTCTAATTTGGTAATTAATAGAATAAAAAATAATTGCTTCTCTCATTTGAAACTACTATAATTTATACTTTATGGACCTTGTTGACCTTTTTTGTTTGCATATTGTCAACCTGTTTAGACTGTGAGCTTATCAAGAATAAGATGGTTTATTTGGATTCTCATTACTTTGCATAGTGCCTAGAACATAGTAGATGCTTCATAAATGTTTACTGATTGACTTGTCCAGTATATAATAGAGATTATTCTCATTTAAAAATGTGTTAAGACTAGACTGATTTGAAAATATCTTATAATTCAGATATTCTATATTTCAAGGAGAAATTACTTATCTTACTGATATTACTTATTGAATTTATCCTTCCCTTCCTTCACCTCCCCTCCCCTCTCTTTTTGCCTCCCTTTCCTTTTCCTCCCCTCCTCTCCCCCTCCACTCCCCTCAAGCAATCCTTACTTACTGGCACTATGCCAAAAAGCATGTTTGTTGTCTGAAATCTCACAAGATTTCTTGGGGTTTACCTGTTAGACTTCTTCTAAGGACCACTCCTTAAACCCACATAACTCTGCTCTCTGGTCCCAGTCAAGGTCTCATCTGATGATTGTTTGGCCTCACATTTGCTCAGAGTGGGCATAAATACCATTTTTTTCTCTTTTGTCCAGAAACATCTAGGGTCTTCTCCCCCCCTTTATTTATTTAGTTTCTTTTTGACTAGGTCATTTCTTGCCTAACCTAAATTACTAAGTGTTTCCTCAGGCAAACTGAGACCTTTGAAAGGCTTTGGTTTGGGGCAGCTAGGTGGTGCAGTGGATAAAGTACCAGCCCTGGATTCAGGAGTACCTGAGTTCAAATCCAGCCTCAGACACTTGACACTTACTAGCTGTGTGACCCTGGGCAAGTCACTTAACCCCAATTGCCTCACTTAAAAAAAAAAGAAAGAAAGAAAGGCCTTAGTTTGAAATGCCAAGGACTCCACTGCATGAAGTTCTATGTCCAGTCTTCCTGAGCAAGTTTGTTCAATTTGCACAGACCTGCCCCACTTAAATCAAACTCACTGCAATTCATGAAATTCCCCCAGCCCATGACATGGTATTCTTTGAGAAAGAAGGACAAATAATAATGATAGATCTAGATACCACATGTCTTCATCTCTGATCTACTCTGATCTACTTGGTTTTACTTCCAAATTTAATAAGTATCTGCTCTTTTCCCATTGTGAATATCAATAATAAAAACTCAGAGAATGAAGACTGAGGACCTGACCCAGGACATCTTTAGTAACTTCCTAAAAATATGTTTTGACTTTATTCAAATAGGCAGCAGTGTGACACTTTTGTACAGAACTGTCCTTGGACACTGTATGAAGGACTGGTCTGGGAGATAGTCTTATGTTTTCCATAAACTAATTGGTTTAGCTTGGATGATTTAAAGAATGCCAGTGATATAGAGATAGAGATAGAGATATGTAGATATATGTATGTATGTATGTATATGTGTATATATGTATGTATATGTATATATGAAAAATATCTATATCTATTGTAATGATTGGAATAAACCAGGAGTCTTTTCTTTGGCGTCAGGAAGTGACGCGGGCTAGTGGGAGGAGGAAGGAAGAGACTGGCACTCAGTCTCACACTCTTTCCTGAGGACACTGGAGGAGAGGGGAGCTAGAAATGCGCTTTCCCTTTAATAGATAGGAATCTAGTCCTTTCTCTCACTCTTTACCAAATTCTTATTCTCTTTAATAAACGCTTAAAAGTCTAACTCTTACTAAAGCTTATAATTTATTGGCGACCACTCATTGGATATTTTAGACAGACTAGCTAGAATTTTAGCCCTTAACACTCTATCTCTATCTCTATCTATCTATCTATCTATCTATCTATCTATCTATCTATCTATCTATCTATCTATATGAAAAATTAAAGGCTATGGCCCAGGAGACCCAGTTTTGATTCCTAATACATTTTTAACTAGTTGTAAGGCCTAGGAAAATTAATATTTTTATCTTAGTCTTTCAATTTTCTCAACTATAAAATTAAATATTTTGACAAAATCTTATAATTTGTAAATCTTATAATTTTATAATTTCCAAGGATCCATCCTATATTAATATCCTATGGTACTCTACCTTGAGCACAGTCAGGAATGCTGAGTCAGTGAGATAATGGATGTAAAATACTTTACAAAACTGAGAGTGTATATAAATGTCAATTATTTTTGTTATTGTTACCCTATACTCATTTAGGCCTCCTGTATCATGATGACTTAATACTCTGAGTGCTCTATTATACTCTTTCTGATCCCAAGCAAAACTTATAGAGCAATACAAGAATGTGCTAATAAATATGTAAGAGAGTCTTTAAAAAATAAAAGTATGCACATGTTTTAAAGCTTATTTTACATTATTATGATTTTCTCATCTAGATAATCAATAAATCAAGTCCTGATTTTTAGATTTCATTTCTGGGATGTAGATGCTCACACTGAAAATATAAAAATGGACTCTCTTAAACCAGTTAGAGCTGGCTCTAGCAAAACTCTGAGTGTAGCCTCTGAATTGTACAAAACCTTTTGCCTAAAATTGTTCCTTACTCCCTGTCAATAATTCAATTTTTAATTGAACCTCCTTCTGCTATGGAAGATAAGGCTATTAGAGTCCCTTTTGTCAGGAGATTGGTGCAAGACTGTGATATATGGGGTGCTTACATATTGCTATTCGGTGAGGAGGGAAAATTCATGTAAGTGGAAGAACTGTAAATTGCAATGAGTCAATGCACCTGCATTTCTACCAAGGCACTTATAGGTCCTAAGGAATAGAAAAATTTTTATGGTCAGGTACATGCAGAGATCATCCTAATGGGGAGATACTACTGGTGAGCAACAGAACATGTGGCTTTGAAAGAAATGCTCTTTGGAGAGAGGCTGTTAGAGACTATGTTTGTAGAACAGTAGTGGAATCTACATTTTTTTTCATCATTTGAAGTTTGCATGTATATGTCTTCCTGTATCTGTGTTGATCCAGATTCATGGCTTAACTCCCTAAATGACTCTTAAAATATGTACTACATGTCGCTTAGGAAGTGATTAAATTATGAAATCAGGTATCATATAGCAGTCCTCAGACTGAAATTATAACCTCTGAACATGTTTCAGAACAAGGAAAAAATTATGCCCAAATTGTTATTAAAATAACTATATCCTTTGACCCAGCAATACCATTACTTGATCTTTTTCTGAAAATAATTAGGTAAAAAGGAATGGGATTTATATGTTCTCAACTTATTGTAACAGCTCTTTTTGTGCTGGCAAAGAATTGGAAATTACAGGGTTGCCCATCAATTGAATATGGCTAAACAATTCATTGTATATGATTTTAATAGAATATTATTTGCTATCAGAAATGATGATCTTGGGGGCAGCTAGGTGGCACAGTGGATAAAACACTGGCCCTGGATTCAGGAAGACCTAAGTTCAAAGGTGGCAACACTTACTGGTGATCCTCGGCAAGTCACTTAATCCTCATTTCCCTGCAAAAACAAAAAAGAAAGAAAAAAAAAGAAAAAGAAAAGAAAAGAAATGATGAGCTCAATGATTTCAGAAAAAACATGGAAACTCTTGCATGAAATAGTTAAGAATGAAATGAGCAGAACCAAGAAAGCATTGTATAAAATAACAGTGGTATTGTTTTAAGAAAGACTTTAAATTAAGTTATTTTTACCCTTTTGATTACCCAAATTAATAATAAAGGCCATATAAAGACAGTATCTGCATACAGAGAAAGGGCTAATAAATAGAATTATGTATAGAATAGTTTAATACATTTGTACATATGTATATATTATACTATATTATATTTATACATTTATGCATATCTATATACATCTGTGTATTTGTATATGGAGCTATGTTATATAATGCTCAATATCCTTAATATTGTTGTATATTCAATTTATTGCCATGAATGTTTATAATTTAAGAGAGATGACAGGAAATGGAAGTAAAAATAATGACAACAATAATGATAACATACATATATATGTATATTTATGTGCATACACATTTGCAAATATACATGTACACATATACATATACATATATATGCACATGCACATGTACATATACATTGCTGTATGGTATATATGTGCATATACACACAAATATGCATGAATACACACACATATATACACAATACACATGCATACATATACACACATGCATACATACATATATGTATATATGTATGTGTGTCTAATGGCTACTATTAGACATCTCTAGGATGGGGGAAAGGAAGAAAAAAATTTCATGATAATTGTTTTGTCTATTTGAAAGGAAGTATAATTTATGAATAGAAGCTTTGCAGTTTCATGTGCAATCATTTTTTTTTTTTTGCAGGGCAATGGGGGTTAAGTGACTTGCCCAGGGTCACACAGCTAGTAAGTGTCAAGTTTCTGAGGCCGGATTTGAACTCAGGAACTCCTGAATCCAGGGCCAGTGCTTTATCCACTATACCACCTAGCTGCCCCCACCACCTGGCTGCCCTGTAATCGTTTTTAATAGTATGTTATGGATTTTTTTCATAAGTTAAAAATAAAAATTTATAAAAAAATTTTACCATGAAGAAAAAAAGAATATGGAAAAATTAAAACATATGGGGACTTTGTATTGTTCAACTCCTGGATTAAATTTCTACTATATCCCAATGATTGGCTCATGATGATCACAATAGCGGTATTATACTGCTATTATATTTACTACCAACTGAAAATCCACTCACATCAATCTGAGCCATAGTCAATTAATTATTCATCTTCCACTCTATTTTCTGGGATATCACTATACCAACTGTAATGATGGTTTGGGTTTAAATAATATTAATAAGCAACAAGGCAATATGGTATAGTGACTGACCCTATGGTTTTAGGGGACAAATGGGTTCAAATTCTACCACTGACATTAATTATCAGTTTTCAATTCACTTAAACTCTTTAGCTTCAGTTTCTTCATATGCAAAATAAGACGAATAAATGTGGCATGTACCTCATTGGGTTGATTTGAAGATCCAATGAGATAATATAACTAAAACTTCATAAATCTCTATAAATATCAATTAGATTTAAGCTATATTTATGTTTGGTATATCAGGAGATATTGTAACATAAGCCATATCACAGTTTAGAGGCTGTAGGTACCTTAAAGCACTCAAACAACATGTAATATGCATCATTCAAATCTCTCCTTAATCAGTGATAAAGAGAGTAAAAGAAAATCGATACCTAGATACCAGATGGAATCTGTCACTACTAACAGGCAGAAAACTTCCCACAGCCAATAAATGGTGCTATGGAACATGAGATACAAAGAAGCAAATTTGTCATCTTGAATTGATCGGAGATATAATGTATAATGATCAATATCCTTAATAGTGTTGTACATCAAATTTATTGCCAGGAAAATTTAAAATGTAATAGAGATGATAGGAAATGGAAGTAAAAACAGTGACAACAACAATGACAACAGCAAAAGCAACAAAAACCCTTTTCAGTTATGAACTATACAATTAGACAGAGAGATAAACATCGTAATATCTCAGCCATTCTGGCTATATTCTCTGTCTCTCTGTCTCTGTCTGTCTCTGTCTGTCTCTGTCTGTCTGTCTGTCTGTCTGTCTGTCTCTCTCTCTCGATGTCACCATGTGATCATAAGCTCTTGAAGGTCTAACAAAGCTAGTAAGGTTTTGAGGATGTAAATGGTACTGGATTACATGCCTTTGTTGGGAGGGTTTGCACAGCACTTTTTAGGGTTATCCATTCACCTTTGGATTCTACTTAGCACTCAAATCTCAACTATGGTTCAAAAATGTAGCATGTGCAATGGCTGCACCATGGTAAACCATCTCAGCAGATGAACTAAACTGGAGTGAAACTAACAGACCAGCCTCACAACCATAAGTGATGGGGAGATTTACTCATTATATGCAATGAAATCATTATTCTAAACCTGTCCACAAAACCACCACCACAACCACTACCAAAACAACATTGATATTTATTTAATTGGTATGAGGAAACCTTTGTAACCTTACCATGCTATATATAATTTGTATTCTTCATCGAGCAGAATAGGTAAATGATAGTAATTTTTCCTATGGTAAAGAAGGTGGCTGAAACAGGTGCTGTGGAGTGCTTAGAACTTGTTCAGCAATGGAAGACACCAAGGTCATCCATTGTTTCCCGGACCATCTCCACTCATTATGAGTTTTGACTTGTTATTAAACTTCAATATCCCTAGAAGAAATAGAGGCTTGCTATTTTGTGCAATTCTGACTCACTTAAATCTAATTCATTCTTGTGTCAGGAAATGACTCTGTGACATAATTGGTCCTCTTCAAAAGTAAAAGACAAATAAGAACATACCTTTCATAAGAGGATCAACGTAGATGGTTTTATGGAAGTCAAACATTAAATTTCCTATTCTTCTTCCTCTTCCTCTTCATCATCATTGTTTTCTTCTTCTTCTCCCTTCCTCCTCCTCTCCCTCCTTTCCTCCCCCTATTCTTCATTTTCCTTTCTCTACTTCCTCTTCTTCTCCTTTCCTGGATACTAGAAATTTTGAGGTAAAGAAAGAATACCATCAATCAGGAAAAACAACTCTTAACAAATATAGGAATTTTACATTCATATTACATTCAGTTAAGTTTTATTTTCCAGTAAGAAAATTCATGTTTTCTTTTTTTTATTATTATTTTGATTTTGTTTTAATGTCTCTTGATGTCTAATAGCATTATTAGGTTCTACTTATCCAATTCAAAATTTTAAGGAATTATTTTCTTCAGTGAGCTTTTGTACCTCCTCTTCCATTTGGTCAATTCTACTTTTTAAGAATTTATTTCCCTCAGTGAATTTCTATATATCTTTCCCCACTTGGCTAATTATGCTTTTTAAGGAATTCTTATTTTAAGTGGATTTTTGTCCCTCTTTTTTTCCATTTGACTATTTTGTTTTTAAAGATCTTATTTTTTTTTCAGCATTTTTGTGCCTCCTTTACCAAGCTGTTGAAAATTTTTTAAAATTATTTTTCTTGCATCACTTTAATTTCTTTTCCCAATTTACCTTTACTTCTCTTACATTATTATTTTTGTTTTGTTATGTTTTAGTTAGAATAAGGTGGTAGTATTTTTAGGGCCAAGGGAAGAGAAGGGTGGAAGAAGAGAAACCATAAAAGAAATCCTTGGACTTCTCATGGGGAGATAGGCACAAAGCACGTGGCTCAGAGGTACCAATCTCCTTGAGCAGGAGAATGGCAGGTACTTTTATAGAAGACTGATGGGGGGAGGGGTCACCATTTGATTGTGGAAAGTTCCTTTAGTGAGGGAGGACCATCCCCCACTGGTGGTAGCTGGGGGAATTGGGTGAGGAGTGGAGGACCATCCCCCACTGGTAGTGACTAGAGGAATTGGGTGAGGGGTGGCTATGGATCCTTCTTCTGGACACAAAGGCCTCAGCCACACCCAATTTTATCTCCCCAGGGTAAGGGAGACCAGAATGAAGGGTGGGAATCCAAAGCTTATCTCTCTAGGTGTTATCTGTCCTCTGGTTTAGTTTCTGAAGGAGAAGGTTCCTTGATGTGCCCCAGAGAACTTCTGGGGTGCTCTGTACCCCATGACACAATTAAACCATTCCACTTATCTCTCTATGCGTTATCTGTCCTCTGCTTTAGTTTCTCAAGGAGAAGTTTCCTTGATGTGCACCAGAGAACTTCTGGGGTGCTCTGCACCCCATGACGCAATTAAAATATTCTTCTTATCTCTCTAGATAAGGTGGCCAGTGCTTTATCCACTGTGCCACCTAGCTGACCCCACACTATCTTTCTTATGGTATCTTAGAATGCTGAGAATTCAAAGAAAGGGTGTAAAAGGCATGACTATCATAGGGGGAACAGAGTTATTGGCTATGTTAAATTATCTAAAGACATTAAATAACCTTTGAAAAATGCTAACAAAAATATTTTGTCTTTTTGTCACATTCTTCCTTGGGTATTGATGTGAAGGGACTTGGTAAATACAGAAACAGCACAAAATAAAAGAAACAGCAAAAAGCCTTTTTTATTAACTACTTAAAATGTTCACAAAACAGAAGAATGGCTTGGTAATTCAAAGAAAAATACAAAAGAACCACTAATCAAAAATATCTTCCTCCTGGAGGACAGTCCAAGGCAAAACAGCTTGATTTCATATCTATGTCTAATCTTTCCTTGAAGAATTCCTAAACACTTTGGATTTACCCTAATTACTGTATAATACATTCAATATTATATATTTCTTATCCATAAATCAGATATGAGAGATTAATATGCTTAGCATTTTTGAAGTTGACAAACTATATGAAAAACAAGCAAAAAAATCTAACCAAAGGTAACTGCTGATGCTATTTACATTTTTTACTATATGAGATTATACTAAATGTCAAAAACTTACATATATGTAAGATGATAAATTGGGATGAAAACTGCCAAATTTGATTACTTGCTACCCAGAGTAAACAGTCATTTTCCATACTGTAGTGCCTACTTGATGATATACCACTTTTTTACTAGGTACCCTGTATAGTGCTTGAGGTACAAAGGAAGAATGTCACCACTCTCTGGACATTTTGCAATTTGCATTCATTTAACAGCCACCTCAGTTAAGTTATATATTCACTGGTTTGGGGAATACTTGCAACTGAATGTGGGAATGTGACATAGGGACATATTTTCCACTTGGTTTCACTATGTGTATGTAATTATAAATGTTACATCTCAAAAGTAAGAGAAAGTACATCATTATATTGCATTTTTAAGAGAGGCATGTATATTAGAAGTCATTTAATAAAATATTTAAATTCAAGAATGTTTCCACATATTGGTAATTCATAGGGTTTTTCCCTTTATTAGTCCTGAATTTTAACTAAAACCTAAGAAAGGACTTGGATTTGGAGGGTACTCCAAGCAGCACATTTTCATTTTTAGATGTGAATATGTAAGTAATGATAAACTAACCTCATATTTATACAACATTTTATTCCAAGGTTATACAAAGGGCTTATGGAGACTTTCTCATATTTTTAATAGAACATTTTCCCCTAAAAAACCTTGTAAGATAAGTAATGCAAGAAGCATTATCCCACTTTAAATATAAGTTAACTGAAGCTCATAGAGGATAAATAGCTTATTCATGATCAATAGCTAGTATAGGGCAAATTTGAATTACGTTTTCCAAAATCATGTCATGATACTACATTTCCTTCTTTGCAACCATAATATCAAAGGTTACTATTCCAAGTTTACAAATGAAGAAACTGAGGACCATATAGATAAAATTACTTGGTCAGGCAAGGTCACAACTTAATAGACTTCCAGCTTCATGTGAATTGGTCTTCCCGTAATTCACATTATGGCTGAAGATTATTGTGTAGTCATACTCAAATATTTACCTTTGCATTTATGTCAGAAACTGATTTCATTCTTTAAATAGTCATTCATTAACCTAAAAATAGGTGGAATTTGACTTATAAAATATAATAGGTTGTCTCTCAATATACTGGGTTTTCCTTTCTTAAAAGACTTCAAGACAATTATGGATATGATCAGTGATTGGACACATCATAGCAGGGGATATTTTTCATGTAAAGATTGGATTAGATGGTCACTGAAATCCCTACCAAATTTTAAATTCTATGATTTTGACTTAAGAGAGACCCTTTCCTTTTCAGTTATTTCAAACCATTTCAGAGACCCCATCACAATGTCTGTTTTGTACTCCCACCAAATTTATTATAATGAAAAATCCAAGATATAGAAATATGTCAGTACCCTGAAAGTACAGTGGAAAAGGTTAGTGAGGAGGCTAAAGTCATTTAGCTTTTCTCAACAGCTCTTATTAAGACCACTTCTTGCTACATCCATATATCAGTATTGCCCTGCCTCCAGGAAATGTCTTCATTTTCTTGTCAACATTTTATTTATCATTATTGTGTAATTTTGCATATGATGAAAGATGTGATTATGGAAGGCTTTTTTCATATATCATATCTTCCAAAAAGGTAGAATCTAGATAAAATTTAGAAGCTCAAGTCCAAAGTATTTTCTTATTCTTCTGAATATCCTTAGTGTTTGGCCATATTTCTCATTCTACTTGTTCAATTTTGGAGAAGTAACTTAGGCTTTCTGGCCCTCAGTTCCCTTTTGGGTTATCTCAAGTGTTGAGCAGAGTAAATGTCTATTTTTTGAATGAATGCTAGTTACTCATCATATATTTATATTGTGCTTACAGACATAGGTTGGACACATTGTCCCTCAGAGTATTAGGTTCTTCAGAGGGAATAATGGGTAGTCTCATACCTCTATTACCTGTGTCCTGCCTCAATAGAAGATTATGTCTTCTTTCCCAGTTGCATTTGACATATTGGTATTGATTATCTTTTTTTTTTCAAAGGAGTATTTCATTTAAATATATAGGAAGAAGTACAAACATGTCCTCCAAGGGTGAATTCCTTGGGGGAATATTGTCCACATATAACCTTGACTTCTTAGAGGAGTTACCCCACAATAGCTCATCCTATGTAACATTTGTCCAATAAATTTGATGGCCAAATATATGATAACTGCTAAGTGAGGCCTTAAATGCTTCTGTTGTCCAGAACTGAGGTTATTTCCAAAAGTCACTCAATACTTCTCAAGGTATGGTTTCTGTGTTGTCTGCAAAATCATTTTAACTAATGTGGGAGTTGCAGGTTGTTTTGAAAATGCCAAAGTTTCAGAAGCTATACTCAGTTAACAAAATACAGAAAAAGGCAAATTCAGAGACTCAGGATCCAGGTCCATGTCTTTGGCCACATGGCTTCAAACATAATGAGGCTGCTAAGTCCTTTCCTCTAATAGAAGACCAGACACTTTGCTAACAAGACACTGAGCAAAGGAGTATCAGAATGAAGGAGATAAAAAAAAAATGATGAAGTTATCAGGTCTTTTTTTTTTAAATGACTTCAATTCTAGCAATAGAGGTGATTGAAAAAAGTTTACTACAAAACATGTGGGTAACAGTTGAAAACTCTGTCTACACATGCTCCAAAGTCTATCCAAAGCACTTCCATTTTATGTCATCATGACTGTTTTAGAAACAGACATTCTGAGACAGCTAGGTGGCACAGTGAATAAAGAACCAGCCCTGGATTCAGGAGGACATGAGTTCAAATCTGACCCCAAACACTTGACACTTATTACTTGTATGACCCTGGGCAAGTCACTTATTTCCCCACAAAAAAAAAGAAAGAAAAAACAAAAAAAGACTTTCAAGTTTCTCTACAGAGAAAAGTAGCATTTTTATCACAAAACTGTAAATTATCCAGTGACAGTATCATTACCCCCACCTGAAAGATTAAAAAGGAAACAAAACAATAATAAAAACAAAACAAACAAACAAAAAACACCTTTGAGACTCATAGACCTGCTGCATGGTCCTCAGACTTACAGCTATGAATCTTCTTATGTTTTAGTATCAAAGCCAAATCCACAAAATCTAAGCTGAGCCCAGCATCCACTAATGAATATCATCACCAATACCAAGAATACATATTCAAACTTAAGAGTCAATCAGGTAGTACAAGATAGGCTTTATAAAAAAACAACAACACCATTTTCAGTATATATATCTCAGTTGAAATGTCAAATGTCTAAGAGATTTTAATACTGATTCTCTCTCTGTCTCTGATTCATCTATCTCTTTATAGCTAAAGGTATAAAGGTATAAAGACAGCAAAGATATATTTTCATGCATTCATGTGCATATATACATACACAGGAATATCATATGTAACACTCTTGATCTATGAAAATGTTAACTATGTGTGCATATAGATGCATAAATATATTTATACACAAGTGTACATGTGAATATATGTACATACATGTGTGATATATTTGTGATGTTTGAAAAGTTTTGATGTAGTATAGTTTTCTCTTGTAAACTTATGAGGAAAGCAAGACTTTTGGACATTGTATGTATATTTGTACATCTATCACACATTTATGTATGTATGCATGTGCGCACATACACACACACACATATATATATATATATATGCACACATACATACATTTTTGTTTATACACTAAGACTTTTAGGATACTTAATAGCTAGAAACATTTACATATATATATATATATATACACACACAATAGATTTTTTCTATTGTATTCTATTAATTGTATCATATCGCATCAGATCATATATCAAATGATTAATATAATCTGATTATATATATATATAAATATAAATAAATATAAATATAAATATAAATATAAATATAAATAAATATAAATATATATATTTATATATATATATATATATATATATATAGCCTATTACCTTGCTCTGAATCTTCATCTAAAAATAGGTATGTGATGTAAGATAAACCAGAATTAATTTCTCAGGAGCTCTGCCCAACAAAACCTGACAAAAGCATTGTTGAAACTATGCTGAGAAGGGCTATTTCTGCTTCCAAAATGCTTCCCAAGTCATTTGAAAATAAATGTAGTGAAGAGAAAAAATGTGCTAATAGAAAGCATCAGCCATAAGCCTAGAATTTTTGTACAGTCCTCTACTAAACACACAGACCCATATATTGTGGTTTAGTTATATTGGACTTTGACTCATGAATCATAATAAGCCAAGCCTTTCTATTCTCCAGTATCTCTTGCAGTCTGTTCAAGTTCATATTCATTGTTTCCATGTCATTATGTATCCATCCCATCCACTGCTTTCCCTTTCCTTTTGCCTTCAAATTTTCTCAATAGCAATGTTTTTTTTTCTTTTTTTTTTCTTTTATTTTGTTTTACAATGAGTTACATCTTCTGAATGTGGCCAAAGTATTTGAGCTTCAGCCTCAGTATTTGACTTTCTAGTGAAGAGTCCAGATAAATTTATTTATGTATTGACTGATTTGATCTCCTCACTGTACAAGAGACTCACAAAAGTTTTCTGAGCACCATAGTTTGAAAGCAATGGTTCTCAGTGGCATTCAGATTTCCTTTTGGTCCAAGTCTCAGGGTAATATATCACTATGTGAAAAATCATAACTCTGACTACACCAACTTTTGACAGAAAGTTGAAATATCTGCTTTTAGTATGTTCTGATTTGCAATACCTTTCCTCACAAGGAACAAGTGTCTTTTAATTTCATGGTTGCAGTCACCATCCACAGTGATCTTTGAAACTAAAGATATAAAATCCAATGCTGCTTCAATTTCTTCTCCCGCTATCTCTCAGGAAGTGATAGGCCGAATTGCCAAGATCTTAGGGGTGTGTGTAGCATGTCTGTCTTCATGTCTATGTATGTATGTATGCATGCATGCATACATGTATATCAACACATGGAAACATACCTATAGATATGTGCACACACCGAACGTGGACACACACATTTACATGTGTGTGCATATGTGCATGTACACATACATATATATGTACACATATACAGACATACATATACACACATATCTTCAAGCCAGCTTTTACACTCTACTCTTTCATCCCCATCAAGAGATGTAATTCCTCTCCACTTTCTGTCTTCAGTGCAGAGTACATCATGCAAAACATTGAATAAAGCATGTGCACTGGATTCAGGAGGACCTGAGTTAAAATTCAGCCTCTGGCACTTGGCACTTGCCATCTGTGTGACACTGGGCAAATCATTTAGCCCTCATTTGTCCTACAAAAACAAACAACCATAAAACAAACAAAAACCAGGATAGATGAATCAAAATCTGGAATTAACATTGCCAGGAGAAATATCATCAATCTCAGATATGAAACTTTAATTCCAGTTTTTGATTCATCTAGTCTGTTGCTTTGCATGGTGTACTCTGCATAAAAGTTAAATACATAAATTGACAATATATAACCTTGTCATATTCCTTGTCTGATCTTAAACCAATCAATTGTTCCATATTTGGTTGTAAGGGTTTTTCAGAGGTCAAAGAAGATGACCTGTTACTCCCATCTCTTTCCGGACTTGCCACATTTTATTGTGATCCACCCTGTCAAAGTAGATGTGTTCCTCCCTCCCCTGAAAATCCCTTACTTTCTCCATAATCAGGCAAATGTTGGCAATATGGTCTCTAGTCCCTCTGTATTCTACTCTCTTCATGAACACAGGCTGCCCTTCTAATAATTTTCAGTTCATTTATTGCTGTAACCTAGATTGCAGAATCTTAAGCTTGCTTAACCTTGCTAGCATTTGAAATGAGCATGATTGTTTGATAACTTGAACAATCCTTGGCATTGCCCTTCTTTAGGATTGGGATATTAACTGATCTTTCCCAAATGAGAAACCACTATTAAGATTTCCAAATCTGTTGGCATATTAAGTGCAGCACTTAAATTGCATAATTTTTAGGATGTTAAATAGCTTAGCTAGAATACCATCTCCTTCACTAACCTCATTGTTAGCAATGCCTCCTAGGGCTCATTTGAATTTCTTCTCCATTTTATCTATCTTTACATCAGCCAACAATTCATTGTGGCTATCAGCAATATTAAAATCTTTCTTTTATAGTTATTTTGTGTATTCTTGTTACCTCTTGATAAACTCTTCTCCTTCTTTTAAGGTCCTACCTTTTTTTCATGAAATGTTCTTAAGATATCTTTAATTTTCTTGAAGAAATCTCATCTTTATTTATTTATTCTTCTATTTTTTTGCATTGCTCATTTAAGAAAATTTCCTTCTTTCTCCTTTCTATTCTCTGTAATTCTGATTAAGTTGGTTATGTTTTTTCCTTTCTCCTTTCTATTTCCTGTTCCTTCTATCCTCAGATGTTTGTAATGCTTCATCAAACAGCCATTTTTCTTTCTTGCTCTTCATTTTTAGGGGGATTTTTGGTTGCTGCCTTCTGCACAATATTGTGAATCTCTGTCTACAATTCCTCAAGCACTCTATCTATCAGCTCTAATCCTTTAAATGTATTAATTACTTCTACTTCATATTCATAAGGGATATTATTTAGGCCAGATCTATGTGGTTGAATAGTTTCACATACTTCCTTAAATTTTAGTCTGAATTTTGCTGTAAAAACTCATGATCTGAGCTACACTCAGCTGCAGGTCTGGTTTTAAATAGTTGTATAGAGCCTCTTCACCTTTTGATGCAAAATATAAAATAATTCTGATTTCTAAATTAGCCATCTATTAATACCTATATGCAGAATTGCCTTTTCGGTGTTGAAAAAGAGTATTATAAGTAGTCAGTTATCTCAAAAAAAAAACCACTTTAATATTCTCTGCCTTGCTTCATTGTGTATTCCAAGGTCAAATGTGCTTGTTATTCCAGTTATCTTTGGATTTCCTAATTTAGCATTCCAATTATACATGATGTTGTGGATTTTTTTTCCTTTGGTTTGGTTTGGTTTTATTTCTTGAAGTATTGTAGTCTTCATAGAACTGATCAAATATGGCCTCTTTAGCGTCAGTGGTTTGGGTATAGACTTGCATTACTGTGATGTTGAATGGGTTGCCTCAGATTTTAAGATTATACTCCAGTACTGTCCTTGTCCCCCTCTTAATAACTATGAGGCTTATTCCATTTCTTCTAAGGTATTCTTGTATGTTTTTGTATAGGTATGTCAATGTTTAATCTTTACATCTCTTATTTGACAACATCCAGCTTTACTGGGCTCATAAATCTTATATTCCCAGTTCCTATGTAATATTGATCTCTATAGGATTGGATTTTCCTTTCAACAACAGATGCATTCCCAGCTGAGCTTCCTCTTGTCGTTTGCCCAGCCACTTTATTAATAATGAAATTATTTGTAGTTCTTCTCCATTCTTGTCAGTAGCATATCGTAGATCTTCCAACCTGAGGAAATCATTTTCCAGTGTTCTCTCTTTTATTATTTTAGTACTGTCCATGGAGTTTTCTCAACAAAGATACTGGAGTAGTTTTCCATTTCTTTTTCCACCTTATCACCTTTTCTTGGAACTCTCCACTATGACCTGTCCATCTTGGGTAAATCTGCACAGTATAGTTCATAGTTTCATTGAGCTACACAAGTCCCTCCACCACAACAAATATGCCTAGGGGATAAACACATATATGTATATGTATACATATATACATAAATTCTAAATACATGGATATGTATATATTTGAAAGACAGAGACAGAGATCAAGAGATGATTCTTTTTCCATTTAGTTTCATAAAAAAATTGACATGCTAATATCTTAGACACATTTGTAATTTTTAGGGCTTTTTGAATGATTACTTTTTCATACTAATTTCTATGCAAAAATGTCACATTAAAATATAGTTATTGACCAAGTATAATAATATTAATTCTCTCAGTGTTTAGAAATGCCATTGGTTCCACCTGCTTTCCATGGAGATAATAGATAAAACAACAACAAAGAAAAATGCACAGGTCTGGAACCACCTTTGGGGATTTTCTCACTGACATGTCAGTTATTTTTTAAAATCTAAATCCTGCCCAATGTGAACATGTGACTTATTTATTTTGCTTTCTCATTGTTCCTTGCAGATTCCATAGAAAGCTTCAGGTCTCATGGAGGATAGATTATTTTAACTGTATTAAAAAAAAGATGAATCTGAATTTCACATTGTTCACATCTTAGTTTTTTTAATAATTTTTCCCCCAGTCATTTCTTTGCCATTTGTTTCTGTTTCTTTATTTCTACAATTTTATAATAATGATAGTAGTAATGATAACCAGTTTCATATGAGGCTCAAATAAAATAAATATATAAATTACTTTGCAATCAGATATATGACTGCTTTGTATCCATCCCCTCAGACCTTAGTAATTTCTTCTGTTCTATAGTATATTTTTATTAGTTATTGATACATTGCCTTTTCATTGATCTAAAATTATTCTGTACTGATATCCTTTGCCTCCTTTAAGTGGATTGTAAGTTTCTTGAGGGCAGAAAATAATTCTATTTTTCTTGATATCTTTTGTAACACAGAAGAGTTTAAAAATGAGTCAATTTTTAAAATATCAATATTTGACTTAGAAGAATATTCTTTACAATATTTTGTATCCAGTTTCTCAAACACATTTTATAAATCTACCTCATTTCATCCCCAGCCCCCAGTAAGCTACTAATAATGTCTACTATATGAATAAAGTGAACTCATAGCACTTGTCAAAATGTTACTTCCCATGGGGGAGTTTTGCTGTTCTCTCTCATTTTTCTAGGCATGTGTAAAGGCTTTTGACCCAATTTAGCATAGATGAATGACCCATGATGTGAAATTACCCAACAGTTTAATAATGCATTTAACTCAAACTGACACTTGCTTGCAGCTGCCTTAAAGCAGTTTGGAGGCTATGGATGTCTCTTTGAAATGATGTATGACAAGCATTCAGGCTTCCTTGATAGACACTCCCCCACATATTCCTAAGGGGGGCAAATGAGGAAATCCTCCTTAGATTGCCTATAGCACATTGAGACTTTACAGGTCTTTATCTAATTATATTTGCTTTATTCAATATCATTTATAATTTAGACCACTGGTTTAGTTATGGTATTGTTTTTGTGACCCCTGTAATTCTTCCTTTTTCTCCCTTCTACTAACACATTTTTAAAGGTTTTATTGATTTTCTGCCTTACAAAACCTCAAGAACAAAAGCCTTTGTTTATTGCTTAAAATGTTTTCATAATCCAGGTAATAATTTAACTGAAACAAAATAGCCTCGTATTACTTTAAAACCTGTACCATGGAACAGGAAACTTTACAAGGCATTTTGTTAAAGTCAATCACCATAAAATCAATAAATCCAAACAGAGCTTTCTCATCTGGATTATTCCTCAGGGGAAAAAAAGATAAATTGCCCATTGTATGATTTTTCTTTCCATTGGTTTGGAATAGACAATCTCATGTTTTACAATAATGATTGGTGTTTATGGCAGTTATTAAAGACCCAGAGCATTCTGGTATTCTATCTTGCCTGAGTCATATCGTGGGAATCATAGTCAGAGAAGTTAAACATGGAACAGACCTTAAATATTACCTAGTCTAACTCTCATTTTTACCCCTCTACTATTTTACAAAAAAAGGAAATTGAGGCCCACAAAGTCAAATAAACTTGCCTAAGGACACATAGAAAATCTGTAGTAGAAGCAATATTCAAAACATTTTTAAACTCTTCTGTGTTTTTTTTTTTAATGAGAGATTCAAGGGATTAATATATAATCATACAAACAGAATGTTAGAGAACCTGGATGCCATTTAACTTAATGTCTGCACAATGGCTTCATCTAACCAAATTTTGTAAATTGTTAATATTAGAGGGGACCCAGGAGGTTACACAATTACATAATATCAAAATTAGTATGAATCTTTTTTGGTATACCTTCCAATGGTTTATACAATGACCATTCAACCTCTACTTGTTGAATTCCTATATGAATAACACTCCCTGTTGTAGCACTCCATGATGCTTGTGAATTGTTTGGAAATTTTTGTTACATAAACTCCAAATTTCCCTTTCTTTACCTTCTGCACATTGCTGCAAAAGACAAGAAAACAGTTATCCTTCCTGTAATAAGTTTTTTTCTTCCGTAGCTAAGTATCTTCATTTTTTTCCAATTGCTATTCGTGGTACCATGATTACTAGTGATCTTATTCTAGAAACACTTTTGTCACTTCATTTCTGAAATTCTGGAACTGAACACGTCTAATAATTTCAGATCTAGTTTGTCCTCTTATTCGGTATAGTAGGTACTCTGTGTGAACTATAAGATCATTCTTAATCACTAAAACAGCATTTCTTATCCTTGTGTGTGTGATGGAACCCTTTGGCAGTCTGATAAAATCTCTAGCCTCCTAAACATAATGTTTTCAAATGCATAGGATTACAAATGAAAATAATAAACTGAAATTTAGATATCATTTTAAGTCCATAACCCCTTCAGCTATAATTAATGTTGCTGTTGTCAGTTATTGTCATTTATACTAATATATTTAAATATATATATATATGTGATATTGCTATATTTAGTGACCTATGATAAATAAAAAACTTAATTTTATCAGAAGGAGAAGATATGACGAATGGAGTGGTTTGATCAGTTACTTACTGATAGGCACTTTGTAGGCTCCAGATCCTATCTGATGGTCTGAGTGTCACAGCAGCAAATTTGCTTCTGGTTATTACTCCAGTATATAGTTGCTGGTCATAGTCTCACTCACCCATCATCTATATCTATATCTATATCTATATTGACATATATCTAAATATGTGTGTATGTGAGTATGTATGTATAGACACATATATGTACATATAAATAGATAAATGTATATACACACATGGGTATTTACATATATATACACATATATAAATATGAAAAATGCACCCACTAATTGATATTTCTCTTTTACTTTTCTAGTCACACTTAGCCAGTTGATTTTTCTTGATCCTTGTTAAGTAGCTATGCTAGAAAGCTGTGATGTTCTGTTTTCTTTCACTACACCATCTTCCTAAGCTACTTTTTTTTTCCATATCACTTTCTGTGGCATACCTGTTATTAAATCTCAAATAAAATTATTTTTAGGCTCAAATTATTCAATTTACTGAATCTCAGAAATAAAATAAATAGGGTAGTTTATAGTTGCTCCAGCATTACCTCTTCGATTATTTTTCTCACAGAAAATTTCTGAAAATTATAACAATGGTATTGGGAAATTTGAATATAGAAAGCCATGTTGGAACCTTTTCTGGATAATGATATTTCTTTTTTAAAAGATGAAAATGAGGGGGCATCTAGGTGGGGCAGAGGATAATGAACCAGCCTTGGATTCAGGAGGACCCGAGTTCAAATCTGGCCTCAGACACGACACTTACTAGCTGTGTGACCCTGGCCAAGTCACTTAACCCTCACTGCCAAGCAAAAAAAGAAAGGTGAAGATGTGAAAGATTTGCATTTTTCCTATTTTTAGATGAGAATGATTATCGGTATTTTCAAAATTATTTTTCAAATGGTGTTTAACACTTTAAAATAATCCTTTAAAATGATACTCTATTTGCAAAGGTTAATAGAGTAATGTTTCATATATATCTCATTCTCAATATAAACCAGGCTACCTCCTCTCACATTCCATCCATCTAAGAATATTGAAAACCCAGTCACATTTTAACAAATGATTTCAATTAGTTCTGTGTCTGAAAAAAAAAATCCATCTCTAGTTGGTCAATCTTTATATAAAGAGACAAAATTTAAATAGACTACTCCTTAGAGAAAAGAGAGTCTCTCACATGTATACTTAAAAACTTTCCAGCTTGGTAGATGTATCAGAACTTATATTCAATTTATTTGGCTTTTCCAGAATTCAAACTTGCCTCCACAATACAAGCAGTCGTTGAAGTGGGGTTTTACTGGAGGCAAAGTGCATCATGAGAATTCATGTAGGGCACTCCTCTGGAGAAAGAGCCCACTATCCATGGTTCAACAAATATCGATGCTGGCCGACTTTTAATAACAAATGAGTTCCCTAGAACACTAAGAAATAACAGTGCTTTCTAAGGCAACAAGTCTTTCTTTCAATTCATCCTCCTTAGCCATTATCCAGAAAATCACTTCTTTGAGGATGAGACCAAGCAACTGACTCTGAGGGTACTACAACCTCAATCTTATCAATAGCCTTAGCTACGAAATACCCAGAAAAGAAAATTCTTCCTATCAGATCTCTTGTTTCTGTCAAATGGTTAAACATTAGAAAGAGCTATGGGTTTATCATTATATATGACAGTAAAGCAAAAGTATTTCCTTGCTACAGTACTCAAAGGACCATGGGGATTTTCCATTTGACTCTCAGCTGACATATATGTAGTTGTCTCCCCCAATTAGAAAAAGCGAGCTTCTTGAGAGCAAGGGCTGTTTATCTTTTTGAAATTTCTATTTATAGGGGCAGCTAGGTGGCACAGTAGAAAGAGCACCAGCCCTGGAGTCAGGAGTACCTGAGTTCAAATCTCGCCTCAGACACTCAACACTTACTAGCTGTGTGACCCTGGGCAAGTCACTTGACCCCAATTGCCTCACTAAAAAAAAGAAAAAAAAAAGAAGAAGAAGAAAAAAATTCTATTTATAGCACTAGGGATTAGATGTATTAAGTTAGAAAGAATACTTTTCTACTCATTCTAAATTGTATGTCCTTGATAAATTCCTACTGATTCATGGATAGTTTGCCTAATTCAAGGGTCTATCTTTATGTCTTTTTTTCTTTTCTGGGCAGGGCAGTGAGGGTTAAGTGACTTGCCTAGGGTCACACAGCTAGTAAGTGTCAAATGTCTTAGGCCAGATTTGAACTCAGGTCTTTCTGAATCCAGGGCCAGTGCTTTATCCCCTGTGCCACCTAGCTGCCCTCTTTATGCCTTTTCTAACCCTTTTTGCTGTCAGTGACTCCTCCCTTTTCAAATTAACTTGGATTTATTTATCTGTATGCATGCTGTACACCCTTCTTCCCAAGCAATGACTTATTTTTTGTCTTTATAGCCTCAGCTTTTAATATAACACTTTAACATACCAGGCATTTAATAAATGTATATTGAATTGAATAAGAAAAATATAAAAAACCCCAAAATCAAAACCAAACTTTGCTCATGTCCTGCACTACTTCAGTGTTTTGCTATCCTTTTCAAGTTATTCCAAAACTTTTCATTCATATGTAAGTCTACCATGGCATACTCTTTCCCTCATCCTCTGCTCTGAGGGCATTGCCTGCTACTTTACCAAATGAATTGAAGCCATTGTCTAAGGACTTATTCTTTAAATATCCTTATCTCACACTCAACAGCTCACTCCCCTATCACATCTACCATCTGTCTTTTTAATTTTTTTAATTTTATTTATTTATTTTTTTGCAGGGCAATGGGGGTTAAGTGACTTGCCCAGGGTCACACAGCTAGCAAGTGTCTGAGGCTGGGTTTGAACTCAGGTCCTCCTGAGTCCAAAGCTAGTGCCTTATCCACTGCGCCACCTAGCTGCCCCCTACCATCTGTCTTACATAATGAGTTGACTCAGCTTTTTGCCAAATCACCTCAACATGCACCTTTAACACCATTCCATCCTGTCTTTCCCAGGAGATTATCCCCTCTTTCACTAGAAGTATCTCATTAATCACTAATCTCTCTGTACCTAAGAGCTGCTTCCTTTCTACTTAAAAACTGACCTATGGTAGACCTTTAAAACAACAACAACAACAACAAAACCAACACTAGATCTGACCAATCCTACTAACTGTTGTCCAATACCCTGAAATTAGTGTCTCTTTTTCTGTGCATTTAATTTGCTTCTAAAATTTTTGCAGTCTGGCATCTGACCTCAACATTCTCCTGAAACAATTCCCATTGAAATCAATGATCTCTTGACTGCCAAATAGAAAGACCTTTTTTTCAATACTCATGATTCTTATCCTTTGTATGGCCTTTGACATAGTTGATCATTTATCCCTCAATGTACTCTCAAGGCTTTCACACATTATTCTCCTAGTTCTTGTCCCATTAGTATAATACCTTCTTCATCTTTTCGCAAGAATTTAATGGCAACCTCTTCCCCACCATTTCAGATAAAGATTTTACCTCATATTTAGAGAAAAAATATATTCCAAAACAGTTCTACCTCAACTCATATAGCCAATCTGTTATGAAGTCTGAACCTTCAGTTCACCTTTCATATACAACTGCTTGTTTGCTCATAAAATAACTACCTCCACACACATCTCATCATATCATGCCTGAACTATTTCCATTTTTTACTGCTTCCAATAAGGGATGGTGTCTTCTACTCTCCAGAAAAAATTTCATTACACAGAAGATAGGTCCTTATAGTTGAAGGTCCATTGGGCCGTTTTAGGAGCCAGAGTATCAAGGTCTAGACTGGAGCCATCAGTCTCTGCCATAATTAGATGCATTGTAAATGGAAGAAGAGAGGCACAAGCAAGTAGACTTCAGGAACAAGTAACCCTATAGCAGAGAATAACCTAGGGAATAGAAATCCTGGCAAGTACATCTAGTGTACTAAGTACCAGGTTATATGGCTGGCATGATGTCTCTGATGGACACTCAACTCTATGTGTTGGAGGCATCTGCAAATTTTGTCTTATGACATTGATATGGGTTTGGCCCAATGGTCTGAGACCTGAAGAGCGCAGGCCTGAATAGTCAATGCATTTCCCTTTTGGTTTCCGAGTCAATGGACAAATTTTGATGATGGCTATTGAACACTATGCCTCAGAGTTATTTTTGATGCAAATCATACTAAATGTCTAGGTTAGAACTATAAGAAGAAAAACAGAAACTGAGGATTGTGTCTATTACCAATATGAACATTTGTTGAGTGATAGTACATCACACTGGGCATAGGACCATATGAATCTCCCAAACTAAGGAAAAGGCTACCAGTTCATTTGGGCTTCTCACTCTAGTCAAACAGGCAACTGATTCAAATGAACTTCAACCTCACCCTAACTGTCAAAATGAGATTTTCCTATTTTGGGGCAAGAGGTTTGCCCCTGGTAATCAACAGGTGCATCATTATATATCTGAGAACCCAAATCAGGTATCCATTTTCTCAGAAGCAATGTCTATAATCAATCAGTATTACCCTGGAAAGGAGAAGGGATCTCTGATGAGTGGTTTACTGTGAAAGTCTCCAGAAAGACTTACTTGGTGATAATGAATTGCTTTTTGAAAGGTTTCTTGGAACTCAATCTCCTTATCAATAAAATTAGAAG
Organism: Dromiciops gliroides; assembly: GCF_019393635.1. Lineage (NCBI taxonomy): Eukaryota > Metazoa > Chordata > Mammalia > Microbiotheria > Microbiotheriidae > Dromiciops > Dromiciops gliroides. The sequence continues at coordinate 624,680,737 of NC_057862.1, read as the reverse complement.
ATTACACTAAGCAGTCTCTGATCCTCCCTTCTAGCTTTAGGTCTATGACCCTGTGCTGTTACCTATGATCTCATGATCAAAACTCATCATCTATGATAAGCTAATAAACTGAGGTAAACTGTAATAAGTTTTGGTTGGGTAAACAGTTAACCTGTTTGCTTTCATTTAATAATGAACTATTAGATGCCTGGGGCAGCTAGGTCCAGTGAATAGAATTCCAGGCCTGGAGTCAGGAAGAATTATCTCCCTGAATTCAATTCTGGCCTCAGGCACTTACTGGTTGTGTCACCCTAGACAAATCATTTCATCCTGTTTGCCTCAGTTGGCTCCTTTGTAAAATGAGCTGGAGAAGAAAATGGCAAATTACTCCAATATCTTTGCCAAGAAAACCCCAAAATGGGGTCACAGAGGGTCAGATACAAGTGAAATAACTGAACAGAACTAGGCAATGTGTTTGAATTAATTTAGTTCAACCCATGTCACATAATAATAGATAAATAGATAGATGATAGAGAGAAAGAAATAGAAAGATAGAGATAGACAGATAGTTATCTAACCATGGTTAGATAGTAATATTAGTACCTGTGGAAAATAGAAATTTATACACTAGGATCTGTTCTCAGAATGTTGAGAGAAAATATTCACATACATATGCTAGAGATGAGCCAGTATATCATTTAATGATAAATTAATATTAAAATATAATATTTCTTAGAATATTTACTATATTTTACTTATACCATCTTATCTAAAGCTCATAATTACTCCTTGCAATAGAAAGATAATTTAATATTATCCCCAATTTCTAGATGAAAAAACTAAAACTCATAAAAGGTAATGCATCTTTTTCAAAGTCACATGATTGGCCACAGCTCTGGATTTAAAGTCTTAGGACCTAAGTTTCAGTCCAAATTCTATTTGTTGCCAGAATCTTTCTAACTTTAGGGAAGTCACTGAAATTATCTTGTCTATACAATGACATATTATTTAAGACAATATGTAAGTATTATTTTAGCTTTACATTTTACAATTTCATGGATTGTTAATTGTCAGAACAAGAATTCAAATTCATCTTCTGAGTACCGATTGAGTTGTCTTTTTACTGTAATCTATCCATGTCAAATAATGGAATGAATATTGAATGAATTTATTCTAAAAGTAGAAAAAAACACATGTAAACTTATCTTTTACAAAGTCCATTACTTTGGCAGGAATTCTGCTGTTGCAGCCCATTATACACTGTATTATATATTACTTTGATGGTAACTGTTCCTGTTAAAATAGCAGGAAACAAACAGCAGGACTGAAATAAGAATGAGTTTGCCTGCGTGTTGCATTTCTTCAAAACATAATTATAGCATCATTGAAGCATGAATGTTCCTAACATATTTGCAACCACTGTAATCAGTGTAATCGGCCTGCTATTTCCTTTCCTTTACCACACTCAGTTATGATACTCCATGTGTGGCATTTCCTGTTGGAATGAGATGGTTAATGCCCATTTTTCTATTCACACTATTCAATCATACTGTTAGTTGACTATATTCCTGCTGATATCATATCATATGCCTTCACTGGAGGGATAGACTTAGCTAGCAAACATATTTGAAGTAGACTATTGGAATAAATATAATTTGTGGATCAACAAGAGAAAGCTAAAATTGTTTTCACTGAATTTTATTGCTAATACTAATTGAATATTGACATCCAGTTCTTTTAGTCCACATGTATCTCCTAAGTTTTATTAATTTTTATATGAAGCAGAATAGTAAAACCTATGGAAAAGTATTGTAACCAGCAATTGGGTCCTGGAACATGCCTATGTATTGCTCCATCCCCAACTTTCTTTTCGAGAGAAGAGAAAAAAATATTCCTGTGAGCAGTGGGTAAGACTAATATTTTACCTCTTCCTTTTGTAATATTTTACAAAAAGGTTAGGGGATAAGAGTTTTGTTCCTGACAAAACAGTGAGAGTTTGGTAGAGATTTCTGCTGGGTTTCTTATAAAAAAATTAAGGAAGAATAGCTAGAAGAAAAGTGAGAACCATAGCTTAATATTGGGGGAAGCTACAAAGTTATCCTAGGGCAGGAAAATGGTAAGAGACACAGAAAAAAGTAAGAGAATGAATTATACAAAGTATAAACATGATTTCAGTTCATGTCCATGGTTAAGAAACCATAACATCTCTCTTATATATCCTCTTCTCTACAATTACACAACTACCACCCTAGTTCAGGCCCTCATCATTTCTTTCCTGGACTATTGAAATAGCAAGTTAATTCGTCTTACTGCCTCAGGTCTCTCCGTAATTCAATCCAAAGTCTGTCAATATGATTTTTCTAAAGGATAAACCAGAGGAGGTTACATCATTACTTAATAAACTTCAAAAGTTCCCTATCACCTCTGGGATCAAATGGAGTCATTTATTGTGAATTTAGAGTTCTTTATAAATTGGTCACTTTAAACCTTCCCAATCATCCTACATGTTCCTCTCCTTCATGCACTTATGATAATATTTTACTTGCTATTTCTCCTGAAAGCCATTCTTTCTTCCATTTCCATTTCTTTGTAATTACTATAAACCATCCCTGCAATGTTCTCCTTCTATGCCTTTACTTCTTAGGATCCCGGGTTTACTCTAAAATACTTCTGTTGCAATGTGCACTCCTTCTGGTCAGGAATGTTTTGTTTTATTTCTTTGCATCTTTAGTGCCTTGTAAAATTTTCAACACAGCAAAATATTAATAAATAATTCTTGACTGACTGATCATAAAGAGAAAACAGAGTCAGTGAGAATAGTTTATGCCTTATTCAACTTTTTTAGGCAGTTACTAAATGACTTCATCAGAAAATTCTTAATTTCAGGAAGGTATTTGAGCAAATATGACATTCTTGTAGAAACAGAGAGGTGAGGGCTCTTTGATAGCATACTTAGATATATTTGGAAAAGAGCAGATGACTATATTCCTATAATAATCATTCATGGTTCCTTATCAACTTGGAAGGTACTTTTCAATAAAGTACTTAGGATGCACATCTGCATTTGGGCCTGTTTTATTTAATATTTTTTATCAAAGATTTGGCCAAAGGCATATGTGGAGACCCATTTTTAATTGGGGACTGCTAGCTAAGTGGCTTACCGCAATATTGGGAAAAGGAAAGAGACCGGCAGCCTCCCTCAAAACAGAACAAGATTTATTTTAACAGGAACGAACTTAAACAAAAACAAAACACAAACAGGATCAGTAGGATCAAGGGAAAGGAAATAAAATGGGGAAAGGGAAATTATAATACCTGAAAAAATGCCACTGCCCAGGAATCAGCTGAAAATATGCAGCAGAATGCCTGTCGCTTTCCAGCTTCCACCTAGAATGGCCAATTCTCCTCCCCCAAACCTAGAAACTCCCCACACAACCCCAGCCCATGTGCTGGCCACTCTGACAGTCACATGACTGCCCTCACTAGGCTTTCAATCATTATAATTTTGCCAGGCCCATGTAGGCATAGGAGAGTGTTGATGAAGTGAGATGCCAGAGCCCTGGCAATGGCTACAACCAGTGGGTGTAGCACCATGCAGTTTACGGAGCCCCAGGGCAGTGCAGGCTGAGGCATAAAAACCTCAAATAACAATTAATTCTTTACACTCTGATTCTTCTCTTATAATATGACTAATGCAGAAATATGTTTACTATTATTATGTATAAACATATAACCTATATCAGATTACCATGTGGTTTGCGGAGCCCCGGGCCAGTTCGTGCCGAGGCATAAAAACCTCAAATAACAATTAATTCTTTATACATAAATGATGTACTTATCAAAACTTTAGATTGTATAAACCTGGAAGTAATACCTGATACATTGGCAAAATTCAGGGTACTTTTCCAAAATGTGACAAGCTTGACCTTTGGGCTAAATCTAGCAAGATGAATTTTTTTTTTCCCCATGGTGATGATCTCCCCAAGCCAACATATCTTTCACAAAAGGTCTCCTGCACCCCTCTCCCGAGGAGGAGAAGCAGAAACACAAGTGCCTGGTGCAGAGTCCGAACTCATATTTCATGGATGTAAAGTTCCCAGGCTGCTTTAAAATCACCACTGTCTTCAGCCTTGCATAAACAGTGGTTCTCTGTGTTGGATGCTCCACTGTACTTTGTCAGCCTGCAGGAGAAAAGGCAAGACTTACAGAAGCTTGCTCCTTCAGAAGGAAGTAGCACTAATGACTGAATCAAGATGAATGAGGAAGTGTAAAGAATAAAACAAATTTGGTATAAAAAAAAGATGAAATTTAATAGAAGCTTGTGTTTAATAAATGGAATTTAGTAATAACAATAGTGAAGGATCTTATTAAATAGTTGTTTATGTGTTTTAACATATTTCAGGTTCAACATAAGGCAACAGTGCAATGACACTCAAAAAACAGTCAATGTGACATTACACACATTCCTGGAGATAAAGATTCCAGGATTAAGTGACATACGTATAGGAATACTTGGACATAGGTAGCTCCCTAAACCAATTATAGTGGATACATTTAAGAATCAATGTCAAAGGGGGCAGTTAGATGGCGCAGTGGATAAAACCCCGGCCCTGGAGTCAGGAGGACCTGAGTTTAAATCCAGCCTCAGATACTTGACACTTAACTAGCTGTATGATTCTGGGCAAGTAACTTAACCCTTATTGCCCCACAAAAACAAAACGAAACAAACAATACCCCCCAAAAAAACCCCAAACAAATAAAAAGAATCTATGTCAGAAAACCTGTCTCCAAACCTCAGATATGCCATTTCCTCTCTCTATGACCATGAGCAAATCATTCAATATATCTGAGTCTTAGTTCCCTCTTCTATGAAAAAGAAAAGTTGAAATAAATGACCTTCCTTTCAAATATCATTTGAGATAATTGAGGCACTATTAAACCTTGGGATCTTCCTGACTCAGCAGCCTATCCACTATTCCATGCTGCAAGTACATTTCTATAGGTATTGTTACTCTTATGACAATAATGTTATTGATGGACCCAGTTTATACATACCTTATTTCACAGTGAGAAGGAATATATACAAAAGTACTTCATCCAACAACAGTACAACTTAATCCACAAGTTCTTTTTCAAGTAATTTTCCCATGAATCTACTTGCCATGATAAACATGGAAGGATAATTTTTTTCCCTATTTGCCTGAGAAACCCAAAAAGAGTTGCTTACTTTTATAAGTTACCTGAAAATATAGATCGTGACAGAATGAGACATACTTTCCCCACTATAAGCCAGATGACTCTATTTGCTAAATAATGTGTTGCTGAGGCCTCATCTACAAGATATTTGCTTTGTTGGGGAAATATTATATTTTATGGTTTTAATTAACATCAATACCTTAATGTCTACTTTGGAATTTAAACAATTATTAAATAATCAGAATCAAAAGATTGAAATCTATCTGACTATTAAAGTCATAATTCTTTTCTGCTCACTTAGGCACCTGGAGTGAGTTTGAAAAAGGTAATTATATTCATTGTAAATTTATATGCTCCACATGTCCCAGTAAGCATTTAGAAGGAAAGTGGTACAGAAGACAGGTGCTTAAATTAATAAACATTAGAAAATCAGCTAGAGATTTAACTACACTGGTTATTGTTTTCAAACTAATTATTTAATAATTGAACATCTCTATACACCTGGTCCCAAATCATGGGATTCAATTACCTTGAATGGCTTAGGGTTCATATTTGATCACTTAATACCAAATTTGCATTGTACAGGACGGGGAAATGGATAGATGGTAGAGGGCAATTTAAATTTCCCTGAAGTTTTCCAGAAAGTTCACAAATCAAAACATTCAGGCTTGTAGAGCAGGGGCTGTAATTAATTTAAAAGAAGCCTCATTAACAGTTCAAAACTGAGAGCAAGCAAGGCATGTTACTGGCAAACAGTTCAGTAACAGAGAATGAGGTAGTTTTGCAAGTCCAATTGATCTGACTGTTAAGGTGTATGTTTGATATGGTAATTAGATACTTCTCACCTTCAGCCTAATCCACTGTCCTTTTAAGGTAGAGCAGCCCAAGGGTACAGACTCCCACAAATCCCAGAGTTTTTCATTCTTCTTTTATTTCGACCATGAGCACTGGAATTCTTGCAAACTTTTAAATGTGAGCAAAAAAAAAAAAAAGACCCTTGGAACATAGACAGACCTTGAATAAATGCTCTTAGGAGAATATGATGACAAGCTTATATGAGCACTGAGCAAAGGTAAGTCTTTTCTGGTGCATTAGCAGTAAAAATAATATTTCATTTTTGTTATAAAGAAAAATTATCATTCCCCAATATGATCATATCCAAGCAGAGATTAACTGTGCTGAAGAGACAAAGGAATCTCTCAGGTCTCTGAAATTCTATTGATCCTAAATTAGGTTGGTACCAGAAGAATAAAATCACTATTCCCCACCAATAAAATAGGATTTTAGAAATTACCTACCCCAATATTCAGTGCCTTGTACATTCTATCTATCCATCTATCTATCTATCAATTTGTTTTATTTTTTATTTACTCATGCTCCCATATTTATTGATTTGCTTACTCATTTATCATTCACTCATATATTAATTAATTAATTAATTGGTTATTTATATGTTCATCTATTTAATTGTTTATTCTTCCATTCATTCATTTATAGGTATATTTATTTGTTGTTTGTTTTCTGAGGCCTTACCATGATTAAAAAGTGAGTTTTGATTCTTGGCATACAAAACTCAATAACAGTCTGTTTAAAACTGAATATTTTATCGCTTCAACCTCTCCTATTCACCTCTGAAAGCCAGGATAAGAGGAATGGGAATTGTTTTGGGAATCTTTTTGTATATCTGGGAACTCTAGTAATTCATATAGTTGAGGGGTTTTTTGCCATATGATGCTCTCTATTAATCAAAAATAATAAAATAATAATTACCATTATTATTCCTCATGATAATGATGATCTAAAATATACTAAGTACAAATTTGTAAATTATTATAAGGATGATGATGCCAACTAATATTTACATATCACTTATTTTACCACACCCTGTACTAAGCACTTTTAAATTATTTCCTAATTTGATTCTCACAACAACCCTAGGAATTGTCTACTTTCATTGTCCCCACTTTACAGATAAGGAAAACAAAGTATAGTGATGTTATGTGACTTGCCAATGGTCACAGAGCTAGTGAATATCTAAGCTTGAATTTGAATTAAGGTCTTCTTGACTCCAGGCATTTGCTTTGTCTACTGCACCACCTAGCTGTTTGTATATAACATATAAATTGTACTCTGTTACTATTCCCATTTCACAGAAAAAGAAATTGAGTCCCAGATGGGTAAGCAACTGTTTGCCACTAGTCATATTATTATTAAGTTTTAAAGGTGAGATGTTACCATATTGAAATGACAAGGAGAGGAATAGGCCTTAGGTACCTTTGAAACAGCTAAAGCAGCAACTGCTCCTGGAACTCAGTCCACAGATGGTAAGGGGGTCAAAGAATTCACCAGAAGTTAATTAAAGGCTAGCTCTGAGGCAGGATTCTGTTGTTTTGCCCATACTCAGATTGAGGTCACAGTCTCGATTGGCAGTCCCAGGCAGGGGAGGAGCACAAGCACGCCAGAACTTATAGCCACAGTGGAGCAATATTCTGTTCACAGTTACAGGGAAGAACAGGCCTGTGGTTGCTTGCACACGAGAGCATAGGCCAGGAGAGTTGCGAACATAGCTCTCCTTAGATCATATGATCTTGGAAGAATTAAGGACCTAAAAATTCCTAAAAGTAGCTTGGAGAAAATTTGCTCAACCCCCCTAAAGCTTGGGACAGTGTGCCCTTCACCCTTAAAGCTGTGACCCATTTTAACAAAGAGTTAAAATTCAAGAAATAGGCTGGGAAAATGACCAAACAGAAAAAAAAAATCCTGACCCTAGAAAGTTTCTACAGTGACGAGTAAGATCAATATATATTCTCAGAAGAAGATAAGTCAATGTTCCTACATCCAAAGCTTCCAAGAAACATATGAATTGGCATCAGGCCAGAGAAATGCCCAAAAAAGTCTTTGGAAATAAAGTAAAAGCGGTAGAGGAAAAAAGGAAAAGAGAATCGAGAGTCATGCAGGGAAATCATAAAAAAAGAGAACAGCTTGGAAAACGAGAAACAAACAAAAAATACCGAAGAAAATATCACATTAAAAAGAAGACTGGACCAAAGAGTAAAAAAGGCTAATGAGGAAAAGAATGGCTTGAAAAGCTATAATGACCAAATGGAAAAGGAGGTAAAAAAGCTCTCTGAATAAAATAATTCCTTATAAGTTAAAATTGAATAAATGGAAGGTAATTCCTTTATGATAAATCAAGAAACAATAAAGCAAAATGAAAAGAATGAAAAAGTAGAAGAAAATGTGAAATATCTCTTTGGAAAAACAACTGATTTGGAAAAAATCTTCAGGAGAGATAATTTGAAAATCATTGGACCATCTGAAAACCATGACCAATATAAAAGTGTAGACAGCATCTACCAAGAGATTGTCAGGAAAAATTGCCCTGCTAGTCTAGAAGCAGAAGCTAAAATAGAAATTGAAAGAATCCACTGATCACCTCCTGAAGGAAATCCCAAAAGCAAAGCCTCCAGGAGTTTTATAGCCAAATTCCCAAGATCCCAGATCAAGAAGAATATATTGCAAACAGCCAGAAAGAAATAATTTGAGTATTGTGGAGCCACAGTGAGGATACTACAATATTTAACAGCTTCTAAATTAAAGGATTGGAGGGCTTGGAATATGGTATTAAAGAGGGCACCTTCCCAGCAAAACTGCATATAATCTTTCAGGAAAAAAATGGAAAATTGATGAAAGAGAGGACTTTCAGTCATTCATGATGAAAAGTCCTGAGTTAAGTAGAAATTTTAACTTTCAAGTACAAGACACTAGAGAAGCATAAAAAGGTAAATATGAAAATGAAAGCATAACGGATGTAAAAATGTTAAACTATTTACATTCCTACATGGCAAGATGATACTTATAATGCCTAAGAACTTTCTTATTATTAGAGTAGCTGGATGGAGTGTATGTAGACAGAGGGCACAAGTATAAATTGAATATAAAGGGATGATATTTTTAAAAAATAAAATTAAGGGGTAAGAGGAATGTACTGGGAAAAAGAGAAAGGGAGAGGTGGAATTGGGTAAAGTAAATCACATAAAAGAAACAAGAAAAAGCTTATACACTGTAGAGGAATATGAGGGAGATGCTGCAGAGTGAGCAAACCTTAGTCTCCTCAGAATTGACTCAAAGAAGGAATAATATATACATTCGGTTGGGTATAGTAATCTATCTTCCCCTGCAGGAACGTAGGAGGAAAAAGGATAAGAGGGCAGGGGGTGGGTGAAACAAGGGAGGGCAGATTGGGGGAGGGGGCAATCATAAGCAAAAGACTTTTGAGGAGGGACAGGATGAATGAAGATAGGATTTAAAGTAAATATTCAGAAAGGCAGTAAGCTCTCCAAACTCACATGATGATTGCTGCAAAAAAACCTCCAAGTAATGCCATAGGACAATTTCTGGAACAGCAGAACCCACAAAAGAATGAGCTGAGATAATTTTCCAGCCAAAGATGGTTTTGTTAAGGGTTAAAATTCTAGCTAAACTGTCTAAAATATCTAATGAGTGGTCGCCAATAAATTATAAGCTTTAGCAAGAGTTAGACTTTTAAGCATTTATTAAGGAGAATAAGAATTTGGTAAAGAGAGAGAGAAAGGCCTAGATTCCTATCTATTAAAGGGAGAGCACATTTCTAGCTTCCTTCTCCGCCAGCGTCCTCAGAGGAAAGAGCCCCAGAGTCAGCGCCAGTCTCTTCCTTCCTCCTCCCACTAGTCTGCGTCACTTCCTCCCGCCAAGAACTCTTCTACAGTAAGTATCCAGCAGGTGGCGTCATTCCAATCCTTACAGTCCCCCCTGTTGTTCCTCAAGAAACAAAATGTTTCCTTGACGGAACAGTAAAAAGAATATAATAACTATTGCTAACTAATAATATGTGAACAACAATATAGAAAAGGAAGAGAGGAAAGTTTTGTCCAGAGGGGCGATTTTTTTTTTTGTCCTCATGAACCGACGCTTTGACATTAGTCTTGCAAAGGGAGGGCCTCTGCAGAGAATACATGTTACAGATGGTGTATATTATAACAGAAAGAGAAAAAAAACAACAAAAACAACAAATCAAAACTGTTCATTTAAAGTCTCTGAAAGTCTTTTCTCAGATGTCCTCCAGGTGTAGTCGTGGAATGGAAGTCTTTTCAGGGGTTGATGTGTGGATACTGGTAATCAGCCAGGAAATTTCCTACAAAATTGAGCTTAACACAACTTTAAAATAGCTTTGTCAATAATCAAATCAAACAATGAAAGTTCTCAAAAACATGTCTAAGGGAATACAGAATCTTAGTTGTTAACATGTGAAACATACAATAAAACAAAAATTGAACCATTCTTTAAAATTATATTATTATTATAGTCCCCCCTTATGGAGAGTAATTGAGAAGACAATTGCTGCGATATTAATTATTAAAAATAATTTTTTATCTTTGTTTCATCACTTTTTGCATCATCTGCCTAATTATCCTCTTGCCATTATGAGAAATTAGAAAATCTAATATAATTGGTAACAGGTGTCAAGGCCAAATTCAACACTGTATTTATCATGACACCTGAGATAATTATGGGGGTTACCATAAAAGAACAGAGAAATGATGGGATATGAGCATTCCCACACTTGAGCAATATATACTGCCCATGCAGTATACCAGGCTTAAAATAGGTGGATGGAATATATGTCCATGCCACCGAACATATTGGAGGAAACTGAGTCAGACTTAATCAGATGCATGGGATTTGAGATGTCCATGGCATCAGGCATATAGGAGGGAGCATAGAAGCCAGGTGTAGAAGTGAGATGGGTGGGATGAATACTTCCAGCCATCTGTACAATATTGTGGGGAAAAATAAAATAAAATATTAAACCAAGAGAATCCAACCTCAACATTAGTCAAAAGCCGTTCCCTCGGCCATACCTTGACTTCATGCATGTCTCCCCTCATGTGACAGTTCAGTGTCTGCTCTTGCATGTATTCCTCTTGTGATTGGATGGCATCTTGGCCAACTGGCATCTGATAACTCAGAATAAAGGCAATTAGTGTCTTAAATGATAAGTTCCCATAATCCAAGTCTCATATGGATTTAAAAATTGAGGATAATAAATGATTGCAAAAAATGTGAATACATCTTGACTCAGAATATAATATATAATTATGCAACAATTTCAAATAATACCTTTTTTTACTTAGTATACAATTACTTTTGTGAAAAATCTGAACATATTTAAATATAAGTTAAAGCACAACAGAATCTCAAAGAAAACTTTTTTTTTTGAAAAAAAGAAAACTTTTACAAATGTTCCCCTCTTTTTTTTTTTGGAATATGCTTATCAAAAATAATACTTCTAGAATCAATTTATACTTGCCATGGCAACCAATTTGCCAGGGAAATGCTTTAAAGAGTTTGATCAAATAATCAGTTGAGAAAAAATAACAAAAACAAACAACTCAGAATATGGGAGCACAATACTCCTAGAATTAACATTGTATTATGAAATCAAAACCATGTTTCAAAATTAGATAGAAGAATGAATAGAAGAAGATACACGTGGAACAATAAAAGACAATGAAATTCAAACTAGGGAAATCTAAATGAATATGAACTTAATATCAACAAGAGTATTATAAAATATAAACTGGACCACATGACTATAAAAAGCTTTTACAAATATTCTCTTTGTTTTAGAAACTAAGTATAAAACACAATCTCAAATGCATGAAAATCTCTACAAAAATAAACCCATACCATTAATTTCAAAATGTATATATAATAGCATAGAAATCCTATGTAACCTCTGAACTGATACTATTACTCTGAGTGAATTCAGAACACTTTTGATTCCGATATCTAAAATCCCCAATACTCATATCAATACCTTGCTGCTTACTTCTACATTTCTGTAAAATATATACCCTTCCATGGCAAAAGAAGCAGAGTCTTGAACTATGTTGATTGTCATTCTTATTCAGCTTAAGTTTTTCTTCTTTAACCCCTCTATATTGTCTGTCGGGCTTTTCACCATACAAATGCTTTATAAGATTACTAATTAAAGACAAAAGCAGGTTAGCAAAATTATGAACAAAACGAGCATATCTGGAATTTAAAGAGTTTTCTAAGATTGTCTCAAAAGCACAGCCAGGCCGGGGAAGGGCTGAGCCTGAAGCTGCAAACGCAGGTAGAAAAAGTTGAGCATGCGCACCAGATCTCTGGACTTCCCAGGCAGGGGAAGCTATGGGCTTGGCCATAGGAGGAGTAGAGGGTGGGGTCTGGAGAGGAGGGGAGGGACCAGCTCAATTTGAATCAGACTTGATTTTGAACTCAGGCCTGGATTCCTCTTCCCCCACTTTGCCTCCAGGTGCTAGGGGATTAAAAACTTCTAGAGGGTGGGTCATTGCCTCCAGGCATGCAAAATTAGAGCAACAATTACTGTTAGAACTGGGAAAAGCTGCGGGAATCTCTTCAGGTTTCTCTGAAAAAGCATGGTTGGGAGAGGGGGAGATATTTCCTTGTGTGAGTAAGTTGCTGGCTCTTTTAACAAAAATAAAAAGAAAAATAGAAAATCCACAAAAACAAAGCATTAACATGATCTTATCTCCCATTTGTCTGGTTAAACAGACTAAAATCAAAAATAGGGTAATTAGGGAGTTTAAAAGGTCCATTCGAAAAAATTTAAAGGGAAAACACAGCCAGTATGCCAGTACTTAGCAGTTAAAGGGAGAGGGAGGGGAAATTTCTTACCCAACCAGAAGATCAGAAGACTGAGGTTTAGCTTTCCTCTTCGTGGTCAGCCATCTATTAAGGGTTAAAATTCTAGCTAAACTGTCTAAAATATCTAATGAGTGGTCGCCAATAAATTATAAGTTTTAGCAAGAGTTAGACTTTTAAGCATTTAATAAGGAGAATAAGAATTTGGTAAAGAGAGAGAGAAAGGCCTAGATTCCTATCTATTAAAGGGAGAGCACATTTCTAGCTCCCTTCTCCGCCAGCGTCCTCAGGAAAAAGCCCCAGAGTCAGCGCCAGTCTCTTCCTTCCTCCTCCCACTAGTCTGCGTCACTTCCTCCCGCCAAGAACTCTTCTACAGTAAGTATCCAGCAGGTGGCGTCATTCCAATCTTTACAGTTTAAAAGTTCATCAGGAGCAGCAGCTAGGTAGCACAGTGGATAAAGCACTGGCCCTGGATTCAGGAGTACCTGAGTTCAAATCCGGCCTCAGACACTTGACACTTACTAGCTGTGTGACCCTAGGCAGGTCACTTAACCCCTATGCCCTGGAAAAAAAACAAAAACAAAACCAAAAAAACAAAACCAAAAAAACCAAAAGGTCAGCAGGAGGGGACCACTGTGCTGGAGTGGAGCCCAACCCTGTGATTGCACTGACACAGATCCAGTCCCAGGAAGGCCTTACCAGAAAAGGAGACCCCCAGAGCCTCTTAATCAGCTTCAGTGCCAGAGTTTTCTGGAACTAAACTCATGGTCTGGTGAAAGGGCTAAGTGGTTAGCCATGTAAATAATTAATTGTTATTTGAGGTTTTTATGCCTCAGTGTGCACTGGCCTGGGGCTCTGCAAACTGCACGGTGCTCCACCCACTGGTTGTAGTAGTTGCCAGGGCTCTGGCACCTCACTTCATCACCACTCGCTGACACCTACATGGGCCTGGCAAAATTATAATGATTGGAAGCCTAGCGAGGGCAGTCATGTGACTGTCAGAGTGGCCATCCCATTAGCTGGGACTGTGTGGGGTGTTTCTGGTTTGGGGGAGGAGAATTGGGCATTCTAGTTGGAAGCTGGAAAGTGACAGGCATTCTGCTGCGTATTTTCAGCTGATTCCTGGGCGGTGGTATCTTTCGGGTATTATAATTTCCCTTTCCCCATTTTTATTTCCTTTCCCTTGATCCTACTGATGCTGTTTGTGTGTTTTTTTTTTAAGTTCATTCTTGTTAAAATAATTCCTGTTCTGTTTTGAGGGAGGCTGGAGGTTTCCTTCCTTGCCCTAATATTGCAGCGAGCCGCTTAGCTAGCATTCCCCAATTAAAAATTGGTCCCCACAGCCAGAGTTTGGAGAGGATTACAGGGGTCTTTGTTGGTGCTGAGGCAGAACTTGACTGTTTCACCCCTTCTGGGAACTAGGAAGTATGCTTGAGTGGTGGTGGTTCGGGTTGGGGAGGGGCAAAGCCTCCTCAGAGCTAACAACCACAGCACACAAATTTTTGCTGCCTGGTTAATTAGCAAGTTGGCCTATGGTTATCTGTGACCAGAAAACAGGCCAGACTAGTGAAGAACCTGCACCTCCTTAAATTGTAACACCTGGGATGCCCTGAAGCTTGGGACAGTGTAGCCTGGAAACAGTGCTCCATTTTAAGGAGTTCAAGTTCAAGTAAAAGACAAGGGAGAGGAGCAAACAGAGAAAGATGCAGACCAAAAAAGTTTCTTTAGTAACAAGGGAGATCAAGGTATACCCACAGAAGAGGATAGTAACGTCAGGGCTCCTACATCCAATTCTTCAAGAAAAATACGATTTGGTCTCAGACCATAGAGGTGCTCACAAACTGACTTTGAAGATAAAGTGAGAGAGGTAGAGGAAAAATGCAAAGAGAAATGAGAGGTATGAAAGTGGGTCATTAAAAAAAAGTCAGCAGCTTGAAAAGCCAAATTGGCTAAATGGAAAACGAGTCACAAAAGCTCTCTGAAGAAAATCATTGCTTAAATATTAGAATTGAGAAAATAGAAACTAATGACTATGAGAAATCAAGACACAATAAAGCAAATCCAAGTAAATTTTTTAAAAAATTGAGGGCGATGTGAAATATCTCCTTGAAAAATAGCTGACCTGTAAAATAGATACAGGAGAGATAATTTAAAATTCTTGGACTACCTGAAAACCATGATCAAGGAAAGATCTTAGACATAATCTTCCAGGAAATTATCAAGGAAAATTGACCTGTTATTCTACAAGCAGAAGGTAAAATATAAATTGAATGAATCTACCAATCACCTCCTGAAAGAGATACCAAAATAAACACTCCCAGGAATATTATAGCCAATATTATGGGATGGCTTAATGATGATGATGAGAATTGATTGATTCTGATGATGGCATTTATGTTACTTACTTAGCTGGCCTATTCTGACAAAAATTCTTTCTCAGGTATAAGGTACTATATAAATGTTATCTGTTATTGTTGCAAGAATTAACTTCATGGAATTATTGTAATTAAATCTCTTGAAAGTACTATATAAATGTGTTTTACTATAAAAAATGATGAGCAGGATCGTATCAGAAAATCCCAGAAAGTCCTATATGAGTTGATGCAGTGTGAAATGCACAGTAAACAAAATGTCAGCATACTGGAAGATGATTTGCTGTGAACGACTTGCTTATTTTCAGCAATGCAATGATCAAAGACAACTCAGAAGGTCATATGAAAATTGCAGTCCATCTACAGAGAGAGAACTGATGGTGTCTGGATATAGCTTGAAGCATATTTTTTTTTTTATGTTCGTTAGTTACTTTATCTGAAGTTTTCTGTTTGTTTTCTTTCACAACCTGGCTAATGTGGAAATGTTTTGCATGACTGCTCATGTATAGCTTATATTGAATTAGTTGAGTACTTAGGGGGCAGGGGGGAGAGGGAAGAATGGGATTTGAAACACAAAGTTTTAAAAAAAATGAAGTCTAAATTTGTATTTACATGTAATTTGGGGGAAATAAAACTTAATGGGAGAAAAAATAAAATAGTGTATATGTCACAGAGAAGGAATTGGATTGAGTGAAATACATTTAGCAATAATAACTGAAAAATAATGAAGCAAGTTATTCTGAAAAGCCTCATTTCTTAAACAAATAGAGAACTTAGTAATTTTATTAAAATAAGAGCCATTCCCAAATTGATAGATGATCAAAAGATATGGTTTTCAGGTAAAATAATCAAAGCTACCTATAGCATATTAAGAAAAGCTCTAGCTCACTATTTTAAATAAAAATAAAATTGTATTATATACAGTCTTTTAAAGAATACATATAATATATATTATATTCATACATATATAATTTAACAAGGCAGTAAAGAAATTTTACATTTTTCTTTTTAAAAAAATCATCAATATGAAAATTTGATTATATGAAGAGAATTGTATATTAGTTATTAAGTTTAACAAACTAGTAACACAATGCCTAAATTATCTATGTCCTTTCATGAAATTCCTTCTGTTCTCTTCCATGTGTTTTTCTTCCATAAAATTATTTTATTATTTTCCAGTTACATGTAGAGATAATTTTCAATATTTCTTTTTATAAGATTTCTAGTTTCAAGTTTTTCTTCCTCCCCTCCTTCTCCCCTCCCCAAGGCAGCAAGCAATCCATTATAGATTATATATGTACAATCACATTAAACATTTTTCTACATGAGTCATGTTGTGCAAGAACAGTCAGAGCAAAAAGGAAAAACCAAAAAAAGAAAAACAAACAAAAAAATAGGAATATTATGGTTCAATATACATCTAGATTCCATAGTTCTTTTTTTTTTCTGGATGTGGAGAGCATTTTCCAACATGAGTCCTTTGGAAAAATCTTGAACCAACATATTGCTAAGAAGAGTCAATTTTATCACAGTTGATAAACACACATTGCTGTTGATACTGTGTACAAAGTTCTCCTGGTTCTGCTCATCTCACTCAGCATCAATTCATGTAAGTCCTTCCAGGTTTCTCTGAAATCTGCTTGCTCCTCTTTTCTTACAGCACAATAACATTCCATTACATTCATATACCACAATTTGTTCAGGCATTCCTCAATTGATGTGCATCCCCTCAATTTCCAATTCCTTGCCAACACAAAGAAGAATAACTATAAATATTTTTGTACAGGTGGGTCCTTTTCCCTTTTTATGATCTTTTAAAATTTTTTTCTGATAAAAGTATTTTAATTTTTTCCAATCACATGTAAAAATAGTTCTTAACATTTGTTTATAAAAGCTTTCCAATTTCAGATTTTCTCCCTCCCTCCCCTCCCTCCCCGTCCCCTAGACAGCAGGTAATCTGATATAGGTTATATGTTTATACATAATAATATTAAACATATTTCTGCATTAGTCATATTATAAGAGAAGAATCAGAGTGTAAAGAATTAATTGTTATTTGAGGTTTTTATGCCTCAGCCTGCACTGCTCTGGGGCTCCGTAAACTGCATGGTGCTACACCCACTGGTTGTAGCCATTTCCAGGGCTCTGGCACCTCACTTCATCACCACTCGACTACGCCTACATGGGCCTGGCAAAATGATAATGATTGTAAACCTAGTGAGGGCAGTCATGTGACTGTCAGAGTGGCCAGCACATGGGCTGGGGTTGTGTGGGGAGTTTCTAGGTTTGGGGGAGGAGAATTGGCCATTCTAGGTGGAAGCTGGAAAGCAACAGGCATTCTGCTGTGTATTTTCAGCTGATTCCTAGGCAGTGGTATTTTTTCAGGTATTATAATTTCCCTTTCTCCATTTTATTTCCTTTCCCTTGATCGTACTGATCCTATCTCTGTTTTTTTTTTTTTAAGTTTGTTCTTGTTAAAATAAATCTTGTTCTGTTTTGAGGGAGGCTGCCAGTCTCCTTCCATTCCCCAATATTGCAGCGAGCTGCTTAGCTAGCACTCCCCAATTAAAAATTGGTCCCAACAAGAGCAATGAGGAAAAACCTCAAAATAGAAAAACAACAGCACCAAAAGCAAAAGAAATAGTATGGTTCGATCAGCATCACAATTCCACAGTTCTTTTTTTCTGGATTTGGAGATCCCCTTCCATCATGGGTCCCCTGGAACTCTTCTGTACCATTGCATTGGTGAGAAGAATCGAGTCCATCACAGTAAATCAACACACAATGTTGATGATAATGTGTAATATATTCTTCTGGTTCTGCTCATCTCACTCATCATCAGTTCATGCAAGTCCTTCCAGGTTTCTCTGAACTCCTCCTGCTCATTGTTTCTTACAGCACAATAGAATTCCATTACATTCATATACCACAACTTGTTCAGCCATTCCCCAATTGATGGGCAACCCCTCAATTTCCAATTGCTTGACACCAGAAATAGAGCGGCTATAAATATTTTTGTACATGTGGGTCCTTTTCCCTTTTCTATGATCTCTTTGGGGAAAAGACCCAAAAGTGGTATTGCTGGGTCAAAGGGTATGCAAAGCCTTTTAGCCCTTTGGGCAAAATTCCAGATTGCTCTCCAGAATGACTGGATCAGTTCACAGCTCCACCAACAATGCATTAGTGTTCCAATTTTCCCACAGCTTCCCCCACATTATTATTTTCCTTTTTTTGTCATATTAGCCAATCTAATAGGTGTCAGGTGGTACCTCAGAGTTGTTTTAATTTGCATCTCTCTAAACAATAGTGATTTAGAGCATTTTTTCATATGGGAATACATAGCTTTGATTTCGTCATCAGAAAACTGCCTGTTGATATCCTTTGACCAATTCTCAATTGGGGAATGACTTGGATTCTTATAAATTTGATTTAGTTCCCTATATATTTTAGAAATGAGACCTTTATCAGAAGTACTGGCCATAAAAATTGTTTCCCAGTTTTCTGCATCCCTTCTAATTTTGGTTGCATTGCTTCTGTTTGTACAAAACCTTTTTAATTTAATGTAATCAAAATCATCCATTTTGCATTTCATAATATTCTCTATCTCTTTTTTGGTCATAAACAGTCCTCCTTTCCAAAGATCTGAAAGGTAGACTATTCCTTCCTCTCCTAATTTACCTATGGTATCACCTCTTATGACTAAAATATGTATTCATTTTTACCTTATTTTTGTATAAGGTGTAAGATGTTGGTCTATACCTAATTTCTGCCATACTATCTAATTTGTACCATACTCTCTTCCAGTTTTCCCAGCAGTTTTTGTCAAAAACTGAATTCCTATCCCAGAAGCTGGAGTCTTTGGGATTATCAAACACTGCATTACTAATGTCACTTGCTACTGTGTCTCTTGTGCGTAGCCGATTCTATTGATCCTCCACTCTATTTCTTAGCCAGTACCAGATAGTTTTGATGACTACCACTTTATAGTAAAGCTCCAGATTTTGTAGAGCTAACCCACCTTTCTGTGCATTTTTTTCATTATTTCCCTTGATATTATTGACTATTTGTTTTTCCAGATGAATTTTGTTATTATTTTCTCTAGCTCCATAAAATAATTTTAGGTAGCCTGATTGGTATGGCACTGAATAAGTAAATTAATTTAGGTAGAATTGTCATTTTTACTATATTAGCTCTGCCTATCCATGAGCAATTGATATCTTTCCAATTATTTAGATCTGATTTGATTTGTGTGAAAAGTGTTTGTTAATTGTGTTCATAGAGTTCCTAGGTTTGACTTGGCAAGTAGACTCCCAACTATTTTATATTATCTACTGTTACTTCAAATGGAATTTCTCTTTCTATCTCTTGCTGCTGGACTTTGTTGGTCATGTATAGAAATGCTGATGATTTATGTGGATTTATTTTATATCCTGCTACTTTGCTAAAGTTATTAATTGTTTCAAGTAATTTTTGAATTGGTTCTCTAGGATTCTCTAAGTATACCATCACATCATCTGCAAACAGTGATAGTTTTGTTTCCTCCTTGTCTATTCTGATTCTCTTAATTTATTTTTAATCTCTGATTGCTAATGCTAACATTTCTAGTACAATATTGAATAATAGAGGTGATAAATGACATCCCTGTTTCACCCCTGATCTTATTGGGAAGGCCTCTAACTTATCTCCATTACATATAATGCTTGCGGGTGTTTTTAGATAGAGACTCTTTGCTAATTTAAGGAAACTCCACCTATTCCTAAGCTCTCTAGTATATTTATTAGGAATGGGTGCTGTATTTTGTCAAAAGCTTTTTCTGCACCTATTGAGATATTCATATGATTTTGGTTAGTTTCCTTATTGATGTGGTTGATTATGTTAATAGTTTTCCTAATCTTGAACCAGCCTTGCATTCCTGGTATAAATCCCACCTGGTCATAGTGTATTATCCTGGTGATCACTTGCTGTAATCTCCTTGCTAATATCTTATTAAGATTGTAGCATCAACATTCATTGGGGAAATTGGTCTATAATTTTCTTTCTCTGTTTTTGCTTTGCCTTGTTTTGGTATCACCACCATATTTGTGTCATAAAACGAATTTGGTAGAACTCCTTCACCTATTTTTCCAAATAATTTGTATAATATTGGAATTAATTGTTATTTAAATGTTTGGTAAAATTCACCTGTAAACCTATCTGGCCCTGGGGATTTTTTGTTAGGGAGTTCATTAATGGCTTGTTCAATTTCTTTTTCTAATATGGGTTTATTTAAGGATTTTATTTCCTCTTCAGTTAACCTGGGCAGTTTGTATTTTTGTAAATATTCATCCATTTCATTTAGATTGTCAAATTTATTGGCATACAATTGGGCAAAATAATTCCTAATTATTGATTTAATTTCCACTTCATTGGTGGTAACATCATCCTTTTCATTTTTGATACTGGTAATTTGGTTTTCTTCTTTCTTTTTTTTTAATCAAATTAACCAATATTTTACCTATTTTACTGTTTTGTTAATAAAACCAGCTCTTAGTTTTATTGATTAATTCTATTGTTTTCTTGCTTTCAATCTTATTAATTTCTCCTTTAATTTTCAGGATCTCTACTTTAGTATTTATTTGGGGATTTCTAATTTGTTCTTTTTCTAGCTTTTTAAGTCGCATGCCCAATTCATTAATCTCCTCTTTCTCTTTTTTATTCATGTAAGCATTTAGAGCTATACATTTTCACCTAAGCACTGCTTTGGCTGCATCCCATAGATTTTGGTATGTTCTTTCATTATTGTCATTGTCTTGGATATACTTATTGATCGTTTCTATGATTTGTTGTTTGACCCATTCATTCTTTAGAATGAAATTATTTAGTTTCCAATTGATTTTCAATCTACTTTTCTATGGCTCTTTCTTAGATGTAATTTTTATTGCATCATGATCTGAGAAGGATGCATTTACTATTTCTACCTTTCTCCATTTGACTATGATGTTTTTGTGCCCTAATACATGGTCAATTTTTGAAAATGTGCCATGTACTGCTGAGAAGAAACTATATTCCTTCCTATCCCTATTCAATTTTCTCCAGACATCTATCATGTTTAACTTTTCTAGTAATCTATTCACCTCTATCACTTCTTTCTTATTTATTTTTCTTCTAGATTTATCTAATTCTGAGAGGGGGAGATTCAGATCCCCCACTAGTATAGTATTACTGTCTAATTCCTCTTGTAACTCATTTCAATTCTCCTCTAAGAATTTGGATGCTATAGCACTTGGCGCATAAATATTTAATATTGCTACTTCATTATCTATAGTACCTTTTAGCAATATATAGTTTCCTTCCTTATCTCTTTTAATGAGATCTATTTTTGCCTGTGCTTTGTCTGAGATAAGGATTGCCACCCCTGCTTTTTTTTTTTTTGTACTTTATCTGAAGCATAATATATTCTGCTCCAGCCTTTTACCTTTACTCTATGTGTTTCTCTCTGCTTCAAATGTGTTTCTTGTAAACAGAATACTGTAGGATTCTGTTTTTAATTCACACTGCAATTCACTTCTGTTTTATAGCAGAATTCATCCCATTCACATTCACAGTTATTATTACTGTCTATTCCCCTCCATTCTATTTACCCCCTTTGTACTTTTTCCCCCTTCTTTCACCCTATTCCTCCTCACTGATGTTTTGCTTCTTACCCCTGCCTCCCCCAATCTGCCCTCCCTTTTTATTACCGTCCTTCCTTTTCTTTACCCTTTTGTCCATTGCTTTTCTCCTCCATTCTATCAGACCCCTCTTTCCCTTCCCCTTTTACTTTCCTAAAGAATGAGCTAAGCTTCTTTATCCCAATGAACATATATGTTATTCCCTCTTTGAATCAAATCTAACGAGAGTAGGGTTGAAACAACTTTCATCCCTCCTTTCTTTGCCTCTACTGTAATAGTTTTTTTTTCACCTCTTCATATAATGTAATTCACCCCATTACACCTCCCCTTTCCTCTCCTCCCCATAGACTCTCTTTTTAAACCCTTAATTTTCTTTGTTTCATCACATCAAAGACAATTTATATTTATACCCTCTGTGTAAAGTCCTTCTCTCTACCCAAAAACATTTACAGTTCTTAAGAGTTATGAGTATTATCTTCCCATGTAGGGATATAAACAGTTTAACCTAATTGAGTAACCTTTTTTCCCATTGTCTACGTTTTTAAACTTCTCTTGAGTCTTGTATATTAAGATCAAATTTTCTATTCAGTTCTGGTCTTTTCATCAGGAAACTTTGGAAGTCCCCAATGTCATTGAATGTCCATCTTTTCCCCTGAAAGAGAATGCACATTTTTGCTGGGAAATAGATTCTTGGCTGTACTCCAAGCTCCTTTGCTTTTCCGAAATATCATATTCCAAGCCTTGTGGTTCTTTATGTTGAAGCTGCCAGGTCCTGAGCAATCCTGACTGTGGCTAAATGATATTTAAATTGCTTCTTTCTGGCTGCTTGGAGTATTTTCTCCTTTACCTGATAATTCTGGAATTTGGCTACAATATTCCTTGGAGTTTTCCTTTTGGGGTCTCTTTCAGGAGGTGTTCAGTGGATTCTTTCAATGATGATTTTATCCTCTGATTCTATGATATCAGGGCAGTTCTCCTTAATAATTTCCTGGAATATGCTATCTTGATTCTTTTTCTGATCATGAATTTCAGGCAGTCCAATGATTCTCAAATTGTCTCTCCTGGATCTGTTTTTCAGATCACTTGCCTTTCCAATGAGGTATTTCACATTTTCTTCTATTTTTCATTCTTTTGATTCTGCTTGTATGATTCCTGGTGTCTCATGGATTCCTTATCTTACAACTTCTTCCAAGTGTCCAATTCTAATTTTTAAGGCATTGTTTTCTTCAATGAGATTATGCACCTTTTTTCCCTTTGGCCAAATGAATTTTTTAAGGCATTGTTTTTTGCAGTCAATCTTTGTGCTTCCTTTACCAAGCTGCTGATTCTTTTTTCATTATTTTCTTGTTTTGCTTGAATTTCTCTCCCCATTTTTTCTTCTACCTCTCTCACTTGATTTTTAAATTCCTTTTTGAGTTCTTCCAGGAAAGCTTTTTATTCTTCAGTCCAATTCACCTTCCCTCTTGAGGCTTCACATGTAGGCAATTTGAGGGTATTGTACTCATCTGAGTTTGTGTTTGTCTCTTCCCTGTTGATACAGAAGCTCTCAATGGAGAGGGCTCTTTTTTGCTTCTTACTCATTATTGCAGTTTATTTATTTATTTTTTAAGTTGAAGTCTGTTCTGGGGGCACCAGGGTCCTTGTTTTGGGCTTCTTGTGCAGGGGTATAAGTGCTGTGTGATTGGCCTTTTACACTGACTCCTTTATGGTGTGTGCAGTTCATACTCCCTGCACTACCTGTCTGAGCATGCTAGGATCAGTGGGCCTAGTCGCACCTATCCTGTTCATGGCCCTCCAGCTGGCAACTTGTCCTCTCGGCTGGTGAAGGTAGATTTTTCCACTCTCCTGCTGGGCCACCAGATTTTTGAGCCAGGAACCAGGGGCCTCAGTTGTTCGACTGTGGCCTGCAGCTTCCTGCTGACTTGCCCCGACCCACTCAGTGCTGGGCTGCTGCCCTGCACTTCGCCTCCCTTTTGCCCAAGTCAGATCGACCTTTCCTGAAGTCTTCTAAATTATTTCTGGTTGGAAGACTGTGTCTCTCTGTCTCTTTGCAGGTTCTGTATTTTCAGAATCCATGCAGAGGCTTGATTTAATGTTCTTTTTGAGGGAACAGAAGGAGAACTCAGGCAGCTTGCTGATTCCACTTTGCCATCTTGGCTCTACCTTAACACAATTTTAAAATAGCTTTGTCAATAATCAAATCAAACAATGAAAGTTCTCAAAAACATATCTAAGGGAATTCAGAATCTTAGTTGTTATGCATGAAACATATAATAAGGGGCAGCTAGGTGACGCAGTGGATAACGCACCAGCCTTGGATTCAGGAGGACCTGAGTTCAAACCCAGCCTCAGACACGTACTAGCTGTGTGACCCTAGGCAAGTCACCTAACCCCCATCGCCCTAAAAAAAACAAAACAAAACAAAACATATAATAAAATAAAAATTGAAACATTCTTTAAAACTTAATATTACTATAGTCCCCCTGTCTTTTGGAGGGTAAATTGAGAAGATAATTATTGCGATATTAATTTATAAAAAAGAATTTTTATCTTTGTTTCATCATTTTTTGCATCATATATCATATATCCTCATGCCATTATGAGAAATTTTAAAATCTAATGTAATTGGTAATAGATGTCAAGGCCAAATCCAACACTGTATTTACCATGCCACCTGAGATAATTATGGGGGTTACCATAAAAGAACAGGGAAATGATGGGATATGACCATTCACTTGAGCAATATATACTGCCCATGCATTATGCCAGGCTTAAAATAGGTGGATGGAATATATGTCCATGCAACTGAACATATTGGAGGAAACTGTGTCAGACTTAATCAGATACATGTGATTGAGATGTGCATGGCATCAGGCATATAGGAGGGGGGCATAGAAGCCAGGTGTAGAATGAGATGGGTGGGACTTGTCTGGTTAAACAGACTAAAATCACGAACAGGTACTTATGGAGTTTAAAGGATCCATTTGAAAATTTAAAGTGAAAACAGTCGATACTTAGCAGTACTTTGGATATAAAGGGACAGGGTAGGGGAAATTTCTTACCTAACAAGAACATCAGAAGACAGAGATTAAGTTTTCCTCTTCCTGGTCAGCCATCTGTGAGGGGCTAAAATTCTAGCTAGTCTGTCTAAAATATCATGGTCTTGCCCTCAGAGGCCTTTTCCTCATGGTGGAGCTTTCCTACAGTAAGTGTCTACCAGGTGGCATCATTCCAATTGTTACAAAGTATACTATCATATCATCTTCAAAGAGTGATAGTTTTGTTTCAAAATTACCTATTCTAATTCCTTTAATTACTTTTTCTTCTTTTATTGTTCTAGCTAATATCTCTAATACAATATTAAATAATGGAGGTGATAATTGGCATCTTTGCTTCACCCCTTTGCTTCACCCAAAGGCTTTTAGGTTATCCCTATTATAGATAATGCTTGCTGATGCTTTTAGATAAAGAGTACTTATCATTTTAAGGTAAGCTTCCTTTATTCCTATGCTCCATAATGTTTTTTGTTTGGTTTGGTTTGGTTTGGTGAGGCAATTGGGGTTATGTGACTTGCCTAGGGTCACATAGCTAGTATGTGTTAAGTGTCTGAGGCCAGATTTGAACTTAGGTCTTCCTGACTCCAGGGCTGGTGCTCTATCCACTGTACCACCTAGCTGCCACTCTAGTGTTTTTAAGAGGAATGAGTGCTGTATTTTTAAAGGCTTTTTATGCATCTATTGAGTTAATCATATTGTTGCTGTTGCTTTTGTTATTGATATGGTCAGTTATGCTGATAATCCTCTTAATATTGAACCAGCCCTACATTGCTGGTATAAATCCTGCCTGGTCATAGTGTATGATCTTTGTCATATATTGTTGTAATCTTTTGCTAGCATTTAATTTAAAAGATTTGCATCAATATTCATTAACGAAATTAGTCTAAACTTTCTTTCTCTGTTTGGTCTCTTCCTGATTTGGGGATCAGCACCATATTTGTCTCATAAAAGGAACTTGGGAGAGCTCCTTTTTTCAGTTATTTTTTCAAATAATTCATCTTGTGATAAAATAATGGGATTTAGCAGACACCCACGGGCCCCACCTGAAGATTGATTTATAATTGTTTGAATTAGGTGATACTGAGAAAGTGACTGAGCATCTACTTAAGAATGATTAAATTGAGACCATGTCTGGCTGGTCCTGAGTGGAGTATTGTTCTTACAGGCTGTGGACTACTGATATCATCAGGAGATAACCCTCAATCAATCAGCTTGAAGAACCTCCTCTTTTGGGGAAGGAGACAGGAAGTAGGAAGGTGAAGCTCACTTTTTAAATCAGCCACTTTTGATCTGGAACTGACTTGGTGGTGGCAGAGAGAGAACAGGAGGGCCCCCCTTTCTGTCCAAGACTTTGACATGATGAGGGAGTTCAAGTGGACTGCTAAGAAAAGCCACGGTTTCTCTTAGGCTATATCGACTCTCTCTTCACTAACTTCTAATACACTGTAATAAATCCTTTACAATCTAAACTCTTGCTGAATTTATCAGTGATTTTAGCCAGGTTCCCCCAAAAACTCGGGGTGGGGGAGGTAAGGACCCAGAATAGATCTTAAACATCACACTATAGTATGTGTTTTTAATTATTTTTATAATATTTAATTATTTTCCAGTTATATGTAGAGATAGTTTTCAATATTTGTTTCTATAAGATTTCTATTTCAGGGGAAGTTAGGTGGCACAGTGGATAAAGCACCAGGAGGCTTCAGGTGGACCTGAGTTCAAAACTGGCCTCAGACACTTGACACTTAGCCATGTGACCCTGGGCAAGTCACTTAACCCTCATTGCCCCACCAAAAAAAAAAAAAAAGATTTCTATTTCAAATCTTTCTCCTTCCCTCTCCTCCATCCCCCCTACCCAAGACAGCAAGTAATCTGATATAGGTTTTATATATATTATATATACAATCACATTAAACACATTACTGCATTAGTCATGCTATAAGAAGAAGAATCAGAGCAAAAGGGAAAAATTCATGAAAGGAAAACAAAGTAGAAATAGTATGGTGCAATTTGCATATACATTCCGCATTTCTGGGGGACAGAGCCAAAATGGCAGAGAGAATACAGAAAGTTGCCTGAACTCTCCTTCGGTTCCCTCAAAAAGAACATTAAATGAAGCCTCTAAACAGATTCTGAAACTACAGAACCTACAAAGAGACAGTCACAATCTTCCAATCTGAGATAATTTAGAAAACTTCAGGAAAGGATGGTCTCACTTGGGCAAAAGGTGAGTGCAGTGCACCTCAGTGCACCTGTGTGGGTGGAGTCTGGCCGAGTCAGCAGAAAGCTCTAAGCCACATCAGAACAGCTGAGGCCCATTGATTCTGACTTAGCAAGCTGGTAGCACAGCAGGCCAGTGGTGAATTCCACCAGCACCAGCTGGAAGGGCAGGCTGCCAGCTAGAGGCCACCCACAGGAAATGCATGACCAAGCCTGGCCATCCCAGTGTGCCAGGAACAAGTGTAGGGAGCAAGCCCAGGTTGGTGAGAAATCCATAAGCCATAGAGGCCTCAGAACATAAATCCAGTACCACAGGCCTTATCCCCCAGCAAAAGAAGCTTGAAACAATGACCATGGGGCCCCAGAAGCTGACCTTAACTTCAAAAAAAAATTGACTGCAATAAGAGTAAGAAACAAAAAAAAAAGAGCTCTTACCATTGAGAACTTCTGTGTGTGAGAATTGGAATGATACCCCCTGATGGAGAGATATTACAGGGAAGCTCTGCCATGAGGAGAAAGCATGTGATTTAGAAACCATGTGACATTAGCATCCAGAAGTGACCTTTTCTGGGGTTTTGAAGGTCAGTTCGGCATCAGGAAGTAATGTTTGCTCATGTGTTCTGTCAATTAAAGTTACCAGCCAATTAGTTTATAGCTGTGTGTGTGTGTGGACAGCCCTTTTCCTGTTTTACAAGAGGTTCTGGGAGTAGCTGCTGGAGGGTTGGTCTTTCTGGTTCCTGCCCTCTGTATGGCAGTTCAGATGCTGGGGTTTCTTGGAGATAGTAAGATTTTTACCTCTCTTTCCTCACCAACTTCTTATGATCTTTAATAAATACTTAAAAGACTAAACTCTTGCTAAAGCTTGTAATTTAAAATGGCGACTCATTAGATGATGGCTATAATTTTAGCCCCTTATATGTGTCAACAGCGAAGAGCTAAACACAAACTCGGATGAGGACAGTAATCTCAAATTGCCTATATGTGAAGCTCCAAGAGGGAAGTTGAATTGGTCTCAAGACCAAAGCGCCTTCTTGAAAGAGCTTAAAAAGGATTTTTTAAAGTCAATTGAGAGAGGTAGAAGAAAAAATGGGGAGAGAAATGAAAGCAACACAAGAAAGTTTTGAAAAAAGAATCAGCAGTTTGGAAAAGGAAACACAAAGAATCAGCAGTTTAGAAAATGAAACACAAAGATTGACAGAAGAAACAATTCCTTAAAAAATAAATTTGGCCAAATGGAAAAGGAGGTGCATAATCTCACTGAAGATTTGGACAGTTGGAAGAATTGTACAGTTGGAAGCTAAAGACTCCAATAAGACACCAGGAATCAGTCAAACAGAACGAAAAGAATGAAATTATAGCAGAAAATATGAAATACCTCATTGGAAAGACAACTGACCTGGAAAATAGATCCAGAAGAGACAATTTGAGAATTATTGGACTGCCTGAAAGCCATGATCAGAAAAAGAATGTAGACACCATTCCAGGAAATTATCAAGAACTGTCCTGATACTATAGAATCAGAGGATAAAATTGTCATTGAAATGTGAGAGCCAAAATTTGATATACGGAGCATTATTTGGGTGATTTGCCTTAATATTGGGGTCCCAGAAATATGAGGTACCCTTTTAGTTTTAACCTCCCCTATGAACTGCCAATTTTAGATATTTCTCCCAGGCAAATACAAAAGGAGCTTCTAAGCTTTAGTTCACAAAAGGATCAGATTTTATTACTTGGGAATTAATTAAGCAACCAAGGTGAAACTAATAAAAATCAAAGATAAGGAAATAGGAAAATAGAAATAAATGCTCTTAACTCTAAACTTAGCCTATTAGGGTTTTCTGTAATTAAACTCACCAAACACCTGAACAGCCCACCCATCTAAAGTTGCTCGCACACCACTTGGACCAAAGTCACCACACTGAGAGCACTAACACGCACTACCAGCCCAAGGGCCCAGCAGGAAAAAAGACCAAGTTCTGGAAGACACCTCACCTTCTGGAAGCAGCCTGCCTCCCTTCAGTGAGCATTCAATTGCTGCTCCCCCAAAAGGGGAGGTCCTTCAAAAGCTGCATTTCTAAGCTCAGTAGCATACATAACATTGGGGTGGGCCAGTTGTGGCCTCTCTCAAATGAGTTAGCTAAACATGGGAATATTAATATTTATCACAAATAATTTTTACCACAGAAAGCATCCACCAATCACCTCCTGAAAGAGAAACCAAAAGGAAAACTCCAAGGAATATTGTAGCCAAATTCCAGAAATATCAGTTGAAGGAGAAAATACTCTAAACAGCCAGAGAAAAGCAATTCAAATATCATAGAGCCACAGTCTGGATTACATAGGACCTGGCAACTCCAACATTAAAGGATCACAAGGCTTGGAATAGGATATTCCAAAAGGCAAAGGAGCTTGGATTACAGCCAAGAATCTATTACCCAGAAAAACTGAGTATTCTCTTTCAGGGCAAAAGATGACATTCAATGACATTGGGGATTTTCAAGGTTTCCCGATAAAAAGACCAGAACTAAATAGAAAATTCAATCTTAATATATAAGACTCAAGAGAAGTTTAAGAAGGTAAACAGTGGGAAAAATATCATTCAATAAGGTTAAACTATTTATTTCCTTGCATGGGAAAACAATACTTATACCTCTTGACAACTGTATCTCTATTTGGGCAGACAGAAGGATTATACAGAAAGAGCATAAATATAAATTGCCTTTTATGTGATGATATAAAAAAGTAAGGAATTTTAAAAATATCTCCTTGGAAAAAGAGCTGACTTGGAAAATAGATCCAGGAGAGATAATTTGAAAATCCTTGGACTACCTGAAAACCATGACCCAAAAAAATCTTAGAAATCATCATCTAAGAAATTGTCAGGGAAAATTGACCTGATATTCTTTTTTTTTTAATTTATTTTTTTTTGCATTTTTATTTATTTTTTTCTGTTATATGTAAAGATAGTTCTCAACTTTTGTTTATACAAGCTTTCCAATTTCAGATTTTTCTCCCTCCCTCCCCCCTCCCCTAGACAGCAGGTAATCTGATATAAGTTATATATATACACATAATAACATTAATCCTATTTCTGCATTATTCATGTTATAAGAGAAAAATCAGAGCAATGATGAAAAACCTCAAAATAGAAAAAACAACAGCACCAAAAACAAAAGAAATAGTATGGTTCAATCAGCATCTATACTCCACAGTTCTTTTTTTTTTTTTCTTGGATTTGGAGATCCTCTTCTATCATGAGTTCCCTGGAACTCTTTCTGTACCATTGCATTGGTGAGAAGAATATAGTCCATCACAGTAGATCAACACTCAATGTTGATGATACTGTGTATAATGTTCTTCTGGTTCTGCTCATCTCACTCATCATCAGAACATGCAAAACCCTCCAGTTATCTCTGAACTCCTCCTGCTCATCGTTTCTTACAGCACAACAGTATTCCATTTCATTCATATACCACAACTTGTCCAGCCATTCCGCAATTGATGGGCATCCCCTCAACTTCCAATTCTTGCCACCACATAAAGAGTAAGTCACTTAATCCTCATTGTCCAGATAGTCTAAAAGCAGAAGGTAAAATAGAAATTGAAAGGCTCCACTAATCACCTCCTGAAAGAGATCCCAATTGAATTTTCTATTCAGTTATGGTCTTTTCATCAAGAAACATTGAAAGTCCCCTATTTTATAGAAAGTTCATCTTTTCCCCTTAAAGAGAATGAAAGATTTTTCTGGGTAATAGATTCTTGGCTGCAATCCAAGCTCCTTTGCCTTCCAGACTGTGTTAGAATACACATGCATATCCTAGAATCTTTGGACAATTCAATATCAATTTTGTTGTTGTTGAAAGCCTTCCACATTTTTCTAAGCTGGCTTAAGGTGAAAGGCAATTGTCTAATGAGTCTTCTTACACCACCTAGAAAAATGTAATAAAATAACTACTAATGAACAATGAAGATAGGAGTAAAATATAATTCCTCTTTTGGGGGGTAAATAAGAAACACCTGTCTTATCACCATCTCTTCTCTTTGTCATTTCATGAATGTGCCTCAGAGACCTAATTATTTAAATACTTGAATATTTCACAGATACAAGATATCTTTTGTGTTGGAACCTACACCAAAATGGATACAGATTGAAGTCACTCCCTTATTAGGTAACTGAATTTGTATTTGTGGCTTGTGCACATTTTTTGTCCTTTCTGGGATCAAGCAGATTAAGTGTAATTATTTTTCTACTAGAGAACACTGTAAGCACTTGGTGAAATATCTTATTCCCTTAAATCTTCCCTTCCAAAAGATACACACACACACACACACACACACACACACACACACACACACACACACATATATATGCATAGAGAGAGAGAAAGAGATAGAGATAGAGATATATATCAATAAATGTCATTTATGTGACATGAATTCAATGTCCTTCAGCATTTTTATTTATGTTAACAGTTCATGCATTTTCATTGATTTCTCACTCTCAACAATTAGAAATATCTAGTTTTTATGAAATGATTATAAGTATTGTAAAATTTAAATAAGAATATTTCTTTCAAAATGATATTTTCTATGAAAAATAATCTGAGAAATAATAGTAATTCCTTTGTGCATAAACAAGTTTTTCTTTTTTTCTTCATTTCACTTGATCATTTGCAAATTGTTATATCCAACTCTATCTCTATATCATATTTTATATATATATATACTGAATATACAATATATGTGTGCATATGTGTGTATGCTGCAGACATACTGCAAATAAGCAGATCACCCCTGCCAAAATATAACATATAATATATTATTCTATATAATGTATTGGTATATGTAATATATTACATATGTATAAATTACCCATTCCATTAAATATATACTATATTGTATATTATATAGTTATATCATGCATATTATAAGATCTGCCTATCTATCTGGTGATAAAGAGACAGAAGTAGACATAGACAGACAGATAGACAGACAGAGAGAATCTTTTTTGGTGGGGGGGATTTGCTTATTTGCAAATGAGTAATTTTACTCATTTAAGTTAGAACTGTTACTAAGTTAGTGCAATTATGCCTTATTGCAGGGCACCAGTATCTTAGAGACACAGACATGCATTTCTCAGACCACCATACCATGAAGGGTCATTCTGAAAGTTCTCTTTATCCTGTGGTATCTCTCTTTCTCCAACATTATACCCCTCTGTATCCTTCCTTTACCACTGACCCCAATTTCTCTCTCGAGGAAGTGGACAGCATGTGCTGAGTTTAGTGATTCTTGGGTTACATTCTTTTTTTGGGGGGGTGGGGCAAGGCAGTGAGGGTTAAGTGACTTGCCCAGGGTAACACAGATAGTAAATGTCAAGTGTTCAAGGCTGGATTTGAACTCAGGTCCTCCTGAATCTAGGGCTGGTGCTTTATCCACTTTGCTACCTAGCTGCCCCCGGGTTACATTCCTTATGAAGAATTCTTTCCTATTCAATATACTCAATCAGGAAAGCTTATTTTCTTTCATATTATCATCTGCCCCTAATTTCCAAACAAGAAAATTATCTGTCATGACTCAGATTTGAGGTATAGTATCTATATCATATCACTTAATGGATATAAGCTATAAAGCTTCAAGTCACCTGTTTTCTAGTCAGGCTGGCCATTTTGTCAAAAGTCATTTCAGAACATAGAGAATTGTACAACAACAACAACAACAACAACAAATAACACACAATCGATAAGCATTAATTAAACATAAGCTAAGGACTTTGCTAAACCCAGGGATTATAAGGACAAAAAGGAAATATAAATATTTTCTCAAGAAGTTCATATTTCTTAGCATATTACTTTACACTTAGTAAGAGTTTAATATGGGGAGAGCTAGGTGGCACAGTCAATAAAGCACTGGCCCTGGATTCAGGAGTTCAAATCCAGCATCAGACACTTGACACTTACTCACTGTATGACCATGGGCAAGTCACTTAACCCTCATTGTCCTGCCCTCACCCCCCAAAAAAATAGTTTAATAGATGCTTATGACTAACTGATATTCTAATGGAGGAAACATATACATATATAAAAGATATATAAGGTATATTCAAACCAAATACTTGCCAGGTATATGGGCTAAAGAGGACATATTCATTTAGAAATGTATAACAAAATAGATTTTAAGAATACAGACACTCACATATATCCAAAAGAAAATATAACCAAAAAATAAAAGCAAATTAACTTGATCACTGTAGCTACATCCATTTTCTTTTAATTTTTTTCAGTCAAAGTTGAAAGAAACTTTAAGTTGAGAACACATCTATTTCAGTATTCATTTTTCTGAAATTATTCTTCAACAACATTCATGATGGATGCAATAATCTCAAAAAACTTCCTAGTGTAAACTCATATCAAGAAAGCAAAAGAAGATATTGAATAAAATCTTCTAACTGAAGGCTCTATTATCCCCTTTTTCTCTCCGGTGGCCCTATTATATAGTGAAAGGTGCCCTAGATTTAGATTTTAAACTCTTGTTTTGAAATACATCTCTTCCACTAAAATTCCTGTTTCACCTTAGAGGCAGTATTTTCACTCTCTTTTGTGGTCTTTAAGTAGAGAAGATTAAACCAGATGATTACTGTGAGGTTTTCCTATTCTCCATTTCATAAATATGCATTCTGTCAACAAGTAAATTTCTAACCAATTTTCCTTTAGTAATAATTGTGCAGATGGTCTAGAAACAGTCTACTATAAATATTTACCTAAGCTTCAGAATGACAAGATTATCCAGGTAAATTTTCTATAGTTTAATTATTTTTTATTCTTCTGAAGATGTATTTGCTTAATACTTTCAGCCAAAACAAACAAAAAAAAACTAAAAAAACAAATAAACGAACAATGAATGAAAGCTCAGGTTCAGAAAAAAAAAGCCATAGAAATAGTCTTAGAATACACTTTGATTTAGAGTAATGGAAAACTTGAGCTTGAGAAATAATGTCTGAGGTTACAGAAACACAATAGATTTGAAGCAGTCTATGCTGTCTAGAAGCTTAGTCAATATAATTAGATGAGGGAATTATTTAATACCTCCTAGGTATTATGCACCATACTAGGTTCTAGGACTACAAAAATTGAAAGAAATGTTCTCTACACTCAAGGAGATTGTAATTCTTTCCCCCTTCACACTCAAATAACATAATATATATGTGTAAACACACATGTAAATAAATATACCTAAAATAAATACAATATGCTGCTATTGGTGGGGCAATAATAACAGAAGTAATCAGGAAGTTCTTCTGTAGAAGGTGCCAATTATCCTGAGGCCTGAATGGCAATTAGTTATTATATTGAAAAATTTATAAAGCTGATACTCAGGGTTTGGTTATTTTGCTCAATTTAATATTTAAGACATCACAAATAACATAACTATGAGATGGTCCTTGCAGTCAGTATGCCACTCAGGAAATATTAAAGAGTGAATGCATACATTTCAGCCTATTAGGCATCAAAGATAGCAATATTAACATCATAGACGTAGTTGTAGGCATGCTAACAAGGCACTGGACAAATACATCCTTAAAAATGCTTCTGAATCAGGAACAAATGTGGATTTCTCATGAAATATAGAGTTGTAGAAATCACTTCTTTAGGCTGTATCATACATTAAAATGATAAGATTTCTGATAGTAAAGGAGTAGGAGAATTTATCAACCTTCTTATTTATCAACTTTACAAAGGAAGTGCTGTTTGAAAGTTACAAGTGATCTCTTATACCCATGTTAATTACATGGACTTTAATATGAAAGATTTGTGGAAGAATCAAATCTTGGATATTTTGAGTTTTACTTTCCTTTTTTTCTCCCTTTCAGCCAAGGTTATCAAGGGGACTGATTACATACGATGTCTCTTTTGGATATCTAAACTATGTTCCTCCTCTTTCCAATG
This sequence comes from Dromiciops gliroides, assembly GCF_019393635.1. Taxonomy (NCBI): domain Eukaryota; kingdom Metazoa; phylum Chordata; class Mammalia; order Microbiotheria; family Microbiotheriidae; genus Dromiciops; species Dromiciops gliroides. Next base: position 624,645,629 of record NC_057862.1, on the reverse strand, counting down.
AGATGAGCACAAACAATGGCAATGTCAGGAAAATATCTGGCCTTCCCTTTCCTCCTTAGTCTTTCACAGAGATGTATAGACCTCATCCACAGGCAACCAACAGCTACTGTAACATATCCTTTAGAAGCTGATCATTCCAGAGTAAAGGGGGATGGACATAGCCAAAGTTATGTTCCAACATTACAAATTAATTTACTCAACTGACATTTTAAAGTAAGATTCTACCTCTGTGACCTTTAGAACAATAGATTAATATGTAGGTATTTCATATGATGTACAGTATATTAAGATTACTAAAGCATTTTGTGGAAGAAGCAAAAAAACCCCATTTATCTAAGGAAAATTTCTTTCCTCATTTAGTAACTTTTGAAATAGTTTAAATCATCTCCAGAATAAAGGTTACACTAATAAATGTCTCATTTCTTTCAAATGCTTTGAAATGTTAAAACTTCCTGAGAACACATGAAATATTATATGTTAAAGAGCTTGCAGTGAGCAACAATGAATACATCAATTCTAGTTTTTTAGTCAATGCAAGGAAGAGAGGTCCAGGTCTAAATCCTGAGTTCATGTTTCAGAGACATTGTAAGATATATGATGTCCATTGAAGCTTCAGCAGTTCAAAATGCTAAAAAATCTCAAGTGCCTCTAAGATTCTGATTGATACTATCCAATGAGACTTGCTGATTTGAAAAGAAAACTGCTCATCTGGATCTGAAAAAAAAACGTGGATTTCTATGCTGGCTCAGTCCATAGTTCAGAATTCTTTGATGCTATCCTTTCATCTACTGCATTAAATATCATTATATTCTAGTGTTGTAAATTTTTTATTCTTTTGCTCCAATATTTCTTTTCAGCACTGTCTCCCATTAAAAACACTACTACCTTCCACCTCTCCTCACCGAGTATGTCATCTTTTGAAAGTAGAGATAGGTCGAGCCTCTGATGCAAAATCAAGTGTACAAGAAACAACTCCAGCCAGTTACATCAGTGTCTAGTAACATTAGTAAAATAATAAACCTTGGCAAATTCCTGAATACTTTGTTCAACTCAAAGATGCATTGACTATTAGAGGCTCTATCTAAGGTTTTTGTTATTCTAAAGAATCAGCATATGTCTGAGTCCAGAATGAGGTGGCACAGGGATATATTTTCATAATGCATTGACTAAGGAAACAATTCTAATGTGATGATTTGTGATGATAGTTGTGGTGGTGATGTTGATGTTAATGATAGTGAGGGTGACGGTGATGATGGTGAGTAATATTATGATGAATGTCACAAGGTAGATACAGAAATCTAGCTTTGAACCTAGGTTTCTTTCTTATGCCTGATGCATGATACACTTTTAAGCCTTAATAAGACACTTAGCTTCTCAGTTCTTTTAACAACTAAAAACATTTATAGAGAAGTAGTCAATTTGAAAGGGTGGAAGAATTTCCCACCCTGAGAGTTACTCACAATAGGGAAATCAAAATTTCTGGAAAAAATGATGATGATATGGCTACATAATTCAAGACTTATATGCACTTTTGTAAACCTTAAAGAAGGCTCCTTCTTTCTTACCCTTTCTCTCTCTGTCTCTGTCTCTGTCTCAGTCTCTCTCTCTCCCTTTCTTTCTCCCAAACACAAACACACACACAAACACCCCCCCACACACACACACACACTCACTGTTCCTCCCTTCCTTTTGCTCAGTGGCTGTCCAGATTAATGGCAAATCTTGTTTAAACAAAATTTAGTGTAGGTCACTTCACCTCAGAGTTCCTGAACTGAAATGTTCCATCAGTCTTAGCCTCATCAGTAGCAAAGAATATTGGCATTAGCCAACCCACAGTTTCTTTTTATTCCAAATCTATTTTTAAGAGTTTTGTTTTTCTTTTTGACTATTATGGAATACCTTGCTCTATTGCACAGTGTCTTGGTCATCTACAGGAGTCTCCCTTTCCTTAGATAATATTGATTCATTTACCTTCATAGTGTAATAATTTTGCAAAGTATTTTGGTATTTTTTTAGATTCTATTAATTCTTCCTTTAATCTGTTATCTTTCTTCTCTTCTCTGGTGGTTCATCTGGTAGTAGTATAGGTTTTCCTTCAAGCTTTTCCTCCTTCAATCTTTTGATGTTTCAGGTGTTTTTTTTTATTTTTCTGAAATTCTCCATTTTATGTTTCCGAATTCTTCTTATAAGTAAGTCATTTCCCCTTTAACTAAACAAAATCATGCAGAGAATGATATATATATATATATATATATATATATATATATATATATATATATATATATATATATATATATATATATATATATATATATATATATATATATATGAAATAAAATTCCTTTTTAGGGGAGTAGGAGAATGAGAATAGGATAATACGAGACCTCTGCCTTAAGTAAGCTCCATGGAAGGAGTGGTCTTGTCCAAGCTTTGTTTCCAGGCACCTTTCTATTAGTACTCCCAGTCAGTTTATCTCTAATCATTCACTTCAAAGACCCTATGTGGCTTATCTTAATGTCATACCTGAAGACATTTTTTCCAGTTTTCTCCTTTTTTTCTGGTTAGGAAGACCTAGTGCCAGCTACTTTGTAGGGTTTTCAAATTGTGTGGGCAATATCACTGTTGTGGTGGATCCTTTCAACTGGTAGCTGGGTAATATACCTGGGAGTTTGCGTGTACCCATCTCAGCAAACATGAAGGATAATTCAAGAAAAGGAATGCTGATTGATAGTTCTAAGTAGTACATTGTTATGAATTAAATTAATAAGAGTTTTGCCTTTTTCATATAGTTCTTTCTTTTCTTATTTTGTGGATGCAGATGCACTTGTACATTATCTCTTATTTCTAATAAAACTGTTTAAATTTTTTTCTTCATTTTTTTTTATTGGTGGAAGTCTTAACAACTGTTTTAAGTGACATTACCCCCATTTTACTTGTCAAGGAGTTTAGAGTAAACATATTAGAATCATTCAAAGATTTTGGTTGCCATCGGTTGCAAATAACACTACTTGGGAGATGATATACCTGACTTGCTGGACTTGATAGTAGTAATTTGATGGTGCAACATTTAAATGATACATGATTACATAAATCATCCCTCTTCTAAAACACTTTGGAATGTCTCTGTGCTTTTACTGTTACCCCTTCAGGAACTGCTATGGTCAAAATAAATTTATCCCTGAGTGTTCAAACTTCACCTAATGAGTCTTTCTGTATTTATTGAGGCTGACCATTAAACAACAATGACAACAACAACAACAACAACAACAAAAACATACACTCTTATCAGGCTGAAATCTTAGACAGGATGTCAGAACCTTTATGGGTAGGAAAGTAAAAATTTTCAAATGTTTACATTCTACTGGCAAGGTTATTGAAAAACCAAAGTCACCTTTATCAAACCAAAAGAAAACATAAGAATAGGGATTATTAGGGGAATAGTTATTTGATAAGGATCATGTTAAAAATATTGCTCCTTTATGTTTACTTGATTCTTTTTTATATTTTTTGTATATCTGTTTATTTCAGCATTTTGTCTTACAACTTTTAATGTAAACAACATTTTTATTTTCTTATATGGAAACAAATAAAGATATGTTTTAAGTCTTTCTTAATCCAAATGTATTATAACTCACATTTCTATTAAGAAATGAAGATGTAAACTAATATACCATCCAAGATAATAAAATCTGAAAGCTACACAGAATCTCATAGACATTTATTTTTTTATATCAGAAGTTTCCCATTGACAAAATCCCAGAACAGATGTCATCTAACTTCATCTTGAAGATCTAAATATTGCTGATATATAATGAACACATGGAAATATTTCTTTAGAAAATAGCCGAAGAACATGGAAAGGATATCTTAATTCTCTCACTATATTAAACTGCAGAGATTCCTAAAATGAATCACCTTTTAAAATGGAGAAAGTCCTCTCACTGGAATGTAATTATATTCAGTAAAATTTATTAAGCAAATTTTATATTGATTTGTATATATGTGTGTGTATATTTATGCATATATAATATACACACACATGATTAATATATATATATATTCATAACAAATACCTATGACTAATAGTCATTTATTGATAGATAATTAAGCAAGGGATATGAAAAAAAAGTTCTCCAAAGATTGAAAATATTAACAACTCTATGAAATAATCCTTCAGATCACTAATAATGATAAAAAATTCAAATCAAACCAACCCTGATGTTTTATCTCCCAAGCTTTCAAATCGTCAAAGATCACCAAAAAAAGGCAATAATCAAAGGTGTAGAAGATGTAAGATAACAGGAAGACTAATTCATATTTGGAGGACCTGGGGAATGGGATATCCATTTTGGAAAGCAATTTTGGATCACAGAAATGAAACTAATAAAATGACCATGTTCTTTGAATGAGTCAATAATTATACTTACATATCAAGAAAGCCATTACATAAGAGGAAGTCTCTGTATACACCAAAATATTTATAACTACACTTTTTGAGACAGCAAAGAGTTGGAAACAAAGTAGAGCTACAAAGAAAGGTGAATGACTAAACAAATTTTAGTACATCAATGTAATGGATTATTACTATGCTGTAAGAAATTATGTATGTGATGACTACAGAGAAGCATGGAAAGATGTATATGAACAGATGCAAAATGAAGTTAGCAGAGGCAAGAACATAACATACACAATAACAATAGCAATGGAAATGGAAAGAACAACACCCCCACATACACAGAGACACACAAAGTGAATGTAATAAAATTCTAATGATTAAGCATGGTCCAGGAAGAGCCACATCAGTGGATGAGACAGCAACATAGACACAAATTTCCCCTCCTTAAAACTTTAAAATTATACCTCTAATTGAATTCTGGAGCAACATAGCCAAAAAAGATTGCAGTGAGATATGTACAATATACTTGCACATATCTGTGACTCTGGTAGCCACAGCTTCAGGAGTTCTTGGCCCAAATATATTAAGGGGATTAGACAAAATGTCAGAAAGCAATTACAGGAGGCACTGAGCTGAAATTGATTGAAGGAATAGGCACTACTGGCAAGTCTATTAGCCATTCACAATTCTGAGTTACAGTTTCATGCTATGAAGTAGAGCTTGTGATAAGTCACAAGGAAGCAGGGGTCCTGGTCACAGTTGCAGTAGAGAACACTAGCACTTTCAGCTTCAGGGAAGGAGAGGCTCTTCTTGGGTAAAGACAAGATCAAAGATGTGGAGAACAGTGACCACAACACTCCCATGATCACACTACCTTAGAACCAACAAAAAATTGTAGAACTGCAGAACTGACTCTGAAGCAGCACAAAAAAGCCTAAAGCTTGGGACAAGTCTTCCCCAACCATAGGTGAGCAGAGTCCCACTTTAACATAAAGTTAGAAGTCAATAAATAGGTGGAAAGAAAGTACAAATGAACCAAAAAAAAAAAAGAAATTGAACACAAAGACCTATTACTGCATTCAGAAAGACCAAGATAAAAAAAAAAAATGGAAAGATAAGGCTGAAAAAACAGCTAAAAGAAAACCAAGAAATTGGCAAATGAAAAAAAATGCAAATTTAAAATAATTCTAACAAGAGCTCCTGAAAGAGATAAAGAAAGAATCAAGAATGGTAAAGGAAATATTAAGAAAAGAATTTGGAGTGATATAAAAATGATGAAAATATAATTAATAGCTTAGAAAAAGTGATACAAAAATGCTGAAGAAAATAAAATAATACTTTAAAAAAAAAGAATTGGTCAAATGGCAAGAGAGTCACTTCAATTCACTGAAGAAAAGAACTCCTTAAAAAGCAAAATTAAACAAGTGGGGAAAATGGAAATAAAAACTAAAGAAAATAACTCCTTAAAAATTGGGCAAGTATTAATTAATGACTACATGAGACATCAAGAAGAAAAATGAAACAAATTCAAGAGAATGAAAAAAAAAAGAAGAAATTGTGAAGTATCTTTTTGTAAAAAACAAAAACACAACCCCTCCCATGGAAAGTAGATAAAGATAATTTAGGAGATATTGAACATCCAAAAAGTCATGATCAAAAACATACCTGGCCATCATATTTCAAGAAATTTCTAAGAAAAACTGCCCCATTATCTTAGATCCAGAGGGTAAAATAGAAGTTGAATAAATCCATAGATTCCCCCCACCCTGAAAGAGATCCCCAAATGAAAACTCCCAAGTATTTTGTACCTAAATTCCTGAGCCTCCAGAGCAAAGGAGAAAACATTTTACAAGCAATCAGAAAATTCTCACAGCATGGAAGCTTAGTAAGGATCTCAGGCTTTTTAGTAGTTCCATATTAAAGCTGAAGAGTATTGATATCCTGGAAGGCAAAGGAACTAGGAATACAAACAAGAACTACCCAGCAAAATTGAGTATGATCCTTTGGGGGGATGAATATTTAATAAAATTTTAAAAAATACAAAACTTTTGAACATCTGTGATGAAAACACCAGAGCTAAATAGAAAATTTGGCATACAAACAAGACACAAGAGAAGCATAAAAATGTAAACATAAAAGAGAAAACATAAGGGACTCAATACTATTAAGCTGTTCACCTTCAGATATAGTAAGGTGATACATGTAACTCCTAAGAACTTGAACATTATTGAAGTAGTTAGAAGGAATCTACATAGACAAAGGGCATGGATGTGAGTCAATTATGTTAGAATGATTAAAAATGAAGAGGTGAGAAGGAGGAGTGCCCTGGAAGAAGAAGGAAGGGAGAGTAAGAATGGGGTCAACTAACTCACTAAAAAGGTATAAAACAAAAAGCTTTTATAGTGGATGAAATAATGGGGAGAGTTGCTGGGCAAAACTTAAATCTCATTCTCATTGAAATTGGTTAAATGAGGTAAGAATATGTATGTATACACACACACAATCAATTGGGTATAGAAATCTATCTTAGCAAAAAAAAAATAAGAGGGAGAGAATAAGAGAAGGGTAGGGTGAATAAAAGGGAAGGCAGATCAAGGAATAAAGTAGTCAGAAGCAAAACATACTTTTGAGAGGGGATATAATAAAAAATAATTAAAGTAAGATAAACAAAAGAAAAAAGGGGAGAGGAAAATGCATAATTAGTAATCATCACCATGAAAAGCTAATGGGATGAACTCACAAATAAAATGGAAAAGGAGAGAAAAATGGATCAGAAACTAGACTACAACAACATGTTGTTAACAAGAGATGCATTTAAAACTGAAAGACACATACAGTGTGTCTGCAGCAGAATCTATTATGTTACAGGTGAAGTATAGAAAAAAGGACAACAGTAACCGTTATCCCCGAAAAAGCAAAAAAAAAAAATAGCCTTAATTAAAAGATATAATAAAGGAAATAACATTTAACTAAAAATATGTACCATAAACAAAAAATGTGGTGTTTCCCTGATAAAGGTTTCATTTTTAAAATATATATGGAAATGACTTAAATTTATAAAAATATAAAATCATTCATCATTTAACAAATGTTCAAAGGATATGAAAAAGCAGTTTCCTGAAGAAATAAAAACTATCTGAAATTATACAAAAATGCTCTAAATCACTATTGATTAAATAAATTCAAATTAATACAACTCTATTATAGAAAAGTATTAAAATAATTAGAAAATAGAATGAATTGATGAAAGAAATGCAAATTAACAATTCTGAGATACCAGGTCACATTTATCAGATTGACTAAAATGACAGAAAAGGAAAATAACAAAAGCTGGAGAGGATGTAGGAAAAAATGGAGAAACTAATGAACTTTTAGTGGAGTTGTAAACTGGTCCAACTATTCTGGAGAACAAAATTTTAACTATGACCAAAGAGCAATGAAACTTTGCATACTCATTGACCCAGGATCACCCCTACTATGTTTGTTTCCCAAAGAAATCAAAGAAAAAAGAAAAGGATCTGTATAAACAAAGTAATAGAGCCTTTTTGTGTGGTGACAAAGAATTGAAAATTGAGCAAGTGCCCATCAATTGTGAAATAACTAAACAAATTGTGATATATGATATACTATTATGATAATAAAAATATGAGAGAGATATTTACAGATAAACCTAGAAACAACATATATAAACTGATGCAAAATTAAATAAGTAGAAGTAGGAGATTATTGCACATAGTAACAGCAATATTTTAATTATATTGGACTGTGAAAGACTTCAGTACTCTAACCAATATGATGATACAAGAAAATTCCAAAATAAGCATGAAAATATGTTATCCACTTCTAGAAAAAAAAGAACTGATAAAATCTATATATTGAAATGAAATTGAAAAATTTCATTTTTTTCTTGCTTTTTAAAAATAACAAAAATGGAAATATTTCATATATGATATTGTAACTATTCCATTTCTTTTCAATAGTAAGGGAAAGGGCTGGAGGGATGGAGAGTATATGGAACATAAGAGAATGTTGAAATAAATAATTGGATAAGTTATTGAGATGAACACAAATTCAAAAGAAATAAAGTATTCTAAAAATGAAGAGACATGAGTGTATATTCCTAATTCAACCTTTACTATTGGTGGGAAGTACACAGGGGTTGTAGTTTTCACATATATTCAGAGTATTTCAATGTTTGATTGGCTATGTTGATTTTTTCTTCATTTTATGTTAAAATAATATTTGTTATTATGGGATATTTCTTTGGGAATATGTTGGAAATGGGAAAACAATGATGTTGTAAAAGAAAGACTTCAAAAATATTATAAAAATGTATCAAGAAGCTATTTTGTGAAAGGCATTGTGCTAAATTCTACAGAAACACATGTAAAGCAAAATATAATCCTTTCCCTTGAGGATCTGAAATTGTATAGTGACATGAATGAATATAGCCAAATATAGATTAATTTTGAGGTTTGCAAAGCAGAGACTCAGGCAAAGAACTCTGTGGAATTTTGATTAGGAAAATAATAATTTCAGTTGAAGGAATCAGAGGAAATTTCCTTAAATTGTCACCTGAACTTAGCTTCAAAGGCATCAAAGGATTCTGACTGTTGAGCAAAGAATTTGAAAATAAAGTGTGAATTATTACCCACAATAGTAGGTATACTAGTGTACATAGTGATACCATAGGTAAATTAGGAGAGGAAGGAATAGTATACCTCTCAGATTTATGAAAAAGAAAACAGTTTTGACTAATGTATAAATATGTTTGGTGTGATTGTGCAAATATAGCCTATATCAGATTGTTTGCTGTTTTGGGGAGGGGGGTGGGAGAGGAGGGAGGGAAAAAATCTGAAACTGGAAATCTTATAAAAACTGACTCTGATGAGATTAGGGTACTTGAGATAATTCTGTTGAGTATAAGGTTCATTCACTTCCCTACTCCTCCCACATCTCTCCCCCCATTCCAGAAACTCTTTCCTGCATCTTTCATGTAAGATTTCACCCCATTCTACCTCTTCCCTTTATTCTCACTCAGTGCATTCATCTCCCCCCTCAATTCTACTTTAAGTATGTCATCATGGGGCATCTAGATGACACAACAGACAAAGCACCAGCTCTGGACCCAGGAGAACCTAACCCCAAATCTGGCCTCAGACACAAGACAGTCAACAATCCCACCCCCACCTTGAAAAATTTAAAATAAACAAAAAATAAATGCTTTACAGATATCATCCCTTCATAATAAATTCCCACCTGTACCCTCTGTCTCAATTTACTCCTATCATCTTCCCTAATATTCAGAAAGTTCTTATAGTTTAGTCATATCATCTTCCCATGTAGGAATGGAAACAGTTTAACTTTTTAACATCTCTCATGGGTTCTTTTTCCTTTTTTACTCTTCTCTAGGGTTATGCATTTGAAAGTCAAATTTTCTATTCAGTTCAGATCTTTTCATAAGAAATACCTAAAATTCCTTTTTATCAATTAAGTTCCATTTTACTCTTGAAAGATTACACTCACTTTTTCTGGGTAGGTGATTCTTGGTTGTAATCTGAATTCCTTTGCCCTCTTGAATATCACATTTCATATCCTCAGATCCTTTAATGTAGAAGTTGCTAGATACTGTGCTATCCTGGAAGTTTTCTTTTTGGGATCTCTTTCAGGAGGTGATCTATGAATTCTTTCAATTTCTATTTTACCATCTGTTTCTAGAATATCAAGGCAATTTTCCCTGACAATCTCTTGGAAGATGATGTCTAAGCTCTTTCTTTGGCCATTGTTTTCAAGTAGTACAATAATTTTCAAATTATCTCTCCTGGATCTATTTTCTAGGTCAGCAGTTTTTCCAAGATTTTTCACATTGCCCTCTATTTTTTATTCATTTGGATTTGCTTTATTGGGTCTTGATTTCTTATAGAGTTACTAGCTTCCCTTTGTTGACTTCTAATTCTTAGGAAATTATTTTCATCAGAGAGCTCTTGTATTTCATTTTCCATTTGGCTTTTCAAGCTGCTGGCTTCTTTCTCATGACTTTCCTGTGTCACTCTCATTTCTCTTTCCATTTTTTTCCTCTACCTCCCTTCCTTTGTCTTCAAAATGCTTTTTGCATGCCTCTTTTTCTGAGAAAAATTCATATTTTTTCTTGGAAGCTTTGGATATGGGGGACCTGATGTTGTCCTCTTCTGAGGGTGCACCTCAATCTTCCTTGTTGCTAAAGAAATTTTCTATGGTTCTCAACTTTCTCTGCTTTCTCATCTTGCCTGTCTTTTACTTGATTTTTAAATCCCTCTTACATTGGAAACCTAATTCTTTTTTTTTGTTTTGTTTTTTTGTTTCTTTTTGTTTTTTTTGGGGGGGGAACCTTACTTCTAAGCTAAACTGTCCCAACTTCAGAGGGCTCCAGGTATTTGGTTTAAGGAAGGGCAGGTTTTTCACTTCCCTGGCCTGTTCTCCAGTCTGAAGTTAACCTTAAGCCAATCTGCTCATTAATCAGACAGAAAAACTTTGTGCACTATGATTGTTAGCTCTGAAGAGCCTTGCCCCTCCCCCACCTGGCCCTGCCCACTGGTCAACATTTCTTCCTGGTTCCCTGCTTTGTTGGGGCAGCCAAATTCCTCCTTAGGTCTTGCAGACATCCCTGTCTTTCTCCCCTCCCCCCAGCCAGGCATTCAGCCCTCTCACCTGACCTTAAGCTTAGTTCTAGAAGATTCCAAAACTGCAGCTGATTCAGAGGCTCTGGGTTAAGTTTCTCTGGTGTAGCCCACCTCAGGCTAGGTCTGTGTTGGCTTGATGGTAAGGTTGAATTCCACTCCCAGCCTGACACAGGGACCCCCTTCCTGTCAAGCTTCTAAGCTGTATTTGGCTGGAAAATCATCTCAGCCCCTATTTTTGTGGGTTCTGCTGCTCCAAGGGTTGTTTTATGATTCTTTTTGCAGTAATTGTGTCAGAATCTCTGAGCATTTAATGCCTTTCTGCCACCATTTTGTCTATGCCCCCCCCAATTGCTTTTAAAAATGACTATTTTCTCTGCCCCTTCCACCCTGATGGGAGAAAAAGGGGGGAAAAGACTTGTAGCAAATGTTTATAGACAAACACAAACTTTTTGGATGCATAAATGATTTTGGAAAGTTCATGAGAGGTGGGAAGGAAAAGGGAGCCACAATGTGGTGGAGCAGACAAATGCTAACCTGAACCCTCATGTGTCTCACCATAGCTCTGGAAAAACACTCCAAGGTCAGAACAACACATGCTTCATTGTAGCACCAGGGGAATGTAGAAACATCTCAATGACCTCAGAACATGCCAGACATGTGCACTGGGACCTCGGCTAAGCACCAGGTAATCTGCGAGACTCCTCCAACCTCCAGAAGTTCCAGTCATCCCCCACCCCACCACCATAGCAATGAACTTGATATGCACATCCCATGTGAGACTCAGGGCAAAATCAGTGCAGCACCATATAAATAATGTGGCTCCTGGTACAAGAAGCCTGAAACAGTGCCCCTTCCAGCCAAAAGCATAGCTCATACATAAAAGAAAGGCTTAGCACACCCATGTGGGCCGTCCTCATTGTAATCTGGCCAGACCTACATGGGCGTGGGGGAGCTATTAGTGGAGGTGTTAGTTACTTAGTTTCAATTAATATTCCCTGTGGTAAGAGTTCCTCTTGTTTGTTCAATTATCTCCCAAAGTACACACCCATCCTTTCTTAGGCTTTTACATTTTTTTTACATTTTTTTTTTACCTTACATTTTTTTTCAGTCTCCCCATAATGCAGCAAAGATAGGGTTATGAAAACCCCAAATCACAATTGATTCCTTACAATATATTTGCAAAAACAACAATACAAAAAATAACCTGACTATGGAAAGTTATTAGAGTATCATTGTGATAGGGAAGATCAAGACACAAACTCAGAAGAGGATATCAATGACAAAATTTTAAGAGGGTGGTTAACGGGCTTTGCTGGAATTTACCATCATTGGTATTGACACAAAGAGGGAACAATATGTGCAATCCATTGAATATAGAAATCTAAATTACCTGACAAAAAAGTAGAATGGGGAGTAAATTAAGTAAAAAAAGATGTGTGCATGGGGGGCGGGGTGACTGATAAAATAGTAAGCAGACCTGGGGAGGTGATAAACAGAAATAAAACACTGTTGAGGATGGTAAGTGTGAAAGGAGAAAGAGAAAAAACAAGAGGAAAAATTGTATGTAGTTAAATACACAGTTAGTAATCATATCTGTGAATGGGAAAAGGATGAACAGTCCCATAAAATAGAAACAGATAATAAAATGAATCAAAATCCAGATTCCTACTCATTTCTCAAATATATAGAAAACTGAACCAAATTTAAAAAAAAAATAAAAGCCATTCCTCAATTTTAAAAATGGTAAAAATTATTTGAACAGGCAGTTTTGAAGTAAACAAATCAAATCTATCTATAGTTATATGAAGAAATGCTCTAGGGGCAGCTAGGTGGTGCAGTAGATAGAGCACCAACCCTGGAGTCAGGAGGACCTGAGTTCAAATCTGGCTTCAGACACTTAACACTTACTAGCTGTGTGACCCTGGGCAAGTCACAACCCCAATTGCCTCACAAAAAAGTGCTCTAACTCACCTTTAGTACTCACTTTTAGTAGAGAAATGTAAATTAAAACAATCCTGTGGTAATACTTCACACCCATCATATTGGCTAATATGACAAAAAAGTAAAATGATAATTGTTGTTGGGACACTATGACAAAATGTATCCAAACTATGCATACTCTTTGATCCAGCAATACCACTAAAAGGTCTGTATTCCAAAGAGATCATACAAAAGGGAAAGTGATCTACATGTGCAAAAATATTTATAGCTGCCCTTTTCGTGTTGAAAAAAAATTAGAAATTGAGGGAATGCCCATCATTTGCGGAATGGCTGAACAAGCTGTGCTATACTACAATAAGAAATGTTGAAGAATAAGAATACTACAATAAGAAATGTTGAACAGGAAGATTTCAGAAAAACAAAAACAAAAATAAACCAAAACCAAAATAACAAAAAGGCTGGAAAGACTTGTACAAACTGATACAAAGTGAAATGAGAAGAACCAGGAAAACACGGTACACAATATCAGTAATATGTATAATGTTCACCAAAAATGACTTCCCATCAACACAATAATTTAAGACAAATACGAAGGACTCATGAAGGAAAATGCTATCCACATCCAGATAAACAAGTGATAAAGTCTGAATATGGATCAAGGCATCCTTGTTTTTTTTTTCATTTTGATCAGTTTATTCTTTCACAGCTGTGTCTAATATGGCAATGTTTTATTTGATAGCGCATGTATAATGTATATTAATTTGCCAAAGATTTTAGGAAGAGGAGAGAGATAGTCCTGGGAGAGATGTTGTGTTTGACCACTTGATTCAAGTATCATTCTCATTCTGAGACTTGGCTTTGAGATACTTATGTTAAATTTTCCTTAACTGATATGGAGCTTAACTCAGTTTACAGCTACATTACTGGGTTCTGCTCTATTAGTCCCTTAATCTCTTTGCTAATTCCCATATGTTCTTGGCATAATTTAATTAAGGGCCACGATGCTGTGGCTTTACCTCACATTTTATTTTTCCTGCTGTGTAAATGCTCAGTTCTCTGTAGAGAAAAAATCATTTTAACCTTAGTATTGAAACATCTACTTTGCTAAAAAATGAGACTTTGTAGCAAAATAATATTTATTTGGCTAGCAACCAAAAAAAATCAGGAATGGAAACCTTTCTATATTGTGAAGACTTAAGATTTTTGTAAGGTATTTGTATACCCTAAGCAAACTTATACAATTCCACTCACTACATGCACTATTGACTATTAGATACTTTGAGACATCACTGTAATATGAGGCAACATAAAATAACCATGTACCATAAAGAGGAAAACTTTGTGGTATTAAAACCTATGCATTTGTATAAAGTAATATTTATGAATGTACATAGTAATAGACTTCTAAATGATTTATCAAAATGATCTGTCTTGACTATATCTAGACCTTGCTCTAATAACATTCATGTTTTTAATTCATTGTTTAACAGGTCTTCATGATATAAACTAATCTGTTATATAATATATGTATATCATGTGTATGCACATATATTCATTGTGTGTATATATGTATAGAATATATAACTAAGATTAAAGATATATAATATATAAACAAAATTAAAGATCAATAATAAAAAACATGTTTTTATGTCCTACAATGCAGAAATATTTGAGGAAATGGTCTGAGAATAGCACTAAACATGATGGGATATGAAATAGGATTGATCAGTTATATATGACAATATGGCCACTAGCAAAATTTTTTCTCAAAGAAGTAGCCCTTGAAAAAGATTGGGGGGGGGGATTGTTCATGACATTAGGCAAGAGAACTAAAAATTATAGACACAGACTCATGAGATAAAACATTATAAACAAAAATTAGAAGGAATATCTCTCTGTCTCTCTGTCTCTCTCTGTCTCTCTCTCCGTAATGCAATCCAAATCAGAATGCTTATGAGACCAAACTATTTAGGGAGAGACCAGAAGGGTAGAAGCTTGTCAGGTTTTTGCTTACTTGAATGAAATAATTTCACTCTGCATTGGCTTATTTAAGACAACTCTTAGAGCAAAGTGATATTATCTTAACATGCCTAAATTTCCATCCACTTTAGTATTGGCATATAGCCCTTTCAAGTTAAATAATTTGCCATCAATGTGGGTAGATGACCTTGATGCCCTTTTCATCTGTATTGAAGATATCTGAAAACATTGATGAAAACATCATGCTAAAAAGCATGGCAGTAAGCACAGAACCCTGCTTCACTCCACTGGTGAGTTGTAAAACACAAGGGCATCTTCCACTACCCAGAACCTGTTACAAACAATCAAGAAACTAACATAAATTACTGATTAACTTCAGGCACCCAATTTTTTTTTTTTTACATAATTTTCCACAAACCTTGGTCAGATTGACAAAGGTTGTGTTTAGAACTCTCTGGTTCTCATTTCTCTTTTCAGAATTTCTCCTGTACTTAGAAGGCAGCAAACATGATATCAACCATTCTTTGTTCTTTTCGGAATCCACACTGGTTCTTAGTTAGTGTTTTGCTTCTGACTACCCCCTCCCACAATCTTCCCTCCCTTGTTTCACTACCCCCCCCATCCCCATCCCCTGCTACTTTCCTGCAGGGTAAGATAGATTACTATATCTAATTGAGTGTGTGTGTTATTTGGTTTTTGAGCCAATTCTGATAAGAGTAAGGCTTCCTCACTCCCCCTCTCCTCCCCCATATTCCCCTCCACTTCATAAGCTTTTTCTTGTTTCTTTTATGTCAGATACTTCACCCCATTCTGCCTCTCCCTTTCTCTTTATCCCAGTGCATTCCTCTCACCCCTTAATTTTATTTTTTAAAGATATCATCTTGTTATATTCAACTCACATCTGTGCCCTCTGTCTAAATATACTCCACCTAGCTGCCCTAATAATGAGAAAGTTATGATGAGTTTTTTGTTTTGTTTTTGTTTTTGTTTTTGTTTTTGTTTTGCAGGGCAATGGGGGTTAAGTGACTTGCCCAGGGTCACACAGCTAGTAAGTGTCAAATGTCTGAGGTCGGATTTGAACTCAGGTACTCCTGAATCTAGGGCCGGTGCTTTATCCACTGCGCCACCTAGCCGCCCCTATGATGAGTTAAAAGTATCATCTTACCATGTAGGAAGGTAAACAGTTTAACATTTTAATATCCCTTATTATTTCCTTTGCCTATTTACTTTTTTATGCTTCTCTAGCATCTTGTATTTAAAATTCAAATTGTCTATTCAAGTTGAGTACCTGTAAGTCCCCTGTTTCATTGAATTCCCATTTTTCCCCTGAAGAATTATACATGGTTTTGCTGGGTACGTGAATCTTGGTTGTAATCCCAGTTCCTTTGCCTTCCTAAATATCATATTCCAAGCCCTCTGATACTTTAATGAAGAAGCTGCTAGATCTTGTGTTATCCTGACTGTGGCTCCACAATACCTTGAATTGTTTCTTTTTGGTTGCTTGCAATATTTTCTCCTAGACTTGGGTGCTCTGGAATTTGGCCATAATATTCCTGGGAATTTTCATTTTGGGATCTCTTTCAAGAGGGGATCAATGGATTATTTCAATTTCTATTTTACCTTTGGCTTCTAGAATATTAGGGCAACATCCCCTGACAATTTCTTGGAAGATGATACCTAGGCTCTTTTTCTTTATCATGGCTTTCAAGTAATCTAATAATTTTCAAATGTTCTCTCCTGGATCTATTTTTCAGGTCAGTTGTCTTTCCAATGAGATATGTCACATTGCCTTCTTTTTTTCTAAGTAATTTGGATTTGCTTATTGTTTCTTGGTTTCACACAAAGTCGTTAGCTTCAATTAGGTCAATGCTAATTTTTAAGAACTTATTTTATTCAGAGAGCTTATGTACTTCCTTTTCCATTTGGGCAATTTGGCTCTTCAAGCTGTTGACGTTTTTCATGATTTTCTTGCAAAATTCTCATTTCTCTTTCCATTTTTTCCTCTACTTCTCTTAGGTTATTTTCAAAGTCCTTTTTGAGCCCTCCTATGGCATGACACCAATTCATAATTTTTCTTGGAAGCTTTGGATGTTGGAGCTTTGAATTTGTTATCTTCTTCCTGAGGGTATATTTTTATCTTCCTTGTCACCATAGAAACTCTCTAGGGTCAGCATTTTTTGTTCTGTTTGCTCATTTTCCCAGTCTATTTTTTGACTTTTAACTCTTTTTTAAAGTGGGTCACTGTTTCCAGATAGGAGGGCACACTTTCCCAAGCTTCAAGGGAGTTAAAAAGTTATTCTCCAAGAAACCCAGCAATTTATAAATTTAAGTATGCTCACCACTCTCCTGGCCCGTGCTGTGGACTGCAAGCAACCACAGGCCTGTTTCTCTGCTCTGGAACCCAGAACAGAGCCCCTGTTCCACTGTGGCTACATGCTTTTGTGTTTGTGCTCCTCTCCGACCTGGGACTACCACCCAATACTGTGACCCTGATCAGAACACAGGCAAAACAATAGAGTCCCACATCAGTGCCAGCAAAGAGACCCCTGTATTCTCCCCTGGGGCAGCTGCTCAACCCCCTCCCTTTACATGGACTGAGTTCCAGAAGCAACTACTGCCTCAGTTGATTCAGAATCTCTCGAGGCCTCCTCCTGGTTTGCTGGGGCTGGGTCTATGATGGGGTTGGGCCTGATCTGGCTTGGCCTACACTGGGCTATACTCCACACTCACTCTGGTACAACAGACCTTTCCTGCCAACCTTCTATTTTTTCTTTGACTGGAAAATTATTTCACTCTGTCATTTTGTGAATTCTGCTGCTCCAGGATTTTTCATGGCATTCTTTGAAGGTATTTGGTGGATTCTTCTGGAGAGTTCAGGCAAGTCACTGCCTTTCCTCTGCCATCTTGACTACACCCTGAGTATTTTGACACACAGAATATGAAGTAGACATTTCAGATATGATGGAAATTATAGACTACTGGAATGTTTATTAAATGTAAATTTAATGTACTTCAATTAGAATCTAGGCTATCTAACTTTAAGTCATTTGATCTCTCAGCCTTACTTTTATAATTTCATAAATAGGTTGTGTGAGATAGAAGGAAATTTATTGTCTATTCTAATTCTATTATTTACAGAGGAGAAAACTGAGATCCATCCCATACATATTTATTGATTTCCCAAGTGGGTTGAGGTATGATTCCTGGTTTAAAAGGTGATAAAAGGAATCATAAGATGATATCACATTATACTAAAATCCAAAATTTGCCAATATTATCTATATTATTTTATCATTGATATTTGTCCCATTTGAAAGGGAGTATCCATCAAATAAATAGTCATCACCACTACTGTGGTTTAGAATTTTTCACAGATTTGTAACATAGTGAGAGAAAAGGTAGGAAGTATTCACAAAGTTTAGTAATCCTACAAATAAAAGAAATTATTTTAGTCTGAGATGTACTGTTTGTACTAAAGCCATGTATAATCATCTCTAAACATATGCTTACTCTTCATTTCTTCTTTTCATTCATATATGTAGCCCACAGAACACACTAAATGTCCAGTTCCACATCTCCAAACTTTTAGGGAGTGTCTATCCACATATCCCACTAGATATCTCTACTTCTACAAATACAAAACACAAGTCACCATCACTCACTAAAATCAATGCTCTCTTTATCTTCCTTATTTTTAGTAATAGTATCACCACCCTCCCAATTGCCAAGTTTGTAACCTCAATAAGCCTTTTCCTCTTTACTTTTCCTCACCCCTCACATATCCTCAGTTGCCATTTCCTGATTAAGTTTTGTTTTGTTTTGTTTTAATTTATTTGGTAGTTTATGAACCACCAAAAATGAACATTTAAATGAATGAGAATTATATTTGAAAATACATTGTACATGACTTATGTTTTTAAATTAATATAAGAATTCTTTTCACCATCTTCAAACCTCCCCTGCCTCTTACTCCACCCTTCATTCTCTCAGTTGAGAACATTGTATCATATTCTATAGAAAAAAATTGAGGATATTTTCTGTGAATTCCCTCCATTTCCCTATTCCTTCTCTTTTATCACTCAGATACCTTCTGCACTTTTTCTACATTGACTACTGTCTTTACTCCTTACCAAGGCTAACTCTTTCTACTTATTCAACTGATCACATTCCATCCTTTCTCCTCCAACAAATTGATTTCTCTATCACCCACATTCACTTATTTTCTATATCTCCCTCTCTACTGGCCCATTACTTAACTGACTACAGCCATGCCCATGTCTTCTCTCTTTAAAAAAACTCACTTGATCTTTCTATCCCTGATAACTATCATTCAAGATCTCTTCTGCTTTTTATAGTTTCCCTACCTTCACTTAATTCCAGGGACATCCCTCTATTGATTGTTATTTTTATTTATCCTGTATAAAGATTACTTTGTATATATTTGTTCACATTTTGTCTCCACCATTAACTTTTTAAGCTCCTAGGAAGCAGATATTGTATTTTGCCTCTTTTAAAATCCCCAAATCTTAGCACAGTGCCTGGAACATAGTATATGATTAATACATATTTATTAATAGATTGATGTTCTTTGCAAAGTTATCATCAATTTCTTTATTTTCTTCTGAAGTTCCATCTATTATTTGCATTTGTCAATACTTCAGTAGTTTTCTTTTCTTCCTTTTTTGGGGAAAACATTACCACTTCTTTCCTCATACATTCCCTCAAGAAATCAAAACAAAAAAGAAAGAAAAAGACATCATCTTTTTGATAAATAGACAAAATACACCAAAACTAATTCACAGATTTGCAGTAGTTATTTTTCTCATTCTGGACATTGAATCTAGCATCCCTACCTCAGAAAATATGGAGCATGTATCCATGTATTACCCCTCAAGTTTCTAAAATTGGGATGTTATGCACTACTTAGTTTTTGTCATTATAAAGGCAAAGCCTTACACTAAGTAGGCACATCAGATATTTAATTTTTATTTCCTCATTCTGGTTATCAAGCTTAGAAAAAAGATTCATTCAACTTTTTTATTGATTCATAAGATTTAGAGCTAGAAGAAACATCAGAGAACAAAAAGCCTATTTCTTAAAAGGGTAAAATAACTTTCTCATGATCACTTTCCAGGGATTGGATTTGGAACCAAACATTCTGACTGTCCCTGAATCATTCATATTTACTTCGATAATTGAGAGATCTACAGTTAATTAGGAGGTTGCCATTGTGGTACAATGGTAAAGCATATGGACTAAAAGACAGAAGACCCAATTTCAGCTCTGAATGCTGTGTGATTTTGAACATCATACATTGATAAATAATATATAGATATAAAATCAGAAAGAAATATTTCATAGTAAACAATAAAGTAACAATTGTGAGCATCAAATAATATTAGTAATTTACTTTGAAAAAATGAATGAAATGTAATAATTATTTGTGTATACTTGATTCTTTAAGATTTGAAAACTATTGGGGTTTTTGTAAGTATATACTTTAAAACATTAAAAAGGTCAGCTATTATTTTTTACCTCTCTAAGTCAAGATTTGTAGTTTCCTACTGCCTCTTGATATATCATTGATTTCATTCTGTTACAAATTCTTCTGCATCTTTCTAGTGTCTGAAAAAACATGAGCAAGGCTGTCAGGGAGGAAACCCAGACTGTCTCCTGCTGTCTTGTTATTGCTTTGTGTTATAGATCTTGGCTTTCAGAATGAAAGCTGTGCTCCTCAGCTCACATCCTGTTTTGTCTTGTTTCGAATAGTTGTACATGGATGTATGGCAGCCAGAGATCAACTATATGAGAGGAGATTTTAGCATGCAATTTATCACTCCTTTTCCACCATTAACTATGCTGTATATTATTAAATAAAGATTCCAGCACCACTACTTTATAACTAAATTTGACATTTTAATAAACATTTAGTGACTACCTTTGTGCCTAGTACTGAGGTACTATGCTTGGTACTGGGGGTACAAAGATAAAATGTCACACAGATGCTACCGTCAAAAGTTTAATCTACTGGGAGTGAGAAAAATATCAAAGCAGATAAGTCTAATATAAGGAAAAAATATTATATGGACTATGAAGACATCCCAACATAATGCCGAGAGCATTTTTGAGTGAGAAAAATTTTAGCTGAGATAATAAAAGAAGATTAAAGAAAAAAATTTAGTTCTGTATCTGAGCCTTAAGAGAAAATAAGAATGATTAAAGGCAAAGATGAAGTGGTAATGTGTGCCAAGCATGAGGAGTGAAATTTGAAGTAGATGAAGGCATGTCACGTTCAAGGAATAGCTTGCAGTTCAATTTCTGGGGGGGAGGGGATATGTGAAAAAAGAGTAATGGGAAATGAAGCTACGGGGGCAGTTTGGATCCAAAGAGACTGTGTTTTCTCCTGTACGTAATGGGAGAGAACTTAGATGTTTCTGAACAGTGGACTGATATTGTGAGCCCTATTTATTAAGAAGATTCCTTTGGAAGTTGTATCAAGGGGATGAGAAAAGGAAAAGACTGGTGTTGGAAATTGCAGTATTGTAAACTATTAGTGAGAGGTAATATTGGACTGAATTATGGAGGTGGTGTATGGGAAACCTAATTAGCTTATGAAGATTTTTAGTATGTGTCATTAAGGAATTGAGGAGTAATTCCAGATGCTACCATTGTTTACAATAACTTCATCATGATATAGATTCCACATTAACACTCCTCTAAATACTCAGCTAACAGGTTGCTGGCCTAGGTTCACTCTCATGACAAAGTTTTCCAAGAAAGACATGGGAAGTCTGTGATTCCCATCAAAGGTTAGGCTTATATTCTGCTTTATTGAAGTATGACCTCAATTAGAGTAAAAGAGACTATATGAGATTGTGTTGAGTACCTTTGCTCTTGTATTCATTTCTTTCCATATCATTCACTGGTACAAAAAGGTCTTGGTTATAGAAATCCATATCACTGACCCTGTGATGTGATGCTACCCACAATGAGCTATTAGGCCAATGTTGTGAATTTTACTAATTCCAGGTCATTTGCAGTTATGTGGACATGCAATGCTGCAAACAAGCTTCGTTCCAATTTTTTTTTCACTCACTCACCAACATCATCTTTGATATTTCTTAAAAATCTAGTCACCACTGTATATGTTTGTTTAGCCAATTAAAAAGTAAATTTTGTTTCTAAATAAATAAGATGATTAAAGTGTGATGTCCTGGGCAGCTAGGTGGTACAGTAGATAAAGCACCAGCCCTGGATTCAGGAGTACCTGAGTTCAAATCCAGCCTCAGACACTTGACACTTACTAGCTGTGTGACCGTGGGCAAGTCACATAATCCCCATTGCCTTGCAAAACAAACAAGCATGCAAACAAAAAACCCAGCACAATAAAGTGTGATATCCAGTATGTCACTGATTTGACTCTTGAGGAAAGGTTAAAAATTGAATAAGTAGATAAATTATCTGATAACATTAGAAATATTTCCTTATGGATGCTTCTATTTTAATCTTTCCTTGCACTTCTGACCCATGTCTCTACTTACATTGGTAGTGGAATAATGATATTAACATCACTAGGCAAGAAGATGGACATCAACATAAAAATTTCCCATGTGATATTTTTTCATCATATTGATTCAGATTTTAAAACACCTTGATTTTCTCTCTTGGTTTTCTCTATTCCCTCAAAGAAGATCACACTTTACATTGTTTATCCTGTCATCAGGGAAATATGCCTGTTGAAGCATTAGGGAATGCTTTACCTAGAATAGCTATGTGACTCACAAAAGCCTACTAGAAATGTTTGCTACTTCCCACTCCCAAGGTAGAGAGATTGTGTTCCTCTTTTCAAGGTAAAATTATTGCTCTTTTTAATTTTCCATCCATACCTGAAATTATGCAGCATTCCTTCCTCTGCAGCAAATTCAGTTACAGAGGGAGATGACATTGGTACCAGAGACAATTTGCTATCCCATCACTTATACCAGGGTTGTTGAAGAGCTTTACTTTATTTTTTTAAATCATGAAAGAAATATTTTTTCAGCCAGTGTTTCTGATAAAGGTCTCATTCCTAAAATGTATAGTGAACTAAATGAAATTTACATGAATGCAAGGTATTCCCCAATTGAAAAATGGTAAAAGGATATGAAGAGACAGTTTTCAGATGAAGAAATTAAAGTTATCTATTGTCATATGAAAAATTATCTAAATCAATATTGATTAGAGAAATAAAAATCAAAACAACTCTGAGGTACCACCTCACCCCTATCAGATTAACTAATATGACAAAAAAGGAAAATAATAAATGTTGGAGAAGCTATGGAAAAATTGGAACACTAACAGATTGTTGGTGGAGCTGTGAACTGACCCAACCATTCTGGAGGGCAATTTGGAACTATGCCCAAAGGGCTATGTGACTGTGCATACCCTTTGACACAATAATACCACTACTAGGTTTATATCCCAAAGAGATCATAGAAAAGGGAAAATGGCCCACACGTACAAACATATTTATAGCTGCTCTCTTTGTGGTGGCAAAGAATTGGAAATTGAGAAAATGTGCATAGATTGGGGAATGGCTAAACAAGTCGTGGTATATGAATGTAATGGAATACTATTGTGTTGTAAGAAACTGTGAGTAGAAGGATTTCAGAGAAACCTGAAAGGGCTTACATAAACTGATGCTGAGTTAAATGAGCAGAACCAGGAGAACATTGTACACAGTAACAGCAACACTGTGTTCATCAACTGTGATAGACTTGGATCTTCTCAGCAGTTCAGTGATCCAAGACAATTGCAAAGAACTCATGATGGAACATGTCCTCTACATTCAGAAAAAAAACAAAAAAAAAAAACCCTGTAGTTTCTGAATGAAGATTGAACAATACTGCTTCTACTTTTTGGTTGTTTATTTTTATTTTTTGAGGTTTTCCTCTTGTGTTCTGATTCTTCTTTCATGACATGACTAATGCAGAAGTATGTTTGGTGTGATTGTACATATAAAACCTATATCAGATTGCTTTCTGTCTTGGAGAGGGGGAGGGAAGAGATGGAGGGATAACAATACTTATCTAAAAATCTTATGAAAAAAAATATTGAAAACTATCTTTACATATACCTGGAAAATAATAAAATACCCTTTATGGTGGAAATAAAATAAAAGGGAGAAATTTAAAAAACATATTGAGAAAAAATAATCTCCAGTTGAAAGATTGTGTCTCTCTGTTTTTTTGTAGGTTCTGAAGTTCCAGAATCTGTTTAGAGGGTTGATTTAACATTGTTTTTTCAGGAAACTCAGGAGAGTTCAGGCAACTTCATGGCTTCTCTCCACCATCTTGGCTCTGTCCCTTGAAGAGCATGATGAGAACATTAAGATGAGAGCCATAATTGAAACCCAAGTTCTCAGACTAAAAACTGTAATGCTCTTTTTAATATAGCATGTTGGTTCTCAAGGATTTGTAGTTCAGTGTTTATTTCTCTTTTGCTTGCTCATTGTCTGGCTCATTTTGTCAGGCAATCGTCACAAATATATGAAGTTAGCCCTCTTTGAGGTATGACATGTTGAGTACCTAGAAACTTATGTTATCTAAACTCTAATTTTATAGCTAAGGAAACTGAGGCATGTGAGGGCCAAAATTTGAGCATTATTAGGGTGACACCTTAATATTGGGGTCCTGGAAATATGAGGGAGTCTTTTAAGTTTAATCTCCCCTTTGAACTTTCCTTTTTATATATTCCTCCCAGGCCAATAAGAAAAGGAGCCTCTGAGCTTTAGTTCATACACAATCAGGAGTTTTGTTACTTGGGAATTAATTAAACCACAAAGGTGAAACCAATTAAGGAAATAAGGAAGTAGAAATACAAATAGATAGTCTTAACTCTAAGATTAGTTCATGTAATCCGAGAGCATTCCCAATTAAGCTAGTTCCAAGGAATTTAGGATTAAACTCATCAACCCCAGTTTACCATTGCTTGCAAGAAACGCAGTCACCCAAAAAGAGCAAAACTCATGCCTCCACCAGGTCCCCAACCACCAGACTGATTTCTAGGCTGAAAGAGCATGGACATTTGAACATGACCCACCTCCCGGAAGTTCCCTCTATTCTGCAACTCTGGTCACATTCCATTTTTCCTCCCCCAAAAGGGGAGGTATGGCATCCCATTTTTCATCCCCCAAAAGGAGAGGTCCTTCTCAGTAGCATAAGTAATCTCAGGGTGGGCCAGGTGTGTGCCCTCCCAAATGATTCAGCTAAAGCTTTTGATATTAGTTTTTACCACAGGCAAAACAGGATAAGTAATTCAAGTAATTTATCCAGGGTCATACAATTACTAAGTTTTTAAGGATATATTTGAAGGTAGGAATATATGTTTTTCACCTAGATTAGATAAAGGAAATGCAGTTCTTCAATATGAAAGTAGGTAATTGCTAGTTCTACACTATTCCTATGTGTAACTAGAACTGGAGTGGAGGAGTAAACGATGGAAGTTAGATTGGGAGGCTAGTCCTTTTGAGAAAACATAACTATGTATGTCAACCTCCCACAGTGTAAGAGGAGTTGGGGCTACAGAGTATGATGGAAAGCCAAACATTTAAGTTATTTAAAAAGAAGGAGCAGGGCTGCTAAGTGGCACAGTGGAAAGAGCAGGGGACCTGGATTCAGGAGGACCTGAGTTTAAATCTGACCTCAGACACTTGACACTTACTAGCTGTTTGACCCTGGGCAAGTCACTTAAACCTCATTGCTCTGCCAAAAAAAAAAAAAAAAGAAGAAGAAGAAGGGAAATTGTTCAGGCCTTTGACAAATAAGAGTTATCAAGACCTGTATAATTAATTAACTTAAGGATGAGGAAATGAGAAGGAAAACATTAAATAAATGTATAGAGGTCATTGCTTCACTAATATTATCTCATTGGATCCATTTAAAAACTTTGAGAGCTATATATATAATTATTGTTCCCATTCTACAGTTCAGAAAACTGAGGCAAAGCTTAAATTACTTACCTAGGAAAACACAGGTAATAAGAATTTGGGGCTGGATTTTATCTGAGATCTTTCTGACTCCAGACTCAGATATCTATCCATCATATCACCTAACTTCCTCTAGAAGAGATTGCTTACTAATAGTGTCAGAGGGACTAGTATATATTTACCTATGTGTACACATACATATATACACATGGATATAGATATGTGTATGTATGTAAGTATACACACACATATATATATATATGTATATATATATATATATATATATATGTGTGTGTGTGTGTGTGTGTGTATGTGTGTGTATTTCTATAAGTATGTGAATGTGTGTATTTATAAATCCTGCCATAGTGTTGCCTCTGAGCTATAGTCTTGCATTATATCACATAATTCCTTCTGAACACCTAGAACTAGATATACCTTAGGAATCTCAAAATCAATGAATGAAGAACACGTCTTTCACTACAAACCCTCTCCTCTTCTGAAATTGCTTAGTTGAGAGTACCATAAATCCTTCATGTTAACCAGGATCAAAACCTCAGTGTCAATCTTTAATCTGCAACCTCAATCATAACACATATGCAGCCCATTACCAAACCCCACAAATTTTGTTTTCAGAAACCTAGTTTAAGCCCTCATCATCTCACACTTGTATTATTTCAATACCTTTCTGTTTCTTATTCAATTTCCTCACTTTGGACAATCATTCACATAACTGCCAAATGATAACATCCTTCACCCTCATTGATATAGAAAGTCTCATATTACTTCTAGGGTCAAATATAAATTCCTCTGACACGTATTTGAAATATTCTAAAAAATGACCTTTTCCTATCTTTTTAGTATTACATTTAATTACAATTCAATTCACTAAAATCCTTCTACACTGAACCACTTGATTTTCCTTGAACACCATAATCCACCTCTCTTTGTCTTGATTTTTATAAAACGTTTGACATATACTTGTAATGCTCTACACATTCAGTTCTGACTCCTGTCTTTTAGATTCTTTTAAGATTCATCTTTAATCTCATCTCTTCAACAGGCCATTCTAATCCCCTCTGAACTAGTATTTTCCCCTCTGAGACTACTTTCCATCCTTTTTTGTGTGTATTTTTTGTCTAGTTATCTACACAATTCTTAGCTAATTAGAATATAAACTCCTGAGGAAAGAGATATTTTACTTTTCTTTCTATCCCTTTTGTACATTTCCTGGCAAATATTAAACACGTGGTCCATATTTGGTGATTGTTGCTAAAATGGGGGAAAACATCCACTGAAGAAAATAACTCCTTAAAAAGCAGAATTGGCAAAATGGAAAAGGAGGTACAAAAGCTGATTGAAGAAAATAATGCCTTAAAATTAGAATTGGACAGGTGGAAGCTAATGACTCTATGAAACACCAGGAATCAGTCAAACAGGGAAATATAATTAAAAAAAAAGAAAATGTGAAATACCTCATTGGAAAAGAAACTAATGTGAAAAATAGATCCAAGAGAGCTAATTTAAGAATTATTGTGCTATGTGAAAGCAATTAAAAAAAGAGCCTGGACAGCATATTTCAAGAATTTATCAAGGAGAACTGCCCTGATATCCTAGAATCAGAGGGAAAAATACTCATTGATAAAATACACCAATCATTTCCTAAAAGAGATTCCCAAATGAAAACTTCAATGTATATTGTAGCCAAATTCTAGAATTATCAGGCAAAAGAGAAAATGCTGCAAGCAGCCTGAAAGAAACAATTAAAATATCATGGAGCCACAGTCAGGATTATACAGGACTTGGCAGTTTCAAATTTAAAAGATTGGAGTTCTTAGAATATGATATTCCAGAAGCAAAGGAGCTTGAATTACAACCAAAAATCAACTGCCGGACAAAATTGAGCATAATATTTCAGGGAGAAAGATGTAAATTCAATGAAATAGGGGACTTTCAAACTTTCCTGATAAAAAGACCAGAACAGAACAGAAAATTAAATCTTCAAATACAAAAGTCAAGAGAAGCATAAAAAAGGCAGAGAGAGAGAGAGAGAGAGAGAGAGAGAGAGAGAGAGAGAGAGAGAGAGAGAACATCATGTTATTTAATAAGATTAAACTGTTTACATCCCTACATAGGAAAAGAATACTTGTAACTCTTGAGAACTGTGTCTCTATTAGGGCAGAAAAAAGTACACATAGACAGATGGTGTGGGTGTAAGTTAACTTTTTTTTTTAAGTAATAAACATTTTAATTTATAGTTTTGAGTTCCAGTTTTTATCCTTTCTTCTCTCTCTCCTCTCTCCCTCCCTGAGGCACTAAAGGATCAGACATAGGTTATACATGTCCGGTTATGTAAAGCATTACCATTTTAGTCATTTTGTACATGAAATATTGAATGAAAGTAAAAAAATGAAAGAAAGTGAAAAAAAAATAGATGTGGCCTGAGAATCCCTTGTTCCTTGGTCCAGCTTACATTAATTTAAACTTTTGCAAACTATGAAACTGTATGAGATACTGAATCTAGGATAGTTTGTATTCTTACTGTTGTTAAGGGCTAAAATTCTAGCTTGTCAGTCTAAAATATCTAATGAGTGTTCACCAATAAATTATAAGCTTTAGCCAGAGTTAGGCTTTTAAGCATTTATTAAGGAGAATAAGAATTTGGTAAAGAGAGAGAAAGGCCTACATTCATCTATCTATTAAAGGGAGAGCGCATTTCTAGCTCCGCTCTCCACCAGAGTCCAAAGGAAAGAGAGCGAGACAGAGCGCCCAGCTCCCCCTTCCTCCTCCCACCAGCACACGTCACTTCCTGACTCCAAAGAGAAGACCTATGGTCTTGCCCTCAGAGACGTTCGCCTCATGGCGCAGCTTTTCTACAGTAAGTCTCCAGCAGGTGGTGTCATTCCAATCGTTACACTGTATTGTCTATTTCCACGAACAAATTCCTTTTCAAAGTTAGTAACTGTATACAAAATCAACCTCCCTCTGTAAATCAAGTCACCTTCTGAAATATATCTCTTAGTCCAGCAAAACATTGGTCTCTTGTCACTTTTTGGTAAGCAACAAAATTCCAGAATTATCTTGACCAGAAGTAACTAGTTTTTAGTTGTACCCTATAGTACTTACTGGTTCTGCTTTGATGTGCTGGATGCTGGCTATCACAGTCAAAAGAAGCCCTTGCTTCAATTATATTTACAAGGACAGATGTTATATAGTGACAAGGTCCCGTCAAGGCTAGAATGCATACTTAATAACATGTGTTAAATAGCATCTCAGATCAATCTTTCCCCAGAAACTTGACTATAGTGATTTAAAGCTTTTATTCTTTGAATTCAAAATCTAATTTTAATGTACTTTCTGTCAGTTGTCTTCTCTGCTTTTAAATGAGTTTTTGTCTTCTTGACAGACTCCCAGATAAATTGAAATTTAACTAGAATAAAATGAATATAAAATTTTATATTTGAGCAGAATAAACTTTTGATAGATAGATAGATAGATAGATAGATAGATAGATAGATAGATAGATAGATAGATAGATAGATAGATAGATAGTAGTAAGGAAATTTCTTTTGATTTGGGGATCCTACTTTTGGGCTGAGATTAGAAAGCCTTGGGCTCTCAGGGTCTTTTCTGTGTGAGAGGGCCTTGTGCCCCTCCCCATCAGGTTCAGCTGAGCCAAAAAGCCCCCTGAGCTGAGCCAGCAGGTCAGACAGCTGGTGGGAGGGATCCCCAGCTCCCTCTACCCTGAGAGGCTCTATCCAAGAGATCCTGGGCTTGTCTAGGCTGGCCTCTGGTGTAGCCCGTGCAGAGGTCCCTGGGTGTATAACAGAGGCATGGGCCCCTGGATCCGTGGGTGTGGTATGCACGAGACACTCGAGCATCCCCTCACCCAGGCCACAGCGCTAGGGCAGCCGACGGATTAGCTTGCTGTGTGTGGGGGCGCAAAAAGCCCCGCGATTTGAGTGGAGAGAAGGAAGATATATAAACTGGAGAGTTAGATGCAAAAAGAAAATGCTAAAGGAATATGAGGGGGGGTGGCAAAGGTGGCAGAGGGCAGACTGATGGAGCAGAAAGACAGAACAGGAGGCAGTGGAGAGCACAGAAGTGGTCAGCACAGGGTACAGGTTGGAGAAAGAGAAGATTACAAGAACAGAAGGACACTGGGGCACTAGAAGAACAGAAGGAGAGGTTGGTGAGAGAGAAACACAGGTGTTCAGTGGTGACAGTACAGAGAGGAAAGTTAGATGTAGGGGTATTGACAAAGTGAAAGGGGCTTGGAGTTAGAAGAAAGGAGCTGAGCAGTGAAAGTGGAACATACCCTAAGGCAAGAGGCAGCAAGGGCCCTTATTGTATTAAAAGCAGACAGGTTGTATAATTTGCATTTCTTAACCCTTATCTCTTACATTTATTTTTATAAATAAACTCTGCTTGATTATTTAGTTAAGAAACTTCTTAATATTTTGCTTATCAATTTGGGAGCAGTGTGGGGAACCTTTTAAAGGGCTGATATTAAGTTAATAGCAGTCAGATAGCCCATTGGTCAAAAATCCCAGATTAAGTACAGCAGTCAGATTAGGCTCCCCAAATTAGCCATAGCTACTTAAAATACTTATACAGTAGCAAGTAAAACTATTTGTGTTGGTTGCTTTATTTCTGTTTCAAGTTTGGGTAAAATTAGCTGGGGTTTCCAACATAGTTGTTATCTATAAATTAGAAGTTTCAGCACAAGTTTGGGGGCATTAAGCATTTCTTAAAGTATATTAAATATTAGTAAAGAGACTGCACATGTTTCTGAAAGTTAAGAAAAGACCTAGCTAGCTTAGAGGAAAAAGAGAGCTCAGCCTGGCCTGCTTCTTCCTCTAAGTCCTCTGCCACCAAGAGCACCTCCAAGAGAGTCTAACTCAGAGTAACTGTGTGTGGAAGCTTTTTCTATATCTCTATCCTAATGTTCTGTACCTACCTAAATCAATTCCCACATCATCACCCACCTGTTAATCTCTTCCTAGTCATTCTATAAACATTTCAAGAGCAACATGTTGAAAATAGCAACCCACTGCACTAATTGCCCTCTTTCTCGAAACTTCTGTATTTATTTTTTCTCATTAAACGTTTGTAATCACTAATTCATTCTTGACTTTTCACTCTTTCTTTTACTACCCATAGATTATCAATTGCCAAGTATTTTTGATTCTACTAATGTAACATCTCTCCTTTCCAAGGCATTCCCTTTACTTACAAAGATACCATATTAGTTTGTGACTTCATTAGTTTTTTTTTTTCCCAGTAACACTCTATCAGCTCCCTAAATGATTCCCTTTCTTTATTTTCGTTGGCTCTAATCCAGCCCCAAAACAGTTATGAAGACATTTGTCCTAAGGCATAATTGTGATCATGTTACCCTTCTCCTTGGAAACCTTTTAGTGGATGCCCACTGTCTAGGGATAAAATACAAATTACTCAATATGATATTTATTGGCCTTTATAATGTGATTTTTACCTTCCATTTCAATTATAATGTATATAATTAAATGATGAATTTTGGACTAATCTATAGAAATCCTTCCCTAAGATGGACAATTATATATTACTTTTGTAGCCTATTAAATTCACTTCCATCTTATCTTAAAGTTTTTATATCAATAGATTTTTTAATAAGGTTTAGTAAAAATTTTACTGTCACTGTGGTATACAGGGTATTCAAGGAGGACTAGCACCTCTGATATGAGGACTTGCCAAGTCCTATTTAGGGATGCTTATACATTTTTCCTTTCTAATTGGAAGTCTATTCTTGCTTGTCACTCCAAGAAGCCACACACCCTGGTAAACTATTTTGTCTGATGAGCTGAATCAGGTTGGGGGTAACCAATAGCACTCAAACCTATTGGTCAGTTGTGGGGTATATATTCCAAGTATTTGAATGCTTCCTCAGGTAGAATGGATGGATGAGAAAAAATCATTATAATAGCCATAAAAACAGCTGAAGCAGGCTCTGTAGAGTTCTTTGAGGTTGGTCAGACATCAAAGACACTAAAGTCATCCACTGCAACCCAAACCATCACCACTCATCATGTCTTTTGTCTGCCACGGGACTTTGATGACTCTAGAAGAGAAAGTGAGGCTGACATCTTTGTGTAACTCTTCCTTATTTAAATCCAATTCACATGAGTCAAGGCATCACTCTACAATGTCATTTGTTCACTTGAACACAAACAACAACAACAATATTCCATTTCTTGAGCTCCATGTTCCTATTGTACTTTACTATCAGTCATTCTCTGAGCTAGATACACCTTATCCTACTTCCAGGCAATCACAAAGACATTTTTTAACCAGAATATATTCATTATTCATCTTCAGCATTCAGAAATTTTGTCATCCTTCAAGGTTCAACTCAGTAATTTTTTCTTCCACAAAAATTTCCTTAATTTATCCTTTCTCAATTCTCTTTGTAATATTCTTTGTAATAATTTATGTGCATAATGATTCCCTTTCCTCATGGGATAAAAGCTCCTTGAGAGTAGAGACTGATATAAATGTGTCTTATTCATCCTAGTACTTATATATAGAGAGGTCACTTGATAATGCTTATTGAATTAGTATGAAACAAAATGTAATGAACAATTAGGATGTATAAGGAAATAATTGTGATTTGGGGTTTCTATGACCCATCTTTGCTTCATTCTGGTTAGACTGAAAAGATGTAATCTTGAAAAGCCATGTGGCTTCAGCATCAGGAAATGATGGTTTCTCATGGGTCCTGCTGATCAAAGTTGCCAGCCAATTAGCTTGGAGCTGTGTGTGTGTGTGGACAGCCCTGTTTCCTGTTTCACAGGAGGCTTCTGGGAGGAGGAAGGAGCGAGGAGCTTGCTTTCACCCAGGAGAGAGAGAGAGAGAGACAGAGACAGAGACAGAGACAGAGACAGAGACAGAGACAGAGACAGAGAGAAGCTGGTTGGTGGTTGACCTTCAGAACAAGCCAGGAGAAACTGCACAGGTGATTCAGCTTAGAACTACAGATTCTACTTGGTGATGAGTTTGTGTCATTGAAGCAAGGCTGGCTCTTTGGGTCAGCTGGGGTGGAGGCTGGTTTAGGGTTTGAGTCAGTTTTTATTTGAGCTGGGCACTTTTTTTTTTTTTTTTACCCAGGAGTTTTGGATTCTAACCATCTGGGAAATGGGACATATTTTTTCCCTTTCTCTATTCCCTTTCTCATTGTTCCTTGCCCTATTAACTTCCCTTGTGTTGTAACCTTTGTTTCCATTAATAAAACCTGATTTGTTTGTGGAAAAGAAGCCGTTAATCTCCTTTCTTATCAGTCTGAGAGAAGTAATTTTTAAAAAGGCAGTGTGTAAGAGAGTTCTCCCAATATTTTCTAAATCCCAATATTATGGAGAGCCTCCCAATTAACTCTTCCCATACTGAATTTGGCCTATACAGACAGATGAGAAGAAACTTTCTAATTCACCTTCTATGATTATTTAATTTTATAATTGATGACTTGGGTCCCAAGGAATATATCTGATTTGCTCCCACATTGGAATATGTTGAAAAACCTGGACTTGAAAACAGATTATTCCATTATCTCCAAGTATATTTTTACTTTCTTGTGGGTCTTCTTTCTCAGAGCTCTTAGTAATCTGAAGATGGATCTCAGTGAAGGCTCTCCATGGTTCTCCCTCCAAAGTTCTCCATTGACAACTCCTAAGATGGTCAAGGAGAATAATTATCATTAGCCTTGATAGCTATTTCTAGGTTTTCTATAATTTTGGAAAACTGCCATAGAATACCACTATCTCCATCAACACCTTGTGAGTACCCAGGGTTGCTCTGACATGGAAGGATATGGTGATGGAATGAATATAGTAAAATATTGTAAACATAAAATACATAGAATTAAGCTCTTGATAATTGACCTAGTCATATATGACCATTTTATTACCATCATTTACAAGATAGGAAGAAAGACCCTGGCTCAGATAAATCTACTAAAATCTATGTTAAGCTTTTTAAAATGAAGATCTCTAGAGTAATTTTATAATCAATTTGGAAAGTAATGAGTGATAAGGACAAGAGAAGTGAAAACATGTTAAAGAAATGATACAAAAATAAAGAAAGTTGAAGAATGTCAAGTAGTTTCATAACTGTCTTTCTCACACTCCATCTATCCATTAAGAAAAAATATAACTAAAGAGAATCCTGGTCAATCGTTCATGAAGTATTTATTAAGCATGTACAATTTGATAGGAACTTTACTAGGTCCTGAATAATCTTCTTTTATCTTCTTATAACAAGATTTTATTCATTTTTCATGGTCTTAAGGGGAAGTGCAAAAATGTTAATTATTCATTTCATAATTTATCAAAATGGCTCCTGACATATCTCAGGTAGATTCTTATGTTTTCCCAAACTCATATGATCCAAAGGACCACACACACACAGTGTAGTAATGATGAATGGGAAAACATAAAGATAAAAGATACAGCAATAATATCTCAAATCATCTTTTAACCAATTCTGCTAAAAGACTGAAATTTCAGCTGGATAGTGAATGGATTTATTAAAATTAAGTGTGTGTATGTGTGTGTGTGTGTGTGTATTTGTATGGTGGTGGCAAGAATACCTTTTGTGGTGCAGAAAAGGTTTTGAAACTCTCTAAGAATAATATTTTAAAACAATTGAAGGAAAGGCTAAATTCAAATTAGAGGTTGATAAAATAAAAATGTAATGTTTCCCAAAAGCAATTTAATAGAAATACTGAAATTTATTCTCTGATATCTTGAATGGTCTGTAGACCCCTGGTTAATATCACTACTCTGGGGATAAATCCATTCCAAATGAGATTTGAATTTTCAGTCTCATTTCTCTCAATATACCATATATGCCAAATAGATATTTGTAAAAAGGTGTTTCAGGTATTCCTTCCAACATTAAAAGCAAAAAAACAAAAAAATGGAAAATGGAAATTGTAATACATGTTGATTGGTTGGAATAGTTATATTCATCCCAATTATTTTAGAGCTAGCAACTGCATTCTGGCTAATTTCTGGGTGAATATGAAGGAGTCTTCTAACATTATTGTATGCTGTACTTGAACCAAACTTATTTAGCATGTCATTTTCTCTCTGGTGTCTTTTCCCAATATTTATTCATTTGTCTCTTCTGACAGACTTTTAAACCTGGTGTTTGATGCTAACAACATTAAAAAGACTATCATCAGCTTTAATCTTTTTGTTAATTATTCAACAAATATTATTTAGGTGGCTACTATGTTAAAAATTGAAGACTTGTGAGTTTTAATTATCAGTAGAGGGGATTGAGGCAAAGCCAAGATGGCAGAGAGAAGCCAGCAAGTTGCCTGAGCTCTCCTTTAGTTCCCTCAAAAAGAACATTAAATCAAACTTCTAAACAGATTCTGAAAGTAGAGAACCTACTAAAGGACAGAGAGACACAATCTTCCAACATGAGATAATTTAGAAGACTTCAGAAAAGCTTCTGTCACTCTGGCAAAAGGGGAATGCAGCACACCTAAGGACAGCACAGCATGGAGGGCATGTGTGCAGGAAGCTCTAGGCCACAGCCAAGCATCTGTGGCCCTTTGATCCTGGCTCAGCAAGCTGGTGACACAGCAGGCTAGTGGTGAGATCCATCAGGACCAGTTGAGAGGGCAGGCTCCCAGCTAGAAGGCCACCCACAGGACAGGTATAAATAGGCCTGGCCATCCCAGCACACCAGTAGCAAGCACAGGGAGCAGGCCCAGGGCAGTAAGAAATCCACAAGCCATAGAGGCCTCAAGATAGAAAGCCAGTGGCACAGACCCTATCTCCCAGCACAAGAAGTTTGAAACAGTGACCCTCGTGCCCCAGGAGCAAACCTCAACTAAAAAAAAAAAAGCTGCAATATGAGTAAGAAACAAAAAAGAGCTCTGACCATTGAGAGCTTCTGTGTTGACATTGAAGAGCTGAACACAAACTCCAATGAGGACAATACTCTCAAACTGCCTACATGTGAAGCCTCAAAAAGGAAAATAAATTAGTCTCAAGACCATAAAGCCTTCTTAGAAGAGCTCAAAAAGGATTTAAAAAATCAATTGAGAGAGGTAGAAGAAAAATGGGGAGAGAAATGAAAGCAAGAGAAGAAAATTATGAAAAAAATTATGAAAAAAACAGAATCAGCAAATTAGAAAAGGAAGCACAAAGATTGTCTGAAGAAAGCAATTCCTTAAAAATTTAATTTGGCCAAATGGAAAAGGAGGTGCATAATCAGACTGAAGAAAACAATGCCTTAAAAATTCGAATTGGACATTTGGAAGCTAATGACTCCATGAGACACCAGGAATCAGTCAAACAGAATAGAAGTGTGAAATATCTTATTGGCAAGACAACTGACTTGGAAAATGGATCCGGGAGAGACAATTTGAGAATTATTGGACTGCCTGAAAGCCATGATCAGAAAAAGAGTCTAGACACCATATTCCAGGAAATTATCAACGAGAACTGCTCTGATATTATAGAATAATAGAATAAAATTGTCATTGAAAGAATCAGTAGAGGGCATCAAGGACTCTGGTTAATGAAGAAAAATTAAGATCTTAGCAAAGATATGTGTGTATGTGCATGAATACATGAATGGTTGCTTATTTCCCCAGGGACTACTCCCAAGATGTGTGGTAAAAAGTGAAAGCTTTTAGAGTTGGTTAGCAATAACTGAAGGACGCCAGTTTTTGAAGGACTGCCCTTTCGGGGAGGAGACCATGACGAACAGCCATGAGTCTGCTAAGCACTCCACTTCCGGGGTGCGAGCTTAAAGGCAAGGAGAGAATGGAAGTGGTGCCTTTTTTCTCTCCTCACCCACTCGCTCTGCACACATACAAGCTGACTCAGGTTTGACAGCATGGTCCTTGGTGATCGGCCTGGTCCTCCATAATAGCATGTGCTTGATGCGGTTCTCAGCCTCAGAGGTGGCCTTGGGTTTTTGGTGAGTTCTATATGGAATATAGACTAAGCTTAGATCTAAGACTATTTATTTGTATTTCTACTTTCCTATTTCTCTAATTAGCTTCACCTTGTTTGTTGGCTAATTCATTCCCAAACAATAAAAGCTAAGTAATCCATTTCTAACTAAAGCTCAAAGGTTTCTTTCTCTTACTGGTCTGGGAGATATATAAGGGAAAGGTTAAAGGGCAGTTTAATGCTCTTATATCCAATTTTAAATCTCACAGATGTCAATTCCCTTCATCAAGCTTATTGAAATTAATTTACATTTTGAAAAGGTACTTGAGGTACATTAAGGAAAAGTTATTTGCCTGGGTACTATAGCTAATATATACCAGATGAGATTTCAACAGTTTTTTTTTTTTTTCTGAGTCCATAACCACCACTCTGTTCAATATACCATGCAGCCTGTATATGTGCATACATGGACATATTTTACTATACAAAATTGTTAAGTATTGCATAATTGTTATACTTTATATCATGGCCAAACAATGTTACTTGGGTGATGATGTCATCTAATCCTATTAAAAGGCAATCTCCCTCCTGTAGTGTATTAAGCAGCACCACTCTTGTTGCTCTATGATAGTTTCCAACACTGAATAATTAAAACACATCTTTGTACCTCTTGGAATTTTTCTTCCAAAATCAATATTCAGTTTACTTCTCTTTGCTTACATCTATTGGCTTTTACTCTCAAATGAAGTTATCAGTCTAATTTGGGGGGAAAAAAGGAAAAAGAAAACACGAACATAATCATAATCTGTCAAATTAATTGTAATTCTATTCCCTTGTGCTTCTTTGAATGGCATTACCCTACCAACATTTACCAGTTTAACTTGAATTAATAGTCAGAAAAACCTACAGTTGAGATTTCCAATGGGAATGTGTTATAAAAATATTTTTTAAACAAAACTTGAATTTCCTGAATTAGTGGTCAGCATGCAGATGCTTTTGAAATTATAATGTCCTTAATCATACCTATGAGAATTTCATTAAATCAACAGGTCTGAAATGTTCAGTTATTTATGGCCCTTTAACAATTATAAAGTGATTTTTTTTTTACAACAAACCTTTGCTAGACTGGTTCTCAGAAAGAAGTTTATAAACAACTATTGCAAAATATTTACTATGGAAGTAGAAAATATGTATCAGGATTTATCCTGAATTAGAAAAGTTTTCAAGCACCCTAGTTCATCTCCACCTACAGTAAATTATAAAATAAAAAATTGAATTAGAAGCATGAAATGAGAACTTCTCTTGGTCTCTTTGGTTTTTTGACAGCTAATTTTTTTTTTATAATTCCTCTCAATTCATAGGATTTGAGTAAATAGAAGAGATGCATATTGTTCTAATTAGCTGTTAATATAAAGGAATATTTTGTACTATTTAAGTGAAAATTTACCATTAAATAGAAAGTAACAAAAAGAAACTTTAATTAAAGGAATACTGGATTGAAGGGGTGTGAATAGAGAGCAGTTCATTTGAAAAATTGTACTTATAGCTCTTATAAGACTGCAAACTTTACATGAGTCAAGAATAATACATGCAACCAAAAGAACTAATTTACCCAAAAAAGTGTCCAGATTAATAGAGGTGATGACCCTGATGTCCTTTCATTATGTCCTATCATAATTATAGTACTGTGTTCAGTTCAGACTACCATATTTTGGTAAGGACCTTGATAAACTGGATCACATTCAAAGAAAGACTACTAGTATTGAAAGAGTAAAGATGATTATCCCTTGGATGACTAAATAGAGTGAGGAAGATTCTTTGAGAGAAAACAGGTATCCAGGCATTTGAAACACTATAAAGTTGGTGGTAGACATCTGCTTAGCCCCTGAGAAATATGCTCTGGGGGTTCAAAGAGAAAAAAAAATTAATAA
This sequence comes from Dromiciops gliroides, assembly GCF_019393635.1. Taxonomy (NCBI): domain Eukaryota; kingdom Metazoa; phylum Chordata; class Mammalia; order Microbiotheria; family Microbiotheriidae; genus Dromiciops; species Dromiciops gliroides. The sequence continues at coordinate 624,606,810 of NC_057862.1, read as the reverse complement.
CCACTGTTCACATTCAGATTCAATTATACTAGGGAAACAATCTATACAGACAAGAGGAAAAATGCAAAGTAGGTGGGTGGATCAGGAAAGCATTTTTTTTTTTGTAGGAAGTGGCACATGAGTTGCTTCTGAAGTACTGTTTGAGATGGCAAGAGGTCAAAGTTAATGAAGTAGAAAATACCAAGTACAAGAGTCTTTTGCAAGAGCTCCAATCCTGTGGCCAAATTGTCTGAAAAGAAAAGTATATTAAAGTAAGTATATAAAATCAGGCTAGAAAGAAAGATTAGATACAACTAGTTAATGGTTTTGAATGTTAAACATGTGCATTTGTATTTATTGACAACCACAATAAGAAGCCACTGAAGCTTCTTGAACAATGGAGTAACATAGTTAGATGTCTAATTGAGGAATAGAAATTTGGTAGTTATATGAACAATAGGTTGAAAACTACAAAGAATAAAAGGTGAAAAAAACACATTAGGAGCTGATTGTTATCAGCTAACTGAGAGATGAGGCCTAAGATAATAGCTCCTATGTTGGGAAGGGAGATTGAACAAATCTTGTCAATTAGTTGGTGATAAGTGAGGAAGAGTGAAGAGTGGAGAATAGATCAGAGATTCAAGGAAACAGAAGAATGATGGTGTCAAGAAAATAAAAATACAAGTGCTTAGAAAACAAGTAGTTTTGGGGATAAAGATAATGAGTAGTTTTGACATATGGATTCTTATTTGACTGAAATTTCCCTGTGGAAACATACAACAGGTAGTTGATAACATAGGACATGAAATCAGAAGGGAGATTAGAGTTGGATAAAAAGATTTGGAAATTGCCTTTCCATGAAAAGATAGTAATAATTTTACCCATGGGACCTTGTAAGATTAGAGAGACAGAGAGAGACTGAGAAAAAAAGAGAAGGAGACAGAGAGAGACAATAAGACAGAGACAGACACAGACACAGAGAAAATCCTACAGGCAGAGAGATTTGGGCGAGGGGTGGGAGGATTACTTGTCTACATTTTTATTGAAAACAGGATTGAAATGTTAATCTGCCTCTCTAAACCATTTCTGCTTCATCCAGCTTTTCTTCATAAACCTCAACATGAAGGATAATGAAAACAATAGGACAGAATTTCAGTATGAATTGATGTTATGACTCATTGAAAAGTAAATTGAATTTGACCTAAGTCAGAAAGAAGCAAAGCATGAAGTGAAAACATGAGATTGTTGAGAAAACCAATGTAGTAACAAGCATTGTGCTTTTAAGATGCAATTTCAATAAAAAAGAAATAGATATTTTTTTGAGACCCAACCATTGTTGCTGTGAACACTGGTATACATTAATTATTCTTTTTATTTGACTTGTCCTGGGACTCCATGGTTCACCTACACTTTGCTTTTTGTACCTTTTATATTTATTTCTAGATACAACCCTTAGAAAGATGATAATTTATATTTTATGTCATATTTGTGCTTTGTCCACATATTTCTGGGTGTTATTCAACTTCACCCAGCATGATATTCTGTTCAATGTTTATTTGACAAAAATTAAATTTTCTTACGTTGCTTCTCTATTCAAATAGCTTGCCACTATGACCATAAAAATGTAGATATTAAATGTGTAGAACTTGTTTAATTGTTATTAAATCAAAACACTTTGTAAAACTTCAAAATATAAGGCTTGATTTAAATAATGATCTGAAAACAGTAGAAATTCATAAAAGATGAATTGACCATTTATTTTAGCCAATAGTTTCTTGTCTGTGAAGTAAAAAATAATCTAGTGACCTCCTATTTTTATGCAGGAAAAAAATAAATTAATCATTTAACCATCCTACCAATTATTTTAGCATTATTTTAAAAAGAGATTGAAATGGCCAATTTTAATTTCTTACCATAAAAAAATAGGCATGCTTTTCCCACTGATAAATGGTTTGTAGGATTGGTTATTGGTGAGCAGATCAGGAGAAAATTGTATAGACCACCTATAATTTTTTTAATACCTGCAGGTTATCAGAATGAGTGCTTTATTTCCTCCCAATGGAAAGCATCATCTTCTTGAGTTCAATTTCTTTCACACTCTGATTCATAATCTGGAGTTTCCTGGGCTGTTAAGGCATGTTCTCTTTTAGGACACTAAGGCAACTTTCTCAATAGATGAACTTTATTTGTAGTTGCTTAATATATTATCTTCTGTGACACTCTTTGTGACAAAACATTGGTGCCCAGTTAGCAGGTAAAAATAATAATAACTGATTCATGCCTGACTACTATAAATTTGTTCAAATTCCTAATGGAAGTTTTGTTTCTTGTTTTTGTTTTTCAATACCTACTCATTTGTCTATGAACTTTTAGTAATTAATCATCTTTACTCAGAAAAATGATCCATCACAACTTTCATTCTCTCAGAGTACAGAAACATTTATTATAGGATTTCTATTCTGTAAGGTTTTCCTTCAACTTCCTAGTCCAATGGGAGGACTTGTAGAAAGAATCATTATCTCAGCAATTTTAGCATCTCACCCTAAATCCTGCTAATTGTCACCTTATACCATTTGTAGAAATGATTTTTTTGTTATCCTTAGTGGTAAGGAAGTAGACAATCTCAACATGTGAACCTTTATTTATTGAGTTCTCATAACAGTTAAAAATTTGATTAATATTGTCTGTACTTTTTGACTATCACTTCTAAAATTCTACATCTTTTATTATTCACTAAAGACAATGGATAGGAGACAATGATCAGAGGTACCCAAAGAAAATTTTAAAAAGAATGAATATAAGTAATAGAGAAGGGGCAAAGGAACAACTAGAATTATGAATACAATGAACAGGATCATGAAGAGAATATAGAGCATGGCTGCTGATGATCAGGTGAAGAAATTGGGGATAATCATTCTGATGGATAGTAAAGTTGTTATGAACCTAAGAGCTATCTTTAAATGCTTGAAAGTATGTTTTATGAAACAGGTATTAGAGATAGCTCTTTGGTTTTGTTTTGTTATGTTGTATTATGTTTATTTATTTAATTGTTTGTTATTTGTTTATTTGTTTATACAGAGTAAAAAACTCAGTAGAATATTCTGAAGTTGCAGAGATGCATGTTAATACCTGATATGATATGAGTGAAGGGGAAACTTAATGATAAAGAAGGCTATACAAAAGTGGGTGATCTACCCAAAAAGGAATTGTGTGTTCCATCACTAAAAAAGTTTGAACCAGAGTCTGAACAATTCATTGTCAACATGATTTTAGGTAAAGCTTAAGCTTGTGGAACTCTGAGGTTCCTTCTAACTATCAATGTATAATTCTATGAGACCAGTCTACACAAAAAGTAAACCACCTAACTTTTATCTCATATTTCTCATAGAAGCTATAATACACCTTAAAATATATTGGCTCTTTTCTATACATCCTAATTGCTTATGTGTCAATATAGTCTCAAAACAGAAGGAAAGTGAAGAAAAATATGATAAAATCAGTTGTACCAGTAGCTAATATATATAGCACATTAAAAGTAATAGAAATATATATTTTGTCATTTGATTTTTATAACACTCCTGTAAGATAGGTATGCCTGTTTTCAAATGAGTAAATTGATACTTAAGCTGATTGAGAGATTATGTGTGTGTGTGTGTGGGTATGTGTGTGTGTCTAATCTGAATCTACATCTTTCTCCCTTTGAGCCAGATACTCTACCACTATAACATTCAGGCTCTTAATATTATTATAAAGGCAAAACATAAATTAGTATAGTTTTGGCAGATAGAATGTAACAGTTACCAAATAGTCGAGATCTTCAATCTTCTAATTGCCAGGTATATGATAATTTGTTCAAACTCTCATTTCCCAGTAAGACTTAGAAATGCTTGCATTCTCATTGTCTCATCTTTGAATTGAGGAATCTGAGGTTTTTTCTATCTTTAGGTTCTTATGTTATGTACCTATGGTCTTAAGAACTTTCCTTCTATTTCACCATTTACAATGAATGTTCTCTGCACAGTTGGCTATATCTAGTAAGTGCTTGGAAAATAAATTGCCTTGGATTATATTAGCAGTCATTATTTTTGACATCATCCTGATAGTCATAGTAGTAGTCATTTTCATTGTCATCATCATACTAGTAGTAAGTATTAATAATGGTGGGGATAGTAGCAGCAATGGTAATAGTAATAGCCACAGTAGCAAAAGTAATGTTAATATTTAGAATTATTATTATGCCATTCCTTTGATTCCATCAGTGTAGATAAGGAACATAATCTAGGAAAACCAATTATCATCTTTAGTACGTTTTAAGTTTTAAAGAACTACCTGGGGTACCAAGAGGTTAAATGGCATTTTGAGGTCATATAGCCAGTATGTAGCTGACTTTTTTGATTGCTACATCAGCTCTACCCACTATACCACAATTCTTCTGAGCATGTCATTAAATATAAGATCGTTTATTTTTTTAAATTTTTTTGCAGGGCAATGGGGGTTAAGTGACTTGCCCAGGGTCACACAACTCGTAAGTGTCAAGTGTCTGAGTCCAGATTTGAACTCAGGTACTCCTGAATCCAGGGCCAGTGTTCTATCCACTGTTCCACCTACCTGCCCCTAGGATTGTTTATTTTTGGTGAAGAAGATCTTATATGTGTAAATAGTAAAGAAGAAAAAAAATAAGGCCCAGAAAATTTGTTACCCCCTTTCCATAGGTTTTGATACTATCTTTCTAATGGAATTTCAATGAACAAATATTTACTATTATGTACAAGATATGTGGGAACTTGGAAGGCTCTGTTGATAATTGCAAATGCTCTAACTCTAACTGATTCTCTAACTCATTTCTCAGCTTCAAGTATCTCTCAAAATATCCTCTACATAAGTAAGCTGTGGTGTTAGAGCAGGGATACCCCATTCCCATAAATTGAGTATTAGCTCTAGGCTTGTCAAGATTATTTTTGCTCTAGACTGAGTTTATGTTATGAGAAGTTAAAGAGAGAAATCATGGTTTTCTCACACTTTCTGCTTTATTGTATTCCCACTGTAGAATAGAACTGGAAAGATAGATATGTGTAAAAATATGTAGATATTTATATGTATATGTGTATGTGTATATGTATGTGTATGCATATGCATATCCACATGTATGTTTGTGTATATATGTATAAATATACACATATGCATATTTATATATATACATGTGTATATGTATATATTTATTTGATCCTTAGATTAGGGCACTGATTATGTCACTATTGCTTCCAAAATGGTTCTAAATGCTTCCCTCCCTTAAGAAAAAGATCATCAAGGGAGTGACAAGCCCAAGGGCATGGAAGGTGAAAGGGAGGGGGGAGAGAGAGAGACAGACAGAGAGATACAGAGAGAGAGAGAGGAAGAGAGAAGAAGGAGAAGAAGAAGAAGAAGAAGAAGAAGAAGAAGAAGAAGAAGAAGAAGAAGAAGAAGAAGAAGAAGAAGAAGAAGAAGAAGAAGAAGAAGAAGAAGGAGGAGGAGGAGGAGGAGGAGGAGGAGGACAATCACTACCACCACCACCACCACCACCAGCATCACCACCACAGGGAAGAGGATGAGGAGGTAGAGCAAGAAGAGGAAGAGCTAGATGAGGAGAAGGTGAATGGAGATAAGGAGGAAAGGAGGGAAGGAAGGAAGAATAAATATTCCACTTTGATTACCACTTTCTTTCCTTAATCACAGGAATAAAGGGACAAACCAGGAGTCTATAGCTATGGATGCTCTTTAATATGAAGCCAGAGAACTTTTGTTACTGGAATTCATTAAAAAACATGTTTAACCTCATCCATCTCCACCCCAAAACAGGGAAAAACAGAGACCAAGAAACTAATCATAAGCATTAAATTATGAATTTTCTTTAGCCAGAAGTTTGGTTTTATATATATATATATATATATATATATATATATATATATATATATATATATATATATTTCTGTGGAGCTGTTAATTTCCCCTGTTATATATGTATCTTCTATAATATGACTTTTATCATATTTCTTCTTTGGCCCCTTTGTTACAGAAGCCTTTAATAGCTTATCATTGCTTAGAGGGTAAAACCCAAACTCCTGAGGCTCATATTCAATTAATTTCAAACTGCAAAGTTAATCTAAGTTTCAGGATGATTATCGTATATTTATTCCCCCAAAATTTTCAATTTATTTTTTCCATTTCAAGTAGACTTGCTCATAGTGCTCTGAATGTATCTTATATTTTGTTGAAGCTGTCTTTTCTCTACTTTTCCCACTTCTCTCATTTTGTCTTTCTTCCACTACAATTTTATTTTAATATTTTGGTAATATAGGAAATCTCATCACCAGTTTTGCGAGAGTGATTCATTTTTCACTTTTTACACTTCCATTCTCAAAAAGAATTGATTATATCTTAGAGGGGTCACAGCGTGGGTCAACAAAGGGGATGCCTACAAAAATAAATAGTAGAATCTTGAAGCCTTTTTAAACTTTTCATATGTTTCTGTCATATCTTACCAAGTAAATTTTATTAGGTTCAGAGGACACTAAGGCCAGGATGGAACAAAAAGATAAACACACTGGATTTTGGAGTCAAAGATCCAAGTTTCAAATCCTGGTTCTGCCCCTTATTAACTGTGTAAACTTGGGTTGAACATGTTTCTGGGAGATAGTTAGATGGCACATTAGATAAATTGTTGGGACTGGAGTCAGAAAGATGTGAGTTCACATCTGGAATCAGACACTTACCATCTGTGGGAGCCTGAGCAAGTAAATTAAACATTTTCTTCAACTATAAAATGGGGATAATAATGTCCATTTTCTACATTGCAGCTACGATAAAATATTTATAAAATACCCAGCACATAGTAAGTGCTTGTTTTTTTTCTCTTCATCAGTAAAATGAGGTTGGAATATATATTCTGTTAGTTTCTTTTCAACTATAGGACTATGAGCCTTTATAGCTCTCAGTGCATGCTGAGAGGAACTAGAGACCCTCTGAGATTTTCTTCCTAAGCAAAGACTGCTTCTTTTGTGCTTCTCCTACAAGGCCCCCATTTTCTGCTCATGGATTGAGAAGAAAGAAAAATTCCTTCTTTCTTTGCTGAGTCCAGTCTGAAAGTTCAAGAAGGAGAAAGTTCTCCAAAGGGAGGCCATTATAAACTAGCAAAGAGATGAACCTACCTTTTATATACTTAGTGACCAGTAAATAATTAATAAACATTTATTAAGTGGCTACAGTGGGCCAGGTACTGTGCTAAGTGTTAGGGATATGTATGTGAAAAAAAAGACTGCATTTGTGGAGAGAAGCTAGGATAGATATATCCTCAAATCTGTCATTTCCAACATGGCTACATTCATTTTGACATTTTTTGAATTGTCCATAGTGCCCCAGTAAAATCATCATTAGGAAATATCATCTTGCAAGCTTTTCAACTAGCCTTATTTACAGTCAAGAAGTAGTTCTAATCACTGAGGACTAATCAAAAGAGGTCTCTGTATCAGTTTAGCATTGGGCTACTGTACATGTCTGCATAGGTAGATGGCACAATGAATAGGATACAAAGCTTGGAGTCAGAAAGATTCATCTTCCTGAGTTCAAATTTGGTCTCAGATACTTAGTAGCTCCGGGCATTTAACTCTGTTGGTCTCAGTTTCCTCATTGTTAAAATCAGCTAAGAGAAGAAAATGGCAAACCACTCCTATATCTTTGCCAAGAAAACTCCAAACGTGGTTACCAACAGTCAGCATGACTAAAATGACTGAAGAATAAAAATAAGATTGTGCATATCTACCTCCATTACATGAACCCTCCTAACAAAAGTCAATACCCTAGGGGGCAGTTAGGTGGTTCAGTGGATAGAGCACCAATCCTGGAGTCAGGAGGACCTGAGTTCAAATCTGGCTTCAGACACTTATCACTTACTAGCTGTGTGACCCTGGGAAAGTCACTTAACCCCAATTGCTTCAAAAAAATAATTCAATACCCTGTAATCTCAAGATGTTTGAGAGAATTCATTAATTGATTGGGGGATCCCTTGATTGTACTTTAAATAAATAAAATGAGATTAAAAATGGGTGAGAGTCAGTTATCGAGGGGACAAATTCTCGGCTTCAGCTGAAGCATAATATATTCTGCTCCTACATTTTACCTTTACTCTGTGTGTATCTCTCTGCTTCAAATATATTTCTTGTAAACATATTGTAGGATTCTGTTTTTTAATCCACTCTGCTATTCACTTCCATTTTATGGGAGACTTCATCCCATTTCCCTTCACAGTTATGATGACTGTGTTTTTCTATACATCCTCGTTTCCCCTTTGTTTGTTCTTTGTTGTTTGTTTTTTCACCCTATTCCTCCTCACCAGTGTTTTGCTTCTGAGCACTGTGTCCCTCAATCTATCCTACCTTTTATCAGCCACCCTTCCTTTTTTTTCCCCTTTCCTCCCCTGCTTCTGCCCTCCCTTCTATCAGTTCCACCCTTTCCCCCTTACCCTATTGCTTTCTCAAAGACTAATCTGTTTCTTTATTCAAATGGGTGTATATGTTATTCCCTCTTTAAACCAAATCTGATTAGAGTAAGATTGTGTGGTAAAATATGAAAGTTTTTAACAGTCGGTTAGGATAACTGAAAGACGCCAGTTTTTCAAGGACCACCCTTTTGGGGAGGAGATGAACAGTCTGCCTGCTGCGCATGTCAGACTGCCTGCCGGGTTTTTTTTGGACTTCCGGGGTGGAGAGAATGAGAGTAAGGCTTTTGCCTGCTTGGCGGGACTCCTGACGGCGCGGCACAGACTCTCTCTCCAAAGGTGGCCTTGTCGGTTTGGTGAGTTTTTATAAGGAATTAGAGTTTTATAAGGAATATAGACTTAAGACGATTTGTATTGTGTTTCTACTTTCCTATCCTTCTAATCAACATCACCTTGTGACTATCATAACTATAAATAAAAAGGTCTATCTAGAAAACCAAAAGCTGCTTCCATTTACTAGTTTGGGAGATAAATTAAGGGAAAGGTTAAGTAGGGGAGATTTATGATCTAATATCCAATTTTAAATCTCACAATTGAAACAAGTGCACCCCTCCCTTCTTTCCTTCTACTGTAATAGGTTTTTTGTATCTCTTCATATAATATAATTAATCTCATTCCACTTCCCTTTCCCTCCCCTCCCCCTTTTGTTCTTGCCCTTAAGTTTCTTTATATCATTACATCAAAATCTATTTAGTAACTATACCCTAATAGAGGTACAGATCTCAAAAGTTAAAAGTATTATCTTCCCTCATAAAAATTTAAACAGTTTAAACTTATTGAATAACTTTTTGCCCCTGTTTATCTTTTTATACTTCTCTTGAATCTTGTGTTTGAAGGTCAAATTTTCTATTCAGTTCTGGTCTTTTCTTCAGAAAACCTTGGAAGTCCCCTATTTCTTTGAATGTCCATTGATTCCCCTGAAAGATAATGTGCAATGGTGCTGAATAGTTGATTCTTGGTTATAATCCAAGCTCCTTTACCTTTCAGTATGTCATATTCCAAGTCATCTGAACCTTTAATGTTGAAGCTGCCAGGTTCTGTGTAATCCTGACTGTGGCTCCATGATATTTAAATTGTTTCTTTCTGGTTGCTTGGTGTATTTTCTCCTTCCCCTGATAATTCTAAAATTTGGCTACAATATTCCTTGGAGTTTTCCTTTTGGGGTCCTTTTCGTAAGTTGATTGGTGGATTCTTTCAATGATGATTTTATCCTCTTATTCTTCAATATTAGGGCAGTTCCCCTTGATCATTTCCTTAAATATGGTGTCTAGACTCTTTTTTGATCATGGCTTTTAGGTAGTTCAATAATTCTTATATGATCTCTCCTGGATCTATTTCCCAGGGCAGTTGTCTTTCCAAAGAGGTATTTCCCATTTTCTTCTATTTTTTCAATTTTTCTGCTTGATGGATTCTTGGTGTCTCAAGGAGTCATTAGTTCCATCTTCCCAATTCAAATTTTTAAGGTATTATTTTCCTCAGTAAGTTTTTGCACCTCCATTTCCATTTGGCCAATGTTTCCCATTAGGCCAATTGTATTTTTAAGGAATTGTTTTCTTTAGTCAATATTTGTGCTTCTGTTTCCAAGCTGTTGAGTCTTTTTTCATAATTTTCCGGTGTAACTCTCATTTCTTTTCCCATTTTTTCTTCTACTTCTGTCATTTGATTTTTTTAGGGGGCAGGCAATGAGGCTTAAGTGATTTGCCCAGGGTCACACAGCTACTAAGTGTCAAGTTTCTGAGGTTGGATTTGAACTCAGGTCCTCCTGAATCCAGGGCTGGCACTTTATCCACTGCACCACATAGCTGCCCTCTCTCATTTGATTTTTTTTAAGTGAGGCAATTGGGGTTAAGTGACTTGCCCAGGGTCACACAGCTACTAAGTGTTAAGTGTCTGAGGCCAGATTTGAACTCAGGTACTCCTGACTCCAGGGCCGTTGCTCTATCCACTGTGCAACCTAGCTTCCCCTCTCATTTGATTTTTAAAAAACCTTTCTGAGCTCTTCTAAGAAGGCTTTTTGGTCTTGATACCAATTCATCTTTTCCTTGTGATGTAGGAATTGATTTTGAGGCATCCCAAAGTATTACATGACTCAGAAACTTGGTTTTAAGTTTTATTAAAAGACTGCAAGGCCACAGAGAGCACACCGAGGAGAAAGGTGTCTGAGTTAAGGAGATAGAAATAGTTATATTTATATTGAAAAATGTAGGTTATTTCCTCATTGTCTTAGTCTCTTCCTTGTGGGAAGTTCTATTCCTATTTTGGAATACTTGGGGTCCTAGGACATCCCCCAAGGTGAGTATCTTTTTACTAGGGGTGTGTTTGTGTGGTTTAAATGTCATAAGGTAAACTTGACACATTTTTCCTTCTGGGCATGTTCCTAAAACATGTTTAAACTTGTCAGACCCCAAGGGTCTCTCTTATGAAAATATCTTTTTCTTAAGGTCTAGTTTCTATGCACCATTTCAGTTTCCTGTCATCCAGGATGGTTATCAATGGCTAGATTACTAATGATTTATTCACAGATTTGAGTGTCATCCTTGCACAGGGGCCATGTTTATCTTCTCTGTATCATTCCAATTTTAATATATGTGCTGCTGAAGCAAGCACTTATTTATGCTTTATTAATGGTCCCTGGCTACTATTTCCTTAGGCTTCTGTTGATAATTTTTGTTGATAAGAATAAAACCCTCTGATTATCTTTTTTTTTTTTTTTATGGTGAGGCAATTGGGGTTAAGTGACTTGCCCAGGGTCACACAGCTAGTAAGTGTCAAGTGTCTGAGGCTGGATTGGAACTCAAGTCCTCCTGACTCCAGGGCCATTGCTCTGTCCACTGTGCCACCTAGCTGCCCCTTTCTAGTTATCTTTGATATGAACTCAGGTCTTCACTCATCTTTTAACCCTCTGGACACCTCCATCACCTTGAGATTTCATATGTAGGAATTTTGAAAGTATTGTCCTCACCCTAATTTGTTTTGGTATTCCCTGTTGCTACGGAATCTGTTAATGTTAAGGGTCCTTTTCCATTTTTTACTCATTTTGTAGTCTATTTCTAAACTTATAAAGTTGAGGTCTCCTCCTGGGTCACAGGGGCCACTGTTGAAAGCTTCTTGTGCTGGGGGATAAGGGCCTGGTCACTAGCTATCTATTCTGAGGCCTCTGTGGATTTTAGATTCCTCACTGCCCTGGGATTGCTCCCTGAATTGTAATGACTTAGCCAAGTCACACCTGTTCTGTGGGTAATTCTCTATTTTTCAGTTTGCCCTATCAGCCAGGTCAATCAGTTCTCACAACTTGCCTTCTGTGCCAGCAGTTTACTGAGCCAGAAGCAAGGGGCCTCAGCTACTGATTTGTGCTATAGCCAGGAATCTCCTGCTGACTTGTGTGGTAAAATAATGGAATATGGTAGAAGCCCAGGGGTCCAACTTGATTGAATTAGTAGTGTTTGAATTGGGTGTGAATGAGAAACCACTAAGTACCCACTTAAAGTGATTAGATCTTGAACCACACCTAGCCCACCCTGTCAGACCTTAGTCTAAATTTAGCCAACCCTGAGAAGAAGTGTCCTCAGAGGCTGTGGATGGTGTCATCAATGGGGAACCAATCGCAGCCAAACTACTTGAAAGACCTCCCCTTTAGGGGAAGAGAAAAAATTAGAAAAGTGGACCCCAACGGGAGGTAACACACACTCTCAGAGAGATACACTCTCGCAGACACTCACACACTTTCTCTCCCTCTGGTTTCAGAGCTGATTAGAGACTGGCTGCTGACTCCCATAGAAACTATGGACCCCAGTGGTTTGTTAAATCCAGCCCTATGAAATAGCTCAGCTGGAATCGAGTTTGGGGATTGGATTAGGTTATTGTTAAAGCCAGGGAGATTATCCATTTTCCTCTTTCCCTATTCCCTTGTCTTTCACTTTATTAATTTCACCTTTGCTGTGTATTTTATTCCCATTAATAAAACTGATTCACTTGTGGAAAAGAGGCTGTTAAACTCCTTTCTTATTGGCCTGGGAGAAATAACTCAAAAGGCAGTTCAGATAAGAGGTAGTTTTGGACCTAGAAGTCCCTCATTATTTTCTGAACCCCAATATTACTGCGAGCTACCCAATGAACTCTCTCTATATATTAAATTTGGCCCATACACTTGCTCAGACCCTCTCCAAACTGCACTGAGCTGTGCTATCCTCCCTTTTTGCTCAAATGAGACAGACTTTTACTGAAGTGTTCTAAATTATTTCAAGATGGATGATTGTCTCTCTATCTTTTTGTAGTTTTTTGCAGTTCCAGAATCTGTTTAGAGGCTTGATTTAATGTTGTTTTTGAGGGAAGCTCGGGAGAATTTAGGCAACTTCCTGGCTTCTCTCCACCATCTTGGCTCTGCCTACCTCGAGAGGTCAAACTCTTAAAATGACTGGGAAGGTAGAGGAATTTACCTTGTTGAAAAGTTCCCGGTCTCTATACAGAGACTAGAACAAAGTATACTGGGAGGTAATATAGAAAACATTTAAAATATAGAGGACAAGAAAGAGCACATATACTATTACCTTTTTGGTCTTGTTAGAGGAGAAGATGATTTACTCTAATGATCAAGGAGTAGTAGTAGTTTGGGAAAAGTTTGGAATCAACCATATGGGAAATGTAATATAGATTGAATCATGGCAAAATATGTGTGCATGATTGCTAATATCACCATACTAGCCCATAAAACTCCAATTCATCCATGATGGATATAATATATTTTTTATTAATACAAACTTAATACTTTAAGATCTATAGTTATTTCCTTATAGAATCTTGTGTGAAAGTGAAAATGTATTTTTATCCATATTTTACAAATCTATGTCTAAAAACAGTTTCGCAATTTGCCCTTTACCATACATGTACTAAGTGTTGAGTGGGATAATTGGGTTTGAATCCAGATCTCTTGTCTCCAAGTAATATGTTTTTTTTTCTTCTCCATAATAAGCTACTTCTTTATGATATAAAGTATTGTTTTGTGCAAAAATGCATTTCAATTCCATGTAACTGAAACCTATGTAGAAAACTCTTTAGAATATAAAACCATTCATAAGGTGAGGTCTACTTTTATAAGCCCATTTCTTGATTTATTTTATAATATTTCCACAATAGCATCTTACTCTCAATTATAAAGAAAGAGCAATGTGATTTAAGAAGTGAATGCTGAGTAAAACACCAATCTTACAAAAGCCCGAAATTCCTCTGAAAGCTGAGTTTTAAATCAGTCATCTGGGACTCCATCCTCTATCAAGATCACCCTGAGTCTATCAATTCTAGTGACTTTATCCTTTAAATGATATCTTGTGTAATAGACCTTTAAATATCCTATCATCACATGTCTTTAAAAGTCATCCAGAAGCTTAATGTAAAATGAACTTCATGTTGCATATGGCCTCCTTTGGTAGCACAGTAGGGTCTCTGGTTCTCTTTTTATACTCACTCACAACATTTTATGCATCAAAAAGTCAAAGCTTGGCTGATTGCAAAAATAATTTAGACACAGAGGGGAAAGAAAACCTTTTTCAGGATAGAGCAGAGTTCTATCAGCATTTTGCCTGTTGTGTTTGGAGAACTATCACAGATGTGCAAGCAGATCCAATTCACCTTAATTCATCCTGGTTTAATTAGCAGCTGGGATGCACCTGGCACAAACATAAGAGCATAGTAACAATTTCAATTATGGAAAAAAACCAAGGGTCTGTTTTCAGTAACTCATTCTTTGGTTTCTTAGTTATTAAAGTATTTAAATTAGAATATTCCTAAATGGTTTTAGTTAAATAAAGGGAGTGACTTCTGACTTTAGCTGATCCTCATCCAAATGAGTAAGGAATATGCTAAAGAGAAAATTTAAGAACAAAAGAATCTGGTTTTGGATTCATAGATTAAGAGCAATGAGATAGATAATGAGGGAAGACCATGAAGAACCATCAGAAGAGCAGCATTTTTCCTTCTTTTGTATGTCTCCCTCATTTAAAATTGATATGAAAAACATGAGATATGGTAACTACTCTTCTGCGAACTTGTCTGCTAAAGTTTCTAAAATTAAAGTCTGCTAAAGTTAAAGATTTCTTAAAACTTAAATCCCTAGTCAAGATATAACTCGGTTGAAAGCAATCTTCCTATAGAAAAAATTCCCAAGCAGGACAGGTAGGTGGCACACTGCCCTTTGATTCAGGAGCACCTGAGTTAAAATTGGATCTCAGACACTTGACACTTACTAGCTGTGTGACCCTAGACAAGTCACTTAATCTTCAATGCCATGCCAGAAAAAGAAACAAAAAAACCAAATTCCCAATTTATCTCACTTTCCTCATTAAAGTATTCCTCTATAATAAGCTACATCTGTACAATATATAATAATATATAAGCATTTGGGTAAATATGTCCACCCAATACTAATGTCTATTTATTAGAACTACATAATATCAAATTTGGAAGTGTCCCCAAAGATCATTTAATCCAACTCTTAGTTGAAACAACATTTCTCTATGATATAGGGATTGAAAAAAGGAGGTTTAGGAAGAGAACCTGTTGGGGGTGGAGAGTAGGTAACGGTTCTCCCGTCTTGGGCTTAGGGGATGTGTGACGAGGGGGAGGCGGAACCCACAGGAACTGTCGTCCGAAGCTAAGTATGATTTGGCATCCGATGCCCAAGGTGAGTGTGAATTCCCCGGGCCAGCCATGAATGGGCAAGCAGACACTGAGGTTGACTACAACAAGAAATAATAGAACCTGAAACAGAAGCTCAAATTCCTAATTTATGAGCACGAGTGTTTTCAGGAGGTACTAAAGAAGGCACAGAGAAACATGCTGAAGGTGTCCCGGGACAAGAGTTTCCTTTTGGATCGTCTTCTGCAATATGAAAATGTATATGAAGACTCTTCTGATTCAGATGCCACAGCATCCTCAGAGAACAGTGAGACCCAAACTCACTGAAACACCAGCCCCCAAGAGGAAAAGAAGTCCCCCTTTGGCGTTTCAGTACCCCCTTCCTCAGGATTTCCCCTGCAAGCCTTGGGGGGGGGGGCTCTCTGTACCTGAGCTCTCTGACCCCCCTCCATATTCCCTCTTCCCCTCTGACTACTTGGCCCTGCAGCTGCCTGAGCCCAGCCCCCTGAGACCCAAGTGGGAGAAAAAGCCCCTCCTACCCCAGAAGCTCAAAATGGCATTGAGGCCATCTGAGTGTCCAGTGGGGGAGTTCACCGACCTTCATAGGCCGGGGACCTGGTGGTGCTGAGGTAGGGGCAACACTAGCCCCACTGGGTGCTCCTAAGCTGCCTCCACATACCAACCCGAGCACCTTCCTTACCTCGCCAGACGTTCAGTGATACAGGGCATAGAGATGATGCCCTAGGCGCTGATAATGACCTCGTGATTGACATCTCTGAATGGACGACCTACCCTAGTCCTTCCCCACTCCAGCTGGTAGTAGCAACAGAAGTAGAAAAGACAAAGAGTGGTGTGTTTTCGGAGACATTTACTGATGACCAGTCTTATTGGTCTGGACATTGACAATCAGAGGAGACCTAAACATGCAGCAAGGCACCTCCAAAGAAGAGGCAGGGAGGCATCTCCCAGCCCTGAAAGCAGGAACATGCCATGTTTGGATTTGTAGCCAGTGGCATGCAGGCAAGGCAGAGGTCAGCACAGGGCTTACTTCCCACCCCCCCACCCCCATGCTGCCATATGCTTTGCTTTGCTCTTTCCCTGGATGATGCAAGCAAAAGCAAAAGGAGCAGCCAAGCCTCCTCTTTCCAAAGGCAAAGGCCCCTGCACCAGTTACCATTTTAATGAGGCAGCTAGATAGGGCTAGTTTATTTTGGTTTTTACTGAAGATTTTTATTAAAGGGGTGCTGGGTGGTTTTATTTTTGTTTTCTGAAATTTTCTCTCTCTCCTTAAATCCCTCCTAATCTGGTCTACCTCCCACTGCAGGGAGTTTTGCCAGGGCAGCTTGGAGAGGTGGACTAGAGGAGAAATGACCTGGTTGGGGGGAGGGAGTGGGGCACGAAATTCTCTCCCTCTCTGAAAGAAAGAAAGAAAGAAAGAAAGAAAGAAAGAAAGAAAGAAAGAAAGAAAGAAAGAAAGAAAGAAAGAAAGAAAGAAAGAAAGAAAGAAAGAAAGAAGGAAAGGAAAGAAGGAAGGAAGGAAGAAAAAAGGAGGTTTAGAGGTTTAGCAGTAGCAGATCCTAAACCATAAGTTAAGGATTACCAAAACTGGATAAGAAGTAGAAGGATAAATCAATGGAGAAAAAAGAGATGTATTTCTTAGAGTAGTAAATTTTAAAAAATATAAAATAACCTTGTATTTGACAAGTGTAAAGGTAAGATTTTAGGATTCATTAGTTGGGGAAAATTATTGTGAACACTGGAAATCAGTATGACAGAAACTGGACACAGACCAATATCTTACAGGATTTGCCAAGATAAGGTCAAAATGGATACATGACCTAGATATAAAGAGAAATATTACAAGGAAATTAGAACATGTAACATATTATGTGTCAGACTTATAGTCAAGTGAACAAATTATGAATAAACAAGAGATAGTAGTTAGGTATAAGATGGGTAATTTTGATTACATTAAATTAAAAAGGTTTTATATAAATAAAACAAATGTTGCCAAGATCAGAAGGAAAGCAGAAAATTGGTGGGAAAATTTTAAGAAACATTCTCAGATAAAGGTTTTGTATCTCAAATATATGAAGAATTGTCAAATCTATAAGAATATGAGTCATCCCCCTATTGATAAATGGTCAAAGGATACACACAGGCAGTTGTTTAATTAAGAAATCAAAACAATTGTTAGTCATAAGAAAAATGCTCTAAATCATTATTGATTAGAGAGATGCAAATTACAACAACATTGAGATATAATTTTACACCTACCTGATTGTTTAAAATGATAAAGGAGCAATGTGACAATTGCTGATGGGATGTGGAAAAATTGGAATACTAAATCATTGTTGGTGGAATTGTGAACTGATCCAACCATTTCACAGAGCAATCTGAAACTATACCCAAAGAGTAAACTGCCTATGCTCTTTTTTGGTTCAGAAATACGACTCAAAAAATGAGTAAAGAAAAAGGAGGAGAACCTATGTGTGAATTTCGACAAGGAACATTGGCTTCTGGGTCTCAGTTTTCTAATCTTTACATTGACTGGATTGATCAAGATGGTCTCTGTGTTACTTTACAGTTTTAAATCTACCATAATTATTATCGTCATCAAACCTTGCTAATCCAATTTCTTTTTTTTTCTTGCCCAAGATCTCACAAGTGATATCATGCACAATTGAGATTTAAACAAAATTGTTCTTCCTCCAAATGATCACACTTTTAAAGCTTTTCACTTCTTTGCTACATACTCCCTCAGTGATGTTGGACAAACCATTTCAGATCTTTGGGCCTCAGTTTTCTCATGTGTCAAATGAGGGAATTGAACTCTGAAAGTTGCCTTTCAGATATGAACTGCTATGACCCCATGGACTATTAATGATTTATTATTCACCTCTTTCTTGGTACATTCACAGTAGTCAGGAATACTTCCTACAGTTCAAAGAAATCTTTTCCTGAGCAACAACTGCTTTTTGGAATTACATAAATGTCCCATAGAATATGTAGCATATAGTTACTTCAATATAATAATGAAAACTATGAAATATTTCTCAGTCCTTTGTATTCCTCTTGGATTTCTGCAGAGAGTGACAGAGATGGTAGCCACAGTTAACACATTTTAGTATAGAGATTGGACTTATATCAATGTGGTTTAATGGGGAGGAGGGTCCAGACACATGGGAAAACATCATAAACTCGCACCAATTGTATATCACCATGTGGAAGGCACTGAGGTGATGAATTTTGAATGAATTGTGCTGACATATAATTGAATTGCCTTGGAGAGAGTAAATAATTCTTAGGCATTTGGGAACTAGTGCTAGTAGACTAATATACTTTGAAGGGGTAATTCTTTGAGTAGATACTGGATGCAATTTGGATTATCATTATGTTAGCTAATCCATGATGCTTAGAACTGAACCAAATGTTCTAGGTAAGGGCTGAAAAGGCAGGGAGAAGTGGGAATGTCAACTCCAAATTCCTGGAAGCTATTTTTTTTTTTTTGTTGTTTGTTTGTTTTTTTTTTTTTTTAGTGAGGCAATTGGGGTTAAGTGACCTGCTCAGGGTCATACAGCTAGTAATTATCAAGTGTCTGAGGCCGGATTTGAAATCAGGTACTCCTGAATCCAGGGCCAGTGCTCTATCCACTGTGCCACCTAGCTGCCCCTGGAAGATATGTTTTTATTGATAAATTCAAAGAACATATTAACGTTTCTCACGGTTGAACTTTTTCATATTGACATATTTTTCATAGAAATGGAAGCTTAGTCATTCCTTCCTCATCTTTCAGTTTCATATATAGATATAAATATATAGATATATGCATACCTGCAGGTATATACATACATATATACATACACACAAATGTGTGCATGTGTGTATGTAAATATACATATACATTTATACACACTTGTGTGTGTATCATCACTTACATTTGTCCAGTTAAATTTTAGTGCATTGAATTTAGTGTGGTGTTTGAGCTTAGGGGTCAGCAGCTGTCCTGTTGCCTTTTTTCCTTTGTTTCTTTGTTGTGTTTTGTTTTTGTCTAGTAAGGTAAGTGGTTATTTTTTAAATGAAGTTTTATTGTATCTGAAATGTAGAAAGAATTCTTAGTTTTTAGGTCATGCAAAAACAGGTGGTGTTGGATTTAGTTTTCAGACTGTAGTTTGATAACCCCAAATCTAGCCTGTCAAGGTCTTTTCAGAACCTAACTCTCTCATTCATTATGTTCACTATCCCTCTTTGTTTTATGTCATAGGTATATTTGAAAATAAACTCATTTATGCTTTCATCCAGAAAGTTCAACACCACCAGTACAGGTCCCTGAGACACTGTACTTGAAATGTCATACAGATTTGATATCAAAACTTTAAATTTCAGTTGTTATTATTCAGATGGTTCTGAATATTTGAAAGTATATATATGTGTGTGTATACATATATATATATATATGAAATATGTATATATATATGTATATATATATATATGTGTGTGTGTGTGTGTGTGTGTGTGTGTGTGTGTGTCCGTGTATATATACACACATCTCTCTATCTCAATTAGGTATTCTGAATGAATGTGAAGGAAAAAACCACCATGAAGATAATTGCTGCTAATTTGCCCCAACCCTTACAAAAATGAAATAGCTAGAGACATTCTGTGGAGAACTATGCAATCCCTAAAACCAAATTTTGAGAATACACAAAACTGAGAGGGAAAGATTTCAAAATATGTGAGAATGAGAATCTAAAGATATATGTTTCTGTTCAATATAAAAATTATTTTCTTGAGTGAGACCTCTTCTAATCAAATGGGCTACCATCATGATGAATGTTCAGTTATATGTAGAATAACAATCTATTGGGTGTGCCATAGAGTTGAACTTCCAGGATGGTCAAAAATTGGATGAGAAGACCTCTAAAAAACCTTTTAAAGTGTCTTTCTACATTTAAAATTGAATGTATGAATACATATACATATACATAGAATCTTATATTTGCTTCATTGGAAATGCTGTGCACCATTACAGAAATGTCGTATTCATATATGTGAAGAGAGCTTAAAAGAAAGATGAGGAATGCAGAAACACTTTAGAATTATTAATATTTATCCAAGAAAGTTGGACATATCTAATGTAATGATATTATAGCTCAAAGCTGATTCTCAAAAAGTGACCCTATGTAATGGTTGTTAAAGTATTGCTATCTGAAATTTCCAAATGACATTTGAAAACTTTCAGAGAAGCAAAAGGTAAATATCTATGGTTGCATTTAGTTTAGGTATGAAGATATCTTTATTCAATCTATACTACTTTTTATACTCATAATAATATTTATCTAATAAAGAATTCTATAATGTTTGCCAGAATTATTACAAAGGCTCTAATACCTAAATATTCAACACTGTCATTTAATTTTACCATTTTTTATATCCTCATCTGACAGCAATAGAGTTTTTATACAAACAGTTAAGGATGAGGGACAACCACTCACATATATCTAGCCTAATTCTTTTTTTTTTTTTTTTGTGGGGCAATGAGGGTTAAGTGATTTGCCCATCGTCACACAGCTAGTGTCAAGTGTCTGAGGCTGGATTCGAACTCAGGTACTCCTGAATCCAAGGCCAGTGCTTTATTCACTGTGCCACCTAGCTGCCCCATCTAGCCTAATTTTTACACTCAAATCCATTTGCTTACAAACATAAGGATAATTCCAGACTATACACCTACATTTCAGATACATCTATTTTATGTTTTTATGAACATTTGGTGAGATTTCTGGTGTTAGGTCCCCTAGCCCTCAAATGTGGGTAGAAGAGTTCTGTGGGCTACATATATGTAGTCCTCACAGTGAAAAGGTGACATTCATTTCTATATTATGTGGCTTTCTTTACTGACATGTGGGTATTGAAAGAATTTTCAAAAACTCTTTGATTCTTTCTGCAAAGAAATCTATATTATATATAACATATACACATACATATTAAGGTATATATGTATATATGTGTATATACACACACATACATATACATAGTACATATTTGTATGTTTATTATGTATTTAGTGTGTGTATATATATATTGTAATATTTTATCTGTATCTAATATACTCACAGTATATAGTAATATATGTGTACATATTCAGTGTATGTATATACTTTTAGTACACACACAATATGTATATAAATACATATGTACTCACTATATATGCATGCATGCACAGATACATATATATTTATAATTATACATGTATATAAATGCAACTCAAGTACTTTCTTGATCCCTTGATGGCAATCAGTGCTTGTTCCCTGACCCCCACCCCCAAAAATGTGTTTACATTTCATGGTCATTTTTGAGCTTCAGAAATCTTCTTCTTTATCAGTAACATAATTCAATCATAAATACATTGCATGTGCTAATACAATGAACCGTACATATATAATCTCATTACATTAAAACTTCACTAGTCTTAAAATGTAAATAAAAGTACAATTTGTTATTCTTTTCTTTATTGCCAACAACTTTAATCAGAATTTGTTTAAAAGCATAGTATGAACGTTCAACACTAAATTTCATCTAGAGCGGTTTATCATAGTTGATGAAGCATATTCCAAATATAATCTAAGAAATTTTCTACCATTTACTTATTCAGTGCCATACCAAATGGATAAAGATTTGTTTTACAGAGTTAGAAAAAATAATATAATTTACCTGGAAGAATAAAAGGTCAAAAATATCAAGGGAATAAACTTTAAAAAAATTAAAAAAAACATGTGAAGAGAAGTAGCCTAGCAGTACCAGATGTCATACTTTACTATAAAGCAGAAATCATCAAAACAATCTAGTACTGGCTTAAAAATAGAGTAGTGCATCAATGGAACAAATTAAGTGCATGAAATAAATTAGTAAATGACCATAATAATCTAGTGTTTGATAAACCCAAAAAGCCAAGATTTTAAGACAAGAACTCACTTTTTGTTAAAAATTGCTGTGAAAACTGGAAAGGAGTTTGAAAAATTATAGATATAGATCAATATTTCAAACTATATACTGAGATAAAGTCAAAGTGGGCACATGATTTTGACATAAAGTATAATATCATAAGTATATTAAGGGACCATGGAATAGTTTACCTGTCAGGTTTATGGAAAAGGTAAGTATGTATTACCAAACACATAATAAAGAGTATCAAAGGGTGTAAAATCGATGATTTTGATGTCATAATTTTTTAAATGCCCAAATATAGCCAGTGAATCCAATATTAGAAGTTAAGTAGGAAACTGGGGAAAATTTCAGCAAGTTAATCTGATTAAAATACATAATTTCTCAAATATATGAAGAACTGAGTCAAATTTATAAAAATTCAAACTGTCCCCCAATTGATAATTGTCAAAAGATATGAATAGGCAGTTTTTCAGAAGAAGAAATCAGTGCTATCTATAGTCATATAGATATTCAGTAAATGACTATTTATAAAAGAAATGCAAATTTAAAAAATTCTGAGAGACTGCTTCTTATCTATCAGATAGGCAATAATTACAGAAAAGGAAAATGACAAATACTTCAGGGGATGTGGAAAAATTAAGATGCTAATGCATTGTTGGTGGACTTGTGAACTCCAATCATTCTGGAACTATGCCCGAAATGCTAAAAAACTGCATACCCTTTGTCTCAGCAATATCATTAATTGGTCTGTATTCCAACAAAATCACAGCAAAAGAAAAGATCCTCTATGTAAAAAAACAAAACAAAACAAACCCCCCCAAAAAACATTTATAGCTGCTCTTTTTGTGGGGGCAAAATATTGAAAATTGATAGGATGTCCATCAACTAGGAAATGGCTAAACAACTTGTGGTATACGATTGTGATAGAATACTATTTTGCCAAAAGAAATTGAGTAGGATGCTCTCAGGACAAAAATAAAACAACAACAACAACCATAAAGACATAAAGTGATGCAAAGTGAAATGAACAGAACCAGGAGAACATTGTACATTGTAACAGCAATACTTTAGAATGATCATGTATGACAGCTATTCTTAGAAATACAATGATCTAAGGGCAGCTAGGTGGTGCAGTGGATAGAGCACTGGCCCTGGAGTCAGGAGGACTTGAGTTCAAATCTAGCTGTGTGACCCAGGGCAAGTCACATAACCCCAATTGCCTCACCAAAAAAACAAAAACAAAAAATAAGAACAAAAAAACAAAACAACAAACAAACAGAAACACAGTGATCTAAGAAAATTCAAGAGAAAGAACTGATGGAGTCTGAATGCATATCGAAGCATACTTTTCTCATTATTTTCTCAGTTTTTTGCAACATGGTTACTAAGCAAACATGGTTTGCATAAATTCACATGTATAATTGATAACACTTTTCTTGACTTCACAATATTGAGGTATTTGGAGGGAAGAGTAGAAAGTGGAACTCAAAATAAAAAAAAAATGAATGTTAAAATGAATATTTTTTGAAAGCAAGGGGGAAAAGTACCATGCTTCGCTTAATATTGGATAATTTGCCCAGGTAAGTAAACAGAGTAAGTTAGAAGGAAGGATTGTCTGAGGAAAAGTCATATTTCTCTTTACCCTTGCTTTCAAACACATGGAATAACAAACACATTTATTAAGCACCTACTCTGTGCCAGGTACTGCATTGTGTTTTACCAATATTATCTCATTTGATCCTATAATTATACCCATGTTGCAATTGTGGAAACTGCTTCAGTTCATGTAGGTCTTTCCAGGTTTTTCTGATACTATCCTTTTCATCATAACCTGTATGTAGTACCTTAAGCTTAACAGAGAATTTTCTTCATAAAAGCCCAGCAAAGTAGGTACCATACATTTTGCCATTATAATCAATAATCATAATTATTTCCCTACATCCCACTCCCTTCCTATGACATTTACTCTCTCTTCTTTTTACCTATTCCTCCTCAGAAGTGTTTTACTTCTGACTATCCTCTTCCTCACTCTGCACTCCCTTTTTTCACACTTCCTTCCTTATCTTCTTCTCCTATTTTCCTGCAGGGTTAAATAGATTGCTCCTCCCAATTGGGTATGAAATATATCCCCTCCATGAGCCCACTCCAATGAGATCAGGGTTCCTGAGCTAATTCTTTGTTCTCAATTGTTCTTCCTCCCTCCATCCTCAACCCTCGCTATGAGATCAAGCAATTCAATATGTCATACCAGCGCAGTAATGAAGAACATCTTCATCTTCCATGAAAGTATTTTGCTTTTTACTGCTCTCTCTCCCAATCTGCCCTTTCCTCCTTCCCCTCTTTCCCCTCCCCTTTTCTTCCTCCCCCCTCCCCTCAGGGCAAAAATAAATTATTATACCTACTTGAGTATGTATGTTAGTCCTTCTTTGAGTCAATTCTGATTATATTAAGGTTCAATCACTCCCCAATTCCTTCCCCTCTTCTACTTTTCTCCATAAGGTTTTTTCTTGTTTCCTTTATGTGAACTACCTCTCCCTAGACCATCTCTCCCCTTGTCCCTCCCCCAGTTTATTTCTTCTACACCTCAACCCTATTTTAATGATGTCATCATGGATAAGTGGCACAGTGGACAAAGCACCAGCCCTGGACACAGGAGGCCCCAAGCCCAAATCCAGCCCCAGACATAAGATACCCCACCCTGTCTGACCTACAAAGAACAAAACATAAATGCTTTACAGATATAATCCCTTCATATTCAGTTCAGACCTGTCTTCTGTGAACTGCATACTGAGATAGTTCTTATGATTTCAAAGTATTATCTTCCCATATAGGAATGTTAACAGTTTGATCTTTTAATATCCCTCATGATGTCTTTCCTGTTTACATTTTTATGCTTCTCCAGGGTCTTGTAGTTGAAAGTCAAATTTTCTATTCAGTTCAGGTCTTTTCATCACAAATGCTTGAAAGACCTCTTTCTCATTGAAATCCCATTTTTGCCTCTGAAACATTATACTCAGTTTTGCTGGGTACGTGATTTTTGGCTGAAGTCACAGTTCCTTTGCCCTCTGAAATATCATATTCCATGCCCTTCAGTCCTTTAATGTAGAGGCTGCTAGATCTTGCTTTATCCTTATTGGAGCTCCACAGTATTTGAATTCCTTTTTTCTAGCTGCTTGCAGTATTTTCTCCTTCACCTGGGAGTTCTGGAATTTGGCTATAATATTCCTGGAGGTTTTCCTTTTGGGATCTCTTTCAGGAGGCGATCAGTAGATTCTATCAATTTATATTTTAACTTCTGCTTCTAGAATATCAGGGCAATTTTCCCTCACAATCTCTTGGAGGATGGTATCTAAGCTTTTGTTTTGGTCATGGTTTTCAGGTAGTCCAATGATTTTCAAATGATCTCTCCTAGATTTATTTTCTTGGTCAGCTGTTTTTCCAAGGAGATATTTCACATTGCCCTCTATTTTTTCATTCAGTTGGATTTGCTTTACCGTGCCTTGGTTTCTCATAAGGTCACTAGCTTCCATTTGTTCAATCCTAATTCTTAGGCAGTTATTTTCATCAAACAGTTTTTTAATCTCCTTTTCCATTTGGCTTTTCAAACTGTTGAATTTTTTCTCATGACTCTCTGGCATTGCTCTCATTTCTCTTTCCATTATTTCTTCCTTTTCTCTACATCTTCTTTTTATTTCTCCTACTTTCTCTTCAAAGTCCCTTTTGAGAGCTTCTATGGCCTGAGACCAGTTCATATTTTTCTTGGAAACTTTGGATGTTGGAGCTTTGACCCTGTTATTATCTTCTTCTTCTGAGGTTGTATTGTGGTCTACCTTACCCCCAAAGAAGTTTTCGATGGTCTTCTGCTTTCTCTGCCTACTCATCCTGGTTTACTATTTCTTAGCTTTTAACTCCTTCTTAAACTGTGGCGCTGCTTCCAGGACACACTGTTCAAGCTACAGCATGGCCCAGGGGATGGTTGGGGTTCTTCTCAGCCTGCCTGGCCTCACTTTCATTTGATTTTAAACTCTCTACTGGGGGGTGGGCGGTGCTGCTTCTCATCTCCACTCCTGTTCTCAGCTTCAGAGGGTCCCAGGTGTTTGGGGTTGAGGCGGGGCAGGTTTTAATCTCACCTGACCTGTTCTCAGGTCCTGAGATAACCTCGGGCCTATTTGCTAAGAAACCAACCAGCAAAGCTTTCTGTGGTGTGGTTCGCAGCTTCTGATGAGACTGCTCCCCTGCTCCCCTACCCCACCTGGGCCTTCAGCCACTCAGGATTTCTTCCTGGTTGCCCGTTGGGGTGGGACAGTTGAATCCTTCCCTCCAGTGCACTGGTACCCCTGCACTTACCACCCAGGCCAGCCTTTCAGCCCGACCATGCACTCGGTTCCAGAAGATGCCTGTGCTGCAGCCGATTCAAAGGCAGTGGGGCAAATTCCTCAGGCAGGTGTCTGGTGTGTCCACCCAACTGCGGTGTTAGGCTTTATTTGTGACACAGCACGGCCCCCTGAAATCTATCTATAGCTGGAGAAAACTCTCAGCCAGTATTTTTGTGTGTTTTCTGCCATGAGGTTTATTTTATTGCTATTTTGGGGGTGATTATATCAGGAGCCCTGTGCATTTAATGTCTTTCCTCTGCCATCTTGGCTCCAACCCCCCCCCACCCCCCATGCATTCTTACAATTTCTATTTTACCTTTTCCTTCTAGAATATCAGGGCGATTTTCCCTGACAATTTTAGCCCCTTGAGTAGGGGGCTTCGGGGTCCCCCAGAACCCTATTATTTTCTCACATTCTTAAAGTGGGGTACTATTTCCAGGTTGAATTACCCCAAACTTCATTGGATCCCAGGTAGTACAATTTAAGGAAGGGCAGGTTCTTCTCTAACCTGGCCTCTTCTCTGGTACATAGATAACCCCAGGCCAACTTGGTAATTAATGGGGCAGCAAAACTTTGTGTACTGTGGTTATTAACTGTGAGGATCCTGCAACCCTCCCCAACCTGGGCCACTACTATTCAAGCCTACATCCTGGTTCCCAGCAGGGGTGAAACACCCAAGTTTCTCCTCGGTGCCAGCAGAGGCCCTTGTAATCTGCCCCTGTTCAAACTCTCAGCCCTCTCACCAGACCGTAAACTTAGTTCCAGAAGATGCTGGTACTGCAGCTGATTCAGAGTCTCTGGGGGTATCTTTCATTGGTGAGGCCTGCCTGGGACTGGATCTGTGTCAGCGTAATGGTGGAGTTCAGCTTCACTCCTGCCCAGGCACAGCAGCCCCTCCTGCTGACATTCTAAATGGTCTTAAGCTTGAAAATGATCTTAGCCCATTCTTTTGTAGGTTCTGCTGCTCCAGAAATTCTCCTATGGCATTATTTGGAGGATTTTTTGAAGCAGTCTTGACTTAAGTTCTGAGAGCTTACTCAGAAAACCTGCATTCAAATCCTAGTTGTTTACTACTTCTGCAATCTTGGGCAAGTGCCGATTTTTTTTTTTCACTTTTCTGATAGTTAAAATTTTACAAGTGTAGAGGAGACAAAATTATTTTCAATTTGCCTTCCAGGGCTAATGTGACAATTAAAAATATGAGAGACAGGGGCAGCTAGGTGGTGCAGTGGATAAAGCACTGGCCCTGAATTCAGGAGGACCTGAGTTCAAATTTGACCTCAGACACTTGACACTAGCTGTGTGACCCTGGGCAAGTCACTTCACCCTCATTGCCCCACCAAAAACAAAACAAAACAAAACAAAATAAAAATAAAAATATGAGAGACATAGTTCCTGGGGAATTTAATTATTTTATTAACATGCTGACAGATTATTAATAAAAAGGATGGTCATTTTATTGTCTCTCAGACAGAAGATCCCAAATATTTGTGGTATCTCAATTTATATATCTGTGTAACTGTAGGAAGTCTACTGAAAAGTAATGAAATCTAATTGCTTGGCATGATTTAGAGGTATGTCATATTAAAATGAAATATGGGATATGTGACTTTGGTCTTTCAAATCTTGGTAAGAAAGAATGACATCAGAGAAAGAATATAAGATCCTGTGATGGCAAAAATCATTACAATAGACATAAGTTTTGGATAAGCAAATTATCAATTTGTCAATTTCTACCAGTAAGGGATTTACCAATTGTGTCTTTCACTTCTATTCTTCCCCAGATAGCACATGTGGTCCCCCAGAGCAAGTATGTGATCCCAAGAGAACACATGTGGTCTCAAAAGTGCTCAAGAAAAACAGCATGTGGTCTCCAAGTGAGAGAGACCACAGAGCTATCTGTCCAGATTTTTTATCCATTTTTGATAAGAAGCAGTTCATTATACATCAAACAAATCTAATTGGTTAGCATTATTCAAATGTAATTGATTGACATGACTTGGAGGTGGAAGGAAGCTCAAAGATGACATCAGAGAAAGGGATACAAGACTCCCACTCAAACTGTTCAGTGGATGGTTTGGCACCAAGGAATGTCTCCATCACTAGACATGTGCCCATTTGTGTGGGTGTGGGTAGGGCAATAAAGTCAAGATGTAGGTAAGGCTAAACCAGCAGAGATTCCTTAGAGAGAGGGCCCTTGATGTTGTAACAATAGCAGCCCATACACACCACATTTACACAGAATTCACAGTCATCTTGGGCAATGATACTAAGGTCTCTGAAGATGCTGGAATTTTGAGAAGGACGATTAACTTGGTGCTTCTCACAGACAGACTTGAGGTCAGAAGGCAGTACAGGGTTGTTGAAGAGGACTGTTGAATTCCTCTGTGTTCTCAGTTGGGTACACAGGCTCCCAGGCTGCTCCAAGAGCCCTCCCAATTTCTTCACAGATTCTAGCTTCATCTAGAAGCCCTTGTGGTAAAATGTTTTTAATCGTCGGTTAGTGAATACGGAAAGACTCAAGTTTTTGAAGGACCACCCTTTTGGGGAGGAGACCGACGGCCATGCATGGGCTACGCATGCCAGCCCGGCTGCTAAGCACTCCACTTCCAGGGTGCGAGCTTAAAAGGCAAGGAGAGAATGGAATTAGGATGTCTTTTCCGCTCTCCTGTTCGTTGGCTGCGCTGCTCAGACAGACGCTGACTGGAGTTTGACTCGGCCCGGCTAGCCATCAGCTGCACATGTTTGATGTGGCTCTCTCTCCCCCCAAAGGTGGCCTTGGGCTTTTGGTGAGTTTTATATGGAATATAGACTAAGCTTAGACTTAAGACTATTTGTTTTGTATTCCTACTTTCCTATCCCTCTAATCAACATCACCTTGTAATTTCCAAACAATAAAAGCTCTAACTAGAGACCAGAGGCTTCTTTAACTTACTGATTAAAAGGGGAGGTTAACGCTCTAGTATCCAATTTTAAATCTCACACCCTCATACAACTGTATGTAGACTGACTGTGTATTCTGTGCATCATCAAGAGCAATGTAGCTACAGCCACAGGGAACCTTGAAGACCTTCATGGTATCTGCCAGGACACAGTAGTGATACAATCATTACTATCAAAGGTCATGATATGATATAATATTTATTAGGAGGGTTTAGCTATTTTAAAAATGAGATAATATATGGGAATAAAAAGTAAAAAAGGCAATGCACATAGAATTGATAAGTTTATTTTAAGTGAGAAATCAACATTTCTACTGATGTTTAAATAAACAATACTGTTCTTCCAAAGAGTGAAATATCCCATCATAGTCCCTGTATATCACAGAAAAGCTACAAAGATTTATGAATTCAGACAAACACTAAAAGTTTGCCTTTTTGTTCTCCTCGCCAGAAAATGCCTGAGTTATATTACATTTGACAAATTGTCTGTATTTCTGACACATCTTTATCGACATTTCAATGAACAGTGAAGGAGAGAGCATCCAACAGCTCACAGTGCTTAACTGATCTCTCTGTGCTATCTGAACAGCCAAGTCACATTCTGCCCTATTGTCAAGCCTGAGGTGTTTCTTCTCCAGGAGGATTTTAATTGGTATCCCCGAGGAGTGGTAGAAAGACATGTCGAAATAATATATCATTGGCTGAAAAAGCTGTACTCTCAGGTCTAAAGCTAATGGGAGCTAAGGATACATTATTAGAAGTACAGAAACCAGATCAAGCAAGGCAACAGATAGTTTAGTCCCATAATATTTTGCCTGGGTCAGACCCCATCTGTAGTGTGACACTCAATTTTAGGTGTGGTATTATAGGAAAGATATTGACCAACTGGGTAGTTGGGTTATCTGAAGAATAGCTAAAGAATGGAAATGTTTATCCTTGGTAAAAAAAAAAAAAAGAAGACATTAGCAGGCGCTGAATAGAGGGCATAAACATGGTTTTCACATGTTTAAAGTGGTATAATAAAAGTGATTAGATTCACCCTGTAAAACTCCAAATAATAGAACTAGCATGAGTGAATTAATGTTATAAGAAGGCAGATTCCAACTTAATAAGTGGAAAAACTTTTTTAACAATTAGAGTTATAAAAAAAAGAGAATGAGCTAAATCAGAATGTAAATAATTCTTTGTTCTTGGAAATGTCCTAAAATATAGTTATTCATCTTTCTGTGGTCTTTTTTTGGTGAGGCAATTGGGGTTAAGTGACTTGCCCAGGGTCACACAGCTAATAAGTGTCAAGTGTCTGAGGCCGGATTTGAACTCAGGTCCTCCTGACTCCAGGGCTGGTGCTCTATCCACTGTGCCACCTAGCTGCCCCCTCTGTGGTCTTTAAAAAAAATAGGTATCACTAAAGTGTCTCAGAATGAAAGCATAGTAGCCACTTATGATCCAGTGTCTCTTCATATCAGCCCAAGAATTTTAATCTGCTTCATTTCTAATCCAGGCTGATTCGCTCTTCCTTAGGAAGCATCATGGACACTTTATCTCAGGGGCTCACCATATTGGTGTTGGAATTACTGTGGAAACCTGATCAGCTTTAGACCTATTAAAACTTTCCATCAGTCTTCCTTTGTAGCAGGGATTGTAGTCATGTTATGATGTCTGGCTCTATCTGGGGTTTTATAAAGTCCCTTTACTGAAGAGAGTTCAGAATACATGACCTCTGTCAAATTGCTTTTCTCTCTAATATTCTAATAGCCTATGATTCTACAATTGGAAGTGATATCTTTGGGAGAGAAAAGGGAGGAAAGCATGGATAAAATTTAGAAGGACTTCATAAGCTTTCTATACTTCTGAACTTTGGTATAAATACTTTTAACTTAATAAAATAAATTTACCAAAGTAAAGGTCTCTGAAAATATATTTCAGGCTTATAATTCAACTTCCCCAAAGGGAAACAAGGAATTAGAAGCTTTTTTATTTGCCCTTGCTATATAACTTTGTAAATGTCTGTCATTATACCATGTATACTAAGAACAGAAAAAATCATACTGACTATAGGGATACTGTATTATAAATGAAGAATGATAAAATTAGACATTAATCTACATAGAAAACATCCTCATTAATGAAACAGAGCATTGAGTTCACTTTATAACTGTAGATTAGAAAATGAAAGTAGATTATAAAAGTGTCTCCCTCTGCAAGGAAATGTTCAACATACATAAAATGGGAAGTTTCTAGAGTATAACAGGATTAAACCTAAGTTCAGCTTGAAACGACAGTTCTACTTTAAGGCTGTATTGTAATGTCACAGTAGTTAGAGAAGGAGGTCAAAGCAACTGCAGGAGTTTATTGCTAAAGGAAGAGTGATGAGATATTTCCCCAAATGGAGGGAAATTAAGATGTTCTTTTTGAAAAAGAAAAACAGAACTGTATATTATATGTATGGGGGAGGGAATTCACTTTAGTGGAAAGCTTTGAAATTAGATCCTATTTTCCCAAACTTTTAAATACATAGTTACAAAAGAAAACAAATCAAAAACTGTGATTGAAATAGCATTAAAATGGAGGAACAATTAATTGTATATATATATATATATATTTACTTTAAATGTGTGAAGCTGTATATATGCATTATTTACTCTTTAAATGGGAAGTTCTTAAAACAAATAAAAAAAACTGACATAATGTATAAATAAAACGTTTGGTATTGACATTTGTTTTGCAATATGGAAATAAAAGGCCAACTGTATGAACAACAAAGATTGCTATTGTTGTAACACTTGCCTTTTACTTTTGAAAAATGACATCCTTCCTTTTAGGTAAGCATTAGGATGGTCCATTTGGTTCTTTCCATTTGGATGTGAGGAAATAACAGAAGAATCAGAAATGCCAAACTATACACATTATCCAATAGCACAATTGATGTGATGAAGGTGAGAAATGTCATGGTTTCTTAAGGACTACATCTCCTTGGATTCTCTCAAAAGCTTACTTTTTTCACTTGTTTGTTTGTTTTAGCTATCCTAACTCACAGTGCCTTGCAATTCCATTTCTCTTCTCTCTCATTATCACTCAATATTTTCTCTTATTGAAGTTTCTGCTCTCAGATACCATACTTTTCAGGCCTTTTCACGTTCATCTATCAGTTTCTTGTATTTTTTCACACCTGACTCAAAAACTTTTGAAGTTAATTTAATCTTGCTCCCCACTACTTCCCATTTTCTCATTCTTAGAATCTACAAAGTTTTTATTAATTTATTTAATAACTTTACTTAATAAATGTATTTATTTAATCATTAGTTATTAGCTCTGTTTTGTTTATTAATTTATTTCCAATAATCACTTCTAATAATGTATATTTATTCATTTTTATAATTATATATTATAAATATAATTATATTTATTTATAAAGTATATATTCTTCATTAAAACATTGATAAGTTTATTGATTAATTTATTATTATTATTATTATTATTTTATTATTATTATTATTTTTAGTGAGGCAATTGGGGTTAAGTGACTTGCCCAGGGTCACACAGCTAGTAAGTGTTAAGTGTCTGAGGCCGTATTTGAACTCAGGTCCTCCTGACTCCAAGGCCGGTGCTCTATCCACTGGGCCACCTAGCTGTCCCCGATTAATTTATTATTAACAACCTTTCAATAAAGTTCATTGAACTCAACTGGCATGATCTGTCTTCACTCAAATCATCCACCTTTTGGATTTACAGCATGCCTTAGACTTTATCATCATTTGTTATACCAAACCAATTATATAAACTACAAGTGAATGAGGCAAAACATACTGTTCTTGTTCCTCCTGGGGCAAGAAGAAAAGTTCTCTCTCATTTTGTGGCACAAGAAAGAATTTCAGTGAAGACCCCTGACTCATGAAATGGTGAGAAAATGTGTACAGCCTCATTCTTGACCTTTAATGGATAGCTTTGACTTAAGTCTCCAAGGAAAGAACTTATTTTGACTTTGTGGGTATATACATTTTTTTCCTGACACACTGGCCAATTTTATCTTTTAGGTTTGGCTTTTACCTCAGAGTTTTGTATTTGAGAGTAATGCTTTGCTTAGCAAATGGTAATTTTTATTTTTTATTTTAAAGAGGTTCCCATTGAATTGTATCCCTAGTTCACTCTGGCATTTGCTTTAGTATTGTAAAAATTATTTGATCCTACAAACTGACTTCAGGTACCAAATCAAGGAAAACTGAAAAGAACCTAAAGGATCAGAATATGTCTAAGAAATTAATTTTGCCTCCAAAAATGACAAAGAATACACAAATAATCTCTCAATTTATATTTTCCTTCTGCTTCTAGAATATCAGGACAATTTCCCTGACTATCTCCTGGAAGATCCTGTCTAGACTCTAATTTTGGTCATGATTTTCAGGTGGTCCAATGATTTTCAAATTATCTCTCCTGGATCTTTTACAGGTCAGCTGTTTTTCCAAAGAGATATTTCATATTGCCCTCTTTTTTTTTTTTAATTCATTTGGATTTGCTTTACTGTGTCTTGGTTTCTCATAAAGTCTCTAGCTTCCAATTATTCAATCCTAATTCTTAGGTGATAATTTTCTTCAGACTGCTTTTTATTCTCCTTTTCCATTTGGCTTTTCAAGCTATTCACTTTTTTCTCATGCCTCTCTTGCATCACTCTCGTTTTTCTTTTCATTCTTTCCTCCACCTCTCTAATCCTCCTTCTATCTCTACTACTTTTTCTTCAAAGTCCCTTTTGAGTGCTTCCATGGCCTGAGACCAATTCATATTTTTCTTGGAAGCTTTTGATATATGGGTCCTGAAGTTATTATTCTCTTCTCAGGGTGCACCTCAATCTTCCTTGTTGCTAAAGAAACTTTCTATAGTTCTCAACTTTCTTTGCTTGCTCATCTTGCTTACTTTTACTTGACTTTTAACTTCCTCTTACAGTGTGGCCCTACTTCCAAGTTACACTGTCCCAAACTTCAGAGGGTCCCAGGTGTTTTCATTTGAGGGAGAGCAGGATTTTCTCTCACCTAGCCTGTTATCTGGTCAGAAGATAACATCAAGCCCACTTGCTAATTAACCAGCCAGCATAACTTTATGTTCTGTGGTGGTTTTTATCTTCCAACAAGCCTGCATCCCTCTCCCACTTGGGCCTCAAACCACTCAGGATTTCTTCCTGGTTCCTGTCTTGATTGAAAAAGCTGAATTCCTCCTTAGGTCCCACAGACACCCCTGTATTCTGTCCCCCAGCAAGTCTTTCAGCCCTCTCACCCAACCATAATCTTAGTTCTAGAAGATGCTGGTGCTGCAGCTGATTCGGATGCTCAGGGTTTATTTCCTTTGGTGCAGGGTGCCTGGGGTCTGTGTCAGCATGAATGTGGGGTTTGACTCTTCTTGAAGCCTAGCATGACCCCCTTTACTTTGTCTTTGGCTGGAAAATAATCTCAGCCCATCATTTTGTGGGTTTTGCTGCTCCAGGGTTTCTTTTATTGCTGTTTTTGGGGGTTATTCCAGAAATAATCTCTCTACATGAATATCATCACAAAATTTGTAAGGTTATACTTGCAAAGCTACTATTTTATGTGGAGAAATTAGAAAATTCAGATAAAATTCTCAACAATAATCTAGCTGCCAACAACATAAACTAGACTTCTGTATTCAAATGATATTCCAATAAAGAATAGGATGCAATCCTTTTTTTTTCCTGTTAATGTTTTTACCCAATTACATGTAAAAAATTAACATTATTTTTAAAAAATGAGTCCCAAATTATTTCCCTCCTTTACTCATTCCCTGAGACTGGAAGCAATTTGATATAGCTTATCCATGTACAGTCATGCAACATATATTTATTTATTATTTTTGTTTTGAAAGGAAACAAATGCCCCCCGAAATGCAAAAAAAAAGTGAAAATATGGTAGTCTTTGATCTGGAGTACGTTTGCACAGTTCTTTCTCTAGAGGTGGATAGCATTTTTTACCACAATCCCTTCATAATTATCTTGGATCATTGAGT
The DNA here is from genome assembly GCF_019393635.1 of Dromiciops gliroides. Classification (NCBI taxonomy): domain Eukaryota; kingdom Metazoa; phylum Chordata; class Mammalia; order Microbiotheria; family Microbiotheriidae; genus Dromiciops; species Dromiciops gliroides. Next base: position 624,571,399 of record NC_057862.1, on the reverse strand, counting down.
TAAAAAAATGAGAGCCATTTCTAGTCCAATATAAAAACCTATTTTTATTAAGAGAATGAAAAGTGGTGCTCTACATTCTGCCTAGTATGGTATGAGATCCTGGGCCATGGAGTTCACAATTATTTATAATTCTATTGATTTTTGTATGATTTAAGTAGGTTAACCCATGGAGCAAATGGGCAATTTATGGCTCGAACATAGGTCATCATTCTATAGCTCAAGCAGATCATAATGTCTCAATATACAGGGCACCTCATTACACTCAGAGGACTTATATTTTCTAGTCTGTGTTTGACATCACAAGTTAAGACCACTTTTTACCCAGTAAATGTCAATATACAATTATAGTTATATTCATAAGACTAAATGACACAGGTATTTACATAGGACTACATCATGGTTTCAATTACAGATGATTTCATCCAGGACTATATTTTTCCTATAAATTACATAGTTACTTGTCATATCAAAATGCTTATACCTGATAAATGATTAGAAAAGTAATGCAAGTAATGCAAGAGGTGGTGGAGCCAAGAGAAGCTGTGACTCCTGCATGATCCCAATAAACCCATCCACTCACTCCAAAATAATGCCATAAAAAAGAATAAAAACCAAGAGCAGCATAACTCACATAAGGACAGAGTAAAACTATTTTCAAGCCAAAGACAGAAACTGCAATTACCTGCTGATCTCACTGAGAAAGGAGGTCAGCACACTGTCCAGACCCAACCTGGAACAGATCACACCTCTAGTGCCTCAGTGTCTTCATCACCATTGGCTTCTGCTGAGGCTTAGCTCCCTGACCAAGGAGGGGGTTCGGTGGTTGGCCAGGGTGAAGTTTCTCTGTTCTTTCCTGGAGTTTGGGCAAAGTGCCCTGGTTCTGAACAAGTGGGCCAAATTCTATGCTGGCAGCCCGGTGGGGGAGGGGCACAGACATGATAAGCTTCTGACTATAGGGAATCAGATTTCAACCATACATCTCCTTCCTGGTTGAGATTAATAGGCAAAGAAAACACCTGACAATACACAGCTTCTTTGGGGGAGGGTAAGATCACAATATATACTCAGGAGAAGATAATAACAAAGTGAAAGCTGCAACATCCAAAGCCTCCAAGAAAAATATGAATTAATTTCAGGCCATGCAAGTAATCAAGATAGAAGGAAGATTTAGAGACATAGAGGAATGAATGGAAAGAGAAATTAGAGCAATACTGGAGAGTCATGAGAAAAAAGTCAAAAGCTTGAAAAGCTACATGGAAAAAAGATATAAAAGTTCTCAGAAAAAAAAAATAATTACCTAAAAATTAGTATTGAACAAATGTAAGCTATTGACTTTATGAGAAACCAAGACACAGCAAAGCAAATACAAATGAATAAAAAAAATAAAGGGCAATGTGAAATATCTCCTAGGAAAAACAGCTGACCTGTAAAATAGATCCAGGAGAGATCATTTGAAAATCATTGGACTACCTGAAAACCATGACCAAAATAAAAGTCTAGACAGAATCTTCCAGGAGATAGTCAGGGAAAATTGCCCTGATATTCTAGAAGCAGAAGGCAAAATAGAAATTGAAATAATCCACAGATCACCTCCTGAAAGAGATCCCAAAAGAACAATTTCCAGGAATATTATAGCCAAATTCCAGAGATCCCATGTCAAGAAGAAAATATGGCAATCAACTAGAAAAAAGGAATTCAAATACTGTGGAGCTATGATAAGGATAACACAAAATCTAGCAGCTTCTACATTAAAGGACTGGAGAGCATGGAATATGATATTCCAGAAGGCAAAGGAACTGAGACTACAGCCAAAACTCACCTACCCAGCAAAACTGGCTATAATATTTCAGGGGGAAAAATTGAACTTCAATGAAAAAGAGGACTTTCAGGCATTCATGATGAAAAGACCTGAACTGAATAGAAAATTTGACTTTCAAATGTAAGACCCTAGAGAAACATAACAAGGTAAACAGGAAAAAGAAATCATGAGGGATATTAAAATATTAAACTTCCTACATGGGAAGATAATACTTTGACCTCATAAGATCTTTCTCAGTATTAGGGAAGCTCAAAAGAATATATTTAGACAGAGGGCACAGGTGTGAATTGAATATGAAGGTATCACATTTGTAACACATTTGCTTTTTTGTTTATTCTTGTGTTTTGTGGGGCAGGCAAGTTGGGGTGGCTTATGTGTGGGGCCAGATATGGACTCAGGGTATCCTGGTTCTAGGGCTGGGGCTCTGTCCACTGTGTCATGATAAAATCTTCAAAATAAAATTAAGGGATAAGAGGAATTCACTAGAAGAAAGGGAAAGGAAGAGGTGAACTGTGGAAAATTAGCTCACATTAAAGGAACAAGAAAAAGCTTATGGAGTGGAGGGGAAAATGGGGAAGGAGCAGGAGAGCAAGTGAACCTTACTCTCATCAGAATTGACTCAAAAAAGGAATAACATACACACTAAAGTGGGTATAGTAATCTATTTTTCCCTCAGGGAAATTGGGAGGGGAAGGAGAAGGTGGGGGGGGGCGGTGAGGGAAGAGGTAAAGGAAGGAAAGGCAGATTGGGGGAGGGGGCAGTCAAAACCAAAACACTTTCAAGAAGGGATAGGGTGAAAGAAGATAGAAAATATACTAAATATCAAGGGGAAGGAATAAGATTGAGGGTAATACAGTTAGCAATAATAACTGTGAAAGAAATAATGAACAAGATGATATAAGAAGGACATATGAAATATGCAAACCATCGACAGAGAAAGAACTGATGGTATCTGAATACAGATTGAAGTATAATTTTATTTGTTAGCTCCTGTTTCTAAAGTTATTTTTTCTATTTTCTTTCACAACTTGACTAATGAGAAGATGTTTTGCATAACTGCACATGTATGACTTATATTGAATTGCTTGATTCCATAGGGAGGGAAGAGGAGGAATAGAGGAAGAAAATTTAGAACACAAAGTTGTTAAAAATCAATGTGAAAAGTAATGATCAGCAGGAGTTCAGAGAAACTTGGAAAGACATACATGAACTGATGCTGACTGATAGGAGCAGAACCAGGAGAATATTGTACACAGTAACAGAAACAATGTGTGATGAACAATGGTGATAGACTTTGCTCTTTTTAGCAATGCAATGGTCCAAAACAATTTCAAAGAACTTCATGTTAGAAAATGTTCTCAACATACAGAAAAAAGTACTGTGGTTTATGAGTCCAGATTGAACCATACTGTTTCTACTTCTGAGCTATTTTTTCCCTTTCTTTTTAGATTTTTTCCCTTGTGCTCTGACTTTTCTTTCACAATATGACTAATGCAGAAATATGTTTAATGTGATTGCACATATATAACATATATAAGATTGCTTTCTGTCTTGGGGAGGAGGGAGGAAAGGGAGGGTGGAAGAGAAATTTGGAACTAAAAATCCTATGAAAATTAATGTTGAAAACTATCCTTATATGTAACTGGAAAATAATAAAATACTGAACTTTTAGGAAAAATAAATTTTCTTGTATGGAATTATTTTTATAGATGTTCTTTTTGTTCCTTAAACTAAAATTTTTAAAAATCAAAAAAGAAAAGAAAAGACATGTAATGTAAAGCAAGGTACTCGAGGCATTGACTGTTGATTATTGATTTTTCCCATTAGGGATTGTATGGTTGAGAATAGCCAAGATATGCACAATTGATTATAATACAACATTTTTAATACAGCATATAATTTAATCCTGGTGCTGCTCAATTCACTTTGTGTCAGTTCATGTTAAGGCTTTACAGTTTTTTTTTTTCTAAAGATCATCTTGGTTGTAAATTCTTGTAACAGAATTGTATTTCATTAAATTCATATTCCACAATGTGTTCATACCTTCCCCAATTGATGGGCATCCATTCCATTTTCAGTTTTTGTTGCCAAACACTAAATAAGCAAGAGATCTAAATTAATAACAGAAAAGTTACTTATCTGATTGTATTTTTCCTCAGTTAAATTTAGCCTAGAAAATAGGTAGTTGTCTTGTTTCAGTAGTGTTTAACTCTTCATAATCCCACTGGGGGTTTTCGTGAAAAAAAAGTGGTTTTCCATTTCTTTCTCCAGCTCATTTTACAAATGAGGAATTGAGCCAAATAGGGTTAAGCAACTTGCTCAGGGTCATACATCTAGTAATGACTTAAGGCCAGATTTGAACTCATGAAGATGTGTCTTTCTGATTCTATGCCTAAAGCTCTATCCACTGAACCACCTAGTTGCCCAGGACAGGAAGTGTTATTATCTATTTCTTGAAGTACTTAAAGAGATAGCCTATGGCAAATTATTTTCCTTTGCCTCAAAAGAGAAAAATTATGTGTGAAGATTGCAAGTTGTTTACTGGCAGTTTTATCCTTTATATAATTCAATGTTGACCAATAGAACTAGCCAAAAATAGAATAATGTGTTTCAGATGAGATTTTTGGTTATGATGAAAGTTTGATATTCACTTGTTACATATACTATGGAGGAAATCCTTTGTCAAGTTTGTGTTATGTTCAATTATCTCTGAAGTGCCTACATACTCTTAAGATGTTAAGCTTCTTTGATAACTGAATTAAGCTGGTGTATATAACCAAGAAAAAAAAAGAAAAAGAACTAAGTGAATGAAATGAGCAATCTGTTGTCCAGTCATTTCAGTTGTGTCTAACTCTTCATGAGCTCCTTTCGGGTTTTCTTGGTAAAGATATTATGGTGTTTTTTTTTACTATTTTCTGGCTCATTTTACACATGAATAAACTGTGGCAGAGTTAAGTGACTTGACCACGGTCAACACATATGTTTTGTTTTGTTTTTGCAGTAGTTTCTATATCTCAAAAACTCATCCACTTGGGATTAAGTTTGTCATGAGTGCCCCTGCACATATCTAGTTTTATCAGGGATAGATTGAGAGTAAGAAAGACATAGCTAGTGTCTGAGGCTGGACTTCCTGACTCCAGGCTCTATCCTCTGCACCACCTAGCTGTACTTGAGTAATCTAAAAAATACTAAACCCTACAGGAAGTAAAGTTTCACAATAGACAACAACAAGAAAACCAAACCAAACAAAACAAAAAGCACATTTCTAGTGTTATTAAAGTCAATAGAAAGATTATCAAATAGGCTAATTACTCAAGACAGAACTTTGCCATTGTCAATCAGTGTCTGCTTGTTTCAAATTCATTTAACAAAATATACATGGCAATAGATAGAACTTATACCATGCTTCAAGGTTTGCAGATAATTTTTCATGTTATTTTATTTGATCCTTACAACAACTCTGGGAGTTAGGTAATACAATTATCCTGTTTTTGGAAATGAGGAAACTGATGCTGAGAAAATTTAGATGAATTGCCCAGTTACACAACTATTAAGGGTCTAAGGCAGTATTTGAATCCAGGTATTCATTATAAAAAGTCCCATTGCAAATATGAGTGTAAAGTTATGTGAATATTAATTCTATTATGTCCAACATTTTCTTAAATCTCAATTTTTCACCATTTATAAATATAATTTATAAAAAATAGGCAATTAAGTTAGGTATGGCATATGGCATCTGCCAGTGCATCTATGCTTTCTTATCTTGTCCAATTCATTTCTATGGTCTTCTATAAATTCTCTATTATTTCCTGTGATGGCTTCTAATGATTATTTTCATTAATTTTTCCTTTCATTCCTTCAATTAATTAAAATATTTATTAATTATCTACTATATACCAGGCATGGTACCATGCTAGGGATACAAAAAAAAAGGCAAAAAATTTGACTTTCATATTTTGTGGCTACAAGGTAGCTACTATTTATCAATTATTTTTATTATTATTATTATCAAATAGCTACTATTTATCAATTATTTTTGCTTGGTAACTACCTCTGTCCTTCAACCATCTCTTTTATGGTTTTATGTATGTGCATTTTATATCATATACCACATCTTGTACTCAACTTATTATTGGTGATATATTGCTATACTAATCACATATTCATTCACAAACCTTTGGAATTATATACTGTTTTGATTCTTCTAAGATGGGATGCCCCATTATTAACAGCTTTATACACACTTGTGGCAATAGTGGTTTAAGTTTTACAAAAAACTTTATTTTGTAATCCAAACCTCAGATTATTTCACTTGATTCTCATAACAGCATAATGAAACATTGCCATCATTGGCTGCTTTTTATATGTGAGAAAATTAAGAAGTGGACTCTTTAAGTGATTTATTGAGGATTACAGCAATAGGAAACATCTTTGCCAATATTTAGATTCATGGCTTTCTGAATCCAAACCTATTATGCTGTGTCATTTCATTTATAATCACTGGGATGAAATTTGCATTAAAATATAAAGTTTTGTGATAAAGAAAAGTCTGAAATTTACAGAAGAAAATAGTTCAATATTAATATCTTCTAAGGGAAAATAAGCTTGGTATTATTCACTATTAAGACATTAGTAAAATATAGGAGAGAGAAAAAAGGTAACTGAACCAAAGCTAAAATGATAAATTGGAGGGAAAAGTGGGAAAAAAAAGAACCATAAAGTGGTTTTAAGACACAGCAGGTCATTTCTACACAGAGCATTAAAACCACGGTGTGAAAATGTTTGTTGTCATGTCCAACGAACAGCAGGCATTTTGTGAAGAGAGACATCAACGAAAGGAGGGCAAGTAATAACATTTCATATTTCAAAAGTGTCCAGATGTACCCTTTGATCAGTGGAATCAAAAGCATCATTGATATATTTCTTTTCTTAGATTCATTCTACTTTTGAAGCTACTTTACCCTTAAGGGTAAAGTTTTGTTAGCTACCAAATTTGAAAGCATACAAAAAAAAAAAGTTCTTAGAATTAGATGAAGAATCTATGTTAAAAGCACATTTGTCAGCCAACAAAGGGAAAATTTTGGAGCTTGACAAAATTTGAAACCCAAAAGGTAGCTGTTAGAAGGACAGAGACAAAAATCAATTATTCCAATGCTTACTTCTATTTTCTTTGTTCTTATAATGTTTTCTATGCTGCTACATATGCACAGTATGACCAGGCCAGGGCTGTGTTCTACTGGTTATTTTTAGCTGAGAATTATGTCATGAGACTCATAGTAAAAGTATTATATTTATTCCTATCTAACCAAAGGGGTAGGCATGTCTACATACACTATGCGCATTTTTGGCTGGGTAGAATGTGAAAGCACTAGTTTATAATTCAACTCCATACTGAAAAAAACAAACAAAACAACACCACCAACAACAAAAAACTCCTCCAGCTTACATTGTTTCATTCCATCAAACACATTTTGACAAATGGTTATTAAGCAATTACCGGTTGAAAAGCACTGAGCTAGGCTTTGGAGAGGTACAAAATCTGGATAAGATATTGCTTTTTCTCTCATGGAAAAAAGAATAAAGACATTTAGAGGTGAATTGACAAGGGGAGTTTTCTCCAAATAATGATGAATTTGAAGGTCAGTAAATTTTGACATGGGACTTTGGGAAAAACAACAATATAAGAAAAACAAGAAAATGTAGATATACTCATAGGTGCTTTGTTAAAAGATTGAAGACAGTTCTTGATTAATTTTATCCCAAGGTGAATTAGGTAGTGTAGAGCCACCCCTTTTTGGGCTTCCTAGTGATTTAATTGTTGAGGATAGGTAGAAAATATTTGGAATTTATTAGATTTAAAGCACGAGATATTAAGGCATGAGGAATATTATCAGTATGCATGTTGAAGTCCTAATGTCTGAGGACAGGAGTTGGGGTGGAAATAAAGACAATAAAACAGTCAATAAATTCATTGAGAAAAGAAAGGGGATGACCTGAGGACTAATGGATATCTCTTAGGATCTTTGTTTTTATGAATTTGGTCAATATCATTAGTATGTGCCTACTGTATGTCAGGCACTGTGCTAAAACTAAGAATCCAGAGAAAGTAAAAAAAAAAAGTATTTGCCTTTGAGAAGGTCACAATCTAATGGGGAAGATAATATGTTAATAACTATGTACAAAAAACCCAAATGAAGAATAAATAGAAGAAAATAATCAACATAATGAAGGCCCTAGAATAAAGAAGGATCTGTAAAGGCTTCATGTTAAAATGTAGTTCAGCTGCTACTTGGCAGAAATAAGGGAAGCCAGGAGGTAGAACATTCCAGCCAGTTAAAATATCCAGAATCAGGATGGGATATCTTGTTCATGGAAAAGCAAGGAGACCACTATGAATCAAAGAGTATGAGAGGGGATGTAAGGGGTGAGAAGCAATGAAGAAAGGAGTAAGGAATAAGATGTATGGAAAGGTCAATTAAAGTCCTTGGATACCAGAGGATTTTTAATTTTATCATTGAGGTTATAGGGAGATTTAAGATTACTGAGTAAAGATGTGACATGTTTATACCTGTAGATTAGGAGAATAATTTTATCATCTGACTGGAAGATTGAATGGAATGTAGAGATACTTGTGACATACAAATCAAATTAATTGGATACTACAATAGTCCATGCATGCAGTGATGTGGGCTTGTACCAGTATGGTGGTAATGTCAGAGAAGAGGGAGTTTATGAGAGATGTCTCAACTTTAAGTTTATTATATAATATGAAAATAACATCTCCATAGAGCATGTCCTGTAATACAAATGTGGTTTATTATGGACAACTTATTTGACATGCACTCTTATGAAGTTAATTACTTAAGTGTCACGGTAAGTCCTTTACTATGACTGAAATTAACTTGGTAACTTTATGTAATTCATTTATGGTCATTTTTTTTACAAAAATATTCTGTAACCTAAGTTTTATGTGACGATTAGATCCTCTGACCATGAGAAATAATATGTTTGATAAACTTGCTGGGGTCAGTTAGATAGTACTCTTTCTTTGAAAAAGCAAAGTGTTTAATTATAAAAGCAAAGCAGTTAATTAACCACATAATGGTTAGCCAAACAGATTAAAAAAAGTAGACACATCATGGGTATCCATAAAGTTGGGCACCTTGAAATTTATAGTAGGAAACTAATTGTAACCCAGATTTTCTTGTTATATGACTAGGACCTGGTAGTGATGAAAATCTCATGGCCCCCACTTTTTTCAAGCACCTCCCCTCCCCAAAAGCTGAACTTTTGCTTTTGAAATCTCCTCCTAATCCCCCTATAAAAGCATCATTTTTACTCTGGCTAATTGAGGAACATGTCATAATCTGCTACTCTTCAACAGTTTTAAGTTTAGATTTCTTCTCCCAACCATACCTTTGTGTGCCAAATAAAAATGTTTTACTTAAACTTTGAGAAAAAATAGAAAAAAAATACATGCATATAAAGGGAAGGCACAAGTGTAAATTGAATATGAAGTGAAAATAACTAAAAAAATAAAATTAAGTTGTGGGAGAGGATGCATTTAGAAAAAAATCAAGGTAGAGTTGGAATGGAGTTAATTATCTCGCAAAAAAGAAGCAAGAAGAAGTTTATACAGTAGCAGGGAACATGGGGGAAGTGAGAGAGGGAGGGAGTGAACCTTACTCTCATCAGAATGTCTCAAAGAGGTAATAACATACTAACTCTATAGATTTCTATCTATCTTACTTGATAGGAAAGTAGGAGGGGGGGATAAGAGTGTGTGGGTATGGTTGTTAGGATGGAGGGAAGATTGGGGGAGGTAGCAGCCAGAAGCTAAACAGTTTTGTACTTTTGAAGAGGGAAGGGGTGAAAGGAGAGAATATAATAAATTTGGGGAAGGAAATATGATAGAAGAAAAAACAGCAATATAAACTGTGAAAAAATGAAGAACATTTCTTTGATGAACACATGGAAAACTGAGTCAAATTTATAAAAACAAAAACAAAAACATGAGCCATTCACCAACGATATATGATTAAATAATAGAAACAGTTTCCAGATGAAGCAATCAAAGCTATATATAACAATATGCAAATAAATACTTTAACTTTTAATTAGAGAGATGAAAATCAAAATAATTCTGGGGTACTACCTCATAACTATCAGGTTGACTAATGGAACAGAAGCAGAAACTGACAATATTGTAGGGGATATGGGAAAATGAGACATTAATTCTCTGTTGGTGGAATAGTGAACTGATTCAAGCATTCTGTATAGCAATTTGGAACTATGCCAAATGGGTTATAAAACTAAGTATACTCTGACCTAGTAATACCACTATGAGGTCTGTATCTAAAAGCAGATTAAGAAACAAAAAGGAAATTTTGCTATAAGGAAAGATGAGTAGAATGCTTTCAGAAAAACCTGGAAAGACATACATGATGTGATGCAAAATGAAATGCACCATGTATAAAACAAAAGCAATATTGTAAGATGAAAATCTGTAAATGACTTAGCTATTCTCATCAACACAATGATCCAAGACAACCTTAAAGAACTTGATGTTGAAAAATGCTATACATACTCAGAGAAATAATTGATAGTATCTGAATACAGATGAAATAATAATAGGTATTTTTTACTTTCTTTCTTTTCCTTTACATATATTTTTCTCTTTTCTTTTATAACATCATTAATATTTAATTGTTTGCCTTCTCAAAGTGGGTGGAGGAATAGTATATGGAACTCTAAATTAAAAAATGATTTTAAAATTGTTTTTACATGTAACAAAGGTAAATTAAATATTAAATAAAGAATAAAAATTTTAAAAACTGAATGAATGAACAAGCAAATAAACTGATAAATAATTAAATACAATATATAAATAAATGAATAAATAATAGAAAATTAGAAATAGTCAAGTGCAAGCTACTGACTATGAGACATCAATAAAATAAAATAAAATAAAAAAGGTCAAAAGAATGAAAAAATAGGAGAAAATATGCAATATATCAGAGGGGAAAATGAATGATTTACAAAATAGGTTCATGAGAGATCATTTAAGAACTATTGGATTACCTGAATGCCATAAGCAAAGAGACAGTTTAGGCATCATATTTCAGGAAAAAATTATCAAGGAAAACTGTCCCAGTACACTCTAACAAAAATGTAAAATAGAAATTCGAAAAAACTACCAATTACCACCATTAGAAGTTCCGAGAATAAAAAATATAGTCAAATTCTAGATTTCCTAGGTAAAAGAGAAAATACTTCAAGCAACAAAAAAAACAACAAACAGTCAAATATGATAGAGACACATTTAGGATGACTTAAGGATTAGAAATAGTCCCATTAAAGGAGCAAAGAAAATAAAATCGCCAGAAGGGAAACAATTAGGGAGAACAAGGAAGAACTAACTACACAGCAAAACAGTGTAATCCTCAAGGGGGATATGTGATAAAATAGAAGACTCTAAATAATATCCCTGATTAAAAGAGAAAAAGTAGATCCAAGAGGAACAAAACATAGTAAACATGAAAGAGAAAAAAAAATAAGGTATTGCATAAGGTGAAAATTTTTTACCTTTTTTATATGAAGATCATATGTGTATCTTTTAAAATCATCATTCTTAAGGCAGTTTGAATTCTACATGGAAAGACAGTGCAAGAGTGAATCAAATAGGTATACCAAGAAGCATAGATTAAAATACTAAGTGGAGAGGGAGGCAGAGCCAAGATGGTGGAAGAAAGGCATTAAATGCTCAGAGCTCCTGACACAATTACTCGAAAAAGAGCCATAAGACAATCCCTGGAGTAGCAGCACCCATAAAAAGACTGGCAGAGAATATTTTCCATCCAAAGACAGCTTAGAAGCTCATCAGGAGGGGCTGCATGCTGGGATAAGAGCAGAGGCAAACCCCAAAATCATGTTGACACAGATCCAGTGTGAGGTAGGCTGCACCAGTGAAACTTACCACCCTGAGCCTCCAAATCAGCTACAGCACTGGTGTCTTCTGGAACTAAACTTATGGTCAGTTGAGTGGGCTCAATTGCTGCCCATTTTGGGGGGTGAGGAATATAGGGGAGTCTCTGAGACTTAAGGAGGAATTCGGGAGTTGTACCCACACAGAGAACCAGAAAGAAATCTTGAACAGCAGTAGCCCAGGTAGGGGAGGGGCACAGGCTTGTAGGAGCTAACAACCACAGGACACAAAGTTTTGCTGCCTGGTTAATTAGAAAGTTGCTTTAAGGTTATCTTCAGATCAGAGAAGAGGCCAGCCAAGTGAAAATCCTGCCCTTCCTTAAACTGAAAACACTTGGGACTTTCTGAAGGTTGGAACAGTGAAGCTTGGAAGTAAGACTCCACTGTAAGATGGAGTTAAAATGAAGTAAAAGAGGGGCAAGATGAGCAAGCAGAGAGAGTTGAGAATCATAGAAAGTTTCCTTAGTAACAAGGAAGATCAAGGTGCACCCTCACAAGAAGATAGCAACATAAGAGTTCCATCATTTAAAGCTTTCAAAAATAATATGAATTGGTCTCAGGCCATGGAGGAGCTCAAAATGGACTTTGAAGAAAAAGTGAGAGAGGTAGAAGAAAAAATGGAAAGAGACTTGCGAGAGATGCAGGAAAACCATGAGAAAGAAGTCAAAAGCTTAAAAAAACAAATGAAAAATGAGATACAAAAGCTCTCTGAAGAATATAAGTGCCTAAGAATTAGGATTGAACAAATGGAAGCTAGTGACTTTATGAGAAACCAAGACACAATAAAGCAAATCCAAAAGAATAAAAAAATAGAGGGAAATGTGAAATATATTCTTGGAAAACTGCTGACCTGGAAAATATATATAGGAAAGGTAATTTGAAAAGTATTGGACTATCTGAAAACCATGATCAAAATAAGGGTGTGAACATCATCTTCCAAGAGATTGTCAGGGAACATTGCCTTGGTATTCTAGAAGTAGAAGGTAAAATAGAAATTGAAAAAATCCACCCAGCACCTCCTGAGAAATATCCCCAAAGGAAAACTTCCAGGAATATTATAGCCAAATTCCAGAGATCCCAGTTCAAGGAGAAAATATTGCAAGCAGCCAGAAAAAAAATTCAGATACTGTGGAGCCATATACAAGATAGCACAGGATCTAGCCGTTTCTATATTAAAGAAGGACATGTAATATGATATTCCAGAGTTCAAAGGAATTGGAATTACAACCCAAATTCATCTGTCCAGCAAAAGTGAGTATAATCTTTCAGGGGAAAAATGGGCCTTCAATGAAAAAGAGGACTTCAAGGGAGTCAAAATGAAAAGGCCTGAAGTGAATAGAAAATTTGACTTTCAAATGTAAGAACCAAGAGAATCATAAAAAGGTAAACAGGAAAAATAGACCATGAGATATGTTAAAATGTTAAACTGTTTGAATTCCTACATGGGTGGATGGTATATCTAAATCATAAGAGCTTTCTGAGTTTTAGGCAGATGATAGGAATACATTTAGACAGAGGGCACATGAGGCAATTGATTATGAAGGGATAATACCTGTAAAGCATTTATTTTTTCTTTATCTTGTGTGGGTCTTTGTTTTTATGGGGGAAGGTTGGTTGGATTTGGTGAGTGTCTTGTGTCTGAGGCCAGATTTGGGCTCAGATTCTCCTGGAACAAGGGTGGGTCCTTTGTTCACTGTGTCACCTAGCTTCCCCATGATGACATATCTAGGGTAAAATTGAAAAGGGAGAGTAATGCACCACGGGAGGGGAAAGGGGAGATGTAGAATGGGATGAAATCTCATATGAAAGAAGCAGGAAAGGATTTATGGAGTGGGGGGAGAGATGGGAGAAGAATGGGTAAAGGAATGAGCCTTCCATTAATCAGAATTAGCTCAAAGAAATTAATCTCTTCAGAATTGGCTCAAGGAGGGAGTAACATACAGAGTCAATTGGATAGAGTAATCTGTCCAAATGTATAGGAGAATAGGAGGGGAAGGGGATAAAGAGAGAGTTGCAAAAGAAGGGAGGGCAGTGTGTGTGGGGGGAAGTCAGGAGTAAAACACTTTTGAGAAGGGATAGGACAAAAGAAGATAGAAAATAGAAACATTATGGGAAAGGAAAAGGATGGAAGGAAAAAGTTAACAATAGTAATTGTGAAAAAAATTTTTGAAGCCAAAGCAAGAGCAATGTAGAATGATGATGAAGATTGATCAAATGATGGATTTGTGATGATTGGAGGAATAGGAGGATTGATTGATGAGGATTGATTGATGGTGATAAGGTTTGAAAGAAGAAGGATTGCTTGACAATGATGAGGACTAAGGACAATGATGAGGATTAATGGATGATGCTTGTTTGATGATTGATGGTGATGATGGCAAACTGTATGGTACTTATTTTGCTGGGCTATTATGAAGAAAATTGTCTTTCAAGTTTAAGGTACTATATAAAAGTCATCTGTTACTGTTGTTGCAATAATCAACCTTATGGGTTCATTGTAAGGAAATCTCTCTTTAAAGTAGTATATGAATGTACTTTACTACAAAAAATGATGAGCAGGATACTATCAGAAAGACCTCGAGGAACCTGCATGACCTGATGCAAAATGAAATCTAATGTATACAAAATAACAGTAATATTGTGAGATGTTCTTATGTGAATAACTTGGTTATTCTCAGCATTGCAATGATCTAAAAGAACTCTGAAGGTCTTATAAAAAATGAAATCCATCTACAGAGAGAGACTTAATTATATTTGAATACAGATCGAAACATTATTTTTGTTAGTTACTTTATCAGAAACAAACAAACAAAAAATGATGAGCAGGATTCTATCAGAAAAACCTGGAAAAACCTACATGAACTGATGCAGAGTGCAATGTACTGTATAAAAAAAAAACCCCAGCAATAATGTAAGATGGTCTTCGGTGAAAGACTTGGTTATTTTCAACAATGCAAAGATCCAAGATAACTCTGAAAGACTTATGAAAATTGCAATCTATTTACAGAGAATGAAATGTAGGTATCTGAAAACATATTGAAGGATAATTTTTTGATAGGTCCTTAATCTGAAGTTTAGATTTTATCTGTTTTCTTTCACAACCTGGCTCATAGGGAGATGATATGCATGACTAAAAAAAAAATTCTAAGTGAAAAAAAAAAAACAATTTTATTTTGAAGCATGAGTGGGAAAAATGAAACATTATAGACAGAATAAATATTTAAATTAGAGAATGGCAACAATGAGACAATATTCCAAAATTTTTAGGTTGTAAACAAAGCAGTATTTAAGTGAATATTTATATTTCTAAATAAGTATATCAGTAAAAGAGTAAAAGAGCAGGACAATGATTTGGACATGCAAACAAACAAACAAAAAACTTTTAAAAACACAACAAATTAAAAATCCCCAATTAAATTGCAAATTTAAAACCCTGAAAATAAGAATAGTGATCAATAAACTTAAAAAAATTTAAAACATAAAACTTGGTACTATTTTTCTTGAAAAACAATAAAATGGGTAAATCATTTAGTTAATGTGATTTTAAAAAAGAAAGAAAAAAATCAAATTAGTAGTATCAAAAATGAAAAGGATTCATTAACCACCAATGAAGACGAAGTTAAAGCATTTATTAGGAGATATTTTGTTCAATTATATGCCATTAAAACTGAAAATCTAAATAAAATGGATGAATATTTACATATATAAACATGGCACTGATTTTTAAAAGTAAGTAGAATACTTATAGAAAACTATCTTAGAATAGCAAATTGAACAAGCAATAAAAATGCTCCCTAAGAAAAAAAAAAACAAAACTAGATGGATTTACAAGTTAATTCTACCAAATATTTAAGCAAGAATTAATCCAATATTATATTAAATATTAGAGAAAATAAATAACAACAAAGTCTCACCAAATTCCTTTAATACTACAAATATGGTCCTGATACTTAAACCTGAGTGTGTGAAAATACAAAAGAAAAGTATAGATCAATTTCCTTAGTGAATATTAATGGAAAAAATGCTAGTAAGGAGATTATCTCCAAAATACCATACTGTATAAACAAGAAGCTTCTTATACAAGGGAATTAGTTCTGGATCAATATTAGGAAAATTGTTGGTATAATACAACTAAATCATAATTTTTAAAACCAGGTGGGTATCAGAGTGTCAGATATAACAAAAAAGGGAAATATTGAATATTGGACTGGACGTGAGAAGGCTGGGATGCTAATCCCACTGTTGGTGGAGTTGTGAAAAGATGTAACCATTCTGGAGAGAAAATTATAACTATGACCAAAGGGCTATAGAACTATGAATGCCCTTTGATCCAGGAATAACATTCCTAGGTTTATATCATCACAAATACCCCTCCAAAAATATAAAAAAAGATCTAGGTGTACAAAAATATTTATAACAGCTCTTTTTGTGGTGGCTAAGAATTGGAAGACAACAAAGTCAAAACAACTACATTCAAAGTCAGAAAGAAAAATATAAGCTGATGTCAGGCCAAAACCAATTCTTGGAAGTGATCAGAAAGGAGTTAAAAATGAAATAAGAACAGTAGAAGAAAAATTAGGAAAATAAATGAGATAAAAAAATCATGGAAAAAGGCCAACAGGTTGGTTATAGAGGCATAAAACAATACAGAAGAAAATAACGCTTAAAAAAAATAGGTCAAATAGTAAAAGAGGCACAAAGATCCACTGAAGAGAACTCTGGAAGAGGCAGAATTGGACAAATGGAAAAGAAAGTACAAAAGGTGGCTGAATAAAATAATTCTTTAAAAATTTGAATTGGGTCATTAAAAGCTAAATACTTTATGAGATTTCAAGAAACAAACAAAAAACCCAAAATAATGGACAATTATATTTAATACATAATTAAAAACATAACTGATTATGGAAATATTTCAGGGAGGCATAATTTAAAAATCATTGGAGTACCTGAAAGCAATGATCAGAAAAAGGAGCTAGACATCATTTTAAAAGATACTATCAAAGAAAGCTGCCCTGATATTCCAGAACTAGAAACTACAACAGAAATTAAAGAATACACCCATTATGTTCTTTTTTTTCTGTTTAGAATTTTATTTTCTAAATTGTTGGATTACCTGAAAGCCATCATCAAGAGTTTAGACTCCATATTCCAGGAAATTATCAAAGAGAGCTGACCTGATATTCTAGAATCAGAGGATAAAATCATCATTGAATGAATCCCACAATCACCTCCTGAAAGAGAACCCAAAAGGAAAACTCCAAGGAATATTGTAGCCAAATTCTAGAATTATCCGGTGAAAGAGAAAATATTCCAAGCATGTGAAAAGAAACAAAATTAATATCATGGAGCCATAGTCAGGATTGCACAGGACCTGGCAGCATCAACATTAAGGGATCACAGGGCTTGGAATATGATATTCCAGAAGGCAAAAGAGCTTGGATTCCAACCAATAATCAACTACCCAAACAAAATTGAACATTGTTTTTCAAGGGAAAAGATGGACATTCAGTGAAATAGGGGACTTCCAAGCTTTTCTGAAGAAAAGACCAGAACTAAAAAGAAATTTTGATTTCCAAATACAAAACTCAAGAGGAGTATAAAGAGTTAAACAGGGGGAAAGGGTAAAATGAGGTTAAAGTGTTCACATCCCTGAGGGAGGATTATACTTTTAACTCTTGGGATCTGTATCTCTATTATGGTAAGGCAAGTAAAACTTTGTGTGGCAGCCTTATTTCTATCCCAACTTTAGGAAAAATTATATGGGGTTTATCATATATTTGTTACTTAGAAATTAGAGGACATTGCACCAATTTGGGTGCATTAAGCATTTATTAAAGCATATTAAATATTAGTAAAGAGAGATCACATGGCTCTGAAAGTTAGGAAAGCCTACCTAGGAGAGAGGAGAGAGAGAGAACTGGGCTCCCCTTTCACATTCCCTGGCCAAGAGAGCAATCTGCAAGTGTAATCAATTCTAAAACTCAAAGGAGAAATTAATAAAATTGAAAGCAAGAAAACTACAGAATTAATCAATAAAATTAAGAGCTGGTTTTATGAAGAAATCAATAAAACAGAAAATTTTTTGGTTAATTTGATTTAAAAAAAGAAAAAAAAAGAAAACCAAATTACCAGTATCAAAAATGAAAGAATTAATTCACCACCAAAGAAGTGGAAATTAAAGTAATAATTAGGAGCTATTTTGACCAAATGCATGACAGCAAATCTGTCAATTTAAATGTAATGTGTGTGTGTGTGTGTGTGTGTGTGTGTGTATTTACAAAAGTAGAAATTGCTCAGGTTAACTGAAGAGGAAATAAAATCCTTAAATAAACTCACTTTAGAAAAAGAAATTGAAGAAGCCACCAATTAATTCCTTAAGAAAAAATCTCCAGGGCCAGTTGGGTTTATGAAAGAATTCTACCAAATATTTAAAGAACAATTCATTACAACTATAGAAATTATTTTGAAAAAGAGGTGAAGAAGGAATTCTACCAAATTCCTTTTATGACACAAATATGGTATTGATATCCAAACCAGGCAGAGCCAAAACAGAAAAAGAAAATTACAGACAAATTTCCATAATGAATATTGATACAAAAATTTTGAATAACATATTAGCAAGGAGAAGACAGCAATTCATCACCAGGATAATATGCTATGACCAGTTGGGATTTATACCAGAAATGCAAGAATGGTTCAACATTAGGAAAACTATCAACATAATCAACCACATCAATAACAAAACTAACTAAAATCATATGATTTTCTCAATAGATTCAGAGAAAGCATTTGACAGAATACGACACTTATTCCTATTAAAAACAGTACAGAGTATAGGAAGAGGTGGATCTTCCTCAAAATAATAAGAACTATTTACCTAAAACCATCAACAAACATTATATATAGTGGGGATAAGTTAGAGGCACTCCCAATAATATGAGGGGTGAAACAGGGATGTCCATTATCACCTCTATTATTTAATATTATACTATAAATGTTAGCTTTAGCAATAAGAAGTAGGAAGAATTAAAGGAAATAGAATAAGCAGGGAGGAAATGAAACTGTCACCCTTTGCAGATGATATGATGGTATACATAGAGAATCCTGAAGAATCAACCAGAAAAGTACTTGAAATAATTAACAACCTTAGCAAAGTTGCAGGATATAAAATAAACCCACATAAATCATTAGTAATTCTATATATGACCAACAAAGCTCAGCAGCCAGAGATAGAAAGATAAAATCCATTTAAAGTAACAGTAAACAATATAAAATACTTTGGCGTCTACCTGCCAAGGCAAACCCAGGAATTCTATGAACACAATTACAAAACACTTTTCACACAAATCAAATCAGATCTAAATAATTGGAAAAATATCAATTGCTCATGAATAGGCTGAGGTAATATAATATAAATGACAATTTTACCTAGATTAATTTACTTAATCAGTGCCATACTGATCAAACAACATAAAAATGTATTCATAGATTTAGAAAAAAATAACAAAATTCATCAGGAAAAACAAAAGTTCAAGAATGTCAAGGGAACTAATAAAGAAATGCTATGAAGCTATGGTATAAAGCAACTGTCAGCAAAACTATTTGATACTGGCTAGGAAATAAAGTGGTGGATCAATGGAATAGGTCAGGCACAGGAAACACAGTAGTAAGTGACTATAGTCATCTACTGTTTGATAAACCCAAAGACTCCAGCTTCTGGAATAAGAACTCAATATTCAACAAAACTTGCTTGGAAACCTGGAAGATAGTATGAAAGAAACTAGACATAAATCAATATCTTATACCTTATACTAAAAGAAGTTAAAAATGTGTACATGATTTAGACATAAAAGGTGATATCATAGGTAAATTAGGAGAGGAAGTAATAGTTTTCCTCTCAGATCTTTGGAAAGGAGAACAGTTCATTTTGACACAAATAGTGACTTTCTTTTTATTAATGGTATGAAAATTTCCTGATTATTATTTCACTCACCTAGGACTTTAGTCATGTGGACTTATTTTAATCATATACACAAAGAAGAATTTTCCATCCATTGTCATCTGTGAGTCACTCTTGATTACCTTAAATCTGAAGTCCTTATAATTATTTTTAATTGTAGTTAATTAAAATATTATTTGAAACCTTGTTAAAATTTTATTTTGATTGATAATGATAGGAATCTCCACTTTCTGACATACTCTTTTCTACATTTCTTTCTTTTTCTTTTTTTCTTTTCTTTTCTTTCCTTTTTTTTTTTTTTTTTCGGTATTTATAATAAGGCTATTAGGAGCACCTCAGTGGTGCATTGGATTAATCATGGACCCTGAAGTCAGGAGGACCTGAGTTCCAACCTTACCTCACACAAGCTGTGTGACCCTGGACAAGTTACTTAACATCCAGGGCCTTCTCCAGCTATCTTGATATTTATATTGTGCTACTGTACTCAGATGATTCTGCAGAAGAGAGTAAAGTTGATGACCTTGCCCAGCCCTTCCTCACTTTAATTCAATTTACTGCAGGTCATGATATTATTTCTCAATATCATGGTCCTATTCAAGAATAAAAGTAAAACAACAAGAACAATTATGCAGCGCAATGTTCAGTTATTCTAAATATTTATGTAATTTTCAGTTACCTTTCCAAACACCTTTAATACATTAGGGGCCAAATTTTAATTGGGCAGTGTTAGGTAGGTGGCTCATCACGATATTGGGGCAAGGAAGGAAATTGACAGCCTCTTTCAAAAACATAACAGGGTTTATTAACAAAACACAAGCAAGATTAGTGAAATTCAGGGAAAGGAAAAAGAATAGGGGAATGGAAACAATATAACCTGAATCACACCACCACCCAGGGCTCAGGAAGGCCAGAATGGTGCTACTCCTCCCTTCTCCTTCCCAGCTGTTGACACATGGCCTCAAGCTAATCCACTGGCAGCACTGACTGACAGTCACATGACTGCCCTCACTGGACTTCCAGTCATTATAATTTTGCCAAGCCCATGTAGATGTCAGCGAGTGGTGATGAAGTGAGCTACCAGTGCCATGGCAATGGCTACAACCAGTGGGTGAAACAACATGCTATTGCTGAGGCATGGTGCCTGAGCCTCAGGCCAGTGAGCACAGAGGGTTTTTTTTTTCATTCTACCCAAAGATTGGTTAATAAAAACCTCAAATCACAATTAATTCTTTATATACCTCAAATTCCTTCTCCCTTTGTTTTGTTTGATTCCTGCCCAGAGGAGTATTTCTTTGAATTTCTACCTTTCCTTTTATTCTACTTACCACAGCAACAGCTGCCTTATCTATCTATCTATCTATCTATCTATCTATCTATCTATCTATCTATCTATCTATCTATCTATCCTGCTGTATTATCCTGAAATGTCTTTACAATTAATGTCTCTTTTCTCTCTTTTATTGTTTGTTTTTGCATAGCAATGAGGGTTAAGTGATTTGCCCAGTGTCACACAGCTAGTAAAAATAAAGTGTCTGAGGCTGGATTTGAACTCAGGTCCTCCTGAATCCAGGGTCAGGGCTCTATCCACCTTGCCACCTAGCTGCCCCTAAATTCTGGGCAGCAAGGTGGCAAGGTGGATAGAGCCCTGACCCTGGATTCAGGAGGACCTGAGTTCAAATCCAGCCTCAGACACTTTATTTTTACTAGCTGTGTGAGTGTAGACAAGTCATTTAACCCCAATTGCTTCAAAAACAAACAAACAAACAAACCCAAGGTCATATACTTTGTGAAAATGTGTCAGTCCATGATAATTATACAGTACGTCTTTTGAATTATACCATTTTGTATAATTGTCCTGCCATTTGGATAGAATATTTTTCATAATTCTAATATGTCGGATCATCTTTTGGAATCATTTGAGATATCATTGCAACTTTTGCCTTCCATTCTATTTTTTACTATAATTTGTAGAATTTGCCATAATAATGATTTTCAATGACCTTAAAACAACAAGATTTTCAAATTTCCCCTCCTCAAATATTAATAGTTATTCAATGATGACTCATTTTGTTTTATTTAGATTTTAGATCAATATTTTGTTGTTTTTATTTAGTAATTGTCCTTAATTTGTTAGCAATATATTGCTGAATGACTTCAAATGAATAATACAGTTCAACAGTAGCAATTCAGACTTCTTCTGATTAATTGGTGAGGTTTTTTTTTTGCATTTGCATTTGCATTCTTATATAAATAATGACACATAGAAAATTATGCATATCTGGAAAAATCATAGTTGGTACCAAGACCATTTACCTTAAATCATCTCCACATGGAGAAATGGGTGTTTCTTATTTTGTTTTGGTGTATCTTGGTTTAATATGGTACCAAATTATTAAGCAGTTCCAACAGTTTTCTTGTCAATGTTAATGTGATTATCACAGTTATATTGATGGAAGTCAACCTTCTACTTTATGCTGCCCCATCTATTTCTGAGATACATTGGAGCAGTTTCAAAAATTGTCTGAGATGTTATCTCCATCAATAATATCACCAGACACCTAAATGCTAGAATTTTAGATTTCCTAGTAGATCTTCTCAACTATGATTTCAATCTCAGAGAACAGAGGGCATGATGCATATCATGCTGGCTGGCATTGTCTTGCTTTGCATTTCCCAATACCTCTGCCCTTCCATTCCCTACAAATTTCATATATACTTTAAGGTTAAAATCCTTTCAAATCAGAAAACATTAAATCTGTGAGACATTAGGAAATTTGTAGCATACCTTACTTACTTTAGAGCTGAGGAAATTAAGACTCAACAAAGCTATTATAACATTGCTGACCCATTATTAATAATTTATAATTTCAATAAATGCCATCATAAATTATTCCTGATAACAATAATAAATATATATAACGACTTATGGTTTGTATGGGACTCTCTTCACAACAATGCTATTATAATGTTACTGAAAGTATTATTATCTCCATTTTATGGATAAATAAATTGAGCCTCTCAAAATAAAAATATATTGTAATGATTGGAATGATGCCACCTGCTGGAGATTTACTGTAGGAAAGCTCCACCATGAGGAGAAGGCCTCTAAGAGCAAGGCTGTGCAGCTTTTCCTTGGTTTCAGGAAGTAATGTTTGTTTGTGGGAGGAAGAGGGGGCAAGCCTGGCTCTCTCACTCTCTTTCCTCAGGATGTGGGTGGAGAAGGGAGCTAGAAATGCGCTCTCCCTTTAATAGATAGATGAATCTAGGCCTTTCTCTTTCTTTTTGCAAAATTCTTTTTTTTTTTTTTTTGTGGGGCAATGGGGGTTAAGTGACTTGCCCAGGGTCACACAGCTAGTAAGTGTCAAGTGTCTGAGGCCGGATTTGAACTCAGGTATTCCTGAATCCAGGGCCGGTGCTTTATCCACTGTGCTATCTAGCCGCCCCCAAAATTCTTAATCTCCTTAATAAATGCTTAAAGGTCTACCTCTTGCTAAAGCTTATAATTTATTGGCAACCACCCATTAGATATTTTAGACAAACTAGCTAGAATTTTAGCCACTTACAATCTGAAGTCTTCTAAATTATCTCATGTTGGAAGATTGTGTCTCTCTTTCTTTTTGTAGATTCTGTAGTTTTGGAATCGATTTAGAGGCTTGATTTAATGTTCTTTTTGAGGGAACCAAAGGAATGCTCAGGCAACTTGCTGGCTTTTTTCCGCCATCTCTTCCACCCCAGAAGACAAGCTTTTTAAATGGTAGTGGACTGTTTCTGAGTGTGTACACAAAAATTCAAAACAAGCCAAATCTCTTTGTTCCTTCTGTAGTGGTGAGTCAAAAACTACTATAAGCCTCAGAGTGAAGAAAGGTAACAAAAGCAATCTCTTTTATCTTCCCACCTAGGCTAACATGAAGCCTTGAATACATGGCGCTGTTGTTTTTGTTATTGTTTTTGATTTGTTTGTTTTTTCCACTGTTTTGTTTCTTCTTTACTGTTCTTAATAAATGAGTATGTTAGGTGGAATGCTCTATGTTATTACTTTGTGAGCTTGGATTGGAAGAGCCACCAGAGATTCTCTCACTAAATTCAAGAGGCATCTAGCCCTGAAGAGAGACTTGACTGACTTAATTCAACAATAGAACAACCCAGTGTACTTTGCCCTGCAAGTGAGTGATTGTCTATCAGACATGCTGCACCTGAAGTGATCTGCTTAGTGTCAATATGCAAAATCTGAATCTCCTCTCCCCAAGGACTGAGATAGTAGAGACGAGACCATGTAGCTATTTCAGGGGAGATATGTTCATGTTTCTGTTTATGCCATATCTTCTAAGGGAATCTGCGTGTCAATGTTAATTGCTGTTAAGTGCTATGAGTGAGATTTTCCTCACCCCTTAGTTATAAGATATTTAAAGAGATTTAATATAGCTATAAGTTATTTAACAATGATAATAATCAGTAAATTAACTAAAAATTGTGAATTATTATGCTTAGATATCTATTTTTATTGTATTAATAGCTTAAGTCTCTCTTTTCTACTCAACAATGTCAGAGGATACGTTCCAATGTTAAGCAATAAGCAATATCAGATGATATTATAGTCAAGTCAATAATAGGATATTATAGTTAGCAATATGATGTTTTAGAAATAATGAGGGGGCAGCTAGGTGGAGCAGTGGATAAAGCACTGGCCCTGGATTTGGAGTACCTTAGTTCAAATCCGGCCTCAGACGCTTGACACTTACTAGCTGTGTGACCCTGGGCAAAGTCACTTAACCCTCATTGCCCAGCAAAATAATAATAATAATAATAATAATAATAATAATAATAATAATAATAATAATAATAATAATAATAATAATAAACTTTGCTTGACAAAAGGGTCATGCATTAAAGATTTGACCATATGTTCAATGAAGGGGTCGTGCATCAGAGTTATGACCTTATTGCTGCAAGAAGACTGATAAGATTATTGGAAAATGATGATGACTTTGTCACATAGGCAGTTTCAATATTTAAAAAAAATATATATTTGCTAAGCATGTGAGCTCTATAGGAGTATAAATCCCTGTTGAGTCCTTAGCTCAAGGTCTTTCAGGTTCTATACCTGACTGGCCAGCTTTATTGTGACATGGGCCTTCTCTCAATAAACCTATCTTTAAATGGCTTGGAGACTTTGCTTTGTTTCTTCATCAGACTTAGAAATTTCCATGACAGTGCTTATAGATGATATTGAGAACATTAACTGAATAATGTTAACGTGATGACAGAAACTAGAGCTGACATTTTATATTAAAAATTAAATAACTGGGGGCAGCTAGATGGCACAGTGGTTAAAGCACTGACCCTGGATTCAGGAGTACCTGAGTGCAAATCCAGCCTCAGACACTTATCACTTACTAGCTGTGTGACCCTGGGCAAGTCACTTAACCCCCATTGCCCCACCAAAAAAAAATTAAATAACTAGAAATTGATATTTGGGAAATAGACTTGATGGGGACTTGAAGTCATGCCATAACAAGACCCCTACTGATTTGCAAGGTACCCTTAGAACCTGAGCTCTAGGAACTTGACCTGTTACTATATTGTATGGGTTAAGAAGGAAGCCTAGAGCATTAACACAGGAATACAAAAGCAAAGCTAATCCCTACCTTTATGCAATTTACATTCTAATGCATATAGTAGATTGATAGCTAGGAAGGAGGCTTTGGTATCAGTGTTGCTTTGATTATTGTTGCTAAATGAAAGAGAGAGAGACAGAGAAAGAGAGAAAGATAGAGAGACAGAGAGGAGAGAGAGAGAGAGAGAGAGAGAGAGAGAGAGAGAGAGAGAGAGAGAGAGAGAGGAAGAAAGGGAGAAAGGGAAGGGAGAGGAGAACAAAGAGGGAGAGGGAGTGGGAAGGAGGGGTAAGAATCATGGAGATTGTTGAAGAGTTTGTGGAGGCGGCAATAACGGGAGTGTAGTGAAATATGACTAGGGCTTTCTGAATGTTACTTTTCCTAAGGTGGTCACCAAGGAGAGTAAGATTCCAATGTAAAAATTTCTCCAGGGCATGGTCTCTAGTATAGACAATGTGGGTTTGTACAGAAATAGTTGGCCAGGAAAGACCAACCAGTCAGTCAGTCAGTCAATGAATATTTATTGAGTCTCTACTATGTGCTATATCCTGGGGACACAAATACAAAAAAGAAAGACATTCCCTGCCCTCAAAGACTTTATAACTAATGGAACAAGATAACACACAAAGAAAGCTGAAAACAGTTTTTTAGGGATGTACAGGAAATTTCCTGACCAAGGTATTATGAAATTAGAGAATTGGAAATGCAGTAAAGTAAGGAGATGGGGAGAAGACTGTGCTGGACCCTCCCCTCCTTAACAAGTGCTCCAGGAGTTCACTGTTCTGATCTCTAATCAAAGGGACAATAAGAGGTGTTAAATATCATGGTTGATTATATCTTGAAAGTGTAGTTTCCCAATAATATTATAATAATGTCTTACAATTTACAATAATAATAGTAATAAATTCCTTATAAAAATTCCTTGCTGAAATCAGTGAAATCCAAAAAGTAGTATAGCCAGTCGAGAAATGAGAAGAATGGAACAAGTCCACATATCCCCTTAATTCCCTTCTGTCTCTAAATCTCTGAGTTAAGAAGCTAAATTTGTTCTCACATAATAGGCTATAATCTTTCACTAGACTCTTACTAAAATCCCTTATCTTTATGTAGATCATGATAAATCACTCTACAGGTGTAACCTTTGAGATCTAAGGGTCACCTACTTGCCTTGATGATGCATGATACCATGTCTTTATTGAAGGTTGAGTAGTTATAAAATAAGGGTAATAATATTGGCAAAACACTGAAACACAAAGGAAAGACTGAAATATATGAAGTTGAGGGCATATCCTTTAGTTATGGATTGGAACCCACCATTAAAAACAAATACCATAATCAATGCTGGGTATATTTTTCACCTAACACATATTATTAGCATTTGAAACACATTATATAAGAGATTGAATCACTCAGACTAAGAGGAGATCTATATCTATATCTTATATATATATATGTGTGTGTGTGTGTGTGTATATACACATACATTACAGATAAATATATAGATATAATATAGATATGTTATGAAATTGGATGCATTTCCTCCTTGAGAATAAGCATAAACAAATTTCCGCACCTCTAACATGAATTTGATTGCTGAAGACAATAACTTGTTCCATATTATTTCTGCCTTATTCCATGAAGCAGAGATGGAAAATGACCTGACCTATGAATATAAGCAATTTATATTTAAACTATACTTAGATGTTTCCAAAAAATTTCATTCCAGAAGATATGAGTACCATGGTACAGATAGTATTATCTCAATTTTCCAGATAAGGAAACAAGTTCCAGAGAAGGAAAGTGATTTCTCTAAGGTTACACAGAAAGCAATTGACTGAGTCCAGAATTGAACTCAGGTCCCCTGATGAATAATAATAGAGTTCATGCTCCATTTTACTGAGCTCTCTCACTGATGAAATGATAACAGAGTTCATTGTTACAACACTTTTAAAGGAAAGTTGATTTAAAATTGTGGAAAATCAACTTCAAATGGTCACGGAACATTCCTCTAAGATAGGGGACAATTAAATAGAAGATAATGGAAGGAAAAGTCTAATCCAAGCACAAATCACTAGAGAAATTACTGAAGAAATGTAGCATACCAAAACAGGTGAGAATGAGCAAATAAATATTATAACTTCAATTAAAAAATAGAGTATTTAATGGACTGTAAAGGGATATGGGAATTACCTAGACTGATGGATTTCTAGCTGCTGAGTTAAATCTATAAAATCTATTTGCCCAGCTATATTCTAAAAGTCTGTAGCTGCTTAGAAGTCACCTTCTAGGAAGAATAAAGACCTATACATTTTGGTATAACTTAAATAGCTCTTTTTACCTCTGTTAGATCAAATCTTCATGGGGGGGGAATATTTCTGGAAGAAAAAAATGCTCCCACATCTAATCTATTCTTGTTCAATTTTTTATGTAAATATTTGTTGGGCAGTTCTAGCAAATTATACAAATTGAAGGAACTCATGAGTTTTTCTATCTAAAGAGTTATCATTCAGACACATAAGTTATTCCTTTGCTAAAGGACTTTGGAGACTTCCATAAGCAAATGAACTGAGTCTATTTAATCACTGATTATTGGGGTTTGGACAAAGATTGGGGAAAGTCATGGTGTAGTGAGAGAAGTATCAATGTCACCAATCCAGGTTATATTTCATAGTAGCTTTAAGCACTTGAATTTGTTGAGGATAGGTTGCAAAATTATTGTGATTTATCAAAGTTTGGGAAGGAAGTCTGGAAAAAGAAAAGTCATAATAATAATAATAATCAATCTGGTGAATAGAATAGTAATTCAGTGGGAAGAATGAATGGACTTGGAGTTAAAAGACCAGTTTGAACATGAGCTTTGGCATTGGCTACTAGTATCCCAAGGCAATCAATCAAAAAGTATCATTGATGTAAGTTTATGGCAGAGGCAACCATTGTTCAATTAAAAGAACACTGGACCTGGAATTAGGAAGACGTGAGCTCAGATCAACCTAATCCCATATAATATTTAAAGGCAAGACTCAAATTCTCACCTCATATTAGAGGAATTTTCTGATTCCTCCTTCAGCAAGTGTTACCATTTCTACAATGTCTTACATTTTCTTTTTTTTTTTTTAAGTGAGGCAATTGGGGTTAAGTGACTTGCCCAGGGTCACACAGCTAGTAAGTGTTAAGTGTCTGAGGCCAGATTTGAACTCAGGTACTCCTGACTCCAGGACCAGTGCTCTATCCACTGTGCCACCTAGCTGCCCCTACATTTTCTTTTTATCTATTTCATACATATAGACTTTTGTAGATGTTATTTCTTCCGAATAGAATATAAGCTCTCTGAGGCTATGGGTTTTTTATCTTTTTATCTGCAAAACCTATACCTAAATTTAATGATTGCTTGTTGAATTGTGAATCATACTTATTATGCCAATACTTAATATATCTTTGTATAAAGACAAGGAATAGATGAGCCCACTTTTACATTTCTCCTGCCTTTCTACATCCTACTTTATTGCCATTTTAGGAAATAAAATGAGCGATTTGCATATTCTTGGTGTTCCTAATTGCCTGTGACTACAAGTAAGAGAGAAATGGGAAGAAGAAATATGTTGCTTCTAAGAAAATTATTCATGGATACCTTCTTAAGGTTCTGCTTTTGTCTTTAAATAGAGGAAAATAGAAAAACTATGATCAGCTCTATGTGATCAAGAGTATCTACTTCATGTTGACCAAATCATATTCCCTTTTGTCTACATGTATGGAGAAATCAAGAGTAGTTTGAAAGGAGTGGATCAAAATGTCAAGTCCAAAGACAGGTGCTAATGTAAAAGAAGGGATGAATGAAACTTATTACAAATGAATTTATGAAAATATTCTTATCTTATATAAAATATCCCATGACATCAAGAAAATAAATGTTATAAAAATATATTATGGTGAAAAGAATGAATTGTAGGAATTCTGTGTATGTGTATTTCTCTCTTATTATCCTACCATTAATCATTATTAAAAATAATTTGTTTGAATACATGTGTTATATATATATATATATATATATAATTATGATATATGCTATTTATTGTATAATGTGTAAATATATAAAGCATATATATGCTATAAGATATATGCATGCTATATGATTATATATATATATATATATATATAGTGAGGTAAGGTGATAATTTTAATTTAGCTAGAAATGTTTAAGGAAGAATAAAACTTTTTATTTTGAAATGTGTAAAAGAATTAGAAAAATATACATTACACAATAAAAGTTTAGATAAAACTTTTGGAGATGATAGGGAACTTATTGATTTTGAAATTCTATTCCTTCCCACAAGCATTTGTGGAGTATCTTCTTCATTCAGATGATTGGTCTGGGCATTGGATGAGATACAAAGTATAGATGAGACAGTATTTTCAATTAGGGAGTCTTCTATGAGGATAGTTGGAGAGTAGCTATGGCAACCCACTCAAGCTGGGAGAATCAAGACACACTGTTGTAAATAACTGCATTGTCATCCTTCTGACTTGTGGAGGCAATAGTTAGCTAAAGTATTATAGAGAAGAAAAATGAGTACTCTTGGATTGTGATTGACAATAATAACTCTTTGGGCAGAAATGTTTTATCAGTAAAGATAATTGATCTCCCTGGCCATATTCGAATTCATCATGGTCCACAGAAACATAATTGTGCAAGATTATATAAACCCTGAATGTAAGAGCCCCATTAGGGAAGGTTAGAATGTGGAGAATTCCTTTGCAGAACTTCTATGTAAGGGGGCAGCTAGGTGGTGTACTAGATAAAGCACCGGCCCTGGATTCAGGAATACCTGAGTTCAAATCCGGCCTCAGACACTTGACCCTAGCTGTGTGACCCTGGGCAAGTCACTTAACTTTCATTGTCCCACAAAAAAAAGAACTTCCATGTAAAATTGGATCATCTCATAACTTCCCAGAGGGCAACTCTCCTCCGGACTTCATCTGGCCTATTGCTTTTTAGCTTCTTTTTCTGTGTTGTCTTCTCTAATTATATAGTAAGTTCTTTGAGGATAGGGTCTATCTTTTCCTTTTCTCTTTATCCCCAGAACATAATAGAATATGTGATACCTAGTAGATGTTTAATAAATACTTACTGACTGACTAATTGAAATAAACCTTTTATGCATGTGGGATTTTGAAGTGTTTTATACATCCCTAGATGATTCCATTATACAGTCATTCTGTGTGTACTTCATTGGCATATTGATCTTCTACTTTTGTGTGAAGAGGTAAATATTGTGAAGTTCAGAGCCATAACTCTGAATTCTTTTGTCCTTGAGGGTATAGTAGGGAATTAGAGGTGGGAGAGATAACCTTGGGTGTAACCATCTAAGGCAATAAGTCTGCTTTTAGGACTATAAGGTTTCTTTAATGCTAAAGAATGAACTTCTGCCGGGGATGTAATTAGTCTGAGGAATGTGGATGCAGCTACAATAGAGAAATTTCCTATTCTGGGGATAGGGTGCATGGAAGGAATTTATCAGGGCTATTGCTATTGTTGGGAGTGCTGGGATAAAATTATTCCATCCTAATTATGACTGGGGATTGGTCTTTTTACTTCCTAGCTCTAGGAATCTTATGTACTGTGGTTTTGTTCACTACTGGTAATGTTCTGATCAAGAATAAGGATTACCAGAACCATGAGTCAGGAATCCCATGACAATTTAGACAAAATCAACATTGTATTTTCTCTAAAGGCAATTGGATTTAGACTCTATCTCATACAATTCACTTCATAAGATATTGTATTTCCAACAGAATCTTGAAAATTCTTTCTCTTACAATATGAAAGGATTGATAAAGGAGTAGAATTGAAATAAAGATGTCTGTTCAAATCTTTCCTCAGGCATTTATGAAGTGGTGTTAATAGTAGTGCCTTCCTAGCAGGTTATTTTTTTTTTCCTGCGAATTGATGAGAAATGTATACAGAGTTTTTAGCAAACTCTAAAGTACAATACAAATGGCAGCTATTATTGCCATCATTATTATAGCTGTGACTTGTTCTATAAGCCTGGGGATCACTTGTATATGTTATAAACTGTAACACTGTACTGCGATAATAAGAGGGTCCTATTAATGTTATTATAGCTACCCCTCTAATCCTGAATCTTGTGGCATCTCAACCCTGCACTTAGAAACTTATAACTCAATACCATCACCATGTCTCTTAAGTATGAGGTGTAAAGGGAGGTAATGGAATTCTTTGTCCAATGTGAAACAAGAAAAAATCTTATGACAGATTAACTTAGGCTATGGTCTGTATGTGGTATATACACAATCAATCAATCTCTATCTATGTATTTTTATCTTTCTATCTCTATATCATCCTATATCTATATCATCTATCTTTTTATCTATGAAATTAGTAAATATTAAAAAGAGGAAAGTCCCTCTAACTAAGAAAGTTTAAATGTATATTTACATCAGAAAAAATATAAATTGATTTTTTTTCTGTCTAAAGTAGAATTTTTATAAGTTTAAAAATCCATTATTCTATGCCTGTCACATAATAGGTGCTTATTGACCCACATTTTATTAAAACTTATGAGGAGTCTCTCCAAAGTCCGCTAGACTCTCCCTTGAGCATAAAATTTGCATGGTTCTTTATGTAAAACACCCCAAGAACTGGCCACAAAGCTGGAATTTCATTCAGCTAACTTTTTCATCCATCTAGTGCCAAATAACGTGTTCAATTGATTTAAAAAAACTGATTTCATTGACAATTTCATAGAATTCACTTAATTGAAGTTTTATTATGCTATAATGGAAAAATAGTAAAAGAATGAAGAAACCCTGAACTGAGTCAGAAAATGTGGATTCTTGCTTCTGCCACATACTAGCTATAGGGCCTTATATTATTTTTCAGGTTTAGTTTCCTGGTTTATCAATTGGTAATAAATGTTTCCATTCTGAAACACACTGGGTTGTTCAAAGGTTTGACTTGATATTAAAAACAAAACTTATTACTACTGATTTTATATAAAAACAAACAAAAATGGTTTTACTGAGTTATAGAACTCAATGAGAACATTCATTTTATTAATACTGGTTGTAATTGATCATAAACTTATATAGTTGTGGTAAGTTAAAATGGATCTCTCCAGTTTGCATATTGACTTAGAAAACAACAGTGGATGTGGTATATGTTTATTTACTTTGTCATTAATTTCATAATTATATTTTCATTAAGTTCACGGCTATTTGAAGCTTTTAAGCCTCAAGTTAGTTACCGTTGGAAAAGCTCTGAACTGGGGCCACTTAATGCTTAACTGACCTGTCAATGTTCTTACAGTTGGTAAGACTGTATGAGTTTCAGAGATGTAAGACTAAAATTGACATCTTCCTGACTTTGTAGTGTGCTTTTGTTTTTGTTTGTTTTCTTTTTGTTTTCTTTTGCACAGCAATGAGGGTTAAGTGACTTGCCCAGGGTCACACAGCTAGTAAGTGTCAAGTGTCTGAGGCCACATTTGAACTCAGGTCCTCCTGAATCCAGGGCCAGTGCTTTATCCACCGTGCCACCTAGCTGCCCCTCTGTAGTGTGCTTTTGATTCACTATACCACAATGACAGCAAACTTGACAGGTTATGTTATTGAATATTCTGATAGAATGCACCGTGGATTGCACTAGAGCCTATTCCAATATAACATACAAGTATTCTATGCCTTCATCTTAAGTAGCTGTCTAATCCCATGATTCAAAAGTCCCTACATTAGATAAAAGCAATCAACAAAAAAAAAAAAAACAAACAGTACTGCAACAAAAAAGGATAGAATGACTAAAAAAGGTGTCTAAGGCCTAGGAATTATTTTTAAAACATCAGTCCCTCATTGTTATCATCCAGGGGTAGGAAGAAATCTGTTCCCTAAAATACAATTTAATGAAATGGTTCTTACATGATTTATGTTAGTCTGACCATGATGATTACTCAATTAACTGACAGTGAGTGAATTAACTAGTTTAATTTCTTTGGCTATTCTGTTATATTATGAAGGGTAAGTAAATATGGATGTTATTTATTAAATCTGTAACATTCTATGTGTGTGATTTGTTCAACTTTATACAAAGATTTACATCGCTATTTCAAAGAAGTAAAATAGCTGCATTCGTTTTTACTACACATCAAACTTTTAACTTAGGACATTTATGTGAGTGTTCACTAAAAATATTGGTCAAGCTGTTGGCTCCTAGTCGTGGTGGTGAAGGTGCAACTTCTTTCAGTCATCCCGAATCCAGGTTCATCTGACACCAGCAGCCACCCCTCAGCGTCCAGGCCAAGCCTCCAACTTCATTGCCGCCATGCCGCCCAAGTTTGACCCTAATGAAATTAAAGTCGTGTTTTTAAGGTGAACTGGTGGTGAAGTTATTGCCACATCTGCTCTGGCCCCCAAAATTGGTCCCTTGGGTTTGTCTCCCTAAAAGGTTGGTGATGACATTGCCAAGGCAACTGGTGACTGGAAAGGGCTAAGGATCACAGTGAAACTTACCATTCAGAACAGACAGGCCCAGATTGAGTTGTGCCTTCCGCTTCAGCCTTGATCATGAAAGCCCTAAAGGGATCTCCTAGGGACAGAAAGAAGAAGAAAAATATTAAACACAGTGGAAACATCAGTCTCGATGAGATCATGAACATTGTTTGACAGATGAGGCACCGATCCTTGGCAAGAGAGTTCTCTGGAACCATCAAAGAGATCCTTGGAACAGCCCAGTTTGTGGGCTGCAACATTGATGGCAGGCATCCTCATGATGTTAGTGATGACATCAATAGTGGTGCTGTGGAATGCCCAGCAAGTTAAGCTACAAAGGAAGACAATTCCAATAAATTAACATTTGAAAACAACAACAACAACGACAACAAAATTTTGGTCAATAACTAAGTATTCCATGAATTATAGACTCAATTGTTTTCCTCAATCTCTCTAACACTTTCTCACTTAATCAATACTTAAATTCCCCAAAGCAGCAAGACAATATTGGTGTGGATATGCCTTCCAACAATGCATCTCACAAGGCCTTTACCATTTGAAATATGGTAACAAGTATTTCTTAGACAAATAAATTCAATACTATGTGCTTTGCAATTAGTAAGTACTTAATAAGTGCTTTTTGAAGCAAATTAAATTAAAACTGATGATAATCTTCTCTAAATTTGGTTCATGAACAGAAGATTTACTATTGTTACCAGATACATCCTTAAAACTTTTCTAGCTGGGTGGGACGTACGTTGTTTTCGTGGTCAGTTGCTTTTCAGTTGGTTCCAACTCTTTGTGAACGCTTTGTGTTTTTCTTGGCAAGGATACAAATGTGGTTTGTCACTTTCTTCTCTAGTTCATTTTATAGATGAGGAAACTGAGGCAAACAGGGTAAAGTGACTTGCCCAGGGTCACAGAGATAGAGAGTAGTGTCTGAGCCCAGATTTGAACTCAGACAGATGAGTCTTCTTGACTCCAAGGCCAGTGATCTATCCACTGTGCCACATAGATATCCCTAACTAGCAAAAACCAAAACAAAACCCCACACACAGAAAACAAATACAAAAACAAACAACAACTAATATTTTAATAGTACCTACTCTGTGACAAATACATAACAAATGTTATCTCATTTGATCCTCACAACAACCCTGGGACATAGGTGCTATTATTATCTCTATTTTAGTGCCCCCCATGTGAGGGAAATGAGGAAAATATGTATGCTAACTTGTTCAGATGCACATAGCAAGTGTTTGTGGCCAAATTTGAACTCAAGTCTTCCTAACTACAGGTTCAGTGCTCTAGCCACTGTGCCACTTAACCACCTAACATGAGAAGAATGTAACATCACTGCTGATGAATCATTTAATTTCAACAAAACCAGTATTCTCTTATAAAACAAATATTTCCCCTGTGCATTTTTCATAAGAAAAAGCAACTTATATCTGTGAATACCTGCCCCTCCTCAAAAAAGAATGCTCCATTGGTTTAGAAATATCAACTTTTGCAATTTTACTAAATTTATGACTTGTTCTAATGATTGTTACTACTAATGATTATGAGAGATAAGCGATGAACATCATAAAACTTGTTATAGAAACCACAAAAACTAAAGTGTCAATAGCAAGGCCACCAGAATGATGGTTAGGGTTTCTGTGCAGGATTTATAAAGACTTAGAAAAGAATTGGATATTAGAAGAAAGTATAAAAGTATTGCCTTCTACTACAATGAAATGATTACATCTATAAATGAATCATGGGTAGTTTGAAGAATCTGAGTTATCAGTCTGATAAATTAAAAATTCTAATATATTTGAAACATCCAGTTTATTCCCCATCCTCAAGGACATAAAAGGCCTAACTAAAATATTGAAGAATTGTATAAATTCTGGGCACACACACGTTTATATACACAAACATATATGTTCATATAGAGAGTAATATATGCACACACAGAGAAAGTTATATAAATTAATGTAGACACATAACATATGTGTATCTATCAAAATTAAAAAATAACATGAAAAACCTATATGTATAAAACTATTTTGTAATAATAAGATGAAAAAGATGAATATATATTCACCCTGAAGATACTGAAAGCAAAATAAAATCTGCAAAGTTCAATTTTCCACAAAGCTTATTACCATATATTTGAGTGGGCTAGAAATAATAGAGATATACAGAATATTTGGAGGAGAATTAAGTGACAGTAGTTTGGACACAGGGGATATTCAGAGAATATTAATTTCTGGTGATAGATATGGTCAAAACCTCTCCCCCAGCTATTGACGTAACTTTGGCAACATTCCAAGGCAACATTCAATATTCAAAAACAGTTTTATTTATCCTTCAGGGCACAGGGCTCCATCACTTGCTGCTCAGGCTCACTTTGAACCTCAGAACTTTAAATATTCATTGGATTTGAAGACTCAATCAAACTTGGAGTTAATACATTGTCCCATGGGGAAAATGGATGATGTGGACACAACATGATCTCCATCTCACCTGCAGACTGAAAAACATGTTTTGTTCAGGACCATACAAGCTGCTCAGCTCCCTTTAATCACTATTTCTCTTGTCTTGTTTTTTTTTTTCATTTCAAAGTTTTTCATAAGCAAATTGATTCACTTAGCCTTTTCTCCATACCCTCAGAGATAAGAAACACCTTCCAAAAAGAGTTAGAGTCATGTTCCAGTAGCAAATTAAGTTGTTCAGTGCAGCACATAAGTACAATGTAAAGAAATTCAAGTCTGTTTAAAGAAACGTAAGATTATATAGCTAAGACATTTCTTCTCATTTTTCTTTTATAATGCAGTTAGGGATACGAAAGTATCAAATCTCTCTGAAAGAAAACTAAGCACATTTGGTGATCAAAATTTTATAGGATCAGAGATTTCAACCTAGATGAGATTTGGGGTTGTTATCTGGTCCAAACTCCTCACTTTACAGAAGTTGAGCCATATATTAAGGGTCAGACAGGTAGTAAGTGGTAGCAAGGGGATTTCGAACAAAGATACACTGATGTCAAATCCAGCTGCTTTTTGCTACAGTGTTCTGCCTCTAATGTAATAACTGCCACATAATGGTGATATTAGGCTCATTTAAAAACATGCAGCTTTTCAAAGCTAGTTGTTTTGCTGTAAGGCAATGGAACACTGTAGCCTCTTTTATGCAAGTTGCCCTTTATCTTATTGATTATAGGGAATTGGACCAGAACAAATACACTAACTGGTGAAACTATAGCTATTCAAACATGTAAAGGGAACGATAATACATACATTATTTCCTCATTCCAAGGATTTTCAACTTCTCTGATTTCAAATCATTTTTTGCATTAATGGGGCAAATTGTTAAATATGTGAGTGTACCTAAGCATTTCATTATCAGTTTTGCCTTATAATTTATATTGGAAATTGTTGTACCATATGATGAACAGTAATGGGGTTAGGATTAATAAACACCAGACAATGTCTCTAATATTTTTGTACCAACTAAATCTTACAATTATACTGAGCCATCAAACAGTCTCATGACTGGACAAGTGGTAGTGGATTTGATTTTATTATAATAAATCATTGTTGTTCCAACTGTATAAAAAAATATCTAAGGTTTTTTTTCACTAACAAAGATGGCTGAGAATTTAGAATCTTGAGGCCACTTGAAATGACCCTTAAGTCAAATTGCTCCAGGAATGTGTGACTTCTCCATGTTGTACAGCTGAAAATCAATGAGTTAATATTTCTTCCTCCCCCCAAAGAAAATTCCAAAATCCATCATCAGACTTTTCCCTGTGTTTAGAAACTGTAGTCATTGAAACCTCATTACTAGAAGGTAACCATGGATGTGGTCATTTTGACTAGGGGAAAACATATTGATCCCTGTTATAATCGAGAGTGATTGATTGACTGTTCAGTCTGCTCCCCATCGAATAGTGTACATCTGTGAAACTCTGTAGGCATAGATCCTAATCAGTTTAACCAAGAATGATGATGCTCTGAGAGACTGATTTATACTAATCATATCTGTTTTCAATTATTGTACAGCTTTGATTTGGGGTTTTCTTGGCAAAAATACTAGGGCGGTTTGCTGTCACCTTCTCTAGCTAATTTTACAGAGGAGGAAACAGAAGTAAAAGGGATTAAATGACTTGCACAGAGTTACACAGCTAGTAAATTTCTGAGGCCAGATTTGAACTTCAGAAGACTCTAGGCCTGACTCTCTATCCAATGTGTCAATCAGCTGCACAAACAATTAAGTAAATGAAGTTATTTTACTCTTAGTTTCTTCCCTCTGAGATTTCCTCCAATTGATCTTGTATATATCTCATATTTTCACTTTTATTTGTTTATAGTCTTTACAATTAGAATGTGAGCTCCTTTGGTGCAGGGACTATATTTGCTTTTATTGTGTTACATGCCCTTAGCATAGTCATTGGCATACAGTAAGTCCTTAATAAATGTTTGTTGATATATTGACTTTATATGAAAATTGGAAGTATATATTTCCAGCAACCAAAATATGTGCGTCCTCTTATCTAGGTCATCAACATTTTTATAATCATGGTATCAGGAGCCAAGGTGGCAGAGAAAGGGGAGTAAGCATTCAGACATCCTGAACCAAATGCTCCAAAAAAACCTCCAAACAAGGACAGAAAACAACTCCTGGAGCAGCGGAAACCACAAAAAGACAGGTGAGACTATTTTTCCAGTCAAAGACAGCTTAGAAGTTTCACAGAAGAGGGAGCCGGGCTGAAAATGGAGTCCAGCCCCATGACTGCACCCACACAGAGCCAGCACCAGGAAGACTGCCCAGAGAAACTTTCCCACAACCTTGGACTCAGTTGCAATGCAGGCTTCTTCTAGAACTAAGCTCAAGGTCTAGTGAGAGGGCTGAATGGCTGGCGGGGGGGAGGGGATATTCTACAGGAGTTTATGCAAGAGTTAAGGGAGGATTTGGATGTCCTACCCCAGTGGGGAACCAGGAAGTAATCTTGAGCAGTGGTGGCCCAGATGGGGCAGGGGTGCATGCTCATCAGAGGTGGTAACCACAACACACAAAATTTTGCTTCCTGGTTGATTAGCAAGTTGGCCTGGGGTTATCTACAGACCAGAAAAAGAACAAGGCAAGTGACAAAAATGCCCCTCATTAAAACATAACACTTGAAACCCCCTCAAACTTGGGACAGTATATCTTGGAAGTGGGACCCCACATTAAGAATGGATTAAAAGTCAAGAGAAAGAGAGGCAGAGGAAGTTGTGAACCATAGAAAGCTTCCTTCATGACAAGGAAGATCAAGGTGCACCCACAGAAGTGGATAGCAACACCAGCACCACTATATCTAAACCTTCCAAGAAAAATATGAATTGGTCTCAGGCCATAGAGGCACTCAAAAAGGACTTTGAAGATAAAGTTAGAGAGAGAGAGGAAAAAATGGAAAGAGTAATGAGGGTGATGCAGGAAAAAAAATGAGAAAAAAAGTGAACATCTTGAAAAGCCAAATGAAAGAGGAGATACACAAGCTCTCTGAAGAAAATAAATGCCAAGGACTTCCAGGGTAGATCCAAGATGGTGGAGGAAAGGAAGTGAGCCTTAAAACTCATGACAAAATTGCTCCAAAAAAACATCCAAATAATGCCGTAGGACAATTACTGGAGCAGCAAAATCCACAGAAGAATATGCTGAAATCATCTTCCAACCAAGGAAAGCTTAGAAGATGAAAAAGTGGAACCTGCTGTGCTGAGACAGGAGTGGAGCCCAACTCAGCAGTCACCCTGACAGAGATCCAGTCTCAAGAAGTCCTTGCCAGAGAAAGAGAATTAGCTGCAGTGTCAGTGTTGTCTGGAACTAAGCTCACAATCTGGTGAGAGGGCTGAGCCCTCAGTGGGGGGGAGATTACAGGGGTCTCTGCTGATGCTGAGGCTGAACTTGGGTTTTTCACCCCTGTTGGGAACCAGGAGGTAGGCTTGAGTAGCAGTGGCCCAGGTGGGAGAAGGGCAGAGGTTCATCAGAGCTGGCTACCACAGCACACAAAGCTGGTTGATTAGCAAGTTGGTCTGGGGTCATCTATGGAGCAGGGAACAGGCCAGGCAAGTGAAGAATTTGATCCTCCTTAAATCATACCAGCTGGGACCTTCTGAAGCTTGGGATAGTGCAGCTTGGAAATAGTGCCCCACTTTAAGGAACTAAAAGTCAAGTAAATGAAAGGCAAGATGAGCAGACAGAGAAGGCTAAGGACCATAGAAAGTTTCTTTAGAGACAAGGAAGATCAAAGTGTACCCTCAGAGGAAGATGCCAACATCAGAGCCCCTACATCTAAAGCTTCTAAGAAAAATATGAATTGGAGGCAGAGCCAAGATGGCGGAGAGAAGCCAGTGAGTTGCTTGAGCTCTCCTTCTTTTCCCTCAAAAAGAACATTAAATCAAAGACTCTGGAAAGATTCTGAAACTACAGAAGCTATAAAGATACAGAGAGACACAGACTTCCAACCAAAATTAATTTAGAAGACTTCAGGAAATATCGGTCCCACTAGGGCAAAAGGGAGGAGCAGTGCATGGCAACAGAGCACTGAGAGGATCAAGCCAAGTCAGCAAGAAGTTGTGGGCCACAGCTGAGCAAATGAGGCCCCTGGATCCTGGCTGAACAAGCTGGTGGTGCAGCAGGACATTGGCGAAACCCACCTGCACCAGCCAAGAGGGCAAGTTGCCAGCTGGAGGGCCAACCACAGGACAGGCACAACCAGGCCCTACAGATCCCAGAACACAGGCAGTGATCCCACAGCAGTGAGAAATCAATCCACAAGCCATAGAGGCCTCAGTATAGAAAGCCAGTGACACAGCCCCTATACCCCAGCATAAGAAGTTTGAAACAAGGATACTGGTGCCCCCAAAAAAGACCTCAACTTTTAAAAAGTAAAAAAAAAAAAGATGCAGTATGAGTAAGAAACAAAAAAGAGCTCTCACCATTTAGAGCTTTGGTATCAACAGGGAAGAGACAAACACAAAATGACAACAATACTTCCAAATTGCCTACATGTGAAGCCTCAAGAGGGAAAATGAATCGGTCTCAAGAACAAAAAGCTTTCTTGGAAGAGCTCAAAAAGGATTTTAAAAATCAATTGAAGGGGCAGCTAGTGGCGCAGTGGATAAAGCACTGGCCCTGGATTCAGGAGTACCTGAATTGAAATCCGGCCTCAGACACTTGACACTTACTAGCTGTGTGACTCTGGGCAAGTCACTTAACCCCAATTGCCTAAAAAAACAAAATGAAACAAAACAATGCTTTTGGATAAAGCACCAGCCCTGGATTCAGGAGGACCTGAGTTCAAATCCAGCCTCAGACATTTGACACTTACTAGATATGTGACCCTGGGCAAGTCACTTAACCCCAATTGCCTCACGAAAAAAAAAAGCAGCATGAGGTCCTTTTTATACAAAGAAAAGATTCAGCAGCTTGGAAAAGGAAGCTCAAAGATTGACTGAAGGGAACAATTCCTTAAAAATTCATTTGGCCAAATGGAAAAAAAAAGTGAATAATCTCACTGGAGAAACAATGCCTTAAAAATTTCAATTGGATGATTTTCCGTTTGGCTGTCATGCCCATGAGGAGGGCTCTAAGCAACCATGGCACCCAGCCAAAGTTGCATGATTCTGAAGCCCCATTTCCACAAAGACTGGCAAAGACTAGTTGCCACATGGTTTTACCAGCCAGCCAGGAAGATCAGGAGATGAAAGGCCCATCATGCAAAAGCCTGTCAAATTGCTCCTTGCCCTGCCTCTGGTCCTATCTGGCCCATTGTGAGGTGACCTAATATCTGATACCACACCAAAGAATGTGCTAGTAGAGGATTCAGCTTGGAAGAGCTTAGGGTGGATGGAATCTATAAAAAAGTGGCATGGACCATTGGTATCTCTGTGGACCCTCAACACCGAACTAAATATACAGTCTCTCCAGGCAAATGTGCAGATGAAGGAATAAATACCCCAAAGAGCTAGAAAGAAACAATTTAAATACCACGGAACCACAGTCAGGATTGCTCAGGACCTGGCAGCTTCAACATTAAAGGATTGCAAGGCTTGGAATAGGATATTCCAGAAGGCAAATGAGCTTGGATTGCAGCCAAGAATCTATTACCCAGCAAAACTGATCATTCTCTTTCAGGGGAAAAGGTGGACATTCAATAAAATTGGGGACTTTCAAGGTTTCCTGATGAAAAGACCAGAACTGAATAGAAAATTTGATCTTAACATGCAAGACTCAAGAATACTTCAAAAAGGTAATCAAGGGGGAAAAGTTACTCAATAAGGTTAAACTGTTTACATCCCTACACAGGAAGATAATACTTATAACTCTTGAGAACTGTATATGTATTTGGGCATACAGAATGATTATACACAGAGGGTATAAATATAAACTATCTTTGATTTGATGATATCAAGAAAATTAAGGGGTTAAAAAGGGAGTTTATGGGGAGAAGAGGAAAGTGCAGGTGGAATGGGGTGAATTACATCATATGAAGAGGTAAAAAAACCTACTACAATAGAGGGAAAGAACAGAGGGGTGAATATTCTTACAACTCTACTCTCACTAGATATGATTCTAAGAGGGAATAACTTATACTTTCATTTGGATAAAGAAACAGCTTATTCTTTAGGGAAGTAAAAGGGGAAAGGGAAAGGGGGGATTGATAGAAGGGAGGGCAAAAGCAAGGGAGAAAAGGGAAAAGAAATGGGGGGATAATAAAAAGGGAGTGCAGATTGGGGAAAGCAGGGGTAAGAAACAAAACATCAGTGAGGAGGAATAGGGTGAAAGAAGGGGGTAAAAGTACAAAGGGGGTAAATAGAATGGAGGGGAATAGACAGTCAGTAATAATAACTGTGAATGTGAATAAGACGAACTCTGCCATAAAACAGAGGCAAATAGCAGAGTGGATTAAAAACCAGAATCTTACAATATGCTGTTTAGAAGAAATACATCTGAAGCAGAGAAATACACACAGAGTAAAGGCAAAAGCCTGGAGCAGAATATATTATGCTTCAGCTAAAGTCAAAAAAGCAGGGGTAGCAATCCTTATCTCAGACAAAGCAAAGGCAAAAATAGTTCTAATTAAAAGAGATAAGGAAGGCAACCACATCTGGCTAAAAGGTAATATAGATAATGAAGTAATATCATTATTAAACATGTATTGCCAAGTGGTATAGCATCCAAATTCTTAGAGGAGAAGTTAAATTAATTATAAGAGGAAAGAGGCAGTAAAACTACACTAGTGGGGGAACTGAATGGTCACCTCTGAGAATTAGATAAATCTAACGAAGCAGAGTGAAATGCACTGTATACAAAAACCAGCAATAGTGTAAGATGATCTGCTGGGAAGTATGTGGTTATTTTCAGCAAGCAATGATCCAATATAATGCTGAAAGACTTATGAACATTGGAATCCTTCTATAGAGAAAGAACTGATGACATCTGAACCAAACTGGAACTCTTTTTTTTTTGGACAATTCCTTTATCTGAAGTTTTGTTTTTCTCTGTTTTCCCTCACAATCTAGCTAATGTTGAAATGTTTTTCCATGACTACTCATGTATAACTTTAAAAAAAAGTTATTTAATGATGAAATTATTTCCATCTAGTAGTCAGATTAAGGAATTGTCAAAAGAAAAAGATGTTATAAGAGGAACCAAAGCATAGTTTGTAGCAATTCCCTGTGATTAAAGTCAACACAAGTTTCTCATTTAGAAAATAGGCCATAATCACAAAATATAATCTCTCAAAATTTAAATACATATACAGAAACACACATACATATACTCAAACATAAATTTGTAAATGAGTAGGTAATAGGAAACATGAATCCATTGGAAAAATAGTATTAAGTTCATGTCAAATTGTAGGCCTGCAGAAGGAAAATTTCCAGTTCTTTGTTATCATTTAAAAAGCTGCTGCAAATATTTTTATGCAAACATGCTCTTTTCCTTTTTTAAAAAATCTCTTTGGGATACAGATCTAATAGTGGTATTGCTTGGTCAAAGGATATGCATGATTTTTATAGCCCTTTGGGCATAAGTCTAAATTGTTTTACAGAATGGTTAAATTAGTACACAACTTCACCAAGAGTGCATTAGTGTCTCAGTTTTTCCACATCCACTCCAACATGTGTCATTTTCCTTTTCGGTCATTGTAGCTTATATAGTAGGTTCAGAATGGTAGTTGAGAGTTGTTTTAATTTGTATTTCTTTAATCAATAATGACTTAGATATTTTTATGTGATAATAGATAGCTTTCATTACATTTTTTCTGAAAATTGCCTGCTCATCTCCTTTGAAAATTTGTTAGTTAAGCAAAGACACATTTTTTAAATAAATTTGACTCAATTCTCTATATGTTTCAAAAGCACGATGTCTATCAGAGAAACCTGCTATAAAATTTTTCAGTTATGAATTCTGTATATTTCCCTCCATCCTATATGATCCATTTATCTTACTCTTTTTCTCTTCACTCCATCCATCCTCCAAAGTGTTTTGCTTCTGTCTTTTACCTATCCCAATGTGCCCTCATTTATATCACAACACACTTCTCTTTTCTTCTTCCAATCCTACTTTCCTATAGGGTAATTTAGA
The DNA here is from genome assembly GCF_019393635.1 of Dromiciops gliroides. NCBI lineage: Eukaryota > Metazoa > Chordata > Mammalia > Microbiotheria > Microbiotheriidae > Dromiciops > Dromiciops gliroides. Next base: position 624,526,905 of record NC_057862.1, on the reverse strand, counting down.
TTTCTATATCCAACTGAATCTATTCTGCCCCTCTCTTTCCTGTTCTCTTAATGGATTCCTCTTTCTCACCCCATAATATCATCCCATCATATTTAACTTACACACCCATGCCTACTATCTGTGGATAATCCTTTAAAATGCCCTAGTAATGAGAATACTTTTTTGAAAGTACATGTATTATTTTTCCAAACAGGAATGTAAACAGTTTAAACATTGATTTTCTTTTATTTCTCCTTCCCTTTTGTGGGGACCAATTTTTAATTGGGGAGTGTTAACTAAGTGGCTCGCCACAATATTGAGGTAAGGAAGGAGACCAGCAGCCTCCCTCAAAAGAGAGCAGGATTTATTTTAACAAGAATGAACTTAAAAAAAGCAACACAAACAGGATAAGTAGGATCAAGGGAAAAGAAATAAAATGGGGAAAGGTAAATTATACAACCTGAAATACACCACCGCCCAGGAATCAGCTGAGAATACACAGCAACACTCCTGTTGCCTTCCAGCTTCCACCTAGAATGCTGGAAAAAAAAAAAAAAAAAAAAAAAAACCTCCCTTCTTCCCAGCTGACCCCAGCAAGCCCCCAGCCAATTGGCTGGCCACTCTGACAGTCAGATGACTGCCCTCACTACGCTTCAAATCATTATAATTTTGCCAAGGCCATGTAGGCATCAGTGAGTAGTAATGACATGAGGTGCCAGTGCCATGGCAATGGCTACAACCAGTGGGTGGAGCACCATGTGTTCTGTGGAGCCCCAGGCCAGTGTACATTGAGGTTTTTTTGTTTTAATTCTAGCTAAAAATGGGGTCATCAAAACCTCAAATAGCAATTATTCTTTACACTTTTATCTTTTTATGATTTTTTGCACCTTATTTTGAAAGTCAGATTTTCCATTCAACTATGATCTTTTCATCAGGAATGCTTGAAAACCTTCTACTTCATTGAAGATCCATTTTCCTCTTAAAATATATTATTCAGTTTTTCTGGGTAGTTAATTCTTGATTGTAATCAGCAGTATTGCTTTCCAGAATATAATGTTAATTGCTTTCTGATTCTTTAACATATTAAAGTTTGTGTTATACTGACTGAGGATACATGATATTTAAATTTTTTTTTTCTGGCTGTCGGCAATAATTTCTCCTTTATCTGGGAGGTCTTGAAAATGGCTATAACATTCTTGGGAATTTTCATTTTGTGATATTTTTATCACAGATATTTTAAAAGAAGTGATTGTTGCATTCTCTTGATTTTTATTTTACCTTCTGGCTCTAAAATATCAGGGCAGATTTCTTTAATAATTTATTGAATGATGGTGTCTAGGCTCTTTTTTATCATGTCTTTCAAGTAGTTCAATTATTTTTTAAAATTATCTTTCCTGCGTCAATTTTCCTACTCAATTGTTTTTCTACTGAGATATTTCACATTGTCTTCTTTACTTTTTATTCTTTAGATTTTGTTATTGTTTATTGATGTCTCATAAGGTCATTACTTTCAATTTGCCCAATTCTAATTCCTAGGAATTTTTTTTTCAGTGAGATTTTGTACCTCATTTTTAATTTTTCCAATTTTATTTTATTTTTTAATTGGGATCTTGAGTGAATTTTTGTACCTCTATTTCCATTTGTCCAGTTCCACTTTTTAAGGAGTTCTCTTTAGTAAATTTTTGTATAATTTTTTTCCCCATTTGACAAATTCTTCTTTTCAAAGCATTCTTTTCTTCAGTGGATTTCTATATCTTTTTTTAAACCATTTGGTCTATTCTGTTTTTAAAAATGTTATTTTATTTTTTTAGTATTTTTTGTGCTTTCTTTACTAAGCTGTTGACTCTTTTCATTGTTTTCTAGCATTTCTCTCATTTCTCTGCCTAATTTTCTCTACTTCTCTTACATGATTTTTAAAATCTTTTTTGAATTTTTCCATGGCCTGCAACAAATTCATATGTTTGTATGTGTGTGTTTGTGTGTGTGTGTGCGCGCGCGCGCGCATGGGTTTAAATGTAACATTTTTTTACTTTGTTGTCTTCTTCTGAGTGCTTGTTTTGATCTTCCTTGTTACAATAATATCTTTCTATAGTCAGAACTTTTTTCTATTGTTTGCTCACTTTTCTAGTCTCTTGATTTTTAACTTTATGCTAAAGTAGGCCTCTGCTTCCGGGGAAGAGGGCACACTTTACCAATTTTCAGGGTTTTGTGAAGCTGTTTTTAAAACTAGCTTTGGGAGTCTGTAAGCTTTCAGCTCTTTTACTGTGGTGTGATCTAAGAAGTATCTTTACTGTGCTCCTGGCCTGTGTTCTTGTCTCTTCTGCCCTGGAACTATAACCAGAATCTTGGTCCAGAGTGACAAGCACTCTTTCCTTCCCTGGAATTGTGATCAAGTTCCTGGTCCAGTGGAGCCACAGATTCTGTTATGCTAGAGCTTCTCCTCATTTCAGGCCTCCCACCTAGGACTATGACTCAGATTCAAACATGGACAATGCTAGCATCCTTCCCCCAGTGCTAGCAAAGGGACCAATGTAATCTATTTCTCACCAGCTGTCTGACCTCCTTAATGTCTTTGGGCTTTTGGGTGTTCCTATCACTGCATAATTTATTTTAGGCCATTATATTAAAGGTATTTTGAAAATAATTTGGGAGAGCTCAGGCAAGTACCTGCCTTTGCTGTACTTTCTTAGCTCTCCTCCTTAACTATGCCTTCTAGGATAAAAATAACCCCATTATTTTTGTCATTTAATGCCATTCACAACATGGCCCAAACTCACCTTTTGAACATCATTGTACATTCTTCCTCATTACTCATCGGATGGTCCAACCATTTTGACCTTATTTGTTGTCTTTATACATAACACATCTGATCTGATCTTTATGCTTTTTCATGATTCTCTATATATATTCTTCATCTCCACATCTTGGTACCCCTAATTTCCTTCAGGACTCCACTCAAGTATCCTCTTCTACATGAAGACTTTCTTGATTCTCCTACAAAAAGTTCACTCTCCTTCAAAAATTACTTTTAATGATTTTATATAAGCACAGTAACATATATATGCTTATATACACACTAAGGGACATAGAAGTAAATACATGGTGTTTCCTCCAATATAACATATAATTTTCTTGATGATAGAGACAGCTTGTTATTTTTTTCCGTATATTTATAATATCTCATATCATATTCATCCCACAATATTTATATAATACAAACTTATTAATTCATTATTTTATTGAAAATTACTTTTTATGATATAAAATCATAAGAGCCCTTTTCATTTAGGTTCATATCCTTCACTTAGCACTTTCCTTTTTTTCTTGAACCCTAAATGTGGGGTCAGGTACCTCTATTATCTCTTCTTTATTGAGAAAACCTATTACTTTTAATTAGAAAAATTCTATCTCATTATTCACCATGAAATAAGATATAATCTTTGATCCTGGAAACAAATGTACAAAATGTCACCCCACCCCTAATAATTCCTTCTACCAATAAATTTTATTCAGCAAAAACACAAACTCTATAAAAATAAATGAAATTAGAAAAGTTATCAGGAGCCTGTAAAGTCTCACATTTAATTTAGATCCATTACCTCTTTCTTTTTAATGAGTTTTGCCTTACCCTTTCAAACATATTTCCTTTCCTGGATTCCCCCACCTTTAAACTTCAAAGTTTCCCTGGTCCATCCTTCTATTTTTGTACTGTGACTCTGTCGTATGAGACAAAGTTGTCCACAGCTCCTACCAGTCAACCATAGTGTGAAGAAAATGATAGAATTTAAATCACCTGAAATTCAAATAAATACCCAGAAACTGTAAATATTCACCAAGTGGTATTTTTGTAGTTTCAAAAGAAAAGTTCTCCTAGGTGTGAAGTCAAACATTTTGACCACATTTTAAGGACAAGTAAGACTTCACAAGAAGTTGGCCAAGTTGGAAAAATACCACCACCCAAATCATAGCCCATGAAGTATTCATTCCCACTCACTTCAGAAATAGTATTTCCTTTCCTGGCCCCTTCAACCCACTTCATGGAATAATTTTCACACAATATGTTGCTGAATAGTGGGAAAGTGACAATTAGATGAATGCACAGGTTGAATGTAGATGAAATTTCAATGCAGAAATATGTTCCATAAAATTTTCATGATCTAAAGCCTGGGTGGTTTTCCAAATCTGGTTGTTTATATTGTAAAACTTTCACAAAAGACGTCACCCAGTCTGATGCTAGCTCAAAGCCCTCTGTAGATTCTGTGCAACTTAATTATGATAAATGTTATATGGCCCTATGATGACTGTGCTCATGGAAAGGATTTTGTCTGCTGTAACATTGTTGTCCATCACAGAAGGAGTTCAATTTTTTCACCCATTTTTTTTAAACAAGAGTAGATATACTTGTGAGTGACAGTTAAATTTGTTGAAGGTATTAAATTGCTAATGCTAATGCATTTTACAATCTTCTGAACTGATTTAATATATTAGGCTGCCACTCAAAGTCATAATAAACAATACTATGCTCTTAGATGAAAATCATTCTGTCAGAATGAGCTGCTTTCTCAAATGGCTTCCGCTGCTCTGAGTTTACAAACACATTTTTATTTCTCTGTAAGGCTGCACCACAAACATACCCTCCTAACATATACACACAGACACAATGACATAAAGACTTCAATTTGCATCCTCTGTCACACCATTTTGAACTAACACCTGGTTTGTGATCTCCCTGGCTGGGAAATAATTCCTCACTCAGGTAGGGAAGAAGAGCATTTTTACCAAAAAAAAAAAAAAAGACATTTAAAACTTATTATCATTTAACTCCAAATCATTTTGCACAGCTCAGTATTTGTTTTCCTCCTTTCTATTATACACAGCAGACACCACAATGCTTGGCAGAGGATACACATCTAATACTAAGAAGCTGCAATAGCCTCTTGATTGAGACATGAAAAAAAAATAAACAAAAACATTGCTCTTTGGAATGGTTATTGGTCAACAGGTAGTCAACTGTTACATTTTGCATGTTTAATAGAAGAAGGATTCTGTGATTTTTTTATATGATTGAAGTATTTTTGAAGAGAAAAGTGTGATGAATTAAAGAACACACTAGATTTGGAGTAAGGAAGAATTGTTTTTAAATCTAGCCTTGGGTATTTAGCAGCTGTTTAACTCTGGGAATGCAATTTAACCATTTTCAACCAAAATTTCTCCATCTGTACATTCAAGGTAATAATACCATTTTTCTCACAGTGAGTTGTGAGGAACAAGAAAGATATTAAATATTAAGCTATGTATACATATACTTAGTTATCATCACTATCATTACTATTATCAGTTATTTTTATGTAAATATAAATTAGATATATATCTATATATATTTTATGAAATACATATATATGTATATATCTGTATATTTTCATTTCTCTATAACTTATATATCTCGATCTCTGTCTTGATCTCAGTCTCCATCTCAGTCTCTTATCATCTTGATCTCTATCTCTGTCATGATCTCTATTTATATCTCTATCTATATCTCTCTATCACTATGGATATGAATATATATACATATTACACACACACACATATATATATACATATACATATACATATACATACACACACACACACATATATATATATATATGTGTGTGTGTGTGTAACATGGTGTAGTGGAGAGAGAGCTTCTCTCAGAGTCAAGAAGATTTGGGTTCCAATATGATTTCTGACACATAGTACCTGTGTTTCCCTGGATAAGTCCCTTGACAGTACAGTGCTGCTCGAGACTCTCAAATTATAAAGTTAAAAAACAGGTATTCATTTGTAGTAGTAAAGATAGGTTTTGTAGGAAAGCTTATCTATACTGATGAAATCAAAGACATTGCAAAACACACACACATCTGGACCAATTTCTTCCTTAAGTAAAATGCTGTTAGAACTAAATGAACAAATCCATTCTTCTATTTTATGATTATACTTAAATAACGGAGACCTGATTCCTAATTCTGTTGTCCAGGAAAAAAATCACGTAACTGACAGCAAATAAACTTTGTGGATATTGATGTGAAATTAATTCAAGAAGCAATTAAAGCCAATTTTATTTAACAGGAAGAAAAATTAAACACTCTAGTGTTTTCTTATCTCAAGAACAAGGCATGAGTTAAATTCTACAACCTCATAATTTTTGTACCACAGAGCTTAGCAGTCATGGGTACTAGAGGTAATCCTGTTTGAAAGACTCTAGGTTGTTCACTTCAGAAGACTCAGGTCAAGGAATTGGGGACTTCTGATAGTCTAATTCAAATCTTTATAAACCAAGAGACAGGGGAATCTTCACTAACTATAACACAATGTGTTCTCATATGTGTGTTGGCACATACTTCGCTTTTCACTAAAAGGGAGATGATAGATAAATAGATAGAGGTAGATAGGTGATAGATGGTAGATAGAATAATATAGAAAGATACAGATATAGATATGAATATTTGTGTGTATGCACACACACACACACACACACATATATATATATATAGGAACACACAAATACGCATATATACACGCAATACATATGCACATATACACATAAACACAAGGGATTTTATTTTAAACTACTCAACCCAAAACCCAAGGGTCATATCCTTGGCTAAATTTATCACCCTCTCATCCTCTATATTAAGGACAGTAGACAATGAAATTGGCATTCCTAATTATGTCACCTCAACAATTATCAAAGATAGGAAGATATCTGTTCAAACATTAACTTTGACATTCCTTAGTGAATATCAGCAAGTCAGTTAATCTCTCTCAATTTGTTTCTACATCTAAAAATTGGTCATGATCATACATGTAGCACCTTCTTCAGGTGATTGTTGCATAACTCAAATGAAAGAATTTATGGAAAAGAGAGCCATTTGAAAATCACATACTATTGTTACCATCCAACAAAGTCTACCTTGCTAATTTGTCTTATTTATATGTGGTAATAATAATTGCATTTGAAGGAACATGAGACTCTATTATCAACTCTCCTCCAAAGCAGTGTGACCTCAAAATTGACAAATGTAAGTTTTAATTCCTAATGTATTAAATATAGGGAAGGAAAAGTCATTTCTGCTGCCCCTTGGAGCTCTGATATTTTATGATTCTATAAATACCAATTAGTTGTATGTTGGCATTGTTTTTCCTGCATTTTCAAAGAGGACCATGATATCTGGAGGTGATGTCATGACTTGCAGTGAATTGCATTTAAGTGAGGCAGGACTGTGCAAAGTCACCAAACTCACTTTCTCTTCTAGAGACATCTGGGTCCACTAGTAAGACATCTATAAGGACAAGTGAAAAAGGCCCCAGATGCAATGGGAGACTGGCATTTTAAAACTATTGTCTTTCCCACATCTCAGTTTCCTTGAGGCAATGGCTATTCAGAGATTAAGACTAGGTAAGAAGTGAAACAAAGCATGTCCTCCTTTATCTAGTCAAAACAAATGAATGAATGAATGAAGAAAGAAACCAAAATACCAAGAAAAAAGGGAGAAAAAGAAAGAAAAAAAGAAAGGAAGAAAGAGAGAGGAAGGATGGAAGGGAGGAAGGAAGGAAGGAAGGAAAGAAGGAAGGAAGGAAGGAAGGAAGGAAGGAAGGAAGGAAGGAAGGAAGGAAGGAAGGAAGGAAGGAAGGAAGGAAGGAAGGAAGTCTGGGAGGCTCTCAGGGTTTCTCTTATATGCAAGTTTCAAATAAGTACTGATGTTATAAAGACTTCAGAGCAAGAAGAGATCACAGTGGTTTGGTATAGTCAAAGAATTCTTCTTGAAGGAGATATTTTATCTAGTTAACATAAGTCAATATTCACAAAAGTTTAGAATTATATAGTTTTGGGACACTTTTTTTACTCACAATCAATAGAAGACAACATGTGTATAGATGTATAGATACTTTCCTACTTTAGAACTTTTTCATATAAAATATGATGATCTCCCCAAAGGTGAATGCTCATTTGAAAGGGAATACTGATGCAATTCAAATTAACTTCTTATTATGGAATGTTTCATCAGGTAGAGGAGTGGTGATAGACAAAAAATAATTATGAACTTGCAATAAGCTAGAAGAAAGTGGTGATAATTAGTAACTGGAACTTAGCTCTGCCTGTGATCTCATTCTATTTTTTACTGCACGAAAATCTTGCCAATAGGATTTTATAGTCACAGTTATATTTCTTTGTGGAAGTTCTAGCATAGGTGGAAAATGGCTTGAATGTTGACTTAATAATTAAAGATAAATATTGAAATATAGGACATCAGGGGGGGCGGAGCCAAGATGGCGGAGAGGAAGCAGCAAGCTGCCTGAGCTCTCCTTCTGTTCCCTCAAAACGAACATTAAATCAAGCCTCTGGACGGATTCTGAAACTACAGAACCTGCAAAGAGACAGAGAGACACAGTCCTCCAACCAGAGATAATTTAGAAGACTTCAGGAAAAGGTCGGTCTGACTCGGGCAAAAGGGAGGCCCAGCGCAGGGCAGCAACCCAGCGCCGAGGGGGTCGGGGCAAATCAGCAGGAGCTGCGGGTCACAGCCGAACAACTGAGGCTCCCGGAACCTGGTTCAAAAATCTGGTGGCCAAGAAGGACAGTGGAAAAACTTACCTGCACCGGCCGAGAGGGCCACGAACGGCGGGATCAGACGCCGGGGTCTGGCGCCTGGCTGGCCGAGCACAATCAGACAGGAAGTGCAGGACAGGGGATCTCCACACACCATAAAGGCCTCAGAGTAAAAGCCCGGTCACACAGCACCTATACACCTGCACAAGAAGCCCAAAACAGGGACCCTGGTGCCCCCAGAGCAGACCTCAACTTAAAGAATAAATAAATAAGCTGCAATAATGAGTAAGAAGCAAAAAAGAGCCCTCTCCATTGAGAGCTTCTGTATCAATAGGGAAGAAGCCAACACAAACTCAGATGAGGACAATAGCCTCAAATTGTCTACATCTGAAGCCTCACAAGGGAAGGTGAATTGGTCGCAAGAACAAAAAGCCTTCCTGGAAGAGCTCAAAAAGGATTTTAAAAATCAATTGCAAGAGGTAGAAGAAAAAATGGGGAGAGAAATGAAAGCAACACAAAAAAACTATGAAAAAAGAATCAGCAGCTTAGAAAAGGAAGCTGAAGAAAACAAAGCCTTAAAAAATTCACTTGGCCAAATGGAAAAAAAGCTGCATAATCTCACTGAAGAAAACAATACCTTAAAAAATTCACTTAGCCAAACGGAAAAAAAGGTACATAATCTCACTGAAGAAAACAATACCTTAAAAAATTCACTTAGCCAAATGGAAAAAAAGGTGCATAATCTCACTGAAGAAAACAATGCCTTAAAAATTAAAGTGGGACAGTTGGAAGAAAAGGAATCCATGAGACACCAAGAATCGGTCAAGCAGAATAAAAAAAATGAAAATATAGAAGAAAATGTGAAATACCTCATTGGAAAGACAACTGATCTGGAAAACAGATCGAGGAGAGACAATTTGAGAATCATTGGACTGCCTGAAAGCCATGACCAGAAAAAGAATCTAGATACCATATTCCAGGAAATTATTAAGGAGAACTGCCCTGATATCATAGAATCAGAGGATAAAATCATCATTGAAAGAATCCATCGATCACCTCCTGAAAGAGACCCCAAAAGGAAAACTCCAAGGAATATTGTAGCCAAATTCCAGAATTATCAGGTGAAGGAGAAAATACTCCAAGCAGCCAGAAAGAAGCAATTTAAATATCATGGAGCCACAGTCAGGATTGCTCAGGACCTGGCAGCTTCAACATTAAAGGACCGCAAGGCTTGGAATATGATATTCCGGAAGGCAAAGGAGATTGGATTGCAGCCGAGAATCTATTACCCAGCAAAAATGTGCATTTTCTTTCAGGGGAAAAGATGGACATTTAATGACATTGGGGACTTTCAATCTTTCCTGGTGAAAAGACCAGAACTGAATAGAAAATTTGATCTCAACATACAAGACTCAAGAGAAGTTTAAAAAGGTAAACAGAGGGGGAAAAAAAAAGTTACCCTATTAGGTTAAACTGTTTATATCCCTACACAGGAAGATAATACTCATAACTCTTAAGAACTGTAAATGTATTTGGGCAGAGAGAAGGACTTTATATAGAGGGTATAAATATAAATTGTCTTTGATGTGATGATACAAAAGAATTAAGGAGATAAAAAGGGAGTCTATGGGGAGGAGAGGAAAGGGGAGGTGGAATGGGATGAATTATATCATATGAAGAGGTGGAAAAAAACCTATTATAATAGAGGGAAAGAAAGGAGGGGGGAACATGGTTTCAACCCTATTCTCATTAGATTTGACTCAAAGAGGGAATAACATATACGTTCATTGGGATAAAGAAACTTAACTCACTCTTTAGGGAAACAAAAGGGGAAGGGAAAGGGGGGGACTGAGAAGGGAGGACAAAAGCAAGGGAGAAAAGGGTAAAGAAAAGAGAGGGGGGTGATAAAAAGGGAGGGCAGATTGGGGGAGGCAGGGGTAAGAAGTAAAACGTCGGTGAGGAGGAATAGGGTGAAAGAAGGGGGGAAAAGTACAAAGGGGGTAAATAGAATGGAGGGGAATAGACAGTCAGTAATAATAACTGTGAATGTGAATGGGATGAACTCTGCTATAAAACGGAAGCGAATTGCAGAGTGGATTAAAAACCAGAACCCTACAATATGCTGTTTACAAGAAACACATTTGAAGCAGAGAGATACACACAGAGTAAAGGTAAAAGGCTGGAGCAGAATATATTATGCCTCAGCTAAAGTAAAAAAGGCAGGGGTAGCAATCCTTATCTCAGACAAAGTGCAGGCAAAAATAGATCTCATTAAAAGAGATAAGGAAGGAAATTACATCTTACTTAAAGGTACTATAGATAATGAAGTAATATCAATATTGAATATGTATGCGCCAAGTGGTATAGCATCCAAGTTCTTAGAGGAGAAGTTAAATGAGTTACAAGAGGAATTAGATAGTAATACTATACTAGTGGGGGATCTGAATCTCCCCCTCTCAGAATTAGATAAATCTAGCCAAAAAATAAATAAGAAAGAAGTGAAAGAGGTGAATAGATTACTAGAAAAGTTAGACATGATAGATGTCTGGAGAAAATTGAATGGGGATAGAAAGGAATATACCTTTTTCTCAGCAGTACATGGCACATTTTCAAAAATTGACCATGTATTAGGGCACAAAAACATCATAGTCAAATGTAGAAAGGCAGAAATAGTAAATGCATCCTTCTCAGATCATGATGCAATAAAAATTACATGTAAGAAAGAGCCAGGGAAAAGTAGAATGAAAATCAATTGGAAACTAAATAATTTCATTCTAAAGAATGAATGGGCCAAACAAGAAATCATAGAAACAATCAATAACTTTATCCAAGAGAATGACAATAATGAGACAACATACCAAAATCTATGGGATGCAGCCAAAGCAGTGCTTAGGGGAAAATTTATAGCTCTAAATGCTTACATGAATAAAAAAGAGAAAGAGGAGATTAATGAATTGGGCATGCAACTTAAAAAGCTAGAAAAAGAACAAATTAGAAATCCCCAATTAGACACTAAATTAGAGATCCTGAAAATTAAAGGAGAAATCAATAAGATTGAAAGCAAAAAAACTATAGAACTAATCAATAAAACTAAGAGCTGGTTTTATGAAAAAACCAATAAAATAGATAAAATACTGGTTAATTTGATTAAAAAAAAGAAAGAAGAAAACCAAATTACCAGTATCAAAAATGAAAAGGGTGATGTTACCACCAATGAAGTGGAAATTAAAGCAATAATTAGGAAATATTTTGCCCAACTCTATGCCAATAAATTTGACAATCTAAATGAAATGGATGAATATTTACAAAAATACAAACTGCCCAGGTTAACTGAAGAGGAAATAAAATCCTTAAATAAACCCATATTAGAAAAAGAAATTGAACAAGCTATTAATGAACTCCCTAAGAAAAAATCCCCAGGGCCAGATGGGTTTACGGGTGAATTTTACCAAACATTTAAAGAACAATTAATTCCAATATTATACAAATTATTTGGAAAAATAGGTGAAGAAGGAGTTCTACCAAATTCGTTTTATGACACAAATATGGTGGTGATACCAAAACCAGGCAAAGCAAAAACAGAGAAAGAAAATTATAGACCAATCTCCCTAATGAATATTGATGCTAAAATCTTAAATAAGATATTAGCAAGGAGATTACAGCAAGTGATCACCAGGATAATACACTATGACCAGGTGGGATTTATACCAGGAATGCAGGGCTTGTTCAACACTAGGAAAACTATTAACATAATCAATCACATCAATAAGAAAACCAACCAAAATCATATGATTATCTCAATAGATGCAGAGAAAGCTTTTGACAAAGTACAGCACCCATTCCTAATAAAAACACTAGAGAGTTTAGGAATAGGGGGAGCTTTCCTTAGAATAATAAACAGTATCTACCTAAAGCCATCAGCAAGTATTATATGCAATGGAGATAAATTAGAGGCCTTCCCAATAAGATCAGGGGTGAAACAGGGATGTCCATTATCACCCCTATTATTTAATATTGTCCTAGAAATGTTAGCTTTAGCAATCAGAGAAGAGAAAGGAATTAAAGGAATTAGAATAGGCAAGGAGGAAACAAAACTATCACTCTTTGCAGATGATATGATGGTATACTTAAGGAATCCTCGAGAATCAAGTCAAAAATTACTTGAAACAATTAACAACTTTAGCAAAGTAGCAGGATATAAAATAAATCCCCATAAATCATCAGCATTTCTATACATGACCAACAAAGTCCAGCAGCAAGAGATAGAAAGAGAAATTCCATTTAAAGTAACGGTAGGTAATATAAAATACTTGGGAGTCTACTTGCCAAGACAAACCCAGGAACTCTATGAACACAACTACCAAACACTCTTCACACAAATCAAATCAGATCTAAATAATTGGAAAGATATCAATTGCTCATGGATAGGCAGAGCTAATATAGTAAAAATGACAATACTGCCTAAATTAATTTACTTATTCAGTGCCATACCAATCAGGCTACCTAAAAATTATTTTATACAGCTAGAAAAAATAATAACAAAATTCATCTGGAAAAACAAAAAATCAAGAATATCCAGGGAAATAATGAAAAAAAATTCACAGGAAGGTGGGTTAGCAGTACCAAACCTGGAGCTTTACTATAAAGCAGCAGTCATCAAAACTATCTGGTACTGGCTAAAAAATAGAGTGGTAGATCAATGGAATAGGCTAGGCTCAGGAAATGCAGTAGTAAATGACACTAGTAATGTAGTGTTTGATAAACCCAAAGACTCCAGCTTCTGGGATAGGAACTCAGTATTTGACAAAAACTGCTGGGAAAACTGGAAGATAGTATGGCAGAAATTAGGCTTAGACCAACATCTTACACCTTATACTAAAATAAGGTCAAAATGGATACATGATTTAGACATAAGAGGTGATACCATAGGTAAATTAGGAGAGAAAGGAATAGTGTACCTATCAGATCTTTGGAAAGGAGAACAGTTTTTGACCAAACATGAGATAGAGTATATTATAAAATGCAAAGTGGATGATTTTGATTATATTAAATTAAAAAATTTTTGTACAAACAGAAGCAATGCATCCAAAGTTAGAAGGGAGGCAGAAAGCTGGGAAACAATTTTTGAGGCCAGTGCTTCTGATAAAGGCCTCATCTCTAAAATATATAGGGAATTAAATCAAATTTATAAGAATCCAAGTCATTCCCCAATTGAGAAATGGTCAAAGGATATGAACAGGCAGTTTTCTGATGAAGAAACCAAAGCTATCTATTCCCATATGAAAAAATGCTCTAAATCTCTAATGATTAGAGAGATGCAAATTAAAACAACTCTGAGGTACCACCTGACACCTATCAGATTGGCTAAAATGACAAAAAAGGAAGATAATAAATGTTGGAGAGGCTGTGGGAAAATTGGAACACTAATGCATTGTTGGTGGAGCTGTGAGCTGATCCAACCATTCTGGAGAGCAATTTGGAATTATGCCCAAAGGGCGATAAAGCTGTGCATACCCTTTGACCCAGCAATCCCACTTTTAGGTCTTTTGCCCAAAGAAATCATGGAAGGGGGAAAGGGACCCACATGTACAAAAATATTTATAGCTGCTCTTTACGTGGTAGCAAGGAATTGGAAGTTGAGGGGGTGCCCATCAATTGGGGAATGACTGGACAAGTTGTGGTATATGAATACAATGGAATACTATTGTGCTGTAAGAAATGATGAGCAGGAAGAGTTCAGAGAAACCTGGAGGGTCTTACGTGAGCTGATGATGAGTGAGATGAGCAGAACCAGAAGAACATTGTACACAGTATCATCAACATTGAGTGTTGACCTACTGTGATGGACTATATTCTTCTCACCAATGCAATGGTACAGAAGAGTTCCAGGGAACTCATGATAGAAGAGGATCTCCAAATCCAAGAAAAAAAAAGAAAGAAAGAACTGTGGAGTATAGATGCTGATTGAACCATATTATTTCTTTTGTTTTGGGTGCTGTTGTTTTTTTTTTCTATTTTGAGGTTTTGCATCACTGCTCTGATTCTTTCTCTTGTAACAGGATTAATGCAGAAATAGGATTAATGTTATTATGTGTATATATATGTGTGTGTATATATATATCTATATGTATATGTATAGATATATATAGATATAACCTATATCAGATTACCTGCTGTCTAGGGGAGGGGGGGAGGGAGGGGAGGGAGGGAGGGAGAAAAATCTGAAATTGTAAAGCATGTATAAACAAAAGTTGAGAACTATCTTTACATGTAATGGAAAAAATAAAATATCTCAAAAAAATAAAAAAAAAAATAAAAAAAAAAATAAAAAAAAAAAAAAGATTAAGTGGCTCTCAGGGTCACATAGTCAACAAATATCAAAGACAAGATTTGAACTGTCAAAAAAAAAAAAAAAAAAAAAAAAAAGAAATATAGGACATCAGCATTAGATCCAATTGTAATCATTTTAATGGCTTATGGCTCAACAGTGACATTTTTCATGGATATTCTTTTTGTTTTCTTTTCAGAAAATAATTATTATGAAAGATATCAAATTTTATCTTTCAGGAAGTCCAGGGGACAAATATATCTGGCTGAGAACAAGTTCTAGGAGACAATGTCCTGGACTTATATGATTCCACAAATCTCTATTTATATTCTAGATATGTACAGTTATCAGTCTAATTAAATAACTACCTATCATCTATCTATCTATCCATCCATCCATTTATTTATTAATTTATCTATTTATATATTGGAAGTTATTCTGCCATCCTAATGGACATGAAAGAAGCAAAGAAAGAAAAATTAAAAATCAGTCATCAATGAAACTATTTTGAGTTTGTCACCAAATTCCTGGCCCATTAAATATTTATGGTTAATAATAGATTCATTTACTAGCCTCCTGATCAATGAGGCATCCCTATAACAAAATCTTTATAATGTATTAGAAGGAAGCATTTAGAAAAAACTAACACATTGCTTCTGACTGCATATTAAAAATTCCTTAGCATACACCACTATTTTTACAATGAAAGAAGAGAACTATATTTTCCCAAATATTTTCCTCAGATTAAGCTTGTCTGTTTCATTTATATGGTATTCTACACACACACACACACACACACACACACACTAACTCACACATATTTCTGTTTGCTTCATTGTAGTCATTGTACATAAAGTTTTCTTTATTCTTTTTGTATCAGATGAGATTGATCTCCCCTTGCTACTTTGAATTTTTTATATTAATTATTTCTTTCTGCCAAATACATTGCATTACCTTTACATACAAATTTCTTTATTTCTTCACCAATTAATGGACTTCCACTTTCTTTCCATTTCACCTTCTTTAAAATTTGAGACTCTAAATATTTTTTTGTTTGTTTTTGAGACATTTCAGTCTGTCTAACACTTCATGACACCCATTGCAGTTTTCTTGGCAGATATTAAAATTGTTTGCCATTTTCTTTTTTAGATCATTTTACAAATGAGAAACTGAGGCAAATAAAGTTAAGTGACACACATCTAGTAAGTGTCTGAGTCCAGATTTGAACTCAAGAATATGAGTCTTCCTGATTCCAAACACAGTGTTCTATCTACTACCTCACCTAGCTGCCCTTGGTTTATAAAAACAAAAAACAAACCACATTTTATTTTGCCTTCAGTGTGGTAGGTGCCTAGTAGCATAATCTCTGATTTTATGTATAGAAATATTAGTATCATTTAGATAATTCCAAATTGCTTTCCAGAAATATTGGTTAAGTGTATAATTTCAGTGAAAATGTTTTAGTTTCCAAGACTTCTGACAGCCCCTTTAACATTAACTATTCCCATCTTTTTATTTCATCTTTGACAGTTCATTGGGATTGGGAGGAAACATCAGAAAGGCCTTGATGTGCATTCTACATCACTAGTGATTTAGAACAAACATATTTTTAATAATTTGCAATGTTTCTTTTGAGAAGTGATTATTTGTATACCCCATAATCTTGGAAGCTAGGTGGCATAGTAGACAGGGCAGTAAACCTTGAGACAAGAAGACATGTAAATCTTGACTCTGAGACAAGAAGACATGTAACTCTTGACTCAGACACTTAACTATGTGATCTGGGCATTTCACTTAACTTGTGTTTATGTCAATTTCCTCATTTATAAAATGAGGATAATAATAGCATCTCCCTTCCACAATTGTTGTGAGGATCAAATAAGATAAAACGTATAAAGTGCCTTCCAAATTTTAAAGTACCATATAAAATCTATCATCATCATCAGGATCAAATAACATAATATTTGTAAAGCACTTAACACTTTGCCTGGTACAAAGTAAAAGTTACCTAAATGTTATTTATTATCATTATTGTTATTGTTCTCATCATTATCAACATCATTATCATAATTATCTGACCATTTGTCAATTGGGAGGAGAAGAAATGGCAAGTCACTGTAGTATCTTTGAAAAGAAAACCCCACATGGGGTAACAAAAAGTAGGCCATGAATGCAATGACTGAACAACCACAATGCTCAAATATAAATATAAAATAAATGCAAGATGTTTCTGTCTTTGTTGGGAAAAAGAGCTTGTACTTGGTAAAATCAGGACAGGATTTATGTAGAAGGTAGCATTTGATTTGAAGCAAAAGAGAGAAGTTTGATTATTGAATTGCAGGAATGGGGAATAGTTAGCACAGAAAAACAGAGAAGAATGATATGCTTGGGGTTTTGATCACCAAGATAGTTTGAATTGATCATTGAGTACATGAAAAGTATTTATATATATGTGTGTGTGTGTGTGTGTGTGTGTGTGTGTATGTGTGTATGTATGTATATGGTAAGGAGGTAGGTTGAGTTCTTGTTTGAAATCTTCTAAATTATAAAGAGAGTAGTTTGCATTTGACAATAGGAATTTCTGAAGTATTTTTGAGCAGGGATTTTAGACGGTCAAATATGATTTTAAAATATCACATTGTCAGCTGAATGAAACCCTGGAGAGAAAGGAGGAGACTTAAGGCCATGAGATCAATTAGGAAGCTATATCAAAATATCAGGAGGGGTCAAGAATGCCTTTACTCATATAGTAGCCAAAAGAGTAAAGAGCAGATGCTCTTTACTATGCTGTTTCTCATTTATTTTCTTCTATGTCTTCCTTGCCTTCTCTTCTCTAAACCTGGAGTCAGCAAAGTATGACCCATAGGTCAAATTTAATATACCACATGTTTTTATAGGATATACATGCCAAGCTTAAAATAAATAAATAAACACATAAATAAATAGATAGAAAGAAAGATAGATAGATACACAAACAAATAAATAAATGATAGGTAGGTAGGTAAATTGATAAATAAAAATAAATAAATAAATGTATAAATGAATGAGTGAAAAATAAATATATAGATAAATGAAAAAAAATTAATGAATAAATAAATAAGCAAACAAATAAATGAAATAATTCATAAATAAATAGATAAGTAAACAAATGAATGAATGATCAAATAAATAAAGAAATGGATGAATAAATAAATGAATAAATTAAATTCCATTGGCTCAGGATATACTGCTCATATAGCTTTGAATCCTTTTGAGTTCAATGGCAAAGTTTTATATTTGTGACAAGGATTATTGTGTGGTTTTATTGCTTCTTCATGAAAAATCACAATGGCACAATCCTAATTTGAGAGAATTTTGAGTGGCATATATGTCACTAAACCCTGACATTTTATTTTTTATTATCAATGCAAATTGATCATGTCAAGACTAGAAAAAAAGAGGGAAAACATTATATTACAATTTTTTGAGTTCAAGGTAAATATTGATTTTTTTTTCAGTGAGAAGAAATTCCCATAACTACTATTATCAATAATTAAATAGCTTTGGAAATTAGTTTTGCTATAGACTTGATAATGTTTTTTAGTGAATTCAACCTAAAATTACAGCACCAAACATGATTTATGTGTGAAACTTACAGGATGGTAAACTCAATTCAATATTATTTTAAGTTGTTTGAATCACAAATAATGTCACGTTTATATTTACAATTCCTGGGATGTCAAAAGTTAAAACAAGAAGTGAAATCTACAATCCAATGCATATTGGTTTTAGATATATTTTCAGAGCTCAAACTACAGTTCGAGTGGAATTGTTTGGACACTGATGCAAGTGTAAATCCATTTATGTGTGCAATTAAGTAGCTTCATCTTCAATTAGATGTGATTAATTTGTAATGTAGTCACATACTAAAAGGCAAATATAAATAATCTAATACAATTATATACCTAGATTCTTAGCAATTAATATGCTCAAATAATAGCATATCTCATGGATGATTATTAACATGTAGATCTATTTAGTTTAAAAAAAACACTTTCAAAGATGAAATGCATAAAATCTGTGACATTTAAAATTAAATGTATGTTTGCCTATTTCTTTTGCAAGTGAAGAGAAAATTAGCTGAGGTTTCTAAATTATTTGTTGCTTAGAAATTAGTGGCTACTGCACCATCAATGTATTAACTGGGTAATTGTAGCCAACAAATCATTTCTTAATAATGCTCTCTTTTTAGAAAAAGTAAATGTTTTAGGGCAGCTAGGTGGCGCAGTGGATAGAGCACTGGCCCTAGATTCAGGAGGACCTGAGTTCAAGTCTGGCCTCAGACACTTAACACTTACTAGCTGTGTGACCCTGGGCAAGTCACTTAACCCAAATTGCCTCACATACACACACACACACACACACACACACACATAAACATATGTGTGTGTGTATATATATATACACACATATATATATACATATATACATATATATGTTGATATTTCTAGAACATTTTGTTTAACATTTTATTTCCCCCCAAATAAATGTAAAAAATTTTTGCCATTTACTTTTGAAACTTTGAGTTCCAAACTATCTGTTCCTCCCTCTCCCCTCTCCTCATTGAGAAGGCAAGCAATTAGATATGTTGTACATATGTAATCATGTAAAATGTTTCCATATTATTCATGTTGACAAAGAATATATAGACAAAAAAACTTCAAGAGAGATAAAAAAGAAACATAAAAAAGTTAAAAAAATGTATCTTTCAGTCAGACACTATTAGTTCTTTCTCGGGATGGATAGCATTTTTAATCATAAGTCTTTCAAAGTTTTCTTGGATCATTGTATTGCTGAGAATAGCTATGTCATTCACAGCTGATCATCTTACAATATTTCTGTTATTTTTTACACAGTTTATTTCACTTTTGATCAATTTATGTCTTTCCATTTTTTTTTTCTGAGAGCATCTTGGTCATTATTTCTTACAGCCCAATAGTATTCCATCACAATCACATATTGATTTATTTAGCCATTCTCCAATTTATAGACACCCCCTCAATTTTCACTTCTTTGCTACCATTAAAGAGCTGCAATAAATGTATTTTTGTAAATATAGGTAATTTTCCTTTTTGTTTTTTATCTCTTTCTGGATGAAGACCTAGTTGTGATTTTGCTAGGTCAAATGGTATTTATACAGGGTGTTTTAGCCCTTTTGGAATAGTCCCATATATCTCTATAGAATGAGTGAATCAGTTCACAATACTGTATTAAAGTCTCATTTTCCCCACATCCCTTCCATTTATACTGTCCCTCCTCAAAAGTGTTTTGCTTCTGACTGCCCTCCCTTCTATGACCATCCCCATTCTCTTATCTCCTTTCCCTTGTTGTTTCCTTTAGAGTAAGGTAGATTTCTATGCTCAATTGAACATATATGATATTCCCTATTTGAGCCAATTGTGATAAGAGTGAGGTACACTCACTCTCCCCCTACCATCTTCCATTTCTTACCTCTTATGAGGGATGTTTTGCTCCATTCTACCTTTCCCTTTTTCTTTCTCCTAGCATATGCCTCTCTCATTCCTTATTTTTTTAAATAGCATTTCTTCATATTCAACTCACTCCTTTGCCTCTCTCTAGATATTTATCTTTTTATGCTTTTCTTGAGTGTTATACTTGGAAGTCATATTTTCTATTCATCTCTGTTGTTTTCATTAAGAATGTTTGAAAATCCTCTATTTCACTGAATATTATTTTTCCCACTGAAGGACTATACTCAGTTTTTCCAGGTAGATAGTTCTTAGTTTTAATTCTAGTTTCTTTGGTCACTAGAATATCATATTCAAAGCCCTCTAATTCTTTACTGTAGAAGCTGCTAAATCCTGTGTTATGTTGACTGTGGCTCCACAATACTTGAATTGTTTCTTTCTGGTTGCTTACAATATTTTCTCCTTGTTTTGGGAGCTCTAGAATTTGGCTATAATATGCCTAGGAGTTTTCATTTTGAGATCTCTTTCAGAAAGTGAATAGTGGATTCTCTCCCTTTCTATTTTACCCACTGGTTCTAGAATATCAGGGCACATTTCCTTCAGAATTTTTTTAAAGATAATGTCTAAGCTCTTTGTTTTTTCCTTTTTGATCATGGCTTTCAGGTAGTACAATGATGCTTTAAAAAAATCTCGGGGCGCCTAGGTGGAGCAGTGGATAAAGCACTGGCCCTGGATTCAGGGGTTCCTGAGTTCAAATCCGGCCTCAGACACTTGACACTTACTAGCTGTGTGACCCTGGGCAAGTCACTTAACCCCCATTGCCCCACAAAAAAAAATCTCCCCTGGACCTATTTTCCAGGTAAGTCATTTTTCCAATGAGATATTTTAAACTGTCTTCTGTTTTTTCATTCTTTTATTGCTTTATGAAATCTCATAAATCACTTGCTTCCATTGGCTCAATTCTAATTATTAAGGAATTATTTTCTTCAGTGAGCTTTTGTACCTCCTTTTCCATTTGGCCAATTCTAATTTTTAGGGAGTTTCTTTTTTTCTTCTGTGAATTTGTGTGCCTCTTCTCCCATTTGGCCAGTCCTTCTTTTCAGGCATTCTTCTACTCGTTAGATTTTTGTACCTTTTTTATCCACTTTGTCTATGTTGTTTTTAAGGTGTTATTTTCTTCAGTATTTTTGTGTTCTTTTTTTTTTTAGCCAAGCTCTTGACATTTTAAAATAATTTTCTTGCATTCCTCTCATTACTCTTCACATTTTTCCTCAACCACTCTTAATTTATTTTTAAAGTCCCTTTCAAGCCCTTCTATGACATAGGACCATTTCATATTTTTTCTTGGAAGCTTTGGATGTAGATTTAACTTTTTTATCTTCTTCTAAGGGTGTATTTTGATCTTCCTTATCACCATAGTAACAATACATGGTCAGATTTTTGTTCTGTTTGCTCATTTTTCCAGCCTATTTCTTGGATTTTAACTCTTTGTTAAAGTGAGGCACTGCTTCCATGGTGAAGGGTGGACTGACAAAGTCTTCAGGGGGTTTATGAAGCTGTTTCCAGATAAATCTCTAAATATTTGTAAGTTTTCTTGATTTCTCATAAAGTCATTACCTTCCATTTGCTCAGTTCCAATTTTTAAGTAATTATTTTCTTCAGTGAGCTCTTGTACCTCCTTTTCCATTAGGCCAGTTTGGTTTTCAAGGTATCCTTTTCCTCACTGGCTTTTTGTACCTCTTTAACCAATTTGCCTAGTATGTATTTTAAGATGTTATTTTCTTCAGTATTTTTTGTGTGTATTTTATCAACCTGTGTTTTTCAGAATTTTTTTGCATCACTCTCATGTCACTTTCCCATTTTTCCTTTATCTCCCCTAGTTGATTTTCAAAATCTCCTTTGAGCCCTCCCTTGTCCTAAGTCCAGTTCTTATTTTTCTTGAGGGGTTTGGATTTTGGAGCCTTGACTTTTCTATCTTCTCTATTTTGATTTTCTTTGTCACAATAGTAACTTTCTATGGTTATATTTTTTTCTGATTTTTATTAATTTTCCAGTCTATTTCTTAACTTCTATTTTTAAAGTGGGCCTCTGTTTCTGAGGCAGAGGGCACTGTGTCCCACTTTTCAAGGTTTTTTGAAAGCTATTTTCAGAATTACTTCTAGGAACCTCTAAGCTTTCAGGTTTTCCAAAGTAGTATAATCTAAGGACAGGTGTCTTCACTAGTCCCCTGTCCTGTGCTCTATTATCTGAGTGACAACAAACACTCTTTTCTACCCTGAACCTATTATGAATGTCCCTGTTCCACTTCAGCCACTCCTCCTCACCCTGGGACTTCCACTCAGAACTGTGACCCAGATATGACTATGGGCAAAGCAACAGAGTCCTGCCACCAATGCCAGAAAAGAGACCTCTGTGATCTCCTTCTGATCAGTTGTTCAACCCCCTTACTGTTTGTGTACTGAGAGTTCCCAAAGCCACTGCTGTTACTGCTTGTGATTCAGTGGCTCCTAAGGCTTGCTCCTGGTTTCCTGTTTCCCGGACTACACTGGCACAGTCTGCGCTGGACTGTACTCAACTCGTACCCTGGTGTGACAGATCTTCTAGGTTGACTTTGGCTGGCAAATTATTTTCACCCTTCATTTCATGGGTTCTGCTGCTATAGGAATTTTTTTACAGCATTATTTAAAGGTGTTCAGAGGGGGGTTTAGGAAAGCTCAGGCAGTAGCTGTCTTTTATCTGCCATCTTGGCTCTGCCTCCCCCTCTTTTTCTGAATATTTTGAAGTCCATATTTATATGATTGCATTTGTTATTTGTTAAACTAGTTGACTGCACATGCTTCTTTTATGGAATTCTAGCTATTAGATCATGCTTTCCTAGGTATTATGTTTTCAGCCTTCAATGACTGAAATACACATTTTTTTTCCTTTTATTTTTTTTTGCAGGGCAATGAGGGTTAGGTGAGTTGTCCAGGGTTACACAGCTAGTAAGTGTCAAGTGTCTGAGGGCAGATTTGAACTCAGGTACTCCTGAATCCAGGGCCGGTGCTCTAACCACTGTTCCATCTAGCTGCTCCTGAAATACACATTTTATCTTTGCTTTACCTATATTGATTACTAAGACTAAGTTCTCTAAGGACATTCCTCCTGTCATTTCTAATCACCATGATTCAGTTCTGAATTTTTATTGTAAAACATTTAGGTTCTTCCATTTACATAAACACCAGTATTAAGACTTATTGTCATATTTTTATCTGCATTCATGGGAATGTCACATCATCAGTCATCACATCATTACCATGACTTAAAATCATAATTATCTTTAACCAAAGTGTATTCAACCAACTCTATTAACATAGAAACATAGTAGTAGAAGTGGAATATAACATTTTTTCTTGAGCTTTCATTGCTATATCCCAAATTTTCTCATCTTTTTTTGGCCATTCATTCATTTATTCATTCCATTATGTTTCACAATATTTCTATTTCCTAACAATTGCTGTTCATATTTGTGTTCTCCAGAGTATAAACCATTATTCCATTAAGGGATTATACCTTATAAACTACTATTACTTGGCATAAAGGAAGAAGAAAGATAAAATAAAAACATATTTAAACATTTCCCCCTCTTAAACACTGAAATTATATTATGTTAAAAGTGAAGCTTAGAAAAGTAATTAATTCCCTTTTTCACACTTGACACCATTCAAATAAAATTGTACATATTTATAGAGCTCTAGATGATGTTAGAAGTTGGTCTAGGCACTGGTTGAGAAAACAAATTAAACCTTTCTTTTAGAATACCTCTGAGGATAGTCTCCAGTTCTAAATTGGGATTCATGGGGGTGTAAATGGATACCTGAATAATTAAGTGGGTCAGCATCTGTCATGTCATTTTAAGCCAACTGTTTGGATCAACTAAACCTTTTAAAAAGAAATATATATTTGAAAACTAGGGACTAGGAACACTCTGAAGTAACCTAAAAATTAGTGGCATTTTTTAAAGTGATTGTACTGCTGAGGTGAGGGTATTTCTCTCTTGTATATTTTAAAGAAAAGCCAGTGTTTTGTACTAGATAGGCAAGTACCTCCAAAGTAAGAAAGATATTGTTTCAAGTACCCTATAGTATTTGAGTTATTCTGGTAAAAAATAGTTTAGCCATTACAGCTATAGGTAACTCTCTAAGATGGTAAATTGCAAAGGGTGTGCCCACCTGTCAAAGTAGAGAGAGTCCTCTCACCTGAACATTATCTATACCAATGATATTGAAGATCTAGTTTTCCCCCTATTGGTTAATACTTCTAAATATTTTTATAAGTATGGTTCCTCCCTTCACTGGTACACATAATACTTTTAAATAACAGCAAACCTTAGTTGATGGGTTTTAAATGCTCATAGAGTAGAAAGCCTCAAAAATGCATTTTATAGTAAAGATAATTACTAACTGAAAATTAATATTAATCGAAAAACAAAGACCCCAGCTTCTAGGATAGGAACTCAGTATTTATCTAAATCTGCTGAGAAAACTGCAAGGTACTATGGCAGAAAAATAGGAATATACCAACATCTTACAACTTATACAAAAAGAAGGTCAAAATAGGTTTAAGATTTAGACATAAAGGCTGATAGCATAGATAAATTAGGAGAGTAAGGAATACTTTACCTCTCAGATCTATGGAGATAAATACAATTTATGTCCAAACAAGAGCTAGAGAATATTATGAAATGCAGGATGGGAGACTTTGATTACATTAAAATAAAAAGCTTTTGAACAAACAGAAACAATGCAGACAAAATTAGATGGGAAACAGAAAACTGGGAAACAATTTTTATACCCAATATTTCTGATAAAGATCCCATTTCTAAAATATATAGAGGGTCAGCCAGGTGGCACAGTCGATAGAGCACCGGCTCTGGAGTCAGGAGGACCTGAGTTCAAATCCAGCCTCATACACTTGACATTTACTAACTGTGTGACCCTGGACAAGTCACTTAACCCCAATTGCCTCACTAAAAAAATATAAATAATAAAATAAAATATATAGGGAGCTAAATAAAATTTATAAGAATGTAACACATTCCCCAATTGAGAAATCGTCAAAGGATATGAACAGGCAGTTTTCTGATGAAGAAATCAAAGCTTTCTATTGACATATGAAAAAATGTTCTGTGCCATGCGTTCTCCACATGAGAAGAAGTCCAGGGATTTCTCTCTTGGTTTCCTTTCCCTAGCACCTAAGTAAACTATTATTTTATTCTAATTGGATTTGTGTGCAAGAGGGTGTCATTATTTAAAGAGGAATTCCTAAAATCCCCTACCCCAAACCCACATCAATTTTGCCCATACTATAATTGGCATCCAACGTTACAGGGTATGGGAAATTCCTCCTTCCACTTACCACACAAAACCTGGATTTAGGGACCTCCCTTTTAGGTTTCTTTTCTCTCTCTCTCCCACCTGACTCAACCTCTCTTCTGAGTCATGGAAAGTTAGAAGCAATCAGCTTTTGCATTTGACAGCACTGGGCAGCCTGGGTCTTCCTAGGCATCCAAACCTTGCTTGGACCCTCAGACTCCATGTTTCTGGGCAAGAACTTTTTTATTTGTGTGTCTATCCCTTGATAGCTCTTGGCTTTTCTATGAGACCGGCAACTGGCATCTCCCTCCATTGAAAATGCTAACCTAATATCTAAACTACATTCAGACCATTCTCCATAGACAGGATATCTGGGTACACCCATGGGACAAAGGGTGAGTGTTCTAAAAGGTTCAACTCTGGGGTGCATCCTAAGAGATTGTACTAAATTAGAATTTACAAACTTGAAAAAGAAATGTATGATCATTTATTATAACACTATTTGGCCAAAATATCAGTTGGAATCTCAAGAAAATTCACCTTCACATGGAACTTTTAACTAAAATAAAAATTTAAACTTGGAACAGTTTTTCTGGCATGAAGCAAGATGGACAGAAGTCTCATATGTACTAGCCTTTATGAATTTAAGTCACCGGGCAAAACTAAACAACCCTAAGAGGCTGCTGCTAACCCTAAGAAGCCTTCTTCACAGGACCTCAATGATTTCTTAAATGACTTTCTTCTGCTGTTAGGAAATCACCAAAAGCAATTAGCTAACCTCGCTGATACACCCTCCTCCTCTGGGACTCCATTCCCTTCTGCTCCTCAGCCTCACTATCATCCTGTTCCTCCCTTCACCACTTCTTCCCGACCTGCTTTCATTCCTATGGGTCAACCACTCTCATACCACTCTATGACTGGGACTTCTCTTTGTCCACTGGCTAATCTCAGAACCAATCTCCTGTGCCATCCACAGATGAGCTCCTGCCACACTTGGAGTGGATGCCAGTACTCTTCTATTTGCCCCACTGAAGAGCTGTCTTCATAACCTATCGAGCTGTACCCCATACACCTGTACCCCTGTCACAATCTGGGGGTGTTCCTATTGTATTTTTTCCATTCTGTAGCCACTCCCATCTTCTTTGCCTAATCTGCAGTTGCCTATGCCCATTCCCCCAGTGCCCTTTACCCCTACCCCACCCACACCACAGACTGCTACCAGTCCCCCACCCACTCCACAGACTACTCTGGCTCCTCTACTTGATCCTCTGACTCCAACTCCATCTGACCCTTTGCAGGGGACTATGCCTATTCCATCAGTCCCCTTGTCCCCTCCCCAACCAGCTGCACCCAGGTTCCTACCAGCGTCTTCCACTGCTCCCCTGCTTCCATTAAGTGAATTTCCCATTAGGAAGGGAAAAACCCTAATACATGTTCCTTTTTTCCATGAGCAGTGAGTCTCAGATTAAAGAGAAATTGGGGTTTTACTCAGAGAACCCCACAAAGTTCATAGATGGCTTTAAGTCTGTGACAATGAAGTTTGACATTACCTTGACCAACTTGCAAATTATTCTTGTCAGATGTTGTACCCCCAATGAGAAAAAAAAAAAGAATTGGGACCTGGCTGTACAAGTGGGTGATGAATACTCACAGGTTGGAAATTGGACCAGGATTCCTGGAGCTACAGCAGTTCCAATTGTAGACCCAAATGGAACTATCATGATAGAGTCAACAGAGCCTGTAGAAACCACATGATCACTTGCCTTGTTGAGGTAATGAGAAGGGGGATTAAGAAATAGGTCAATTATGAGAAGGTAAAGGAGATAACACATGGGCCTGACAAAAACTCAGCTCTCTTCATGAGTCACCTCATGAAATCTCTGGAAAAATATACTAATCCAGATCAGAAAAGGATCTAGGGATAACAGTCCTCAAAATACATTTTATTAGACAATCTTCTCCTGAAATTAGGAAAAAACTACAGAAATTAGACTGGGTTCCTCAAACCCAACCCTCACAACTCCTTGATATTGATTTTAAGATTTTTGTTACAGGGACCTTTGCTGTAGCCAAAGAAAGAGAAAAGAAGGATAGTGCTGATCCATAGAACAAGCCTCAATATTAGCGGTTTCCATCACTTCTGCTATCAGAAGATCTCTGGGTGGCTGAGATGTTAGCAGCTGAGGTAAACTGGGACACTGGAGTGGTGAATGCTCCTCAAAGGTGAGGTCACCTCTCCTAACTCCCTGTCCTCAGTGCAGTATAAGGAATTACTTGTGATTTGGGTTTTCTAAGACCCCATCTTTGGCTAAAATTAGAGGCCCCAGCACATGCCCATGCATGCTAACCTCACGCCAGACACCCAAATGCCTACATGGTCGTGGCCAAATTATAATGGGGGCAGCCAGATGACTTTAGTGTCTGGAAGCTGGCCTGATTGCAGCTGTAGAGCCACCTGTTAGTTTTGTCAATCAAAGTTGCCAGCCAATTAGCTTGGGGCTATTTTCTGGTTTCATAGAGGGTTTTGGGAGGAAGCTGTGGAGGAGAGAGGGAGAGAGATGCTGCTGTGGTAGTGAGTTCATCTATTTTCTTTTTCATTGACCCTAGCTCTATTAACTTCACCTGCATTGTAGATTTGTTCCCATTAATAAAACATGTTTTGTTTATTGAAAAGAGGCTGTTAATTTCCTTTCTTAGCCCAGTATTATGGTGAGCTGCCCAATTAACATTCCCCATACTAAATCTGGCCCTTATAGAAGGCAAGCCACCCAGGAGTTAACTAATCTGGTTGATCTCTTTAACCACCCCCACTACCTCCCTTATTTTGCCAATACCTGTTGCTTTTAAAAGCTTCTGAAAGCCTTGCTCAAGTTCTAGCATTTATCTTGCGGGTCAGGCCAAGTTGAACATATGAATAAAGAGCTTAAGAGCATGATTGGCAAATTATGTACTGAAACACATTAAAAATGACCTGATGTTCTACCACTGGCATTATTCTATCTATGCAGCAGGCCAAGAGGAGAAGTACATATATCTCCTTATGAGATGCTTTTTGGTCACCCTCCCATCCAAGCTAATTTTTTCCCCTAATTTATACATCACTGGTGGGAGGTGATACTTCTATTGCTTCCTATATACAAGAATTACAGAAAAGGTTATATGAACTCCATGAGGCAGTAGTTGCTGTACAACCTGATCCTTTAGATTTTTCCTTGCATAATTTAAGTCCTGGAGACAATGTATATATTAATAATTTTCAGCAGACTAGTGGTATCCAGAACACTTGGGAGGGACCTTTTCAGGTATTATTGACAACTCCTACTGCTATTAAAATTGGAGAAAAAGAATCTTGGATTCATTGTTCCCATGTAAAGCCTGCACCACTAGTAGGTAAAGGAATTTCAAATAAAACCCTACCAATAGCAGCTGCTAAAGAGCAAAGAACCTAACAAAGCCCAGAAACAACAGGAAGTTCCAATTTGAAAACCCTACCACTCAATTGTGAGCCGTGGGACTCAAACTCCGTAAGGTATCAGGAGATGGAAATTGTCTTTTTAGAGCCCTTGGAGACAAGTTAGAAGGTCACTCTAGAAACCATCTCAAATACACACAAGAAACTCTGGATAACATGCTCAATAATAAAGAAAGACTTTGAGCCTTTTAGAGAGGATGATATTACCTTTGAAAAATACATTGCCAACTTAAAAAAAACCTGGAATATTTGGAGACAATGATATAATTGTAGCCTTTGCAAAACATAACCAGCTGAATGTAATCATTCATGAGTTGAATAAACCCCTAAGGCAAATTTGTGGTACAGACCAAGCCAATGCTAAAGAACTCTACATTTTCTACCATAAAGAACATTATGACAGCATTAGAAAAATCAATGATAATTTGGAAACCCCTGCCACTTTAGCATGCAGAGAATTTGGGAACCAGTTAAAACTATGTGGTGTACCCAAAGCTCTAGCAATATAATAACTTACCTTTAATAAGCTTTTCCTTCTACAGGTAAACCACTAAAGCATGTGGCCTTGCTTTCTGGCCTGCTTCAACCTCCCCCACCCCTTTCCCCTACTTAAACCTTGGTCCTTAAAGCCATTCTTTTTTTGTTGTTGTTGTTGTTTCTTGAAAGGCATTGAAAGTCCTGGAATTCACCACATACTTATGTTTCCTTGTGAACACAAAAGGACTTAGCAAACCTTTTGCTTTTTTGTTTTTGGCTTTGTTTTTGTTTGTTTGTTGACTTTTGTTTCTTTTGCTTTCATTTTAAATCAATTTTGTAAAATGAATAGGTTTCTAAGACATTTCTAGTATATGCCATTCAACTCTGATAACTTCAAGAATCATTAACTTGACTGGACTAAGGGTAATGCAATCATTACAACTAAAGATATAAGTGGGACCATTGGGCCTCATGAGCTAAAGTTTATTTTGAAAGAACTGTGGGTTTAATGAGACAGTTTATAGGATTGTGTTTTAAAAAAATAAAACAAAACAAAAAAAAACCCCACAGGGTTATTGAATCCTATTGCTTGGTTTGGAAGGCAATCAATGAACATATTGAATCTTGCTGATTGAGGTTTTATTTCTTTTTGATAAATTGATTATCACTTAAGTATCCGTTATTGTCATAATAGATAGAAAATTCATGTACAAGATGATATGGTTTATTTGCTAAAAGAAGATTATGAAATAATATCTAATATTATCAGCCATTAACATTCATTTATCATTTATACGTCATTGTGACTGTGTTTACTCTGGGTATGGTTTGGAATTATTGTATATATTACAAGTATATCCTCAGTTATGCAGCATAACATGCATTTTTAGCATCATATTGTCTTTGGTGCAATTAATATGAGATTTATGAATGATGGAAACTTATCATTTGAGAGACTAATTGCTCTTTTTTAAAAAAATAATAAAGTATTTTATTTTTTTTCCCGTTACATGTAAAAATAGTTCTCAACTTTTGTTTATACAAGCTTTGGAATTTCAGATTTTTTCTCCCTCCCTCCCCTCCCTCCCCCATCCCCTAGACAGCAGGTAATCTGATATAGGCTATATATATATATATATATTTATATATTTATATACATGCACACATAATAACATTAAACACATTTCTGCATTAGTCATATTATAAGAGAAAAATCAGAGCAATGAAAAAAACCTCAAAATAGAAAAACATCAGCACCAAAACCATAAGAAATAGTATGGTTCATGCAGCATCTATTCTCCACAATTTTGTTTTGTTTTTTTCTGGATTTGGAGATCATCTTCTATCATGACTTCCCTGGAGTGCTTCTGTACCATTGCATTGGTGAGAAGAATATACTTCATCACTGTAGATCAACACTCAATGTTGATGATACTGTGTACAATGTTCTTCTGGTTCTGCTCATCTCACTCATCATCAGCCCACGTCAGACCCTGCAGGTTTCTCTGAACTCCTCATGCTCATCATTTCTTACAGCACAATAGTATTCCATTGTATTCATATACCACAACTTGTCCAGCCATTCCCCAATTGATGGGCATCCCCTCAACTTCCAATTCCTTGCCACCACATAAAGAGCAGCTATAAATATTTTTGTACATGTGGGTCCCTTTCCCCGTTCCATGATTTCTTTGGGAAAAAGACCCAAAAGTGGTATTGCTGGGTCAAAGGGTATGCACAGCTTTATCACACTTTGGGCATAATTGCAAATTGCTCTCCAGAATGGTTGGATCAGTTCACAGCTCCACCAACAGTGCATTAGTGTTCCAATTTTTCCACAGCTTTTCCAACATTCCTTATTTTCTTTTTTTTGTCATTTTAGCCAATCTGATAGGTGCCAGGTGGTACCTCAGAGTTGTTTTAATTAGCATCTCTCTAATCATTAGAGATTTAGAGCATTTTTTCACATGGGAATAGAGAGCTTTGGTTTCTTCATCAGAAAACTGCCTGTTCATATCCTTTGACCATTTCTCAATTGGGGAATGACTTGGATTCTTATAAATTTGATTTAGCTCCCAATATATTTTACAAATTATGCCTTTATCAAAAGTACTGGCCACAAAAATTGTTTCCCAGCTTTCTGCCTCCCTTCTAATTTTGGATGCATTGCTTCTGTTTGTACAAAAATGTTTTAATTTAATGTAATCAAAATCATCCATTTTGCCTTTTATAATATATTCTATCTCTTGTTCAGTCATAAACTGTTCTCCTTTCCAAAGATATGATAGGGAGACTGTTGCTTTCTCTCCTAATTTACCTATGGTATCACCTTTTATGTCTCAATCATGTACCCATTATGACCTTATTTTAGTATAAGGTGTATGATGTTGGTCTATGCCTAATTTCTGCCATACTATCTTGCAGTTTTCCCAGCAGTTTTTGTCAAATACTGAGTTCCTATCCCAGAAGCTGGAGTCTTTGGGTTTATCAAACACTAAATTACTAGTGTCATTTACTACTGCATTTCCTGTGCCTAGCCTATTCCATTGATCTACCACTCTATTTCTTAGCCAGTACCAGATAGTTTTGATGACTGCCGCTTTATAGTAAAGCTCCAGGTTTGGTACCACTAACCCACCTTCCTGTGAATTTTTTTTTTCATTATTTCCCTGGATATTCTTGATTTTTTGTGTTTCCAGATGAATTTTGTTATTATTTTTTCAACTCTATAAAATAATTTTTAGGTAGTTGGATTGGTATGGCACTGAATAAGTAAATTTAGGTAGTATTGTCATTCTTACTGTATTAGCTCTGCCTCTCCATGAGCAATTGATATCTTTCCAATTATTTAGATCTGATTTGATTTGTGTGAAGAGTGTTTGGTAGTTGTGTTCAGAGAGTTCCTGGGTTTGTCTTGGCAAGTAGACTCCCAGGTATTTTATATCACCTACCATTACTTCAAATGGAATTTTTCTTTCTATCTCTTGCTAATGGACTTTGTTGGTCATGTATAGAAATGCTGATGGTTTATGTGGATTTATTTTATATCCTGCTACTTTGCCAATGTTGTTAATTGTTTCAAGTAATTTTTGAGTTAATTCTCTAGGATTCTTTAAGTATACCATCATATCATCTGCAAAGAGTGATAGTTTTGTTTCTTCCGTGCCTATTCTAATTCTTTAATTCCTTTTTCTTCTCTGATTGCTAAAGCTAACATTTCTAGTACAATATTAAATAATAGGGGTGATAATGGACATCCCTGTTTTACCCCTGATCTTATTGGGAAGGCCTCTAATTTATCTCCATTGCATAAAATACTTGCTGATGGCTTTAGGTAGATACTGTTTTTTATTTTAAGGAAACCTCCCCCTATTCCTAAACTCTCCAGTGTTTTTATTAGGAATGGGTGTTGTAATTTGTCAAAAGCTTTCTCTGCATCTATTGAGATATTCATATGATTTTGGTTAGTTTTCTTATTGATGTGGTTGATTATGTTAATAGTTTTCCTTATGTTGAAGCAGCCCTGCATTCCTGGTATAAATCCCACCTGATCATAGTGTATTATCCTGGTGATCACTTGCTGTAATCTCCTTGCTAATATCTTATTTAAGATTTTAGCATCAATATTCATTAGGGAGATTGGGCTATAATTTTTCTTCTCTGTTTTTGCTTTGCCTGGTTTTGGTATCACCACCATATTTGTGTCATAACACAAATTTGGTAGAACTCCTTCTTCACCTATTTTTCCAAATAATTTGTATAATATTGGAATTAATTGTTCTTTAAATGTTTGGCAAAATTCACCCGTAAACGCATCTGGCCCTGGGGATTTTTTCTTAGGGAGTTCATTACTGGCGTATTCAATTTCTTTTTCTAATATGGGTTTATTTAAGGATTTTATTTCCTCTTCAGTTAATCTGGGCAGTTTGTATTTTTGTAAATATACATCCATTTCATTTAGATTGTCAAATTTATTGGCATACAATTGGGCAAAATAATTCCTAATTATTGATTTAATTTCCACTTCATTGGTGGTAACATCACCCTTTTCATTTTTGATACTGGTAATTTGGTTTTCTTCTTTCTTTTTTTAAGCAAATTAACCAATATTTTATCTATTTTATTGTTTTTTTTTTCATAAAACCAGCTCTTAGTTTTATTGGTTAATTCTATAGTTTCTTTGCTTTCAATCTTATTGATTTCTCCTTTAATTTTCAGGATCTCTAGTATATAATTGGGGATTTCTAATTTGTTCTTTTTCTAGCTTTTTAAGTTGCATGCCCAATTCATTAATCTCCTCTTTCTCTTTTTTATTCATGTAAGCATTTAGAGCTATAAATTTTCCCCTAAGCACTGCTTTGGCTGCATCCCATAGATTTTGGTATGTTGTCTCATTATTGTCATTCTCTTGGATAAAGTTATTGATTGTTTCTATGATTTCTTGTTTGGCCCATTCATTCTTTAGAATGAAATTATTTAGTTTCCAATTGATTTTCATTCTACTTTTCCCTGGCTCTTTCTTACATGTAATTTTTATTGCATCATGATCTGAGAAGGATGCATTTACTATTTCTGCCTTTCTACATTTGACTATGATGTTTTTGTGCCCTAATACATGGTCAATTTTTGAAAATGTGCCATGTACTGCTGAGAAAAAGGTATATTCCTTTCTATCCCCATTCAATTTTCTCCAGACATCTATCATGTCTAACTTTTCTAGTAATCTATTCACCTCTTTCACTTCTTTCTTATTTATTTTTTGGCTAGATTTATCTAATTCTGAGAGGGGGAGATTCAGATCCCCCACTAGTATAGTATTACTATCTAATTCCTCTTGTAACTCATTTAACTTCTCCTCTAAGAACTTGGATGCTATACAACTTGGCGCATACATATTCAATATTGATATTACTTCATTATCTATAGTACCTTTAAGTAAGATGTAATTTCCTTCCTTATCTCTTTTAATGAGATCTATTTTTGCCTGCACTTTGTCTGAGATAAGGATTGCTACCCCTGCCTTTTTTACTTTAGCTGAGGCATAATATATTCTGCTCCAGCCTTTTACCTTTACTGTGTGTATATCTCTCTGCTTCAAATGTGTTTCTTGTAAACAGCATATTGTAGGGTTCTGGTTTTTAATCCACTCTGCAATTCGCTTCCATTTTATAGCAGAGTTCATCCCATTCACATTCACAGTTATTATTACTAACTCTCTATTCCCCTCCATTTTATTTACCCCTTTTGTACTTTCCCCCCTTTCTTTTACCTTATTCCTCCTCAATAATGTTTTACTTCTTATCTCTGCCTCCCCAATCTGCCCTCCCTTTTTATCACCCCCTCTCTTTTCTTTACCCTTTTCTGCCTTGCTTTTGTCCTCTCTTCTATCAGTCACCCCCCCTTTCCCTTCCCCTTTTGCTTCCCTAAAGAATGAGCTAAGTTTCTTTATCCCAATGAATGTATATGTTATTCCCTCTTTGAATCAAATCTAATGAGAGTAGGGTTGAAACCATGTTCACCCCTCCTTTCTTTCCCTCTATTGTGATAGGTTTTTTTCACCTCTTCATATGATATAATTCATCCCATACCACCTCCCCCTTCCTCTCCTCCCCATAGACTCCCTTTTTAACCCCTTAATTTTCTTTGTATCATCACATCAAAGACAATTTATATTTATACCCTCTGTGTAAAGTCCTTCTCTCTGCCCTAATACATTTATAGTTATTAAGAGTTATGAGTATTATCTTCCTGTGTAGGGATATAAACAGTTTAAACTAATTGAGTAACCTTCTTTTCCCCCTCTGTTTATGTTTTTAAACTTCTCTTGAGTCTTGTATGTTAAGAACGAATTTTCTATTCAGTTCTGGTCTTTTCATCAGGAATGACTGAAAGTCCCCAATATCTTTAAATGTCCATCTTTTCCCCTGAACAAGAATAATCAGTTTTGCTGGGTAACAGATTCTTGGCCACAATCCAAGCTCCTTTGCCTTCTGGAATATCATATTCCAAGCCTTGTGGTCCTTTAATGTTTAAGCTGCCAGGTCCTAAGCAATCCTGACTGTGGCTCCATGATATTTAAATTGCTTCTTTCTGGCTGCTTGGAGTATTTTCTCCTTCTCCTGATAATTCTGATATTTGGCTACAATATTCCTTGGAGTTGTCCTTTTGGGGTCTCTTTCAGGAGGTGATCAGTGGATTCTTTCAATGATGATTTTGTCCTCTGATTCTATGATATCAGGGCAGTTCTCCTTAATAATTTCCTGGAATATGGTGTCTAGATTTTTTTCTGGTCATGGCTTTCAGGCAGTCCAATGATTCTCAAATTGTCTCTCCTTGATCTGTTTTCCAGATCAGTTGTCTTTCCAATGACGTATCTCACATTTTCTTCTATTTTTTCATTCTTTTGATTCTGCTTGACTGATTCCTGATGTCTCATGGATTCCTTATCTTCCAACTCTCCAATTTTAATTTTTAAGGCATTGTTTTCTTCAGTGAGATTATGCACCTTTTTTTTCCATTTGGCCAAATGAATATTTTAAGGCATTCTTTTCTTCAGTGAAATTATGCACTTTTTTTTCCATTTGGCCAGTCAATCTTTGTGCTTCCTTTTCCAAGCTGCTGATTCTTTTTTTCATAGTTTTCTTGTTTTGCTTTAATTTCTCTCCCCATGTTTTCTTCTGGCTCTCTCAATTGATATTAAAAATTTTTTTTGAGCTCTTCCAGGAAGGCTTTTTGGTCTTGAGTCCAATTCACCTTCCCTCTTGCGGCTTCACATGTAGGCAATTTGAGGGTATTGTCCTCATCTGAGTTTGTGTTTGTCTCTTCCCTGTTGATACGGAAGCTCTCAATGGAGAGGGCTCTTTTTTGCCTCTTACTCATTATTGCAGCTTATTTTTTTTTTTAAGTTGAGGTCTGCTCTGGGGGCACCAGGGTCCCTGTTTTGGATTCTTGTGCAGGGGTATAGGTGCTGTGTGGCTGGCTTTTTACTCTGAGTCCTTTATAGTATGTGCAGTTTGCCCCCCTGCACTTCCTCTCTGAGTGTGCTCGGTCAGTGTGCCTGGTTGTGCCTATAAGGTTCATGGCCCTACAGCTGGCTACTTGCCCTCTTGGGTGGTGCAGGTAGGTTTTTCCACTATCCTTCTTGGCCACCAGATTTTTGAGCCAGGTTCCAGGGCCCTCAGTTGTTCGGCTGTGGCCTACAGGTCCTGCTGACTTTCCCTGACCCACTCTGCACTGGGCTGCTGCCCTGTGCTGGGCCTCCCTTTTGCCCGAGTCAGACCGACTTTTTCCTGAAGTCCTCTAAATTATATCTGGTTGGAAGACTGTGTCTCTCTGTCTCTTTGCAGGTTCTGTAATATCAGAATCCATCCAGAGGCTTGATTTAATGTTCTATTTGAGGGAACAGAAGGAGAGCTCAGGCAGCTTGTTGCTTCCTCTCTCCCATCTTGGCCCCCGCCGCCCCCCCCCCCCTTGTCCGAGACTAATTGTTCTTACAGTAAGCTTCATGCAGATGGTTCAACTCCATGATGCAGGCCCTGGAGAGAATATATGTACGACAGGAGAAGAGAGAGGTACACGTAAGATGCCCTGATGGAGGATGAGAAAAGAGCCAACTACTTTCAAATAGTCCATAGTTTGTTTATGATGGCAAATATGTAAACCACAATTGCTGTCTCCCTCCAAAAATAGCCTGGTGTCATGGAAACTCCAACACATGCACCTGGTTTAACTAAACTTGTTTTCTTTTTCTTTTTCTTTTACTCAGTCTGATGACATGGTTAGAATCCATCCAGCTGTAGCCTAGCACAATTGATGGATGTCTTGGCACCATGCAATGTGGTATGGTAACCTTTCCATAATATTTTCAGGTGTCATCATGTACACATTACTAAATGTGGCCTTGATACAGACACATGGTGGTAAGAAGTGTTATAGATTGCATAACTGCTTCAACTCTGTATTATATGGGTATAAATCCTCCAAAAGGGGGGGGTTAATAATACATACATACATACATACATATATATATATATATATATATATATATATATATATATATATATATATATATATATATATATATATATATCGTTTGAGTATGAGATATATTGAGAAGAACTCACTGTTTAATTTGATCATTGGCAATGATTAGTGAAAATCCAGCAGTTCAATAGCTAAAGAAATAAGAGTCCAGAGACAACTGGAGTACAGACCAGAGTCCAGTTTTCCTGATGACATCTCACCACCCCAAGAAGACAACATCTCAAAGACTTTAAATGAACAGATTTGTTTTGTTGTTGTTTTCCCCTTCTGTTATTATATATACAATTTGTAATATGTATTCTCTGCAGAGGCCCTCTCTCTGCAGACAGTGCCAAAGCATCGGTTTATGGGGGACTGCTGCTCTCGACAAAATTTCCCCTTTCTCCTTTTCCTATATTGTTATTTACATATTTTTTGTTAACATAGGGTATTATATTCTGTTATGTTTTTACTTTTTCATCAAGGAAACACTCTGTGTTCCTCAAAGAAACAAAGGGGAGATTGGGTTAAGATAAGAGAATTTCGTAGATACCCAGGGGTCTGACTTGATTGATTGCTATATCAACAGGAGCCCACTCTCAGCTAATCAAATTAAAGAACCTCCCATTTCTGGGAGGAGGACAGGAAGTAGGAAGCAGTTGTTAGTGGAAAGAATCTCTTTTTTGGTTCAAGATATCAGTGTGGTAGCAGAATTTCACTTGGGTTTTTAGGAAGGCTAGGATTTCTATGCTATAAGGAATCTGTTCTCAATCTTTCTCTCTTTTTACTATCTTATATCTTTTAATAAATCCTGGGTCAGCTAGGTGGCAAAGTGGATAGAGCATCAGCCCTAGATTCAGGAGGACCTGAGTTCAAACCTGGCGTCAGACACTTCACACTTACTAGCTGTGTGACCCTGGGCAAGTCATTTAACCCCAATTGCCCCACAAAAAAATAAGTCCTTAAAAGCCTAAACTCTTGGTGAATTTATCAGTGATTTTAGCCAGTTTCCCCAAAAACTGGGGGAACAGATTAGAACCCACATTTAGATTTTGAAACAACACGATCTTTAACAAAAAAAATGTCACAGAACCTTTGCAGCTAGAACCCCATCATTTCTCAGCTCTAAAAGAATTGAAGCAGGCCTTATTATCAAGGCTAAACAGATCAATGTAGTCTGGATGTCTTCAGAGGGAAAACCACTTCTCTCCTGGAAATTCCATCACCAGGTATGCCTCTCTATTTTAGGAGGACCTGGATATCACCAGGGATAACTTACACAGCATCCAAAATTGGCTCAGGATGCTCCACATGTCAATCTTACAATCAACATGCCTTCCATGCTAAAGCATATGGAGGATGTCCCTTGGCATATACACCTTTTGATGATCTACAAATTGACTTCATTTTTATGCCTAAAGCAGGACATTTTAAATTTTGCCTTTTTATTGTCATTTTTGACCAGCTCACTTGATAGGTGGAGGCTTTTCCTGCCCCATGAGCATCTGCTGGCTTTGTGGCCAAAGTTCTCCTTAAAGAGATTGTTCTGCACTTTAGGCCACCAGCACACATTGATTCTGAGAGTGGGACACATTTTACAGATTCAATTCTCTCCCAGATATATTCTTTCTTGGGAGTAACTCATAGATTTCATACCCTTTTTCACCCTCAAAGCTCAAGCCAAGCTGAACATATGAATAAAGAGCTTAAGAGTATTATTGGCAAATTATGTACTAAAACCCATTTAAAATAGCCTGATGTTCTATCCTTGGCATTATTCTATCTATGCAGTAGGCCAAAAGGAGTACTCCACATATCACCTTTTGAGATGCTTTTTGGTCACCCTCCTATCCAAGCTAAAATTTTTCCCCCAGTTTATATATCATTGGTGGGAAGTGATACTTCTGTTGCTTCCTATATACAGGAACTACAAATTACACTACATGAACTCCCTGAGGCAGGAATTGCTGTACAAGCTGGTTCTTTAGATTTTTCCTTGCATGATTTAAGTCCTGGAGACAATGTATATATTAAGAATTTTCAGTGGACCAGTGGTACCCAGCCCCCTTGGGAGGGACCTTTTCAGGTATTGACAACTCCTACTGCTATTATAACTGGAGAGAAAGAATCTTGGATTCACTGTTCTCATGTAAAACCTGCACCACTTGAAGGTAAAGAAATTTCAGATAAAACTCAACCAGCTGCTAAAGAACAAAGAAACCAAATGGAGCCTAGAGGTAATAGACAATTCCAATTTGTGAACCTTATCACTCAATTTCAAACCCTGGGACTCAAACTCCGTAAGCTATCAGGAGATGGAAATTGTCTTTCTAGAGCCCTCAGAGACCTGTTAGAAGGTCATTTGAAAAACCATATCAAACACAGACAAGAAACTGCTAATTATATGCTAAGTCATAACAAAGACTGAGCCTTTTATTGAAAACAATATTCCCTTTGAAGAATATGGTGATGATTTGATAAAAGCTGATACTTTTGGTGGTAATGATGTGATTGTAGCCTTTGCAAAACATAACAAACTGAATGTAATCATTCATCAGTTGAATAAACTCCTGTGGCAAATGTGTGGTGCAGACAAAGCCAATGCTAAAGAACTCCATATTTTCTACCATAACTATCATTTTGACAGCATTAGAAGAATCGTTGAAAATTCAAAAACCCCTGCCACTTTCACATACAGAGAATTGGAGAACCAGTTTTAAAAAGTGTGTTGTACCCCAAATTCTAGCAATAAAAGCTCTTATGTTAAACAAGCTTTTCCTTCTACAGGTAAAAATCATCTCCACCAAGAGCACATGGCTCTCCTGCTGATTGATGTTTTATTTCCTTTTGATGAATTGATTATCACTTCAAGTATCTGTTATGGTCATTATACTAGATAGAGAATTCATTGACAAGATGATGTGATTTACTTAATGAAGGTTCTGTAATAATGTCTAATATTATCAGTAATTTACATTCATTTATAATTTATATGTCATTGTGACTATGCATACTCTAGGTATGGTTTGGGATTATTGTATATGTTACAATTATATCCTAAGTTATGCAGCATAACACACATTTTAACCATCATATTGTCTTTGGTAAAATTAATATGAGATCTATGAATTATGGAAACTTACCATTTAAAAGAATAATTGCTCTTACACTGAGCTTAATAGAGATCGTTCAACTCTATGATGTAGGCCCTGAAGAGGATATGTGTATAACAGGAGGAGAGACAGGTGCATGTAAGATGCCCTGATGGAGGCTGAGAGAACAGCCATCCAATGAAACCTGGAGGCTGGATTCATTAGTCCAAATCCATTCAGGAAGTCCATAGTTTGCTGATGATAATGGCTATATAGAGTACAATTGCTGGACCTATTCCAGTTTCTTCCTGTCTCCCTCCAAAAATGGCTTGGTGTCATGGAAACTCCAGCACATGCACCTGGTTTAACTTAACTCAGATTCTTCATTCCATCTAATGGAATGGTCAGGGTCCATCCACCTGGGGTCTAGCACAATCACTGGATGTCTACAGAACCACAAGACATGGTATGGTAACCTTCCCATAACATTTTCAGGTGTCATCATGGACATAATACTAAATTTGGCCTTGATCCAGACACATGGTGGTAAAAAGTGTTATTGATATCATAACTGCCTCAACCCTGTATAAGTATCCTCCACAGGGGAGAATGTAACATGCTGTATGTATCAAGTTTAAATTTGGTCTATATGAGTTATATTTTGAAGAAATCTCACTGTTTAATTTGATCACTGACAATGCTATACTAAAGAATAGTGGGAATCCAGCAGTTAAACAGCTAAAGAAGTAAAAATATCCAGAGACAACCAGAATCCAGACCAGAATCCAGACTCCCCAATGGCATCTTAACACTCAACAAAGACAATTAACAACTTTAGCAAAGTTGCAGGATATAAAATAAACCTACATAAATCATTAACATTTCTATATATGACCAACAAAGCTCAGCAGCAAGAGATAGAAACAGAAATTCCATTTAAAGTAATGGCAGACAATATGAAATAATTGGGAGTCTCTGTGTTAAGACAAACCCAGGAAATCTATGAACAAAATTACAAAACACTTTTCACACAAATAACTTCAGAACTATATAATTGGAAAAATATAAATTGCTCATGGATAGGCCAAGCTAATATAATAAATAATGATAATTCTACCTAAATTAATTTACCTATATAGGGCCATACCAATTATACTACCTAAAATTATTTTATAGAATTGGAAAAATAATAACAAAATTCAACTGGAAGAACAAAAATTCAAGAATTTCAGGGGAACTAATGAAAAAAATTGCATAGGAAGGTGGGTTAGCCATATCAAATTTGAAGCTATATTATAAAGTGGCAGTCTTCAAAACTATTTGGTACTGGCTAAGAAATAGAGTAGTGGATAAATGGAATAGGTTAGGCACAGTAGACACAGTAGTATATGACTACAATAATCTACTATCTGACAATCCCAAAGACTCCAGCTTCTGGGATAGGAACTCAGTATTTGACAAAACCTGCTGGGAAAACTAGAAGATAGTATGACAGAAACTAGTCATAGACCAACATCTTAAACCATATACAAAAATAAGGTCAAAATGGGTACAATATTTAGACATAAAGAATGATACTATAGAAAAATTAGGAGAGGAAGGAGTAGTTTACTTCTCAGATATATGGAGAAGAAAACAATTTATGTCCAAAGTAGAGATAGAGAATATTATTAAATGCAAGATGGATGGCTTTCACTACATTAAATTAAAAAAAAAGTTTTTGTATAAAGAGAAGCAATGAAGCCAAAATAAGAAGGGAAGCAGAAAAATGGGAAACAAGTCTTACGGCCAGTATTTCTGACAAAGGTCTCATTTCTAAAATATATAGGGAACTAAATCAAATTTATAAGAATGTAAGTCATTCCCCAATTGAGAAATGGTCAAAGGATATGAACAGGCAGTTTTCTGATGAAGTCAAAGCTATCTATTGCCATATGAAAAAATGCTCTAAATCACTATTGATTAGAGAAATGCAAATTAAAACAACTATGTGATACCACCTCACCACTATCAGATTGGCTGATATAACAAAAAAGGGAAATTATAAAATTTGGTGAAGCAGTGAAAAAATTGGAACACTAATGGTGTTGGTGGAGGTGAAAACTGATCCAACCATTCTGGAGAGCAATTTGGAACTATGCCCAAAGGGCTATGGGACTGCTCATACCCTTTGACCTAGTGACCCTCTGCTAGGTCTGTATCCAAAAGAAATCATAGAAGAGGGAAAAGGACCCACATGTAGTAAATATTTATAAGCATCCGTCTTTGTGGTGGCAAAGAATTGGAAATCTAGGAATGCCCATCACTTGGGGAATGGGTAAGCAAGTTGTGGTATATGAATGCAATGGAATACTATTGTGCTATAAGAAATGATGAGCAGGAGGTGTTCAGAGAAATCTGGAAGGACTTATCATGAACTGATGCTGACTGAGAGGAGCAGAACCAGGAGAACATTGTATACAGTAACAGCAACATTGTGTGATGAACAAGGGTGATAGACTTGGCTCCTCTCAGCATTGCAATGAACTTTCAAAGAACTCATGATAGAAAATGTTCTCTACATCCAGAAATAAAGAACTGTGGATTATGAATGCAGACTGAACCATACTGTTTCTACTTTTGGGATGTTTTTTTTTCCTTCTTTTTTGAGGTTTTTCCCTTGTGCTCTGATTCTTTTTTCACAATATGACCAATGCAGAAATATTTTTAATTGGATTGTACATATATAACCTATATCAGATTACTTTCCATCTTGGGGAGGA
The DNA here is from genome assembly GCF_019393635.1 of Dromiciops gliroides. Lineage (NCBI taxonomy): Eukaryota > Metazoa > Chordata > Mammalia > Microbiotheria > Microbiotheriidae > Dromiciops > Dromiciops gliroides. The sequence goes on along the minus strand of NC_057862.1, from coordinate 624,483,361 downwards.
GGAAGGAAAAGCAAGGTGGGAGAAAACATTTGGAACTAAAAATCCTATGAAAATGAATGTATGAATGTTGAAATCTATCATTATATAGAACTATAAAATAATAAAATACTTTTATTTATTAAAAAAATTAAGCTAAGGGAATCATAGTTAGAGTATTATACTTGTAATGATTGGAATGACGCCACCTGCTGGAAACTTACTGTAGGAAAGCTCCACCATGAGGAGAAAGCCTCTGAGGGCAAGGTCATGCAGCTTTTCTTTGGTGTCATGAAGTGATGTTTGCTTGTGGGAAGAAGAGGGGGTTAGGCTGGTGCTCTCACTCTCTTTCCTCAGGACTCAGGTGGAGAAGGGAGCTAGAAATGTGCTCTCTCTTTAACAGATAGATGAATCTAGGCCTTTCTCTCTCTGTTTACCAAATTCTTATTCTCCTTAATAAATGCTTAAAAGTCTAACTCTTGCTAAAGCTTATAATTTATTGTTGACAACTAATTAGATATTTTAGACAGTATAGCTAAAATTTTAGCCCCTTACAGACTGGAGGAAGTGTAAGTAAACTTGGAAGGGTCCTATAATATAAAAGAAGACAAAGCATAAGTAGACTGAAAAGGTAAAGAAAAGTTATTCTATGAAAATCTTTAAATTCCAAGCAGAGGATTTCATATTTGATCCTAGAAATTATAGGGATTCATTGGTTCTCACTGAGTTGGATTGAATAGTTGTGTGGTAAAATAATGGGATTTAGCCGATACTCAAAGGCCCACCTGGAGATTAATCTCAACTGATTATATTAAGTGAGAGTGATTGACTGATGATTAGCCTACTTCAGGTTAACTAGATTGTAATCACACTTGGCTAGCCCTTAAGAAGGTATTGCGCTCAGAAGCTAAGGACTTTAAACTTAACTCGAGACCACCTTCAAGTCCAGTGAACCAATGGATTTGGACGATGCCTACCAATCAGCTTGAAGCAGTGTGTAGGGACTGCCTAAGCTCCCGACCTCCACACTCAGTTTGAGGAGAGTTCATGTTTGAAGCAGGCTTATGGTGGAGGACTTGAGCAAGAATCAGACCAGCCTGGAACTCTAGGTTAGATAGGTCTTTTCTTTTCTTTTTCTTTTTTTTTTTTTTTTAATGTATGAGGTATTTTATTTTTTCCGTTACATGTAAAGATAGTTCTCAACTTTTGTTTATACATGCTTTACAATTTCAGATTTTTCTCCCTCCCTCCCCTCCCTCCCCCCTCCCCTAGACAGCAGGTAATCTGATATAGGTTATATCTATATATCTCTATACATATACATATAGATATATATATATATACACACACACATATATATATACACATAATAACATTAATCCTATTTCTGCATTAATCCTGTTACAAGAGAAAGAATCAGAGCAGTGATGCAAAACCTCAAAATAGAAAAAAAAAAACAACAGCACCCAAAACAAAAGAAATAATATGGTTCAATCAGCATCTATACTCCACAGTTATTTCTTTCTTTTTTTTTCTTGTTGTTGGAGATCCTCTTCTATCATGAGTTCCCTGGAACTCTTCTGTACCATTGCATTGGTGAGAAGAATATAGTCCATCACAGTAGGTCAACACTCAATGTTGATGATACTGTGTACAATGTTCTTCTGGTTCTGCTCATCTCACTCATCATCAGCTCACGTAAGACCCTCCAGGTTTCTCTGAACTCTTCCTGCTCATCATTTCTTACAGCACAATAGTATTCCATTGTATTCATATACCACAACTTGTCCAGCCATTCCCCAATTGATGGGCCCCCCCTCAACTTCCAATTCCTTGCTACCACGTAAAGAGCAGCTATAAATATTTTTGTACATGTGGGTCCCTTTCCCCCTTCCATGATTTCTTTGGGCAAAAGACCTAAAAGTGGGATTGCTGGGTCAAAGGGTATGTACAGCTTTATCGCCTTTTGGCCATAATTCCAAATTGCTCTCCAGAATGGTTGGATCAGCTCACAGCTCCACCAACAATGCATTAGTGTTCCAATTTTCCCACAGCCTCTCCAACATTTATTATCTTCCTTTTTTGTCATTTTAGCCAATCTGATAGGTGTCAGGTGGTACCTCAGAGTTGTTTTAATTTGCATCTCTCTAATCATTAGAGATTTAGAACATTTTTTCATATGGGAATAGATAGCTTTGGTTTCTTCCTCAGAAAACTGCCTGTTCATATCCTTTGACCATTTCTCAATTGGGGAATGACTTGGATTCTTATAAATTTGATTTAATTCCCTATATATTTTAGAGATGAGGCCTTTATCAGAAGCACTGGCCTCAAAAATTGTTTCCCAGCTTTCTGCCTCCCTTCCAATTTTGGATGCATTGCTTCTGTTTGTACAAAAAATTTTTAATTTAATATAATCAAAATCATCCATTTTGCATTTTATAATATACTCTATCTCTTGTTTGGTCAAAAACTGTTCTCCTTTCCAAAGATCTGATAGGTACACTATTCCTTTCTCTCCTAATTTACCTATGGTATCACCTCTTATGTCTAAATCATGTATCCATTTTGACCTTATTTTAGTATAAGGTGTAAGATGTTGGTCTATGCCTAATTTCTGCCATACTATCTTCCAGTTTTCCCAGCAGTTTTTGTCAAATACTGAGTTCCTATCCCAGAAGCTGGAGACTTTGGGTTTATCAAACACTACATTACTAGTGTCATTTACTACTGCATTTCCTGAGCCTAGACTATTCCATTGATCTACCACTCTATTTTTTAGCCAGTACCAGATAGTTTTGATGACTGCCGCTTTATAGTAAAGCTCCAGGTTTGGTACCGCTAACCCACCTTCCTGTGAATTTTTTTTTCATTATTTCCCTGGATATTCTTGATTTTTTGTTTTTCCAGATGAATTTTGTTATTATTTTTTCTAGCTGTATAAAATAATTTTTAGGTAGTCTGATTGGTATGACACTGAATAAGTAAATTAATTTAGGCAGTATTGTCATTTTTACTATATTAGCTCTGCCTATCCATGAGCAATTGATATCTTTCCAATTATTTAGATCTGATTTGCTTTGTGTGAAGAGTATTTGGTAGTTGTGTTCATAGAGTTCCAGGGTTTGTCTTGGCAAGTAGACTCCCAGGTATTTTATATCACCTACCATTACTTCAAATGGAATTTTTCTTTCTATCTCTTGCTAATGGACTTTGTTGGTCATGTATAGAAATGCTGATAATTTATGTGGATTTGTTTTATATCCTGCTACTTTGCTAAAGTTAATTGTTTCAAGTAATTTTTGACTTGATTCTCGAGGATTCCTTAAGTATACCATCATATCATCTGCAAAGAGTGATAGTTTTGTTTCCTCCTTGCCTATTCTAATTCCTTTAATTCCTTTCTCTTCTCTGATTGCTAAAGCTAACATTTCTAGAACAATATTAAATAATAGGGGTGATAATGGACATCCCTGTTTCACCCCTGATCTTATTGGGAAGGCCTCTAATTTATCTCCATTGCATATAATACTTGCTGATGGCTTTAGGTAGATACTGTTTATTATTCTAAGGAAAGCTCCCCCTATTCCTAAACTCTCTAGTGTTTTTATTAGGAATGGGTGCTGTATTTTGTCAAAAGCTTTCTCTGCATCTATTGAGATAATCATATGATTTTGGTTGGTTTTCTTATTGATGTGATTGATTATGTTAATAGTTTTCCTAGTGTTGAACAAGCCCTGCATTCCTGGTATAAATCCCACCTGATCATAGTGTATTATCCTGGTGATCACTTGCTGTATCCTCCTTGCTATTATCCTATTTAAGATTTTAGCATCAATATTCATTAGGGAAATTGGTCTATAATTTTCTTTCTCTGTTTTTGCTTTGCCTGGTTTTGGCATCACCACCATATTTGTGTCATAAAACGAATTTGGTAGAACTCCTTCTTCACCTATTTTTCCAAATAATTTGTATAATATTGGAATTAATTGTTCTTTAAATGTTTGGTAAAATTCACCCGTAAACCCATCTGGCCCTGGGGATTTTTTCTTAGGGAATTCATTAATAGCTTGTTCAATTTCTTTTTCTAATATGGGTTTATTTAAGGATTTTATTTCCTCTTCAGTTAACCTGGGGAGTTTGTATTTTTGTAAATATTCATCCATTTCATTTAGATTGTCAAATTTATTGGCATACAGTTGGGCAAAATATTTCCTAATTATTACTTTAATTTCCACTTCATTGGTGGTAACATCACCCTTTTCATTTTTGATACTGGTAATTTGGTTTTCTTCTTTCTTTTTTTTAATCAAATTAACCAATATTTTATCTATTTTATTGTTTTTTTCATAAAACCAACTCTTAGTTTTATTGATTAATTCTATAGTTTTTTTGCTTTCAATCTTATTAATTTCTCCTTTAATTTTCAGGATCTCTAATTTAGTGACTAATTGGGGATTTCTAATTTGTTCTTTTTCTAGCTTTTTAAGTTGCATGCCCAATTCATTAATCTCCTCTTTCTCTTTTTTATTCATGTAAGCATTTAGAGCTATAAATTTTCCCCTAAGCACTGCTTTGGCTGCATCCCATAGATTTTGGTATGTTGTCTCATTCTTGTCATTCTCTTGGATAAAGTTATTGATTGTTTCTGTGATTTCTTGATTGGCCCATTCATTCTTTAGAATGAAATTATTTAGTTTCCAATTGATTTTCATTCTACTTTTCCCTGGCTCTTTCTTACATGTAATTTTTATTGCATCATGATCTGAGAAGGATGCATTTACTATTTCTGCCTTTCTACATTTGACTATGATGTTTTTGTGCCCTAATACATGGTCAATTTTTGAAAATGTGCCATGTACTGCTGAGAAAAAGGTATATTCCTTTCTATCCCCATTCAATTTTCTCCAGACATCTATCATGTCTAACTTTTCTAGTAATCTATTCACCTCTTTCACTTCTTTCTTATTTATTTTTTGGCTAGATTTATCTAATTCTGAGAGGGGGAGATTCAGATTCCCCACTAGTATAGTATTACTATCTAATTCCTCTTGTAACTCATTTAACTTCTCCTCTAAGAACTTGGATGCTATACCACTTGGCGCATACATATTTAAAATTGATATTACTTCATTATCTATAGTACCTTTAAGTAAGATGTAATTTCCTTCCTTATCTCTTTTAATGAGATCTATTTTTGCCTGCACTTTGTCTGAGATAAGGATTGCTACCCCTGCCTTTTTTACTTTAGCTGAGGCATAATATATTCTGCTCCATCCTTTTACCTTTACTCTGTGTGTATCTCTCTGCTTCAAATGTGTTTCTTGTAAACAGCATATTGTAGGGTTCTGGTTTTTAATCCACTCTGCAATTCGCTTCCATTTTATAGCAGAGTTCATCCCATTCACATTCACAGTTATTATTACTGACTGTCTATTCCCCTCCATTCTATTTACCCCCTTTGTACTTTTCCCCCCTTCTTTCAGCCTATTCCTCCTCACCGACGTTTTACTTCTTACCCCTGCCTCCCCCAATCTGCCCTCCCTTTTTATCACCCCCCCTCTCTTTTCTTTACCCTTTTCTCCCTTGCTTTTGTCCTCTCTTCTATCAGTCACCCCCCCTTTCCCTTCCCCTTTTGTTTCCCTAAAGAATGAGTTAAGTTTCTTTATCCCATTGAATGTATATGTTATTCCCTCTTTGAGTCGAATCTAATGAGAATAGGGTTGAAACCATGTTCCCCCCTCCTTTCTTTCCCTCTATTGTGATAGGTTTTTTTCCACCTCTTCATATGATATAATTCATCCCATTCCACCTCCCCTTTCCTCTCCTCCCCATAGACTCCCTTTTTATCCCCTTAATTCTTTTGTATCATCACATCAAAGACAATTTATATTTATACCCTCTATATAAAGTCCTTCTCTCTGCCCAAATACATTTACAGTTCTTAAGAGTTATGAGTATTATCTTCCTGTGTAGGGACATAAACAGTTTAACCTAATAGGGTAACTTTTTTTCCCCCTCTTTTTACCTTTTTAAACTTCTCTTGAGTCTTGTATGTTGAGATCGAATTTTCTATTCAGTTCTGGTCTTTTCACCAGGAAAGATTGAATGTCCCCAATGTCATTAAATGTCCATCTTTTCCCCTGAAAGAAAATGCACATTTTTGCTGGGTAATAGATTCTTGGCTGCAATCCAAGCTCCTTTGCCTTCTGGAATATCATATTCCAAGCCTTGTGGTCCTTTAATGTTGAAGCTGCCAGGTCCTGAGCAATCCTGACTGTGGCTCCATGATATTTAAATTGCTTCTTTCTGGCTGCTTGGAGTATTTTCTCCTTCACCTGATAATTCTGGAATTTGGCTACAATATTCCTTGGAGTTTTCCTTTTGGGGTCTCTTTCAGGAGGTGATCGGTGGATTCTTTCAATGATGATTTTATCCTCTGATTCTATGATATCAGGGCAGTTCTCCTTAATAATTTCCTGGAATATGGTGTCTAGATTCTTTTTCTGGTCATGGCATTCAGGCAGTCCAATGATTCTCAAATTGTCTTTCCTCGACCTGTTTTCCAGATCAGTTGTCTTTCCAATGAGGTATTTCACATTTTCTTCTATTTTTTCATTTTTTTTATTCTGCTTGACTGATTCTTGGTGCCTCATGGATTCCTTATCTTCCAACTGTCCCACTTTAATTTTTAAGGCATTGTTTTCTTCAGTGAGATTATGCACCTTTTTTTTCCATTTGTCTAAGTGAATTTTTTAAGGTATTGTTTTCTTCAGTGAGATTATGCAGCTTTTTTTCCATTTGGCCAAATGAATTTTTTAAGGCTTTGTTTTCTTCAGCTTCCTTTTCCAAGCTGCTGATTCTTTTTTCATAGTTTTTTTGTTTTGCTTTCATTTCTCTCCCCATTTTTTCTTCTACCTCTTGCAATTGTTTTTTAAAATCCTTTTTGAGCTCTTCTAGGAAGGCTTTTTGTTCTTGCAACCAATTCACCTTCCCTTGTGAGGCTTCAGATGTAGACAATTTGAGGCTAGTGTCCTCATCTGAGTTTGTGTTGGCTTCTTCCCTATTGATACAGAAGCTCTCAATGGAGAGGGCTCTTTTTTGCTTCTTACTCATTATTGCAGCTTATTTATTTATTCTTTAACTTGAGGTCTGCTCTGGGGGCACCAGGGTCCCTGTTTTGGGCTTCTTGTGTAGGGGTATAGGTGCTGTGTGACTGGGTTTTTACTCTGAGGCCTTTATGGTGTGTGGAGTTCCCCCGCCTTGCACTTCCTATCTGATTGTGCTCGGCCAGCCAGGCGCCAGACCCCGGCGTCTGATCCCGCCGTTCGTGGCCCTCTCGGCCGGTGCAGGTAGGTTTTTCCACTGTCCTTCTTGGCCACCTTGAGCCAGGTTCCGGGAGCCTCAATTGTTCGGCTGTGGCCCGCAGCTTCTGCTGACTTGCCCTGACCCCCTCGGCGCTGGGTTGCTGCCCTGCGCTGGGCCTCCCTTTTGCCCGAGTCAGACCAACCTTTTCCTGAAGTCTTCTAAATTATCTGTGGTTGGAGGACTGTGTCTCTCTGTCTCTTTGCAGGTTCTGTAGTTTCAGAATCCGTCCAGAGGCTTGATTTAATGTTCGTTTTGAGGGAACAGAAGGAGAGCTCAGGCAGCTTGCTGCTTCCTCTCCGCCATCTTCGAAGATAGTGAGATAGGTCTTTTCTTAACTTTCTGAACTTCATGTGTTTGCCGTTTTACTAATACTTCATATGCTTTAATAAATGCTTAATGCCCAAAGACTGGTGCTAAAGCTTCTAATTTAAGGGCTACACATTTAGATTTCAAACATCACAGTTGGCATATTTAGACCTACATTTTGGAAATGTCTCCTTGGAAGGTGTTTGGTTTTTTTTGTTTTTTTTTTTTTAAACATATATTGGCATTTGGAGTGACTGAAGTCAGGAAGAGCAATTAGAATGCCATTATAATAGTCCCAGTAAGAAGTTGTAAAGGCCTGAACTAGGGTTTTGACTGTTGAAGTAGATAGAAGCACATATATGAAAGATGTAAAGGTAGATAAAATAAGATTTGTTAATGGATTGGAGGTTTGGTATGATAATAATAACAACAATAATAATATATACTACTTTAATGTTTTCAAATTATTTTACATTTAATCCTCATAAAAGCCTGGGAGATATGTGCATTATTATCCCCATTATAAAGATTAGGAAATTGATTCTGCAAGAAGTTAAATGATTAACTCAGTCAAAAAGCTAGCAAATGTCTGAGGCTGTATTTGAACTCATCTTCCTGACTTAAAGGAAGCTGGGTGGTATAGGAGATAGAGCTCTAGGCCTGCTGTCAGAAAGATCTGAGTTCAAATTGTATACCAGATACTTAATAACTATGTGACCATGGCAATTTATTTAGCCTGTTTGGCCCAGTTTCTTGTACTGTAAAATTATAATTATAATACTACCTACCCTATAACAGGATTGCTTTGAGAATCAAATTACATAATATTTGAAACACATTTAACACAGTGCCAGGCACATAGTAGCTGATTAATAAATACCTGTACTCTTTTTCCTTTTCTCCACTTGACCATGAAGCTGACAAAGAACAGTGGAGGATGACACCAAGATTTCAAGTTTAGTTAACTGGGACAACGATTATGCAGTGAACAATAAGGAAGTTTAGAAGAGAGAGATTTTCATTGGAAAATATAATTATTCTTTTGAACATATCAAATTTAAAAGGCCAATGGTTGCAACTAATGTTAAAAAATAGTCTAAGATCTATAAATTTAGGTCAGAAGAGAGCCAAAGGCTGTAAGTATCTGTATATGTATAGAAACTCAGGGGCAGCTAGATGGTACAGTGGATAAAGCACAGGCCCTGGATTCAGCCAGACCTGAGTTCAAATCCAGCTTCAGACACTTGACACTAGTTGTGAGACCCTGGGCAAGTCACTTAACCCTCATTGCCCTGCAAAAAAAAAAGAAAAAGAAAAAAAGAAACTCAAATAGGTATGTGCATATTTAGACATGTATGTACACATATATGTGGATGATATATTATCAGGGGAGATAGGTGGCACTGTGGATAGATCACCTAGCCTTAATTCAGGGAGACCTGAGTTCAAATACAATATCAGACACAAACTAATTTTGTGACCCTGGTCAAGTCACTTAACCCTATTTGCTTCAGTTATTCCATCAGAAAAATTAGCTGGAGAAGTAAATATCAAACCACTCTAGTGTCTTTACAAGAACATCCCAAATAGGGGCACAAAGTATAGGATGCAATTGAAATGACTAAACAACATCTTATATTATTCATATGTTTGAAAGGAATGTTTATGTGTATATTCTGTATTTGTGTAATAGATGTGTCTTTGCATACACATATAAATATATGGAATAAACTGTATATATATGTATGAATGTTAATTCAATATGTAATGTATGTATCTGCATCTCTGTGTATGCATCTATATAAATGAACACATCCATTTTAACTCTATATTCTTTGTGATCTTGTGCATTAGTATGCATAGATGTGCATACTTATATTTGCCAGTGTGGTTGTTGTTTTTCATTTGTTCTCAAAGACGACCATGGCACTGGGGTGATGTCATGATTTGCACTGAATTGGATTTAACTGTGCAAGTTCATCACCATCACTCTATCCTCCAGAAATATCTAGGTCCAGTGGAAAGATATATATCAGGATGACTGGAGATAGTCTTGTTTTTTTAACGCAATTGGGGTTGAATGACTTGCTGAGGGTCACACAGCTAGTAAAATTGTATGAGGTGAAGTTTGAACTCAGGTCCTCCCAAATTCAGGGCCAGTGTTCTATCCTCCTAGCTTCCTTTTTGCCTATATGTCTGTATTTGCATGCATATATTTATAAAACATAAATAGATGTACAAAAAGAATTATGTGTATGCATGCATAGAAACATTATTACACACAAATGTGCATTATATACACTCATACAAAGACACAAATATACATACATATAAAATATGTGTGTATGCATGCTTACATACATATGTCAACAAATATATTACATATAGGTAAACTAAATATTGTATCCTAGATATGTCTTTTGTAGGTCCCTGCTTATCTATACAGTTAACATACATGCTTTCTATTACATAAAGTTATACATTTATTTCCTTGAACCAAATTCTTTCTTAGGTCTCCAGCAGAAACCACTCATTATTTTTTGTCTCTAATCTTCCGTATCTCACTTTCTATTGTCTCCTTCCCTGATGCACAAAAATACGTTCTCCATCTTGCTCTTCAATAAAATCACTTCATTTTCTCCTACTATCCTCTTTAGCAATTACCCTATATTTCTTTTCCCTTCTGAGCTAAACTCCTTAAGACAGCTATCTGCAATCAGTGCACCCACTTCCTTTTTCTCAAAGACTTCTAAAACCTTGTTAATCTGGATTCTGACCATTCAACTGAAATCATATTCTGAAAAAGTTACCAGTGATCTCTTTTTAAAAGTATTTTATTATTTTCCAGTTATATGTAAGGATGGTTTTCTTTCTTTCACTCTTTTCCTCTTGACTAGTGTTTTCCTTCTGAGCACTGGCTCCCTCGATCTGCCCTCCCTTTTATCAGCTGACCTTTTTCTTACCCCTTTTTACCCCTGCTTCTGCCCTACCTTGTATCAATACCAACCTTTTCCCCTTCCCCTTTTGTTTTCTTAAAGAGTAAGTGAAGGGGCAGCTAGGTGGCACAGTGGATAGAGCACCAGCCTTGGAGTCAGGAGTACCTGAGTTCAAATCTGACCTCAGACACTTAACATTTACTACCTGTGTGACCCTGGGCAAGTCACTTAACCCCAATTGCCTCACTAAAAAAAAAAAAAAAAAAAAAAAAAAAAAAGAGTAGGTGAAGTCCTTTTGTACAATTGGGGATGTATTTTATTCCCTCTCTGAGCCAAATATGATGAGAGTAAGTTTGCAACAATGCTCACCCCTACAATTTTCCTTGAAGTGTTCCTTTTCAGGTCTCTTTTAGGAGATGATCAGTGGATTCTTTTGTGATGATTTTATCCTCTGATTCTAAAATCTAAGGGCAGTTCTCCTTGATAATTTCCTGGAATATTGTCTCTAGACTCTTTTCCTGATCATGGCTTTCAGGTAGTTCAATGATTCTCAGATTATCTGTCCTGGATCTGTTTTCCAGGTCAGTTGTTTTTCCAATGAGGTATTTCACATTTTCTTCTATTTTTTCAGTCTTTTGATTCTGCTTGACAGACTGTTGGTGTTTCATGGTGTTATTAGCTTCCATATGCCCAATTTTAATTTTTAAGGTCTTATTTTCCTCAGTAAGTTTTTGCACTTCTTTTTCCATTTAGCAAATTTTTTCTCCCATTTGGTCATTTTTTCTCTCATTTGGCCAATCGTTTGTTTGTTTGTTTGTTTGTTTTTTTAGTGAGGCAATTGGGGTTAAGTGACTTGCTCAGGGTCACACAGCTAGTAAGTGTTAAGTGCCTGAGGCCAGATTTGAACTCAGGTACTCCTGAATCCAGGGCTGGTGCTCTATCCACTGTACCACCTAGCTGCCCTCCAATCATATTTTTTAAGGAGTTATTTTTCTCAGTCTATTTTTGTGTTTCTTTTTGCACTGTTACTCTCATTTCTTTTTCCATTTTTTCTTCTACCTCTTTTATTTTGTTTTTAAAAGGCTTTTTTATCTTTTCAAAGAAGGCTTTTTGGTCTTGAGACAAGATCATCTTCCCACTTGGGTCTTCACTCGTCGCCATTTTGACAAACTCATCTGAGTTTGAGTTTTGTTCTTCCCTTTCACCATCGAAGCTGTCAATGTTAAGGGTCCTTTTTGTTTCTTGCTCATGTTGTAGCATATTTTTAAAATTATAAAGTTGAAGTCTGTTCCTGGGGCACAGGATTTGCTGTTGCAAGCTTCTTACTGCTCTCAGCTGCCCCATTCTCAGATGTTTAGAGTTGTAGCAGTGTCAAGCCGTCCACTGAACAGACCCATGCTGAGCCTAGTTGTGTTGAGCTGAGTTGCCAGTTGAGCTGAGCATTGCTGAGCTTCTCTCCCCTTTCACCCTGGTGAGACAGACCTTTCCTGAATTCTTCTTAATTTTCTCAAGTAGGAGGATTAAATCTCTTTTTGTAGGTTCTGTAGTTCCAGAATTTGTTTAGAGGCTTTATTTAATGTTGTTTTTGAGGGAAATGCAGGAAAGCTCAGGCAGCTTCCTGGCTTCTCTCTGCTGTCTTGCCCAGTGATCTCTTAATTGCCAAATATAATAGCTTTTTCTCTAACTTTATCTTGCTGACCTCTCTGCACAACTTAATACTTTTAATCATTTCTTCCTGGAAACTTTCTCCACTATACCACTGCTGTATCTGTTTGACTACTCTTTCACACTTTTCCATTCTCTTTTGTCATTGATGAATTGCTCACATTGCAAACATTGGTTTGTATTCTGGAAGGTAACCAAAATGGATGAGTAGGAAAATTCAACATACTGTTGGATGAGTAAGGTCAGTATATTCACCATGTCCAAATATAATCTTTAAAATAAAAAACAAATCTTCCAACATAAAACTTGAGGAAGTGAGTTTGAAGAGGCAATCATGGCAAAGATGAGGAGATTCAGTTAGCCAAGCAAGGGTCCAGAAAGCATGGGAAATTCAAAAGGTCTGAAGATGGATTCAACTTGGTTGAATGCAGCAGAGTGATGCTTTGTTTGTTCATGGACTGCTGGGAGCCATCTGCTTCTCAGGCCTGTCTCACTGATGCAGAGCTGACAAGTATCGCCTGGCACTGACAGTTACCCACTATGGAGATAAATAGATATACATCACATACATGCTGAGCTGGTTCACTTCATAGACAAATGTGAATAGCTCATCTTTGCATTTATAGGAATGAAATGAAAAGAACCACGTCATCATCACACAATGGCAGGAGTGATGTTGGTCAACCTTTACTAATATTACTATTCTTCAAAGAAACACATGTGTGTCCTTTGTCATCTACTAAAAGAACAAATTCTAATTTTTTAAGTGATAGCCTATGGCTGTGTCATATGTGATCCTAAAACAGATGGTCAAATCAGGGAAACAATAAATCAAATGAGTTAGTGGGGGCTAGGGAAATAAAGAAGAAGATGTAAGTAGCTATATTATTTTTTCCCAAAATTTTAACTATTTGTTTACATATACCCTTGGTCTGTATTGAGTGATATCTATATTTAAAGAAACTACTTAAAGGAAAAAATAATTGCTCAGAGTTAAGATTGTTCTGAGCCATCATATTTTTAGGAGAAAAAGGAAATCAGTTGTTGAAGAAATATATCAATTTCTTATTGTAAGAAAATGGTATTCCTTGAAAATTGTTGTCTGCAATTAATAAAGAGCAAAAGACTGGAAATCAGTGAAAAAGTTAAGAACTTTCAAGCCTTATATCTGGAAAAGAGTGTGAGACACAAAAAACATTATGCATCCATCAGTCACACTGACTCAAAGCATATTCTGTGAGCCTTCCTGGAGGATAACATTATGATACCAGTGTAATAAAAAACAAACAAAAAAAACCCCACCAAAAATGGGAATTCCTCCCTTATGGAAAATTAAACAAACACTAGGAATTTGTTGACAGCCCATAATGTATGAAGCACTGTGTTAGACACTGGAGAATACAAAGCCACAGGTTGGTATATGAGAGAAATTAAGAGTCCCTGTCATTGAGGAGTTAACATCCTGATGGGAGTTTAAGTGATAGCCTATGGCTGTGTCATATGTGATCCTAAAACAGATGGTCAAATCAGGGAAACAATAAATCAAATGAGTTAGTGGGGGCTAGGGAACATATACACACAAAAGTAAGGATTTTCTTCACTAAAGATTTTCTCTTTAAGGGCTTTAACTGAAATCCATCCTGGCTCCAACCTTTCCCATGAATTCAGATGTGAAAAGCTTAGTAATTTAGAGAATATCCCAAAGTCACTCTAGTTCCAATGACCTTTTATGCTGAATCTAAAGCCTATGACTGATTCATTGATTGATACCTGTTCTTACCTAGTTAAGATATTAATATTGAAGTAGAGTGAAGTAATTTCCATTTGAGCCTTAAATTTGAGGGTAGAGTAAATAACAAGGGAGAGGGAGGGAAGATATTGAGAAAGCATTAGAGCAAAGGTATCAAACATGGGGCCCAGTCTCATATAGCCAATAACATTTTCAAGTACAACTTGTGTCTGATTAAATGCAACTGGGAAATATTTAGCAAAACAAATATAACAATAAGTCATAGATGACATCACTATGTGGTTTTCTAAGTCAATAGACAACTACAGTCATTCTTATATATGGTTTAGTGGTTCAGTTTCTATCTGTATTTGATACCACTGCAGTAGTATCCATAACTCAGTTAAGCTTAGAGGGTAGATGATTCTGAGTGATAAAGGTGAGTAGTGAGTACATTCTAGGTATGTGAGGCATCCTGTCTAAGGCATAGAATTGAGAGGAAGAATAACACAATTATAAAGGAACTAGTGGTCTGGTTTTCATGAAACATTGGAATGTAAAGAACAGAGAAATATGAAATGACTGGAAAGGAAAATTGGAAATAGGCTGTATATAACATTTAAAATTCCATGTTGAGAAAATGTGCTTTGTGCTAGAGGTTGTAGGATTAGAGACACTGGAGAAAAGGGAAAGGGAGCTGACATATTTAGACCTGTGCTTTATCAATTTTTGGTAGGCCTTTTGGAAGCAGAAAGACTAGTTAGAAGTCTATTACAAGGGGAGCTAGGTGGTACAGTGGATAAAGTACTGGCCCTGGATTCAGGAGAACCTGAGTTCAAATCTGGACTGGGACACTTGACACTTGCTAGCTGTGTGACCCTGGGAAGTCACTTAACCCTCATTGCCCCAACAAAAAACAGAAGTCTATTACAATAGTCCAGATAAATGATAATGAAACCTTGAATCTTGATCATCACTGTGTGAGTGGATAGAAAGGTACAGATGTGAAAAATGTGGGAGGAAGATAGACTAAATCTGATAATTTGCATATGGGAGTTGTTAGAGGGAAGTGCTTGTGATTACATTGAAAATGTGACATAAAGTGACTAACTGTGAAAACTGTTGCGTCATCGAGACATAAGGGAATTTGGGAATATATGGATTTAAGGCAAAGAGAACATAATATGTTTCATTTTGGATATCTCATATTTTGATGTATTCTTAGGTCTTTTAGTTTGAAGTGTTTCAATGGTGATCCATAAAGGGATTAACACAGGCTAATGTATAGTCTTTTGTTGGGCCTTTTAATGAGTAATAAGAATTCTTTCATTCATTGGATAAAATAAAGCTTTATATACTATGTGGAGGACACTGTGTATACCAAAATTTTAAATGACAAAATGGTTTCTCAAAAGAAAAAATGCATTCTTTTAGGTAACTGGGGCAAAACATCCTAGATACAAATAAATAGAATTAATTAATTAAAATTACACTCCTAAAAATAATAAAAGGTATAGAGTAGCAGGGGAAAAAGAAAGGTACAAGTAAAGTGCTCAGTAAAATAAAGTGAAACAGTGTAATTCCTTAAACAAAAAGAAATCCACATTATCCCAAAACAGTACAGACTGAAATTCAAGGTCACACCCTGCTCAGTGTGCATGTGAGGAGAAGCAAAGTAGGATGCACATCCATCAGCAACCTAAGGTAATAGAAGGATTTGGTTGCAGACACTTCACATTCTGTATACAGTTTGGGAAACTGATAAAATCATAATTGTAAAGAAGACGTGCTGGATTGCCAATCTGCCTCTGACTCCCATATGCACCTTGGCACATATGTCTTCCTGCTCCACAACAGAAGAGGGAATGAGCAAAAAGAAAGGAGCAATTTCCCTGCTGTAAATTGGAAACTCTGCCAACCAGCTAAGTGATCTACTATCAATCAGTGTTAAATTCTCCTTAGCTGCAGAAAATTCAAGGGCTAACTATTACTGAGAGATTTCACACAGTGACTAATGGTATATGACAAACACATTTAAAATCTGCATGGACCAGCACCAGTTTAAAGTTTAACATGCATAATAAATAATGCTAACGGAATCTTGGCATGTGAAATAAGATATAATCCCTTTCGACACATATTACATAGAGAAGATTACAGCTGTAGAAATTCATTCACAAGCTAAACAGAAGAAAATCAAATTCATGATCTGAGGAGAATGCAACTTTTGTTCAGTGTGTTCTTATGGACCCCAATAGTTTTTCATGCCATTGGGTGTATTAAGGGGATAAGTAAATGAACTCAAGATGCTGACCCAGACAAGCGAAACAAATAACCTGATCACTAATCAGGTATTAATGGGAATTGGCCAGCCTTCTTAAATGTCTGAACTGCAAAAGGAAAGAAAGTAATTTGTTTTACAGTATTCACTTACCTGGATTATTTAAACCAAAGTTTATTTGCTCCATTTAGTAGAGAAAAATAGATGAGCTGATTGTTTGCCTAGTCATCTAGAAGCTAGTGAGAAAGAATTGTAAATAAAAGACCAAAGAAAATTAATAAATTAACTTATTTTTCTTTCTTTCTTTTTTTTTTTTTTTGCAGGGCAATGGGGGTTAAGTGACTTGCCCAGGGTCACCCAGCTAGTAAGTGTCAAGTGTCTGAGGCCGGATTTGAACTCAGGTACTCCTGAATCCAGGGTCGGTGCTTTATCCACTGTGCCACCTAGCCGCCCCCTAAATTAACTTCTTTTAGCTATCCATGTTATCTGAGTCCAGGAATTAATTAATGCTTTCAATATAAGAAGAAAAGGAAATTCCAGAGGAACATTAAGTTTATATTTTCCCTTATTTAATGAATGAATGGTTTTTTTCCCCATTTAACCATTTGCCAATATTACAAAGTACTTTAGGTGATTGATAAAATTGAACTAT
Source organism: Dromiciops gliroides (assembly GCF_019393635.1). Taxonomy (NCBI): domain Eukaryota; kingdom Metazoa; phylum Chordata; class Mammalia; order Microbiotheria; family Microbiotheriidae; genus Dromiciops; species Dromiciops gliroides. The sequence goes on along the minus strand of NC_057862.1, from coordinate 624,466,448 downwards.
GTAGGTCTTTATTACTATACGTTAATCATTTCAGTGATCCATGGTTATACTGATATGAATTTTCATGAACACAAATTACAACATTTCCATGCCTTCTCATTCTTTTTTTAAATTTTGTCTGTTTCATGCTAAGTACACCACATAGGGCCTATTTTTCTTACTATCCCCATGATGTCAAAGTAGGAAAGAAATTTATTCGATGGCCTGCCACCTGAAGGTTTACCATACCCTTGTACTGACCTTATTTTTGTATGCCTATGAAACCTAGACAGTATGCCAGGGCCATGTCAGCAAACTGAATCACTTCCATTTGAATTGTATTAGGAAGATTCTGAAGATCACCTGGCAAGATAAGGTACCCAAGATAAGGCTCTTTCATGACCTGAACTGCCAAGCATTCAACCTCTACTGTAGAGGGCAACTCCAATGGCCTAGCTACATTGTTTGTTTGCCAAAAAATATGTTTGGCTAAAGGACTATTTTATGGAGAATTCACACAAAGCAAGTACTCTCATGAAGGTCAGAAGAAGTGATACAAAGACACTTTCAAGGTTTCACCAAAGATCTTTGGAATTGATTGTGAGGCATGGGAGATACTGGCACAGGACCACCCATCATGGCATACCCATGTCAAAGGAAGTGCTGTACTCTATGAGCAAAGCAGAATTGCAGTAGTTCAAAAGAAATGAGAGATGTGCACATTTAGAGACATCTGCACTCCAAATATTCATGTGGACTATATCTGCTTGACCTTTGTTAGAACCTTCCAAATTTATTATTAGCCACAATCAGAAACATTTTATCTTGACCCCAAAATAGGGATATCATTTTGTTCCTCTTCAAGAAGTGTGGACAACCAGCCAAACAGCATTTTTTATGTTATTACATCACCTCTCCTTCTTGTCTTCTCTGTCAGAATAATATATCTGAAAGAATGGACTCAATTTTCTTTGCATCAATGGCACTTAATGTAGTGCCTGGCATGTTGTGGGTGCTAAATAAATATTTATTAACATAAGCAAGACATTATTGGCAACATCTTTACATCCACAATGAAACTTTCTATTTTTCTTTGACATGACTAATTCTAATTCTTTTCAGATCATAATACTGCATATAATGAAGATATCACAACATCTTGATTGAATGTTGGTATTAAAGAAGCAGGTGTTAACAGTAGCAAGTAATTCACTTTCCTTGAAAGAGAAGTTATAGAAATAAATTAACGAATTATGGTGATGTAATAATAAAAATATATATTTTGCTAATGTATTCCCTCAAATTATTAACTCACTTGTGATTCATTTAATTTCAGTTTTCACAGGTGTATCATGATAAACTCTTTTCCTTTTATTGTATTTTAATTGTTATCAACAAAAGTTTACAATTATTCAATAAATTTGGTGTCCTTGTATCACTTCAGTTCAAAGCTGACAATTATTGCTCTAAATTTTCATATTTCTAAGTATGAGTATTTATTGAGGATATAAAAAGTTGTGTAATCTGGATGTATTAATCAGGGTTATAATGAAGAGATAAGTAATCATTTTAAATTGTTATATAAATTTGTTTGAGTCATAGAGAATGAGAAGATATATATTTGGATACCTGTTCTTGAACATGGCTTTTTTCTGAGGTTTAGTTTACTCAGTTATAAATGAACACTGGGGATAAATGCTATGGTACCTTCCTAACTTTTCTAATTTACATAGACCTATCATCTACTCTTTTTATATAATATATAGATAGTATATAGTATTTTTTACTCTTTTTTATTGAATATAATTTTATTTTACAAAATATATGTAAAAACAAATTTTACCATCAATTAAAAAAAAATGTCTTCCAACTTCTCTTCCTCCTCCATTCCCACCCCCCACCTACTTGACTGTTTTCTCTCACAAGCTAGCTAATGTGGGAATATTTTCCATGACTACTCATGTATCATCTACTCTAAAAACTTTTGCATATATCACAATTTCCAGTATCTAAGAAGGACAGGGATCATAGATTGGATTAGATCAAATATATACAATTAGTTATTTGGTGCTTCAGAGAATAAGAAACTTTGTTAGTAGAGGACTGACCCCTCCAGATCTATGCTTTAGGAAGATCACTTTGATATCTAGGTGGAGATTTTTTTGGCTAAGAGAGAGACTTGATACAGGGAGGCCAACCAGAAGGCTATTGTAATAGTCAAGGCATGAGGCAATGAGTGCCTACCTATACCACAATAAGTCTCAGAGGAGAGAAGGTGACACATATGAAAGATGTTGTGCAAAGAGAATGGATGGGATCTGGCAGAAGATTGCACATAAGGGTGAAAGCAAGAAGTTTAAAATGATACCCATTTGTCATACTTGGTAAGTGGGAAGATGCTTTTACTAATAATTAGGAGGAAAGTTACTTAGTTCAGTTTTTGACTTTTGAGCTTAAGATGTCTTTAGGACATCTAGATCATTGTCCAATATGGAGTTGGAGATGGGTTTCTGGATGTAGGAAGAGAGGGTAAAGTTATGTATGACTTATAAATTAGAAATTTTTAAATTCCATATAAATTTGGTTTTGCTGTTAAATATATAGCTATTAAAATATGAATGAATGAACTAAAATTAATTAATGAAATATTCGGCATTTACCATTTTTCCAGTACTGTGATAAATATATAAATAAAATATTTAATATTTTTTCTCATTTCATGTAACATCCTGTTTTGTGCATTCTCACTTATTCAACTGGGTCAGTGACATCATCACTATCTAGTCTTCTACATAGTTAAAGTATGCATTTATGTATGTATCTATCAGCAGCTATGTGGTACAGTGGACACTGCACTGAGCCTGGAGTCAGGGAGACCTAAGTTCAAGTCCAGCCTCAGACATTTACTAGACAACCCTGGGCAAGTTACTTTACCTTGTTTCTCTCATTTTCTCATCTGTAGAATGCATTGGAGAATGAAATGGCCAACCATTCTAATATTTTTGCTAAGAAACCCCCAAAGAGGTCATGGAGAGTCAGACATGACTGAAATAACTCAACAACAACAAATGCTTCTAAGATCAATCTATATATTTATCATTGATGTAGGTAAAAATGCAGATGGATGGATCTTTAATCCAACTATAACTTGTAATGTAAAAAAGACACTATTCATCTACTTTTTTTTTCTTATATAGATAATTTAGTAAAATTATCTTTTCATGTTACTTTACCATGATTCTGCAGTATTCTAGGACTTATGGCAAGTACCATAATGTCACCCATATATAAGAGCTTTGAATGACTTGATCTTTCACAGGGAATTTTCTCAAGCTGAACTCCACTGCTTATCTCCTCCATCATGGTGGGAAGGAACTTTGGGGAACAGAAATTCACCTGTGTTATGTTTCTCCTGATGATTATAATTGTATAAGGCATAAACTTATCTCTATTGCATTTTGTATCTTTCAAGGAATGTTGAATTATTTTCAGGTATGGAAAGGAGACTAAAATACACACACATATGTATAGATATATGTACATATATATGTTTATATATACACTTAAATGAAAATAATACAAGTAAAAACATAAGATCTTTACTTGTTATAAACTTTCCATCAATTTTGCAATAGTTATATTGCAGTATGCCACCAAATAATGCTTGAAAAGTCCTACTTGATCCTAATTAAATATTTGCTGAGTTGAATTTACTTAGTTATTCATATCACTATTTTGCTTAACAATCATATGAGTATTATGTTTAAAATAATACATTTTTGCTCTTCATACTTAAATCTAAATGCTTATTGATCATAGTCTCAAACAACATGTAGAATCAGAAAAATATTGAAATTTAGAAGGTCCTTGAAGAACATTTAGGCTAATCCACAACTAAATGGGAATGCAATCTACACTATCCCTAACAAATTCCTTACATTAAATTATCATTGAAAAGTGACCACATCTTGAGGTAACCCACTTTACTATAGGACAATTCGAATTTTTCTCATTTTTCTTTATTTATTTATTCATTCATTCAATCATTTATCTATCTATCTATTTATTTATTTAATTGTTTGTTTGTTTGTTTATTTTTGCAGGGCGATTAGGGTTAAGTGACTTGCCCAGGGTCACACAACTAGTAAGATTCAAGTGTCTGAGGCAGAATTTGAACTCAGGTCCTCCTGAATCCAGGGCTGGTGCTTTATCCACTGTACCACCTAGCTGCCCACAAAGCTTAAATTTCTGGGAATTTTTTAAATGAAACTTCCCTTTTCCCCTTATTTATTAAGCCCGAGTTTTCTTATGTTTTGATACTCTGTGTGGCCAAAAAGAACAATTGGAATTTCTGTCCCAAATGACAATTATGTTTTGTTCTCCAACATTAACCCTAAGATAAATCTAAAGAAAAAACATAGATTAATGTTATAAGATCTGAAAAGAAAAGTAATGATTAAAAGTGCAAGCCTAGATTCACCAAGAACCAGTCATATCATATTATCATCATTGTCTCTTTCTCTCTCTCTCTCTCTCTCTCTTTTTTTGCAGGACAATGAGGGTTAAGTGACTTGCCCAGGGTCACAGAGCTAGTTAAGTGTTAAGTGTCTGAGCCTGGATTTGAACTCAGGTCCTCCTGAATCCAAGGCCAGTGCTTTATCCACTGCGCCATCTAGCTGACCCCTCTCTCTTTTTTTAACATCATTCTCTGACAGAGGAATACTGGAAGAGATAGCAAAACATTTCCAAAGATATAGTAAAGTTATGAATTATATCTCAATTTTGAATACTAATGTGGAGAATAGGAATGATAAAAGACAAGATATAGAAGTGATACTGTATAGAAAGAGTCATGAAATACAAATAATTTTCAACCTTAAGGGCACTCAATAGCAGCCTTACTTTTTTTAATTTCACAACTTGACAACAAATGGTAATTAACAAGAACAATATTTTAATGCCAAATAAATTTGTGAATTTGCGTTACCATAATGGCATTGAAAATTTTCTTCAAAACAATTGTAATTTTCTGATCATTTTAAATATCTGTATTCAAATCTAAAGTTGACATTTTCAGAAAAATTTGAAATAACTCTCCTTCTTAGACATACTGTTATCATTTCTATCATGCAAAATCCAACAAAGTACACAAAGACAATTTCAATTCTAAACATGCCCATTCTCAATTTTAAAGATTTATTTCACCTTTGTATTGTTCATTAAAGTGTACAGAAAGGATGGAAAAGTTATCTTTGTGTTCTTAGGATTGTATGACAACACTTAGTAGTGTTGAATCAAAATTGCCTGAGCTGTTGTAAAAAATGTGGGGGGCATTCCACTGATGTTTGTAATTGTTAGTGTTCAAAATGCAGAAGATACTGCCCACAGGTGAAAAGTAGAAAGAACAGGTATGAATATATTCTAGCAAAGACATTCTCTCTGTGTGTCTCTGTACGTCTGTCTCTGCCTCTCTCTGTCTCTCTGTCTGTCTCTCTCTGCTTGTCTATTTTGATCTTTGTCTCTGTCTGGCTGGCTCTCTTTTTTCTCTTATTCTCCTACACAAGAGAACATAATTTCTCTTCTTCTATTTATTTGTCTTCTGATCTCCTGTTAGTCAGAAGATAAATCTTATATCCTTATCTAGTATATATAGAGTAGGACACACTGGCACTAGCACAAGTTTGAATTTGGAATTACTTTTCATCCTCTTTACAGAAATGTTTCAGTACCTTGTATATGTAGTAACATAGGGTAATAAATTTATAGGGCTAGACCTATAATGGATCTCAAAATTGCTGTTAAGAAAGATATTAATAATGGATAGAAATTATGACAAAGGGTCTATAATGAATGTGATGTTCAAAACTAAATGTGTGGAAGCCTATTTCTGTCCCAAGTGTAGGAGAAACTAGCTAGGGTTTATTTATAAATGAAAAGTTTTAGAACCAGTCTTTGGGCATTAAGCATTGATTAAAGAGTAGAGAGAACATGTGGAATTCAGAAATATAGGAAAGCCTATCTACCCTAGAGTAGAGATAAGAGTTCAGCCTGGCATCCTTCTTCTCCCAAGTCTTCTGCCACCTTGAGGTTGTTCAAGCAATGAACTATCTGTCTAAACTCCCTCTGCTTCCCAAGAAGAGGCAGTCCATACACAGTGCTTCAAGCTGATTGGCTAGCTTCACTCAAATACAGTGGTTCACTGGACTTGAGGTTGGTCCTGTGTTGATGTCATAGTCCACAGCCTCTCAGAACACTCCATTTTGGGAGTCAGGCAGGTGTGGTTTTAATCAAGTCAAATTTGAGTTAATCATCAGAGTCAGTCTCACTTAATTCATTCAATCCAAATCAATCTCCTCAGGTTGAGGAGATACCTTTGGGTATTGGAAAAAGCCCATTATTTCTTACATGAGCTAAAAAATTTGTATAATAACTCATTGTGTTTCTTAACCACTATTAAATTTCTTTTTTATTTCTCTCAAGCAAAACTACCTCTTTATTGAGTCAGGTTCAGATCATGATGCATCCCATTGCACACTGCTGAAAATATCCCTGAGTACATGAAAGCTTGGCCTTTAACAGATCTGTTGTGTTTCTACTTCTTTAACAATCTCTGGTGGAAAAAAAATGGGCAGTCCCTTTAACAACTCAGTGGAGATGAATTCTTGGGAGAGATCACAAGGACAGCGGAAGATCATATCTGAATTGTTCAAAGGGAGCAAAAAGGACAAGACATCCCAATTAAAAACATGTCTTTCTAAGAAAATGCAGGATGGTGTTCATAGTACATATCTATACTTTGGCTTCTGGTCTATCAGTTTTGATTTTGAAAGTATTAATTTCCCTATTCCCAATAATTACTGAAAAGAAAGTCACAATTCCCTTACAGGGTTTGAATGTGATCTATTTAGTCAAAGAAAATTAAAAACAGAAAGAAACCCCACCAAATTTCTTGAAAGCAAACTCTACTAAGGACTATAATTTATATTTTGATTTATTGAAATGTGATGTAACACTGATGAAATACCATCAAAATAGCTAAAATTGGGTCCCTAGAATGAAAAATAAAAATAATGCTTATCTATCTCACTGTGCAGGTTACAAAAGCTTTGTTCCCAATAGCTCTGTGAGGTACATAGTGAAAGTCTTCTTTTCCCTCTAGCACCTGTCACCCTACCATGTGGGTACTCTGAAAAGTTACCCCAGGTTCTAATCACTGTGCTGATCAAGAGCTAAATAGAATCATGGTGCCCCTCACCTTCACCTAATGTGTTTACTCAGCTGCCAGTCAGAATACAAACACATTTAAAGCAAAGCAAATCAAAACAACATGAAATGCAACTGTAATTAAACAAACTATGGCATAACAAATAAAGCACACCCCCCCCAAAAAAAAAACACCTTGCCCAAGGGATTAACTTTCCCACAGTTTACAACCTCAACAGTGGAGATGGCCTGAATGTACAGAATATTCTTGTGGCTAGGGAATCCATAGAGAGTACACACATCAAAGATGTGTTTGGCCATACCTATGGCCATAGCAGCTTATATCTCCAACACTAGAGGATGGCTGATATATTCTGCTGACATTATCACATGACATTGATTTTTCCTACTGAATATCAGATATCCATTCACCATCATAACCTCTGCTGACCATTTGCAATCATCTCTTTGTGAACAACAAACAGCTCTCTTTTACCATATACCTGGCATCAGGTTTTTCTCTCCAGGGCCATCTATCCTCTCTTTTTTCAGTGAGTAGAAAACTTCTTTCTTACAAGGAGATTTAAAGTTCTTTAGTGCCTAGCCACTACATCCTATCATGGAGCCAACGAGTTCTATCTGAATTTCCCAGGATGATTGTTTATCCTTTTGCCTCCTTGTCTCACAGTATATATTTTATGTCTTTGTTGCTAAAGAACTCTGGATTGCAAGTTAGAAAATTCATTTTAAGGGATATTAAATCTTTGGTTGTGCATCTACTTTCTATAATACCCATTTTGGGGATATGCCCTTATAGCCCCATTGGGACTACATAGAGATTGGGATAATGTTACCCTAATTCCCAAGAATATCTTTAATTGGCAAGCAAATAAAACTTCGAGTAAGACAACTTTACATTTTATTCTTTATTATAAATACCAGCTTGCTACAAAATTTCTTAATTTTTTTTGATATTCTAATTCAATGAATAATTCACTAAATATACCTCATGTGTTCAATACTGGGGATATAAGAAAAATACAACCAGGATGCTTGAGGAGTTTATATGCTACTCAAGGGAATACATCTTGTACTCAGACAAATAGTTGGGCCATTAGTTTGTGAGTGTGGGATAGGTCCAAAGGACCCTAAAAGAATTTGCAAGGAGAGAAGAGAAATTCAGTTCAAGAAATATAGGAAGGCCTCCTTTTCAAGTAAATTATTTCCTAAATGGAACCTTGGAGGAAGAAAATTCTTCCAGGCAGGAAAGAGGAAGGAAAATTCAATGGTTAGCTTGGCTAAATGTTCAGGGTAAAGAGAGGACATACTAAATTCAGATAAAATATAAGACACCCGAGACTGAGATGAGAAGTGATTTACAGAAATTATACAGGTGGTAAATGTTAGAGTTGTTCCTTGAATGTAGGTATACTGACTGAATTTCCACACACATGCTACAAACACACACACACACACACACACACACACACACACATGGGCATACACAATTACTTGTTCCTTAACTCAAACTTAAAAGATTATTGTCTCCTGAATGGTCTTTCCATTTTTTTTTCTGTAAAGAATGAAAGGGCTTCATCACAAGCTTGTGGCTAAGTCTGGAGGGATTGATACATAGCTTTCCTTTTTTTTTTTTTTTCTCTCACATACCCCTGCCATAGGGTAATCCATTAATTTAAATCATCCAATATGAAAGCAATTAAAAGAAAACAAAACACCAACCACAGCAATAACAAAAATAGCTTATCTTTATTTGGAGGTAAAACCTATCATAAAACACGGAAAACAAGCAAGGAAGACTTAAAGGGAGCAAGAAACTCTCAGGGAAACATGATGCCAGTTCAAGAGGTAGCAACATGGAAAATGAAGGGAAAGACATAGTTAGAAAGTAAGTTCACCCTACACCAGTAAGAGAAACAACACATTGTCCAGAACTTTCTCTCTTAGAATAGTTTAGTGAACCAGACAAAGCCCAACTGCTCATGATTACATTCAGCTCAGGGTAGTTATAATACAGTGGATAAAATGCTATACGTGGAATCAAAAAGACTCATCTTTTTCAGCTCAAATTTATCCTGACACTTACTAGCTATGTGATCTTGATCATTTAACCCACCTACCTCAGTTCTGTCATCTATGAAATGAGGTGGAAAAGGAGTGTCAAATAACTCTATCATCTTTGTCAAAGAAATCCCAAATGGGTTCATGCAAAGTCAGACACGGGGCAGCTAGGTAGCACAGTGGATAAAGCACTGGCCCGGGATTCAGGAGGACCTGAGTTCAAATTTGACCTCAGACATTTGACACTTACTAGTGTAAAAATTACATTACCTGGGCCCTAATCTGTGAACTCCTGGCTGACTATCTGACTGTTTTTAGCTGGTAAAGCTATAGCTGGCTATTAGCTGCCTAAGCCAGTCTGCAAGGACCATTTAAAAATTCCCCCACTGCTTCTCCCAGAATACAAGAGAGATTAGGAAGCCTCTTTCAATTTAACTAAATGGGTTTATTTATGAGAACCAATTTAGGAATAAGAATACAGGAAAGTAAGATATACAACCTGAAAACTCAGCCAACTAACTCTGCTGCTTCCTATACCCCTGCGTGTCTCTTGCTCTGCGGGTGTGGCTTGGCTACTTTGTTACTGCCTGTGTTTACAACCCCTGAGCCCCTCTTCACTATCTGCCTTTCACTCTAGCCCCACTAGCTCCTTCACTTTCACTGTGTGGGAATTTATTTTGATTTGGGGACCCTGCTTTTGGGTTGAGATTAAAAAGCTTTAGGCACTCAGGTTTTTTGTTTTTTTGTTTTTCCTGTGTAAGAGGGGCTGGGGCCCCTCCCCCTCTGCTTCACCTGAGCCAAAAAGCCCTGTGGGCTTTACAGGATGCCTGCTCAGATGGCTGGGGGAAAAAGCCCCAGCTCCCTATGCACTGAGGGGAGCTGCCCCAGAGATCCCAGGCTTGTCCTGCCAGGCCCTAGCACATCCTGTGTGGAGGTCCCAGGCATGCAGCAGGGTCCCCGTGCCCCTCAAGCTCCCCTGGCCCCAGCCCTAGTGCAGCCAGTGGATTAGCTTGGCATGTGCGGGGGCACAGGGAGCCCAAGGTTTGAAGGGGGAGAAGGGAGCTATATACTGGGGAGGGGTCAGCACAGGGAGGTGGGAGAGAGTGAAGTTGAAGTTAAAGGAGTTTGGAGAAGACAATAAGGGAGGAGAGACAGAGTGGGGATGCCAGAACACTAGGAGAATGGAAGGAAAGGTCTGTGAGAGAGAAACACGGGGGTTTAGCATGGCTGTATGGAGAGGAAAGTTAGACACAGAAGCGGTCGACAAAGTGAAAGGGGCTTACAGTTAGAAGAAAGCAAGAAGGGGAGCTAAAGTGAAGGAGAAAGAGTGAAAGTTGTAGAAAGCTGGAGCATACCCTAAGACAAGAGGCAGCAAAGGCCCTTATTATAATAAAAGCAGACCAGTTGTATAATTTGTATTTATTAACCCTTATCTCTTACATTGATTTTTATAAATAAATTCTGCTTTGATTATTTAAATAAGAGGCTTCTTCATCTTTTGCTTATCAATTTGGGAGCAAAGCAGTGTGGAGAAATTTTTAAAAGGCCCTAACAGATTGGCTTTAGAAATTAATAGCAGTCAGATAGGCAGCCAGTCAAAAGTCCCCATATTAGTCCTCTAGTAAGATGCCCCACCCCCCGCCCCACATCCAGTAAATTAGGCCCAGCAGTCAGTCAGTAAAAATATTTCTACAACTGTCAGCCACCTCCTTTGCTTCACTATGTCTGGTCCTCTTGCCTGAGTCTGTCTGGTCTGCTGCTCCAGCCAAGCCTCACTCTCACTCTTCCTCTCATTGTCTCTGTAGCATTCCTCTCCTTCACGGTAGCCACTCCTTCACTCCAGCTCCCTCTCTCTTCTACCTCTGCTCCTGAATATAAACCCTTCTTTCTCACTGGACTCTTGGGCTGGGATGTGCCTACATTCATGCCAAGCTAAATCGCTGCCCGCCCCAGAGCTGCAGTGGCTCGAGGGAGCCATGTGTACCATGCCCAAGGCTGGAGGGGGCCATGCCCCCTACAGCGTGCCTGGGGCCTCCACATGGGCTGTGCCACTTAGCCTGGCTCTGAGGTCCCTGGAGCTGAAATGGAGGGGGAGGGGCAGCTCCATTTGAGACCAATTTTAGCCACCTACCCTAGCTGTGTGACCCCGGGAAAGTCACTTGACCCTCACTGCCCCACCAAAAAAATAAAAACAAGTCAGAGACAACTTAAGAACAACTGTACATAGTAGCTATGACTTTCCCTTGGAATGCTCTGAAAGTTTTCTTGGCATACATGTACATTTTTGTCCTTCCTACCATCCCCGGGGCTTCAAAATTCTAGGCCTCACCCCCCCACTTCATATTGCTCCTGCATTCTTCAGCACCTCCTTTTATCTGACAAAAGCAAAATCTCAATAGATGGATAGATGGATAGATAGATAGATGATAGATAGATTTATACTTCCCATGAGTCTGCTTCCTGATAAGGAGCTAGCTAGATTTGCATCTGCATATATCCTTCACAAAACCCTGAAAGATAAGTGCTTTTATCATATGAGTGTGTGTGTGTATATGTGTGTGTAATATATGTATATATATGTACACACACACCCATCCCTTTATTCATTTATTTCTATTGATGTATATATGTATATATAAATAAATGTATATATACATATATGCACATATACATGTATATACACATACATACATATATATTTGTGTGTATACACTCATATATATGCATGCATATATACACCCATACAAACCAGCAACAAGTAGTGGCAGCACTAAAATATTTCAAAGTAGTAAAACAACATGTTGTCTATTGGATGCCCTATAATTTGTTCTGTAATTAGAAATATTTAAAAAATACCTTCTATTTAATTTTGCTTCCTCTATTCAAATCCTCCGGCTCTTTAAAAAAAAGTGAAGAGATAATCCTTGAAAAGCAAAAATGCAATATCACACAGCCCTTTGGCAGAATTAAATTCCCCTTGAAGTACAAGGTTTGCATGACTTAGTCAATAACTGTAAAATCAGTTAATACTTTGTATGGGGATGTAGTAAACAGGAGAAACATATTAGGAATATTGGGCCTGAAATTAGTCAATGGCAATGAGTGTACCTTTCTCTTCAGTGATTTTGTCAGGAGCAAAAGTGAATGCTGTACTTGCACATTACTGCTAAAGAAAAGTGTGTGAGCAATATATTTGTGGGACATAATTGGTCCATGATTCAGCACTTCAGCCACTTCACTACTCCCAGGCATACACCAACTCATATAATTTTAAGAAGGGTCGTGTGTGTGGACCATCTGTTAGGATAAATCCACAGCATCTTGAGACATCAGTGAAAAAGCTCACAATATCTATATTTGGTAACAGTTGAGCATTTATGGAGGCAAAATTGCAATAGGATGGTATGATTATTTTAAGATGTCACAGAGGTCAATGTAACGAATAGGAAGAGTACTTGACTAGGATTTAAAAGGCCTAATTTTACTCCTAGCTCCTCCACTTGTTAGAATTGGGATGTTGGGAAAGTGAATTTTGTTTGTAGGATACGAGGAATAAATATTCAGCTATGAATGGTAGATGAGCATGTTGTATTCATAGCAGGAGGAAGCACTTCATTTTTTTTAAAGAGAGGAAATGTTTCATATCCACTAGGGGCTCTGAGTTATTAAACACACATTTTCAATTTCTCGTTCAGAGATTTTCTTTATTGCAGAATTTTGTGCAAATCATTTAACATTTTGAGTCTCAATTTCAGTATCTACACAATAGGATTGATATTAATAATACAACTGTTATAGAATTGTGGTATCAGATGAAATATGCAAAAAATTCTTTGCAAAATTAATGCATTATATAAATGTTATCTATTTTATCCAAATTAATATTATTCAATCATATTATACCCTGGCCAAACTAAACAAAATCCATGTAATTTATAGTATGACAAATGATGGTATGGGGAGGTGGCTAGCATGTAAAGCTCCAAAATTCTTGTTATCCCTCATCTGTAGTGGATGAATGTTTTCCCCTATGGCATTCATTGCTGTTTTTGTATGGGCTTCTTGGAGTACAGTAAATCATGAACCCAGGTGGCATATCAATATTCCCTGTGAGTCTAGAGTGGTCCATGACCAGGTACTGAATTGATTGACATTTAGGAAACAGAATATAACCAAAAGTGCATCTGAATTTTCACAATCTATCTGCTTCAGACACACATAGATGATCTTGCACAACCAAAATCCATCTTGCATTAATGGAAAATATTGCCCAATAAAGGGGATTTTCCTAACAGAAGGTGATGACTTCATATTTGTGAATTCAATTTCATCATTGTTTAAATAGATTGGTTTGGTTTTCTATGGTATTTTGTGCCTCTTTTACCAAGATGTTATTTCTCTTCTCATAACTTTCTTGTCATATTTTCCCATTTTTTTCTCTTTGCTTCTTTTTAAATCTCTTTCTTCAGTTCTTCTAGGAATTTTAGTTGATCATTTGTCCAATCTATAATTTTTGAAGCTTTGTTTGTGAATATTTTCAGTCATTGTGTTCTGAGTTTGTGTCCAAAGCTACCATGTCACCACAGACAATTTTTGTCAGCTTCTATTTTTTGCTATTGTTATTTTTTGCTCATTTTTCCAGGATATTTCTTAACTTTGTAATTTATATTAGACTTGGGTTCTGCTTACCTCTGAGGGTGAAGGAGGATATATATTATATATAACATATTTTATGTATATAAAATATATAATATTGATATATTTATGTGTATATGTATATTTATTTGTATATACATATAAACACATATCCATATATTTATATATGCATACTTATATTTATATTCTGCTGCTTTTACAACTCAGTATCTCCTGTAAGTTTTCTGTACTTCCAAATTATTGCGATCTAAGGAGAAGCCTTTTCACTACTCTTTTTTGTCTCTACTCTGGCCCTTACCTAAGTAGGTCTCCTGTTCTTTCATGCACACAACTACTTTTCTCTCTTTCCTAAAACTGTGATCCAGAACTGGGTAATGAATGATACATCTGCCAGTTGCTAACCATTCCTTTTCCCAGTGTTAGTACAGGAGTCCCCTGAGATCTCTTCCTAACTTAGTGTTCAATCTCCTTAAAAATCCCTCAGTATTGGGCTACTCTCTGATGCTACTGACTCTGTAACACCTGGGAGTTAGTGCCAAAACTGATATGTTTCTGTCCTCCTGCATCTTCTCTTTACTCCAGTTGATCAAGTACTTAGCTGTCAAGATAATTTTTCTAAAGTTCAGTTCTGATGATGTTACCTCTCCCCCACTTAATAAACTCCAGTGTCTTCCTATTACCTCTAGAATCAAGTATGAATCCTTTTTTGATTATTTCAAGCCCTTTAAACCTTTCCTCTTCCTCGGTTTCCAATCTTCTCAGACTTAACATCCCCTCATTGTACTCTATTATCCAGCCAATTCAGCCTGCTTGCTGTTATTCTCACATTGTATTCAATTTCCAGAATCTGAGTTTTCACCACCTTTGCATAAAGGTGTCCTCCATGTCCCCCCTCTCTTCTCCTTTACATCTCCTTGTTTCTCCAGCTTTCTTTAAGACTTGGCTCAAATCCTTCTTTTGATAGGTGGCCTTTCCTAGTCTCTGGTCCTACTCAGAGAAGCTCCCATCTCAGATTACAAAACATTTACGTTATATATTTCTTGTAAATACATAATGTTTCTATATTTTTACCATTAGAATGTGAGCTTCTCAAGGCAAGGATAGTCTTTTTATTCTGTCAATAGATTAAGGACACCTCACTAATTCAATGGATGTATATACTTGTGAAACAGATAAGTATACAAAAGAGCCTTCAGTCTTAAGACCCCTTTCTGTTTTTGTAGTGATAGTCACAGAACGGCTTTAAAAATGGCAGAAAATGATAAAAAAAAATTGTAGTGATCATAGGCCATCTACAAGCCTTTAGTAACCTACTAGTACTCTAAAATAAATTAGTACTACAATTGTAACTTGTTAAAAGGGAGCATTTCTATTGGGGAGATGTATGTTTATGAGTAATGCATAATACAAATTGTTTTAAAATTAATAATAACCATTTTAACATACAGAAGAAAAAATTTCAGAAGGGGAAATAAATAGGATCATTTTGTCATTACCTTGTTAAGTCAAATTTAGATTTTAATTTTTAAAATTTATGCAAGAAAAATTAATGGGTTCTTATACAATCATTTTCCATATTCTACTTTATGTGATTGAGATATATCTATAGTTACATATATCGATCTTCCTATCTAAATATATCTATATATTAAATAGTTATCATGCATGTATACATTTATTTATATTAAGGTATCTATATCTATCTATCTCTATTATGACTATATCTATATGTCTTTCTATATCAATCTATTTTCTATTTATATATATATCTATCTGTATATATCAGTCATGAAAAAAATGATTATCCTAGAACCTATATATATATATATATACATACACACATACTTACCTAATTATATATATTACTTGAATATTGTATATACACATATATTTATATAAATATGTGTGCGAGTAATCAATAGTCAATAAATAATCATTAAGTATGTGCTAGGCACTATATAAAATTTTGGGAACAACTATGACAAAAGAAAGATAGTTCCTGTTCTCAAGGAATTTAACAATCTAATGGGAGAACACAACACACAAAAAGAAGTTTCAAAGAATGGGGGGCAAGGTATTTGATGGTGGAAAGGTAACCACAGAAATTTCAAAGTAGCAAAGCCATGTTAGAAATTAGATGTCTAAGCTGAATTCATTGATTAAATAGGGATTTTGAATTCGTGGCCCCGCCCTCCAATCAGAGATGAAGAACATAGTGACAAGATAAAGTATCGAGGCTAAGGAGATCTTATAGTATGATGAAATTTTCACATTAATGAACTTCCTAGGGCAAGGTGGATAATGTCCGCTGAGAAGGTCCAAAGTGGTGCAGCCAGGTGAGAAAGTAATATTACTATTGTAGTCTAGGACCTACCCATTCTCCACCAAAACCACCTCTAATGACCCCCAACCATTCCTAAGTTCACAGGAGAGCTGTGACAGTAATATATTTGAATTCATGGCTCCTAGCCTTCAAGGACAGTCCTAAGCAAACCCCCACTGATTGCCCCTCTCCCCCAAGTTGTTTTTTTATATAAGACCAACCCAGAGGACACCTGAAAGTAAAGGCAAACATTTTAAATACATAAAATAGATTAATATCAAAGAATATTTCTTTCCTCCAATTACAAACAGGCAACAGTCTCCCATAGAGTTCTATTTTGCTAGTAGAATAGTTGCAACTTTTTCTGA
Organism: Dromiciops gliroides; assembly: GCF_019393635.1. Classification (NCBI taxonomy): domain Eukaryota; kingdom Metazoa; phylum Chordata; class Mammalia; order Microbiotheria; family Microbiotheriidae; genus Dromiciops; species Dromiciops gliroides. Next base: position 624,449,840 of record NC_057862.1, on the reverse strand, counting down.
ATTTGTAATCCTAGGGTTATCTCTCACCTGGAATGCTACTCCCAGCTACCAAGCCTCAAGCTTCCAGCAGTCTGCTGTGCTTCCATTTTCCATTTATTGATTATTTTTTATAACCTTTTCTACCATCTGCTATTGGACTTAGCTGCTCAGCTGCTACTGTTATAGATGGAATGAATTACTTTGATTCTTTTTCTGATACTGCTCTTGCTATATATTTGTAGCTATTTGCATATATTATTTATTTGTTTTGTATACATTTTATTTATGTAGGCATATAGTGTTAGAATGGGAAAACAATGAAAACTCGAGGAGTTTTTTTCAATTTTTGCTTTGTGTTGCTAGCACTTAGCACAAGGCCTGGCATACTTTAGATATGTAATAAATGCTTGTTGATTTACTGAAAATGATTTAGCAGAGGCTTTTATTATATCTATCTATCTATAGATAGATACATAGATATAGATATAGATATGGATATAGATATAGATATGGATATAGATATAGATATGGATATAGATATAGATATAGATATAGATATAGATATAGATATAGATATAGATATAGATATAGATATAGATATAGATATAGATATAGATATAGATATAGATATAGATATAGATATAGATATAGATATAGATATAGATATAGATATAGATATAGATATAGATATAGATATAGATATAGATATAGATATAGATATAGATATAGATATAGATATAGATGAAAACCCATGATTTTACAAATGACCCAGCTTAAGAACCTTTCACTTACAATATTATTGTTATTGTGATTATTCAATCCTTACATTTTCCTTTCTTTCCCTAACAGGGTCATTGCAAGTAGGGTAACAATAAATGACAAACTGATAGTCAACCTCAAAGACAAAGTACAAAATACTGTAATTGTAAATATCAGAAACCAATAATCTTTAGCTATAAAGGGAAACTTTGCTATCTTTTTTAAGAATGGTTGAGGGAGACATTTATTAAAGCCTTCAAAATGAAAAAAGCCATATAAGATCAGTGAATGAATATGAAAAAGACAAAGAAAACTTCTAGCTGCAGAAAACAAAGGGGAATAGGATAGCTCTAAATAATAATTAGGGAATATTTCTATCATAGCCCATTTATTTGTGCTAGTTTACCCAGAATCTTGAGGTCATCGCTTTCTAACTCAGTGAAAGAAACCCAATATAATATTCTCTCTGTAACTAAAGTATCAATTAAAAGGAAAAGGGGGAAAGAGGAGAAATTAACATGGAAATTTTTAGTAAGTTTTGCATTTGTATTTCTACATAATAATACCTGGTAATCTAGGAATGCCTTCCTATTTACAAAGTTCATTCCCACAATATAATATCCTTGAGACTATAACATTTCTTGATGAGTTGAGGAAAAAGACAGTCTCTGAGTGCAAGGAGCTCATAATCTAATAGGGAAGAAAATAGTGCAATAAAGGTATACAATCAATAGACAGGATAAAAAGAAAATAAATAAGAGAGTGGAGGATCTAGAATTAAAAGACGTTTGGAAAGGTTTTCTTTATAAGTTTTTAGATATTACTCAAAAGAAACCAGGGAAGCCAGTAGTCTGAGATGAGAAAGGAGACCACTGTAAACATGAAAGAGATCCAGAGAAAATCTTGGTAGTTGATAATTAAAGTGCCTTATTTGTGGAGCAACAAGGAATCTGGTGTTACTGCATTGAAGAGTATGTGGCAGGGAATTAGGTGTAATATGATTCAAAATAAAGAAAGAGTCTAAGTTATGAAAGACACTAAAGAGAATATTTTGTATCTGCTGTGGGGAGCAATAGGGAGCCAACAGTGTTTATTCTGTCTGCTCTATTTCTTAGGAAATCATTTTGGTGATAGAATGAAGAATGTTTTGGAGGTAGTAAATAAAAAAGATGGGATTTGAAACTGGGAACCCTGACTCAAGAGACACTGTTATTTCCATGTTCTTTAAAAACTAATGAAAAGGGGTAGCTGGGTGGCACAGTGGATAAAGCACTGGACCTGGATTCAGGAGGACCTGATTTCAAATCAGGCCTCAAACACTTGATGCTTACAAGCTGTGTGACCCTGAGGAAGTCACTTAACATTCATTGCCCCATAAAAAAAAGAAAAAAAAAGAAAAAGAAAACTACCACCAATAACTACAAAGTAAGGATGTGTATGATAAGTACTGGAATCAAGATACAATATGCTATGAAATTTCAAAAGGAGAGAATATTTTCCAATCTTATAATACAAGGAAACTGCAAGGAGAAAGTGGCATTTAATCTGCTTCAGAAGGAAGAGGAAGATTTGAAAAAAGTGAAGATAAGTAAAGATATGTTCGAGGAATAAAACGTAGATCAATTGGTTGGAAATGAGGGGTATGAGAGGAAAAGGATTAGGAAATAATTATAACTTACATTTATATCAAAGCACCCCCATATATAGTTGTAGAATTCTACTTGTTTTTTTCTTACTTTTAGCACTTTTTACATTTTTCTCCTCCTCTGTTAAGCAATTCTTGCAAAATCCTCCCTACTGTGCTTTTGCCTAACTTCGTTTGTTTGTTTATTTTTATTTGTTTCAGTCTCCCACATTTTCTTAAAAACCCTTTATTATTTTAATAAATTATATTTCCATGATTGTTTTGTTGAACTATGCACCTTAGTACTGAACATTTTTCTTTTTCTTCCTTCTTTTTTTCTTTCCTCCATTTTACTTATAAATGCCTTTTTCTTTTTCTTTTTCCTCTATTCAAGTCTCAAAAGAGGGCCAAATTAATTTTATTACTGAGGCTTTCCTTTGTATATATATTTATTTGCCTTTCTTATCTTTCTGTTGTTCTGGTTATATACAAATTATATATATATATATATATATACAAATTATATATATATATATATATATACAAATTATATATATATATATATATATATATATATATATACGTGTGTGCACATATACAGTTACATAGATACATATGGTTGTAGGCACACATATTTTTTCAGGAAATTCTCAAATACTTCTATTTCATTGAACATTCCCTTAAACATTTTATAAGCTGTGTGACTTAGGGCAAGTCTCATAACTTCTTTTTGTCTCAGTTTTCTCAAGTATATAATGGCGAAAAATAGTACCTACATTGCAGGATTGTTGCATCAAATGAGATATTTTTAAAGTATTTAGCAGGATATATGGTCCAGAGTAGGTGCTATATAAATGTTTACTCACTCCCTTTCTCTCCCCTTCTGTGTGGCTTCAGAATATAGATTTGAGAGAATTACATAGAAATTGAAGTGTAGAAGATTTTGTCTAAATATGAGTAAAAACTATATAATACTGAGAGCCCCCAAAATAGAATGAGTTGACTTTGGAGGTAGTAATTCTGTTTGTGTTTGTTTATTTGTTTTTTATACAAATAGCCAAAGAGAATCACTAGGAATATATCATGATTAAAAAGTAAAATGGGGGGCAGCTAGGTGGCAGAGTGGATAAAACACCTGCCTTGTATTCAGGAGGACCTAAATTGAAATCTGGTCTCAGACACTTGAAACTTACTAGCTGTGTGAGCCTGGCCAAGTCACTTAACCCTTATTGCACCCCCCCTCCCCAAAAAAAGTGAAACCGTACTTGTAAAAATGTAAATCCTAAATGTCAGTTAACAGTTATTAACCATGTTATGATAGCCTTATAATACATATATTTATAGTCTTGTGGACATTGTTCTGTCCTTCATTCTTGAAGAAGACCATAACATTGAGTGATGCCATGACTTATAGTCAATTGGATTTAAGTGAGGCAGGGCTGTGCAAAGTCACAGGCTTCACTTTCTCCTCCAGAGCCATCTGGTTCAAGTGGCAAGATATATATTAAGGTGACTAGAGATAGCCTTGGCAATTGGGTTGTAAAGGCTAAATTTAGTATGGGAAGAGTTAATTGGGTGGCTCTCCTTAATATTGAGGTAAAAAAACAAACAGCTTCGTTCAAAAACAAAAAGAATTTATTAATGGGAACAAATTTAAAACAATATCTGAATCACACAAGTGAGATTAATAGAACTAGAAACAATACATAAACAATGTATAAATCTCTGGGGTAAAAAGTCCCCATGTACCTGAACTTCCCTCCAGCCCAGCTAGCCTAAAAAACAAACAGAAACTCACCAATTCCCAAAATCTGTAGCTTAGAGAATCAGCTGTAGTCTCTTCTGTTTTGGTCCGAAGGTCAAACACCAGCAGCTCCTCTAAATGTCTACCTTCCTTCTCTGTTTCCCACAGAACCCTCTCTAACCACCTCTTTAACTGTATCCAACTGAATCTAACTATAACTCCCACAGGGAGGGAAGGGTGGTTCTTAGCCATGCTGAGTCTCCAATTGGCTCAGCACACACACATGGGCTGTCCCCATTATAATCTGGCCAGATGCATGTGGGCATGGGAGAGCTTTTAGAGAGGGCTTTAGTTACATAGTTTCAATAAATGTTCCATTCCCTGTGGTCAGAGTTCCTCGTTTGTTCAATTATCTCCCAAAGTAGACACCCAAGTTTACATTTTTTTTCATTCTGACCATAATAAAGCAAAGATAGGCTTATGAAAACCCCAAATCACAATTAATTCCTTACATTCTCCTCTTTTCTTCATAAAGAAACACAGTGTGTTTCCTTGATGAAGCAAGAAAAAATAACAGAATATCACAACTTATGCTAACAAACAATATGCTAATAACAATATAGGAAAGGGATAAAGGGAAAATTTTGTCCAGAGGTGCAGTCCCTCATGGACTCACCCTTTGACAATGTCTACAGAAGGAAGGCCTCTGCAGAAAATACATATAACATATGATATATAAAGTAACATAAGGAAAAAAAATCATTTAAAGTTCTTGAAATCTTGTCTAAAAGTCCTTGAAATCTTGTCTTTGTTGAGTGTTAAGATGCCATCAGGAACTCTGGGTTCTGGTCCACATTCTGGATTCTTTTATTTTTTAGCTGTTGAACTGCTGGATTTCCACTAATCTTTAGTATAGCATTGTCAGTGATCAAATTAACCAGTAAAAGTTCTTCAAAATAGAACAAATTTAAACTTAATATATACAGCATATTACATTCCCCCCTGTCGAGGATACTTATACCCACATGCAATACAGAGTTGAGGCAATTATGATATGAATAACACTTTTTACCACCATATGTCTGGATCAAAGCCAAATATAGTATTGTGTCCATGATGACACCTGAAAATATTATGGGAAGGTTGCCATACCACATCTTAGGGTTCCATAGTCATCCAGTAATTGTGCTAGGCCCCAGGTGGATGGATTCCAACCATGCCACCAGATGGAATAAAGAAGCTGAGTCAAATTAAACCAGGTGCATGTTCTGGAGCTTTCATGACACCAGGCCATTTTTGGAAGGAGAGAGGAAGAAACTGGACTATATCCAGCAATTGTACTCTACATAGCTGCTATAATCAGCAAACAATGGATTTCCTGAATGGATTTGGTCTAAGGCAATCTGGTCTCCAGGTTTCACTGAATGGCTGTTCTCTCAGCCATGGCTTTTCTTTCAGCCCCATCAGGACATTTTATGTGTACCTGTCTCTCCTCCTGTTATATAAATATTCTCTCCAGGGCCTGCATAATGGAGTTGAGCCATCTCTGTTAAACTCAGTATAAGAGCAATAGTCCATGAAATGGTAAGATTCCATAATTCATAAATATCATATTAATTTCACCAAAGAAAATATGATGGTAAAAATGCATGTTATGCTACATAACTCAGGATATACTTGTAATATATGCAATAATGCCAAACCATACCCAGAGTATACATAATCACAATGACATATAAATGATAAATGAATATAAATGGCAGATAACATTAGTCATTATTACAGAATCTTAATTAAGAAAGTAAACCACATCATTTTGTCTATGAATTCTCTATCTAATTAATGACAATAATAGATACTTGAAGTGGTAAACAATTTATGAAAAAGAAATAAAACATCAGCAAAACTCAATGTGCTCATTGATTGCCTTACAAATCAAGCAATAAGGTTCAATAACCCTTTCTAGAAGTTAAAGGCATATGATCTTGGTGGAAAAGGAAAAGTTTGTTTGAGGTAAGATCTTATATTGCTAGAATTTGGGGTACACCACATTTTTAACATGGTTCCCCAATTCTTTGCATGCCAAAGTGGCAGGGGTTTCTGAATTACCATTGATTCATCTAATGGTATTATAATGATTGTTATGCTAGAAAATATGGAGTTCTTTAGCATTGCCTTTGTCTGTGCCACAAATTTGCCATAGGAGTTTATTCAACTGGTGAATGATTACATTCAGTTGGTTATGGTTTTTTTTTTTTTTTTTTTTTTTTTTTTTTTTTTTTTTTTTTTTTTTTAGCGAGGCAATTGGGGTTAAGTAACTTGCCTAGGGTCACACAGCTAGTAAGTGTTAAGTGTCTGAGGCCGGATTTGAACTCAGGTACTCCTGACTCCAGGGCCGGTGCTCTATCCACTCCGCCATCTAGCTGCCCCTCGGTTATGTTTTGCAAAAGCTACAATCAAGTCATTCCCAGCACAAGTACCAGCATTTTATTAAAATTAGCTCTGTGTTTGATATGGTTTCTTGAATGACCTTCTTACTGGTCTCTGAGGCCTCTAAAAGACAATTTCCATCTCCTGATACCTTATGGAATTTGAGTCCCAGGTTTGTAAAGGTTTGAAAATTCTAACTGGTTACTTCTAGACTCCATTTGGTTTCTTTGCTCTTTAGCAGCTGTTTTATCTGAAATTACTTTACCTACAAATGGTGCAGGTTTCACATGGAAACAATGAATCCAAGATTCTTTTTCTCCAATATTAATAGCAGTAGTAGTTATCATTAATACCTGAAAAGGTCCCGCCCAAGCTGGCTGGGTACCACTGGTCTGCTGAAAATTATTAATATATACATTGTCTCGAGGACTTAAATCATGCAAGGAAAAATCTAAAGTACCAATTTGTACAGCAACTCCTGCCTCATGGAGTTCACGTACTGAAATTTGTAGTTCCTGTATATGGGAAGCAACAGAAGTATCACCTCCCACCAATGATGTATAAATTAGGGGAAAAAATTAGCTTGGATAGGAGGGTGACCAAAAAGCATCTCAATAGGTGATATATGGAGTTCTCCTATTGGCCTACTGCATAGATAGAATAATGCCAATGGTAGAACATCAGGCCATTTCAAATGGGTTTCAGTACATAATTTGCCCATCAAGCTCTTAAGCTCTTTATTCATATGTTCAACTTGGGGTAAGCTTTGAGGGTGATAAGGTGTATGAAATCTATGAGTTAATCCCAACAAAGAATAAATCCGGGAGTAAATTGAATCTGTAAAGTGTGTCCCTCTCTCAGAGTCAATGCATGCTGATGGCCAAAAGTGCAGAACAATCTCTTTAAGAAGAACTTTGGGCACCAAGCCAGCAGAGATGCTCATGGGGCAGGAAAAGCCTCCACCTATCAAGTGAGCTGGTCAACAATGACAAGGCAAAATTTAAAATGTCCCGCTTTAGGCATAGAAATGAAGTTAATTTGTAGATCATCAAAAGGTGTATATGCCAAAGGGCATCCTCCATATGCTTTATCACAGAAGGCATGTTGATTGTAAGATTGAAATGTGGAGCAGCCCGAGCTGATTTAGGATACTGTGTTAGTTATCCCTGGTGTTATTGAGGTCCTCCTAAATCAGTCCACAATTACTTGTGTGCCAAAATGGCCTTTCTTGTGAATAGAGAGGCATATCTAGTGATAGAATTTCTGGGGGAGAAGTGGTTTTCCCTCTGAAGACATCCTGATTCCATTGATCTGTTTAGCCTTGAATCTCTTTTGCCAACTTTCTAATTCAGAATCATCAAAAGTTAGGTGGAGAGAAACATCCTCAGAAGGTGAGAGATTTAATTACATGTTCAGGGGCTTCTAAAGCAGTGAGCTTAGCTGTTGAATCAACTCATGTATTCCCCTTTGAAACAGAATTATTATTCCCTGTGTGGGCAGGGCAATGTACAATTGCTAGAGCAGAGGGAAGTTTCAGGGCAGCTAGGAGGTCATTGATAAGGTTTCTGTTAGCAATAGCTTTGCCAGAGAATGTTAGAAAGCCTCTCTGTAGCCAAAACATGCCTACAGCATGGCATACACCAATCACATATCTGGAATCAGTATAAATGATAGCACTTTTTTTCTTTGGCTGTGTTACAGGCTTGTGTAAGAGCCACAAGTTCAGCAGCTTGTACACTAAAATGTGAAGACAGAGAAGCTGCCCAGATAATATCATAATCAGAAACTACAGCAGTCCCAGTGTAACAGGTGCCATCTTTCATAAAAGAAGAACCATCAGAATAGAGGACAATATCAGGGTTCTCTAAAGGTGTATCCAAAAGATCATCACGAGGTTTCTTAGCCATTTCAACTAAAGAGGCATAGTCATGCAATGGCTCCCCTGAGAGTGGTAAGTTTGGGAACAATGTTGCTGGATTAAGGAATGTACAGTGTTTTAAAGTAATATTCTTATGACCTAACAGGGTTACTTCATAACTAGGCAGCCTTTTATCTGAAAAGGCTTGTTTTCTATGGCATAGTAAGAGGGCATTTACTTCGTGAAGACATTGCATAGTAAGAAGATGATCCAGGACCAATTCAGAAGGTTTTTCTACCAAAAGGGCTGTAGGTGCCACTGCCCTGAGGCAAGGTGTTGCCCCAGAGGCCACAGAATCTAGTTAGCTGGAATAATTTGCTATTGGGTGCTGGACAGGTCCTAATGATTGAGTCAGGACCCCAGAAGCTACTCCTCTCTGTTCATGTACAAAAAGAATAAAAGACTTACTCTGGAAGTCTGAGTACAGGTAATGATGATAAAGCCTGTTTCAATTCTTTTAGAGCTGAAAGATGTTGGGAGTCTAGATTCAAAGCCTCTGGAACATTATTTTTGTTAAAGATATTAGGTTTAGTGATCTCCCTAGAAGACAGGATCCACGGTCTAAAGAAACATTTAGCCCTGAAATGGCTCTTAAGTGCTTCTTAGTAGTGGGGGCAGAAAGTTGTTGAATAGCCTGGACTCACTTAGGTTAGACAAAGCAAGTTCCAGCAGCCAAAATAAGCCCAAATACCTGAGGTAAGCACCATTGCACCTTTGACTTAGAGACCTTACGGCCAATCTTATGGAGTTCTAATAATAAATGGCAGCTGTCCTCCTGACAGGTTTCAGTATCAGGGGAGGCTAAAAGCAAATCATCAACATACTGTACTAAAGTGGAGCCTTTAAAAGTAGTACAGGCCAGGTCCTGCTGTAAAATTTAAGAAAATAATGTAGGACTGACTAGAGACTTCTGGGGAAAAGCCTAGATGATGGGCATTCCCTCAATTTCCAATTCTTTGCCACCAAAAAGAGCTACTATATATATTTTTGTACATGTGGGTCCATTTCCCTTTTTTATTATCTCTTTGTGATACATACCTAGTATTGGTATTACTAGGTCAAAAGTGTATGCAAAGTCCTATATCCCTTTGTGCATAGCTCCAAATTGCTCTCCAGAATAGTTGAATCAGTTCATAAATCCACTGACAATGCAATAATGTTTGAATTTTTCCACAGCTTCTAATATATCTTCTTTATATATGGTACTCCTTTTTCCCCTTTTATCTAACCTATGTAAGGAATTAATTGTGATTTGGGGTTTTCATAACACTATCTTTGCTTCATTATGGTCAAAATAAAAAAAAATATAAGCTTAAAAGTCTAAGAGAGAATGGGTGTGTACTTTGGGAGATAATTGAACAAACAAGAGGAACTCTGACCACAGGGAACATTTATTGAAACTAAGTAACTATGCTTCCTCTTTTAGCCTTCCCCATACCCACGTGGTTCTGGCCAGAGTATAATGGAGACAGCCCATGTGGATATTCTGAGCCAATCAGAGACTCAGCTAAACTTGTTCCCATTAATAAATATGTTTTGTTTTTGAAAGAAGCTGTTTCATTTCTTACCCAATATCAGGGTGAGCCACCCAAATAATTCTTCCAATAATAAATTTGGCACTTACACCTATTTCAATAAAAGAAGCTTTACCCATCCATGGTCATACTCTAGTCATGGACTTAATCCAACAATTTATCAATGATACTTTGATGTCTAATTTCTCTCCTTATATTATGAATTCTGATTTCTCTTGATTGTTATATAATTATTGGGAATTTACATATAGACATTTAGGAATATGATAGTTACTACTTCTTTAAGAAATTTTTCATGAATTTATAGTCTAATGAAGTTCTTTCTTTTCTGTTTTATGTGGGGCAATGAGAGTTAAGTGATTTGCCCAGGGTCACACAGCTAGTAAGGGTCAAATGATTGAGGCTGTATTTGAGCTCAGGCCCTCCTGAATCCAGGGCCAGAGCTTTTTCTAGTGACCCATCTAGCTGCCCCTGTTCTTTCGTTTTAAAAATATTCAATAGAATAAAATTTTAATTTGAGAAATTTATAACAGTGTTCTTTCCCTGGGCAGCTAGATGGCTCACCTGAAGTCAAGAAGACTCATCTTTATGAATTCATATCTGACCTCAGACACTAGTTTTGTAATCCTAGGCAAGTCACTTATCTCTGCCCCAACTCCTCATTTATAAAATGAAATGGAGGAGGAAATGCTAAGTTACTTCAGTATCTTGGCCAAGAAAACTCTAAGCAGAGGCAGAAAAAGTCAGGTATAACTTAAATGATTGAACAATGATGACAACAAGCCATTCCCTCTTTTTTCCTTTAATTATATGTTCATTAGATTCTCAAAACACCTGACAGATATTCTACTTACCAGCCTTAGTTGGTTGTACCCCGTCTCTAACCATATGTTCATCTCTGTTTGAATGAAAACACCATGAGAGCAGGGATGAATTCAAATTTCTATTTCTATTCCTAAAACTTACCTCAATGTGTATAACATAGTAGATACTTTATTTATGTCTGCTTTCTTGGATAGTTATATATAAACAATTTGTAATTATAGAATACAAACCATGATCATTTTAAATTCCCACCTCATCCAAGAAATGTAGAAATTAAGTGGTAATATAACTAGTTAAAGAGGAGCCAGTAGTAAAACAGTATGTACAGTGGAAATGATGCTTGGTTTGGAGTAATGTGCCCTGGACACAATTCAAAACGTTTCACTTCTGAGAAAATGATTAATATTAGGAATTTTGAGACTCCCAGAGCCCCCCACTGAGAGAGCCTGGTCTGACCTTTCTTAAGGCCATCCCAGAGTCAGGAAGTTACCTCACTCAAAACCATACCCACCTGAAAGCCTTGTTCCACCAGAGGATCTATACTCTGGGCTCTGACATCAACACGACTGAGCCAAACCACTCTCAAATCCAGTGAACCAATAGATTTGAAAGATGGTAGCCAATTAGCTTTAAGCAGTGTGTTAGGGCAGCCTCTGCCCCTTCCCTCAGAGAGCTTATGCTTGCTGATTTCTCTCTTTTAGCTTGGGAACCAGGTGAAAGCAGACACAGACTACTAGGGTTCCCCATTTTCTCTCATCTCTCTCTTCTATTTCCTAGCTAGGCTTTCCTATCTTTCAGAGCCATGTGTGCTCTCTTTACTAATATTTAATATGCTTTAATAAATGCTTAATGCCCCCAAACTCATGCAGTATCCTCTAATTTCTAAGTAACAAATATATGATAAGCTCCTGTTAATTTTCCACACACTTGGGACAGAAATAGGGTGACCATATATAATTTTACTCACCACACACTTACCATGTATATGAGCTCAGGCAGGTAACTTAAACCATCTGGACTTCACTTTTATCATTTGTAAATGAAAGACATTAGTTAATATTTGAAGATACCCTACATATATTAATCTAAGATTCGGTGAAGTAAAGTCTAAGATTTTTAAGCCATTTTGTTCTCCTAAACAATTCATCTTCCTTAATGCAGTTGTAAAGCTTTATACTTATCAGTTATAATTAGATATTTTTTCTTGGTTTACTATTTGAAAAGAAGAAAAATGGAGGTATTATGGGAGGAGAATAGATAGACAATTGTAAAAGGGAAAATAAAACAAGGGATTAAATCATATTGTTTAATATATATAAGGGTAAAATTTTCTAATGTGAAAGTAATTAATCTATGAGAAGTGAAAAAAATTTAAAAAGAAAAGGTTTATGTGATGGCTCCCTGAGAAAGAAGAAAGTAGGAGGTCAAGAAGAGAAATCACGCTAGATAATTCCTCACAAAGGTATTATTAAAATAAGATAACTGTTTTGCTGTGTTATTGGCATTCAGGTAAGAACTAGAAGAGACACACCATGTACAGTTGCCTTTAAAGGAAAATGTATAATTTGTATGCTAGTGTCTGTAACCAAGAATTACTTCTGAATCACTTCCAATAAAGATGTTCCTTTTTTTTTCTTTTTTGGTGGGGCAATGAGGGTTACTTGACTTGCCCAGGTTCACACAGCTAATAAGTGTCAAGGGTCTGAGGTCTGATTTGAACTCAGGTCCTCCTGAATCCAGGGCCAGTGCTCTATCCACTGTGCCACTTAGCTATCCCCAAAGTTTCCTTTTAATTCATAGAAGTGTAACAATGAGGAAAACCTACTATTACTTAAAACAACCAATATAACTTGGCTAGTTCTAATTGTCAGAAATTTTCCTTCTCATGAAGCCTAAAACTTCTGGGAGGCAAAAATAATTAAATTTAATCTTTATACCATTCAAAACTCATTTAAAATCTTTATGTATGCCCCTATAATTCCCTTTTTCTCAGGTACACACAAAATCTCCACTAAATCTTCTCTTATATAGACTAAACATCTTTCAAAGATCTTAGAGATTAGTTAGTCTAACCCCTTCAGTTTTCAGAAGAGGCAACTGAAACCTAGGTCATTCAGGTAGACAACAGTACAGACAATATATTAATTCCATTCCTCAGCCTTTACATCCAGTGTTCTTTTCATGACAACACCCTATCTCTTTCTTAACTGATGAAAGTCACAATGATTCCTTTCCATTATTTCATAGGAATTTTGAAAGTTGAATTAAAAAAGATCCTCACAACCTTAGTTAATGTGAGTTAACTGACAACTCAGTCAGCTGTAAACACTGGGAGGTGAAGGTAAATAATGGAAATGAGACAAAATAACTTCTCCAGAAACAAAATGGTATGTCAAGGTAAGACTTGATTAGTTCACATGAAAATTCAAAGAGTGGATGAAATTTAGCACAAAGACAATTTAGAGAGATGAAGATTGAATTCTGCTCACTGGTGCATGTGTAAGTTGAGATGTTGGCAGCTGAATTGTGTATTTATGGTAATTTTGCTATTGTGGGGCAAGAGGGGCCATCTACCAGGGAATTGCAGTAATTAGATTAGGAAAGTGATTGTTCCATAAAACCCAGCTCAAATGTTACAATGAAGAAGTTAGAAATGAAGAATAAAAGACCATTTCCCAAATCAGAAAAGATTGTTTTATTACCAGTTTTACAAGCATACTTAGAATGTTAAATTGGAATCAAATCTAACTAAAAGACAATAAAATCTAAAATTTGATCATCAAATACATTCTGTTGTAATGAAATGTGAAATTTGACTGAAATGAAGAGGAATGGGACTTAAGCTATATATGTGGGTAGCTTTTGAGTACAAAACACGACATAATACATCCAATTTGTCACAAAAAAAAGAAACCTGAAAGAAAGCAAAATATTATAATATTACCCAACATACACTGATAGTGGATCAGGATTTTCTAGTAAATTATGAATACTTAAGTTTGTTTAAACCCAGATACTTATTAATAACATAATTCCATTTATACTATGACCTCCTCTCTTTGAAATAATTATGAATTCTCATTAGGAAGAGAAAAACAGGTGGCAGTGAATTCCAAATTCTCCATCCAACTTACCCAGCCGTGTCTCAGAATTTCATTGTCATCATTCTGCCCTACATCTTCTATTTGGATCTCATCATCTCAAGGAGAGAAATGAAAAAAAAATCCTTCCCTCAAAAATCAAGGATCCAAAAAATAGCAAAATTGTACAATTTGTAATTCTGTTTCTCTGCTAACTTTTGCTCAAGAGTTTTCTTAATAGCATGCTAGGGCAAGCATGACTTATTTGATGTTCAGAGAAAAGTTCCTAAAAATGAAGGAAATACTTGGAGAAGGGCTAAAGATTATCTAACTGTGGTTCCAGCCAAGTAATTTGAATTAGCTTAATAAAAGCATTATTCATATCCTGTTTAATTTAGAGGATTTTTAACTTAGCAAGATTATTCTTCAATCTTTGAAGAGGTAAAAAAGGAACTATTTCTGCCTACGATAATCCCTGCAAGAACATAATTGGAAAGACAACCCATCTGATTTCCACTCAGGACCACAATGATTACCTTTCCAAGCCTGTATATCTCTAAATATTAAGGTTTTTTGACTAACATAAGTATATGGATATGCTTAATTTAAATGAGAAAATGGTTAAAGTAAGGATTTATTATAAATATAGCAACACTAACATTGACATATGGATCTTTATTGAAAATACATTTTGTGGAAAGTAATAAATTGTAGCATTCTGGCTAATGGAAAGAACATAGACTAGAAGTCAGACCTTCCTGATACTGTATTGGTGGGTCAAGTAATTTCATGAAAATATTTTACCTAGATTTTGGCAAAACATTATATAGTCTTTAATTACTGACTTATGGGAAAGGTAGAGTTAAGAGTGGAGCCATAGGTAGAAATTGCAGGTGAATTTAGATAAATTCAGTTGAGGTAGATGATAATGGCTTTAAAAACTTCTGTGCACATCTACTGTATAATGGAGACAAGGGTACCTAGAAATGAAAAAGTTGAGGAACTGGAGGCTGAGAAGTTCAAAGGAGGTAGATTTGGAAATAGAAGAAATGATTGTGAGAAAGATAAAGAATGAGTTGAGGAAACATAGTAACTTAGAAATCACTAAAGACCAAGAATGATATCTGAGCAGAATGGAATTAAGTTTGAAAGAAGAGATATGATTGATCAGTGATCATAGAATAGATCAGAAGATCATAGAATAGAATTAGAGAAAAAGGACTGCGTTAACTCCTCTTCCTGTCCCTCCCCCACCCCCAGTGTCTATGAAAAGCCAAAAATTGTTATTGTCTTTAGAGGAATGTAGTGTTCAAAGAATAGCAGCAAATGGATGAAACATGAATGGCAGAGATCAAGGGTAAAGAGGAGTAAATGATAGAAGCAGACAGAAATATAGGCCATGTGATGATAAGAATTGAGTAAGTCAAAGGTTGATGTTATAATTGGAAAAGTAATGAATGTTGTCTTCACCACTGACCCTACTGCCTTCTATTTCATCCAAGATGTCCTGGCTTTCCTGACCAAGAAGCATATTGGTTTTAAGGAAGGGCTCACAGAAGAGTGTGATGATCTTAAGGGAGAGGAAAGGGAGCAGTCTAGTCTGGGTGATTGGTGCTCTGCCTTCATGGTTGGGGGAAATAGTCATTCGACCTGTCTATTGCAGCAGGTTATATATGAAATAACTAAGTAAACAAAAGTTAAAACTTCTTAGCATTTTAATTTATTAAGAAATGCATGCAAATAGCCTAACAGATGGGACTAGGTCCTTCCTCAGCTTAGGGCTATAACCTCAAAATGGGGAGAGATGGCCTTTTATACTTCCAAAATAATTAAACAAATAAGACTAATTAATTAAAAGGAAACAATGCAACATTTGGGAATCTGATTTCTAATTGGAGGAAAGATTAGGGACCTTCCAATTGTAAAGCAAAGAGCAAAAATATACAATTTTCAAAAATTAGAAAAAATATCTTTCCTACTCCCTCAAGTATGCATATACAATAAAAAATATTGGAAACAATAACTGATTAATCAACACGGGGCCAGTATTCAGATAAGACATATGGATTCCATGTGATGTACAATTGTGAGAAAACTCTTTCCAACAATTTTTGAATCTGACTGGGTTTCTGGTCAGTATAACCTAGGTCCTTCCTTAAGGATTCTAAATAGCAGAAAGAGGAGGTCCAGCTTCTCAGTCACACATGGTTAGGTTGAAAAATACAATAAAGATTTCTCCCAGTTCTCACAATTGAATGAAGTTTTCTCACAAGACAGAATTTGGACTATACTCATAATTGAACAGAAAAGAAACCAAGCTAGCTCCAGAATTGAGACACATTATGGAAAAAGGATGGTTCTTGCAAGTCCTACAATTAACTGCTTGTTCTCCTAATATCCTCACTTCCCTTACTGAGGCTCAGAAATAATCCATTTCACTATGTATCATACTCTTGTAAGAAAATAATGGGCTTTTGCAAATATTCCTTTTTTTCCCCAGGGCAATGAGGGTTAATTTCCATCAACACATTACTTGTCAAGTGGTGGTACTGGTTTTACAAGGGAGCAATGTATCCAAGAGTCCTTTCTCTCCAATTTTGATGGAAGTTGGAGTTGTCAGAAATACCTAGAAAGGACCTTCCCAATCTGTCTGGGTCCCACCAGTCTGCTGATAATTGTTGATATATACACTGTCTCCTGGGTTCAAATCATGTAAGGAGAAGTCCAAGGGTCCAGCCTGTACTGCTGCTCCTCCCCTATAGAGTTCACATACCCTGGCTTATAATTCTTATATATAGGAAGCAACAGAGGTATATCCCCCCACTAATGATGTATTACTGGGGAAAAAGGTTTTGCTTGGATATGGGGGTGGCCAAAAAGCATCACAAAAGATGATATATGTAGTACTCCTCTTAGCCTCCTGCACAGATAGAACAGTGCAAAGGGTAGAATATCAGGCCACTTCAAGTGAGTTTCAGTGCACAATTTGCCAATCATGCTCTTAAGCTCTTTGTTTTTTTTGGTGAGGCAATTGGGGTTAAGTGACTTGCCAAGGGTCACACGGCTAGTAAGTGTTAAGTGTCTGAGGCTGGATTTGAACTCAGGTACTCCTGACCCCAGGGCCAGTGCTCTATTGACTGCACCACCTAGCTGCCCCTTTTTAGCTCTTTATTCATATGTTCCACATGGCCTGAGCTTTGTGGGTGGTAGGCTATATGGAACTGTGGAGTTACTCCCAGGAAACAGCAGATTTGGGATAGAACAGAATCAGTTAAATGTGTGCCTTTGTCAGAATCAATGCAGACAGGTGGACCAAAGTGGGAGACAATCTCTTTAGGGAGAATTTTGGTAACAAATCCAGCAGTGGCTCAGGGGTTGGGGGAATACCTCCATCCACACAGTAAGTTGATCAACAATAACAAGACAAAACTTATAATGTCCTGCCTTAGGCATTGTAATATAATCAATTTGTAGATGTTCAAAAGGTGTTTTTGCTAAAGGATGCTCTCCATAAGCATTAGCCCAAATGGCATGCTGATTATAAATCTGACAGGCAGGGCAAGAAGTACAAACCCTAGAGGTTATATTACTAACCCCAGGGGCAATTGAAGCCCTTTTTACTGAGTCCACAATTCCTTGTGTGCCAAAGTGGCCATTACTGTGAATAGATAGGCATACCTGGTGGCAGAAACTCTGGGGGGAAGGCAGCTTTCCCTCCAAAGTCACCCAGACCCCATTGACCTCTTTAGCCTTGAATTACTTTTTCCACTTCTCTACTTCAGAATTATCATAAGTAAGAGAAATGGAAACATCATCAAAAGATGAGAGGTTAAATACATGTTCAGGGGTTTCCAAAACATCAAGCTTAGCAGCAGCACCAGCTCATGCATTCCATTTTGAGACAGGGTCATTTATCCCTGTATGGGTATGACAATGAAAAATAGCTAGAGCAGAGGAGAGCTTCAAGGCAGATAGAAAATCTTTAATAATTTCTCCATTAGCAATGACGTTGCCAGCAGAGGTTAAAAATTCCCTCTCCAGCCATAACATTCCTACAGCATAACAGACACTAAATGCATATCTGGAATCTGGGGAAACAGTAGCACTTTTTCCTCTGGCAAGGTGACAGGCTTGTGTGAGAGCCACAAGTTCAGCAGCCTGTGCACTAAGATGGGAGGGCAGACAAACTGCCCAGACAGTATCATAATCAGAACCTAAAGCAGCACCTGTATAGAGGATTCCCTCACATGTAAAAGAGGATCTGTCAGTAGAGAAAATAAAATCAGTGTTCTCTAAACATGTGTCAAAAAGATCATCACAAGGTTTCTCAGCTATGTCAGCTAGGGAGGTACAGTCATACAAAGGCTTTCCTGAGAATGGCAAATGAGGAAGCAGTGTTGCTGGTTTAAGGACTGTAAAAGGCTTTAAGGTGATTCTCTCATTTCCTAGCAGGGTTACTTCATATCTAGTGAGTCTTTGATCTGAAAAATACTGTGTCCTATGACACAGTAAGAGAGCCCCAACTTAATGAAGTCACTATATGATTAGAGGGTTACTTAAGACCAGATCAGAGGCTTTGTCTACCAGGATGGCAGTGGCAGCTACAGCCTGAAGGCAGAATGGAGCTCCAGCAGCTACACAATCAAATAGAGTAGAATAATATGCTATTGGTCACTGGACAGGTCCTAATTTTTGAGTCAGGGACCCAGAAGTCACTCCTCTCTGTTCATGTACAAAAAGAGTAAAAGACTTACTGTAGTCTGGGAGTCCTAGTGCAGCTGCTGATAACAAGGCTCATTTTAATTTTGATATAGATGAAAGATGCTGGGAAACCAACTGTATAGGTTCTGGGACAGAAATTTTGGTTAGAGATATGAGAGGCTTAATAATTTCATCAAAAGAGGGTATCCATTGTCTGCAATACCCAGCTGCTCCCAGAATAGCCCTTAGCTGCTTCTTAGTAGTGGGAGGAAAAGCTGTTGAATAGTTTGGACATACATAGGAGAGATGGATCACATGCCAGGAACCAAAAGAAAACCCAGATATTCCACCCAAGGTTGGCACCATTGTTCCTTTGACTTGGAGACCTTATGGTTTCTTTAGTACAGCTCTAGCAAAAAATGGCAGCTGTCTTCCTGGCAAAAAAACAGCATTAGGTGCAGCCAGGCGTAAATCATCTACATATTGAACTAAGATGTGTGAGAGCCAAATTGGATATATGGAGCATTAATCTCCCCCTTTAACTTTCCCATGTACATATGTACATATATACATATATATATATATATACATATATATATATATATATATACACATATACACATACATACATACATACATACATACATATATATATATATATATATATATGTATGTATGTATGTATGTATGTATGTATATATATCACAGTCCAATAAGAAAAAGGAGCCACTGAGCTTTAATCTGTGAGGGATCAGTATTCTTTTTTTTTTTTTTATTGCTTGGGAATTAATTAGACAACAAGAGCTGAAACCAGTTAGTGAAATAAGGAAGGAGAAATACAATGAATAATATTAGATCTAAGCTTAGTCTCTTCCTTTATAAAACTCACAGAATCCCAAACTGCCTGCCAGACCGCTAACACCTGAAAAGACCAAACACCAAACCACATGCACTCCTTTCAATCCTGCTCCATTGTTACTTATTTCACTGCCAGAGAGAGAGAGAACTTCTTTTCCTGCCCTCACTTTTAAGTTGGTATCCCAGAAGTTCCTCGCATTCTCCTCCCTGAAAGGGAGGTCTGGACTCTGGACTGGAAAGCTGGATTCTCTTTTTTAACTGTTTCCTTTAAAAGCCACTTCAGTAGCATGCACAATCTCTCAAATGATTCAGCTAAAACTTCTGATATTAATCTTTACCACAGATGTAACCTTTAAAGGTAACGGAGGCTAAATCCTTCTGCAAAATTCGATAGAACAGTATGGGACTGTCAAGAATCCCCTCTGGGAGTCTGGTCCAAGTCCACTGTGTATTCTTCCAGGTGAAGGCAAACATGTATTGGGAATCTTGATGTACTGGTATTGAAAAAGAAAGAAGAACAGAGATATACCACTGTGAAGCATGTTGCCTCACATGGGATTGTGGAAATGATAGTGGCAAAGTTGGGCACTATTGGATGTCTATGTATAGCATAAGAGTTAATTGCTTTCAGTTCTTTTACAAAACAATAAACAGGTTTGCCATCAGGTCAAGGCTTGGGCTTCTTAACCTGCAAAATGGGAGTATTACATGGGGAATGATGGCATGGGACAATGATGCCTTGTTTTTTCAAAGCCTCAATTATAGGTACAATTCCCTCAAAGACTTCCCTAGATAAGGGATATTGTGGAATGGATGGTGATGGGCCACCTTTGATCTTTCATTCCCTTTCCATTGTTATTCATAAGTATCTATAATGTGTTTGCTTCATTTAAGAAAATTATGTTTCTTAATGAAGCACAGGTGGGTCTGTAAGAAAAATATAGTCTTTTGTCAACATCTAAAGTCCCCCCAGATTGATTTGGACTGATTGGATTGACTGAGAGTGATTGCCTTCACTGAATACCCCACATAAAGTGAATTCAATTGAAGTCACACCTGCTTGACTCTGAAGAAGTTACTGTTCTTAGCTAACCTCAACATGAGACTACACTCAAGTCCAGTGAAACAATGGACTTGGGTATTAGTAATCAATTAGCTTGAAGCAGTGTGTATGGACTGCCTCTTCTGGGGATGCAGGAAGATGGTCCTATCTCAGTTGGTCTTTTGGACAACCTCTTGGTGAAGAACTTGGGAGAAGAACCAGGACAAGCTGAACTCTTATCTCACCTCCCGAGAAGCTAGGTTTCCTAATTTTCTAAACCCCACATGTTCTCTCTTTACTCTTTAATAAATGCTTAATGCCAAAAACTTGATGCTAGAGTTTCTAATTCATATGTAAACCCTCGCTAGTTTCCCCTACACTTTGGACAGGAATAAGGTGACCACAAATTAAATTTTACTCATCACACTCTATTCGGGTTTAATGCCCTGAAAAACAATGGCTTTAAATTAATTCTGATCTGGAAGAAACACCAGACCTAAAGTGTTGATATCAACATTAACACTGGTAACATTTTGTTGAACAACTCCAAAGAAGGCAAAGATTGCATAATTTTTAAAAGTGAAATAATATATTGTTGAAAAGAATCAAGTTTATATGTGTGTGTGTGTGTATGTATGTGTATGTGTACTGGAATTTTCGGGTATATGTATTAAAATGTATCAAAATAAAGATAAATGTTATCAAGTTAAATATAATAAACTCTACGAATACAGGAAGGAGCACATGATAGCTTATGGGTATAAAAGTCTGAAAATTTTTTGTTGGCTGCAAAATCAGATTTCTACCATTAGAAAAGAAATGAACTAATGATTCCTGTTCTCACTACTATTTAAATTTTATTTTATTTTAAAATTTTATTTTCAAAATAACATGTAAAAACAAATTTTAACATCAATTTTTAACTTTGTGTTCTAAATTCTCTTCCTCCCACTTTCCACACCCTCCTTAAGAACTCAAGCAATTCAATATAAGGTATTTTAAATGGACTTTAAAAGGGGAATTATTTTTCATTATTTTTCTCCCATTAAGTTTTATTTTCCCAAATTATGTGTAAATAAAAAAAATTACAGCAATATTATTTAAAACTTTGTGTTTCAAATTATCTTCCTCCCTCTAACTCAATATATGATATAAATGAACAGTTGCACAAAACATTTGCCAGGCTCTGAAAGAAAAGAGAAAAAAACTTAAGATAAAGGAAATAACAAACAAATAAAAAATTTTGCTTCAATCTGTATTCAGACACCATCAACCATCAGTTCTCTCTCTGTAGATGGACTGCATTTTTCATAAGACCTTCAGAGTTGTCTTTGATAATTGCCTTGAGGAAAGTAAGCAAGTCATTCACAGCAGATCATCATAGAGTATTGCTGTTATTTTGTATATAGTACATTTTACTTTGCATCAGTTCATGTAGGAATTTTTGGGGTTTTCTGATAGCATCCTGCTCATCATTTTTTATAGCAAACTACATTTATATAATACTTTATAGAGACATTTCCTTACAATAAATCCATGAGGTTGATTATTGCAACAACTGTAATAGATAAAATGTTTTTAGTACATTATACCTGAAAAAGAATTATTTTCTTCACAATAGCCCAGAAAAAGGGACAGCTAGGTAGCACAGTGGATAAAGCACTGTCCTTGGATGCTTGAAATATTTTCCCCTTTGCCTGGGAGCTCTGGAATTTGGCTATAATATTCCTGGCAGTTTTCATTTTGGAATATCTTTCTGGAGGTGATTGGTGGATTCTTTCCATTTCTATTTTACCTTCTGCTTCTAGAATAATAGGTTAATTTTCTCACAAATTTCCTGGAAGATGATCTCTAAGCTCTTTCCTTGATCATGTTTTTCAGGTATTCCAATAATTTTCAAATTATCTCTCCTTGATCTATTTTCTAGGTCAGCTGATTTTCCAAGGAGATATTTCACATTTGAGGCTTATTAATTGAACTACTTATTATATTCTTATATGTCAGGAAAAGGAAGACCTGAGGAGAGGGAGATAGAGAGGAAAATGTATTATCAGTGCAAGAGTTAGAACAGGCATTAATCAATTAAATTCTTCATCTTATATATGCATGATTCATGGTATTCTAAAACAATTACAACAGCAACACCACATATCACTGATCACAGCTCATGATAAAATATAACTATAATGAAAAAGGTTTGATATATTGTGAGAATTGTAAAATTATGATATAGAGAAATGATATGAACAAATGCTGTTGAACAAAATGGCATAGGACATACTCAATGCTGAGTTATCCCAAAACTTCAATTTGTTAAAAAAAAAATCAATATATTTGAAGGTGAGTAAAGAAAACCTAAAAAAAAGTGTTATACCTACATTTTTTCAACAATTTATTTTTTGACCTCTACATTCTTAAAGATTAGATGATTTGATTTTCAATTCATTTTAATCAGTTTCATGGTATTTTATTGAATATAATTTTACTGCATCATGGTGAAAAAGGATGTATAAGCATTTTTGCATGTGAAAGTGGCATGTCCAGCTGAGAAAAAAAAAATTTACTCCTTTCTATTTCCTTCTGTTAGACCTCGGCTTCTCTTAACCCTTTCCCTTCCACTTCCCTATAGGGAAGATAAAATTTTATACCTTAATGAATCATCTTTGAGATAATTCTGATAACAAGACAGCATGTTCAAACATCTTTCACCCCAAACTCCAAACTTCCCCTCCAATGTAAAATTTCTTCCTTTTTCCTCATCTGTTATGTAAGAGAATTTTCCCTATTCTTCCTCTTCCTTCCCCTTTCTCCCACTGGATTCCACTTTTGTACCCCATATTTTCTTAAATAATAGTGAGCTCCCACTTCTGCCCCCTACATATGTGTATGTATTTTTTGCTTATTGTCTTTCTATCTCAAAGAAGATCAGTGTGATGTCATTATTTTCACTGAATTGGATTTAAGTGAGGGAGGATTGTGCAAAGTGAACAACCTCACTCTCTCTTCCAGAGCCATCTCGGTACAGTGGCAATACATATTAATTAGTATGACTGAAGATGGCCTTGGATAATTAAAGTAATTGTAGTGTTAGGGCTAAAATTCTAGCTATATTGTCTAAAATATCTAATGAGTGATCGCCAATAAATAATAAGCTTTAGCAAGAGTTAGACTTTAAAGCATTTATTAAGGAGAATAAGAATTTGCTAAAGAGAGAGAGAAAAGGCCTAGATTCCTATCTATTAAAGGGAGAGGGCATTTCTAGCTCCCTTCTCCACCAGCATCCCCAGGAAAAGAGCCACAGTCAGAGTGCCAGGTTCCTTCTTCTTCCTCCCACTAGCAAACGTCACTTCCTGACACCAAAGAAAAGATGCATGTTCTTGCCCTCAAACACCTTCCTTTCATGGCAGAACTTTTCTACAGTAAGTCTCCAGCAGGTGATGTCATTCCAATCATAACAGTAGTTAAGTGACTTGCTGATGTTACAAAGCTAGTAAGTGTCTGAGGTCAGATTTGAACTCAGGTACTCCCATAGCATCAGTGCTCTAGCCACTACACAATCTAGCTGCCCCCATACACACCCAATATACATCCTCACATACATGCACATACATACACACATATATACACATACATACATAATAACCTATGCACAATACACACACATGTGTATATATAGAGGTATATGTGTGTCTGCATACATGAGTATGTATATGTATGCATGCATACGTGTGTTATATGTGTATATTGCATATATATGTGTGTGTGTGTGTGTGTGTGTGTATATATATATATATATATATATTCTAAATTTATCTATTAATTTTCTCTAATGCTGATAAAGCTCTTAGGAAGTAAATTTATCATCTTCCCATAAAAATGTAAACAGGTTTATCTTATTGAGTTCCTTTTGATTTCCTTTTCATTTTTACCTTTACAGAATTTTCTTGAGCCACATGCTTTTTGTTTTGTTTTGGGTTTTTTTTTGGGGGGGGTTGTCTTATTTTTGAAAGACATTTTTTCTATCCAGCTCTGTTCATTTATTCAAGAATGCTTATGAGTCCTCTATTTCATTAAATGTCTATTTCCCCCTGAAGTATTATTTTCAGTTTTACTGAAAGTTATTATTGGTTATACTCCAAATTTCCTTGCTTTACAGAATATCATATCCCATTCTTTAAAGTAGAAGCTACAAATTCTTCTGTGATTCTGACTGTGTCTCTATCATATTGGAATGTGTTGTTTTTTTTTTGTTCTCCTTGCAATATTTTCTTCTTGATCAGGGAGATCTGGAATTTTCCTATATTATTCTTGGGAGTTTTTATTTCAGTATCACTTCCAGGAGGTGATTGGTAAATTCTTTCAATTTCTTTATTTTTTCTGTCTTGTTCTTTCATAATAGCATTGTTTTTCTGGATAATTCCTTAAAAGATAATAACTAGTTTTTTTTTTTTTATCATAGCTTTTAAATAGTCCAATAAGTTTTAAATTTTCTATCCTAAGTCTATTTTCTAGGTCAGTTATTTTTCCAATGAAATATTTTATGTTCTCTTCTCTTTTTATTCCTTTGACTTTGATTATCTCTTTATCTTTCATGAAGTCATTAGTTTCCATGTTCCCAATTTTAAATTGGAAGGAATTTTTTACTTTAGTGAAATTTCATTGTTCTTTTAAAATTTGGCCAATTTTATGTTTTAAGAAATTATTTTCTTCCTTGAATTTTGTACTTCTTTTTTACATTTAGCCAATTCTGCTTTTAAAGTTTTTCTCTTCATTTTGTTTTAGAGCATCTTTCCCATTTTGCTAATTCTGGTTTTTAAGGGGTTATTTTATTTGGTATTTTTATGATTCTTTTACCAAGCTGTTTACTGTCTTTACATAATTTTCTTGGATCTGCCTAATTTCTTGTCCCACATATTCTTTTACCTATGTTATTTGTTTTTTAAACTCTTTTTTGTGGTTTTCTAGGCATTTTTCTTGGGCTTGTGTCCAATTAATATTTTGCTTTGAGAATCTACTTGTAGATGTGTTGCCATACTTGTCTTCTTCTGAGTTTGTTTCTCTTTCCTGTGACCATAGTAACTTTATCATGACCCCTTTTTTTTTCTTTTTCAAATTTTCTATTCTATTTTTTGGCTTTAACTTTCCTAATATAGTTAGGCTCTTCTCTTCAGTTTGAAGAGTCATTGTTTAAAGCTTCAGATTTTTAATGCTGCTATTTTCATATATTTTCCTGGGTGGGGGAAGAAGCTATGTAGGTTTTGGGTGCTTCCAAAGTCGTGAGATATAAGGCATGGTAATGTCATTGCTCTCTTGGCCTGTGATCTTTTATTTACACATGAAGAGATCTTGATCTCCTATAGCCACAAGTCCTAGCACTCTCCTTGTCCCTGGAATTCTGACCTTGGAATTGAGATCAGGACCCCCGCTCCCTTTTTTATCAGCTAGCAATTATACTTTTCTCCACCCTGGAACCATGATTAGGTTCCCTGTTTTCCTCTGGCCACAAGTGTTAGTGTTCTTTTTTCCCTTGGTATGCAACATGTACCTGTGTTTTGACGATTGAACAGGATCCTGAAGTCAGTCCAAAACAGTGTTCCTTGTAATGTTTTTCTTACCCATTGTCTAATTTCCTTACCATCTATTGACTGAGAACTTCCAAAGATGGTGCTTCCACTAATACAACGACTCCCAAGGCCTGTTGCTTGTGAACCAGTGACTTGTGCTGTTAAGTGCTTCAGACCAATCATCACCTTGGTGAGACAGACCTTTTTTCCAGACTTCCTGAGATGTCTTGAACTGGGAAATTCTTTCACTTGACCTTTTATTAATTCTATTGCTTTAGAAATCAATTAGTGGTACTATTTTAAAGTTGTTTGGTGGGATATTTGGAAGAGTTAAAGTCAATTCATGCTCCTACCCTGACATCTTAGCTCCACCCCAAAGATATAATTTCATTGTAGCATTTACGCTCTCAATGTTTAAAAATTAAGAGGCGTATATATACACACATGCACATATCTACATGTGTGTGCATGTGAGTGACAAATACATATGCATATATGTGAGATATATATAAACAAACATATTTATGTATTAAAAGCCTTTTCTTTCTCAAGAGAGTTAAGAGTAAAGGTGAAATCCTATACCTATGTTGAAATATGTACTGCAGACAAAGCATTTATTACAGAACACTTTAAAAAAATATTGAGTAGGTTTATAAAGTCCACCCAATCTACTTCTTCCTACAGTTCTAGAATAGTTTTTAAAAGAAGACAATTATGTTTCCAAAAATTGAATTTATTTTAATGCCAGTTCAAAAATGGTAACAATGATCATAGCTCTTGTATTACTTCCTAAACTATTTTGTGAGACTTTGCTTTCACAGACTAAAAGTGAAATAAAATCAGTCTTTGAATACAATGAACTTTCATAGATAATAACTCCAGAGAATGGAAAACCCACAGAGTCTTTTTCTCCCCTTGATTCACATTGGACTAAATGCAGAAAGACCACAAATGGGGAGCCTCCAGGCCACCACTGTGATTACTCAGCAGCATCCCAGCAATGGCATTCTAAGTTGGTTGGGTGTCCCTTTTTTATATCCTAACTGCTCCTTGAGCCAATTCATCTAGTTGGCAGGGCTGCCAGCTATGATGAGCTGGTTTAATCAGGATGTTAAATTAAATAATATGTAAGAGCAATGGAGTTTTTTTGGATATTTAGAAACCCTAGAGAGAAACCAAAATTAAGGCACTGATTTATATATAAGTTTTGTCATATATATATAACATATATACACATATGCATGCATACATGTGTGCATACATATATGCATGCCCTGTGTTTTATGTGTATATATACACATATAACAGGTGTATATACTTACACACATATGGGTATATAACAGATATTACATGTACACATGCACATGTGTACAAGCATACATATATACATATACGTGTGTGTGTATATATATATATATATATACGTATATATATATAAAATAAACATCTTTATGGCAGTGGCATAATCAGAACTGAGTTTTGTTTTGCTTATCTGAAGCAGAGAGGTATAAGGATATTTTAAAAGGCAGATAGAAAGATTTCAAGATGTATAAAAGAATTAAGTACATTATATGCCTATTCCCTTATTCAGTCAATTAGAATAAAAAAGTATTAAGTATCTATTCTATATGTGTCAGGTGCTATGCTAAGCATTTGGGATAAAATAAAGGATGGTCTCTTAAGAAGCTCACTCAAGAATAACATCTTTAGTTTGAAAATATTACAATAGGCACTGAAAATAGTGGGAAAGGGAGAAGGCAGGGTTAGTTATAGGAGAAATGCTAACAAATGATAACAAGAGCTGATAAATGGATGTGGATGTGGATGTGTGTATGTATACATACTAAATTTTATATATATATATACATACATACAACTACATTACACACAAATTCATGCATACACATATGTCTATATCCATATCTATATATGTATATAGAATCAATAGCCTAATGAAAATTTTGAATGACAAAAACTATAGGTACTGAATTCAAAATGTCCCATTATTATTCATTATTCCACTTACAAATCCATCTTTCTCCAAATTTTCCTTTTAAGTTATAGAGAACTACCATTCTTCTAGTCATATAGATTTACAACCTGGGTATTCATCTCCTAGTCCTGAGACTCCCTCATGCCACATACTTGATCATTTAACAAATCTTAACAATTCTACTTCCATAACTAGAATGGTCTTCATCTCCCTCCATCCACATACATGGCTACCACTCTACTTTAGTTACCTTTCAGTATAATAATTACTTTGCTTGCTTGAAGTCTCTATCCACAGTAATCCACCTTCCTCACATATGCAAAAAAGGATTTTACTAAAGCTCAAGTAAGACAAATTCAATCCCTTTCTCAACAAATAAAAATAGTGCCCTATAACCTGCAGAATCATATATCTGTTTGCCATTTAAAGCTCTTTAGATATAGTTCCAATATTTGTTCCAATCTCATTCATACTACACTACTTGGCACATATCATTTTTAATTCTTCTTCACAAACAACACTCTATTTCAAATCCATTATTTTGCTCAAACCTTCAGGCCTAGAATCTATACTCTCCAAGTTTAATGGCTATAATGCCTACTATTTCTCAAATGTTAGGTCAAGCACCATCTACCACTGGAATACAACAATATGCCATGTATACAAAACCCACTTGAAACATAAAGACATGCATAGAATTAAAATAAAGAACTGAAGAAGAATATGTTATTCTTTGGCAGAAGGAAAAAAAAAGCATAGGCAAAAGTAGCAATCATCTCAGACAAAGCAAACACAAAAAAATCTAGGTAAAATAGATAATCAGGGAAACAATATTTTGCTAAAAGGTAACATAATTAATGAAATGATATCAGTATTAAAATATGTATGCATGAAAGGGCAAGACATCCAAATTCTGATGGGAAAAAATTATTTTAAAGAAGAAGTAATAAAACCATACTAACAGGGGACCCCAAATTACTCCTTTCATAACTAGATGAATCTAACCATAAAAATAAAATAAGGGAATTAAGGAGATGAAGAGAATTATAGAAAAATTTATATGATATACAACTGGAGACAACTAAAAATGGGAATAAAAAAGGGATACACTCTTTTTTGCTATGAATAGCACCTTCATGATATTGACAGTTTTTTGAGGTATAAAAATTTCAAAAAATTAGATAGACAGAAATACAAAAGTCACTCTTTTGGGGCTATAATGTAATCAATAAATTAATTCAAGAAAAGATCTTGAAAGCAGGGATTAAAATTAATTAGAAAAGAAGTAGTCTAATCCTAAAGAATCAGTGGGTAGAGTAGGAATCTACCTGCCAAAGCAAACCCAGGATCGATGTGAACACAATTTGCAAAACATTATGCATATATTGAAAGCTCTAAACCACCCAGATTAGATAAAGGGAGATGGAAAAATACCTATTAGATATAAGATAAATGTTTAAGGTCAAGCAAAAGACAGAGTAGATCATGGGAGATAAAATAAATAATTTTGACTACATAAAATTAAAAGGGTTTTGCATGGAGTTAATACAACCTAAATTAGAAAGAAAGCAGGAAACTGAGGGTTAAGCTGGGATGGGAATTAACAACAAGTTTCTTTTTCCTTCTGATAAATGCCACATTACTCAAATATGTGGGAGACATTTATATTTAAATTTATAAATTAATTATAATTATGAAATTTATAATTATATAATATTTAAACCCATTTGTTAAATTTCATTTTAAATTTATAAAAATATGTGTACAAAATTGATAAAAATATTTTAAAGTAATTTTAATTGATAAATGATCAAATGATAAGATTAAGCAGTTTTCAGAAGAAATCAAAATTAGTAATTGTCATGTAAATGTATTTAATCATTAAAAAATAGAGAAATGTAAATTAAAACAACTTCAAGGTACCATCTAATATGTAGCAGATTGACCAATTTAGATTTACAAATCAGAAAAATTATAAATATTGACAGAGACATAGACACATAATACATTGTACTGTTGTTGGAGTTCTGCAGTGATCTAACTATTCTGGAGAACAGTTTGGAAGTAGGCAGAAAGGGCAGTAAAACTGTATATACTACATTTGTAATCGAAAGTTTTCAAAGAAAAGGGACTCATACATGAAAAATATTTATAGAAGCTCCTTTTCTGGTAATAAATATTTGGACATTGAGGGGATAACCATAAATTGGGGAATGGTTGAACAATTTGTTATATATTTTTATGATGCAATACTATGGTGCTATGAGAAATGGCAATAGTTTAAGGGGAAAAAAAACTTGGAAGACATATGAACTGATGTAAGATGAAATAAGTAGAACAAGAATATTATTCTATTCTGTAATAGGCATATTACAGTAGTGATGAACTGTGAAATACTGAGCTACTCTGAATAATACAATAAGCTAAGACAATTCCAAAGGACTCGATTAAATGTAGAATCCTCTTCTTGAGGGAGAACTGATGATCTGTGCGTACAGATTGAAGCATATAGTTTCTCAACTTATTTTTCTTACTGTATTTTTTTCTTTCTTTCTTTCTTGTTTCTTTTTTGCAACATGGCTAATATAGAAAAATAGGTTTTCTACTATTTCATATGAATTTAGAATTCATTTTATGTGAAAAGTATGATCAGAGGGTCAACTAAGTAGTGCACTTGATAAAGCACTGGCCCTGGATTCAGGAGAACCTGAGTTCAAATCTAGCCTTAGACACATGACACTCACTGTGTGACCTTGGGCAAGTCACTTAACCCTCATTGCCCTGGAAAAAGGAAAAAAAAGTGTAATTGGAAAAGACTTTAAAAAGATGAATTAAAATAAAACTCCCCAAATATTCACTTTCTTTCTCTTTCTTTCTCTTCTCACAAGCCAGTAATATTGTTAAGGGTGACAATGGTAATACAATAACAATGGCATTATTGCTAAAAAACCACAGACCATCCTTAACCAGTGATAGCTCCATTTTTCCAAGTACTGGTGGCATGGATATGCAACTATTTTCCCCAAGAACTTCATTTTAAAGCCTAAGTCTAAAAATCACATCTGACCAAGTAACTTACCTAGTCTATTTATCAATGATACAATTGATTTGTATTAAAATTATTTTTGTCATCAAAGAACTGAAAGTTTTACTGGTAAATGATATTCTAAATGTGCAATGTCTTTTACAAATAATTTGTTAGAAGCATTTTCTTGGGCAACATTCTTATTAAAAAAATAACTTGGAATAGTGGGTTTACTGAACCCAACATTATTTTATCACCCCTAACTGGACCTAGTGATACCTTTACTTAGTAGTCTTTACTACTAAAAAAACCCATCATATAACCTTCCAATACTAGTGAAATGGGATTCAAAAAACACTGGAATATTTTAATTTAATATTACTCTCAAAATCCATGAATTTGAAAAATCTTCATCTCCTTAGGCCACTTGTGTTTCTTCAAATAGAAAATTCATTAATCAGTTGTTAGAGGAATAAAAATAATATAATCCACTGAATTTGTTTGGCTAGTATAAGTCTAATATAGATAGATAAAGATAGAGATGGATATAGATACAGATGTTGATGTAGATATAGATATTGATATAGATATGGAAATGCATATATAGATATAAATATAGGTATAGGTATAAGTGTACATATAGATATAAACCATAACTTGACTTTTGAATTTAATAGAATTCTTATATACCAATGTAATATTCATACATTGATTTCAATATGGTGTTATATATTAATGGCATATTTTAATCATCATTGGGCTTTAATATACAGTTTTACTGTATAAATATGCATATATATACACATACTTATATGTATGTAATGAATTAGTTGAATCAGATTTTAAAATAATTTTGCTCCAAAAATATGAACTGAAATTGAAAATCATTTTTTAAAAAAAGATCTTTAAACCATTCAAACATCCTTTAGTGATGAGAACATTTATATTCCTTATTACATCAATTCCAAAATTTTGATTTTCATTAGAAATATAAAATAACATGTGCCACACTTGTTATTAATTTTGCAATATCTTGATGTTTATATATATTTTTTCAATATGCTCACCCATATCACACTCAACTCCACAGCTTTCCTCACATTAAAACAAATTCTATTTCACTTCACTAGAATCTCTAAAACAGAATTTACAGTTACTGCAAACCCAAGACAATTCCTTCCACTCACCATGCATTGTGGCTTTGGGATTCACATCTTATTGCCTCTTTTTATTTATTTATTTTAGTTGCTTATAAGAGGCAATGTGTCCCTATAGAGGTTGGCTACATAAAATAGTAAATATAGATCCCAGGTTAGTATGGAGCTCTTTAGGGAGATGCTGGGATTGTGCTTTACAATGGGTGTAATTCTTTTCTCTCCATTTTAATACAAACACAGAAACAAATCCAAAGATCGCAATTCAATAAAGCAGTGTTATGTTTTATTATATTAAAATAAGATACTCCTCCAACTATACTTTTTAGAGATTTTTTATATCCCCATAAAAAAGCAACTTTTTTGTCAAAGGTTCCCCCCCCAAAAAAAAAAATCCAATAAGAAATAGCTGCCCATCTACACACATTTTTTCCCAGGACTTCAAAATTTAAGCTTTTTTTTTTCTTGCAGTATTGAACTATTATTACAATGTAAAGCTTTTGGAGCTTAAGCAAAGATGGTAGAGTAAAGGCAGCAACTCAGCTGTTCTCTCCCCAAATTCCCCTACAAACAACATTAAATTAACAAGTTAAATTGAATTTTGTACCGGCACTACCAAAAATGTTGAGGTGAGATATTTTTTCTAGGCCAAGACAACTTAGGAGGTAAGAAGAAGAGGTCTGAGACCCCTGGGTAAGTGGACCCCAATCCACTCAGTGACAGTACCTATAGACCTTGCAGCAAAACAACAGATACAGCAGGCCAGTGATGTTAAGGGAATTTAACAACTACTGAAAAAATATTATTAGGTACAACAAGATGGCAATGAGCACAGATCTGACTGTAGTTTGACACCTGCATTGCCAATACCCATTTCTGGGTTGCAGTTTTGGGGCAGAGAGAAATGAAGGATGGGCCATAGTTGCAGTTTCAAGGCAGAGAGGAGCACTTGTGATCACTTATAATGGAACAATACTCCTGATGTCAGTTATAAAGCCAATATGAGTAATATTATTTGTCTTGTGTGAAAAGTGTTTTGTAATTGTGTTCATAGAGTTCCTGGGATTGTTTTGGCAAATAGACTCCCAAGTATTTTATATTATCTACCATTACTTTAAATGGAATTTCTCTTTCTATCTCTTGCTTCTGGAATTTATTGGTCATGTATAGAAATGCTTATGACTTATGTGGATTTATTTTATATCCTGTTACTTTGCTAAAGTTGTTCATTGTTTCAAGTAATTTTTAAAGTTTATTTTCTAGGATTCTCTAAGTATACCATCATATCATCTGCAAAGAGTGATAGTTTTGTTTCCTCCTTGGAGTAATAGTATTTGTGACAGAAGCACAGAATTAGTTTTTGCGGGGTAAATACCAGAATGCGCACCTCTGCCTAGATCACACTACTTTTAAGTTCTAGAAAATAATGGACACCAGAACTAGCCATGAAAATTGTAACATAAAAGGTCTGGGACTTAGGAAAGTTCTTCCCCACCCTCAGGTGAAAAGAGTCCAATGTTAACATGAAGTTCAAAATGCAGAAACAAGCTTGGAGAATTAATAAACAAAAATACAAAGCACACTTGATTATGAAAAAAAAAAACTACTACAGAGTAAGGAAGATGGAGATACAAACTCAGAAGACAATAATGTGAAAACAGCTACATTCAAAATCTCAAAGAAAAATGTAAATTAATCACAAGCCCACTACAAATTCTAGAAGAGTTAAAGAAACAGGTGAGAGTGGTAGAAGAAAAAAAAATGGAAAAAGAATGAGTGATGAAAGAAAAGGAAAAGGGAATTAAGAGCCTAAGAAAATAATACCCTAAAGAAAAAATTGACTAAATGGCATAATAGCTGCAAAATTCACATAAGACAAGAAATCTTTAAAAAGCACAATTGACCAATTGGGAAAAGATGCAAAAGCTCACTGAAGAAAATAATTCCTTGCATATTAGAATTGGGAAAATGGAGCTATCTAGAAACACCTTTTATGTCTAAATCATGTACCTATTTTCTTAATTACTTCTTATATAGCCTTTGAAAACTTATTTAATCTCCCTTGATTTCCCATCTTTTGAATATGTTATAATCTCTGATGTCTCTTTAAATTATAATTCTCTGGGTATATGATCTTTGAATATTTTTAAACTTCTATCAGCTATATTGTTTCATTAAATATCTTTTATATGTTACTCCTTTTTCTTCTACCTGGTAAAATTAAATGCATTTTTTTTTCATGAACTAATGGATTTTTGTATTGAGTGGGTGATAAAGCATAATGACACAAATAATTGAAATGTATAATTGTGAAAATGACTTACATGAAGTGCAACAGAATGTTTGATATATTTTCATAATAGTTATGAAAAATGTACTGGGGGAGGCAGCATTTGAGTCATTCTTTGAAGGATTTCCAGCTACTTAACAGATTTGGGGCATGTATCAAAAAATTTCAAATAGAAAGCTAAAAACCTTAGTGAGAAAGTAAATCTGGAGACCATATAGAAGATAATAGAGAGGCAGAAAACTGGAAAAAGTACCCACCATGGATAGCCATGCATGATAGGCCTTGCCAAATGCTATGAAAATGTTCTTTCTTCCTTCCTTCCTTCCTTCCTTCCTTCCTTCCTTCCTTCCTTCCTTCCTTCCTTCCTTCCTTCCTTCCTTCCTTCCTCTTTCCTCTTTCTTTCTTTCTTTCTTTCTTTCTTTCTTTCTTTCTTTCTTTCTTTCTTTCTTTCTTTCTTTCTTTTCTCTTTCTTTTGCTCTCTTCCATCCTTCCTTCTTTCCTTTCTTCCCATGTATACATATATGTGTGTGTGTGTGTGTGTGTTTCATGTTTTCTACCATATCTGCAAATGGTTCTCCATATTGACTTAATACATCACCTACTGAACTCACTCCAAGAAATGAAACCCTCAATGATTCTCTCTGATTCTCTTTTCTGCGATTAATCCTTATTCTTTCTTTATCTACATAATATGGGAGTTTCTAAAAGCTCTGTTTTCTGTTTTTTTTTTCATGATTCACCTCACTATTTCTTGGTCATTCCTGACTCTCATAGTTGGAATAATTTATGCACTGATGATCCTAAAATCTATATTGCGAGGCCTGACCATTTTCTTATTTTCCAAATCCAACTTTTATCTCCCAAAACAAATTCACTACTTTCATCTACATTGATGCTTCAAACTTAACAAGTTCAAATTTGATATTTTAATCATCTCTAAACTTGTTGCTATGTATGACTTCATTATTCCTTACAAGTGGTACCATCATTCATCCAGATACCCAGGTTCAAACTTCATCATTATCTTTGACCCTTTTCTCACGAGTTCAACATGATCTATATTCACCATATCTCTCAGTAATTCAAACTAATCATTTTCATCTCCCCACCCTGAACTCTACTAACTTTACTGTGACTCTCTATTTCCTTCCATATGATCTGCATATTTACTTTCTCACTAACATTTTCACCTCTCTATTTGAAAAAAAATTGACACGCATCCCAAATCTTTTAACTAACCAGAAATCCTGGAGGCAGAGTCAAGATGGTGGAGAGTAGCCAGCAAATCACATGAGCTCTCCTTCTGTTCCCTCAAAAAGAAAATTAAATCAAGCCTCTAGATGGATTCTGAAACTACAGAACCTTCAAAGAGACAGTCTTTCCACTAGATATAATTTAGAAGACTTCAGGAAAGGTTGGTCTCACTCAGGCAAAAGGGAGGCTCAGCTCACCTCAACACAGCACATAGGAGAGGGTTGGGGCAAGTCAGCAAGAAGCTGTGGGCCACAACTGAGCAACAGAGGCCCTTGGCTCCTGGCACAACAAGCCTGTGGCGAAGTAGAACAGTGGCAAAACCTACCAGCACCAGTCGAGAGGAAAATTTGCCAGCTGGAAGGCCACCCAAAGGACAGGCTCACTATGACAGGAAGTCCAGGTCAAGGCCTACTGATCACAGTGCACTCTGATGGGAAGTCCAGGGCAGTGAAATATCTATAAGCCATAGGGGCCTCAGTGTAGAAAGCCAGTGACAAAGCCCCTATATCCCAGGATAAAAAGCTTGAAACAGGGAACCTGGGGCCCCCAGAGGAAACCTCAACTATTATTATTATTATTATTAATAATAATAATAATAATAATAATAATAATAATCTATAGTATGAGTAAGAAACAAAAAAGAACTCTCACCATTGAGAGCTTCTGCATCAACAGGAAAGAGGTAAACACAAACTCAGATGAGGATAATACTCCCAAATTGCCTACATGTGAAGCCTCAAGAGGGAAGATGAATTGGTCTCAAGAACAAAAAGCCTTCTTGGAAGAGCTCAAAAAGGATTTTAAAAATCAATTGAGAGAAATGAAAGCAACACAAGAAAATTATGAAAAAAGAATTAGTAGCTTGGAAAAGGAGCACAAAGATTGACTGAAGAAAACAATTCCTTAAAAATTCATCTGGCCAAATGGAAAAAAAGTTGCATAATCTCACTGAAGAAAACAATGACTTTAAAAATTCATTTGGACAAATGGAAAAAGGTGCATAATCTCATTGAAGAAAACAATGACTTAAAAATTAAAATTGAACCGTTGAAAGATAATGAAGCCATGAGACACTAGGAATCATTAAAGCAGAATCAAAAGACTGAAAAAATAGAAGAAAATGTGAAATACCTCATTGGAAAGACAACTGATCTGGAAAATAGATCCAGGAGAGACAATATGAGAATCACTGGACTGCCTGAAAGCCATGATCAGAAAAAGACTCTAGACACCATATTCCAGGAAATTATGAAGGAGAACTGCCTTGATATTATAAAAACAGAGAATAAAATTGTCATTGAAAGAATCCATCGATCACCTCCTGAACGAGACCCCAAAATGAAAACTCCAAAGAATATTGTAGCCAAATTACAGAATTATCAATTGAAGGAGAAAATATTCCAAGCAGCCAGAAAGAAGCAATTTAAATATCATGGAGCCATGGTCAGGATTGCTCAGGACCTGGCAGCTCCAATATTAAAGGATTGAAAGTCTTGGAATATGATCTTCTGGAAGGAAATGGAGCTTGGATTGCATTCAAAAATCTATTACCCATCAAAACTGATCATTTTCTTTCAGGGGAAAAGATGGACATTCAATGACACTGGGGACTTTCAAGGTTTCCTGATGAAAAGACCAGAACTGAATAGAAAATTCAATCTTAATATACAAGACTCAAGAGAAGTTTAAAAAAGTAAACAGGGGGAAAAAACGTTACTCAATTAGGTTAAACTGTTTACATCCCTACACAGGAAGATAATATTTATAACCCTTAAGAACTGTATTTGGGCAGACAGAAGGTTTATACACAGAGGGTATAAATATAAATTGTCTTTGATGTGATGACATAGTAAATTAAGGGATTAAAACGGTAGTTTACGGGGAGAAGAGGAAAGGGGAAATGGAATGGGGTGAATTACATCATATGAAGAGGTGAAAAATAACCTATTATGATAGAGGAAAAGAAGGGAGGGGTGTACATTGTTTCAAACCTACTCTCATTAAATTTGATTCAAAGAGAGAATAACATATACATTCATTTGGATAAAGAAACTTAGCTTATACTTTAGGGAATTAAAAGGGGAAGAGGAAGGGAGGGACTGATAGAAGGGAGGGCTAAAGCAAGGGAGAAAAGGGGAAAGAAAAGGGAGGGGGTGATTAAAAAGGTAGGTAAGATTGGGGGAGGCAGGGGTAAGAAGCAAAACGTTGGTGAGGAGGAATAGGGTGAAGGAAGGGTGGAAAAGTACAAAGAGCTTAAATAGAATGGAGGGAAATAGACAGCTGGTAATAATAACTATGAATGTAAATGGGATGAACTCTGTTATACAACGGAAGCAAATTGCCGAGTGGATCAAAAACCAGAATATTACAATATGCTGTTTATAAGAAATACATTTGAAGCAAAGAGATACACACAGAATAAAGGTAAAAGGTTGGAGTAGAATATATTATGCTTCAGCTAAAGTAAAAAAAGCAGGAGTAGCAACCCTTATCTCAGACAAAGCACAGGCAAAAATAGATGTCATTAAAAGAGACAAGGAAGGAAACTACATCTTGCTAAAAGGTACTATAGATAATAAAGCAATATCAATATTAAATATGTATGCGCCAAGTGGTATAGCATCCAAATTCTTAGAGGAGAAGTTAAATGAGTTATAAGAGGAATTAGTCAACAATACAATACTAGTGGGGGATCTCAATGTTTCCCTCTCAGAATTAGATAAATCTAACTGAAAAATACATAAGAAAGAAGTGAAAGAGTTGAATAAAATGCTAGAAATGATAGACGTGATAGGTGTCTGGAGAAAATTGAATGGGGATAGAAAGGAATATAGCCTTTTCTCAGCAGTAAATGGAACATTTTAAAAAACTGATAATGTATTAGGGCACAGAAGCATCATAGTCAAATGTAGAAAGGCAGAAATAGTAAATGCATCATTCTCAGATTAATGAATTGGGCATGCAACTTAAAAAGCTAGAAAAAGAACAAATTAGAAATCCCCAATTAGATACTAGAGATCCTGAAAATTAAAGGAGAAATTAAGAATATTGAAAGCAATAAAAACTATAGAATTAATCAATAAAACTAAGAGCTGCTTTTATGACAAAACCAATAAAATAGATAAAATATTGGTTAATTTGATTATAAAAAAGAAAGAAGAAAACCAAATCAGCAGTATCAAAAATGAAAAGGGTGATGTTACCACCAATGAAGTGGAAATTAAATCAATAATTAGGAATTATTTTGCCCAAATGTATGCCAATAAATTTGACAATCTAAATGAAATGGATGAATATTTACAAAAATACAAACTGCCCAGGTTAACTGAAGAGGAAATAAAATCCTTAAATAAACCCATATTAGAAAAAGAAATTGAACAAGCCATTAATGAACTCCTTAAAAAAAATCCCCAGGACCAGATGGGTTTACGGGTGAATTTTACCAAACATTTAAATAACTAAGAGTTAGTTTTATGAAAAAAACATAAAATACATAAAATATTGGTTAATTTGATTTTAAAAAAGAAAGAAGAAAACCAAATTACCAGTATCAAAAATGAAAAGTGTGATGTTACCACCAATGAAGTGGAAATTAAATCAATAATTAGGAATTATTTTGCCAACTCTATGCCAATAAATTTGACAATCTAAATGAAATGGATGAATATTTACAAAAATACAAACTCCCCAGGTTAACTGAAGAGGAAATAAAATCCTTAAATAAACCCATATTAGAAAAAGAAATTGAACAAGCCATTAATGAACTCCTTAAGAAAAAAGCCCCAGGGCCAGATGGCTTTATGGGTGAATTTTACCAAACATTTAAAGAACAATTAATTCCAATATTATATAAATTATTTGGAAAAAATAGGTGAAGAAGGCCTTGTACCAAATTCATTTTATGACACCAATATGGTAGTGATACGAAAACCGCGCAAAGCAAAAACAGAGAATGAAAATTATAGACCAATTTCCCTAATGAATATTGATGCCAAAATCTTAAATAAGATATTAGCAAGGAGATTACAGCAAGTGATCACCAGGATAATACACTATGACCAGGTGGGATTTATACCAGGAATGCAGGGCTGGTTCAACATTAGGAAAACTATTAACATAACCAACCACATCAATAAGAAAACCAACCAAAATCATATGATTATATCAATAGATGCAGAGAAAGCCTTTGAAAAAATACAGTGCCCATTCCTAATAAAAACACTAGAGAGTTTAGGAATAGGTGAAGCTTTCCTTAAAATAATAAGCAGTATCTACCTAAAACCATCAACAAGCATTATATATACTGGAGATAAGTTAGAGGCTTTTCCAATAAGATCAGGGGTGAAAGAGGGATGTCCATTATCACCTCTATTATTCAATATTGTACTATAAATGTTAGCATTAGCAATCAGAGAAGAAAAAGGAATTAAAGGAATTAGAATAGGCAAGGAGGAAACAAAACTATCACTCTTTGCAGATGATATGATGGTATACTTAGAGAATCCTAGAGAATCAACTAAAAAATTACTTGAAACAATTAACATCTTTAGCAAAGTAGCAGGATATAAAATAAATCCACATAATTCATCAGCATTTCTATACATATACAATAAAGTCCAGCAGCAAGATATAGAAAGAGAATTTCCATTTAAAGTAATGGTAGATAATATAAAATACCTGGGAGTCTACTTGCCAAGACAAACCCAGGAACTCTATGAACACAATTACCAAACACTCTTCACAAAAATCAAATCAGATCTAAATAATTGGAAAGATATCAATTGCTCATGGATAGGCAGAGCTAATATAGTAAAAATGACAATTCTACCTAAATTAATTTGCTTATTCAGTGCCATACAAGTCTAGCTAAAATTATTTTATACAGCTAGAAAAAATAATAACAAAATTCATCTGGAGAAACAAAAAGTCTAGAATATCAAGGGAAATAATGAAAAAATTCAAAGGAAGGTGGGTTAGCTGTACAAAATCTGGAGATTTACTATAAAGCAGTAGTCATCAAAACTCTCTGGTACTGGTTAAGAAATTGAATGGAGGATCAATGGAATAGGCTAGGCACAGGAAACACAGTGGTAATTAACTTCAGTTTAATACTGTGTTTGATAAACCCAAAGACTCCAGCTTCTGTGATAGGAACTCAGTATTTGACAAAAACTGCTGGGATAACTGGTAGATAGTATCACAAAAATTAGGCATAGACCAACATCTTACACCTTATCCTAAAATAAGGTCATAATGGGTACATGATTTACACATAAAAGGTGATACCACAGGTAAATTAGGAGAGGAAGGAATAGTCTACCTTTCAGATCTTTGGAAAGGAGAATACTTTATTACCAAACAAGAGATAGAGATTATTATGAAATGCAAAATGGATGATTTTGATTACATTAAATCAAAAAGGTTTTGTACAAACAGAAGCAATGCATCTGAAATTAGAAGGGATACAGCAAGCTGAAAAACATTTTTTATGGCCAGTACTTCTGATAAAGGCCTCATTGCTACAAAATATCAGGAATTAAATCAAATTTATAAGAATCCAAGTCATTCCCCAATTGAGAAATGGTCAAAGGATATAAACAAGCAGTTTTCTGATGAAGAAATCAAATCTATCTATTGCCATATGAAAAAATGCTTTAAATCACTATTGATTAGAGAGATACAAATTAAAACAACTCTGAGTTACTACTTGACACCTATCTGATTGGGTAATATGACAAAAAAAGGAAAATAATAAATGTTGCAGAAGCTGTGGGAAATTTGGAACACTAATGCATTGTTGGTGGAGCTGTTTACTGATCCAACCATTCTGGAGAGCAATTGGGAATTATCCCCAAAGGGCTATAAAGCTGTGCATACCCTTTTACCCAGCAATACCACTTTTGGGTCTTTTTTCCAAAGAGATCATAAAAAAAGGGGAAAGGACCCACATGTACAAAAATATTTATAGCTGCTCTATTTCTAGTATCAAGGAATTGGAAATTGAGGGGTTGCCCACCCATTGGGGAATGGCTGAACAAATTGTGGTTTATGAATATAATGGAATTCTATTGTGCTGTAAGAAACAATGAGCAGGAGGAGTTCAAAGAAACCTGGAAGGACTTGCATGAACTGATGATGAGTGAGATGATCAGAACCAGAAGAACATTGTACACAGTATCATCAACATTGTGTGTTGATCTACTGTGATTGACTAGATTCCTCTCACCAATGAAATGGTACAGGAGAGTTCCAGGGGATTCATGATGGAAGGCGGTCTCCAAATCCAGAAAAAAAAAAAAAAAACTATGGAGTAAAAATGTTGATTGAACTATACTCTTTCTTTTGTTTTTGGTGCTGTTGTTTTTCTATGTTGAGGTTTTTCCTCATTGCTCTGACTAATGCAGAAATATGTTTAATGTTAATTATATATATATATATATATATATATATATATATATATATATATATATATATATATATATATAATTATATATATATATATGTGAATCTGTCCTACAATAGACATTTTCAGAATTGAAGGGATTTGAAATGATCATAACTGTTCGATGCTTGAAATAGCCATCTTGACCATTATCACATTAAATGGAAGATTTTGTATAAATATATTAGAAGTTAAAGGGAAACATATTTTACAAGTTGACTTGAATATTGAAAATTCAATTAGGCATATTATTTTGACATTGTTTTCAAAGCTGTTGAGATGTTTATGTGTGTGTGTGTTTGTGTATCTGTGGTAACTGGAAATCAGTTACAGTGTATTTGAAAAAGGACATATATATTTTATGTCTGTTCACTATAATAAGTTTATAAACTTACTTATTCCTATTTAAGGAGAAAAAAAATTATAGTGATTTTATTTCTGAATGGAGCATTGCTTCAGATACATTGTCCTCATACCCAGAGTTTAGAGGGATTACTTAGCCTACTTTTATACTATAATTTAGTTATGGCCAATTTTGAATTTTTGTTTCATTTAATTGCAATGGTTTCAAAAATTGCTGAGAGCCTAATGTATGCAGAGGTCTTTGTTAGGCACAAAAATCTACTGTCCTACTCCTCATAGAGTTCAAATTATATTAAAGAGTAATGACACAAACAATTGGAATGTATCATTGTGAAAGTGACTTATATGAAGTGCAGCAGAATGTTTGATATATTTTCATAATAGTAATGGACAATATACTGGGGGAAGCAGCATTTGAGTCACTCTTTGAAGGATTTCTTCCTTTTTTTCTGATAAAAGTACTTTATTTTTTCCATTTACATGTAAAGACAGTTCTCAACATTTGCTTATACAAGCTTTCCAATTTCAGATATTTCTCCCTCCCTCTACCTCCACTAGACAGCAGGTAATCTGATATAGGTTATATATATATATATATATATATATATATATATATATATATATATATATATATATATATATATATATATATATATATATATATATAATCACTATGATCATTTCTCCCTACCCCCAGCTTTTATCAGATAAATGAATCAAAGTTAAGATTGCAAGATGGAGGACAAAATGCTCTGTGGAACAATCACTAATGTGGACTGCTAACTGTATTCATCATATTCCAATTAAGTTAGATACATTCCTGTTGAGCTAATTCTTTTATGAAGGAATTAAGGAACATAAATGGCTCTAAAATATAATGACTTTGGATAATACTTTTTTTTTTTTGCAGGCAATGGGGGTTAAATGACTTGTCCAGGGTCACACAGCTAGTAAGTGTCAAGTGTCTGAGGCCGGATTTGAACTCAGGTACTCCTGAATTCAGGGCCGGTGCTTTAACCACTGAACCATCTAGCTGCCCCTGGATAATACTTTTGAACACTCCTTTTAATTCATTTTGGTTTTCTTATCTATACTTGGTATA
Source organism: Dromiciops gliroides (assembly GCF_019393635.1). Lineage (NCBI taxonomy): Eukaryota > Metazoa > Chordata > Mammalia > Microbiotheria > Microbiotheriidae > Dromiciops > Dromiciops gliroides. The sequence continues at coordinate 624,406,158 of NC_057862.1, read as the reverse complement.
AGAAAGAAGAATTATAAGGTTCTATTTATATGGGGAAATTGTTTGAATGCTATATATTAGATATTTTTGAAAAAGCAATCCATTTTTCTATATTTACTTCATTCCCATGATCCTCTATTCCATCTTCATTTTAATATAACTCAATCAACCAAAGACAAGTTTTAAACACTTCTGGTGATCAGCACTGTCTTGAATGCTTGAAATATAAAAAAAATATGTCCTCAAGAAGTTTGCATTTTGATATGGAAGAAAAAATATTTATAAAAAAATCACAGGAAATATATACATATAGAGTAGATGTAAAGAAGCCTTAGAACAACAGGTATTAGCAACTGGGGGAGAGGAGACGAAAAAGGCTTCCTGCAAGAGGTACTATTTGAACTGAGTTTTAAAGTAAAATAGATTTTATAAGTACTAGAAGTGTGGAGGAAAAGCTTTTTAAGAATAGGGTATAGTTATTGAAATAATGTTGACATGGGAGATGGAATGTCATGTGTGAGAAAGTTTAAGTAGTCCAGTATGGCTGGAAAATTCTGACAAAGGATAAGAAATAGCAAAGTCTCCAAGCCATAGAACATAGGTTTATTGAGAGAGGGCCTATCTCACAATAAAGCTGGTCAGTCAGAGATAGGACCTAAAAGACCTTGAGTTAAAGAATCAATGGGATTTTATACCCCTACAGAGCTTAAATGCTTATGTACTATATTAATTTTAGAGCATCTAATTTTAAATCATCTTCTTAAGAAATATTGGAACTGCCCACATGACAAAGTCATCAGCATTTTCCAATAATCTTATCAGTCTTCTTGCAACAACAGATCACAACTCTATGGTATGACTCCTGGTTAAACATATGGTCATAACTTCAAGTATATCACTCATGATTTCTAAAATATAATATTGCTGGCTATGATATCATCTGATATTGCTTAATATTGGAAAATATCCTCTAACATTGTTGAGTAGGAAAAAAAAGAGACTTAATCTCCTAATACAATAAAATAAGATCTGTAAGTATAATAAATCAAAATTTTTAGTTAATATACTGATTATTATCATAATTAGATCCTTTTAAATCTCTTGTAACTAAGGGGTGGGGGAAATCTCACTCACCGTATGTAAACAAGATCAAATATAAAATCCTCCATTTGGTATCTCTTTACATCCTAGTGGTTTACTCTTTTTCTTCTTTGTATAAATTTTTGCCTTTATATCCCCGGCTTTCAAAGTAGCAGGAAGAAATGCACCCAAACTTCTATCAATAAACCCCTTTTAAAGAGACCTAGACAATGCATTTACACAAATATTATTGGGAAATGCAGAAAATGTCACAGTGAGTCTTTTGTTCTATGAATGTTGGAATAGGGAGATAGAGAGGTCTGTTGACTCTGGGAAGAGACAATGCGCTCCAACTGGCAGCTTTGTCAACCATTACCCTGCTTCAAGTTATTTATCCAGTGTAGAATGGGAAGGTTTCTTGCACACTGGGATATGTAGTGTCTAGTATTGAGGAGATGGATACTGTACTGACAAAAGAAATAAAAATCAGAAGCAAACAGCTGTATTTTGGCTCAGATGTGAGGAGTATAGAAGAATTTTAGTTCTATTATAAAAAATTTCCCCAGCAAAACTAAATATAATGTAATGTGAGGAAAATGGACTTTTACTGAATAGAAGACTTTCAAGCAGCCTTTATGAAAAGATCAGTTATAAAAAACTTTGATATTTAAATACAGCTATTAAGAGAGACACAAAAAGGTAAAAAGAAATAACTGAATGATCTTAAAGGACTAAACAAGGATAATGTTCATATATTCATATATGGAGAGATGCAACATTTCTCCTCTGAGCCCTATCATCATCATAAGATAATGATGAAGTTGATAAGACCTAAGAGCAGTATTATTACATATTGATGATTTTATGAGAATGTGAAAAAAGGAAAGGATGAGGAATACATTGGCGTAAAGGAAAAAGAAAGCTAGGGATAATTATCTAACAATTAGGATGCACAAGTAGACATCTGTTCAATATAGGAAAAAGTGGAAAAGCAGTTGACACTTCAAACTTATTTTAATCTCAAATGATTAAAGTAAGCAAAAATATAGTCACATGTATTTAGGTACAGGAAAAAAATTCCATTCATCATGGAAATAGAAGAGAAATGAAAGAAGAAATGGCAAATTTGAGGGAGTATAGATGCAATGGAATACTTGTGTTGGGTGGCAAGATCAACACCATTTCTGTATGTAGCTGAGCAGGAGTGGAGGAATAGTTCTATGGGACTTGAGTGGATTGAGCAACCTGGAAGTCAGAGTATATGAAGGAACATCAACATGTGTGGTAAAATACTCTAAGTAAATAAAATAAAATAAAACAATTAAGAGGATATAAAAATATTCATAGTTCTTTTGTGGTGTCAAATATTGGAAATCTAAAAGGATGCTCATAAGTTAGGGAATGGCTGAACAAGTTATGGTATATAAATGGTATAAATACTATTATATTTTGGCAAATGATGAATGTGATAGTTTCAGAGAAACTGGAAAGACCATGCCAAATGAAGTAAACAGAAGAGGGAGAAAATTTATAATAAAGGCAAACTAATTTGAAAGAACTTTGAACATTTATAAATATGATGAATGACTAGGATTTTACTGGACTAATGATAAACCATGCTACCACCTATTAATAAAGTAAATAATTCACATTTCAGAATGAGTTATTTTTGCTTTGGACATTGCCAATGCAGAATTTTTTTTTTGATTGACTATATATGTTCAGAAGCAGTTTTTTTTTTTACTAGTTCTTAATTGGGGAGGAATCCAATGATGAGAAGGAGGATCTTTTCTGATTGAGAAATACACACATACATTGTGTGTGTGAATAATCAAAAATTGGAGTGCATGAAAAAAGTAACAAGATGATATTGGAAGGATATAAAGTGAGGAAAAGGGGAGAAGAGGGGCTTCTTGGCAACTAGTCACCTTTTTGGATTGATTGTAAGATAAGTTATTAATGTGATCTGAATATGTCAATGGAAGATATTTCATAGGAGGTTTGAAGAGAAAAAATTAGGTGGATAAAGCCATTTTGGTGAATAAGATAGAGAATATTATGGGGGTGGTATTGGCATTGTATTACTCTAATTAGAAACCAATTGAAATAGCACAAATTTACAGAGGAGTTGATCAGTATTATTTCATAATGTCCTTCAGTTCCATTAAGTTTCATCTGAGAAAAAAAATGAAAAATATGGACGAAGGGCATAAGAATGCAAGGGTTTGGTTTGGTAAAATATGGTTTGTGATAGGATAAGACATTTGTGAGTAGAGGATAGCATAACACTGAACTAGGCTGTAAAATAGTTCATATTGAGAAAGTAATATGATGTAGCCAATAAAGGACTAATAGCCTACCATAGAACTGACAGGTGGAGTCAGAATTCTTTATGAGAACAAAAATTAGAGTTTAGAGGTATAAGGCATATAAAGAGAGATGGAAAGGTTAAAAAAATAAAGAAAATAATGGCATTTCAGATTTCTTCAACACATAAGTGGAACACATATGGTGGGTGGCAAGATAAACTTTTTTTATATAGCTGAGAGGTAGTAATGAATTCTTTATGAGACTCAAGTAGATTGAGGAAGCAGAAAGTTAGAGTATATGAAGAAATATCAACATGTATGATTATTTCCCCTAATATGATGAAAAGAGTTGAACCAAAAATGAAGAGTGAGCTAGAAAATGAACTCATTGAGAAAATAAGAAATGTGTTCTGTGGATTGGTGAAAAATCTATCATAGAATCTGAATTAATTGAATGATAAATTTAGAATGCACCAATCTCAAAAGAGAAGAGGTTTCTGAGTGATAGTGGTCATGGGAGAGTCTAGAACTTGTAATTGGGAACAAGGAGTATTTTGCTTCTTTGACCATGATCTATAAGGCCAGGAATATGAATAAATGACTTACCCATGCTAAAAAACATGTTGAGTGATTCAGTATTATTAAAATGTTTCTTAGTTTCGGTGAGTGCCAGAAGATAGAATGAACAAAATAAAATTAATTTAAAAATTAATGGGCCGCGGCGGAGCCAAGATGGTGGAGAGGAAGCAGCAAGCTGCCTGAGCTCTCCTTCTGTTCCCTCAAAACGAACATTAAATCAAGCCTCTGGACGGATTCTGAAACTACAGAACCTGCAAAGAGACAGAGAGACACAGTCCTCCAACCACAGATAATTTAGAAGACTTCAGGAAAAGGTTGGTCTGACTCGGGCAAAAGGGAGGCCCAGCGCAGGGCAGCAACCCAGCGCCGAGGGGGTCGGGGCAAGTCAGCAGGAGCTGCGGGCCACAGCTGAAGAACTGAGGCTCCCAGAACCTGGTTCAAAAATCTGGTGGCCAAGAAGGACAGTGGAAAAACCTACCTGCACCGGCCGGGAGGGAGACGAACGGGTCAGGCGGCACCAGACACCGGGGTCTGGCGCCTGGCTGGCCGAGCACAAGCAGACAGGAAGTGCAGGGCACGGGATCTCCACACAACATAAAGGCCTCAGAGTAAAAGCCCGGTCACACAGCACCTATACCCCTGCACAAGAAGCCCAAAACAGGGACTCTGGTGCCCCCAGAGCAGACCTCAACTTAAAGAATAAATAAATAGGCTGCAATAATGAGTAAGAAGCAAAAAAGAGCCCTCTCCATTGAGAGCTTCTGTATCAATAGGGAAGAAGCCAACACTAACTCAGATGAGGACAATAGCCTCAAATTGGCTACATCTGAAGCCTCACAAGGGAAGGTTAAATGGTCACAGGAACAAAAAGCCTTCCTGGAAGAGCTCAAAAAGGATTTTAAAAATCAATTACAAGAGGTAGAAGAAAAAATGGGGAGAGAAATGAAAGCAAAACAAAAAAAACTATGAAAAAAGAATCAGCAGCTTGGAAAAGGAAGCTGAAGAAAACAATGCCTTAAAAAATTCATTTGGCCAAATGGAAAAAAAGCTGCATAATCTCACTGAAGAAAACAATACCTTAAAAAATTCACTTAGCCAAATGGAAAAAAAGGTGAATAATCTCACTGAAGAAAACAATGCCTTAAAAATTAAAGTGGGACAGTTGGAAGATAAGGAATCCATGAGACACCAAGAATCAGTCAAGCAGAATCAAAAGAATGAAAAAATAGAAGAAAATGTGAAATACCTCATTGGAAAGACAACTGATCTGGAAAACAGGTCGAGGAGAGAAAATTTGAGAATCATTGGACTGCCTGAAAGCCATGACCAGAAAAAGAATCTAGACACCATATTCCAGGAAATTATTAAGGAGAACTGCCCTGATATCATAGAATAAGAGGATAAAATCATCATTGAAAAAATCCACCAATCACCTCCTGAAAGAGACCCCAAAAGGAAAACTCCAAGGAATATTGTAGCCAAATTCCATAATTATCAGGTGAAGGAGAAAATACTCTAAGCAGCCAGAAAGCAGCAATTTAAATATCATGGAGCCACAGTCAGGATTGCTCAGGACCTGGCAGCTTCAACATTAAAGGACCGCAAGGCTTGGAATATGATATTCCGGAAGGCAAAGGAGCTTGGATTGCAGCCAAGAATCTATTACCCAGCAAAAATGTCCATTCACTTTCAGGAGAAAGATAGACATTGGGGACTTTCAATCTTTCCTGGTGAAAAGACCAGAACTGAATAGAGAATTTGATCTCAACATACAAGACTCAAGAGAAGTTTAAAAAGGTAAACAGAGGGGGAAAAAAAAGTTACCCTATTAGGTTAAACTGTTTATATCCCTACACAGGAAGATAAAACTCATAACTCTTAAGAACTGTAAATGTATTTGGGCAGAGAGAAGGACTTTATATAGAGGGTATAAATATAAATTGTCTTTGATGTGATGATACAAAAGAATTAAGGGGATAAAAAGGGAGTCTATGGGGAGGAGAGGAAAGGGGAGGTGGAATGGGATGAATTATATCATATGAAGAGGTGGAAAAAACCTATTACAATAGAGGGAAAGAAAGGAGGGGGGAACATGGTTTCAACCCTATTCTCATTAGATTTGACTCAAAGAGGGAATAACATATACGTTATTGGGATAAAGAAACTTAGCTCATTCATTAGGGAAACAAAAGGGGAAGGGAAAGGGGGGGATTGATAGAAGGGAGGACAAAAGCAAGGGAGAAAAGGGTAAAGAAAAGAGAGGGGGGTGATAAAAAGGGAGGGCAGATTGGGGGAGGCAGGGGTAAGAAGTAAAACGTCGGTGAGGAGGAATAGGGTAAAAGAAGGGGGGAAAAGTACAAAGGGGGTAAATAGAATGGAGGGGAATAGACAGTCAGTAATAATAACTGTGAATGTGAATGGGATGAACTCTGCTATAAAACAGAAGCGAATTGCAGAGTGGATTAAAAACCAGAACCCTACAATATGCTGTTTACAAGAAACACATTTGAAGCAGAGAGATACACACAGAGTAAAGGTAAAAGGCTGGAGCAGAATATATTATGCCTCAGCTAAAGTAAAAAAGGCAGGGGTAGCAATCCTTATCTCAGACAAAGTATAGGCAAAAATAGATCTCATTAAAAGAGATAAGGAAGGAAATTACATCTTACTTAAAGGAACTATAGATAATGAAGTAATGTCAATATTAAATATATATGTGCCAAGTGGTATAGCATCCAAGTTCTTAGAGGAGAAGTTAAATGAGTTACAAGAGGAATTAGATAGTAATACTATACTAGTGGGGGATCTGAATGTCCCCCTCTCAGAATTAGATAAATCTAGCCAAAAAATAAATAAGAAAGAAGTGAAAGAGGTGAATAGATTACTAGAAAAGTTACACATGATAGATGTCTGGAGAAAACTGAATGGGGATAGAAAGGAATATACCTATTTCTCAGCAGTAACTGGCACATTTTCAAAAACTGACCATACATTAGGGCACAAAAACATCATCGTCAAATGTAGAAAAGCAGAAATAGTAAATGCATCCTTCTCAGATCATGATGCAATAAAAATTACATGTAAGAAAGAGCCAGGGAAAAGTAGAATGAAAATCAATTGGAAACTAAATAATTTCATTCTAAAGAATGAATGGGCCAAACAAGAAATCATAGAAACAATCAATAACTATATGCAAGAGAATGACAATAATGAGACAACATACCAAAATCTATGGGATGCAGCCAAAGCAGTGCTTAGGGGAAAATTTATAGCTCTAAATGCTTACATGAATAAAAAAGGGAAAGAGGAGATTAAAGAATTGGGCATGCAACTTAAAAAGCTAGAAAAAGAACAAATTAGAAATCCCCAATTAGACACTAAATTAGAGTTCCTGAAAATTAAAGGAGAAATTAATAAGATTGAAAGCAAAAAAACTATAGAATTAATCAATAAAATTAAGAGCTCTTTTTATGAAAAAAAAACAATAAAATAGATAAAATACTGGTTAAATTGATTAAAAAAAAGAAAGAAGAAAACCAAATTATCAGTATCAAAAATGAAAAGGGTGATGTTACCACCAATGAAGTAGAAATTAAAGGAATAATTAGGAAATATTTTGCCCAACTGTATGCCAATAAATTTGACAATCTAAATGAAATGGATGAATATTTACAAAAATACAAACTCCCCAGGTTAACTGAAGAGGAAATAAAATCCTTAAATAAACCCATATTAGAAAAAGAAATTGAACAAGCTATTAATGAACTCCCTAAGAAAAAATCCCCAGGGCCAGATGGGTTTACGGGTGAATTTTACCAAACATTAAAAAACAATTAATTCCAATATTATACAAATTATTTGGAAAAATAGGTGAAGAAGGAGTTCTACCAAATTCGTTTTATGACAGAAATATGGTGGTGATACCAAAACCAGGCAAAGCAAAAACAGAGAAAGAAAATTATAGACCAATTTCCCTAATGAATATTGATGCTAAAATCTTAAATAAGATAATAGCAAGGAGGATACAGCAAGTGATCACCAGAAAAATACACTATGATCAGGTGGGATTTATACCAGGAATGCAGGGCTGGTTCAACACTAGGAAAACTATTAACATAATCAACCACATCAATAAGAAATCCAACCAAAATCATATGATTATCTCAATAGATGCAGAGAAAGCTTTTGACAAAATACAGCACCCATTCCTAATAAAAACACTACAGAGTTTAGAAATAGGGGGAACTTTCCTTAGAATAATAAACAGTATCTACCTAAGCCATCAGCAAGTATTATATGCAATGGAGATAAATTAGAGGCCTTCCCAATAAGATCAGGGGTGAAACAGGGATGTCCATTATCACCCCTATTATTTAATATTGTCCTAGAAATGTTAGCTTTAGCAATCAGAGAAGAGAAAGGAATTAAAGGAATTAGAATAGGCAAGGAGGAAACAAAACTATCACTCTTTGCAGATGATATGATGGTATACTTAAAGAATCCTAGAAAATAAACTCAAAAATTACTTGAAACAATGAACAACTTCAGCAAAGTAGCAGGATATGAAATAAATCCACATAAATCATCAGCATTTCTATACATGACCAACAAAGTCCAGCAGCAAGAGATAGAGAAATTCCATTTAAAGTAACGGTAGATAATATAAAATACTTGGGAGTCTACTTGCCAAGACAAACCCAGGAACTCTATGAACACAACTGCCAAACACTCTTCACATAAATCAAATCAGATCTAAATAATTGGAAAGATATCAATTGCTCATGGATAGGCAGAGCTAATATAGTAAAAATGACAATACTGCCTAAAGTAATTTACTTATTCAGTGCCATACCAATCAGACTATCTAAAAATTATTTTATACAGCTAGAAAAAATAATAACAAAATTCATCTGGAAGAACAAAAAATCAAGAATATCCAGGGAATTAATGAAAAAAAATTCACAGGAAGGTGGGTTAGCGGTACCAAACCTGGAGCTTTACTATAAAGCGGCAGTCATCAAAACTATCTGGTACTGGCTAAAAAATAGAGTGGTAGATCAATGGAATAGGCTAGGCTCAGGAAATGCAGTAGTAAATGACACTAGTAATATAGTGTTTGATAAACCCAAAGACTCCAGCTTCTGGGATAGGAACTCAGTATTTGACAAAAACTGCTGGGAAAACTGGAAGATAGTATGGCAGAAATTAGGCATAGACCAACATCTTACACCTTATACTAAAATAAGGTCAAAATGGATACATGATTTAGACATAAGAGGTGATACCATAGGTAAATTAGGAGAGAAAGGAATAGTGTACCTATCAGATCTTTGGAAAGGAAAACAGTTTTTGACCAAACAAGAGATAGAGTATATTATAAAATGCAAAATGGATGATTTTGATTATATTAAATTAAAAATTTTTTGTACAAACAGAAGCAATGCATCCAAAATTGGAAGGGAGGCAGAAAGCTGGGAAACAATTTTTGAGGCCAGTGCTTCTGATAAAGGCCTCATCTCTAAAATATATAGGGAATTAAATCAAATTTATAAGAATCCAAGTCATTCCCCAATTGAGAAATGGTCAAAGGATATGAACAGGCAGTTTTCTGAAGAAGAAACCAAAGCTATCTATTCCCATATGAAAAAATGCTCTAAATCTCTAATGATTAGAGAGATGCAAATTAAAACAACTCTGAGGTACCACCTGACACCTATCAGATTGGCTAAAATGACAGAAAAGGAAGATAAATGTTGGAGAGGCTGTGGGTAAATTGGAACACTAATGCATTGTTGGTGGAGCTGTGAGCTGATCCAACCATTCTGGAGAGCAATTTGGAATTATGCCCAAAGGGCGATAAAGCTGTGCATACCCTTTGACCCAGCAATCCCACTTTTAGGTCTTTTGCCCAAAGAAATCATGGAATGGGGAAAGGGACCCACATGTACAAAAATATTTATAGCTGCTCTTTACGTGGTAGCAAGGAATTGGAAGTTGAGGGGGTGCCCATCAATTGGGGAATGGCTGGACAAGTTGTGGTATATGAATACAATGGAATACTACTGTGCTGTAAGAAATGATGAGCAGGAGGAGTTCAGAGAAACCTGGAGGGTCTTACGTGAGCTGATGATGAGTGAGATGAGCAGAATCAGAAGAACATTGTACACAGTATCATCAACATTGAGTGTTGACCTACTGTGATGGACTATATTCTTCTCACCAATGCAATGGTACAGAAGAGTTCCAGGGAACTCATGACAGAAGAGGATCTCCAAATCCAAGAAAAAAAAAAGAAAGAAAGAACTGTGGAGTATAGATGCTGATTGAACCATATTATTTCTTTTGTTTTGGGTGCTGTTGGTTTTTTTTTTTTCTATTTTGAGGTTTTGCATCACTGCTCTGATTCTTTCTCTTGTAACAGGATTAATGCAGAAATAGGATTAATGTTATTATGTGTATATATATATATATATATATATATGTGTGTGTGTGTGTGTGTGTGTGTGTGTGTGTGTGTATATATATATCAATATGTATATGTATAGAGATATATAGATATAACCTATATCAGATTACCTGCTGTCTAGGGGAGGGGGGAGGGAGGGGAGGGAGGGAGAAAAATCTGAAATTGTAAAGCTTGTATAAACAAAAGTTGAGAACTATCTTTACATGTAACGGAAAAAATAAAATACCTCATACATTAAAAAAAAAAATTAATGGGCCAGGGGTAGAGCCAAGATGGTGGAGAAGAAGCAGCAAGCTGCCTGAGCTCTCCTTCTGTTCCCTCAAAATGAACATTAAATCAAGCCACTGGACACATTCTGAAACTACAGAACCTGCAAAGAGATAGAGAGACACAGTTTTCCAACCAGAGATAATTTAGAAGACTTCAGGAAAAGGTCGGTCTGACTTGGGCAAAATGGAGGCCCAGCACAGGGCAGCAGCCCAGCTCCGAGGGGGTCAGGGCAAGTCAGCAGGAGCTGCGGGCCACAGCCGAAAAACTGAGGCCCTTGGAACCTGGCTCAAAAATCTGGTGACCAAGAAGGACAGTGGAAAAACCTACCTGCACCGGGTGGGAGGGCAGGCAGCCTGATGGGCCATAAGCAGGACAGACGGGATCTGGTGCTGGGCCGAGCACACCCAGAGACGAAGTGGTGCAGGGGGGGTGAACTACACACACTATAATGGCCTCAGAGTCACAAAGCACCTATACCCATGCACAAGAAGCCCAAAACAGGGACCCTGGTGCCCCCAGAGCAGACCTCAACTTAAAAAATAAATAAATAAGCTGCAGTAATGAGTAAGAAGCAAAAAAGGGCCCTCTCCATTGAAAGCTTCTGTATCAGTAGGGAAGAAGCCAACACAAACTCAGATAAGTACAATACCCTCAAATTGCCTACATCTGAAGCCTCATGAGGGAAGGTGAATTGGTCTAAAGAAAAAAAAAGCCTTCCTGGAAGAGCTCAAAAAGGATTTTAAAAATCAATTGAGAGAGCTAGAAGAAAAAATGGGGAGGGAAATGAAAGCAAAACAAGTAAACTATGAAAAAAGAATCAGCAGCTTGGAAAAGGAAGCGCAAAGATTGACTGGCCAAAAAGAAAAAAAGTGCATAATTTCACTGAAGAAAACAATGCCTTAAAAAATTCATTTGGCCAAATGGAAAAAAAAGGTGCATAATCTCATTGAAGAAAACACTGCCTTAAAAAATTCACTTGGCCAAATGGAAAAAAGGTGCATAATCTCACTGAAGAAAACAATGACTTAAAAATTAAAATTGGACCATTGGAAGATAAGGAATCTATGAGACATCAGGAATCAGTCAAGCAGAATCAAAAGAATGAAAAAATAGAAGAAAATGTGAAATACCTCATTGGAAAGACAACTGTTCTGGAAAACAGATAGAGGAGAGACAATTTGAGAATCATTGGACTGCCTGAAAGCCATGACCAGAAAAAGAATCTAGACACCATATTCCAGGAAATTATTAAGGAGAACTGCCCTGATATCATAGAATAAGAGGATAAAATCATCATTGAAAAAATCCACCGATCACCTCCTGAAAGAGACCCCAAAAGGAAAACCCAAAGGAATATTGTAGCCAAATTCCAGAATTATCAGGTGAAGGAGAAAATACTCTAAGCAGCCAGAAAGCAGCAATTTAAATATCATGGAGCCACAGTCAGGATTGCTCAGGACCTGGCAGCTTCAACATTAAAGGACTGCAAGGCTTGGAATATGATATTCTGGAAGTCAAAGGAGCTTGGATTGCAGCCAAGAATCTATTACCCAGCAAAACTGAGCATTATTTTTCGGGGGAAAGGATGGACATTTAATGACATTGGGGACTTTCAATCTTTCCTGTTGAAAAGACCAGAATTGAATAGAAAATTTGATCTCAACATACAAGACTCAAGAGAAGTTTAAAAAGGTAAACAGACAGAAAAAAAAAAAAAAAAGGTTACCCTATTAGGTTAAACTGTTTATATCCCTACACGGTAAGATAATACTCATAACTCTCACGAACTGTGAATGTATTTGAGCAGAGAAAAGGAATGTACACAGAGGGTATAAATATACATTGTCTTTGAAGGGATGATACAAAAAAATTTTTTTAAGGGGTTAAAAAGGGAGTCTATGGGGAGGAGAGGAAAGGGGAGGTGGAATGAGATGAATTATACGAAGAGGTAAAAAAAACCTATTACAATAGAGGGAAAGAAAGGAGGGGGGAACATTGTTTCAACCCTACTCTCATTAGATTTGATTCAAAGAGGGAATAACATATATGTTCATTGGGATAAAGAAGCTTAGCTCATTCTTTAGGGAAGCAGAAGGTGAAGGGAAAGGGGGGGGACTGATAGAAGGGAGGACAAAAGCAAGGGAGAAAAGGGTAAAGAAAAGAGAGGGGGTGATAAAAAGGGAGGGCAGATTGGGGGAGGCAGGGGTAAGAAGTAAAATGTTGGTGAGGAGGAATAGGGTGAAAGAAGGGGAGAAGAGTACAAAGGGGGTAAATAGAATGGAGGGGAATTGACAGTCAGTAATAATAACTGTGAATGTGAATGGGATGAACTCTGCTATAAATCGGAAGTGAATTGCAGAGTGGATTAAAAACCAGAATCCTACAAAATGCTGTTTACAAGAAACACATTTGAAGCAGAGAGATACACACAGAGTAAAGGTAAAAGGCTGTAGCAGAATATATTATGCTTCAGTTAAGTAAAAAAAGCAGGGGTAGCAATCTTTACCTCAGACAAAGTGCAGGCAAAAATAGATCTCATTAAAAGAGATAAAGAAGGAAATTACATCTTGCTTAAAGTTACTAGAGATAATGAAGTAATATCAATATTAAATATGTATGATCCAATTGGTATAGCATCCAAGTTTTAGAGAAGAAGTTAAATGAGTTACAAGAGGAATTAGACAGTAATACTATACTAGTGGGGGATCTGAATCTCCCCCTCTCAGAATTAGATAAATCTAGCTGAAAAATAAATAAGAAAGAAGTGAAAGAGGTGAATAGATTACTAGAAAAGTTACACATGATAGATGGCTGGAGAAAATTGAATGGGGATAGAAAGGAATATACCTTTTTACTCAGCAGTACATGGCACATTTCCAAAAACTGACCATGTATTTGGGCACAAAAACATCATAGTCAAATGTAGAAAGGCAGAAATAGTAAATGCATCCTTTTCAGATCATGATGCAATAAAAATTACATGTAAGAAAGAGCCAGGGAAAAGTAGAATGAAAATCAATTGGAAACTAAATAATTTCATTCTAAAGAATGAATGGGCCAAACAAGAAATCATAGAAATAATCAATAACTATATCCAAGAGAATGACAATGATGAGACAACATAGCAAAATCTATGGGATGCAGCCAAAGCAGTGCTTAGGGGAAAGTTTATAGCTCTAAATACTTACATGAATAAAAAAGAGAAAGAGGAGATTAATGAATTGGGCATGCAACTTAAAAAGCTAGAAAAAGAACAAATTAGAAATCCCCAATTAGATACTAAACTAGAGATCCTGAAAATTAAAGGAGAAATTAAGAAGATTGAAAGCAATAAAAACTATAGAATTAATCAATAAAACTAAGAGCTGCTTTTATGACAAGACCAATAAAATAGATAAAATACTGGTTAATTTGATTATAAAAAAGAAAGAAGAAAACCAAATCACCAGTATCAAAAATGAAAATGGTGATGTTACCACCATGAATTGGAAATTAAATCAATAATTAGGAATTATTTTGCCCAACTGTATGCCAATAAATTTGACAATCTAAATGAAATGGATGAATATTTACAAAAATACAAACTCCCCAGGTTAACTGAAGAGGAAATAAAATCCTTAAATAAACCCATATTAGAAAAAGAAATTGAACAAGCCATTAATGAACTCCCTAAAAAAAAAAATCCCCAGGACCAGATGGGTTTATGGGTGAATTTTACCAAACATTTAAAGAACAATTAATTCCAATATTATACAAATTATTTGGAAAAATAGGTGAAGGACTTCAACAAAATTCATTTTATGACACCAATATAGTGGTGATACGAAAACCAGACAAAGAAAAAACAGAGAAAGAAAATTATAGACCAATTTCCCCAATGAATATTGATGCTAAAATCTTAATAAGATATTAGCAAGGAGATTACAGCAAGTGATCACCAGGATAATACACTATGACCAGGTGGGAATTATACCAGGAACCCAGGGCTGGTCCAACATTAGGAAAACTATTAACATAACCAACCACATCAATAAGAAAACCAACCAAAATAATGTGATTATTTCAATAGATTCAGAGAAATCTTTTGACAAAATACAGCACCCATTCCTAATAAAAACACTAGAGAGTTTAGGAATAGGTGGAGTTTTCCTTAGAATAATAAACAGTATCTACCTAAAGCCATCAGCAAGTATTATGTGCAATGGAGATAAATTAGAGGCCTTCCCAATAAGATCAGGGGTGAAACAGGGATGTCCATTATCACCCGTATTATTTAATATTGTACTAGAAATGTTAGCTTTAGCAATCAGAGAAGAGAAAGGAATTAAAGGAATTAGAATAGGCAAGGAAGAAACAAAACTATCACTCTTTGCAGATGATATGATGGTATACTTCAAGAATCGTAGAAAATAAACTCAAAAATTACTTGAAACAATTAACAACTTTAGCAAATTATCAGGATATGAAATAAATCCACAGAAATCATCAGCATTTCTATACATGACCAACAAAGTCCAGCAGCAAGAGATAGAAAGAGAAATTCTATTTAAAGTTACGGTAGAAAATATAAAATACCTGGGAGTCTACTTGCCAAGACAAACCCTGGAACTCTATGAACACAACTACCAAATACTCTTCACACAAATCAAATCAGATCTAAATAATTGGAAAGATATCAATTGCTTATGGATAGGTAGAGCTAATATAGTAAAATGACAATACTACCTAAATTAATTTACTTATTCAGTGCCATACCAATCAGACTACCTAAAACCTATTTCATAGAGCTAGAAAAAATAATAACAAAATTCATCTGGAAAAACAAAAAATCAAGAATATCCAGGGAATTAATGAAAAAAAATTCACAGGAAGGTGGGTTAGCAGTACCAAACCTGGAGCTTTACTATAAAGCGGCAGTCATCAAAACTGTCTGGTACTGGCTAAAAAATAGAGTGGTAGATCAATGGAATAGGCTAGGCTCAGGAAATGCAGTAGTAAATGACACTAGTAATGTAGTGTTTGAAAAACCTAAAGACTCCAGCTTCTGGGATAGGAACTCAGTATTTGACAAAAACTGCTGGGAAAACTGGAAGATAGTATGGCAGAAATTAGGCATAGACCAACATCTTACACCTTATACTAAAATAAGGTCAAAATGGATACACAATTTAGACATAAGAGGTGATACCACAGGTAAATTAGGAGAGAAAGGAATAGTCTACCTATCAGATCTTTGGAAAGGAAAACAGTTTATGACTGAACAAGAGATAAAGTATATTATAAAATGCAAAATGGATGGTTTTGATTACATTAAATTAAAAATTTTTTGTACAAACAGAAGCAATGCATCCAAAATTAGAAGGGAGGCAGAAAGCTAGGAAACAATTTTTGTGGCCAGTACTTCTGATAAAGGCCTCATCTCTAAAATATATAGGGAACTAAATCAAATTTAGAAGAATCCAATTCATTCCCCAATTGAGAAATGTGAAAGGATATGAACAGGCAGTTTTCTGATGAATAAAGCAAAGCTATCTATTCCCATATGAAAAAATGCTCTACATCACTTTTGATTAGAGAGATACGAATTAAAACAACTCTGAGGTACCACCTGATACCTATCAGATTGGCTAAAATGACAAAAAAGGAAAATAATAAATGTTGGAGAAGCTGTGGGAAAAATTGGAACACTAATGCATTGTTGGTGGAGCTGTGAGCTGATCCAACCATTCTGGAGAGCAATTTGGAATTATGCCAAAGGGCGATAAACCTGTCCATACCCTTTGACCCAGCAATACCACTTTTGGGTCTTTTCCCACACAGAAATCATGGAAAGGGGAAGGGGACCCACCCACATGGACAAAAATATTTATTGCTGCTCTTTATGTGGTGACACGGAATTTGAAGTTGAGGGGATGCCCATAAATTGGGGAATGGCTGGACAAGTTGTGGTATATGAATACAATGGAATACTATTGTGCTGTAACAAGCAATGAGCAGGAGGAATTCAGAGAAACCTGCAGGGTCTTGCGTGAGCTGATGATGAGTGAGATGAGCAGAACCAGAAGAACATTGTACACAGTATCATCACCATTGAGTGTCGATCTACTGTGATGGACTATATTCTTCTCACCAATGCAATGGTACAGAAGAGTTCCAGGGAACTCACGATAGAAGAGGATCTCCAAATCCAAGGGAAAAAAAAAACTGTGGAGTATAGATGCTGAATGAACCATACTATTTCTTTTGTTTTTGGTGCTATTGCTTTTTCTATTTTGAGGTTTTTCATCTTTGCTCTGATTTTTTCCTTATAACATGACTAATGCAGAAATAGGATTAATGTTATTATGTATGTATATGTATATATGTATATATATGACAATATATATGCATGGGAACAGCCAAAAAGGTCATACCTCTATCCAATTCATGAGAAATTGTTTGAAGGTCTACTCCACATTTGTCATTCTAATACATATTGGAAAGGACTGCTAGATTGCACAATAGATAGAATATTGGGCCTGAGGTCAGTAAAAGTCATCTTCCTGAGTTCAAGTCTAGCCTCAGAAACTTAACAAGCTACGTTAATGTGGGTGTCATTTAACCCTGTTTGCCTCAGTCTGTTCATTGGTAAAATGAGCTGGAATAGGAAATGGCAAACCACTCTAGTATTTTTGCCAAGAAAATCCCAAATGGAGTCATTGAGAGTTAGCCATGACTAAAATTACTAAACAACAACAACAACAAAAATAATATGTATTTGAAACACAAAACGAAAAACAAAGTGCTTCTTACTTTCAAGGAGCTTCTGCGATCTATATGAATCCTAAAATAAAGATTATTTCTATCACATAAGTTAGCATGGAATCATACTGTTGGGTTTTATCTATTTATTTCATGGAATTATTTCTACCTCCAATTTAACGAAGAGGCAGAATGGCAGAATGGTGAATAAACTGAATAAATATTATTAGAACTGGGTTTAAATCTTAGCTGCAATCTTTTTTATTTATGTTACTTTAGGTACCTGAGTCATTTAACCCTACAGAGACTCCGGTTCCCACTGTAAAATGAGAATGTTGGATTGAATAACCCCTAATATACTTTCAACTCTTAATCTTATAACCATATTGCATATTTCTTTTTTTATCACCTTGAATGTCTAGGCAGTATTGGCCTTGTAATAATACTCAATGCTACATTATATATAAGAAAGTAAATCTGGATTTTCTACACAGCATGATGAAAAATATTGTATTATTAACAACATAATGTAGGATGAACCCTTCCTTCTGGTCCTTTCTTCAAATTTCAGTATCATTTTATGGGAGAATCACAGATAATTTACTGTTAACTTGCTTTGACAACCTTGTCCAATCTATGAACAAATATTAATGTGTGAAAGTTTCCTTCATTTTTCTGTCTCGTACCTGAAAGTGTCATATGTATGGAAGCTGATGGCTGATATCACATTAGAGCCTGGCATGTACTTTGATTAGATTTTTTGCCAAAAGCAATTGGGAGTCTTAAATCCATGAAAACATTTTGTCTCTGCAACATAAATATCTGCAATGTAGAATGCCTTGTACAAACAGGACACAGTGATGAAATGAAATTAATTTTACTTTACAAACCCTAATGTTTTCATAATGAGTGCTTATTACAAAGAGAAATAGTTTGGTCTAATATAGTAACAACAACAAAAAAGGGGTGCTGAAGCAAGAAGATTCAGATGCCCATTTCTGACATTAACTTAATGTGTCATAACTGAGTTTCAGTATTCTTATCTGCATAATGGAAATCATCATATATGTCCTATATATTGCATAGGGATGTTTTAACCATCAAATAAGATAATACACATGAGTAATGTTTTAATGAATTCATAGAATTACACAAATATAATGGCTTAAAATAATATAAATATAATTTTATATTTATAGTATTTAGGAACAGAGACACACATATGGAATATGTAGGCATATATACCTACATATGTGTGTCAATATTATTACTAAGATATATGTGTGTGTGAATGCTATTATTGATTTACATAATATGATGTATTTTACCTTCAAATACCATATACAAAAACTTTCTACAACAGCCTACTATGGAAGCTAAGTGACTCAGTGTCTGGATCACTAGAGTCAGTAAAACAAATACAAACACAGATTTGTTCCAGCTGTGTGACTTTGAATGAGTCACTTAAATCTCTATCTACCTTCGTTTCTTTATGTGTTAAACTGGGATAACAATATCACCTGCCTCCCAGGATTGTTATAAGGATCACGTT
The DNA here is from genome assembly GCF_019393635.1 of Dromiciops gliroides. Taxonomy (NCBI): domain Eukaryota; kingdom Metazoa; phylum Chordata; class Mammalia; order Microbiotheria; family Microbiotheriidae; genus Dromiciops; species Dromiciops gliroides. Next base: position 624,387,182 of record NC_057862.1, on the reverse strand, counting down.
GAATGATATTTTTAAAGTATTTTGTGAGTTTAAGAATGTATATAAATGCTACCTATTTTTTTATTACAAAATTTCTGATATTCATCTTTGGCTTAAAGAATGGTACACAATTCACTATCTCAGTAGGACAACCATTCCAATTTTAACAACACACATGTATAATATAGACATTTTTGCTTTCCACGAATGCCATTTTATGTAGAAAATTCTGAAAGAAATCTGCATTCCAAAAACACTTATGTTAACTTTACAATACAGTAATGTTCTCTTTCTCTCTGTTTCTGTCCCTTTGTTATACATAGCCTCTGACTCCCTCCAATGACAAACTTCCAAGTAAAGGAAAAAGAAAGAATTCAAAGAGACCTCCACCACTGGATCTGGGGCTTGGCATCTAATGAATGGATCCATGTCCCAATCAGTTCACCTGCCACTGTGTCTGTTGCCCAGTTGCCTATCTTCCATTTCCATGCCCTTGAGTACTCTGTTTCCCCCTTCTTCTTGGTTAAACCAGGCTGCCAAGTGACTGGACTTGGCTTGGGGCCTCATTCCTACTTCTGCTCTTCCTTCTTTGTCCAAGGCTCCCACTTTGTCTGCCACTTTTCTCCACAGACATGGGGGTTCCTCCTTCATATCTGTGGGATAATTCATTTTATGTATGTGTGTTTCCATAGACTCCTTTCTTTTTTTCTTTCTTTTTTTTTTTTTTTGGTGAGGCAATTGGGGTTAAGTGACTTGCCCAGGGTCACACAGCTAGTAAGTGTCAAGTGTCTGAGGCCAGATTTGAACTCAGGTACTCCTGAATCCAGGGCCTGTGCTTTATCCACTGTGCCAGCTACCTGCCCCAAGTTCAGCTTTTTGCATGACAGTCAGCATCTTTTAATGCATCCTCAGACCTTTAGCTTCTCATAGACATCTTATTACCCTGATGACTCAGACTCTTTTGCCTCCCTTTTTCATGACTTTTCAAATAAATTTCAAAAAAGTATTGATAATGGTCACAAGAAATTATCTGTATCTTCTTTCAGTGCTTGGGGAAATCATGTATCAGTTTGTAGCCACTTCCAAACTGGTAAGTCCTATTTATCTTCCTCAAAACTGAAGGAAAATTTTGCCTCAGGGAATCTGGGCAGAGGTCAGAAGGCCTTTGTCTTATCTTGTTCCAAAAGAGCCCTCTAAGTCACTTAACTTGCATAATTCCTCCAGACTTTCTAAATCCCTTTTAAGTGTTGCTTCCTTCATTAGAATGTAAACTCCTTCAGAGCTAAGGTCTTTTGTCAGACACCTGTGTGTGTGTGTGTGTGTGTGTGTGTGTGTGTGTGTGTATTCTATAGCTATATACATCTATGTGTGTATGTATAGCCAGCACTTTGTGTAGTGTTTGGTATGGAGTTAGTAATATTTTTTCATACTTTAATTTATTATTTCATTCTTTTAGGATAAGTCAGCCAGGATAGTGATCACCAAATGTGTTTGATAATAATCACTTATTAATAAAAATATAAATTGTATCACACCCCTCATATTGGTGCATTTGTAAATCATTATACTTATTTGTGAATTCAGTAAGGTAGTTCAATGAATATTATTATATGTGATTAAACATGTATAAAAAGTAAAAAAGGATGTAATAAAATTCAAAATGATATTTGATTCTAGAAGCAATCAGCAGTCATTAGAGGTTTTTTTCTTTCTTAGTAGGAAGTAGCACAGTCAGAGCCATGTTTTTAGCTCTTACCTTTGCAACTGTGAGGGAAATACAATGGAGAGGAAAGACCATTAAAATGCTGTTAAAATAGCATAGACAAAAGGGGATAGTTATGGTGGTGGTTATGTTGGCAGAGTGAAAGGGAAAGATATGAGGAGTGAAAAATGCCACTATTGATGTGAACATAGGTGAATTGAAAGGAGATGGGGCCCTCATCAGTAAAGAAACTTGCAAAAGAGGTTGAATTGTGGGAAGAGTTAATGTAACAAAATCAACAATGAAACATGTACCTAGTCTATTACTGTTTGTCCTTTCCAAATCACTCTGTCCCAGCAGACTTGAAAAATGAGGGGACATTGAAGCTCACATCACCTTGCTAAAGGTGCCTTCAAAAGGCATGATTTTATTGGGAGGAAAGGGGTAAGAATGATGGTAATGGGATCTTCTTTATGGCACCCAAACAACTGCTATTTTTTGTGTCAATGCTGTTACATGAGAACTGCTCTGACTCCAGCACAGAAGCAAGAAAATATGGTGCTTGCCCAGTCAAAGGAGTGAAAGTGATTGGGAAATATAGGAAAATAAAGCTAGGTTTTGGTTGTATTGGGAATGAGTTCCATGATGACATTGTAGAAATGGTGAGATTTGACCACTTTCCACACCTCATGTTGGTGAATTGAAAATCAGTTGAGATCAAAAAGCAGCATTTTACCAATGAGGTGATCTTTCAGCAAAGATCTCCTAAACTTTGAATTTTTTTGAATTGTTAGTTAAAATCTTTACATTGCTTTTTCTTTTAAAATTTTAGTTTAATGGTATACTTAGAGAATCCTAGAGAATCAATTAAAAATTACATGAAATCATTAACAGTGTTAGTAAAGTTGCAGGATATAAAATAAAACCACATAAATCATCAGCATTTCTATACATGACCAACAAAGTCCAGTAGCAAGAGATAGAAAGAGAAATTCCACTTAAAGTAATGGTAAACAATATAAAATACTTGGAAATCTACTTGCCAAGACAAACCCAGGAACTCTATGAACACAATTACAAAATACTTTTCACACAAATCAAATTCAATGTAAATCAAATTCAATGTAAATAATTGCAAAAATATCAATTGCTCATGGATAGGCCTAGCTAATATAATAAAAGTGACAATTCTACCTAAATTTAGTTATTCAGTGCCATACAAATCAGACTACCTAAAAAATTATTTTGTAGGGCTAGAAAAAATAATATCAAAATTCATCTGGAAAAATAAAAGGTCAATAATATCAAGGGAACTAATGAAAAAAATGTACAGGAAGGTGGGCTATGTTAAGGGCTAAAATTCTAGCAAGTCTGTCTAAAATATCTAATGAGTGGTCGCCAATCAATTACAAACTTCAGCAAGAGTTAGACTTTTAAGCATTTATTAAGGAGAATAAGAATTTGGTAAAGAGAGAGAGAAAGGCCTAGATTTCTATCTATTAAAGGGAGAGCACATTTTTAGCTCCCTTCTCCGCCAGCGTCCTCAGGAAAAAGAGTGAGACTGAGCGCCAGTCTCTTCCTTCCTCCTCCCACTAGCCCGCGTCACTTCCTGACTCCTGGTCTTGCCCTCAAAGACCTTCCCTTCATGGGCAGAACTCTTCTACAGTAAGTATCCAGCAGGTGGCGTCATTCCAATCGTTACAGTCCCCCCTGTTGTTCCTCAAGACAAAGTGGGAGCCTTGGACAAAGAAGGAAGAGCAGAAGTAGGAATGAGGCCCCAAGCCAAGTCCAGTCACTTGGCAGCCTGGTTTAACCAAGAAGAAGGGGGAAACAGAGTACTCAAGGGCATGGAAATGGAAGATAGGCAACTGGGCAACAGACACAGTGGCAGGTGAACTGATTGGGACATGGATCCATTCATTAGATGCCAAGCCCCAGATCCAGTGGTGGAGGTCTCTTTGAATTAGAGAACTCCACATTTTCTACCATAAAGAACATTATGACAGCATTAGAAAGATCAATGACAATTCAGAAACCCCTGTCACTTTGGCATGCAGAGAATTGGGGAACCAGTTAAAACAATGTGGCATACCCCAAACTCTAGCAGCTTAAATACCTTATAATTTAACAAGCATTTCCTTCTACAGGCAAAAGCACTGAAGTACATGGCCTAGTTTTCTGGCCTACCTCAACTATTTTTTTTTATTAATTTTTGTTTTTTTTGTTTTTGTTTTGACTTTTGAAAGGCACTGAAAAGACCTGGAATTGACCGCACCTTTAAGTTCTTTAAGAGCACAAAAGGGTGCTTAGCGAATCTTTTGCTTTTTATTTTTTATTTTTGGTTTTGCTTTGTTTTTTTTTTTTACTTTTGTTTCTTTTGCTTTTCTTTAAAACTAAATTTTGTAAACTAAGTGATTATATTACTATGCCAAAAGCAGGACATTATAAATTTTGCCTTGTTATAGTTGATCAGCTCACTCGGTGGGTGGAGGCCTTTCCCAGCCCCCGAGCCACAGCTGCCTTTGTTGCCAAAATTCTTCTTAAAGAGATAGTACCTCGTTTTGGCCCACCAGCCCGCATCGATTCTGACAAAGGCACACATTTCACTGATTCGATTTTATCCCTTCGTGGTCACCATCTGTTAAGGGCTAAAATTCTAGCAAGTCTGTCTAAAATATCTAATGAGTGGTCGCCAATCAATTACAAACTTCAGCAAGAGTTAGACTTTTAAGCATTTATTAAGGAGAATAAGAATTTGGTAAAGAGAGAGAGAAAGGCCTAGATTTCTATCTATTAAAGGGAGAGCACATTTTTAGCTCCCTTCTCCGCCAGCGTCCTCAGGAAAAAGAGTGAGACTGAGCGCCAGTCTCTTCCTTCCTCCTCCCACTAGCCCGCGTCACTTCCTGACTCCTGGTCTTGCCCTCAAAGACCTTCCCTTCATGGGCAGAACTCTTCTACAGTAAGTATCCAGCAGGTGGCGTCATTCCAATCATTACAGCTAACTATATGAAATCAGGACCTTTACTATAAAGCAGTAGTCATCAAAACTATTTGGTACTGGCTAAGACACAGTAGTAAATTAGTTTAGTAATCCACCATTTGATAAACCCAAAGACTCCAGCTTCTGGGATAGGAACTCAGTGTTTGACAAAAACTGCTGGGAAAACTGGAAGAGATTATGGCAGAAACTAGGCATAGACCACCATCTTATATTTTATAAAATAAGGTCAAAATGGGTACATGATTTAGACATAAAAGGTGATACCATAGTTAAATTAGAAAAAGGAATAGTTTACCTCTCAGATTTATGAAAAAGAGAACAGTTTATGACCAAACAAGGGAAATTTAAAATGGATTATTTTGATTACATTAAATTAGAAGTTTTTGTACAGACAGAAGCAATGCACCCAAAATTTAGAAGTGAGGTAGAAAGCTGGGAAAAAAATTTTATAGGCAGTATTTCTGATAAAGGCCTAATTTGGAGATAAGTCAAATTTATAAGAACCCAAGTTATTCCCCATTTGAGAGATGGTCAAAGGATATGAACAGGCAGTTTTCTGATGAAGAAATCAAAGTTATCTATTGCCATATGAAAAAAATGCTCTAAATCACTATTGATTAGAGAGATGCAAATTAAAACAACTCGGATGTACCACTGTACACCTACCAGATTGACTAATATAAGAAAAAAGGAAAATACTAAATGTTGGAGAAGCTGTGGAACAATTGGAACCACTAATGCATTGTTGGTGGAGCTGTGAACTGATCCAACAATTCTGGAGAGCAATTTGGAACTATGCCCAAAGGGCTATGGGACTGTTCATACCCTTTGACCCAGCAGTACCACTATTAGGTCTTTTTCCAAAAGAGATCATAAAAAAGGGAAAATGACCCACATATACAAAAATATTTATAGCTGCTCTTTTTGTGGTGGCAAGGAATTGGAAATTGAGAGAATGTCCATTAATTGGGGAATGCCTGAACAAGTTGTGGTATATGAATGCAATGGAATAATATTGTGCTGTACGAAATGATGACCAGGTGGATATCAGAGAAACCTGACCTGCTTAGCTGAAAATAATCCTTCAGATATTGTTCAACTCCTTCATTTTAGAGATAAAGAAACTGAGGACCAGAGAAAGAAGTTATTTATTCAAAGTCACAAAACTCATTTGTTGGAGAGCCAGAACAACAGTGAAGTCTAAATGATTCCCTGTCCAATGAATTGAATTCAGGTCTCATGCATTTTAGTATTTCTTTAATTTTCATTATCATGGGATCCTAGTGGCCAATTCATTGCTTTTAATTGGATTTCTTGTAAGATTATTTTCTTCTGGAGTTTTACAGTGGTGTTCTCTTAATTTTTGTTCATCTGTGTACTTATTTTATTTATTTATTTTTTGTGGGGAAATGAGGATTAAGTGACTTGCCATGTGTCACACATCTAGTGAAGTGTCAAGTGTCTGAGGCTGGATTTGAACTCAGTTCCTACTGAATCTAGGACCAGTGCTTTAGCTGTTGTGCTACCTAGCAGCCCCCCAGTTTTTATTCATCTGATAATTTTTTTCAAAGCATACTAATTTCTCTAATTGGTTAAATGTCACTCTAACACTGTCTAAAGCTCTAAAATGACCATCTTTATGAAGATTTTAGGACCTTGCTTGAGATGTTGAGATTATTGAATAATATGAGGCAGGACTTTTAAGTCAAACTGGGAATTCCAAATTGCTTTCAACTAGTTCAATTTCTGACATTTTAATTAATTTTAACTTTCTTTTCTGTTTTTCTGTTTTGAGTTCCAAATTCTTTGTCTTTATTCCAAACCTTTGGCTATCCATTGAGAAATCAAGAAATATTATATAATTATATATGTGAAATCATACAGAATATTTCCACATTAGCCATATTAAACATAAATAAGAAAAACAAAGATATTGAGATTATTGCGCTTTGATTTGGACTCAGAGTTCATTAGTTCTCTGAAGGTAGATAGCATATTTACATCTTAAATCTCTTGGGATTATCTTGGATCACTGTATTGATCAAAGTAGTCAGGTCTCTCACAGTTGATCATCATTAAAACATTGATGTTACTGTGCCCAAAGATCTCTTGGTTCTACTTACTACACTTTGCAGCATATGTTTTGTCATTTTTTTTTCTGAAACTACCCCTTTCATCATTTCTTATACCACATTCTTACTGCATCACAATCATATGCAACAACTTGTTTAGCCATTCAGCAATTTATATGCATTCATGTGCAGTTTTTTTACCCCAAAAAGAGTTGCTATGAATATTTAAAAATATATGTCTTTCTTTTTCTTTGACCTCTTTGAGATACAGAACTAATAGTGGTATTGCTGGGACAAAGGGTATACACACTTTGATATTCTTTGGGGCATAGTTCTAAATTGTTCTCCAATGGTTGGAACAGTGCCTCAATAGTCTTTAAATGCACCTATTTTTCTTCCATTCCCTTCAGCATTTGTTATTTCTGATACATGACACAGATAGATAGGTGACACCTCAAAGCAGTTTTAATTTGCCTTTCTTTGATCAATAGTGATTTGGAGCATTTTTTTATATTACTTTAGAAAGCTTTGATTTTTTCTTCTTAAAACTGCTTATTTATATCCTTTGACCACTTATCAATTGGTAAATAGCTCTTTTTTAAAATATATTTGACTCAATTCTACATTTAAGTATATATTTAAGATGAGGCCTTTATCAGAGAAATTTGCTGTAAAAATCTTTTGAAATTACTATATTGTCTATGACACCCTTTGGCATAATGTAGTTTTTCAAATTTCTCTTTTAGTTAGGTCAATTTTTGTTTTGCTATCTCTGAGATCATTTTTGCTACCCCTGCCTTTTTTAACTTTCAACTTAACTATATTCTATGCAATGTCTTTATTCGAACTCTACATGTCTTTTTCAAGTTTGTCTTTTAAAAAACAACATATTTTAGGATTCTCATTTCTAAACCATTCTGTTTCCATCTGATCAGTGAGCTCATCCCATCAACATTCACAGTTATGTTTATTAACTGTGTATTTCTCTCCATCCTATTTTCTTCTGTTTCTTTCTCTGTTTTTTTAAAATGTATTTTGCTTCTAATGCCTGCCTCCCTTAATCCAGCCTCCCTTTTATCACCAAATCCTTTCTTTCTTTGCCTGCACCTTTTATTGAGTAAGTTACATTTCTATACACAACTGAGTACATGTACACACATACTTTTTGAAGTTTTGAATGTGTATACATACATGTACACATATAAACATTAACATACAACACACACATACAAGAATGTATATATATGTGTGTATATGCATGTTCATATGTATTCTTATGTGTGGATGCATATGCACATACTTACACACATATATATGTAATGATTGGAATGACGCCACCTGGTGGAGACTTACTGTAGAAGAGCTCTGTCCATGAGGTGAAGATCTTTGAGGGCAAGTCCATGGGTCTTTTCTTTGGTGTCAGGAAGTGACATTTGCTTGTGGGAGGACAAGGGGGAGCCTGGCACTCTGACTCTTGCTCTTTCCTGTGGACTCTGGCAGAGAGGGGAGCTAAAAATGTGCCCTCCCTTTAATAGATATATGAATGTAGGCCTTTCTCTTTCTCTTTACCAAATTCATATTCTTCTTAATAAATGCTTAAAAGTGTAACTCTTGCTAAAGCTTATAATTTATTGGCGACCACTCATTAGATATTTTAGACAATATAGCTAGAATTTTAGCTTTAACATATATATATATACATACATATATATACATACATGTATATATGTGTATATGTATATGTGTGTGAGTATATATATATATATATATGTATATATATATATGGTACCACTTTACTCAGGGCCAGCATAATGTCCCTTGTAATCTCTTTCTGACCAGCTGTCTAAACCTCATACTGACTCTGAGCTGAGAGCTCTCCAAACTATTCCTACTGTCATGTTTATTGGCTTTAAGACAAGCCTCCAATCTGGTGTAACAGATTTCTCCTGCCATGCTCTTAAGATTGCTTAAGCGGGAAAATTGTCTCACCACAATCTTTTGTTGGCTTTGCAACCCCCAAAATTTTTTGAGGTGTTATTTTAAAGGAGTTTGAGGGGAATGTTAGGAGAGTTCATTTAGGTGCCTTCCATCCTCAAAGATGGAAGGTATGTACTGTGAGATTTAAAATTGGATAGTAGATCATAGATCTCCCCTCTTTAACCTTTCCCTTAATTTATCTCCCAGACTAGTAAATGGAAGAAGCTTCTGGTTTTCTAGTTAGAGCTTTTATTGTATGGTAGTCACAAGGTGATGTTGATTAGAAGGAAAGGAAAGTAGAAACACAATACAAATCGTCTTAAGTCTAAGCTTAGTCTATATTCCGTATAAAACTCACCAAAAGCCGAAGGCCACCTTTGGGGAGAGAGAGACCATGTCAAGCGCGTGCTGCTGCTAACCGCAAGCCGGGCCCAGTCGAACTCTCATCAGCATCAGCCTGTGCAGCGCAGTCAGGAGACCAACAGAGCAGGAAAAAAGTCCCACTTCTGTTCTCTCCTTGCCTTTTAAGCTCGCACCCCGGAAGTGGAGTGCTAGCAGGCAGTCTGATGTGCGCAGCAGGCGGACTGGCGTGCGTAGCTCATGCCATTGGTCTACACCATCTGTAACATGTATTCTCTGCAGAGGCCCTCCCTTTGCAAGACCAATGTCAAAGCGTCCATTCATGAGGACAAAAAATTGCCCCTCTGGACAAAACTTTCCTCTCTTCCTTTTCTATATTGTTATTAACATATTGTTAGCATAGGTTATTATATTCTGTTATTTTTGACTGTTTCATCAAGGAAACATACCGTTTCTTGAGGAAACAAAGAGGGGAACTGTAACGATTGGAATTATGCCACCTGCTGGAGACTTACTGTAGAAGAGTTCCATCCGTGAAGCGAAGGTCTTTGAGGACAAGACCAGGAGTCTTTTCTTTGGCATCAGGAAGTGACACGGGATAGTGGGAGGAAGAAGGAAGAGACTGGCACTCGCTCTGACTCTCTTTCCTCTGGAGCTAGTGGAGAGTCGAGCTAGAAATGTGCTCTCCCTTTAATAGATAGGAATCTAGGCCTTTCTCTCTCTTTACCAAATTCTTATTCTCCTTAATAAATGCTTAAAAGTCTAACTCTTGCTAAAGCTTATAATTTATTGGTGACCACTCATTAGATATTTTAGACAGTTTAGCTAGAATTTTAGTCCTTAACAGTACTGATTCTTGAATGAAATTTGGGAAGCCAGGAGACTCTGTCCCTATAAGATAGCTGGGAAAAATATTTTAGTTGTAGGCTCCCTTTTGCCCTTACTTATTCCTTTGCAGACTGAGGAAGCTGGTGGAAGTGACTGATTTGTGCCTGAGGTCTGAGCAATACCACCACCACTGCTGCTACTGCTATTTTCTGAACTTCCTCCTCGCTTGGCACATAATCCAGTGTTTCCTTACCACAAAATGTCACTTTCATGGGAAAATTCTCTTCTCACTCTGCATCATATTTTTAACCTGGTGACTCCATATGTATAACATATTGAATTGCTTAAATTCTTAAGGTGGGGAGTGGAGGGAGGCAGGAAGAGAATTTGGAACACAAAGTTTTACAAATCAATGTTAAAATTTGTTTTTACATGTAAATTGAAGAAAATTATACATTAATGAAAAATAAATTCAGGTCTCCTATTTTTAATCTGGGACTGGGTACTGGGAAACAAAACTGAAAATTGGTACCTGTCCCCTTCACAATGTTCCAGGAAGGATCTGGCATTGCCCCAACATAGGCCTGACACTTCTTTTTCTGCGTCCTTGTGTGCAGCACCTAAGTGCCAGAATTTTCTGTGCTCATCATTTGTAGCTGCTGCAACCCTGGTCTATTGTCTTCAGATCCCTTTCTATATCCCTGTGTTTATCTGGGCCAGACAAAGGACTCTGTAATTTTTCTGAATTTCTCCTGAATTGCCTCTGGTCCATGTTATAGATCTGCTGAGAGGAGTTTCTGAAGATGGATTTGAACTAATTTTTCTTACACTAGGCCTAGTCCTCTAATTGCCCCATCCTCCTGCACCACCTAGCTGGAGAACTGATGTTACCACTCTGATTCTACTTGCCATTTGTAAATGCAGATAATATTATGTACATTATAATGTCATTTCCCCCTGTTTATAACAGCCATTTTGTTTGATGCCTGAGATACACTAGTAACATAATAAATGCTAATTTATTAATTACTTGTCCACTACTTTAAGTAAGTAATACTGATAATCTGATAACATCCTCCCACAAAACACTATGATTTTATAATTGAAATTGGTATTTCCTTTAGATGAGATTTCATTCTGATTTCCTAGGAAGTCATTTGTTTCCTATTTGAGGTGCTATCTAATCTTTTTTCTCTTTCTCATTTCCATAACTATCTAACTGGTTAAAATTGTTTCAGAAATGCTGATGTACTATGCTATATGCTATGACAGAATATATTATATATATATATATATATATATATATATATATATATATATATATAATTTTTTCACACTTACTATTGATAACTGTATTACTCTCCACTGTATTCCCTCCCCTTGATATTTAATCTGTTTTCTATCTTCTTTCACCCTATCCCTCCTCAAAAGTGTTTTGCTTCTGACTGCCCCCTCCCTCAAACAGCCCTCCCTTTTTTCTCCCATCTCTTCTTATCCCCTTCCTCTCCCACTTTTCTGGAGGGAAAGATATATTACTATATCCACTTGAGTGTGTATGTTATTCACTCTTTGAGTCAATTCTGATGAGAGTAAGTTTCACTCACTCCCCTCCACCTCCCCCATCACCCTTTCTCCTCCATAAGCATTTTCTTGCTTGTTTTATGTGAGACGCTTTACCCCATTACACCTCTCCTTTTCCTTTTATCCCAGTGCATTCCTCTCACCCTTTAATTTTATTTTTTACAAATATCAATATGAGACAGTTAGATGTCACAGTGGTCAAAGCACAAGCCCTGGACGAGGAGGATGTAAGCCCAAGTCTGTTCCTCAGACACCCAATACTCACCAGCTACATGATCCTGGGCAAGCCCCCAACCCTGATTGCCTCCCCAAATAATTAAAATAATAAATATTTTAAAGATATCATCCTTTCATATTCAGCTCACACCTGTGTCCTTTGTATCCTTATTAATTTTAAAGCTGGCATTCATAAATAAAGCTGAAGGGGTCTACTTTATTAAAACACATCAAAACATTAACATGGGCATTATAGAACCATGTAGCTTATTGCTTTTGGAAACAAAATAAAATGACTAATAACTGAATTTACTTTTTTCAAGAAGTTGTGAGCCATCCTTCAATTTAGGTATAGGTAACTATTTGGCTTTTTTATAAAATAAATGGCAACATCAAAATCATTCTATTTCAACTTCTTTAAAAGGTATCAAATTGTTGGCCATTGGGTAAGCAACCTGAATTTAGAAAATAAATGACTAATTTAATGGTAATAAACAGGGTGCAAACTCCTGCATTCCACCCCCCCATCCCCCTGCCCCCCTCCCCACCCCCCCACCCCCAACTGCCCAGTGACTAAAGGAGTATCTTACAAGATTCAGGACATATTTCCAGGTATGATGATGCTGCTGCTGGTGGTACAGGTTGTGGAGATGGTGATGGTAATGATGATGACAACAGTGATGACCACAGGCATTTATATACAGGCCTAAAGTTTACAAAGCATACTACCAATACTATCATCATATTTATTTAATTTTCAGAATAACCAAGTTGAGTAATATTATGTCATTTTATGTATGATGGAACTAAGCCTGAGTGAGGTTAATTGACTTCTTTGTGTTCATTTAGCTATATGGAATATGAAACAGAATACAAATTCAAGACTTTCTGATTCCAAGCATGATACACTGTGCCACATATTTGCCCAAAATAATATTCAGTTTCATGATTAGTGATAATCAATTCATCACCTCATATAGCCAGTTTACTTGTAATGTACTTTTACATACACATCTAGGTTGACTTTTCTTTCTATTATTTTTTTCTTATTTTTTTGCAGGTCAGTGAGGGTTAAGTGACTAGCTCAGGGTCACACAGCTAATAAGTGTCAAGTATCTGAGGCTGAATTTGAACTCAGGTCCTCCTGAATCTAGGGCTGGTGCTTTATCCACTGTGCCACCTAGCTCCCCTAGGCTGGCATTTCAAAAACATTCATTGAATTACTGAAACAGTTTTCTTTTTCCCCATGTATTTACAATTTTATTTTTCCTTCAATTACGTGTAAAAACAAGTTTAATGTCCATTTTTAAAAGCTTGTCTTCCAAATTATTTTCCTCCTTCTCTCCCACCCCTTAAGAATACAAGCCTTTCAATGTTATACACATGTAGTCATGTGAAACATTTCCACATTAGTCAGGTTGTAAAAGAAAATAAACAAAAAAAAGTTAAGAAAAAGAAACTAAAAAAAATATACTTAAATCTGTATTCAGATACAATCACTCCCCACCCCCTTCTCCTCCCCAGACAGTGTACTTTTTCTAAATAGAACAGAGTTGTCTTGGATCACTGCAACGCTGAGAATAGCCAAGTCATTCACAGCTAATCATCTTACACTATTGCTGTTACTTTGTGTATAGTATACCTAGCTTTGTATCAGCTCATATGTCTTTCCACTTTTTTCTGAGAGCAACATTTCACAGTTACTATTGCTAACTGAATTTCCCTCCATCCTACTACCTCCTGTAACGATTGGAATAACGCCACCTGCTGGATACTTACTGTAGAAGAGTTCTGCCCATGAAGGGAAGGTCTTTGAGGGCAAGACCAGGAGTCAGGAAGTGACGCGGGCTAGTGGGAGGAGGAAGGAAGAGACTGGCGCTCAGTCTCGCGCTCTTTCCTGGGGACGCTGGCGGAGAAGGGAGCTAGAAATGTGCTCTCCCTTTAATAGATAGGAATCTAGGCCTTTCTCTCTCTTTACCAAATTCTTATTCTCCTTAATAAATGCTTAAAAGTCTAACTCTTGCTAAAGCTTATAATTTATTGGCGACCACTCATTAGATATTTTAGACAGACTAGCTAGAATTTTAGCCCTTAACACTCCCCATGTCATTTATTCTATTCTCTCTATAATTTCAGCATTCGCCTTCTCAAAGGTGTTTTGCTTCTGACTGTCCTCTACCCGAATCTGTACTATCTTCTATCACCTCACCCCTTTTATTCCCTTCACCTCCTACTTTCTTTCAGGGAAAATAGATTACTATACTGAATTAAGTGTGTATGTTATTCCCTCTATGAGCCAATTCTGATGAGTGTAAGGTTCTCCCACTCCCCAACACCTCCCTCATAATCTCTTCCACTTCACAGGCTTTTTCTTGTTTCTTTTATGTGAGCTACTTACCGCCATTCCACCTCTCCATTTCGCTTTCTCGCAGTACATTCCTCTAACCCTTTAATTTTCTTTTTAAAGATATCATCACTTCATATTCAACTCACACCTGTCCCTTTTGTCTAAATATTCTTCATCCACCTGCCCTAATCATGAGAAAGTGCTTATAAATTACAAATATCATCTTCCCATGTAGAAATGTAAATAGTTTAACTTTTTAATATTCCATATATTTTCTTTATCCTGTTTACCTTTTTATGCTTCTCTATGATCTTGTATTTGAAAGTCAAATTTTCTATTCAGGTCATGTCTGTTCATCAGAAATGCCTCAAATTCCTCTCCTTTATTGAATCTCCACTTTTTTCCCTGAAGGATTATACTAAGTTTTGCTGGTAGGTGATTCTTGGTTGTAATCCTAGTTCTTTTGCCCTCCAAAATATCATATTTTAAGCCTTCTGATCCTTTAATGTAGAAGCTGTTGGATCTTGTATTATCCTAACTGTGGCTCACAATACTTGAATATTTTCTTTCTGGCTGCTTGCAATATTTTCTCCTTGACCTGAGAGTTTCAGAATTTGACTATAATATTCCTGGGAGTTCTCATTTTAGGATCTCTTTCATGAGGTGATCAGTGTATTTTTTCAATCATATTTTACCTTCCCATTCTGGAATATAAGGGCAATTTCCCCTGACAATTTCTTGTAACATGATGTCTAGAATATTTTATTGATCATGGTTTTCAGATATTCCCAAAATTTTCAAATGATTTCTCCTGTATCTATTTTCCCAGTTAGTTCTTTTTTCAATGAAATATTTCAAATTGACTCCTTTTCAATCCCTTGGATTTGCTTTATTGTTTATTTTTCATAAAGTTATTAGCTTTCATTTGTTCAATTATATATATTTTTTCTTTTTTTTAAGTGAGGCAGTTGGGGTTAAGTGACTTGTCCAGGGTCACACAGCTAATAAGTGTCAAGTGTCTGAGGCCAGATTTGAACTCAGGTACTCTTGACTCCAGGGCTGGTGCTCTATCCACTGTACCACCTAGCTGCCCCTCGATTCTATTTTTAAGGAGTTTTTTTTCTTGAAAGAGCTTTTGTACATTCTTTACCATTTGGCCTAGTCTGTTTTTCTTTCATTCAAATTTGTATACAAGAGGGTGTAATTGGTTTTTGTTTGTTTGTTTGTAGGGTAATGAAGGTTAAGTGACTTGCCCAGGGTCACACAGCTAATAAGTGTCAAGTGCCTGAGGCCACATTTGAACTCAGGTCCTCCTGAATTCAGGGCCTGTGCTTTATCTACTGTGCCACCTAGCTGACCCCTATTCTGCTTTTTAAGGTGTTATTTTCTTCAGTATTTTTTCTGTCTCTTTTATCAAGCTGTTGACTTTTTTCCATGATTTTCTTACATAACTCTCATGTCTCTTTTAATTTTTTCCTCTACCTCTTTTTAAAGTCTTTTTGAGAGCTTCCATGGCCTGATACCAATTCATATTTTTCTTGGAAGCTTTGGATGTATGACCTTTGACTTTTTTTAATCTTCTTTTGAGGGTGTATTTTGATCTTCCTTGTCACCATAGAAACTTTCTAGGGTCAGTATTTTTTTTTTCTGGTTGCTCATATTCTCATCCTATTTCTTGACTTTTAATTGTTACAGGAGGGCACAGCTTTCAGGGTGAAAGGCACACTGTCTCAAGCTCCATGGGGGTTGTGTAGCTGTTTTCAGAGACACTTCTAGGGATTTGTGAATTTTTAGTTCTTCTAAGTTGGTATGATTTAAGGAGAAGTATGTTCACTACTCTGCTGGCCTATGCTCTGGTCTGAAAGTAGGCAGAGGCCTGATTTTCTGCCCTGGAACAATAAACAGAGTCTCTCTCTACTGCAGCTGCAAACTCCAGTGTGCTTGTGTTCCTCCTTCACCTGGGATCACCACCCAAGTCTCTGATGTGGATTCAAGTATGGGCAAAACAACAGAGTCCTATCTCTATGCTAGCAAAGAGATCCCTTTAATCTACTTCTGGCCATTTTTTTTTGTGTGTGAGGCAATTGGGGTTGTGACTTGCCCAGGGTCACACAGCTAGTAAGTGTTAAATGTCTGAAGCCAGAATTGAACTCAGGTCCTCCTGACTCCAGGGTCAGTGCTCCATCCACTGTGCCACCTAGTTGCCCCTCTGGCCAATTTTTTGACCCCTTTAATTTCTGTGGGCTGAGTTCCAGAAGCAATTCATATTGCTGATTCAGTGGCTCTCAATGCCTACTCCTGGTTTCCTGTGCCTGGGGTTGGTTCTGTACTGGTGTGGCCTATGCTTGGCTGCACTCCACTCCCATCTAGGTACAACACACCTTTCCTGTTGACCTTCAAAGTTGTTTTTGTCTGGAAAATTATTTTACCTTGTCTTTTGGTGGGTTCTTGTACTCTAGGAATTGCCATGCTATTTTTAAGCCATTTGGAGTGGTCTTGGAGACACCTTAGGCAAGTCATTGCCTTTTTAGTTCCAATGTTGCTCTGCCTGAATTACTGGAACTTTTAAAGGCTACATCTTATTCTCGACTAGCACAGTCCTAGGTTTATATCCCAAAGACATTCCCAAAAAGAGAAAAATACCTACTTGTACAAAAAATGGTAATAGCAGTTCTTTTTGTGCTGGTTAAGAATTAGAAATCAAAGGAATTCCCATCAATTGGGGAATGGCTAAACAAACTGTGGTATATGATGTTGATGGAATATTATTGTGCAATAAGAAATAACAAGCAGGATGATTTCAGAAAGGCCTGGATAGACATGCATGAAATAATGTATTGTGAAGTGACCAGAACCAATAGAACATTGTACGTGGCAATATTGTTTGATGAAGCACTTTGAATGACTTTACTATTCTCAACAAAACAATGATCCAAAACAATTCCAAAGGACTATTAATGAAATAAACTATGCACGTGCAAAGAAAGCAGTGATATTGATATAGTCAACTGAAGCATGCTGTTTCTTCACTTTCTTTCCTTTATTCTTTTAATCAAATTTTCTTGTACAAAATGACAAATATGGTGATGTTTTACATAATCATCCAAGTATAACCCATATCTGATTGTTTACCATCTCAGGGATGCAAGAGGGAAGTGAGGGAAAGACAGATAAAAATTGCAACCCCAAACTATAAGTAAAAATGTTTATTATTGAAACAAAATATGTTATTTTCATTTCGTGATGAACATTTGGATGAAAATTTTTGTACATTACAGATAAGAATGCACCAGAAAAAATAAAAACATGTTTAAGTTATCTAGTGGAAAATTCTGAAACTAAATTATATTTAGCTAATACCATTTTCACAGAAATGGTTTGTTAAGGCCAAAATTCTAGCTATATTGTCTAAAATATCTAATGAGTGGTCACCAATAAACTATAAGCTTTAGCAAGAGTTAGACTTTTTGTTTGTTTGTTTGTTTGTTTTGTTTTATTTTTTTTTTTAGTGAGGAAATTGGGGTTAAGTGACTTGCCCAGGGTCACACAGCTAGTAAGTGTTAAGTGTCTGAGGCTGGATTTGAACTCAGGTACTCCTGACTCCAGGGCCGGTGCTCTATCCACTGCACCATCTAGCTGCCCCAAGAGTTAGACTTTTAAGCATTTATTAAGAAGAATAAGAATTTGGTAAAGAGAGAGAGAAAGGCCTACATTCTTCTATCTATTAAAGGGAGAGCACATTTCTAGCTCCCCTCTCCGCCAGAGTCCACAGGAAAGAGCCTGAGTCAGAGCGCCAGGCTCCCCCTGCTTCCTCCCACAAGCAAACGTCACTTCCTGACGCCAAAGTAAAGACACATGGTCTTGCCCTCAAAGACTTTCACCTCATGGGCAGAGCTCTTCTACTGTAAGTCTCCAGCAGTTGGCATCATTCCAATAGTTACAGGTTTTACCATAATTTTTGTAACCAACTCCTGCTTAACAAATTAAGTGACTGGGTCTTTATTCCAAATAAACCACTAAAAGAGAAACACATTTCACCTTTTTTTAAAGATGATTTTTGTTACCTGAACAAAACAAGAAGGTTGAACAGGCTGTAAATATTTTGTATGATTCATATGGTTCTGATAGAATTTTACTTAATTAGATTTCTAAAAAATAATCAGTTAATTCAGAATTTTCCCATCACACTGCACTTATCTGGACTTCTCCATCCTTTACCTAGGAACCTCCTCATCCTGAAAGACAATTGACACCATATCAGTACCCTCTTCCCCTGGGACCTCTTTAGCATAGTCACTGTTCCTCTATTTAAGGAGAAAGATAGAGACTGCAATCTCTTCCCACCTTGCTATACTCATCCAGATTTCTCTCACATATGATATCCATCTTTATCAGATTGTAAATTCTGTTAAGTCCAAGGTGTTTTTATCCTTGTATTCATAGTGTTAAGCACAGTGCCTTTACTTCTATAATTATTAAATGTTTATTGATAGAATAATAAAGAAGGAATATTATTCATAGATTGGAATTGAGAAGTCCTATTCAAGATATGTGACTTCAAAGTCCCAAGATTCCAGATTTTTCTTTTTGCAATAAGTCTAGGCCAAGGTTAGTAGAAGCAGGTAGATTTGATAAAGGAAATGTGATATAACCTCCTATTTAATTTTTTTAAGGATAATAAATTTAGATAACATATGTGGATAATAGAGCCAATGCAATTAGTTAGGCCACTTGTAAATACATTTAAATTATGAGGAAAAAAGATGGACAATTCTCATTTATTTCGTCAAATATTGTGAAAAGGTAAGATAACATCATTATCCATTAAAGTGATCATAATATTTTAGAGTGAAACAAGGAAGCAGAATCCTTGTTTTTATCTCAATAACAGGGAAAATGAAATCTGCAGCATGAGTAGATTTAAAAAAGAAATCAGTGAGACAAAGATATTGAACAAAGTTTAAATTATACAGACATATGTATATATGAAATTATATATATATATATATGTGTGTGTGTGTGTGTGTGCATATATACACCTATATAACATTACATTTAGCTCGCAGGAGGTGACAGAGAAATAAGGGCTAGTGTATCCCTGCTCTGCCTATTGCTACCTCATTAGCACCTTGTTGACACCTTGTTACAGGTAGTTTATTGGTCTTTGGAGAGTTCACAGAAGACTGGAATTTACTTTATCTTATACACTTTGGGGCTTTCTTAAAATTTAATTAAGAATACCAGGTACTTCTAGCATAATTTCCAAAGACACTGCCTATATTAATGGGAAATGGTTTTTTTTATAATTTTTTCATGATTGTTGAGTTTTGTTTTTGTTCAGAAAAATAAGAGTGTAAAAGCTTTTCATAAAGCCAATGGCAATAACAATCCCAATTATGACTACTCAACTCAATTTCTCACACATGAAGCTTTGAAAGCCATTAAATATGTTGTTATGATATCTCAGTATTTCAATAACTAACATTTAGATAGTGTTTTAACATATATATACATATATATATATAATTTACTTTGATTCTTACAATGAATCCTTATGTAGATAAACACAGATATTATTGTGTTTATTTTTGCAACATGAAGAGCTCAGAAAATTTAAATCACTCGCCCATATTCACTGGATTCAAACCAAAAATTCAAATGAAATGCTAACCCATTAAAATTTTTAGGTTATTCCACTACACCACCACAATGCTCTAAAGATTTCAAGTAAAATATTAAGATGTATGAAATGGAAAATATTGTTGAATGGTGAGCTAAATATTCTAAATACAATGCTAATCTGTTCTGACCTTTATTTCAAAGAAAAAAAAATTCTACATGTATTTGGCCTAAAAACTGATTCAAATTACTTTGAGGTATTTGAGGTGAGAATAAATCTGGATTCTATATAAAGGATTTGATAGTCCATGTTCTAAATTTGATAAGGGATCCTATTTGGTACAGGGAACTAGATTAAAACAGTTTGATATATACATACTCATAATCTATTCATCACCAACTATGTAAATAGTATATCTACAGAAACATACATATTAATGCAAATATGTGTGTATACATATGCATCCATGTGGGGACAGGTGTGAAAATATCTATCTAGATATATACATCTCTGTGCTTATATAAATGCCTGTAATAAACAAACCATAACTACATGATCATTCATTCAGGGAGGTTACAGGAATAAATCTACACATCCCTTTATTGTCTTCATCTCTGTCTCACCCAGATAAATATAAAGCTGCATTCACATTTATTTACTCCCAAATATTATAGCCTACATGCCCATTGGTTTACAAATTTTAGGATCAATGCCACTAAATATTTACTTAAAAAATGGTACCAGGGCCAGTGAAAAAGGCAAATTGATTTACTCTTTCCAATGACCACAAACCTAAGAGGGGAGAAGAATCATTTGAAGTTACAAAGCCCCTGGTTTTTAGAAATGATATCAGGGATTTTACATGCTCTATAGCATTCATAACAAGTAGTCATTTTTTTCCCTTATAAATATTTTATTATTTTCCAACTACGTTTAGAGATGGTTTTCAACATTTGATTTTTATAATATTTCTTGATTCAAATTTTTCTCCCTCCCTTCCCTCCCTCTTCCCTCCCCAAGATATCAAGTAATCTGATATAGGTTATATATGTAAAATCACATTAAACATATTTCTTCATTGGTAATGGTATGAGGGAAGAATAAGACAAAAAAGAAAAACAACAACAACAAAAAGCAATAGAAATAGTATGGTTCAATCTTCATCTAGATTCCACAGTTCCTTTCTTTTTTTCTGGATTTGGAGAGCATTTTCCATCATGAGACTTTTAAACTATCTTGGACCATTGTACTTCTGGGAAGAATCAAGTCTATCACACCTGATCAACACATAATGTTGTTGATACTGTGTAAAATGTTCTCCTGGTTCTGATCATCTCACTCATCATCAGTTCATGCAAGTCTTTCCAGGTTTTTCTGAAATCCCCCTACTCATCGTTTTTTATACCACAATGCTTCTCCATTACATTCATTTACCACAACTTGTTCAGCAATTCCCCAAATGATGCACAACCCCTTACTTTCCAATTCCATGTCACCATACAAAGAGCAGCTATAAATATTTTTGTACATGTGGATCCTTTTCCCTTTTTATGATCTCTTTGTGAAAAAGCCCTAATAGTGGTATTGCTCTGTCAAAGGGTATGTACAGCTTTATAGTCCTTTGGGCATAGTGAGAAAGTGCTCTCCAGAATGGTTGGATCAGCTCACAGCTCCATTAACAATGTATTAGTGTTCCAATTTTCCCACAACTTCTCCAACATTTATTATTTCCCTTTTTTGTCATATTTGCAAATCTGATAGATATCAGGTGTTACTGAAAAGTTGTTTTAATTTGCATTTCTCCAAACAATATTTATTTAGAGCATGTTTTCATATAGCAATAGATAGATTTGATTTCTTCATCAGAAAACTGCCTGTTCATATCCATTAAACATTTCTCAATTGGGGAATGACTTGGATTCTTGTAAATTTGACTTAACTCCTGAAATATTTTAGAAATGAGGCTTTTATCAGAAATATTGGCTAGGAAAATTGTTTCCCAGCCTCCCTTCTAATTTTGGATGCATTGCTTCTCTTTGTACAAAATCCTTTTAATTTAATGTAGTCAAAATCATCCATTTTGCATTTCATAATATTCTCTATTGCTTGTTTGGTCATAAACGGTCTCCTTTCCAAAGATCAGAGAGGTAAATTATTCCTTCCTCTCCTAATTTACCTATGGTAAATTATGTCTAAATAGTGTACCCATTTTGACTTTATTTTAGTATAAAGTGTTAAGATGTTGGTCTATGCCTAGTTTCTGCCATACTATCTTCCAGTTTTCCCAGCAGTTTTTGTCAAACACTGAGTTCCTATCCCAGAAGCTGGAGTCATTGGGTTTATCAAACAGTAGATTATTAAAGTCATTTACTACTGTGCCTCCTGTGCCTAATTTATTCCATTGATCCTCCACTCTATTTCTTAGTCAGTAGCAAATAGTTTTGATGACTGCTGCTTTATGTTAAAACTTCAGATTTGGTATGGCTAGGCCACCTTCCTGTGCATTTTTTTATTAGTTCCTTTGATTTTCTTGACATTTTGTTTTTCTTGATGAATTTTGTTATTATTTTTCTAGCTCTATAAAATAAATTTTAGGTAATCTGATTGGTATGGAACTGAATAAGTAAAGTATTTTAGATAGAATTGTCACTTTTATTATATTAGCTCAGCCTCTCCATGAGCAATTAATATCTTTCCAATTATTTAGATATGATTTGATTTGTGTGAAAAGTGTTTTGTAATTGTGTCCATAGAGTTCCTGGGTTTGTCTTGGCAAGTAGACTCCCAAGTATTTTACATTGTCTACCATCACTTTAAATGGAATTTCTCTTTCTATCTCTTGCTGCTCAACTTTGTCGGTCATGTATAGAAATGCTGATGATTTATGTGGATTTATTTTATATCCTGCAACTTTGCTTAAGATGTTAATTGTTTCAAGTAATTTTTGAATTGATTCTCTAGGCTTCTCTAAGTATACCATCATATCATCTGCAAAGAGTGATAGTTTTGTTTCCTCCTTGCCTATTTTAATTATTTAATTCCTTTTTCTTCTCTGCTAAAGCTAGCATTTCCAGCACAATATTAAATAATAGAGGTGATAAAGGACATCCCTGTTTCACCCCTGATCTTATTGGGAAAGCCTCTAACTTTTTTTCCACAACCTATAATGCTTGATTTTGGTTTTAGGTAAATATTGCTTATTATTTTAAGGAAAACTCCACCTATTCCTAATCTCTCTAGTGTTTTTATTGAGAATGGGCGCTGTATTTTGTCAAAAGCTTTCTCTGCATCTATTGAGATAATCTTATGACTTTGGTTAGCTTTCTTATTGATGTGGTTGATTATGTTAATAGTTTTCCTAATGTTGAATCTTAGGAGGTCATTAATGGCTTGTACAATTTCTTTTTCTGATATGGGATTTTTTAAGAATTTCATTTCCTCTTCAGTTATCCTTTAATTTTCAGGATATCTAATTTAGTATTTAATTGGGGATTTTTAATTTGTTATTTTTCTAGATTTTTTAGTTGCATGCCCAATTCATTGATGTCATCTTTCTCATTTTTATTCATGTAAGCAATGAAAAGTATAAAATTTCGGGGCAGCTAGGTGGCACAGTGGATAAAGCACTGGCCCTGAATTCAGGAGGACCTGAGTTCAAATCTGGCCTCAGACACTTGACACTAGCTGTGTGACCCTGGGCAAGTCACTTAACCCTCATTGTCCTATATATATATATTTGGTATGTTGTCTCATTATTGTCATTCTCTTGGATATAGTTATTGATTGTTTCTATGATTTGCTGTTTGACCCACTCATTCTTTAGAATGAAATTATTTAGTTTCCAATTAATTTCAGTCTACCTTTCCATGACTTTTTATTACATGTAATTTTTATTACATCATGATCTGAGAAGGATGCATTTACTATTTCTCCCTTTCTACACCTCACCCAGAGGTTTTTGTGCCCTAATACAAGGTCAGTTTTTGAATATCTGCCATGTACTGCTGAGAAAATGGTATATTCCTTTCTATCCCCATTCAGTTTTCTCCAGAAATCTATCATATCTAACTTTTCTAGCATTCTATTTACATCTTTAACTTCTTTCTTATTTATTTTGTGACTAGATTTATCTAATTCTGAGAGGGGAAGATTCAGTTCCCCCACTAGTATAATTTTGCTGTCTATTTCCTTTTGTATCTCATTTAACTTCTCTAAGTATTTGGATGCTATACCACTTGGCACATACATGTTTAGTACTGATATTACTTCACTATCAAATGTACCTTTTAACAAGATGTAGTTTCCTTCCTTATCTCTTTTAATGGGATGTATTTTTGCCTTTCCTTTGTCTAAGATAACTATTGATACCCCTACTTTTTTGACTCCAGCTAAAGCATAATATATTCTGCTCCAACTTTTTACTTTTACTCTGTGTGTATATCTCTGTTTCAAATATGTTTCTTTTAAATAGCATGTTGCAGGTTTCTGGTTTTTAATCCACTCTGCTATTCACTTCTGTTTTAATGCAGAGTTCACCCCATTCCCATTCACTGGTATTATTACTAACTTTGTATTTCCCTCCATTCTATTTAGCTCCTTTGTACTTTCCACCCTTCTTTCACCCTATTCCTCCTCACCAATACATAAGTATTCGTAAAGCACCCACTTGAAGAAATTCCGTGTTAGGATAATCACTACTTCTTGAAAAAGAAGATCCCATTCTTTTATAACTTCCAAAGTAAGTTTTTAAATATGAAGTAAAAAATCTTCCACTTTGCAAATCTTAATTCTTTCCACTACAACTAATTAGAACAATTTAAAAGCCTCTTCTGCATGACAACTCTTTGAATTCTTGAAAACTGTATTTCCTTATACTTTTCCCACCTAAGTATTTTTTAGCATAAATACATCCAGGAGAGGCAGAGCCATGACGGCAGAGAAAAGGCACTGACTTCCCTAAGCTCTCCCAAAAACTCCTCCATATACCTTCAAATGATGCCATAAAACATCTCCTGGAGCAGCAGAACCCAAAAAGAAACAAAGTGAAATCATTTTTCAGCCAAAGACAGCTTAGAATGTCAGCAGGAAATGTCTGTTGTATTGGGGTGAGAGTGGAGCATGTGCTGCACCAAAATAGACTGAGCCCCAGCACCAGAGAACCAGGCCTTGGAAGCATCTGAATCAACTGTGGTAACATCTGCTTCTAAAACTCAGGAAATGGAAGAGTAGGGGATAAAGGGGTTGGACAGGAGTAGATTAGAGTGGTCTCTTTGCCGTCACTGAGGTGGGAATCTGTTGTTTTGCTTGTGCTTGGATCCAGGTCACAGTCTTGGGTTCCAGCACAGGTGAAGGAGGAACAAGGATATGCTAGATATTCCAGCCACAGTGGATCAAGGCTCTGTTCCAGGTTAAAGGGCAGAGCAGGACTGTGGTTGATTCCACACAAGAGCACAGGCCAGGGGGGTGCTATATCTTACACAAGGAAAAAGTAACAAGAATGGTAATCTTATTTGTTTGGGGTGGGGGTCGAATAGCAACCTCTGGATGGTTGTTTGAGAAGGAACAGAGAAACAATCCACTTTCAGGAAACAACTTCTCTTCTTCTTCCCTATATATTTATTGTTCATTCTACTTCATTGAGTTTATCCAGAGCCCTTTCTCTCTATATAGGCATTGCCTAATAATTTGTCTTGGTTCCTTTTCTCTATACAATTTCTCTCATAGTGGTCTCATGAACTCCTATAGATTCAGTTATTTTCTCTATATAAAACATTTAAATAATTATTTTCAATCCTAGTCTGGCTCCTGAACTCCAGTTCCAAAATACCAACTACCCACTGCAAATCTCCAGAAGGATAATCAGCTCAGTATTCCCAAAGGAACTCATCAATCTGCCATCCCCAACCCAAACATCTGTTTCTATTGGGTGTGTCACCATCTTTTCAGTGATTCAATTTGGAAAGCTCAAACTTATCAACTCTTTACTTTCCCCCATCTTCCATATCCAAGAAATCATCACATATTTTTGTTTCCCTTTTATTTCTTATCTTGTATCTATCATCTTCTCCCTATTCGCATTAGAAATGACATTGTTCAGAACCTAATACATATTGCTCAGACTATAGCAATAGCTTCTCATTTTAATTGAGGGTTTTTGTCTTTCCCTTTTTAAATCCATCCTTCACAAAGCTTCAAGTAAGCTTCTCAAATCACAACTCTGACTATCCATATTACACTTCTACTTAATAAATGTCGGTAGTTGCCTGTTGCTCCTAGAATAAAATGCAAACTCCTTATATTGACATTTAGAACCATTCACAGTCAGGCTCCAGGCTACCTTCCCAATATTATTGCACATTTCTTCTCTCCTCACACTCTACATGACTGACAAATTTGACTAATTGCTATTGACCCTATTATAACTTCAATGCCATTTCATATGCCCATTCTTGAAATGCCCTCCCTTCTTAGGTTTACTACTTCGGATCAGTATATTCTGTGAAGGTTCAGTTTCTATGTGAACTGAAAATAGGTTTTCATTCCCCCCAATTCTTAGTGTTCTTTCTATCTTTAATTAATCATGTTCATCCTTATCTATTTATATGTCATATTTTTTCAATAAACCATAAGCTCCTGGGACATACAGACTGTTCTTTTTTTCTTTTTATGCAAAGGGCCAAGCATAGTTGCATCATATAGTAGGACACATAAATACTTTTTGGCTTGATTGTCTTGAATTAACTATTTTTTATTGTTTGAACTGGGCATTGTTTAGACCCTGTGTAGCTAATCCAGTGGAACAGGATCAGGGTTAAAAAGGGCAATAGCTTTCTCTACCACCATGAACCCACAGTTCCTTGTTCATCCTTAATTGGGAGTGGCTAGAACAACTAATTTTCAAGTAGTTTTGCCTTATATTGTAAATAAGGCTATAGTTTGAAAAGGTAAAATGACTTAAGGTTGGGGTGTATTTAGAAATGAGGATGAGAGCCAGATTTTTTCTTTCTTTCTTTTCTTTTCTTTCTTTTCTTTTTTTAGTGAGGCAATTGGGGTTAAGTGACTTGCCCAAGGTCACACAGCTAGTAAGTGTCAAGTGTCTGAGGCCGGATTTGAATTCAGGTCCTCCCTACTCCAGGGCTGGTGCTCTATCCACTGCACCATCTAGCTGTCCCCCGGATGAGAGTCAGATTACAAATGCTTTTGATAGGACTGAGAAGAAAGGAAGTAGAGGCAACCAGTTATTGACAACTTTTTAAAGGAATTTGGCTGTGAAAAGCATAAAAGATATAGAATGATATTGAGGGAATGGGAGGATCTAGAGGCAGAATTTTCAATATTGGGGAGATTTCAACATATTTGTATTCAACAGCATATAAATAAGTAAATAGAGTCTGACAAAGACTTAGAGAGAGGAAGGGGTTTTTGTGGGGACAGTTTTCTGGAGAAGATGAGAGTTTACCTATGAAGAATATGTAAAGAGAGATTGAACTAAGTGAGAAGAAGGGTTACCTCATCATCAAAAACTGGAATAAATTAGAAGGGAATAAGGGATAATACCAAAATATTTAGAGATATGGAGCACAAGATAAGTTAGAGCTTATATTAATGAGTCTCTATTTTTCTCAGTAAAAAAGATCAAAGCTCACCACAGTATGTGGTGGAGAGTTATAAAATAGATAAAGTGACAGAATTGATGTCAGGAAGATGAAGTTCAAATCTGATCACATACACTTATTAGCTGTTATATTCTAAGCAAGTCATATGATCTCTGCTTTAGTTTTCTCATCTGTACAAATGCAGATAATAATAGAATTAACTTCCCAGGGTTGCGAATATCAAATAAAATAATAACTGCAAAATAGTTCACAGAGTACCTGGCACATTGTGAGTGCTATACAAATGTTAGTTATTATTGTTGCTTGTTGCTGCTGCTCTTAATATTATTGTTATGTGTTTCTTATTGTCAGGAATTTTTTTATCTTTGTTTCCTGCCTACCCACCTCAGGGATATGGAAACATCTGAGAAAGTATTACATATTTTTTCTTTTCTTTTCTTTTCTTTTTTTGTTTTCATAGTATGGTGTGCTGTTCAATTTTCTTTATTTTTAATAATGACCTTTGTAAAACTAATATCAGCAGTGGGGGCTGATGACTCCTGACTGAATATCCCACATAATTTCTCAAACCTAAGTAGCTTCCTAGGTTCCCAGGTGAGAGAAAAGATCTAGATATTGTAAAAATAAATCCATTATATTTCTCTTTCCTTTGTTGATTATAAGAAGTATCAGGGTTTGGGACATTTATGCAAAATATAAAGCTATCAACTGAAGAGATTCTTGAATTATAAAAAATAAATCTAAGGGAAAACTCATGAATAATGTGAAAACTACAGTTCTCATATGAGAGTGCCTGTCGTTCAAACAAGGCTTTCAAAAATACTCTCCTAGGCTAGTGACTTCTAAAGAACATAAAACAAAGCTCAATAAAACCTGATTGTAGATTTGCCTTTGTCCTAGAGATAGTTTCAGAAGTATCTTATTTTTTCTTTGATTTCTGAATTGCTTTGAATGGTCTTCTCCAATGGATATAGATAAAGCCTTATGCTCTTTAGTTTCTGCCTTGTTTAATCCCTCAAGGTCTTTGGATTTCATTAAAAAATCTACAGCTTTCTACTATCTTCCCTCTAGTTCATTATTCTTTCTGGGAACCTGGGGATGGCTAAATGTCATCAGAAGAGTTAATTTCTGAACACATTATTTTTTCTACTTCTGTCTCAAATAAATTTATCAGTTTCTGACATTTTTTCTGTCCAAAATGTTAAGTTAACTCTCATGAATTTCTCAGGGATTTTGATTATATAATTTAAACTTTATCCACAAATAATTTGTTGAAATATATTTCTTGGGGCTAATTTATTTTAATTCCAAAAATATGAATCTGACAGCTCAAACATTCATTTAAGGACTATTTTTATCACTTTGTTTCCCCTAGAAAATAATCAGTATTTCTTTGATATTTAACATATCTTTTCCCTTTGACTAGAACACTATGTTAAAAATTTTTGTGGATGAAGTTTCTTTATCTTCATTCTACAAAAAGATTAAATCTTTTTGGAAGATTGCTGCTGGGCAATCCAGTTTTTCTACCTTTTTATTTTTATTTTTAAAATTTTTAAAATTATTTTTGTGGGGCAATGAGGGTTGAATGAGTTGCCCAGGGTCACACACCTAGTAAGTGTCAAGTGTCCAAGGCCGGATTTGAACTCAGGTCCTCCTGAATCCAGGGCCAGTACTTTATTCACTGTGCCACCTAGCTGCCCCCTCTACCTTTGTTTTATGATGTGACCGAAGGTATCTAGAAGATTTTTTTATTTAAAAAATCAGTAAATCTTATAAATTTTAACCTAAATTATTTCAAGATTTAATACAGATAGAGACTTAAACAAGTACTATAGATCTCTATATTGTTAAGGGCTAAAATTCTAGCTAAACTGTCTAAACTATTTAATGAGTGGTCGCCAATAAATTATAAGCTTTAGCAAGAGTTAGGCTTTTAAGCATTTATTAAGGAGAATAAGAATTTGGTAAAGAAAAAGAAAGGCCTAGATTCCTATCTATTAAAGGGAGAGCACATTTCTAGCTCCGCTCTCCACCAGAGTCCAAAAGGAAGAGCGCCTCCGTCTCCTCCTTCCTCCTCCCACTAGTCCGCGTCACTTCCTCCCACCAAAGAAAAGACTCCTGGTCTTGCCCTCAAAGACCTTCGCTTCATGGGCAGAACTCTTCTACAGTAAGTATCCAGCAGGTGGCGTCATTCCAATCGTTACAATATGACTGTATCAAACATATTACTTGTCCTTAAGTTTCAAAAGAAGGAATATGCAATAGCAACAAAGAAGCCTTGTCATAGAAAAATAACCCTGCCCCACTATTTCAAAACATTTTTTGTAGTGTTGGAGAGATTTATTTCAATTTAGGCAACATTTATTTAGTGGCTAATATGTTCCAAACACTGTCTTGGACACCATAGATATAAAAATAAGAGAGAAAGAGGCAGTGATTTTACCTTTAAATCACTTATTCAACATTTAGGGAAAGACAACACATAAATAGATAACCAACTGGGGATATCAATGCAAAGTAATTTCAGTGGTGATTGTGTATAAGCTAGAAAGTGGAAGGAGAAGTACCTAGAAATCTCTTATGTAGGAAGAGTAATTTGTGATGAACCAACAACAGAGCTGGAGTTCCAAGAGCATGATGAGTGAGGAAACTATTCTAGACATAGATGTAGTTTGTACAAAAGTGCATTAGTAGGGTATGGAATATGCTATATGGGGAAGAGCAAATTTGCCATATAGTCTGAAATTTTGCATATGTAAGAGGGAGAGATGTAATTTTGGGGAAAAACACAATTATGATATATTTGAGCCAAATGGTGAAGAATTTTAAATGTTAGGAAAGAAGATTTTAAAATGTACTAGACATCATGGGGTAACACAGGAGATCCTTGAGCAGGAGTATAACATGTCTAGTCATAACTTTTATGAATACCAATCATGAGGATGAATGGAAGATGGTTTAGAGAGTGAAAAGGAGGAGGATGGGGAGATAATCATGAAACTGTTACAATACAGCTTTGTTGTTCTGTCAGTTTAGTCATGCCAGACTCTTTCTCATGCCAATTGGGATGACAAACCCTTGGAGTGGTTTGCCATTTTATTCTCTAGCTCATTTTGTAGCTGAGGAAACTGAGGCAAAGAGGGTTAAGTGACTCTCCTAGTGTCACATAGCTAGTAAAAGTCTGAGGCTGCCATTGAAGTAAGGTATTTCTGATTCCATGGCTAGCACTCCATTTAATATGCCACCTAGTTACCTTACAATACAGCTAGGTCTCTATTAATGCAAATAATATTTCACATGAAGTAGTCACATTATTCAAATTCACATTTCTTATATGCATCAGGTTGGCACCGATTGCCATATTATAAATAATTATTATTTTGGATGGTATGTATATATGTACTTCATTATTTGAAATACTTAGGATTTATGTTTTAAATGATAGACATTGTGAACAAGTGTGATGGCCAAATGAGTAAATATTTTGGAATGGATGTGGAAAAATGTGGCTATAGTTATAACAAGAATTCAGTATTGACTGGAAATAAATTGGGTGGAAAAGGGACAATATTAATCCCATTGACTTGAAACTAGGTGAATGGAATGATAATGACTCTCTTAGGGAAGTTAGAAAGATGACTGGACATTGAGTAAAGGTAGCATTTCAACATATTTAATTTAATTTGCCTGTTGGACATCCATGGACAGATAATTAAAAGGCAGGAAGTAGAAGTGAAATGAAGCTCAGAATTATGTAAGTACTATATATTTTTATTTTACAGTAGTGTCAATATAAGTTATTATTGATTTAAAAAAATATGATTAAGAGGGCAGCTAGGTGGCACAGTGGATAAAGCACCGGCCCTGGATTCAGGAGGACCTGAGTTCAAATCCAGCCTCAGACACTTGACACTTACAAGTTGTGTGACCCTGGTAAAGTCACTTAACTCTCACTGCCCCACACATACAAAAAAAAGAAAAAAATATATGATTAAATGACCAAGAGAGAGGGTATACAAAGATAATAGAATGCCCAGAATCAAACCCTGTAGTTTAACCAACACAAATGTGTGGTACAGAACATGGATAATGATCCAGAAAAAGAGAGTAAAAGTAATGCTCAGACTAATAGACATAGAACCAAGGTAGAACAGTTCCATTTCAAGCTTGCTTTCTCTCTCTCTCTCTCTCTCTCTCTCTCTCTCTCTCTCTCTCTCTCTCTCTCTCTCTAAACAAACAATTAATTAATTAAATAAATAGAATTCCCCCAAGAAAGAAACTCTGTTCTAGAGAAATGATCAATGATCATGTCAAATGCTGTAAACATGTAAAGAAGAATGCTTAGAAAAGTTTGTTGTTTCCAACAATTTAGAGATTGAATCAAAGTGTGGGTTAGACATCAGATTGTACACAGTGAGGTTGGTGTGAAGAAGTACAGATAACCAGTCTGGACAGCTTTTTAATAGGAGTTTAGTTATGGAACAGAAGAACAAATATATAGGATGGTAGCTTGTGAGGATGGTAAGGTCAGCTGAAGCATTATTAAAAATGAGAGAATTCTTAGCATGTTTATTTCATACATAAAAGGGGATAGTAGAATAAGAGAGATTCAAAATTACAGATAGATGACTGAAGAGGAGACTTCCCAGGGGAAATGAAAAGTGATTGGACTCAAGGACATAAGCAGACAAGGTGGTCAAGGCAAGAAATATTATTGCTCTTTCAGAGATGGAGACAAAGGAGGCGAGAATATGCCTATGATTTGAGTTGTAAAATTGTAGAGAAAGGAACTTATGGTTAGCCTCAATTTTCTATTTTAAGTATTAAGTCAGGCTGTCCAATGAAAAGAAGGATCAGAGGGAATGGAAGGTGGCAGCATCAACATCATAATGATAGCTACTATTTGGATAGCATCTTCTGTATAACAAGGATTCTGATACATACTTTAAAAATATTATCTCATTTGTTCTTCACAACAAACCTGGGAAGTAGATGCTATTGTTATCTCCCTTTTGCAATGGAGAAAACTGAATTTAATAGGTGTTTAATTAACTTAAATTTTAATACAGTTGGTAAATATCTGAGGTAGGATGTGAACTCAGGATTTCCTGACTGCCAGCCCTGTGCTCCATCTACTTCAAAACCTAGCTTTCTTATGACATAAGT
Source organism: Dromiciops gliroides (assembly GCF_019393635.1). Classification (NCBI taxonomy): domain Eukaryota; kingdom Metazoa; phylum Chordata; class Mammalia; order Microbiotheria; family Microbiotheriidae; genus Dromiciops; species Dromiciops gliroides. The sequence goes on along the minus strand of NC_057862.1, from coordinate 624,354,714 downwards.
AAAAAATAGAGGGTATGAAACAGATGCTAATACTAGTGGGATAGAGATTGAATGAGATAAGAGTAAAATGCCTGATGTGAAGCAGTAATGTTTCAGTTGAGAGGGTAAGGGGATGGGGGTCATAGAAGGGAGTACAAATTGAGGGTGGGGTAGTCAGAAGAAAAGCACTTTGAGGAGGGACAGGGTAAAAGGAGATAGAGAACAGAGCAAAAGGTGGGGGAGGAAATAGGATGGAGAGAAATAGAGTTAGCAATTATAACTGTAAAAAAATGAAGCTAGTTTTTAATTTTTTTCCTGATAAAGGCCTCATTTTTCAAACATATGGAGGACTGGGTTAAATTTATCAAAATCAGAGCCATTCTTCAATTGATAAATGATTTAAAAAATTACAAATAGTTTTCAGATGAAGTAATCAAAGCTATCTATAGCCATAAAAAAACAACAACCTCTAACTATTGATTAGAAAGATGCAAGTTAAAATAATTCTGGGGTACTACATCATACCTATGGGATTGGATATAGGACAGCAGAGAAAAATGAGAAATTGTTTAGGGGACATGGGGAAAATGAAACATTAATGTACTGGTGGTGGAGTTATAAATTGATCCAAGCATTCTGTAGAGCAATGTGGAATTATGGTCAAAGAGCTATAAAATTATGCATACTCTTTGACCTAATAACATCACTTACATGACAGTATCCAAAAATAAATTAGAAACAAAAAGGAAAAGGAACTATAAAAAAATTCTAGTAGCTCTTTTCTGGTGGGAAAAAAGTTGAATTTGAGTAGTGGCCCATCATTTCGGGAATGACTGACCAAAGTCTGGTATGTGATTATGATGGAACAATATTGTGCTATAAGAAATGATGAGCAGGATGCTCTCAGAAAACCCTGGAAAGATTTACATGAGCTGATGTAAAGTTAAATGTACTGTATACAAAGTAACATCAATATTTTAAGATGATCAACTGTGAATGAATTGGCTATGCCTGTGCAATACAATGATCCAAGACAGCTCTGAAGGACTTATGATGAAAAATGCTATCCATCCCCAGAGAAAGAACTGGTGACGTCTGAATACAGATTGGAGTATATCTTTTTTCAATTTATTATTCTTGAGTATTTTCCTTTGTTTCTTTTCATAACTTGGGAAATATAGAAGTGTTTTCAAATACTACATATGTATAGTTTATATTGATTTTTTTTTCTTAAAGGGGGTTAGGTGGGGAGGGAGGAAGGAAGAAAATTTGAAACACAAAGTTTTAAGAAATGGATGTTTAAAATTTCTTTACATGTAATTGGAGAAAATACAATTATGAGTAAAGAATCAAAGAGAAAAATGTAGATTCTGAAAAAAAAAATCACAAGGAACTTGTTACCTTCTGGGATCAGATGTATTTGAGAAGTCACAGTCAATTGCCCCAGGAACACATTCATTCTGCAAATACCATGCAGAATTTGGAATTGTAAAGTACCTCGGAAGTCATCTCATTCAACCTTTCACCTAATTCTGGAATTCTCATTACACCATC